>NC_058080.1:8575994-9853397 GCF_014858855.1 Bufo gargarizans
TTCACAGCAGGGTGGCACCCAGACCAGCTCATGGCCATCACTGGTGTGTGGCTGGGGGGATCCAGAGGACACAGACGATACACCTCCCACAGAGGACAGCTTTTCGTTGCCTCTGGGCAGCCAGGCACACATAAGCGATTGCATGCTGCATTGTGTCCGTAACGATCGCCGAGTTGCCCACATTCTAAATTGAATGCTGATTACTGGGTGGCCACGCTGCTGGATCCCTGTTACAAGGACAACATACCGTCCTTAATTCCGTCACTGGAGCGTGAGATGCGTAAGATGCGCGAGTACAAGCCCTGCTGGTGGAATTCCCACCTGACAGCGGGGGCACAGTGGAAACACAAGGCGAAGGTAGAGTACAAGTAAGAGGTCGCCAACGCAGCTGGGGCACCGCCAGCACCTCAGATTGTGAAGAACTTTGACCCATGACACATTCTTCAGGTGGTACAGGACAGCCAATTGAGACATTTCAGCACACGGACATACCCCCTACTTTATAAATAAACCTGACCTGGCAGCCATTTTACATTCAGTGTTTTGCCAGTGTAGGGAGAGGTTGTTGTGTGGAGCAGGGACAGGCTGTTAGGGACACCAAACGCTAGCTAATAGGGCTACAAAAGTCCTTTTAAGGACTAGTATAGGTGTGCTATCGATAGGTGTGATATACTTAGAATATACTTTTATAATAAATCAAAAACACATAGATCTATATAGTGATCACCTGGAAGTCCGGGGGCTAGGGGCTTACAAGGGCCATTTTTATATAGGGTAAGGTTCCGGACGGGGTCGCTCTTATCAGGGCGGGTGGTCTGTGGTTAGGCTATTAGGGCCAGAATAGCACCCCCCTGTAGGGCAATATCAGGGACAGTTCTTTGCCCAACCGGTCCTTTTTTTTTTGCTTTCCCTCTGGAATTCACGGATTGTGGTAGGACATATGGTTTCTGATTTGGTGCCACCGAGCACTTGTTATTGCCGACCACATCTATGCTTTTTGCTTAACTTTAATCATTTAATTTATTTTTATTTTGAGGGATATCTTTTAAATTCACACATCCGCAAAATGGGTCTGCAGACCCATTCATTTGCGGATCCACACTTCCGCATCCGTGCTTCCGTTTCCGCCAAAAAATAGAACACGTCTTATTCTTGTCCGCAATTGCAGACAAGATTAGGCATTTTCTATTATAGTGCTGGCGATGTGCGGTTCACAAATTGCGGATCCGCAAAACACTTACGGACGTGTGAATGGACCCTCATAGTAGCATTATTAAAGGTTACGTTTTATCTTCATGTATATTCTAATGGATTGTCTTCCTTGTACAATGTATAATATACTTTCTATGTTAGACAGTATATTATAGTGCATTTGTATTGTGCGGCAGTTGTGTGCGGTTCTGCTGCGATACTGCAGTTATATAGAGGGACAAGCATTATTGGAACCAATCATTTCTACTGGTGTGATATACCAGTCGCCCCCCCAAAAAAAATGATTGAAGTGGGGTGTTATATACCAATATTCTTTCTTTAGAGTGCATTTGGGTACTGTATAGTGCATTTGCGCATTCGCGTACGCGAAAATTATATTGCGGATATTTCGCATGAAAAAAAAAATGAATGGAGATCGCAAATTCAAATATCACATCTGGTATGTCACTGTCCATGTTGTGGGACTATTTGTGCACTTCTAGTAATTATTTCTTGGCTGCAAATATGAGCTGAAGGTTTTTCAAGTTCGCCTGCCACTAAAATGAATGGGACCCGCCGCGAACTTGCGGTTTGCGAACATTTGATCGCATTCGCGAACCGTCCTGACAGATGTTCGTCCATCACTACTCAAAAGTTCGGGTCCCCATTGACTTCAATGGGGTTCGGGGTGAAGTTTGGGTCAAGTTCGGGTCCCGAACTCAAACTTTTTTGTTAAGTTCGGCTTAACCCGTCAAACCCAAAAATCCAGGTGTTCACTGAACTCTAATTATAACATTTGCATAACTCTGAGCATATGTCCAAAATGGCTGCTGTAAGAAGGAACAAGGGGCCGTCATTGACGGAAGATACGTGTCACCGAGGTTCCTGGCCTAGGGGAGGTAAGAATCTGTTTTTTCCCTGAAGTGTCAGTTTTGCAGTTGCAGTCTGACACTTCAGCTGTTAGTGTGGCTGTAAAGCCGATCCGGGCCGGTTCTTATTGGGAGCAGCCAAAGAGCAGGGTGGGTGGCTGTTCCTCACGGTTCCAGGCCGGGTTTTGGCTGGGATATAAAAACCCAGCAGCACGTTCAGCTGGTGTGGATTATCCTCCATGACAGAGAACAGTGGCGTAACTACCGGGGAAGCAGGGGAAGCAGCTGCTTCGGGGCCCGGGCTGCCAAGGGGGCCCGGCGCCCCAAGCAGCGTGTGTGACAGTTTATTTTCAAGTTAGATAAATATCGTGTTCAGGGCCCCTTCACAGCCGCTAGTGTGATCTAATTTTACTGTCTGCTAAAAGTCTCCTGGTCTGGGATTCGAACCCACAACCTCCAATCTATAAGTGAATCAGTGGCAAAGCATTTACCCTCACAGCCATAAAGGCTGCATTACAACTGACTGTAAAAAAAAAAAAAAAATACATCTATACACATGACAGCTGCCCAAACACACCTAGCACTGCTATATCTGTATATGACAGCTGTCCCTGCACATTCAGCTCTGCTACATCTCTATATATGAACAGCTGCCATGTGTATAGATGTACACTTAGCCAGCTATAACAGTAGAAGTCTCATATTTTTTCACTCAGCCTCAAGGCAGCTCTTATGGTCTAGTGGATAGCTGCTCTGCCTCTGAAGCAGAAGGTCCTGGGTTCGAATCCCAGCAGACTCTTTTCTGAAATACAAGCACTGACTCCATATAAGGGCATACAGGGCGGGACAGAATACAAGGCGGGACACAGGAAGAGGCTGCATCGCATCGCTGACATGGAGGTAAGTAGAAGTGTTTATTATTTTTTTTTTAATACCCGACTGTTACTGCCATGGGGGAGCGGAAGGCACCTGATACTGGCACATGGGGGGAGGGGGGTTGGCACCTGATACTGGCACCTGGGGGGGGGGGTTGGCACCTGATACTGGCACATGGGAGTGGGGTTGGCACCTGATACTGGCATGGGGGGGGGAGGGAGAGAGGCACCTGATACTGGCATGGGGGGGGAGGGAGAGAGGCACTTGATACTGGCACTTTTTTTGTGGTGGTGGTGGTGGGGGGGAGATGGCACTATGATACTGGGACATAGGGGGGGGGGGGGAGGCACCTGATACTGGCACCTGGAGGGGAGAGGGGGGGTTGGCACTTGATACTGGCACATGGGGGGGGCACCTGATACTGGCACATAGGGAGGGGGGAGGGAGAGAGGCACTTGATATTGGCACTTTTTAGTGGGGGGGGGGGAGATGGCACTATGATACTGGGACATGGGGAGGAGAGAGGCACTTGATACTGGCACATGGGGGGTGGGAAGGAGAGAGGCACTTGATACTGGCACATGGGGGGAGATGGCACTATGATACTGGGACATGTGGGGGGGGGAGAGGCACTTGATACTGGCACATGATAGGGGCACTTACTGGCACATTATTGGGGGGCATTATGGGGGACACTAGGCCGGCAGCCTATCAGAGGCCGGACACTGAGCGGCATCTACTGGGGCACTATATATGGGGCATTTTATACTGGTACATTTTGGGGGGGCACTAGCAGGAAGGGGGGAGAGGAGCACTATGGGGGAAGTTACTGGGGGCACTATATAGGGGTATTTTATACTGGCACATTTTTTGGGGCACTATGGGGACATTAGCTCAACTGGGGGCATTACAAGGGGGTATTTTTTGCACTGTCACATTATAAGGAGAATTATTACTACTGGGGGGGGGGGCATTATGGTGGGTTTTATTACTGCCCCATGGTATGGCCCCATGGTATGACCCCCTAGTAGCGGCACCAGCCTCTCCCTGCTCTGCTATCCCTCTGCCCCTTCTCCAAATCCTTATTATAAAATCTTTCTCATTAGGATAAAAACACAACATCAGCTCCGCCGAGCCCCCGGCCAAAGTGTGGAAGTGTCTGAGATCCCCAAGGGCCAAGCCAATTAACTGTAAGTGTTCATGTGGAGTATGTTTATGTTATACACATATAGCCTACACTGTGCCACACAATATACAGTATACCGCTACACTGTGCCACACAATATACAGTATACCTCTATACTGTGCCTCACAATGTACAGTATACCGCTACACTGTGCCCCACAATATACAGTATACCGCTACACTGTGCCACACAATATACAGTATACCTCTACACTGTGCCTCACAATATACCGCTACACTGTGCCACACAATATACAGTATACCGCTACACTGTGCCTCACAATATACCTCAACACTGTGCCACACAATATACAGTATACCGCTACACTGTGCCTCACAATATACCTCTACACTGTGCCACACAATATACAGTATACCGCTACACTGTGCCACACAATATACAGTATACCTCTATACTGTGCCACACAATATACAGTATACCGCTACACTGTGCCACACAATATACAGTATACCTCTATACTGTGCCACACAATATACAGTATACCGCTACACTGTGCCACACAATATACAGTATACCGCTACACTGTGCCACACAATATATAGTATACCTCTACACTGTGCCACACAATATACAGTATACCGCTACACTGTGCCAAAGGAGTGGGGTTTACACAGGAGGAGGGAGGTGCGAAGCGCGCTGAGGGGGGCCCTTACAAATATTTGCTGTGGGGCCCAGTCACTTCTAGTTACGCCCCTGACAGAGAAGCATGTGTTGTGAGAGCTGCATGCTGGGGAAACAGGCCTCTAAAAGCCTGCTGTGGACTGCGGGTGAAAAACTGCTGACCAGGTGAAGGTTTTTGCACTGTGGACTTTGTGTGGTGTGAACAGGCACCAAAACTGAACACCGTTACTTTTGGCTTGTTTTTCCTATTGTGTAAATAAAACACTGAACTTTGCTTTACAACCTTGTTTTTGCCTCTGCGTCCGCTTACCCTGCCTACCAGAGCAAATCTCCACACTGCCTATACATAGATTGCATGGCTGGCTAACAGAAATAACTCCCTAAGTGACACTACAACTACTTTGTCAATTGTCTTTTTATTGAAAAGCATCAAGAAAAAGGAGCAACATCCAGTGATGAATAAACAAATGCAGTACATACAGTCTAAGTTGCAGATGACAAGTGCATTGACAATATACATAAGGCATATGCAGGATGTACATTCCATGTCTGGTTCAGCAATAACAGCAATTGACAGTCAGAGTGCAACCTGAGGTAGGCTTGTTAAACACGAACCAATAGGGGGGCGAGAGGGGGGGGGAGGGTTGGGGGGGGGGTAGGGGAAGGGAGGGGGTACAGAGTGTCCTTAGAACTGGACAGATACGGTCTCTGGCTATTGAGATATATGTAGATGAATCCAACGATAGAAGGGCATATGGCGTCTTTCGTACCTACTAATGTGTCTAACACAACTACAGGGTTCGCATAGATTTGTGGCCAGTCATCAGTCGCTAAGATGCTGAAGTACCATTCGCTTGCCTATAAGCAACCCAGGGGGCCCATAACTTCGTGTGTTTCTCGTGGGATCTAAGCTCCCATCCCGCCAGTTCCTCCATACGGTGTATTTGGTCCAATTTATTTAGCCACTGGGAGGTTGTGGGGGGATCTAAACTCAGCCACTTTTGGGGTATGAGTAAACGTGCAGCCTGGATCAGGTGAGTAGGGAGTTTGTTCTTTGACGGCGATAGGTCCTTTGTGGGGAGCCATAAAAGAACCAGTTGGGGGGTTAGTGTCAGGTTAATGTTTAGCATTCCATTAATAATCCGGGAGACATTGTCCCAATAACCTCTAATTTTAGGGCAGGACCAGAAAATGTGTAGAAGAGTGCCACTCTCCTCCCCACACCTCCAGCACTTGTCATGGTCACTTAGGCCACTAAGAAATAGTTGTTTGGGGGTAAGGTACCACTGTGTGAGGACCTTATATGAATGCTCCTGGATCTTCACACAACGCGAGAAGCCATGCGAATGCGCATGCATGTGGAGAATGTCCGTCTCAGAGAAAGTAGTCTGAAGATCAGAGGCCCAGGTATGGACATATTGTGGGGTTATGCGGCGTTGGGGTGAGATCAGGGCCATGTATATGTTAGATATCAATTTGCGTTGAGGGGAGGGGGGAGTTGCCAACTTTTCAAACCATGTTGGGTTCTCTACACATGGTTTCTGTGCAAGTAGCTGTTTCCCAGCGGCTTTTATAGATATTATGTCTAGAAAGTTGGCTGCCTTCCAGACCAGGCTAAGTGGGTGTTGCTCCGACAGGGTGTCTCTTGTTTTCTTTATAAATTCGGTCGTGGAGAAACTTCTAACTCTGTGCCAAATCTGAGAGACCTGGGTACCTGAGGGTTGGATAGTGTATGGTATAAGGTCTGCTGGCATCGCCCCGGGAGGGTTTTGTAGCAGCCCGTAGGCCTTGTTGAGCTGTTTAATGACCAGGCTGGTGCCCTTTAGAAGTGCATGGGAATGAAGTGACGTATTTGATTGGCCCCATAAAGCCGCTTTCTGTTGTTGGGTAAGCTGCGCTAGTTCCAATTCCGTGCCCAATGTGTTGTAGGCAGGGGAGTGGAGCTGCAACCACCTCTTCAGGTGTATGGCCCTGTAATATGTTTGGACATCCGGCAGTGCTATACCCCCATGACCACGCCCCAGTACGAGCCTCTGGTGAGGGGCCCTAGCTTTCTTTCCACCCCACAGGTAAGTCGCAAAAAGCCTACGTAGCTTTGTAAAGTACGAGTTAGGCAGGAATATTGGCAACATCTGTAGTACATACATAATTTTTGGAAGGACAAAAGCTTTTAGGATATTTTTTCTCCCTAACCAGGAGGAGTATGGGAGGCGTAGTGATTGGAGCAGTTTTTGGACCTCTGCTAGTAGGGGGGTATAATTGAGCCGGAAAAGATCATCCATGGACGCAGGGATCTTGACCCCCAGATAGGAGACACATAAGGATTGCCACTTGAAAGGCGTAGTATTTTTTAAAATGGCTATGGCGCTCGCCGGGGCATTAACATTTAGTGCCTCTGACTTGGAATAGTTCATTTTGTAGTTCGATAGCCTACCATAGTCTTCAAATAGCTTCAAGAGATGCGGGAAGGCCTCGACCGGGTTGGAGACCATGATCAGTAAATCGTCGGCATAAGCCACATTGACATATTCTGCGTTGCTAATTCCTGTTGACACCCCTTTAATATCCGCATGCTCCCTAATGGCCTGGAGAAGGGTCTCCATGACCATAATATACAGAGTCGGGGATAGAGGGCAGCCCTGACGTGTCCCGTTACATATAGGGAAGGACGGAGACAAAGTACCGTTGATCCTAATTTTTGCGCTCGGACCTTTATATAGGGACATGACAGCTTCCTGAAATCTTGTCGGGACTCCAAACCGCGACAATGTCCTCCTCATAAAATCCCAGCTCACCCGGTCGAAGGCCTTCTCCGCATCTACACTGAGAAGCGCTAAGGGGAGGTTTTTCTTTTTGGCCCACTGTATTGCAGTGATCAACCTACAGGAATTGTGATTCCCTTCCCTCCCTGGAACAAAGCCAGATTGGTCGGGGTGGATGAGTTTGGGGAGCAGGCGACTCAGCCGTGTCGCTAGGATTTTGGCCCATATTTTTATGTCTACATTAAGTAGCGAAATTGGCCTATAGCTACCGCAGAGAAGGGGGTCTTTCCCAGGTTTTGGGAGTATGGTAACTGTGGCCTCCAAAGACTGCTTATGTAAGGTTTCCCCATTCAGGAGTGCGTTGCACCACATCACCAGATGGGGTATCAGAACGTCAGGGAATTTCTTATAATAGCCCACCGGGAATCCATCCGGGCCGGGGCATTTACCTGCGGGCATAGAAGACAGTATGGTTTTCACTTCTAATTCAGTGACTGGTTCCAGCAAGGTATCACCTTCCTGGGAAGTTATCTGGGGTAAACTAAGGCCTCTCAGAAACAAGTCCGTTGCCTCTTGCAATGAAGGGTCTGGGTGGTCTGGGTCTGATAGGCCATAGAGTTGCTTGTAGAATTCCTGGAATTCCTCTGCAATATCAGCTGTTTTATGCAGCATACTTCCATTTCTGGATTTGATGTTGGGAATGAACATGGAGTCTCTCCTTTGTTTCATGAGGGAAGACGTTAACTTAGATCCCTTGTCCCCGTGGGAATAATGTTTATATTGGGCGTATTGGTAGGCTTTAGCATTTTGAATGTTTAAGTGGTCCTTTAGTTGTGATCTCAGCCTGTTCAGTTCGGTCTGAGCTTCTACTGCTTTAGATCTTTTATGGACCGCTTCTTTGTCTGCTATCTGGGCTAAGAGATCTTGTAGGATCCTTTGTTTCTCTTTCTTGACTCTACTGCCTAAGGCTATTAATTCTCCCCGAATGACCACCTTATGTGTCTCCCAAAGTGTCGTCTGGGGCATACCCGGTGTTGCATTGGTCACAAAAAAGTCCTTAAGTTTTTGCTCTAGGGCTAGGGCGTCTGCATGCCTGTCTAACAACGTCTCGTTTAAGCGCCACTGTCTGACTGAGGCTGGAAGGCTGGAGAATCTGAGGGCAGCAGAAACTGGGGCGTGGTCAGAGATGGTAACAACACCTATGTCTGCCGAGTCCACCATGTCCACGGCGTTACTGGACAATAATATGTAATCTAATCGTTTGTGCGATTTATGCGGTGCCGAGAAAAAAGTGAAGTCCCTAGTATCCGGGTGGGCCAGTCGCCAGACATCTAGCAGGTTCATATCTGAAATGTATCTGTTTATACATCCCAGTACTGACTGGGTCAATTGGGATGTACCGTCAGAGGCATCAATAATGGGGTTCAAAGTGACATTGAGGTCCCCCCCAACTATCCTGATCCCTTCCGCGAACAACTCCAATTTACTCAGAGTGGTCCTCAACCATCTTTTCTGACCACGGTTAGGGCTATATAAACTGGCAAGTGTAACCTTTTGCGTGCCAATGAGGCCCTTCACAAACACGAAGCGGCCCTCAGGGTCCGTCAGCTTAGATGTCAATGTGAATGGTACTTTTTTAGAAATAGCGATACCCACCCCTCTCTTTGCCTTTTCAAAAGCACTAAAATACCAGTGTTGGAAGTATGGGTTTGAAATTTTAGGAATATGTGTCTCTTTAAAATGTAGCTCCTGAAAGAAGCAGATATCCGTGTTATTCTTTTTCAGCAGACGGATGACCTGAGAGCGCTTTTGTGGGGTGTTAAAGCCCCTGACATTGTACGTTGTACATTTAATTGACGACATCATTGTGAAAATAGGGTATCATTGGAGCCTGTGAACTCCAGTTGTGCACATCGACCGCATCTAGGGAGTGAACTAATAACATCACAACTAAGGATTCTGTCAACATGACAGATAGAACAGAGCAATGGCTCCCATGCCAGCAACACTGCAGCGGATCTATTGACTGCAGTGAAGCGGGCGTGAACAGCCATGCAATCAGGCACATGTACCAGGTCTGCGCCAAGACGACCCTGGTAGGTGGGGGGGGGTACAAAGTGGAACCATATTGTCATAATGGCGTCCAAATTGTGCCACCCGCTAAACTGGTGCGAAATAGCACCTTGCATATTTGGTCCAAACCGTTAAGCATGAAAGGAACAGTGGTAAGGCAGAATATCTGCCTTGTTGGCACCAACAAAAACAGGGGCTATGCAATGCAAATATGATACATGTATACTTGCGGATTAAGGCTTGCAAAAGTCACGTAAGAACTTGTCCCACACTGGTAATTGCCGAAAAGCACAACAGAGATGCAGCAAGACATCTATATAGAGTCCAGGACTTCAAGTGTCTTTAGACCTGTGCTGGTTCCTCTTCCTCTGTGGGGCTGGAAGCCATCCTGAAGCGTTTGGAAGTTCTGGCAGCTGTGTTCCGATCTCTGCAGACGGCAGCCATGATGGCACATCTAACGGATCTGTTTGAAGCAGCTCCCAGGCTGCTTGGAGATCTTGTGGCAGGCGAATGGTGCAGCGCTTCCCATCCACAGCAAATGTGAGGCCAAAGGGGAATAACCACTTGTATGGCACTTTGTGATGGCGCAGGTGATCAGTGAGGGGCCGCAGCGCCCTCCGTTTATTCAGTGTGGAGGATGCCAGATCTTGATAGATGGAAATCTTAGCACCTTCATGCAGGATTTCTTTCTTGTTTCTGGCGGCTTGCATTAAGGCAGCAGTGTCTACATACCGCAGGAGACCGCATACCACATCTCTGGGGTTCTCCTTCTCTTTCGGTTTTGGCCGGAGCGCTCTGTGGATGCGCTCTATCTGGACATCGGCTGCACTGGAACTTCCCAGGAGTGAGGAGAAAATGGCGCCGGCAGCTTCTGGTAGGCTTTCATGAGGGATGCTTTCAGGTAGGCCGCGGATCCGGAGGTTTTTCCTCCGATTTCTATTCTCCTGGTCTTCAATGAGAGAGTATGCGGTATCTAGCGAGGCTGCCAGAGCCATGGTATTATCGCTGGCCGCTCTGATGTAATTCGTGATGACCGTCTGGTCCTGTTCCAGCGTTTCCACCCTCCCGCCGATGTGTTTAAGATCTGCTTTTATTTCTTGCAGATCCTGTACGATTGGGGTAAGGGCCGCTGTCAATGCCTGCTGTATAAATCTTCTGGACACCGGAGCGGTGCTTAGAGGTTCAGGGCTTGTCTCGAGGCTGGTATCCTCCTCTCCCTCCGATTCCCTGCTCCATTCATCTGCTTCCGGCGGCGCCATCTTAGGACCGGCCGGTGCAGGAGCTGACGGTTTTTTGTTGAGGTATTTCTCCATGTTGGAGGTTCTGCGCTCCGGTTTGCAGGCTTCTGGCTTCTCTCCGGGCATGTATCTGCCAGCTTTTCGCATTCTGGGGTGGTTTGGACCGCTAAATTTACCAGTTAGCAAGGTGGTATGAAGGAGAGCTCTCCTACATGCGTCTGGCCAGATCTGCAGCCAGGCTCCGCCCCCTACCACTACAACTACTTAAACAGCTCTGCATAACATACTGTCCCTGAAAGAAAGATATATGTCACTCACCAGATATACTTGCACAAAAATGGTGGAGTTTAAGAAGGAGAACTGCATGGAACAGCTCTGCTGATGTCCTGTAGTCTGTATGTAGACTGGAGACTGGGCAGCGGCTAAATTCCATACAGGAAACGGACCTCCTGACATCACCGGGTCACATGACATTTTCTTGTCACATGACTGTCAATCGGCAGCGTTAATAGAAGGGTCTGAAGCTGGAGAGTTCAGGCTGTTTGCAGAGCAGGTCACGGATGGCTTCTCATCACTCATACAGGTCCTTCTAAAAAAATTAGCATATTGTGATAAAGTTCATTATTTTCTGTAATGTACTGATAAACATTAGACTTTCATATATTTTTGATTCATTACACACCAACTGAAGTAGTTCAAGCCTTTTATTGTTTTAATATTGATGATTTTGGCATACAGCGCATGAAAACCCAAAATTCCTATCTCTAAAAATTAGCATATCATGAAAAGGTTCTCTAAACGAGCTATTAACCTAATCATCTGAATCAACTAATTAACTCTAAACACCTGCAAGATTCCTGAGGCTTTTAAAAACTCCCAGCCTGGTTCATTACTCAAAACCGCAATCATGGGTAAGACTGCCGACCTGACTGCTGTCCAGAAGGCCATCATTGACACCCTCAAGCAAGAGGGTAAGACACAGAAAGAAATTTCTGAACGAATAGGCTGTTCCCAGAGTGCTGTATCAAGGCACCTCAGTGGGAAGTCTGTGGGAAGGAAAAAGTGTGGCAGAAAACGCTGCACAACGAGAAGAGGTGACCGGACCCTGAGGAAGATTGTGGAGAAGGACCGATTCCAGACCTTGGGGGACCTGCGGAAGCAGTGGACTGAGTCTGGAGTAGAAACATCCAGAGCCACCGTGTACAGGCGTGTGCAGGAAATGGGCTACAGGTGCCGCATTCCCCAGGTCAAGCCACTTTTGAACCAGAAACAGCGGCAGAAGAGCCTGACCTGGGCTACAGAGAAGCAGCACTGGACTGTTGCATGTCATTCGGAAATCAAGGTGCCAGAGTCTGGAGGAAGACTGGGGAGAGGGAAATGCCAAAATTCCTGAAGTCCAGTGTCAAGTCCCCACAGTCAGTGATGGTCTGGGGTGCCATGCCAGCTGCTGGTGTTGGTCCACTGTGTTTTATCAAGGGCAGGGTCAATGCAGCCGCTATCAGGAGATTTTGGAGCACTTCATGCTTCCATCTGCTGAAAAGCTTTATGGAGATGAAGATTTCATTTTTCAGCACGACCTGGCACCTGCTCACAGTGCCAAAACCACTGGTAAATGGTTTACTGACCATGGTATTACTGCGCTCAATTGGCCTGCCAACTCTCCTGACCTGAACCCCATAGAGAATCTGTGGGATATTGGGAAGAGAAAGTTGAGAGACGCAAGACCCAACACTCTGGATGAGCTTAAGGCCGCTATCGAAGCATCCTGGGCCTCCATAACACCTCAGCAGTGCCACAGGCTGATTGCCTCCATGCCACGCCGCATTGAAGCATCCTGGGCCTCCATAACACCTCAGCAGTGCCACAGGCTGATTGCCTCCATGCCACGCCGCATTGAAGCAGTCATTTCTGCAAAAGGATTCCCGACCAAGTATTGAGTGCAGAACTGAACATAATTATTTGAAGGTTGACTTTTTTTGTATTAAAAACACTTTTCTTTTATTGGTCGGATGAAATATGCTAATTTTTTTAGATAGGAAATTTGGGTTTTCATGAGCTGTATGCCAAAATCATCAATATTAAAACAATAAAAGGCTTGAACTACTTCAGTTGGTGTGTAATGAATCTAAACTATATGAAAGTCTAATGTTTATCAGTACATTACAGAAAATAATGAACTTTATCACAATATGCTAATTTTTTTAGAAGGACCTGTAGAGGGGGAGAGAGTGGCTGTCAGTGCTGGAGGTACATACGTGTGCTGTGCATGTGCTGAGGGGAGGGGGGTTGAGAACTGTATGCTGGGGGATTCTGTGTGAGACTATGCAGAGGTGGAGGCCCCCGTTTAATATTGTATGCGGGGGGGGGGGGGGCATGTATTATTGTATGCAAAATGGGAGGCCATGTAATATTGTATGCAGAGGGGGGGGCGTTTAATATTGTATGCGGGGGGGGGGGTCATATAATATTGTATGCAGAGGAGCCCCCATTTAATATTGTATGCAGGGGGGGGTCGTGTAATATCTTATGCAGGGAGGGTCGTGTAATGTATGCAGAGGCCCCCTTTAATATCGTATGCAGAGGGGGGGGCCTATTTAATATTGTATGCAGGTGGGGTGTCATGTAATATCTTATGCAGGGGGGTCATGTAAGATTGTATGTGGTGGGGGGCTGCGTATTGTGTGCAGAGGGTTGCCATATAATATTGTGTGCAGGGGGGGTCGTGTAATATTGTGTGCAGGGGGGTCGTGTAATATTGTGTGCAGGGGGGGTCGTGTAATATTGTGTGCAGGGGGGTCGTGTAATATTGTGTGCAGGGGGGGTCGTGTAATATTGTGTGTAGGGGGGTCGTGTAATATTGTGTGCAGGGGGGTCGTGTAATATTGTGTGCAGGGGGGGTCGTGTAATATTGTGTGCAGGGGGGGTCGTGTAATATTGTGTGCAGGGGGGTCGTGTAATATTGTGTGCAGGGGGGTCGTGTAATATTGTGTGTAGGGGGGGTCGTGTAATATTGTGTGCAGGGGGGTCGTGTAATATTGTGTGCAGGGGGGTCGTGTAATATTGTGTGCAGGGGGGGTCGTGTAATATTGTGTGCAGGGGGGGGTGTAATATTGTGTGCAGGGGGGGGGGTGTAATATTGTGTGCAGGGGGGGGTGTAATATTGTGTGCAGGGGGGGTCGTGTAATATTGTGTGCAGGGGGGGGGTGTAATATTGTGTGCAGAGGGGGTCGTGTAATATTGTGTGCAGGGGGTCGTGTAATATTGTGTGCAGGGGGGTCGTGTAATATTGTGTGCAGGGGGGGTCGTGTAATATTGTGTGCAGGGGGGGTCGTGTAATATTGTGTGCAGGGGGGGTCGTGTAATATTGTGTGCAGGGGGGTCGTGTAATATTGTGTGCAGGGGGGTCGTGTAATATTGTGTGCAGGGGGGGTCGTGTAATATTGTGTGCAGGGGGGTCGTGTAATATTGTGTGCAGAGGGGGTCGTGTAATATTGTGTGCAGGGGGGGTCGTGTAATATTGTGTGCAGGGGGGTCGTGTAATATTGTGTGCAGGGGGGGTCGTGTAATATTGTGTGCAGGGGGGGTCGTGTAATATTGTGTGCAGGTGGGGTCGTGTAATATTGTGTGCAGGGGGGTCGTGTAATATTGTGTGCAGGGGGGTCGTGTAATATTGTGTGCAGGGGGGGGGTGTAATATTGTGTGCAGAGGGGGTCGTGTAATATTGTGTGCAGGGGGGTCGTGTAATATTGTGTGCAGGGGGGGTCGTGTAATATTGTGTGCAGGGGGGGTCGTGTAATATTGTGTGCAGGGGGGTCGTGTAATATTGTGTGCAGGGGGGTCGTGTAATATTGTAGGAGGAAGCAACAGAAGGCAAACTTAAGCGCCCTGCAATCCTCGGTAGTGGAAGGACATGAGGCAAACTGCTATCCGCCTCAGGCCCAGCCGCCACTGCATTTACCCAGTGTGTTGTTATGGAGATATAACGTCCCTGACCGTGCTTACTGGTCCATGTATCCGTAGTTAGGTGGACCTTGCCACAGATGGCATTGAGCAGTGCACACCTGATTTTGTCCCCTACTTGGTTGGGCAGGGAAGGGATGGCATGCCTGGAAAAATAGTGGCGGCTGGGCACGATGTACTGTGGGACAGCCACCACCATAAGGCTTTTAAAACTCTCCGTCTCCACCAGACGGAATGACAGCATTTCAAAGGCCAGTAATTTTGAAATGCTGGCATTCACGGCTAGGGATCGCGAGTGGGTAGGGGGGTACTTCCTCTTCCGCTCCAGTGTTTGGGAGATGGAGAGCTAAATGCTTCCGTGGGTCATTGTGACTCAGGTGGTGGTGTTGCTGGCAGATCCTCTGTTTGTGGGTTGGCAGGTGGCACTGTCACTCCAGAGTTGGATGAAGAGGCCGAGACTGCAGCAGAAGAGGAAGCAGGAGGAGCCAGAGACTGTTCTTGGTTTTTGAGGTGTCTTCTTCACTGCAGCTCGTGCTTTGCACTTAAATGCCTGGTCATGCAGGTTGTGCTCAGGTTGAGAACGTTTATGCCTCGCTTCAGGCTCTGATTGCACAGCATGCAAACCACTCGTGTCTTGTCGTCAGCACATTGTCTGAAGACCTGCCACACCAGGGAACTCCTTGGAGCTGGCTTTGGTGTGCTCGGTCCCTTGCTGCGGTGGGCAGTAGCAGGCGTACTGTCTAGGGGACAGCCGCTCCACTTTTGCACCCTGCTCCCACTTCTGCTGTGCTGGTGGCTCTGTGCGACCACCGCCTCTTCCTCCGTACTACAGAGGTCACTCGCATGATCTTGATACCATGTGGGGTCGAGGACCTCATCGTCCTCCACATCATCTTCCATCCAGTCTTCACCCCTGCCCTCCTTGTCGGTCTGCACACTTTTGAAAGCCACAGAAGTTGGCACCTGTGTTTCGTCATCATCCGAGACGTGCTGCGGTGGTCCTCCCATGTACTCCTCTTGAAACATAAGTGGTTGGGCATCGGTGGACTCAATCTCTTCCACTTCTGGGGCAGCGCTAGGTGGATGTCCCTGGGAAAGCCTGCTAGCAGAGTCATCAAAAAGCAGAAGAGACTACTGCATGACTTGGGACTCAGACTGCTTGGCTGATTTGAAAGGGGGTGAGGTGAAAGACTGATGGACATCGGCTGCAGGTGCAGCATCCCACTATGTGTGTGTGGGCACTGCTTAAAAGCACTTTTTATTCTTATTGAAAGCACCAGGTTGTAATGTATAATTTTGTATGTATGTATCTGCAAAATCCCTGTTAACAGGCGTATTAGGTGTAATTCATACATCCCACCACTAGATGGGGATGACACTCAGGTTACATATATACCTAGGTCAGGCCTAGTTAGTCAGTTAAGACCAGTGAGATGAGAAGATGTAGTTCAGAAGAGAGCAGATCTGAGGTAGCCAAGTCAGATAAGTGGGAAAATATAGAGTGGAGACTTCGCAACACAGATTAGTGAGTGGAGCCAACTTCGCTAGCAGGTGTCCCCCCACACTGCCCCATTAAGTAATTTGTCCCCCCACGCTGCCCCATTAAGTAATTTGTCCCCCCACGCTGCCCCCATTAAGTAATTTGTCCCGCCACACTGCCCCCATTAAGTAATTTGTGCCCCCACACTGCCCCCATTAAGTAATTTGTCCCCCCACACTGCCCCCATTAAGTAATTTGTGCCCCCACACTGCCCCATTAAGTAATTTGTGCCCCCCACACTGCCCCATTAAGTAATTTGTCCCCCCACACTGCCCCATTAAGTAATTTGTCCCCCCACACTGCCCCATTAAGTAATTTGTCCCCCCACACTGCCCCATTAAGTAATTTGTCCCCCCACGCTGCCCCCATTAAGTAATTTGTCCCCCCACGCTGCCCCCATTAAGTAATTTGTCCCCCCACACTGCCCCCATTAAGTAATTTGTCCCCCCACACTGCCCCCATTAAGTAATTTGTGCCCCCACACTGCCCCCATTAAGTAATTTGTCCTCCCACACTGCCCCCATTAAGTAATTTGTCCCCCCACACTGCCCCCATTAAGTAATTTGTGCCCCCACACTGCCCCATTAAGTAATTTGTCCCCCCACACTGCCCCCATTAAGTAATTTGTCCCCCCACACTGCCCCCATTAGGTAATTTGTCCCCCCACACTGCCTCACAAATTTGCCCACACACTGCTTCATATTATGAAATTTCCCCCCACCTTGTACTTGTCCGCTTATCTGCTAGGCTGCTGCGCGGGCATGAGTTCAACTTCAGTCACCTGACAGCGCAACCCCATCCTGTGGTGCGTAATCCCGCGAGACCCGTGACCTCCCGCGGGTCTCGCGGGATTACGCACTGCACGACTGGGTTGCACTCTCAAGTGACTGAATTCATGACCGCGCGGCGCAGCAGCCTAGCAGATTAGTCACTTTAGTGGACAGACAAGTACAAGGGGGTGGGGAATAGCATTCGGGGCCTGGAATGTTTTGACCTAAGGACGCTCCCACCCGACACCGCTGCAAGTACTTGCGGCGGTGTCGGGTGGGAGCCAGAGCGAGGCCCCCACCAGCGCGAGGCCTTAGGCGGCGGCCTAAGTGGCCTAATGGAAGAGCCGCCTCTGACCGTGAGTAAACTGATAAACTGTGTTTTTGGCCCCTCATCGGTCCACCGTGCACCTCATGTGTTGCCCCTGCAACTGGCTGGCTGCACAGGTGCCAACTCTGATCTTTTAGCAGGAGACTGGGTGGGAGACAATGTGAAGGAACTGGAGGCACTGTCAGCAACCCAATCTACTATCGCCTGTACTTGTTCTGGCCTCAACATTCGTAGAGCAGCATTAGGTCCGACCAAATACCGCTGCAGGTTCTGTCGCCTACTCGAACCTGAGGAAGGTGTTTCACTTGTGCGTGTAGCTGGCACAGATCGACCACGTCCTTTCCCTGCAACAGGCGCTCCACCATCAGCACCACGACCGGGTCCACGTCCCTTACTTGACGCTCTCCTCATATTACACAAATTTAGGATCTTGCCCAAAATGGGTGTTTTCTTAATAACAGAATATGACCGCAGTATATAACGCTTGAATTTCACACGTGCAGATGCAGTAGGGGCTGTAAAATTGAGTATTTTGCCCAAAAAGGGTATTTTTTAAAACCAAGAAAATTATTGCTGTATTTCTAGCTTAAATTGCGCACTGACTAATGCTGCAAAGGCCACAGATTTTCAAAAATGGGTGATTTTTTTTTTTAAACCCAGAATATAATTGCAGTATTTGAAGCTTCTATTTGACTGTCACAAAAGCACAGATGCAGTGCTGGTGCACAGAACTTGCATAAAATGGCCGCCGCCGCCCACCTTACTAACAGACGGATAAAAGTTATTTTTCTTTGTCACTGGGCTCAGGGCAGGAAAAAAAGATTGTGCCCTGCACCCACACAACTGAATCTATGTAGATCGCTGAGTTTAATTGGAGTTCTGATTAAAGGTTCTCTCCTATTCTCTCCCTCACAGCAGCAGCAGCAGCATCCTCTCCCTACACTAGTAACAGCAGAGTGACGTGCGGCGCTACGTGACTCCAGCTTATATAGAGGCTGGGTCACATGCTGCACTGGCCAATCACAGCCATGCCATTAGTAGGCATGGCTGTGATGGCTTCTAAGGTCACACAGTTAGGCCTCATGCACACGACAGTATTTTGCGTTCAGTATACTGGACGTTTTTTTAGCTCAGTATACGGAACATATACTGAACCATTCATTTCAATGGTATAGCAAAAAATACTGAAGTGTCTCAGTGTGCATTCCGTTTCAGTATTTCAGTATTTCCGTGCCGTGAAAAGATAGAACATGTCCTATTCTTGTCCGCAAATCACGGTGCTTGGCTCCATTCAAGTCAATGGGTCCGCAAAAAAAACGGAACACATACGGAAATGCATCCGTATGTCCTCCGTATCTGTTCCGTTTTTGCTGAACCATCTATTGAAAATGTTATGCTCAGCCCAATTTTTTCTATGTAATTACTGTATACTGTACATGGCATACGGAAAAACGGAAAGGAAAAACGGAAAGGAAACGGAAACACAACGGAAACAAAAAACGGACCGCAAAACACTGAAAAAGCAATACTGTCGTGTGCATGAGGCCTTAAACGATTGTTGATTGGCTGCTCTGCAGCCTTTCAAAAAGCGCCAAGAAATCGCCGCACACCGAACCCGAACTTTTACTGAAATGTTTGGGTTTGGGTCCGGGGTCCAAAAATCCTAAAGTTCGGTACGAACCTGAATTTTATAGTTCTGGTTCGCTCAACCCTATTATTAAGGAGGGCATTGTGTATATAAAATGAATTATAAATGCTAAACAATTCCAGCACTAGATCACCAACAATCATGGAACATTCCTTTCATCTAAAATCACGCGACTAATCCTCTGTTTATTTGTTTCTAATCGTGGACACTGATTCTAAATGAAATTGGAGCAGCCACAATAACAACTATAGATTTGAACTTGGTCCTTTAGTATTCATAAGGCTATCAATTGAGTCAAGCATGAAATATGGACAATCCTTAGAGATCTATAGATCATTGAGCATTGCATTATTTCCTGTATCTTTTTTATATGAATAGAAGATGGGGATCCCCGCGTTGATGTGCTGCATACCTGCCTACCCTCTACGGTTCATATCCAATAGGGTGGACACTACATCATATGCGTGTGAATTTGTAAAGTTTTTTTAATCTTTTTATATGGTTTTGATGTATGCGAATTAATAAATATCTGTTATTTGAGGAACTATTGTGTGATATCCGTTTGTCTCTGACTGAGTGCCTGCTAATTCAGTGATTACTAATACTGAGGATGTGTGCATGGCCCCATAGGAATGAATGGGTCAGTGCTATCTACATATACTGAGGATGTGTGCATGGCCCCATAGGAATGAATGGGTCAGTGCTATCTACATATACGGAGGATGTGTGCATGGCTCCATAGGAATGAATGGGTCAGTGCTATCTACATATACTGAGGATGTGTGCATGGCCCCATAGGAATGAATGGGTCAGTGCTATATACATATACGGAGGATGTGTGCATGGCCCCATAGGAATGAATGGGTCAGTGCTATCTACATATACTGAGGATGTGTGCATGGCCCCATAGGAATGAATGGGTCAGTGCTATCTACATATACTGAGGATGTGTGCATGGCCCCATAGGAATGAATGGGTCAGTGCTATCTACATATACTGAGGATGTGTGCATGGCCCCATAGGAATGAATGGGTCAGTGCTATCTACATATACTGAGGATGTGTGCATGGCCCCATAGGAATGAATGGGTCAGTGCTATCTACATATACTGAGGATGTGTGCATGGCCCCATAGGAATGAATGGGTCAGTGCTATCTACATATACGGAGGATGTGTGCATGGCTCCATAGGAATGAATGGGTCAGTGCTATCTACATATACTGAGGATGTGTGCATGGCTCCATAGGAATGAAGGTTCAGTGCTATCTACATATACTGAGGATGTGTGCATGGCCCCATAGGAATGAATGGGTCAGTGCTATATACATATACTGAGGATGTGTGCATGGCCCCATAGGAATGAATGGGTCAGTGCTATATACATATACTGAGGATGTGTGCATGGCTCCATAGGAATGAATGGGTCCGTGCTATCTACATATACGGAGGATGTGTGCATGGCCCCATAGGAATGAATGGGTCAGTGCTATCTACATATACGGAGGATGTGTGCATGGCTCCATAGGAATGAATGGGTCAGTGCTATCTACATATACGGAGGATGTGTGCATGGCCCCATAGGAATGAATGGGTCCGTGCTATCTACATATACGGAGGATGTGTGCATGGCCCCATAGGAATGAATGGGTCAGTGCTATCTACATATACGGAGGATGTGTGCATGGCTCCATAGGAATGAATAGGTCTGTGCTATCTACATATACTGAGGATGTGTGCATGGCCCCATAGGAATGAATGGGTCCGTGCTATCTACATATACTGAGGATGTGTGCATGGCTCCATAGGAATGAATGGGTCCGTGCTATCTACATATACGGAGGATGTGTGCATGGCCCCATAGGAATGAATGGGTCAGTGCTATCTACATATACGGAGGATGTGTGCATGGCTCCATAGGAATGAATGGGTCAGTGCTATATACATATACTGAGGATGTGTGCATGGCCCCATAGGAATGAATGGGTCAGTGCTATCTACATATACTGAGGATGTGTGCATGGCCCCATAGGAATGAATGGGTCAGTGCTATCTACATATACGGAGGATGTGTGCATGGCCCCATAGGAATGAATGGGTCAGTGCTATCTACATATACTGAGGATGTGTGCATGGCCCCATAGGAATGAATGGGTCCGTGCTATCTACATATACGGAGGATGTGTGCATGGCCCCATAGGAATGAATGGGTCAGTGCTATCTACATATACGGAGGATGTGTGCATGGCTCCATAGGAATGAATGGGTCAGAGCTATCTACATATACGGAGGATGTGTACATGGCCCCATAGGAATGAATGGGTCAGAGCTATATACATATACGGAGGATGTGTACATGGCCCCATAGGAATGAATGGGTCAGAGCTATATACATATACGGAGGATGTGTACATGGCCCCATAGGAATGAATGGGTCCGTGCTATCTACATATACTGAGGACGTGTGCATGGCCCCATAGGAATGAATGGGTCCGTGCTATCTACATATACTGAGGATGTGTGCATGGCCCCATAGGAATGAATGGGTCCGTGCTATCTACATATACGGAGGATGTGTGCATGGCCCCATAGGAATGAATGGGTCCGTGCTATCTACTAAGGGTACATTCACACAAACGTATTTTGTGTCTATGTCTGTTCAGTTTTTTTTGCGAATTGGAAGAGGACCCATTCATTTTTATGGGTCCACAAAAAAAATGCGGATGGTGCATCTGGATGTCCGTACAGTAGCCCCACAAAAAAAAAATATAACAATTTCTATACTTCTCCATTTTGCGGACAAGGATAGGCATTGCTACAATGGATCAGCAAAAAAAAAGATGCTATACAGACGTCATCAATTTTTTTTATTATACGGATCCGCTATTGCGTACCGCAAAACACATACGGTCGTGTGAATGTAGCCTTGCCCAGTGTTTTACCATTTAGTATGTACTGGTGACTTGCATTATTCCTTCCCATGTGTATACTTACATTCGTTTGTGTTAAACATCATATGCTACTTATCTGCCCAAGCCTCCAATCTATCCAAATCTATCTGTAGCAGTATACTGTCCTCTGTAGTATATATATACAGTATACTGTCCTCTGTAGTGTGTGTGTGTGTGTGTATATATATATATATATACAGTACAGACCAAAAGTTTGGACACACCTTCTCATTCAAAGAGTTTTCTTTATTTTCATGACTATGACAATTGTAGATTCACACTGAAGGCATCAAAACTATGAATTAACACATGTGGAATTATATACATAACAAAAAAGTGTGAAACAACTGAAAATATGTCATATTCTAGGTTCTTCAAAGTAGCCACCTTTTGCTTTGATTACTGCTTTGCACACTCTTGGCATTCTCTTAATGACCTTTAAGAGGTAGTCACCTGAAATGGTCTTCCAACAGTCTTGAAGGAGTTCCCAGAGATGCTTAGCACTTGTTGGCCCTTTTGCCTTCACTCTGCGGTCCAGCTCACCCCAAACCATCTCGATTGGGTTCACGTCCGGTGACTGTGGAGGCCAGGTCATCTGGCGCAGCACCCCATCACTCTCCTTCATGGTCAAATAGCCCTTACACAGCCTGGAGGTGTGTTTGGGGTCATTGTCCTGTTGAAAAATAAATGATGGTGCAACTAAACGCAAACCGGATGGAATCGCATGCCGCTGCAAGATGCTGTGGTAGCCATGCTGGTTCAGTATGCCTTTAATTTTGCCAAGCACCCCGACACCATCACACCTCCTCCTCCATGCTTCACGGTGGGAACCTTTTCTGCGTCGCACAAAGACACGGTGGTTGGAACCAAAGATCTCAAATTTGGACTCATCAGACCAAAGCACAGATTTCCACTGGTCTAATGTCCATTCCTTGTGTTCTTTAGCCCAAACAAGTCTCTTCTGCTTGTTGTCTGTCCTTAGCAGTGGTTTCCTAGCAGATATTCTACCATGAAGGCTTGATTCACAGTCTCCTCTTAACAGTTGTTCTAGAGATGTGTCTGCTGCTAGAACTCTGTGTGGCATTGACCTGGTCTCTAATCTGAGCTGCTGTTAATCTGCGATTTCTGAGGCTGGTGACTCGGATGAACTTATCCTCCGCAGCAGAGGTGACTCTTGGTCTTCCTTTCCTGGGGCGGTCCGCATGTGAGCCAGTTTCTTTTTAGCGCTTGATGGTTTTTGTGACTGCACTTGGGGACACTTTCAAAGTTTTCCCAATTTTTTGGACTGACTGACCTTCATTTCTTAAAGTAATGATGGCTACTCGTTTTTCTTTACTTAGCTGCTTTTTTCTTGCCATAATGCACATTCTAACAGTCTATTCAGTAGGACTATCAGCTGTGTATCCACCTGACTTCTCCACAAGGCAACTGATGGTCCCAACCCCATTTATAAGGCAAGAAATCCCACTTATTAAACCTGCCAGGGCACACCTGTGAAGTGAAAACCATTTCAGGTGACTACCTCTTGAAGCTCAACAAGAGAATGTCAAGAGTGTGCAAAGCAGTAATCAAAGCAAAAGGTGGCTACTTTGAAGAACCTAGAATATGACATATTTTCACTTGTTTCACACTTTTTTGTTATGTATATAATTCCACATGTGTTAATTCATAGTTTTGATTCCTTCAGTGTGAATCTACAATTTTCATAGTCATGAAAATAAAGAAAACTCTTTGAATGAGAAGGTGTGTCCAAACTTTTGGTCTGTACTGTGTGTGTGTATATATATATATATATAGATGAAGAAAAATGGCGGCACTGGCTCCCAAGTGAGAAAACGGGTGCACGTCCCAAAGGGAATGGACTGACTTCCCTGATGAATATTCTAAGAAAAATGAGCGGCACTCCAGAAGTAAAAATGGTGAACCCTTTATTCACACCAGTGGTGCAACGTTTCGGCTCAGATCGCGAGCCTTCCTCAAGCAAAGAAACAACTCAAATGACAGTGATTATATAAGGGATACAAGACATGTGATCACAACTGAGTGGGTGTGTCCAACAATTCATAGGATACATAAAAGATGATTGAATACACATCATATTGATCAATATAACAAAAGTGGCAGGGCTGATCTTCATTGGAGACAGTGATAAAGGTGAAATATAGTGCTATGTACGGATCAAGTACATAAACATAATCAAATAATGTGCCAACATATGATGTGAACATTGTACATAAATATCTGGGGGAGGAGCAGCGGAGTAATAATGCAGAACATACCGATACAGTAGGGAGGCTCATGATGTGCCGTGGAGTCGGCGTTGTGAAAATCTTCATGCGCAGGCGTGGCTGTCCTAGCGCACCAGTTGATTGGTTTGATATAGAGTCTAACCTATTCTCTTTTTTTCGGCGAATTAAACTGAAGATTTGGTTCCATAAGAAGAACACTATTGCGAGACCCCAGATGAGTGATTTTACCCTGGGTTCTCTCAATTTATTCTCCAAAAGTAATTTTGTACCGGTTATCAATGAGCCGTCTGTTGATGCCTATATCAGTGCTGTGAGACAGGGAATCTCTGAGCTCAGGTTTTCCTCTCAAGGGAAGCCTGATTTCAGATATCCCAATCTGACTACCACTGAGATAGAAGCCTTGGAGTCTCTTAGATCCGACCCCACCCTCACTCTCAAACCCGCTGATAAAGGGGGTGCGGTCGTGGTGATGGACACCACTAAATATGTACAAGAAATTATGCGTCAATTGAATTATCCACAGGTGTATAGGATTTTAGATTCTGACCCTAAGTTCATGATAGCGGATATCATCCGCCGCTGTCTTAGGGAGGCTCTGACCGCTGGTCTTATCGATGGGGGTCTTAGTGATTTTCTTGAGGTAGCACATCCGGTCACTCCGGTGATCTATGTGCTGCCCAAGATTCACAAGACCCTCATCGATCCCCCGGGACGACCTATCGTCTCGGGCACTGATTCTATCTTCAGCGGCATAGCTATATTCCTAGACAAAGCTTTGCGGGATTTCTCCATAGGGGGGTCATCCTATATTCAAGATACTTCTGAATTTTTGTTTAAATTACAAAGTGTTGAGTTAACTCATGTGTCCTCAGTGATGCTTGCTTCGTTTGACGTCACCTCATTATACACGTCCATTGTACATGATAGGGGCCTCAGGGCGGTGGAGAAAATGCTGAGGACATCAGCTTACACTCCTCAAGCTTCTGAATTCATCATTGATCTACTGAAGATTGTACTAAAGTATAATTACTTTCTTTTCAGGGACGTGTTTTACATGCAAGAACGTGGTGTGGCCATGGGGTCCCACGTGGCCCCCACGTATGCAAACATTTTCATGCGGTGCTTTGAGGAGGATGTCGTCTATCTATCCCACCACTTCAGCCATGTGCTGAGGTGGTGGCGATATATCGACGACATCTTCCTCATTTGGACAGGTTCCGAGACTGATCTGGTTGGGTTTCATGACTTTTTGAATAGTCATGATCCTGATTTACAGTTCACCCTCATTCATTCTCGCACTGAGATCCAGTTTTTGGACACACGAGTAGTGTTCAACGAGGGTGTGTTGCATACCGAGTTGTACACTAAACCTACGGACACCAACACGTTCTTGTGTTACAACAGCTCACACCCTCGGAGAATGATCCGGTCGCTACCCTTCTCACAATTTCTCCGCGCCAAACGGGTTGTCTCTGATGAGAGCAAGCTTGATGCGACTCTGAATTCCATGGCAGTGAGGTTTCAAGATAGGGGTTACCCGAGGCCACTGTTGAACGAACACATGGACAGAGTACGCACGCTCGATAGGACTGAATTACTGACCAAACGAGATACTGTCCAGAAAAAGGCCAGGATTCCGTTTGTTTCAGTATATACTGAACTCAGTCCTAAAATAAATAGGATATTGAATAAACATTGGGGACTGTTGGGTACATGCTTCAAAGATATCCCTGAGTTCTCATGTCCACCAATGTCATCATACCGCCGATCACGGAATTTGCGTGATCAGTTGGTCAAGGCTGATCTTGGCCCCAGGGGATCTTTGAAGCAAACCAAATTGACCCAGTCTGGCTTAGGCTGTTTTCCCTGCCTAAACTGCGTCAATTGCAGGTATATCCGCAAGGGGAGGTATTTTATACACCCTAATACCGGTGTATCCTATGCCATCCCATTTCATCTAACCTGTGACTCTAATCATGTCATCTATGTGTTGTCTTGCCCATGCAAGTTACTGTATGTGGGTGAGACAACAACTGAATTGAAGACCCGCCTCAATAATCACCGTCTCAGTATACGCAAAAAACGGCTGGATTTGCCTTTAGCGAAACACTTTACTGAGGCTAAACACAAAGAAGGAGACTTGAGGTGTTGGATCCTGGATCATATACCCCAGCCCCGGCGAGGGGGGGATAGATCCAGGATACTGAAACGCAGAGAATTGAGTTGGATCCACAAGCTGGATAGCTTGAAGCCTAAGGGCCTGAACGCTGATTACAACTTTGGGGATGTTATGTGAGGTTGGTTTGCCCTCTCGCCATTGCCTGATATTGTCATGCATCATCGTGTACACACGTTGAGAGTTATACAACTCATGATTCTCTCATTCTAATATTTTTTCTCTTTTTTCTAGATCACTTTTACTCTGCACTATGGGGTCTGGAACATATGGTCGGAGTATATGCAGCATACCACGGAAGGGGTTCACTTCATGATATTTATATTTTATGTTTATGTTTTGTTTGGTTTTGTTACTGGCAGGCATGGCAGACACCGTATTTTTGACACCCCATCATTATCCCCCCCCTTTCTTTTGGTATTGGGAGCTGGTCTGCACGCGCTTTTACAGCACCTGTGAACCATACAGAGGAGATCCCTCTCGGGCAGGTTGGGGGGTAGAGACACCTGGCGTTATCCTCGCAGATACTGCGGTTACCGCAGTTGCGATGGATTTACTGCCAGGAGGCGGTATATGGGTATCCTGTATAATTGGGATCCCCAGTGCCCTTGCTCAACCCCTTATGCCCGTTCTTGTCTTTAGTTGGGTGTGATACGCAAAGTGTGGCTTTGTGGGCAGCTCTCCAATAACCGAGATGGCGCATTCAGCTCGATTCTCCACTGAGCATGCGCACAGAATCACACATTGTGTGCCTTCTGGATGACGTCCGCAATGACGTGGGGTAGCCGGCGCATCGTGCTGACGTACAGCATCTCTGGTCAGCGGAGCGCCTGCTATTGGTGTATAGCCACGCCTGCGCATGAAGATTTTCACAACGCCGACTCCACGGCACATCATGAGCCTCCTTACTGTATCGGTATGTTCTGCATTATTACTCCGCTGCTCCTCCCCCAGATATTTATGTACAATGTTCACATCATATGTTGGCACATTATTTGATTATGTTTATGTACTTGATCCGTACATAGCACTATATTTCACCTTTATCACTGTCTCCAATGAAGATCAGCCCTGCCACTTTTGTTATATTGATCAATATGATGTGTATTCAATCATCTTTTATGTATCCTATGAATTGTTGGACACACCCACTCAGTTGTGATCACATGTCTTGTATCCCTTATATAATCACTGTCATTTGAGTTGTTTCTTTGCTTGAGGAAGGCTCGCGATCTGAGCCGAAACGTTGCACCACTGGTGTGAATAAAGGGTTCACCATTTTTACTTCTGGAGTGCCGCTCATTTTTCTTAGTATATATATATATAAGTATACTGACCTTTTCTGTGTTAATTACTTTATACAGTTTAGCATACTATACAGTTTAGCATACTACTGAGGATGGTTGCACGGCTCCTTAGAAATGAATGGGCAGTGGCAAAAATGTTTTGTGAGCTGGCAGAAGTAGCAGCATAAGAAGGGAGGTGGTAGCAACAGCTGCAGCAACAGGCCAGAGCTGCCAGTGTTATCCAGCGGTCGTGACTTAACGAACAATCCTGCTGTCCTGGGATGGTTGACTGGGTCTTCAACATAATCTAAACTGACATCAGACATCTACAGCCAGGAGTAAGTGGGTTCCTCTCACACAACATTTAGTTGGCATGACTCATGAACAAGCTCTGTGCCCTCACCTGTCCTGAACCTGCCTCTTTCCTTTGTTGCTCCTTCTGCCTGGCAAGTAATGTATGCTGCTGACTCTGCTCTGCTTTTCAGTGAGGAAGATCTTACTGAGGACAGTCAGCAACTACTGGCCAGCTCAGATTTGGAAGAGAGGTCCACTGTTCCTCCGGCAGGCGTTCTAGTAACGACTATGACAGTAGAGTTGGGAGCAGGTGGCATTTTCCCCCCACCACTTCGTGCTGACTGCCTGCTACCACTGCCTCCGTGAACCCGTGCGTTGCTACTTCTTTCTGGACAAGTAGGCTCCTGCATAGCATGCGGTCTACCCTGGGCACAATTGGCTACAGATCTCACACTGCTGCCACCCTGTTGACTCACAGCCACGCTGCCACCCTGCTGGCTCACCCGCTGCCTCATGCGCAAGTTGCCACTTTCTTCTCCTGATGATGAAGACCCCTCTTCACCTGTCTCCCATGTGCGATCGCCTACATCATCATCCACTACTGTCTGCACATCAATGATGTCACCCTCACCAGTCTCAGGGCCATGTGCCTGACCGCTCGCAACACCAGCTCCCATACAACTCTCATCGTCCAATACTGTACTGTAACATTAAAGGGGTTGTCCAGGTTCAGAGCTGAACCTGGACAGCCCTCCATTTTCACCCAGGCAGCCCCCCTCACATGAGCATCGGAGCAGTTCATGCTCCAATGCTCTCCTTTGCCCTGCGCTAAATTGCACAGGGCAAAGGCATTTTTCTGAGTTCCGGTGACGTACCGGGCTCTCTATGGGGCTGACAGGAACCCCGGTGACGTCACCGGCACTGATGGGCGGGATTTGGCTCTGCCCTAGCCAGTAAAACGGCTAGGGCAGAGCTAAAGCCCGCCCCTCAGAGCCGGTGACGTCACCGAACACACTGCTGGGCGGAAGTTACCGCCCGGCAGTGTGTTATTGAAAACACAAGAGCCCGTGCCCTGCGCGATCTAGCGCAGGGCACTGGAGCGCATCGGAGCATGAGATGCTCCGATGCTAGGCTCAGGGGGGCTGCCGGGGTGAAAATAAGGGTATGTCCGGGTTCAGCTCTGAACCTGGACAACCCCTTTTACTGTAAGGGTAAAAGAGCAATAAGGTCAGGCCGCAATTTCGCACCAACTCCGCAACTACTGATTGACGCATCAAATTAAGTGTAAAAGAATTTGAACACGCTAAAATGTGTAGTATCAAACCAGGGTTGGGTCAAAAACACAGAGCAGGTGCAGATCTTTCCATTATACCTTATCTCTGAGTATGTTTCACTACTGGTTTTGGCTCATGAAAAATGATGGAAATAACTGACCAAATAACTGAAGTGCGAACTCACCCTAAATTGTGTAGTGTCAGGACGCTATTTCACACCAACTCCACAACTTCTGATTGACGCATCAAATTAAGTGTAAAATAATTTGACCACCCTAAAAGTGTGTAGAGAAGTGTTCTGCTTCCGCAAACTGCGACCTCGGTGGCGAACCCTTTTCAGGTTATCTATTCTCGCCCTTTATAGTGTGATCACCTATAGTATTTTTTATTTATTTTTTTTGTTTAAGCCCGAAGAACGTGCTTTCTTTTCTCGTGCAGCATGCCAGACCACACTTTCATTCCAGGAGCATGGATGGATGGATGTACTTATATATAAACTAAATACACCCCAAAACTGGTTGAATCTGACCGCACTTTTATCCCAGAAGCAAGGATGGACGGAGGATGGATGGATGTACTTATGGAATAGGGTCAAAAAGTGATCTCTAGTTCACTACGAATAAAACTTAACTTTTAATCAATAATAAAAAAAATGGCCCTAAAGATAAATAATTTACACAATTGAAAACAAAAACAAGCACAAAAAAGAGCTTCCATCAAGACAAAGCATCCCACAATAAATCATTAATTCAAAACCTGATACTTTGTAGGAATTGTAGTGCATGGCGGCACTTGACAAAATAACCAGTTGTCCTACCACTTAGTTGTACGTTTTTAGGACGTTTTCAGGAGATGGTATCCAGAGGGAGAGACATTGGGCAGGTTACAGACAGGACATATGGGGGGGACTATAGGTCCCTAATATAACCCTATAGTATGGGTGCTACTCTGGCCATGATGACCTAACCACAGAGCACCTGCCCTAATAAGGGCGACCCCCCTCTCCCCGGAACCTTACCCTAAATTAACTGACCCTAATTTGCCCTATTGTAGTTAGTCCCTACATGCATGTTTCGAAGAAAAATCTCATTAGGGCAAACATTGAAGGAGTTATATTCAAAAAGCAGATAACTGGTAAAAAAGCACAAAGGGCTATAGTCCAAGCTGCACCAAAAGGTGGGTGGTATGTGATAAAAAGCCCCACTCCTCAAAGGTACCTTGCCTAAATCTACCCGCGGGCTGTGTTGTGTCCTAGAGTAGATACACAGCCCATCGATATTTGTACTGAACTGAGCCTCAAAGTGAGGCTTGTCACGCAGCGGAGTCACGTCATCACGGCGGACTGCGTAAGGATGGGCGCGGCCCGAGTTGACTAGGTTGCCAAGCAACCGGGATGCGTCCTCGGCTCCTATCAATTACGCATGTCCCAGGTATTGGGCGGCGTGATCAATAAATAGGCATTTGTGGTGCACTGATGATTCAAAGCACCCTGGACGTAGTGGCCCCAAACACTGTTCATGGCCAAAAGAACAATTTAATAAGTACAAAAGAAAACCCCCACAAAACGTTTAGGAGGGAGGGGCGGAGGGTGAAAGGGACAGAGGAGGAGCAGAAATGTAATATTTAATGGAGTAATGGAGATACAGAAGGAACAATATTTAGGGCATGAAGCAAAATAAGTCTTCTCTGATAAAACATATGTTCAAAAGAAATGTACCCCTTCTTTCAAAACAGCATTTAAGTAACTGAATAAGCTTTATATCCAGTTGGTGAGAGGTTCAGAGTCTAGAGAATTACATAAAATTTTTCTCTTTGATGGGAGACTGTACCACCAGCTCAGGGGCACAGCAATGGGGTGTTCTTGTGCACCGTCCTATGCAAATTTGCTCCTGGGAGTCCACAGTAGTATTCGGTGATACACCCTCATCATGTACAGGGGCCATTGCAATGTGGGCCTGGTACATTGATGACATATTGATCCTCTGGAACAACACAGGGTCTGCTTTCTCAGACTTTTGACAATTTAAATCAAAATGACATTGGACTGAGGTTTACATTTCAGTTGAGCACTGATACCCTCCCCTTTTTGGACATCCGCATTTCCAGAAAGGGACCTGAGGAACTGGTTACCACCATCTATAGAAAGCCAACCTCAACTAACTCTGTGCTTCACTGGAGCAGTAGTCATTCCACTCCTCTCAAAAAAGGCATTCCATGTGGGCAATATCTACACTTGAGACGTAACTGCTCTAAAAAAGCAGAGTTTATTGAACAGGCTGCTATTCTGAGAGGATTCCTCTCCAGAGCTTACCCTGACCCTATACTCAGAACTGCTTATTAAACAGCGTTATCCACAACTCATATGGAATTACTGGTGCCCAAAAAGAAGGCCGATACCAATCATAAAATCCATCTCATCGCTACCTTTGATGAGGCGGCCGACCAAACTAGGGGAGTCCTTAGTAAACATTGGCCTATCCTTCTTATGGACCCGGACATTAGGAACATCATCCTCGAATACCCACAGATCACCTTCCTTAAGAATCTTTTAGTTCACAGCCATCACAGTCCCGCTCTGAGAAGTGTGACCTGGCTGGATCGCAAACCTTTAGGTTGCTTTAAATGCAGTGGCTATGTTGTCTGTAACACCATACAGACAGGCAAATCATTTTTTAGCACTAACCTCCAATAGTCCTTTCCGATCAAGGACTTTATTAACTGCCGTACCTGTGGGGTAATTTATAAAATCACATGCAATTGCTAGAAAGAATATATAGGAAAGACCAGAAGGGAATTGTGCAGGCGCATAGGTGAACATCTGGGGGATATTGCGAATAAGAGGGACACTGCTCTGTCCCGACATGTCCATGACCATCATCTTGGTAACCCCAAAAGCATCAAAATCATGGGCACTGAGGAAGTCCCATCCCCAATTTGAGGAGGGGATTGGGACCACTTACTCTTACAACGAGAAGCTCGTTGGACCTTTTACCGGCAAACAGTTTCCCCCCTAGGCCTCCATTAACAATTATACTTCAGTTGTTTCATCTGATTTATGATCCCGACAGCTAGTTATCCCCCATGCATCTGTGACTAGTATTTTAGTTAAATATTATAAATAGTAGGGACATCTACCACTCTGTTTCAATGGCGGCCGTGTTCTGCTCCTCATCCCCTTAATATTGTTCCTTCTGTATCTCCATTGCTCCATAAAATTTCTGCTCCTCCCCTCCTCCTCCCTCCCTTTCACCCTCCACCCACCTATACTTTTTTGGGGGTTTTCTATTGTACTTATTAAATTGTTCTTTTGGCCATGACCAGTGTTTGGGGCCACTACATCCAGGGTGCCTTGAATCATCAGTGCGCCACAAATGCCTATTTATTGATCATGCAGCCCCATACCTGGGACTACGTCGTTGATAGGAGCCGAGGACGCGTCCTGGTTGCTTGGCAACCTAGTCAACTTGGGCAGTGCCCATCCTTACGTGGTCTGTAGTAATTACGTGACTCCGTTCGCGTCATCACATTGTAAGTGTCGGCGATGTCCGTCTAACTCGCTGGCTTCCACTGCATATGCGCGGGTGCATCAGCGGCTGTGCTGACGTCACCACACTACGTTCCAAGCCTCACTTTGAGGCTCAGTTCAGTTCAAATACCGACGGGCTCAGTATCTACTCTAGGCCACAACACAGCCCGCTGGTAGATTTAGCCCCAGTAGCTTTGAGGAGTGGGGCTTTCATCACATGCCCTTACCCCTATTGCCAGCACCTTTTTTTTGGTCTGGAACTGCCACACAATAGGCACCACCCACCTTTTAGTGCAGCTTGGACTATAGCCATACCATAGTCTGAGTCCTTTGTGCTTTTTTCCCAATTATCTGCTTTTTTAGTACAACTTGTGTTAGGCGAGCATGCTCGGCCTAACACTTTCTTACTTTTACTCGAGCATCTCGATGCTCTGCACATCCCGGTGTTCTGCCGAGTCTCCTCCCCACGCGATTGTTGGCTGCTACGCAGCCAATAAACGTGTATGGAGGTACTGCCACTCACTATAATGCCGTAGTCATGTCAAGTCAGTTTTGGAAGATGGTGAAGGAGTACGTAGCAGACCGTGTCAGCGTCCTCAGTGTTCCCTCTGTGCCTTACAACTATTGGATGTCCAAGCTGGACACGTGGCACGAACTGGCGCTCTTCGCCTTGGAGGTGCTGGCCTGCCCTGCCGCCAGCGTTTTGTTATAGCGTGTATTTAGTGCTGCTGGGGGCATAATAACTGCTAAGCCTATCCGCCTGTCAACTGAAAATGCTGACAGGTTGACTCATCAAAATGAACAAGGCCTGTATTGCTCCTGACTTCTCTACTCCACCAGAGGAAAACGGCTGAAGATAAAGGCACTTTAAATTTAGCTTTAATGGTGTATTGAATACACTGTATTCCCAAGCACCCCTTCCACTACAAAAAAGGGTATATGGCTCAATCATCCTTTTCTCATCCTCCTCCATCATATCAACATGCTTATTATGCTGCCCTCGCTACTAATGTTTTAGAGGGTCAGCTCAGCAGCAGGCCCTCACCCCTGATGTTTTAGCGGGTCACCAGCAGGCCCTCGCCCCAAATGTTTTAGCGGGTCAGCTCAACAGCACACCCTCACCCCTAATTTTTTAGAGGGTCAGCTCAGCAGCAGACCCTCACCCCTAATTTTTTAGATGGTCAACTCAGAAGCAAACCCTCTACCCTAATGTTTTAGAAGGTCAGCTCAGCAGCAGACCCTCACCCCTAATTATTTAGATGGTCAGATCAGCAGCAGGCCCTCACCCCTTATGTTTTAGAGGGCCAGCTTTGCAGCAGACCCTCACCCCTAATGTTTTAAATGGTCAGCTCAGCAGCAGACCCTCACCGTTAATGATTTAGATGGTCAGATCAGCAGCAGACCCTCACCGTTAATGATTTAGATGGTCAGATCAGCAGCAGACCCTCACCGTTAATGATTTAGATGGTCAGATCAGCAGCAGACTCTCACCCCTAATTTTTTAGAGGGTCAGCTCAGCAGTAGACCCTCACCACTTATGTTTTAAATGGTCAGATCAGCAGCAAGCCCTCACCCCCAATGTTTTAAATAGTCAGCTCAGCAGCAGACCCTCAGCCCTAATGTTTTAGATAGTCAGATCAGCAGCAGACCATCACCCCTAATTGTGTAGATAGTTAGCAGGCCACCACCCTTAATGTTTTAGAGGGTCAGCTATGCAGCACACCCTCACCCCTAATGTTTTAGATGGTCATATCAGCAGCAGGCCCTCGCCCCTAATGTTTTAGAAGGTCACCAGCAGGCCCTTGCTCCTAATGTTTTTGAGGGTTAACAGCAGGCCATCAATCATAATTTTTCAAGGGTGTGTATGATGCCCTCCTTTATGTGTAATAAAGGGTGTATTGGAGTGCCAGTTCCTTGTAATTTTTGGCAGCCCTTTCACTTGGTGTATCGGCTTTATGAGTGTAGCAGTCCCACTACCTGAACAATTGTACCACAATGTGAATGAGGCCCTCCATTATGTGATATACAGGTCAGATCAGCAGCAGAGCATCACCCCTAATGTTTTAGATGCTCAGCAGCAGACCCTCGCCCATAATGTATTAGATGGTCAGATCAGCATTAGACCCTTACCCCTAATGTTTTAGATGGTCAGATCAGCAGCAGACCCACACCCCTAATGTTTTAGATGGTCAGATCAGCAGCAGACCCACACCCCTAATGTTTTAGATGGTCAGATCAGCAGCAGACCCACACCCCTAATGTTTTAGATGGTCAGATCAGCAGCAGACCCACACCCCTAATGTTTTAGATTGTTAGCTCAGCAGCATGCCCTCACCCCTAATTGTGTAGATAGTCAGATCAGCAGCAGGCCCTCACCCCTAATTGTGTAGATAGTCAGATCAGCAGCAGGCCCTCACCCTTAATGTTTTAGAAGGTCACCAGCAGGCCATCAATCATAATTTTTCAAGGGTGTGTGTATGATGCCCTCCTTTATGTGTAATAAAGGGAGTATTGCCGGTTCCTTGTAATCTTTGGCAGTCCTTTCACTTAGTGCATAGGCTTTATGAGTGTAGGAGTCCCACTACCTGAACTATAGTACCACAATGTGAATGAGGCCCTCCTTTATGTGATATACAGGTTGTGCCTCTTCCTTGTATCTTTTGCCAGCACTTGTACTTTATATACAAGTAAATATACAGGAAAGAATGTTTCCTATCGATTTTATCTTCGGTTTGGTGCGTATTATTGTCAGTCTGTAAAAGTTGCGTACTACTCGGACAACATCGTTCCCAGCAGCGACCTGGGAGTCCAAGATGCATCCAGACATCTTCCCCATGCTGTTCCTGAACAATTTCAGTGGTGTTTCCATCAGTTTTTGACCTTTTCCTATGAACCAGACTCCCTCCCCTCTTCAGAGCAGGGGGTGCCTGGTTTAATGCTCGGGTTCTCCCAATGATTTTCATTGTGCTCGGGTGCACTTTGGTGCTCAATCAACACTAAATATAACGCCTTCACTGTTTCCTCTGATGAGATTTTTCTTTGAAACATGCATGTAGGGACTAACTACAATGGGGCGAATTAGGGCCAGTTAATCTAGGGTAATGTTCCAGATGGAGTCGCCCTTATCAGGACAGGTGCTCTGTGGTTAGGTCATCAGGGCCAGAGTAGCACCCATACTATAGGGTTATATTAGGGACCTATAGTCCCCCCTTATGTCCTGTCCGTAACCTGCCCGATGTCTCTCCCTCTGGATACCATCGCCTCGTCTATTGGGAGAACCCAGGAGCCCTGAAAATGTGCAACTAAGTGGTAGGACAACTGGTTATTGTGTCAAGTGCCGCCGTATACTACAATTCCTACAAAGTAACTGGTTTTGAATTACTGATTTATTGTGGAATGCTTTGTCTTGATAGAAGCTCTTTTTGTGCTTGTTTTTGTTTTCAATTGTGTAAATTGTTTATCTTTAGGGTCATTTTTTACTATTGATTAAAAGTTACGTTTTATTCACAAGTAATAAACTAGAGATCACTTTTTGACCCTATTGCAGTTTCTGTATATTTTGGTGATCCACTTTGAAACTATCCCCTTTTCAATTTGCTATGCATGTACTTATATATAAACAAAATACACCCCAAAACTGGTGGTATCAGACCGCACTTTCAATACAGAATCACGGATGGATGTACTAATAGATACAAAATTAACACCCTAAAACTTGTAGTATCAGACTGCAATTTCACCCCAATAACAGGATGAAGGATTACTGGAATTAGTGATGTATCAAAGAATGACCAACCTAAACAACCTAAAATCAGTAGTGTTAGATCACTTTGTATTCCTAATTAGTGCAGCAAGGTGTAATAGAATGGCTCCTATTACCCAGGCTTTACACTCTCCTATTGGTCCCTGCTCTCTCCCTACAGTGTGGCTAATGCCTCCCTATCCTTCCCCTACACTATGAATACTCTTTCCCTGAACTGCTCAATAGTTACTTTTTGTGAATAAATTGTTTCCTAAACACTGTCCCTAGTGCCTGTCCCGTCTCTCCCTGAACTAAGTTCACTGTAAAATTGGGGAGACTGAGCAGGCTGAGACTTTTTGTAGGGCTGTGACATCACAGGGGCTGGCTAGCTGCTGATTGGCTGTCTGCATGCATGGCATTGTGGGTGATCCCTCATTCCCGGGCTTCTTACTTCCTCGTTCTAACATGTAGCAGCCATTTGAGCAAAAATCTGTTTTGTTACCTCAAAACGCAAGGAAATTCAACTTCAGGACAAATCCCATTTTTTTTTTATTAATTTCTGGTACAAACATGGTAGCATTTGATTAATATATCTTATTAGAAGGATCAGATCGGGATGCATAAAATAATTCCCATATTTTATTTTATTTTTACCGCTGAATACAATTTCATTCATCTCGCAGTATCACACATAACCTCTGCCTTTAGGTTACACTTACCATCGGGTATCCATACATATACAAAAATTGTGCCTGTTGAAAAGTGTGTCCAATAAATCCAGCGACTTCTCCATGTTCCCCGCAGAAATAATTTGGAGCTTCAAACTCATCTCCAGACAAAATCTGCAGAATATTTTGGAAGGATTTGACTTCATCTCCACATGTGTCATATATCTGATAACCCAGAGTAACATTGGGCAGAAGATATGGGTCCTGGTTAATTTCTATAATAGCAAAGATGAAAGTCTGAAGGCCGACATATTCCCTTGTAGATGGACTGTGGAAATACAACATATCTCATTAATATTGTATGATCATTATTTATCAAAGACAAATAATAATGGGAAAAAAAACAAAAGCAATAAAATATTTCTAGGTAAGTTAATGATGAGAAGACTTATGAGTAGACTTGTGTAGCCTGGAACCATTAGAGGCTGATCATCTTTCTTAGCCTTAGTTTTTGTATCAGATTTTTATAAGCTACGTACAACCTCCCAAAAAATGTTTTTTTATATCTCAAAACATGTACAATTAGAAATGAAGAAGCTTTGCAGTATGTCTTCATGAATTTTGTTCCCATAGCATCTTTGCAGGCCATGCGTCTCCATGGTAACAGGCTGCAAACAACATGAGTAGTCCTCATCTAGACATGGTTACAGACCCCAAAGTTCTGGTTTAGAGAAATTGACAGTTTCCAGTATATACTGCTGGAATGGTGACTAAGGGAGTAAACAAAGAGAAGGGCTCCGAGACTGAGATGTGACACAGCCTCTATTGATTGTTAATGGAGTCCTGATGTGATATGTGACATGCAGCTACTGTGGTGTGACAAAAACAGTGTCAAATTTTTTTGTTGCACTTCAAGTGAGACTTTGCCATCGTAGACTGTAGACAAGTTCCATATGACTTGTCTTGCCCGTAGACAAGTCGCACAAATATTTTTGGTCACACACATTTTCTGGGATTTGCTGGTAGTCTCAAGCTTAAGACCTATCTCTCTCTCTCTGACCCAACCTCAAAGTACAGTAGACGCGTGGTCAGGCAGGCACTCACAGCATGATAAGTCATTATGATGCTGTGAGTTCAGGTTAGAAGAGCAGAGTTGGCTCCTGGAAATGTGTCCTTCACAATAAGCATGATTACTGGACTGACCGCTCTTGTGTGAAAAAGGCCTAAGCCCTGCATGTTATGTCCTTAACTGAAACTAGCTGAGTCTTTTATAGGGTAACTATACATTATCCATTAACATCTTTGTGTTTCTGGATCAGTGAGTCCCAGATCTTTGTTGGAGACATTAGTTGCTTCTACCCCAGTGAGATACTATATCAGATCCCTAATAATTCTGCAAGTAACAAAGATCTACAGTATATATATATAAACAGAAAGGAAAGATTTCAATAACAGATAGACTTGCAGTGCACAGATGAGCCTTCTGTGTAACAGATGGTAAAAAGGCTTCCACCGAATAGCTTCATTCACAGTAAACAGGCCCCCGATGATGACGTCTCCTTCCTGATAATATTTGTAATTAAATGAAGCATCAATGGCAAAAAGTTTACACCGTGGAGAAGAACTCAATGTCTTATCTCCAGAAAATGAATCAAATAGAACAGTAAACCACATGATGACTGTGAACATGAATGAGACAGGAGGCACCAGGGACCAAGATATAACGTATGACAGCTCGGCAGATCCACAGTTCTCAGCAGCAAGGTGTGAGATCAGGAGAGAGCCGCAGCTTATATTCATGTTTCCTGATAAACTTAGAAGAACAGCTAGAATATGAAATCACCAAGATAATACCAAGATCCTGAAATATCTAATGTTTTATAAATTGCTGCTCGATTTTGCTCTTATTAATATAAGGATCAAAACTTTTATATTTCAGACACCTGAGCCCAATTGCAATTCTTTATTTTATTAAAAAGATTTGTATGCTTATCATAGAGAAGGTTTTATGGAGACAGTGTGACTAAATGTGAATGGGAAACTGTAACTTTGTATGTGTTTTTTTTTTGTTGAAAATAATAACTATATGAACTGCAATGCAATATCCGAACTTTATGTCACTAACGCAGCAGACGTTTCAAGTCAGACATGAATCACGATTTATTTATTTTTTATTAGGCCAACGATACTCAACACGATAAACCATTGGCTTAGATCCTACTACATAGGTTTCTGCTCCCCTACACACTCTACCTAATTCTTTCCCCTATCCTACCCTTCTCCACTTAAGTTTCACCCTGTTTAATATCGACTTTCATACCTTTGCCACCGATTATAGCATCAATATACTTTAAAAACCACCACAGTGGCATCTTGCTTCTTTCACGGTCCTAAGGCCCTTTACGGAGGCACCTTGTATGAAAGACGAAGGAATATTAATTAATTAGGTATACTGCCTGCTATTCGTTTTTTGCATATCAGACTGTGTATTACTGGGGAAACTCAGTTTCCATGACGAGGGTATTGGTTATCCACGTTCGCCTCAACCATTACTTTCGTACCCCCTTACTCACCTCTAACCACCATTACACATTTCCACCCCCAGAGCCCCCTTTTCCAATAAAACTCGGACCACCAATTGGAAATGTAATGGCCACAGCAGCCTTTTATTAAATAACATTTACAACCATAACATAACATAATACAGTATAACCGAAATGGGGGGAGGTCCTTGAAGCCCCAAAACATCGAGCTGTCAAATCAGGGTGAGCCATTCTTGCCTCCAGCCGTACCGCCCAGCTCAAAGGCACCATCGAATGACCCCCCCTCGATTCACCACAACCGCTCGGTCCACCTGGGAGTCCAGCCCCCACCGTGGGGCCCCCCAATTGTCCTCAGATTCCACCGTGCCCAACTCCAAGGACCCCCCCCACCGCCACCAACGACCGGACTTGACCACCTCAACTCCGGGCGTTCCGCCACAACCTCAGGGCCACCTCAATGCCCTCCTGCAACGCCAAACTCCACATATCCACTCCCACTGCATTCAAATGCACTCCGTCCGATCTCCAAAAAGCCCCCGTTCCCGCCTCCAAATCCCTATGTCGGACCACCACCGCCCCGTTCCTAGCCATAAAACGCCCCACCGCCCTGTTCACCTTTATCCTCGCCCTATTCACTGCATCCAGAGACCTAGCCTCCCTCCACACCTGCCGAGGGACAATATCCGACCATACGGTCACCATATCCGGAAATAACGACCACAACCTCAAGAAATCCCACTTGATCTCCTTAATCAACTCCCGGATAGGCTTCGCCGCCAAATCATTGCCCCCTGCGTGTACCACCAATACCTCCGGCGCCCTATCCATCCTCACAAACCTATGAATCTCTGGCAGCACCCCTTTCCACACCATACCCCGCCTCCCAATCCACCTTACCACCGCAGACTCCCTGTCAAATCCCAGCTGCTGACCGTCCGGCCGAACCGCTGCCCGGACGGCCCCCCAGAAGACATAGGAATGCCCCACAATCCACACCAGAGCGGGCACCGTACCTGAAACGAGAGAACAAAAAGAACAATACCGCCGCATTGCACGAACACCATAAACCCAACAACAACCAACCCCCCACATTACAACCGATCCAAACGCACATAAGATTTAAACCTGGCCGACTCCCAACGGCCAATTCTTTTAATCACATCATCACCCACGCCCCATCTAGCCGCTTCTGTCGCCGCCCCGATTCTAAAGGAGTGGCTAGAATACCCCGCCGTATCCACCCCCACCCGGCTCAAACACCTCGAAAAAATAGCAGAAAACTGAAAGCGAGACAAAAAGGTCCCATCCATATGAACCAACAACAGGGACCCGTCCCCCCCCTTCAACCCATAAACCTGCAAACACCGAACCGGGCACATGTCGCAATCCTCCACCCGGAAAAGCACCACCTTCTTCCCTTTTCCCAACGTATCCGTCTTCGACCGCCGAATAATAAACTCCACCCTATCGTCAAACAGTTCAACATCCCTCCTCAATAGTCCACCAACCCGACTCACCGACGGGCAAACCAACTCCCCCACCCGCATAGCCCCAAAAAAGGCCAGCGAGAAAGCCAATCGGAACAACCTCGCTTCCCCCTCAGACCGACAAACCGTCCGCAACTGTCCCCCCAGCTTAAGCAACAACCCAAACGAAACTGGCCTCCTCCCGTCCACCCCAGCACCCATCCTCCTCCAACCCTTTAATGCCTGCACCACCAAAAAAGACTTCGTCACATCCACCAGCCGCCGGGCCTTAAAACCAAAAGCCAACCCGGCCATGTAACCGTTTACCTTGCTAACCGACCAACCCTGCTCCCTACCATGACCCAAAAACATTAACAAAACCAACTCCGGCTCCTCCATCCCTCCCCCCAACGCGGCACACCAGTCCTCCCACACCCTCCAAGCACGCACATACGCATCCCACGTACCCGGAGCCAATGACGCCCGAATAAGCCCCCTCAACGCTCCTCCAGCAGCTCCCACAGGCAACCCGGACACTCCAATCCAATCGCCTCCGCCTCCGGAGCCAGCTGCCGAAAACGAGTCCACTGCGAACGAGAAAGGGCGTCAGCAATACAATTGTCAACCCCCGGCACATGCACCGCCACAACCCAAGCATTCAGCGACAAGCACTCTAACACCAAGCGCTGCAGCAGCCGCACCACCAGCGGCGACGATGCCGACAGTCCATTTATCGCTTGAACCACCCCCAAATTGTCGCAGTGAAAACGAACCTTCTTATCCCGGAACCGCGCTCCCCACAACACAACCGCCAGCACAATAGGGAACAACTCCAACAAAGCCAGATTCTTCACCCAACCTCGTTCCACCCAAACAGCCGGCCACACTCCAGCACACCATTGGCCCCCACAAAAAACCCCAAAACCTGCACCCCCCCGCCGCATCCGTGAATAATTCAAAATCAAACGCCTCTACCATGTCCCCCATGAACAGCGAGCGACCGTTGTACTGGTCCAGAAAAGAACTCCAAACCCGTAAGTCCGCCCGCAGCTCCCTACCCAACCGAACGTAATGATGCGGGGCCACAACCCCCCCAGTTGCCTGTGCCAGGCGCCTACAGAACACTCGCCCCATGGGCATAATCCGGCAAGCGAAATTAAGTTTCCCCAATAGCGACTGAAGCTCCCGCAACTGCAACTTCTTAACCCGCAGTGCCCTAGCCACCAAACCCTTCAGATCCTCCAGCTTATCGCCCGGCAACCGACATTCCATCCTCACCGAGTCAATCACTATGCCAAGGAAACTCAATTCCGACACCGGTCCCACCGTCTTACCCTCCGCCAGCGGGACCCCAAACTTCTCAAAAACCGAAGTCAACGTCGCCAACAACAACGCGCAAACCGGTGACCCCGGGGGGCCTATACACAAAAAATCATCCAGGTAATGAATCAGCGAATCACAACCCGACGAGTTCACAACCGCCCACTCCAAAAACGAGCTGAAAGTCTCAAAGTACGCGCACGACAATGAACACCCCATGGGCAAACACCGATCCACAAAGAACCCCCCATCCCAAAAACAACCCAACAAATGCTGACAATCCGGATGAACCGGCAACAACCGAAACGCCGCCTCGTTCCCGCCCCAAAACGCCTCACCCAACCGACCGCCGCGTCAAACGACGTATAAACTACAGAACAAACCGCCGGGTCAATACCGTCATTGACCGAGGAGCCCCTCGGGAACGACAGGTGATGAATCAAGCGAAACTTATTCGCCTCCTTCTTAGGTACAACCCCCAGCGGTGACACCCGCAAATTGTAAACCGGTGGCTCCGAAAACGGACCCGCCATCCGCCCCAGCATCACCTCCTTCCCCAACTTCTCCCCCACCACCTCCGGATGCTCCCTAGCAGACCGTAAATTCTTCCTGAGCAACACCGCCTCACCTGGAACAAACGGAATCCGAAAACCTTCCGCAAAACCCAAAACAAACAAAACCGCCGCCTCCCTATTGGGATACCTATCTAAGTACGGCTGCATCCTTTCCAGCCGCACCGGAGTCACCCCCTTTTCCAAAACCATCCCCCCCTCTCTGCTTGCCTCCCTTAAAACACCGCGCTGCCCCGTGACTCCCTCCACAGCCCGAGCATTCGTGCTTAAATTTACATTTAGGCCCGAACCTACAGGTGCCGTCATTGAAGGCAAAACACAGTCCCCTCGCGGAGGCAACCGTTGTATTGCTCGACCCCCCGCTACTACTGTCCCCCCGAAAGGGCTGCCCCGTCCGCACCGGGGCCGTAACCTTCAGCCACAACGCAATGTCCTTATGGTCCCACCGCATCTCAGGGCGAACCGCCTTCCTCTGCCGGAACTGTTCGTCATACCGCAACCACGCCACTCCCCCATACACCCGATACGCCTCCCCGATTGCGTCCAAATAACAAAGCAGCCCCGAACAAGCCTCTGGAGCCCTCTCCCCAATCACACTCGCCAATATCGCGAACGCCTGCAACCAATTAGCAAACGTCCTCGGTATTAACCGATACCGCCGCTTCTCCTCCGCCTCCCGCTTACCATCCTCCCGCCGCACCCTATCCAGATTGAAGTGCTCCAAAGGAAGCAAGGAAAATATTTCAACATATTCCCCCTTCCAAATCCTCTCCCTCACCTTCGACTTCAAATGCGCCCCCAACGGACCCTCAAAGCAAACGTAAACCTCCCCCTTTGCTTTATCATCCACCCGCACAGCATCCTCTTCCCCATCCGTTCCTGCCTGCGTCTGCACCGACACCCCCGCAGCCGGCAACCCCCGCTGCGGCTCCCCCGACGAGCCCACACCCGCCGCCCCCCCTTGCACGCCCCAGGCCTGCAACGGTGTCCCCCCACTCAACCCCCAACTGGCAACCAACCCCGCCAGACCCCCCAACAATTGCCCCATGCCCTTACTCAATTCCAACTGAGAAACACCCGCCACCCCAGCCCCCACACCCTGCACAACCTGCGCAAGTGGACCCCATGCAATCTCACCTGGCTGCCTGGGCGCTGTGTCCCCATCAGCCGCAGGTCCTGATTCCTGAAGATTCCTCCTCTGCGTCACGCCGTCGCCGTCACTCTGTCCCCTGGACCCGCCGGGACCAGGGACGTCCTCCCCAGGATAGTCCACGCCGCTGGAACCTTCATCCTCACCCTGCCTCCTGGCAGGGCAGGAACGCGCGCTGCAACAGGGTCCCTCCACGGTCCGGACCTCCGCACATCTCCTGGGCTCTGTCGGCTCCTGTCCCCTGGCTTCAAGCAAACCAGGGACGCCGGGGTTAACGATGGCACCAGATCTGCTTCTGGGGGCGGAGCCTCCCGCCCTGTCTGCCGCCTGAGGCCTGCTGCTGCCACCGGATCCACACGCAGCCGCCCCGCGCTGATTGCCTGCTCTCCCTTGCCGAGGGGCCGCCCCCGTGCCAAGAGTTACAGGGGCGCCCGCAGTACCCGGTCCCGATCCCACGCCGTCGCCGCTTGCAGGAGAGGACGGCCGGGCCCGGCCGCCCACAAGGCTCCGCCTACACTGAGGATTCCTCCCACGCCGGGGCCTAGTAGAAGCTGGCGTCGGCGGCACCCGGCGTGGAGGGTCCCGAGAGGGGCTCCTGATACGGCGCTGAGCCCTAGGGGGGGAAGTGGAAGGGGAAAAGCGCGCCGGCGGCCTGGCCCGCCGCGGCCGTGATACCGGCGAGTGAGGCGAGACAGGCACCTCACTCGGCCCCCCCAGCAGCAGCTGGATCTGTTCCTGCGCCCACGCTGGGCCTCTCACCTCCGCCGCTGCCCGCAACTCGCCGATCATGGCCTCCAGACGCTCCATCGCAACAGGTGCTCTCAGCTTCTTTCTCTACCTAAAATGGCCCCCAGCCTTCCTCTTCCCTGCCTATTTAACCCCTTAACTCCACCCCCTCCTCCCCCCAACCTATCCTAGCCTATTCTCCCTGCCAAAGCCCCCTCCCTCTCCTCTAGCCCGACCACTCCCCCCCCCCAGCTCACTAAACCAAACCCCCGTCATGGGGGCCTCCCCTAAAGGGGGCTCCGCCCCCCCTCAGTCCGGCCACTGCTTTCTATTGTCCTTGTATCACCCTTTTGTTACAATAGCATACATTTATTTTCTATCCCTTCCATCTACACTAGAGATGAGCGAAGTATTGGAAAATGAATTTTACCTGCTTCGCTGAATTTTACTAAAGATTTGCTTTGTGATGAGTTACGTTGTCATGAAGCACATTGCTTTGAAACAAGCGGGTGCAGTTCCCCGTCACCCTCATACCTCACAACTTTTATTACGGTCAAAGAGGGACACTTATGGTTTATTGTGTGGAAGATCCACTTTTCCTGCTTATTTATACACTGAACAAAAATATAAACACAACACTTTTGGTTTTGCTCCCATTTTGCATGAGCTGAACTCAAAGATCTGAAACATTTTCTACATACACAAAAGACCCATTACTCTCAAATATTGTTCACTGTCTAAATCTGTGTTAGTGAGCACTTCTCCTTTGCCAAGATAATCCATCCCACCTCACAGGTGTGGCATATCAAGGTGCTGATTAGACAGCATGAATATTGCACAGGTGTGCCTTAGACTGCCCACAATAAAAGTCCACTCTGAAATGTGCTCAGAATTTCTGTGCATTCAAAATGCCACCAATAAAATGCACCTGTGTTCGTTGTCCATAACATACGCCTGCCCATACCATAACCCCACCGCCACCATGGGCCAATCGATCCACAACTTTGATGTCAGCAAACCGCTCACCCACACGACGCCACACACGCTGTCTGCCATCTGCCCTGAACAGTGAAAACCGGGACTCATCCGTGAACAGAACGCCTCTCCAACATGCCAGACGCCATCAAAAGTGAGCATTTGCCCACTCAAGTTGGTTACAACAACAAACTGCGGTTAGATCCAGACCCCGATGAGAACGCGACGAGCATGCAAATGAGCATCCCTGAGACGGTTTCTGACAGTTTGGTTATGCAAACCAATTGTTGCTGCAGCTGTCCGGGTGGCTAGTCTCAGATGATCATGGAGGTGAACATGCTGGATGTGGAGGTCCTGGTCTGGTGTGGTTACATGTGGTCTGCGGTTATGAGGCCAGTTGGATGTAATGCCAAATTCTCTGAAACACCTTTGGAGACGGCTAATGGTAGAGAAATGAACATTCATTGCATGGGCAACAGCTCTAATAGACATCCCTGCAGTCAGCATGCCAACTGCACGCTCCCTCAAATATTGCAACATCTGTGGCATTGTGCTGTGGGATCAAACTGCACATTTCAGAGTGGTCTTTTATTGTGGGCAGTATAAGGCACACCTGTGCAATATTCATGCTGTCTAATCAGCACCTTGTTATGCCATACCTGTGAGGTGGGATGGATTATCTCGGCAAAGGAGAAGTGATCACTAACACAGATTTAGACAGATTTGTGAACAGTATTTGAGAGTAATGGGTCTTTTGTGTATGTAGAAAATGTTTCAGATCTTTGAGTTTAGCTCATGCAAAATGGGAGCAAAACCGAAAGTGTTGCATTTATATTTTTGTTCAGTGTATAATTTGATAGTTATTTTTATACAATAGCGCAAAAATGTATCTGAATATAACATATTTTTTCATCCAAATTGCCTTAAATAAGGAAATATGCAAGGTGGGCTTTAATGTATAGATAGGAACCAGGGAAACACATTCTGGATCAATATTGTAAATGTAATAATGCAAATCTATACCTCACAACTAAAAGAGGGAGATTTAAGGAGTAAAGAGGGGCAGAGGTACTTGGGTCAAAAAGAGGGACTGTCCCTCCAAAAGAGGGACATTTGGAAGGTATGATCACCCCTCAGATGCCACGTTCATAGCTGATCATGGCATCTGACATTAATATTACAGTGTAAAATAAAAATTATGAAATCATACTTACCATCATCCATTTGATCTCTAAGAGACGACCACCAGTGTTGCCTGTCAGATGCACGACTGCGCGTCTCCCACAGTGCCCCCGCTCAGGGCTTCTTCAGGCCCACTCACTCCTGCAGCCACATTCTGGACTTCATCAAACAGGCTGTTCTGAATTTTAGGGAAGCTTACCCCAGCAATGCAGACAATTTTCGCTGCATGCACTGCTGGGGTGGGCGGCCCCAGGACTCAGTACAGGGTAGGTTGTGTGGTATTTCCTAGTAGGCTAATGGACCTTTCTGATGTCATCCGCCCATGTGACCAGTGGGGGAGCAGCCGGAGGAGCAGAGAGCTGTGTTCCTATGCTTACTACAGAGAATCCCGGCTGGATTATGATGAGGCCTAGCTGTGTGTGTGTCCCTGTGTGTGTGTATACCTGTCCTTGTGTGTCTGTCCCTGTGTGTGTCTGTCCCTGTGTATCTGTAACCGTGTGTCGGCCCCAGGAAACACCTGGCTGTACAGTCTGGTTCTTGCTGGAGTGAACCAGGGGATCAAGAAAAAGCACCAAAAAATGCCAAGAACTGTAAGTGCGGTTTTGCCACGTCACATCTAACCACATGCTACTAGTAACATTTTTGATATATCAGAAAGCTACAAGAGACATATTCCACTTTCCTTTGAATTACAAATAGTATTGCGCAATACTTAGGCTGCTTTAAGGACTTTGAGGGACATTTCGCAATTAGAGATGGCCTTGCGGTTCGCCCGGCGGTTGTTTCGCGGCAAACTTTGCTAGTTCGTGGTTCACCGAACAGGCGAACATATGGCGATGTCCGCAGGCACCATATGCAATGAGCAGGGGCATGATACGGTGGCCAACTATGCAGAGGGTCAGGATAGATGTATATAAGTCTATGGTTTGTTCGTGACGCCAATTGCAATGTGCGCAGGTACTGTAGCAGGGCCCTTTAAGATGTAATAACTCACGTACCAGGTGAGGAATGCCAGATGGGGATAATGTCTCTGTGTAATAGTGTCAACAGTGTTTCCTACCTTGGTACGGCTGGACTCCTGGATCCTGGCTCACTTGCAATAAATTGAGTGTTGCTAGTAGGAATAATTGAGGAATAAACAAGATCCAGACTTGTAATATAATCCAACTTGTCTTTACTTGATGCAGCATAAATCCACACGAGTTACAGCAATAGTCTTGGGTCCCAGCAGGTATTGGCAATCTGTGACAGGGATCAATATCTCTTCTGCTCCTTATCATATGCCTGGAGAATATGGCAGGTATCTATCTTCTGCTCTGTCTATCTTCTGCTTGGTGGGGGCCTGACTGGCTGAGGAGGAATTTGGGCTTCTCCTGGACTCTGGATATGTACTCACAGCTTGGCTCACAGGGAATGCTTCTTCCTGGAGGCTGGAGGTGGCTGCTTGCTTGTCAACCAGCTGAGACTGAAGGCTCAGACTGGGAAGGGTGATCTTTGGCCTCAGCCGAGGCAAGGTACTGGTTTGGGATCCCTATTTCTGGGAGCTCCTACTTGTACAGCCTTCTCCTAGCCGGGGTGGCTGGTACACTGACTCTAACTTCCTTTCCTCCCCATGAGGCAGGATGTGGGAACATTCCACACCTCCTCAAAGAGGGGGGAGTAAACTGGAATGAACTATTCCAGTCTAGCAATACTAAACTGGCTAAGGTCCTGCTACATACTGCTGCCACCTGCTGGTGCACATGTAAATTACAGCATAATACATAAAACAGGCCTAGAAAATGCACATAATGACTGATGCAAGGTTAGATTACACAATACAAGTACACTTAACATGTTGTAGCGGGGTAAAAGTGTTTCGTAACATAACTCCGGGATGTTACACATATCCATTTGACCCTTGACACATCCATCAGGTGGGACAGGACAGCCAATTGAGACGTTTCAGCACATGGACATAAGCCCTACCTTATAAATAAACCTGATCTGGCTGCCATTTTACATTCAGTCTTTTGCCAGTGTAGGGAGAGGTTGCTGTGTGCACAGGCTGTTAGTGAAACCAAACGCTAGCTAATAGGGCCACAAAAGTCTTTTTAAGGACTGGTATAGGTGCGCTATCAATAGGTGTGAGATACTGAGGGGTGTAATATACTTATAATAATTTTTCTAACATAGAAAGTATATAATAGTGCATTTGTATTGTGCAGCAGTTGTGTGCGGTTCTGCTGTGATACTGCAGCTTTACAGAGGGACAAACACTATTGGAACAACTAATTTCAAATGTTGTGATATACCAGTTGCCCCACAAAAAAACAGATTGAGGCAGGGGTGTGATATACCTATAATATAATTTGTGGTCAAGACCTGGCGAGTGGAGGATGCCCAACCACCACCCCCCTGCCTAATTGGCCTGAGGTGTGCCTTGGCCTCACTAGGTCGGTATGCCTGAAAAAGGGGGCATACTCTGAAAGTGATGGTTGAATGACTGAATGAAGAATGGGAATGGGTGGGCAGGGGACGTCCGAATGTCGACGTGCTGCCTGTGGGATGCGGACCACTTAAACAGGTACTGGTCCCTCCCACAAATCCAGGCTAGCCTGCGGCCAGCCTTAACACTTGTGGTCAAGACCTGGCGAGTGGAGGATGCCCAACCACCACCCCCCTGCCTAATTGGCCTGAGGTGTGCCTTGGCCTCACTAGGTCGGTATGCCTGAAAAAGGGGGCAAAACCCACCAGTGAGGGAAGGATGGCCTGACGTGCTATTCTGCCAATGTGCTGAATGCTTGAACCAGCTCTGCTAGTGGCTCCGGGATATACCGTACAAAGCACCCCGAGCGCCAGCGCCCTAAGTGTTTAATGATGTGCGCAGGAACTCCGTGCTTGGACGCTGCGGATGCCGCACCGATGCAGAAAAGAATGCCCCGAGAATTGAGCCGGATTCAATCCTACACTAGTCAACAGGATCCTGACTAAATCTCCCTTGCGGAGCGCCACCGCCCCTTGTCTGGCCTGTGTCACTTCACCTGGTCTTAAAAACCCGTAAAACGCCAAGTACATGGCTGCCTTTATCACCAGACTGGGAAGGACTCCGAATGGCGACAATGCGAGGACTTCCGACAGGCTACGAAACGTGTCCCCCGTAATTGGTCGACGTACCGACTTGACCGTGACCTGACTTTTCTGAATGCCTCTGAGGATGGCCTTGATTGGGTGAGCTGAAAATATAGAGGGTCTGTCTGGCTCTTGAAGTGCCAAAAAATGCTGCACCCCAGCCAAATATAGCCTGATGGTGTTGTAGGATAAAGCCAACACCGAGTGACAATAAGACACGAAAGCCACCATATACTTGACCTGACCAGTGTCACCCCTGGGATATGCCAACTGGAAGTCTAAGAAAACTACCCACGCTCGGCGGTATGACTTCAACGTACTGGCCGACAAAGACTTTGTAATAAGTGAACTGGCGACCACCATCAGAGAGTCTAGTCCAAGACCAGCAGCCGCTAGTCCGGTACCGGGGTGCCCACTGAGTCTGCTTCTGGGTTCTGTAAGAAAAAGCGTGAAAAATCAAAATGAGATAAAGCATCAGCTGCAACATTGCTGACCCCGTCCAAAAACAGGGCATGAAAATGAAACCCCTGTTCCAGGGCTATCCAGGTCAACCTACGCATGAAGGACATGATGAGTAACGATTTGGATCTACCCTTGTTGATGATTTCTGCAGTCGCCATGTTGTCAGTGTGGAAAACTACCGTGTGACCCGACCACCTGTGCCCCCAAACTATGGCAGCTGCAACTATAGGGTAGATCTCGAACAATGCCGACGTCTGAGAAAACCCCGGCATCTGTAGTACATGCGTGGGCCATGAGCCGGCGAACCAATGTGAGCCAAATATGGCCGCGAAACCTATGGAGGCAGCTGCGTCTGAAAATACGTGTGGAGAATCCGAAGTGGCCCTTGGAATGAACATGGAAATGCCATTCCACCTGCTGAGAAATCTGTCCCACATGAACAGATCTGCTCGGGCATTGGCATTGAGGTGCACTGATGCGTCCAAATCGCTGGTCTGTTGGAGTAAGACTAACAATCTAGAAATGAAAGATCTACCCTGAGGAATGATCCTCATGGCAAAGTTTAACATGCCCAAGAGAGACTGCAACTCTCTCTTGGTGCAAACCTGAGACGTGAGCAGGGAACGTACGCCTGCCTTGATCCGGTTGAGTTTGTCTAGTGGCAGACTGGCCGACATGTCGCGTGAATCCAGGGAGATCCCCAAGAATGTGACAACCTGCGCAGGCCCCTCTGTCTTGTGGGCCGCCACCGGAATGTCTAACTCCTTAAAAACCCGCAAGAGAACCTGCAAGTCAACAGGAGCCCGTGAGGGATCTTCTATCAACAGAAAGTCATCCAGGTAGTGAATGACATTCTGGCAACCCCGTACTTCCAACAAAATCCATTCCAGAGCCTGCGCTAACTTGTCAAACAGACTGGGGCTGCTCTTGGAACCAAACGTCAACTTGGTGGCGAAATAGTAAGCATCTCTCCATTTGATGCCATGCCACTGCCAGAGAGATGGGCTAATGGGCAACAGTTTGAACGCATCAGAGACATCTGCTTTGGACAGCCAAGCACCCCTGCCTGTCTGTAGAATGACCTGGATAGCCTGGTCCACGGAAGTGTACTTCAATGAAAATTCCTCAGACGGAATCAATGAGTTGAGACTAGGAACGTGAGAAGAATGTGGAGCAGACAAGTCATAAATCAAACGAAATTTATTGGAGTATTTCCCCTGTACCACCCCCACCGGGCTCACCCTCCATGTGAAAAAAGGAGAGGACTGGAAAGGACCAATTATGAAGCCCTTCTCCAGCTCACTTGCCAACAGCAGATCCACCAGATCAGGATGTCTAGCAGCCGACTGCAGGTTGGGGCATTCATGAGTCTGCTGAGGTAAGGCGATGAGCCCGGTGTGGAACCCGCGTGAAAATCCTTCCACCAGAAAAGCGCGGAACGACTGAACCGGATGAAGTCGCAGAGGCTGGTCTAGAACCTCGACATTCACCCGGCTCAGTCATGCCGGCTTCACGGTGCAGACTGTGACCGGATGTGCCCTAAAACATGTGGCACAGATGTGCAGGAGCCTGCACTGGCTGAAATTGCAGACAGCATAGTTAAAGTTGTTGCAGAGCTGGGCTTTCCCCAAGTAATGAATGGGTCTCCCCAGCTTGTCAAACTGGGTAGCCTGCTGGCTGGGACCCGGGTTGATCCCACCTCTGGAGGTACTGGGGGCAGCAGTAAGGTCAGCCAATGGGCACCAGGCGGTAGTATGAGCAGGAGACTGACATGTGGCGCACACCGGGGACTTCAAACTGGCGAAGTGCCTACAAAATAACTCCATGTCAATATTGCTCCAGTCCGTGACTACCTGGAACTGGGCCCAAATGGCTGCAGCTTTGGCCGAGAAGGACCTATGATAATCGTAGAACGCTGTGCCCCCGTACTTGTGCGCCAAATCTACGACCCTGTAGAGGTAAATGTCCAACTCCTCTCTCCTGTTGGGGCTGGCGGAACACACAACGTCTCTGAATAGGCTGAAAGCCAGGACGAACTCAGCCAGGGTCAGCTTGCGACTGAGCCTGGGGTCTTTGGCCTTGAGTACTACTGACAACTCGCTACAGCCGAAGGACTTGTTTTCCGTAACGTCGTGGGACGTAATTAACAAGGATGCCAAGTTGATATCCTTGCCCTCTAGGATGTCCTTCTTAATACTGAACCTGACGAAATACACCGGCGCCACAGAAGGCACTCCCCCGCCCTGTGACAGGTTGGCTGTTGAACGAAGAGTAGGCACGGTACCTGTGACCACAGCCGGAGGTGCCGCGCCACCAGCTGGCCCAACTGCTGGGGGGGGGGTCGCGACGCTGTTCCATTACTTCCATCCGGGCTTGTAAATCCTGGATGGAACTAGTGAGTGTGTTTAACACCGCGTGGATCTGTACCAAGGAATTGGTGATGGTGGTATTGTCGCCGGAAGCAGCCGGCCTGGCTTGTGGTGTAGCGGGAAAGAGCAGACTGAATAATTCCGCCTTTCTGGCAGTAGCCGCAAACGGAATCCCTCTCCTGAGCAATTCAGCCGTCAACCTAGGCACAGTCCAAGCCCTGAGGGATGGAGTGCTGCCGTGTTCGGACCCTCTTGGAGACGGAGGCAAGGACACAAACTCTTCAATATCTGAAGGCTGAGACATGACGACTGAAACCACACAACAACAACGGAGAAAGGGAGAGAGAGGAGGGGAAAAAGAAAAAAAAAAAACAACCTGTTAACCCTACGACCTGCTGCCCATAAGCCGACAGACAAGGTGACAGAAACCAACCTCCCCCCAACAGCGTGGAACGTATGACGAGAAGCCGACGAGGCTGACAGGAAGTATGATAGTCGTTTCCACTGACGTATGAGACGAGCCCGAGTATGTCAGAATCTGTGACGTGGCAGATATATTAAAAACGAACACTGCGGGCTAACGAACCTACAGACGTGGTAGGTGATGTATGTAAGTATAGGATTTGTGGAAAACAGACCGTATGACGTATGACACTACACTACGAGATGATGTGAAGAGTCTCTGACTGTCGTGCGAGAGTGTGGCTGTACTAGCGAATGTACCTATGCTAGTGATGTATGTATGCAGCTTGGTGGAAAACGGTTTCCACCTTACGTATCCATTTATTTATTTTTAAATTTTTTATTTTTTTTTCCACGCCCCCCAATAGTTTATTTATTTATTTAATTATATATATATATATATTTTTTTTTTTTTTCGTCAAAACTACCTTATGTGCAGAACTACGTGTCTAAGGTATGCATGTAGTGTATGTCAGGAGTGAACAACGTATGCAGAACCAGACCTTAGTAAGCAAATAACACAATTGGCACCATGACCCAGCACTAGAGCCCAATCATGCTGTGCCCAGGTAACTCGCAGCCCCAAGTGTGAACTTTACATACAGAACGAGCTGCGAGTACTGAGCAGGCAATGAGCTACAACCACAAAGCAATGCTGCCCCCTGGTGCCAAGACTTGAAACACATGTGCCTGATCGCAAGGAGAAGCGATCCTCCGGCACACTTGCCCCTGTCCACTCAACCTCCTACCCTCCCTCCCAATACCAGTCTCCTGAACAAACCAGCGATCCGAAGTAGCCAGACTAGAATAGACCGGCAGTTGCAGGCTGAAACGAAGGCACCACCCGGCGTCTCGGAGCTCCGACTCGTGGCGGGACGCTTGATGATGACGTCACACCCGGAAGTAGCGACGTCCGAATGTCGACGTGCTGCCTGTGGGATGCGGACCGCTTAAACAGGTACTGGTCCCTCCCACAAATCCAGGCTAGCCTGCGGCCAGCCTTAACACTTATATTTAGTGCATGTGCAGCATTTGTGAGCAGTTCTGCTGAGATAACGCAGCTATACAGAGGGACAAACGCTACTGAAACAACTAATTTCAACTGGTGTGATGTACCAGTTGTCCCCCCCCAAATTTTTTTTTTATTGAGGTAGGGTTGTGATATACCTATAATATCATTTCTATATATTGTGACTTTGTCACAGAGTCATTTTGAAATTTACAGCCAGAGGAAGAGGCAGGCACCGGGTCGGGCAAATGTACCAGGCCGGAGCCTTAGTGGGAAGTTGGAGAAGGTGCGTGCGATTATGTCAAAGGATGCACCAGAGTTGATTGAGTGGCTCACTCAGCCTTCCGCTTCTGTACCCTACTCATCCTTTGTATCAGCACCCTCCTCACTCTCTGCTGTGTGCACCCTTAAAGACACCACTACCACCATAGCCCCTTCACTCGAGTGAGAGAAATAATTTCCCCATCAATTTCCAGACCTTACCAATGCACAGCCATTCTTGGCATCAGATTAAGAAGAGGAGGTAGCAACGGCCGCCACCCAGCGGTCTGACGACAGTACCCAGATCAGCCCAAGAAGGGTGGTCCTCGCTGTTGCTGCCTACTCCGAGATCTCTAATGTCAGTGTTGGTGAACGTGACAATGATGACATGTCGATGGACGTCACATGGGTGCTCACAAGAGAGGAAGAGGAGGGGCGTTCAGAGGGAGAGAAGGAGCAACAGATAGGGAGGAGAAGCAGGCAGAACTCGTAGTGCACAGGATGCAAAAAGCAGACTGCAAATGTATCTGGAGTGAGCCATCCACCATGCACGGTCACATCTGGCACTCCCAGGACTCCGGCACATTGCTCCGCAGTGTGGGCTTTTTTTAACGTGTCAGCTGCTGACAATACTGTTGCCTTCTGCAGCATCTTCTGTCAATGCATAAGTCGCAGTAAGCCCAACACTCACCTAGGGACGACCACCTTAAGAAGGCACCTAGCCTCCCATCACCGAGCCCAGTGGGAGCAACACCGTCAGAACCCAAAAAGCAAAACTCCCGGCGCTGCACGTTCTACCTCTTTTCCTTCTCCTCTCTCCTCCCATTTGTCCTCCACTCCACCTTTCACAGTGCCATCGTCGCGTGCATCTGGCATAAAGCAGGCTTCCGTGGCCCAAATGTTTGAACGTAAAAAGTTGATGACGCCGGATAACCCTCTTGCCCAATGGCTGACCACTGGCTTTTCGGAACTGCTAGCCCGCCAATTACTGCCATATAAACTGGTGGATTTGGAGGCCTTTAGAAAATTTGTTGCCATCAGCACACCGCAATGGAAGGTTCCCGGAAGGAAATGTTTCTTCCAGAAGGGCATCCCAGAGCTATATGGCCATGTTCAGCGGCAAGTGAATGCATCTCTGGCACACAGTGTTGGTGCCAAGATACATCTGACCACAGACACGTGGTCTAGCAAACACGGGCAGGGAAGGTACATAACTTTTTCTGCCCACTGGGTGAACCTTCTGACGGCTGTCAAGCATGCAAACTGTGGCACCTGTGTGGATTTGGTGTTACCACCACGGATTGCATGCAGGCCTGCCTCTTCTCTTCCTCCTTCTACTCCATCCTCCGTCTCCTCCTCGGCTGACTCTTCCTCTTTCGCTGCATCCTCCCAGCTCCCCAAAACCTATTTGACAGGCCAGGTGAGACGTTGCCATGCTGTGCTGCGGTTGTTGTGCATGGAAGCCAAGAGCCACACCGTTCCTGCACTGATTTCAGCTCTGCGGTCACAGGCTAATCAGTGGCTAACCCTGTTCAATTTGACAGTTGGTAAAGTGGTGTGCGACAACGGTGCCAATCTGCTGAGCACACTGAAACAGGGCAAAATGACACACGTGCCATGCATGGCACAAGTCCCGAACTTAGTCATGCAGTGATTCATTGTCAAATACCCCAGGGTACATGACGTCTTGCGGCAGGCCAGGAAAATTTCTGCCCATTTTAGAAGATCTTACACGGCCATGGCTCGTCTTGCTAACGTTCAGCGGCGACACCACCTGCTGGTCAGATGTCTGATTTGTGACAGCCTGACTCGCTGGAACTCCAGCTTGCCTATGCTTGATAGGCTGCTACCTATACGAATCCGCAGCAGGACAGTTTCTGGGGAGCTTGGTTTCTTTTCACCGCGCCAGTGGCTGCTCATGTGCGATGCATGCAGACTTCTGCGGCCATTTGATGAGATCACCAAACTGGTCAGTCTCAGCCAGGGCACCATCAGTGACATCGTATCTTACGTCTTCTTTCGGGAGCGTGCATTGCTTCGTGTCATTGATCAAGCCATCGAGGAGCAGGAGTTGGAAGATGAGGAAGTCGCAATTCTGAATGAATTCCCATGGGGGCTACTCAATTTGAGACAAGTCAGCAGGAGTCTGAAGAGGAGTCAGAGGAGGATGGTGGCTGGGGGGAGGAGGAGGAGCAATAATAGAAGGCTTTAAACTTTTCGGGGATCCCTGGTGTTGTCTGTGGCTGGGGGGAAGAGACCGAGGACGACATTCTCTTGGGCGATGAAAAGGAGGCAGGGCGCTCCACCCCTTCCAATTTAGTGCAAATGGGGGCCTTCATGCTCCAGTGTTTGAAGAGGGACCCTCGTATAAAAAGCATAAAGGGCATAGACCAGTACTGGGTGGCAACGTACTTATACCCCCGGTACAAACACAAAATGGCGGCCATGTTACCACCATCACAGAGGGCTGTCAGAATGGAGCATTTCCAGGCCTTGCTGCGAGAGATGCTGTATTCTGCTGTTGCTGGCACTGGCAGAGGAATTTTCACACACAGCGAAATAGGTGTGGGTACCAATCCTACCTCGCTTGCAAGAAGAGGGCGGTTTGAAGATGTGTTGGTCACTTCGGATATGAGATCATTCTTGCAGCCAACCCATCGACAGCCGTCCTCCGGATCCAGCATCAGGGAACACCTAGACCGGCAGGTGTCCGACTACATTGGGTTAATGGCCGATGTGGACGATCTGAGAACTGAGGAACCCCTGGACTACTGGGTGTGCAGGCTTGACCTGTGGCCAGAGCTGGCACAATTTGCCATGGAACTGTTGGCTTGCCCCTCGTCCAGTGTCCTGTCCGAAAGAAGGTTCAGAGCAGCAGGTGGGATCGTGACCGATAAGCACACTCACCTAGCTCACGACAGTGTGGACTACCTCACATTTCTAAAAATGAATGAGTCATGGATCTCGGAGGAATTCAACACCTATGACGACCATGTTTAATTGAATTTCCTCATGCCAGCCCACTCATATACGCCACCACCCAGAACAAAGAATGGTCCCTGCCTTATGTAAATACAGCGGCATAAAAGGCCTTTTCTGTCCGGTGAATGCCTAATGTTTGGGGCCTGTACTCCACTGGCCTGCAGTAAAATTGTTATCCAATGACAGTGTAATATTCCTCCAGCCACATAATCACTTGTTCTTTTCTGTACGGTCAATGCCTAGTTGTTGTGGTCTCGGAGGAATTCAACACCTGCGACAACCACATGTTATCGAATTTCACCTATTATCATTTGGGGTTTATTCAAGAGGGGGTTTTTGGTTAGCCATGTTTTTAATCCAATTTTATATTTTTAGTTCTTATAAACATATGCATTTGAAATGTAATTGTACAGGACTACAGTAAAATCATTATCCAATGACCGTCTAATATAACTCCAGCCACATAATCACTTGATCTTTTCTGTATGGTTAATGCATAATTTTTGGGGCTTGTAATCTAACTGGCCAATGGTAAAATTGTTATACGGTGACCGCCTAATGTACCTCCAGCCACATAATCACTTGTTCTTTTCTGTACGGTGAATAGCTAATGTTTGGGGCCTGTACTACACTGGCCTGCAGTAAAATTGTTATCCACTGACCGTCTAATATACCTCCAGCCACATAATCACTTGATCTTTTCTGTCTGGTGAATGCCTATTCTTTGGGGCCTGTACTCCACTGGCCTGCAGTAAAATTGTTATCCAATGACCGTGTAATATACCTCCAGCCACATAATCACTAGATCTTTTCTGTCCGGCGATAGCCAAATGTTTGGGGCCTGTAATCTAACGGATCAACAGTAAAATTGTTATACGGTGACCGCCTAATGTACCTCCATCCACATAATCACTTGTTCTTTTTTGTATGTTGAATGCCTAATGTTTGGGGCCTGTACTCCACTGGCTTGCAGTAAAATTGTTATCCAATGACTACCTAATGTACCTCCAGCCACATAATCACTTGATCTTTTCTGTACGATGAATGCATAATGTTTGGGGCTTTTACTCCACTGGCCTGCATTAAAATTAATATCCAATGACCATCTACTATACCTCCAGCCACATAATCACTTGATGTTTTCTGTCCAGTGAATGCCTAATGTTTGGGGCCTGTACTCCACTGGCCTACAGTAAAATTGTTATCCACTGACCGTCTAATATACCTCCAGCCACATAATCACTTGATCTTTTCTGTCCGATGAATGCCTAATGTTGTGGCCTGAACTACACTGGCCTGCAGTAAAATTAATATCCAATGAGCATCTAATATACCTCCAGCCACATAATCACTTGTTCTTTTCTGTACTCTATAGTTTGCATCTGTACTCTACTGGCCTGCATTAAAATTGTTATCTAATTACCGTGTAAAGTACCTCCAGCCACATAATCACTTGATCTTTTCTGTCCGGTGAATGCCTAATGTTTGGGGCCTGTAATCTAACTGGCCAACATTAAAATTGTTATACAGTGACCGCCTAATGTACCTCCAGCCACATAATCACTTGTTCTTTTCTGCACTGTGAATGCCTAATGTTTGGGGCCTGTAGTCCACTGATCTGCAGTAAAATTGTTATCCAATGACCATCTAATATACCTCCAGCCACATAATCACTTGATGTTTTCTGTCAGATGAATGCCTAATGTTGTGGCCTGAACTACACTGGCCTGCAGTAAAATTGTGATCCAATGACCGTCTAATAAACCTCCAGCCACATAATCACTTTTCTGTACGGTGAATGCCTAATATTTGCGGCCTGTACTTCAGTGGGCTATAGCATTTTTTTTTATCCATTGACTGCATAATGTACCTCGAGCTACATTATCACTTGTTCTTTTATGTCAGGTGAATTCCTAATTTTTAGGGCCTGTACTCCCGTGGCCTAAAATGATTTTTTTTTAGGCTTCAGCACTTCACATTTTTGAGAATTTCCCTTTTAAGATGCATAAAAATGGCCCCTGATTAAAATACATAGTTTTTGTGAGAATATTTGTGATTGATCCTCTTTTTTTTTTTTTTATATGTTTTATTTTCCAATAAAGAAATAGGTATCAACAATCTTCCATTTCAATATCACCCAACAACAGAATAGAAATACAATAATGAAATCATCTCATTTTTATACTTAGTTTCCCCCACCTATCCCTCCCTCCACCCCCCGTTTCTTTCCGCAGAGTCACTGTATCTACACCAGCTGTCATTGTTTCCAGTTGCCCCAGATCCGCAACCAAGCTGCCTTTTTTCCCGCAGTTTGAACTAAAATATATTCATACTGCCTAACCCTATTCATCCGTTCCATCCACTCCTGAAAATTGGGGTGTTTTATGGCGCCCCAGTATTTAACGATTATTATTTTGGCCAGTGCAGTGCCCCGAAGCCAAAGTGTCTGCTCAATTTTATTTATATCTGTCTCTGGGAATGTGCCCAGGATGGCATAGTCAATGCAGGCTTGGTACTTCATAGGGGAGCTGTCCTGCAATTTCCGAAATATTCGGATCCAATATTCATTTATCCCTGGGCATTCCCACAGCAGATGTTTATAATCTCCTCTATCTTTATTACATTTGTAGCAGTTCTGTTTCCTGTCTTTATAAATGATGTGCAGTAGTGCTGGTGTATAATAAATCTCTTTCCCATTTAGCCTCTCCCCCAAATGTGATCCTATTTGTGTGTTCATGTTTTAACTTAGCATAAATGTGCGATATAGAAGTATTAACAGTCATATCTTGACAGAAATCTAAAAAAGTGTTCTTTACAATATTCAAATAATTCTTATTCTCCGTGTAGTGTATAGCGTGACGAAGTTGTTCATATCGAAATTTATCGATAAATCCTAATTCAATGTCTGGTAAAATTTCATTTAAGGGCTTAATCTGTCCTTTATAAAAAAACTTGTGCAATTAAATATATCCCATATTTTTCCCAATATTCAGCGTCGCCCAGTTGCATAACTTGTGGTAAGTTTACATTCCCCCACAATGGGGTATAATGGACTGCTTCAGAAACGCCCACCATATCTCTAACTTGTTGCCAAATATATCCAAGCATTCTACTGAACGGGTTTATTATTGTTTTCTTCTTAAAAATACCAGTTTCGAGAATGTGAAATAGATCCTCCCGGGGTCTGCATTGCTCCCCATATAGGGACCGCATGCATTTATTCCTTCGATTCCTCACACACCATCTCAATTGGGCAGCTAGATAGTACCCTTTTAGAAAAGGGATGGATATTCCGCCCTCCTCTTTATACAAATATTGTATCTTAATTCTAACTCGTTTGCGGCCCCATATCAATTCGTTGAAGAGGGTCTCTAATTTATTGAAGAATTTATCTTCTATCGTAATTGGGCTAGCATTGAATACATATAGTAGCATTGGTAGCAGTGTCATTTTTATGAGTGCCATACGGTTAATTTGTGATAGGGGAAGTTTTAGCCATATTCTAATTTTTTCCTTAACTCTGTCTATTATTGGGAGTATATTCAATTTCGTGTAATGTTCCAGTTTGGTCCCCATCTGAATACCCAGATAAAGTAGGGAGTCTGCTGGGGTCAATATACTAACCCGAAAATTATTAATGGAAGGAATTTTGATTTCTCCCAGTTTATCTCGTATCCAGATAGGTATCCAAACTCGTCCAGATTTTCCATGACCCTTGGCAAGTTCTTGTACCCCTTCCCCAGAAAAAGCAGCATATCATCTGCGTATAGACTTATTTTGTCGGCTTCTCCCTCACACCCAAAGCCCGATATTTCCCCGTCTGCTCTAATTTTGCACGCAATTGGCTCCAGAAACAACGAGAAGAGCAAGGGGGAAAGGGGGCAACCCTGGCGTGTTCCACGGGTCAAGGGGAAGGGGACAGAGTATTCACCATTGACTCGGACCCTGGATACCGGGTTTTGATACAGAATGCGGACCCATCTGGAGAAATATTCCCCTATTTTCACCCGCGACATCACCCTCCAGAGGAAGGGCCACTCCACCCTGTCGAAAGCCTTAGCGGCGTACAAAGACAGGATGGAGCAGTCCCCCCCATCCCCCATATGGATATTCAAAAAAGCCCTCCTTACGTTATCCTGTATGTTTCTTTTGGGGATGAACCCCGTTTGATCTACATGAACGACTTTGTGGATAACTGTTTTTAATCTATTGGCTAACAATTTGGCTAGGATTTTGTAGTCTGTATTCAACAGAGAGATGGGGCGATAGGATGTAACTGACAGCGGGTCTTTCCCTCTTTTGGGGATTAATGTGATGGTTGCTTCCATCCATGAGGGTGGTAGGGACCCCATTATCCAAGATTGATTTAGTACCTCCAACATTTGGGGAAGGATAGTTCCCTCATGTTTCCGGTATAGTTCAAATGGGAAACCGTCCACCCCTGGGGATGTATTACCCTTGATTGATTGCAGCGTGGTCTGTAGCTCGGTCAGTTGAATCGGCCTGTTCAGCCAATCAATGTCTGGTTGGTCAAATTCGGGGATCTTAATATTATCTAAATATTGGTCCATTTTTTCTCCTTGGTTTTTGGGCCCGGCTTGGTATAACGTCGAGAAGTATCGGGTAAATTCCTTTAAGATATCATCTGAGTCTCGTAGGATATTTCCTGCCTCTGTCCTGATTCCAATGATGTTATTACTCCCTCTTTGGTTTTGTACTATCATGGATAACAGTCTACTAGGTTTGCCGGACTCGCTGAAGCTTCTCAGCCCTGAAAAGAACATTTTGTTCTGTGCTTTATTATATAAATATTGTTTATATTCATCTTGTACTTTTTTAAGTTGAAGTTGTTTCTCTGGAGTGTTTACATTAGTACTCTCGTTCATTATCTGGTTGAGCTTCCCTTCTATTTCTTTTTGAGTTTGGGCAAAGGCATTTTTCTGTTTCCTGATTTCATGTGAATATATACCCCGAAGGTATGCCTTAAGCGAGTCCCAGACCATATGGATGTTTGTTGAGTGAACATTATTGCTCCAAAAGAGCTTTATTTCTTCATTAATCTTATCCAGATCCCTTATTAATGTCATCCAGTGGGGGTTAAGTTTAAAAATTCTATTTAGATTTGGTTTATTAGGACTATCCAGTATTACCGTAACCGGGCTATGGTCAGAGACCCCGTGACACTCATAATTCATTTTTTTAATCTTATTAATGAGCCCGGGGCTGGCGAGGGCCAGATCAACTCAAGACATGGACCTATATGTGTTGCTGAAACATGAGAAAACTTGCTTATCTCCATAAAGAGATCGCCATATGTCAACCAATGCCATCTCTTTACATATTCTGGATAGTACAGTACTTAGACCAGAATTGGATTCATAATTAGTTATGGTAGAGATCCTATCTTTTTTTATGTCCATGACCGAGTTGAAATCGCCCATCACCAGCACCGGGCACTCCTCTCGTGCTGCAATATATTCCATCAATTTACGTAATACAGTTGTTGTAAAAGGGGGTGGAATATATATAAAAGCAATAATTCTCCTCTGCCCCTGCCAATTACAGTGCAGAAAAATATACCGATCAATTAACTGTTCTATTGGATCATAGTCTACCTGTCTATGAATATAGACACTGATTCCCCTAGAGTATGTGGAGTAACAGGAATGATATTCGTGAGATGCCCATCTCCTTCCACCCAGTGCCGCCACTTTTTCACTTGTAAGGTGGGTTTCTAGCAAAGCCACCACTGCTGGTAAATGTCTAGAGACAAGATCAAACACTACACATCTCTTAGTTTTATCCGCGAAACCGCGGATATTCCAAGTCAATATTCTAGACATTTTTTAGTAGTGGGACAACACTGGGTGGAGGAGCAGGAGCCCCCCCAACTATGTACACTCAAGACCTCGACAGTTCCCCGCGGAAAGAAACCCCCCCCCACCCCCCCACACCCCGATCCCATTCTGACCTGCGAGTCGCAAACTGCGGCTCATAGGTCTCTAACTGTAGGCTATCCCCCCCCTCCCCACCGACGACCCCCCCGGCTCCCCCCCACCGCAGCCACGAGCGGATTATTTAATGCCCTGAGCGTCCATCCAGTCAGCTGCATCACTTGGGTTGGAGAAGAATTGAACGGTTTCCGTGTGATTGATCCTCTAGTATGTCACTGTCCATGTTGTGGGACTATTTGTGCACTTCTAGTAAGTATTTGGTGGCTGCAAATATGACCTGAAGGTTTTCCAGGTTTGCCTGCCATTAAAGTAAATGGGGCCCGCCGCAAACTTGCGGTTCGCGAACATTTGATTGCATTCGATGTTCGTCCATCACTACTCAACAGACAGGATCCGTTTTTTGGGGGGGTTATTGTCCTGACGGATCAGAGGAAGGGCAAAATAATCAGTGACGTCAACACAAACTTACTGCTGACATCCTCTCCACTCTGTCGGGGGCTCTACTTGCATAAGCGTTTAATAGAACAGGTTCTGTAGACATCTACAGTCATGTGAAAAAATTAGGACACCCTTTGAAAGCATGTGGTTTTTTGTAACATTTTTAATAAAAGGTTATTTCATCTCCGTTTCAACAATACAGAGAGATTAAAGTAATCCGACTAAACAAAGAAAACTGAAGAAAAGTCTTTTCAAGATCTTCTGTAAATGTCATTCTACAAAAATGCCTATTCTAACTGAGGAAAAAGATAGGACACCCTTGCCCCTAATAGCGAGTGTTACCTCCTTTGGCTGAAATAACTGCAGTGAGACGGTTCTTGTAGCCATCTACCAGTCTTCGACATCGGTCTGAGGAAATTTTACCCCACTCCTCAATGCAGAACTTTTTCAGCTGTGAGATGTTTGAGGGGTTTCTTGCACGTACAGCCCTTTTCAAGTCACCCCACAGCATCTCAATGGGATTCAAATCTGGACTTTGACTTGGCCATTCCAGGACTCTCCATTTCTTCTTTTTCAGCCAATCTTTGGTTGATTTACTAGTATGTTTTGGGTCATTGTCATGTTGCATGGTCCAGTTCCGCTTCAGCTTTAATTTTCTAACTGATGGTCTCACATGTTCTTCAAGCACCTTCTGATACACAGTAGAATTCATCGTGGATTCTATGATGGTGAGCTGACCAGGTCCTGCTGCAGCAAAGCAGCCCCAAACCATGACACTTCCACCTCCATGCTTCACAGTTGGTATGAGGTTCTTTTCTTGGAATGCTGTGTTTGGTTTACGCCAAACATGTCCTCTGCTGTTGTGTCCAAATAAGTCAATTTTGGACTCATCTGTCCAAAGAACATTATTCCAGAAGTCCTGGTCTTTGTCAACTTTATCTCTGGCAAATGTCAGTCTGGCCTCGATGTTTCTCTTGGAAAGCAAAGGTTTCCTCCTTGCACACCTCCCATGCAAGTTAAACTTGTACAGTCTCTTTCTGATTGTAGAGGCATGTACTTCTACATCAACAGTAGCCAGAGCCTGCTGTAGTTCTCGAGATGACACTTTAGGGTTTTTGGAGACCTCTTTTAGCATCTTGCGGTCTGCTCTTGGGGTGAACTTGCTGGGGCGACCAGTCCTGGGCATGTTGGCAGTTGTTTTGAAAGCCCTCCACTTGTAGACTATCTTCCGGACAGTGGAATGGCTGATTTCAAAATCTTTTGAGATCTTTTTAAATCCCTTCCCAGGCTGCTACAATCTTTTTTCTGAAGTCCTCTGACAGCTCTTTTGCTCTCACCATGGTGCTCACTCTCACTTCAACAGTCAGGAGCACACCAAACTAAATGTCTGAGGTTTAAATAGGGCAAGCCTCATTCAACATGCAGAGTAACGATCTACTAATTATGTGCACCTGGTGTGATATACCTGTGTGAGATCTGAGCCAATTTAAGAGGGAATACATGTGAGGGTGTCCTATCTTTTTCCTCAGTTAGAATAGGCATTTTTGTAGAATGACATTTACAGAAGATCTTGAAAAGACTTTTCTTCAGTTTTCTTTGTTTAGTTGGATTACTTTAATCTCTCTGTATTGTTGAAACGGAGATGAAATAACCTTTTATTAAAAATGTTACAAAAAACCACATGCTTTCAAAGGGTGTCCTAATTTTTTCACATGACTGTATGTGGAATCAGCTGACGATGGTGTAAAAGGAGTGCGCTCTTTCACATTATAGTAGGATCTTTGGCATCTGCACAGTTCTTTATAACTGGCGCTAACATCGATCTATAAGGCTGAGTTCACATATGAGTTATTTGGTCAGTTTTGGCCCCATGACTGCCCAAATAAGTAAAGTGTGCAGTGATTCTAAGAGGGACGCCTGTCATGTGCGTTTCATACCGACTCACAGTATTGTTTCGCTACCACAGCAGACTCCCTATGGGTGTTACTGCAAGGTACAGTGTTCTACACCACTATACAGGCTCTATGCAGCCAGGAAATAGCTGTTTTTTTAAACGCGATTCACCGCAAATAAATTCGGATAGAATCAAATCTTTCAGAAAATTTGGCGAACCGGCCGAATAGAATTTTCGAGAAATTCACTCATCACTAGTTACGCACTTGCCAAAATGTAGTCAGCCAGACGAACCTAAAGCTTTTCAGTTTTGCTTCAGATGAAACCAGTAAAATGGTGTGCAATGTCATTTTACTGCACGTCAGTGGAAAAAAGCACGAGGGAGGAAGAAGAAGCATGCTCACAGTGTGGGGCTTGCCCTGGTTGGCTCATAGGCCAACAGACAGACAGCCATGATGAGACAATCCGTGCTGCCGCAGGCAGAGAATTGCCCTTGCAGAACGAGTAGAACTGCCATAACACAGCTGCAGCTGCTGCAGAACCTCAAAAGCAGCTACCTACAAAGGTATTTATTTTTTCCCCCATATTAACAGAAATAAATTTTTTATTGTTGATTGGAAAAAGCTCAAAACTGTACAACACATGTTTTACCATCCAAAGAATAGATAGCATTTGAAATCTCAGTGAAAACACCTGAAATACTAGTCCAAAATGTGTGTCAGGGCATTTTCAGATATTTATTTCTTTATTTCTTACAATACAGAGGGTTGGGGTTATTCAAATCTCTGAGCGAAAATGTGAAATACAGTACAAGTGGCAAGCGCCCGATTGTATAGGGAGGGTGCTTAGGGACTGATGGTCCTCCCCATTCCCCCTTTTTCCCCCTACGGCGTTTAGGGAGCCTGGCCTGTCACGTCACAATTAAGGGTTAATTCACTGGGGATCCTCCTTAGACAGGATGGGGGTGGTGCAGGAATCCTGAAGGTTACATAGACCCCCTCCCCTGTTCCGGTCACTTCCTCTTGAAAGTGGAAGCAAATTGGTGAGGTATGTGTCCCCCCCTTTGCTCTGTCCACTCCATGTTTCCTTGGGAGACTCGGCCTCAATGGTCCTCCTGGCGAGTTTTTTATGGGTTAGGATTAGCTGGTTTATTTATGAGCAGTATCGGCTCTCCCCTGGCACCCTCCCCCCTGCTCCTATTTACAGACCAGGCCGGGAGCTACCGCACCATGCGAGCAGCCCCAGCACTTAAGCGAGGGGCCGGCAGTCCGCGCGGCGCTTCCGCCCCCCGCCCATCTCGGTCACAGCCCTAGTGTTACCTGCGTCCCTCTCTTGAACGGCCTGCGGGGACTCGCATTGCTGTGCCGTGGCCCTGCCCCTTCCTCTTGTAGCCCCCCACCCACCTGCCTTCTCCATCCAAGCCTGTATTGTCCCAGATAGTGGGATCCATCCATATGAGGGCTTTTTCTGCTGCCCCTGTTTATCCTCCCAATGCCTTCTGGTGCTCTTGGAGCCGGCTGGGCATAATTTGGGGGCCACTCCAGCACTCTCCATAACAGACAACATGACGGAGTCTCTGCTGCCCCCTACTGTTCCACATATATAATATTGCCTAAAGGAGAATTAAAGGGGATTACTGGTGCCCCGGTTTATTAATCCGTGCCCTTCTAATACCATGAGGCAATATAGGTCTCAGTTGATGCCTGTTAGGGCACCGCCCCCCTCCAAACACGCATGAGCAGGGGCTCTTTGTTTTTTCCTCTTTCTCACAGGTGGCCAGGAGGCTTGGCCGAAGTGGGTCCCGCAAGCGCCAGTCCCGTCACCGTTCCAAAGTTTCTGGTAGAAGTAGGCTCTCCAGTTCCTCCAGGCGGCGCTCACCGCCGTCTTTGGATGGAATGTCGGGCGCGTCTGAGGAGTCTGGTCTGATGTTGCAATCAAAAACCGTAAGAGGCAGGTGCTTACTATCCATCCAGGGTTATCAGCCTGGTCACTGTAGCGGCCCTTCAGGATGAGGTTCCTGTACCTGCTACTTGGGTGGCGCCATCCCTGACTACGCTACGCCTGGTGAGTAGCAATGCACTGGGGCATGGGGAGAGGGAGGTTCTTGTATAGAGAAGGAGTTGTTACTATTGCACTCCTGGATGCGGGGCACCCTGCCCCCCCCCCCCCCCCCGAATCACTCTTATAACTTAGCGTTAAAGTAATTTCATGTGCAGCGTTCTTGGTTTACAACTTCTATAATCTCCTTTTAGCATGCTGCTTTATAGCAGTTTGGATAAGGTCATTGCCTCTAATGGACAGGGTTGTGAGTTCATATCCCTGCAGAAACTTTAGTACTATATCCGCTCATAGATCTAGTACGCTATATGCTCCTTCTATAGATGGTACGCTATAGGTTTTATGTTTGTGATATATAGTGTCGCTACATGTTTGTCCTGTATTCCCCTTTTAGAGATGGGATGCATCCGTGGCGGTGCGAATGGGTAGCTTCATGGTATGGTGCAGGAATAAGTTGAGTCCAGACTTGGTTGTACGGAAGTTCACCAGTTGTTTTACTTGTCAGCAAAAAAGTAACAAAAAAACATATACAAAGAGTTATTCTATACCGTAGTGGGTAAGGCTTATACTGATGGTCTGGGGTTCAATTCCGAGTATTGTTAATTAACACGATCAGAAGAGTTGGGTTTTTTAGCAGGAGTTTGGCAAGGTACAGCTATAACCATTGGTATAGTGACCTTCCTTGAGGATAGCCACCCCTGGTTCAAGCCCAGGAAAGAGGTATATGTTTACATAAAAAAAAAAAAAATGAAATGTGACATGAGATGATGTAGTTATTTCACATATTGACGGAGGTAGGGTGTAGTAGTGGTAAAAAAATAAAAAAATACATAAATAAATAAATGAAATAAAAAATAAATATATAATAAACATAGGAGAGTATAGGTTAGTGGTATATTCGGGTGCTTTCCTGTGTAAAGTAGTACTGCCTGTTATGCTCCTACCCTCGGGCACTAGGCTGTGTGTATGTAATACAAAAAAAAAAAGGAATTTGTTCTATTTGGGCTTTCAATAATGGCATATGACAGGGTTTTTTCATATTTACGGGGGCTGGGCGCAGTAGTAGTAATCCCTCTAGCATTCAGCTCTATAGCCCATGGTTATGACCTTCCTTTAATGTAGATGGTTGTGAGTTCATATCATTACAGCCACATTTAAGGTGTTTCTCCTTCTGAAGACTATGGTACAGGTCTGCTGGACCGAGGTTGATAACTCGTATGGTTGATAACTGGGCATTTCTGCTGAGCTTCTCACATTTCTATGCAGGCTGGCAGCTTGGTGGTGATGCACTTGCCTCATGTCCAGTGTTACAGGAGTTACAGTTCGGTGGGATTCAGTAGGGCCGAATTCAAGGGAGATGTACACGATGTAAGCGGTACAAGAGACTTGTCCAGCTGGGTTGGCCTCCAGGAGGGCGGTATTGGGACGTAGCAGTCGCAAGGTTTGTACGAAGCTGGGCTGCCCCTAGTTGGGCAGATATTGCGGGATCAGTAGTCGCAGGTATTCTCAGATGGTAAGCCAGAAGCGGATAACCAGGTCCGTTCTGAGACGTCGCTCAGGGTAGAGCTCTGATCTAAACGCAATTCATGGAATTACACAGCAAAACTGCAGCCTTTCATTCCCCGTTCAGCTCTAGGTTTTGAGGCGGGTCAGACACACTGACTGGTCCTCTTGACGGGCCTTCACAGGTGGCATGCTGACCCTCCAAGTATCATTTTGCATGCATCATTCCATTGTATGGTAGGCGATACGGCTGTAGTTAGGGAGTATTTACTTTGGAAAGCCATGTACCGTCTCCTTTAGCCTTCTCTTCTGGCTGATTGATATTTCCTCCGGGGTGTTTGTCTCTTCATTCTAGACTGCGTTGTGGGGGTTTTGTACGGGGTAATAGTACTCTTGGGATTGGGGTCCGTCTATACATGACGATCCAGTTAATATAAAGGGGTGTGTACCTCCCCTCCGCCAGGTTTCAGTCCGGTCTGGCCGGTTAATTGGGTATTCGGTTATGACTTATGTATGGTGGGGCTCCAATTCCTTTTCCTATCAGTGTGATTTCCCCTCTGTGGTTTTACAATTTACCTTGGTCTTTCAAAACAAAAAATAAAAATAAAAATAATAATATAATTTTGGATGAAATATAGGTACTTCTATGTGGTTGCTGCTTTGTCTAATTGTTTTTTCTTTCAGGTTTGTGGTGTTCAGCGGTTTGATGGTTGGCCTTTCGTATATCTTCTGTTCGATGCAGAGAGAAGACCACATGCCTAGCTGCAGACTGCGCTACGGAGACCAGGACCCAGGAAGACCGCGGTAAGTAACCCATTGTGTTACTGCCTGTCTCCTGAGCTCTGCTCGCTTTTCTGCAGTGTGGTGTGTGAACGTGGTGCCTGTACCGCGTTCTGGTGAATGTATTATTTCCTCTATATGTGCAAAACTGTCTAGGCGTATGAATGCATGAATGTGTGAGTGGCTGAGATAAGCTGAATCTTGGAGGGGTCTGGCCCTGCTCCCCCTGAGCCAAGCTGAAAGTCCAGAGCTTGCTGACTGGCTTGTCCGGTCCCTGATTCTGGAGGCCTCTGGTTCTGGTGGAGAAAGGGTTGACGGACCTATCCTGGAGGAGGCTGTGAGAAGTGGCAATGTATAAAGCTGTCCAATAAGATTGGATAGGGGCCCTGCAGTTCCTTGTTGGTACCTGAAAAGGCGCATGAGGTCAGGGGTTGTTCCAATGTTATGTCATACTGTGTGGTTTCACATGTACTGAGTGCCTGCTGGTATTGTGTGAGGAAGAATTACTGCATTGTTACCAATTCCTGTGCTGTATAGTGTATACATACGTGGGTATTATGATACCAGTTTGGATTGGGTGGTTGCAGTTATAATCATTTGGATAGCAGTATTTGTTTGCTTCCTGTGCTATAGAAAGAACGTAGAGGGATTTAAGGGGTTTCCAGTGAGTAACCCCAGAGAGGACGTGTGAGTTACTCTGTGTGAGGGCAAGACTATATTGTAGTATTGCCATACCAGTGGATCAGTGATGCCTCGGAAGTGTGCCCACAGCACCACTGGTAGTAGAAGAAAGTAGTGCCGCCTCGGAAGTGTGTCCACGGCACCACTAATAGTGCTGCCTCGGAAGTGTGTCCACAGCACTGTTGTAATTCACTAGGTGTGTGAGTACCTGGATAGTAAATTACAAGGAGCCACCTACGGGATGGGGGCTACACAGAGTAAGCATTCCTCTGAGAAGGGAGCAGAGAAATGGGTCTCTACAATTGATATTATGCAATGCGCAAAGGGCACTGAAGCAACCAAAGACTGTAGACAAATGCTAAAGAAATTGGGAGCAGGTGTGAATGGAACATTGGATGAACCAGTATGGCAGAAATTTCGCACAAATTTTAAGGGGTGGTTGGAAGACCATAACAAATATGACCAGGCCACAATGTGGTATGATGTAGCCCAGGGAATGTCTATGACTGCCCATAAGGCAAAAGACACTGACAAAGGGACTATGTATGAAATATGGGATACAATTATATTGCCAACAAAAGAATTAAACATCCCTTCTGAAGTACGGTGTATTAGCTTTATAGGCCATCGACTCCTAGTGAGTTGCTGCCCATGTGTAACACTTTGCCAGACTCCCGTACTATCCCCAGTACTTTCCTTTGAAAATTGAAAAGGATCCAGACCACATATAAAGCCACTTGGGTGGATCTGGAGAGTCTTCTAGAGACTAAAGGAGGGGAAGTAGTTAAGAATCAAATGATGGCAAAGGCCCCTGGTACTGTCCCTGTAGATAAGGCCACAGACCAGTCAGGCCAGGAATTTATCATGGCCCTTAAACCCTGGGTAAAAGAGCAACAGAACAATCAGACTGACACTTTTATGATGCAAACACAAGACGCTAAGCAGACTGTAGCTGACTAAGCGACAGGTTTAGAACAGCTCTGGCTTGACTATGGGTATGAGACAGGAGACAGTAAGGACATGAGACTACTAAAACATACATTTATATCTGGATTAAAAGCACCCATACAGGATGCTGTAAAGAAGGCTCGCTCTGATTGGTGGACCTGCCAGTTCCCTGACCTAGTGGCTATAGCAAAGGGAGCTGAGCTAGACTTTCAAAATAAAAAAAGAAGCCAATAATGGCTAACCAACCCTTTAAACCTAAGGGCAGGTTCCAGGAAAGGGTACCAGGTGGGGTTCAGTCTCCACGTAACTGGGACCAAGTAACATGCTGGAATTGTGAGAAAAAGGGTGTTAAACTTAACATTCATGATGCCTTATCTATTGTCACACGTGTGTTGGTAAGCTCAGATATATTTTCTCTACTGCTCTAGAATCTGTGTTGCAGTCCTGGCAGCCGGCCTAACCGGACACTTTTCTTTTACAACATATTGATATTTACTGCTATAAAGCAGCACTCCCTGCCAAGTACTCCAAGGGCTCTGCGTGCCTTTATTGGACTTGTCAGTTACTGTCGACCCTGGATTAAGGATTGCTCTCAGATGATGCAGCCACTATATGATTGCCTCAAAGGAGAGACCTTTGAACTCACACCAGGAGCTGTGAGTGCATTTCATGCATTAAAACTCACTCTCACCACAACACCAGCATTGGGCATCCCCAATTACAAACAAACTTTCACATTGTATTGTCATGAGCAAGGGGGATTTGCCTCAGGCGAATTTACGCAGAAACATGGGGACCGTATGAGGCCCATTGCATACTATTCTACCAGTTTGGATTGTATTGACACACCACCAAACTGAAACATTTGTCCAGAATCACAAAATATGAGATGACACTACTCAGTCCCCACATTACCTTACAGTGATGTACGGTTCAAAATCCAGCTACTTTGATGCCAGTGGATTTCGAAGATATGGGGGGAGTGGGAGGAGTAGAAAATTCTGATCCAGTAGCAAATCATAACTGTAATGAATTGATGATTGCAGAAACAAAAGGGTTCAGCATCATTAACTATTCCTGATGCTGAGTATTTTGTAGATGGCTCCAGATGGTGGAATGATGAACAAGGACACTTTGTCACCGGGTATGCAGTAATCCAAGATGGTAAGATAATCATACAAAAAACACTCCCATCTTGTGCGTCTGCACAGGAGGCGGAATTGAAGGCACTCACTGACATATGTACATTGGGTAAGGGACTGAGAATAAATTGTTACACTAATTCCAGGTATGCTTTCGGGGTAGCACATGACTGTCACCGCCAGATATCTGAGAAGCTCTGACAGACGTTCTTCAGAACCTCCTGCTTGAGGTTCTTTTGTTTTGCTTTTGTTTTGTCATCTCGTTTCCCTCTCTCAGCTGTCATCTAGTGGCACTGATTGCATCCCTTTAAATGCCCTCCCATACTGCATCACTTTGCGGTTTATACAACTTCCTGGATTGTGTGCATGCTGGATGCTGCAACTGATGCTTCTACAGATAAGTCTGTTCCTTTATATGTGTTTTCCTGTTGGCTTGATCCTAGGTGACCCTGACTCCCTCCGTATTAAGTGTAGGGAGCCGGTGGTCGTGTCCCCTCACTATTATAGGGTGTTCAGGTGTCATACAGTCGAGGCACGAGGGCATGCAATTATCTATCATAGAGATCTTTGCATGGGCTGAGAAGTCAGGGAGAGTGCTAGGGCTTTTACAGGGCTCTCCCTTATGTTCCTTAGTTTGGGATCAAGTCAGTTGGATCTTCATTTGCTGTCTTTTAGTTTTCTGCAACACCATCCGTGACAATGTCTTTGGTATTATCTGGAAAACTAGGGGATTTCTGACTTCATCAGGCAAACCAATTAAAAATTCAGAAGCAATACAGAGCCTCATAGAGGCCCTAGAGCTGCCCACAGAGGTAGCAATTTTTAAAGTGCCAGCCCATGTGAAACAAGATGATCCGCTAGCTGTGGGAAATGCTCAAGCAGACCAAGCAGCCAAACAAGCAGCCGGTCTGCCGGTCCTGACATAGTTTTTTTCCAACTATGCCAGATTTGTCGCTCTTGCAGGAATTACAGGCTCAGATAACGCCTCAAGACAAAAAGGTATGGATGGAGGCGAGGGCCATGAAGACAGGAGAGCTCTGGCAGTAGCTCTAGGACCTAAGTGGAAGTTCAGATGGAGATGCATCTTTGGAAGGAAGTGTCCATCCCAGGTTTCCCATCACCGAAGTGTCCATAACGTTGACTAGAGGAGGACGGAGGTGGACTTTCAAGGCGGTTCCAGGCCTACTCCACGTAGCTACACTTCCAGGTCGCACCATATTTGTCAAAAGATATGCCATGATTGACAGCACTGTCCAACCAAGGGACAGCAACGCCCAAGATGATGTTCATCTTCCTGATTCTACAACAGAGGACCACAGCTAGACAGAAACTTTTAGGCTTACTGCTGATGCTCCTAGCGGTATAGCTGACCTACCAGCTCCTAGAGATTCCAACACGGGAGCAGAAGAAGGTGTATCCAGAACTATGGACAATGATGTATGGAACAACAATGCTGCACCTACATCCACTTAGATAGTGTGTGTTTGTGTGATGTATGTGGTTTTAATAAAATGTATGTATGCTTAATCAAATGACAACTACTAGACAGACTGTAATCGATGCCTGCATCACATGGTCTATGCAGCTTATCTGTATACTCTGTGAAGTACGGTCTGTCTAAGGGGTCATTTGTTTGTTCAGGCAGGTTAGTAGTTAGCAAGACACACACAAATGATACAATGAAGCCTTCAGAACAAAATGTCAACCACGTGAACAGAAAAATTGAAAAAAAAAGGAGGGAAATGTTAAGGAAATGATCTAGCTTTTCTGATATAAAATTCATAAGATGTTTTCCATTTTTCTGTGTGTGTGATAGCATGTGGTGACAATTGGAAAAAAAAAAAGCATATGACAAGATGACAATGCTAAAACCTATAGGAGTTAGCTTGTGTGTGTTAAGATAAGATAAGGTTTGTACGTGCTAAATCATCTCTTTCTAAAAAAACTAAACTCATCAGTTAACACATTTTTGGAAAAGTGAAACTTGTAAAATACTAACCAATCAATAGATGGATTCAGTTCTAACCAATCAAGAAGTATTATTTGTGTACCAATCAAAAGCCATTATTGAAATGTCTGTAAACCAATTATGTTTTACTTTGAGAAGTTACACCCTTTTGAATTGCATACAAATAAATGGGTTAGGACACTCCCACTTTGGATTTCTGACAAGGTTTTGAACTATACTCAGACTTCTGTCATTTTCCTCCGTTGACGTCATTCACCTGAACATGAGGCAACGATCATCACGTGGCTGACACTTGGCCTGCCATAACACCCCCTTCCCCTGGTTTTTAATAGGACATGATGACGTCTTCCTCTTGGATGTTAGTCGGGACAATTTCTTTTCCGCCTGTAAGAAAGGTCTAAACAGACTCTGTTCTGTGGGTGGTGGTCGGAGCCCAGTTGGGAGAACGGGTCTCCTCTGTGGCGGCATTTGAGTACAGCGGAGATATGGTGGTAGCAGATGGCGTACTTGCCCGCTGGGAGTCCAGCGCTGGGCATACATTGCCCGCTGGGAGTCCGGCGCTGGGCATACCGCTCTGATGATTACAGTTTAACTTGCCTGCTGGGAGTCCAGCATTTGGCATACAGCTCCGATATTATGGTTTATTAAGGTTAGCCGCTTTAATAAATAAGCTGTGGCCGATCACCATCCAGCAAAAAAGTTACACAGTTGTCTGTGTTTTTGTTAGGGGTCAAGGTTGGGTAAAGGGGCCAAGGGTGAGTTAAAGGTGTTACCCCTTCCCATGTTTCCCTGAATACCAGTGACTGTATAGGGAGGGTGCTTAGGGACTGATGTTCCTCCCCATTCCCCCCTTTTCCCCCTAGGGCGTTTAGGGAGCCTGGCCCCGTCACGTTAATGATTAAGTAGGTGGCTGTCACTACCAGAGCTTTGAGGAGTTCTCTTCCCTGTTTCTCCGCCTCTGTGATGAGGTCTTTACTTTCGGTTTCCTTCCTCTCAGCTGTCCCTCCTGTGTTTGATTTCGCTGCCTTTAAATCACCCCTCCTTCTTTGTAGAGGTGCGGATTATACTCTTCATTTTGAGCTGTATCTCTCGCTTGAGTGTCTTCACCTGTGTGACTTCTCTTCACTGGATCTGTGTTCTGCTGATGCAAGTACTTCGGATATCGTCTACGGACTTTGGATCTGTTTTCACTGCGGCTGCAGCACCTCAGTTAAGTGTTCATACATTGTGTGTTTCTGTTTCACTTGCTGACTGGATCCGAGGCGACCTCGGTTCCGTCCATATACTGAGCAGGGCACCGGTGGCCGTGCCCCTTCCACTATTGTAGGGGTTTCAGCGGTCTTCAGCCCTTAGGTACGCGGGCATGTCTCGATCCACCATTTGGATCCAGACATGGGCATAGCAGCTTAGGGAGAGCTTTTAGGGTCTGGCAGGGGTCACCCTTTATCCTCCCTAGTTTGGGTCCGGTCAGTTGCTATTCTATGTGTACGCTCTTGTTGCTCACTTACAGCCGTGACAGTGGCAGATTAGGGGCCATTAAGGGTTAATTCACTGGGGATCCTCCATAGACAGGATGGAGGAGGAGGTGCTGGAATCCTTAAGGTTACATATACCCCCCTTCCCCTGTTCCGGTCACTTCCTCTTGAAAGTGGAAGCAGATTGGCCCTCCCTCCCTTTGCGGTTATTCTTGGGAGGCCGGTAAAGGCGCAAAGTTATGATCAGTTATGGATACTTGGTTATTCTGTTTTGTTTTTCTATTCTTCAGATTCCCCGCTGGGAGTCCAGTGGTTTGGATATCGCTCCGATGATTACGGCTTTTGAGAGCTGCGAATTCTGGTTGAGTTTATGAAGTCACAGCTGGCGGCATTTGAGTACAGCAGAGATATGGTGGTAGCAGATGGCGTACTTACACGCTGGGAGTCCAGCGTTTGGCATACCGCTCCGATATTATGGTTTGTTAAGTTTTGACGCTTTAATAAAGAAGCTGTGGCCGATCACCACCCAGCAATAAAATGATACAGTTGTCGGTGTTTTTGTTATGGGTCAAGGTTGGGTAAAGGGGCCAAGGGTGAATTAAAGGTGGTACCCCTTCCCATGTTTCCCTAAATACCAGAAGTCTCCAAAATCTGTGTCAGGGCATCTTGTTTTGCTAAAAATAGGAATACAGAATACAAGTGTTCAACTTGTATCTGTACAATACAGATGGTAGCATTACAAATCTCTGAGTGATAATGTGAAAAAACTTGTCCAAATTTGTGTCAAGGTACAAATTATTATATATACAGTACAGACCAAAAGTTTGGACACACCTTCTCATTCAAAGAGTTTTCTTTATTTTCATGACTATAAAAATTGTAGATTCACACTGAAGGCATCAAAACTCTGAATTAACACATGTGGAATTATATACATAACAAAAAAGTGTGAAACAACTGAAAATATGTCATATTCTAGGATCTTCAAAGTAGCCAATTTTTGCTTTGATTACTGCTTTGCACACTCTTGGCATTCTCTTGATGAGCTTGAAGAGGTAGTCACCTGAAATGGTTTTCACTTCACAGGTGTGCCCTGTCAGGTTTAATAAGTGGGATTTCTTGCCTTATAAATGGGGTTGGGACAATCAGTTGCGTTGTGGAGAAGTCAGGTGGATACACAGCTGATAGTCCTACTGAATAGACTATTAGAATTTGTATTATGGCAAGAAAAAAGTAAAGAAAAACGAGTGGCCATCATTATTTTAAGAAATGAAGGTCAGTCAGTCCGAAAAATTGGGAAAACTTTGAAAGTGTCCCCTAGTGCAGTCACAAAAAAACATCAAGCGCTACAAAGAAACTGGCTCACATGCGGACCGCCCCAGGAAAGGAAGACCAAGAGTCACCTCTGCTGCGGAGGATAAATTAATCCGAGTCACCAGCCTCAGAAATCGCAGGTTAACAGCAGCTCAGATTAGAGACCAGGTCAATGCCACACAGAGTTCTAGCAGCAGACACATCTCTAGAACAACTGTTAAGAGGAGACTGCGTGAATCAGGCCTTCATGGTAGAATATCTTCTAGGAAACCACTGCTAAGGACAGGCAACAAGCAGAAGAGACTTGTTTGGGCTAAAGAACACAAGGAATGGACATTAGACCAGTGGAAATCTGTGCTTTGGTCTGATGAGTCCAAATTAGAGATCTTTGGTTCCAACCACCGTGTCTTTGTGCGACGCAGAAAAGGTGATCGGATGGATTCTACATGCCTGGTTCCCACCGTGAAGCATGGAGGAGGAGGTGTGATGGTGTGGGGGTGCTTTGCTGGTGACACTGTTGGGGATTTATTCAAAATTGAAGGCATACTGAACCAGCATGGCTACAACAGCATCTTGCAGCTGCATGCTATTCCATCCGGTTTGCGTTTAGTTGGACCATCATTTAATTTTTCAACAGGACAATGACCCCAAACACACCTCCAGGCTGTGTAAGGGCTATTTGACCATGAAGGAGAGTGATGGGGTGCTGCGCCAGATGACCTGGCCTCCACAGTCACCGGACCTGAACCCAATCGAGATGGTTTGGGGTGAGCTGGACCGCAGAGTGAAGGCAAAAGGGCCAACAAGTGCTAAGCATCTCTGGGAACTCCTTCAAGACAGTTGGAAGACCATTTCAGGTGACTACCTCTTGAAGCTCATCAAGAGAATGCCAAGAGTGTGCAAAGCAGTAATCAAAGCAAAAGGTGGCTACTTTGAAGAACCTAGAATATGATATATTTTCAGTTGTTTCACACTTTTTTGTTATGTATATAATTCCACATGTGTTAATTCATAGTTTTGATGCCTTCAGTTTGAATCTACGATTTTCATAGTCATGAAAATAAAGAAAACTCTTTGAATGAGAAGGTGTGTCCAAACTTTTGGTCTGTCCTGTATATATATTTTTTTTTGGGGGGGGTAGGTCTCACAAAACAGGCCTATGCCCTAAAGCAGATAGTCAAGAGAGACCCCCTGTTGTAAAGAGCAGTCACCATTTGGGCTGCCCTGAGGGGTTCCAGGAGCAGGCTGAGGACCCCATGTATAGCTGTGGCACCTGTATGCACGGTATTGGTGGTGGGAACAGTGATAGTCAGTGCAAATACAGAGCAGGGAATAGGACAGAAGCAAGGAACCCACCACAATATATCATAGCCTGATAAAATTTGCACAGAGGGAGAGGACTCTGATGATGATAATACATTTTGTGCAGATCTGGCAGCCGAATCAAGGTGTCAGGAGGAAAAATCTGTGAAGGGTGGTAGCCACAGTGGCAATTTAGAGTGGAGGCAATGTAGGGCCAAATTCTCCCAAACAACTGGCAGGGCCAGATCTGTTTATATTGTGGACAGGTCGGGAACAAGTGATTCTGCTAATACTGTGGGCGCAGACCTAGACCAAACTTGGCTTCCGCTAGCTCTGTGCGAGCAACTCCTGTATGGTGTTTTTTCTTGACAAGGCCAGCATGCAAGATCTGGAGGATTGAAATAAACAATGGGTGTTCAAACAGAAACAAAGGTACCAGCACATGAGGCAGCACCAACGGATCCTTTTGTAAAGTACAAATGACCATCATTCCCAATCAGTCTGTCCTCATTCTCCTGGGCCTTTTTGTGGCAGCCCTCCCAAGCATTACATTGTCCCTGTCTTCATCATCAGCTTCTTCTCCTCATCTTCCTTGTCCTTGGCTCCATCGTGAGACATCCATAATGGAATATGCAGCCATGAAAGAACTTTTTTCGACCAGCAATTTGTTTGTATATAAGCTGAACCCCTCATCTGGCCTAGTTGCTGGTGGTGCAGTTGCTGCCGTTCTATTTAATAGTGCCTTGTACTTTCACATGGCGAAGATGTATTCTCTCTGTACTGCAAGGTGCACACCACAGTGTACGCCAGGAGCATCTATTATGGACTGGAACAGTACATATCTTTTATGGCCCACTGAATCAATGTTTTTTGCGGCAACGAAGAGGCAGTACCACAGCAACAATGCCATGTCCTTTTGACCCCCTCACCATTGTGTTGGCCTGGTTCCCACACCATGACCTTATCCGCCTCCTACACCTTCTAGCAATGTCCAGGAGACTGTCCTCACATTTCAACCATTCTTATGTGGCTCGCCTGGACTTACAGCAACAGAATGATCAGCCACTACATCGCTTAATGTGTGACTTTCTAACTTGCTGGAATTCAACATTGCACATGCTAAAGCATCTAGCAAATCACTTTGTCATGAACCTTTAGCAGGAAGCATGTGTTGTTTTGAGGTCAGGCAGTGGAAGCTCTTCCGAGAAGCCCTTCAAAGAGGCCACAAAGTTTGTCAACGTCTTGCTGTCCGCCCCATAGCATGGATAGCCGTGCTTTTAGACCCTCGATTTTGAAGCAAAATTGTGGAATGCTTTCTTCCAGCCAAAAACAAGGACATATTACGGTTTTATCAGGAAAAACTGTGTATGCAGCTTGCCGCAGCTTTGGCGAGCAGATGCCTGCCACCAGCATGTCTAAAAGAGAAGTCTCTCCCCCCTCCACAAAGTAACCCCGCTCCTACTACCATAAACAGCAGAAGTTGCAGCAGCAGCCATTTCAGTCTCCTCAACATGATGGAACATTTTTCCAGGAGCTATGCCAGGCTGAGGCCAAGAAGCATGCCAAGAGCTTCCACTTCAACGGCCAAATTCAGTCCAGCTAGTGGTGAGCACGAATATTTGAATAGCAAATTTTTATTGCGAATATTGCCACTTCGAGAATTTGCAAATATTTAAAATATAGTGCTATATATTTATTACCGTATATAGAATATTCGGCATTTTTTTCATCTGAACACATGGTTCCTTTGTGCTTCTTGCTTGTGGGCCAATAAGAATGAAGCAATTAGTGATGGAAGGAAATCGTCCGGGACGGTTCGCGAACGCGATTGCGCGAATGCGATCAAATGTTCAGCGGGCCCCATTCACTTTAATGGCAGGCGAACCTGAAAAATCTTCAGCTCATATTTGCAGCCAACAAACACTTACTAAAAGTGCACGAATAGTCCCACAACATGTACAGTGATATACCATTGTCAAAAATTCCCACAAAAAATATGTATCTTAACCAGGGGCCATTTTTATGCGTCTTAAAGTGAAACTATCAAAAATGTGCACTGCTGGGGCCTAGAAAAAATGTATTTCCTATTGGTTTGATGTATACAAATGTGCAGCACTCCATGTTTTGTATCCTGCATCCTGCAGAGTCTATTTAAAAAATGCATACATTAACGTTCATTTTTTTTCTACCATGGAACTGTATGAATGGTCGCCACTGTACGGCATCAGTCTGAGGCATCTGTTAACGCATACATTTTTGGTATGCATTAAATGGATTGAAAAAATAGGATGTGAACCCCGCCCTAGTGTCAGAATAAGCCCCAGTACACAGCGGAGCAGCGTGGCGGAGATGGGAGGCCGCCATGTACTGACAGAGCGCTACCTGGTCCTGGTGGTCGGGGATGAGGACTGTGTTTCCCAAGGATCATTTTCTACTGGGAAATACAGGGCACAGTATAATACACTAGAATCTATATAATATAAAGATAGTAGCCCTACCCCCGAGTAATAATACAATTAGGTGGTCATTTATTATATAGAAATACGTCTATGTTAGGCGTATTTCTGACACAGATTGTGGGGCAAAAGGTCCTAAGCACCGCAATCTGCATATTTTTCCTGCTCATGCCAGGTGTAAAAAAGGATGATGTGGCCAGGGAAAGGGATACAGTTATGGCCATCCAGATATTGGATACCACCGCCATACATTGACCGGAAAACACCTCTGCACAGTGACCGGATAACACCGCCATACTGTGACCGGATAAAAGAGTATAAGAGGGCACAGTACAGGGAATGACTAGGGGCACTGCACAGGGTGTGGTAAGAGGGCACAATGCAGGGTATAAGGGGGTACCCCTTACGGGGTAAGGAGCACAGTAAAGGGTGGGGGGCACAGTCACATGACACTGTGACATTAGGTCTTATGGTGAATGCAGTTTATACTCCACCATAAAGAGAGGCAGAGGAGTGAGACAGGTGGGTGATTATGTGGCTAGAGATAAAAATGCAACTGTCGGCCAGTACAGGCTTCAAAAATTAGTCAATAGGCATTATCTGACAGCAAAGAACTTTGGATTCTGTGGCTGGAGGTACATTAGGAGGTCACAGGATAAATATGTAACCGTCGGACAGTACAGGCTCCAAAAATTAGGCATTCAATGGATATAAAAGGCCTTTTATGCTGCTGTATTTACCTAAGACAGGGACCATGATTTGTTCGGGGTGGTGGCTGATATTTTTGGGCTGTCATGATAAAATTCAATCCAACGTGGTTGACTCGTCACATGTGTTGAATTCCTCCGAGATCCATGCCTCATTCATTTTTAGAAATGTGTGGTAGTCCAGAGGTTCATCGCTTCTCAAAGCGTCCACATCGGCCGTTAACCCGATGTAGTCGGACACCTGTTGGTCTAGGCATTCCCTGAGGCTGGATCCGGAGAACGGCTGTCGAAGGGTTGGCTGCAAGAATGATCTCATATCCGAAGTGACCAACACATCTTCAAACCGCCCTCTTCTTGCATCCGCGGAAGGATTGGTACTCGCAACTGTTTCTCTGTGGGTGGAAATTCCTGCCCGCAAAGCAGAATGCAGCATCTCTCGCAGCAAGGCCTAGAAATGCTGCATTCTGACAGCCCTCTGTGATGGTGGTAACATGTCCGCCATTTCGTGTTTTTGCCGAGGGTTTAAGTACGTTGCCACCCAGTACTGGTCCTTGCACTTTGTGCTTTTTATACAGGGATCCATCTTCAAACACTGGAGCTTGAAGGCCCCCAGTTGTACTTAACTGGAAGTAGTGGAGTGGCCTGGCTCCTGCTCATTATCCAGGATAATGTCGTCCTCGTTCTCCTCCCCCCAGCCACGGACAACACCAGGGATCCCAGAAAGGTTTAATGCATGCTCTTCTTGCTCCTCCTCCGCCCCGGCACCTTCCTCCTCTGACTCCTCTTCAGGCTCCTGTTTTTGACTTGTCTCAGATGGAGTAGGCCCCAGTGGGAATTCATCCAGCATTGCGACTTCCTCATCATCCTGCTCCTGCTCCTCGGCGCCTTGATCAATGACACAACACAATGCACGCTCCAGAAAGAAGGTGTAAGGTACAATGTCACTGATGGTGCCCTGCTGTGACTGACAAGAATGGCCGCAGAAGTCTGCATGCATCGTGCATGAGCAGCCAAAGGCGCGGTGAAAAAAAAAAACGAGTTCCCTAGAACCTGTCCTGCCGCAGAGTTCGTACAGGTAGTTGTTTCTGCTGGAGCAGCCTATCAAACATATACAAGGTGGAGTTCCATTGCGTCGGGCAGTCACAAATCAGACTTTTGCCACAATTGCCGCTGAATGTCAGCAAGGCGAGCCATGGCCGCATAAGATCTTCTATAATGGCCAGAGATTTTCCTGGCCTGCTGCAAGACGTCCTGGACCCCAAGGTATTTGGCAAAGAATTGCTGCACAACTAAGTTCAGGATGTGTGCCATGCATGGCAGGTGTGTCATTTTGCCCTATTTCAGCGGGCTCAGCAGATTGGCACTGTTGTCGCACACCACTTTACCAATTGTCAAATTGAGCGTGGTTAGCCACTGATCGGCCTGTGACAGTAAAGCTGAAAGGAGTGCAGGACCGGTGGGACTCTTGGCTTCAAGGCACAACAGACACAGCACAGCATGGCAACGTCTCACCTGGCACATCAAATAGGTTCTGGGGAACTTGGGGGGCGCAGCGGAAGAGATGGAGGAGAGGGAGGATGGAGTAGGAGGAGGAGAAGAAGAGGCAGGCATGCATGCAATCCATGGCAGTAACACCAAATCTACACGGGACATGGGTGCCACGGGTTGCATGCTTGACGGCCGTCAGAAGGTTCACCCAGTGGGCAGTAAAAGTTATGTACCTTCCCTGCCCGTGTTTGCTAGACCACGTGTCTGTAGTCAGATGTATCTTGGCACCAACACTGTGTGCCAGAGATACATTCACTTGCCATATAGCTCTGGGATGCCCTTCTGGGAGAAATATTTCCTTCTAGGCACCTTCCATTGCAGTAGAGGGGAGAGGAGAAGAAGAAGAAACAGGACGGTGATGGGAGGCAAGGTGCCTTCTTAGGGCGGTCGTACATAGGTGAGTGTTGGGCTTACCGGGACTGGGCAGACTAGATGGGAAAAATCGTTTTTATCTGCCGACACATTCTATGATTTATGCGTTGCATACACAGGCTGCAGATGGCAACACTATTGTCAGCAGTGGACACATTAAAAAAAGCCCACACAGTGGAGCTATGTGCTGGCATCCTGGGAGCGCCAGATGTGAGCGTGCATGGTGGATGGCTCCTTCCAGATAAATTAGCAGTCTGCTTTTTGCCTCCTGTGCACTAAGTTCTGCCTGCTTCTCCTCCTTCTCCTCCCTATCTGCTGCTCCGTCTCTCCCTCTGAACTCCCCTACTCTTCATCTCTTGTGGGCACCCATGTGACGTCCATCGACACTTCATCATCAGATTCGTCACCTTCACCATCACTGACATTAGAGATCTCGGAGTAGGCAGCAATAGCGGGGACCACTCTCCTTGGGCTGATCTGGGTACTGTTGTCAGACTGCAGGGTGGTGACCGTTGATACTTCCTCTTCCTGATCTGATGCCAATAATGACTGTGCATCAGTAAGGTTTTGTAATGGATGGGAAAATAATTCCTCTGACTCGAGCGGAGGGGATATGGTGGTGGTGGTTGTCACGACCATGGTCATGGTCGTGACTGCTTAACCGCATGCTGTTGCCTGCAATCTGGTTTGGTTGTTCAACCACAGGTGAGGGCCACTAGTATGTTGCCTCACTTGTGGTTGCTGCTGGCAACATAAGGTATGTGGCAGTAGAGCAGCTGGAGCTGGTTGATAGGCTGCTCGCTGTCATAGCATGCGGTTGTCTCTGGCAACTTATGTTGTATGTGTGCACTTTCCCTGTTTGGTGTGCATGGGGTTTATTTGTGTGTGCACTTCCCCTTTTAGTTTCTGTCTTCCCTTGCCTGGTGTAGCAAGGGTTAACTCCCTACTTTCTGTGAACACTGGGTGTGTCTGTGTGTGGGTGTGGCTACATGGGCTATTTAGCCTCAGTTGAGACCTGATGTCTGAGGGGTACTCCAGGCATGTTGCTGGAGTCATCCTCCTGGTCTTTTTCCATCTGTCAGTTAGGGCCACCCTTGTGGTCATAAATGTATATGTGATGTTAAGTTGATGTTGCCTTTCTTTTCATGTTTATGCAGCTATGGATCTGGGTTCCTGTGTGTATATGTGTGTGTGTTGTGTCCATTTATGTTTGGTGTGGACATCAGCTTATGTGCACGGGATCCAGTCCATGAACTATTCTTGCTGCTGCGTTTTATAATTTATGCCTTCAGGGCCGGATTGGGATTACATAACAGCCCTGGCACACAAAATAGGTATAATACCCTAGATGCAGTGTGTACAGATGTAAAGATGTGAGGTACGAGGTATAATAGATGCAGTGTGCACAGGTATATAGTATATACAGCAGTCAGTGGCGTACCGCCCATAGAGGCAGACCACGCCACTGCTATGGGGCCCGCGGCACTGGGGGGCCCGTAGCGCAGATAAGGCCCCGCCCACTCATGACCTGCAGCCGGCTATGCGGCTGCTTTTCTCCCCAGGCCCCCCCCCATGTTTAGCTGAATCGCCTCCCAGAGGCGCTGCTAAGTCCTAGACACCCGCCCCCCTCCTCAGCGCCGCGCTCTGCAAACACCCGATCCTCCTCTCGTCGGCGTCCCAAATCCCGCGCAGGCGCAGTGCCGGCGATTGCCTGCGCTCTGATAATACGGCTGAGGGCAACAGCTTCAACATCGTCACTGGGCATGCGCCGAGCGGGGGGCGGGTGTTGAGGACCTAGCCGAACCTCTGGGAGGTGATTCAGCTAAACATGGAGGCGTTAGTAGTTTTCATATTTAGGCGGGCACGGAACTTCAGAGGGGCACCGTTCCTGGGCACCGTGGAGAAAGAAAAACGCCCCTCTGGGCTCCAGTCCTTACAGCGTCATTTGCATATCCTAAGAATCGATTTTTAGAAGAAAGGACAAGACTGACATGGAAAAGAAGAACACAGATGGAAAAAAGGTACTTTATTAAACATGGATCCATGAGTACCTGTTTTCCATCTGTCTTGTTCTTTGGATTGTGAGTCTTGTCATTTCTTAAAAAAATCGATTCTTATGATATGTAAATGACGCTGTAAGGAGCCCAGAGGGGCGTTATTCTTTCTCCACTGTGCCCAGGAACGCCCCTCTGAAGTGCCGTGCCCGGCTAAATTTGAAAACTAATAACGCCTCCAAGTTCATCTAAATCGCCTCCCAAATCCGATCCTCCTCTCGCTGGCATCCCAAATCCCGCGCAGGCGCAGTGCCGGCGATTGCCTGCGCTATGATAAGATGACTGACGGCACTGCACCTGCGCGGGATTTGGGATGCCGGCGAGAGGAGGATCGGGGTGTTTGCCGCAGAGCGCGGCACTGAGGAGGGGGGGTGTTGAGCACTTAGCCGCGCCTCTGGGAGGCGATTTAGATGAACTTGGAGGCGTTATTAGTTTTCAAACTTAGCCGGGCACGGCACTTCAGAGGGGCGTTCCTGGGCACCGTGGAGAAAGAATAACGCCCCTCTGGGCTCCTTACAGCTTCATTTACATATCATAAGAATCGATTTTTTGAAGAAATGACAAGACTCACAATCAAAAGAACAAGACAGATGGAAAACAGGTTCTCTGTTAAACATGGATTCCTGAAAAAAAAATTGGGGGTAAATTGCTAGTGACAGATTCCCTTTAAGGCTACTTTCACACTTGCGTTCAGAGCGGATCCGTCTGGTGTCTGCACAGACGGATCCGCACCTATAATGCAAACGCTTAGATCCGTTCAGAACGGATCCGTTTGCATTAACATGAACAAAAAAAAAAAAACATTTATTTTTTTTGTTCATGATAGTGCAAACGGATCCGTTTTGACTTTACATTGAAAGTCAATGGGGGACGGATCCGTTTGAAAATTGAGCCATACTGTGTCAACTTCAAACAGATCCGTCCCCATTGACTTACATTGTAAGTCTGGACGGATCCGTTTGCCTCCGCACGGCCAGGCGGACACCCGAACGCTGCAAGCAGCGTTCAAGTGTCCGCCTGCTGAGCGGAGGACAGACGGATACATACTGATGCATTCTGAGCGGATCCGCATCCACTCAGAATGCATTAGGGCTGGACGGATCCGTTCGGTGCCGCTTGTGAGAGCCTTCAAACGGAACTCACAAGCGGAGACCCGAACGCAAGTGTGAAAGTAGCCTAACATGGCACCCCAAATAAGGAGACCTGCAGGCTGCAGCAGATATCCCATGTGACAGGTCACCCCCAGGAAACCCCTAACAGTTTCTGTAGGTCATGTATAAATTTATTTAATGGGGATGTGGCATGGGAGGAGCAAAGTCAGGAAGTGGGAGGGGCCATGGTGGGTAGTGGGCGTGGTTAAGAGGCCCAATTCAGATTTTTGCTATGGGGCCCAGTGATTCCTATGTACGCCTCTGACAGCAGTGTACTGATATGTGAGGTACCGGGTATAATATATGCAGTGTGTACAGGTATATAGTATATACAGTAGTGTACTGATATATGAGGTACTAGATATAATAAATGCAGTGTGTACAGATATATAGTATATATAGTATATACAGCAGTGGACTGATATATGAGGTACGACCTGTAATTTATACCTCATACCTCACGTCAATACACTGCTGTATTTACTCTATACCTGTACACACTGCATCTATTATACCTCGTACCTCACATATTACACTACCGTATATACTATATACCTGTACACACTGCATATATTATACCTCGTACCTCACATCTCAGTACACTTCTGGATATACTATATATCTGTACATATTGCATCTATAATACTGTGTAATATATGCAGTGTATGTGTGTATATACTGTACAGACCAAAAGTTTGGACACACCTTCTCATTCGAAGAGTTTTCTTTATTTTCAGGACTATGAAAATTGTAGATTCACACTGAAGGCATCAAAACTATGAATTAACACATGTGGAATTATATACATAACAAAAAATGTGAAACAACTGAAAATATGTCATATTCTAGGATCTTCAAAGTAGCCACCTTTTGCTTTGATTACTGCTTTGCACACTCTTGCCATTCTTTTGATGAGCTTTAAGAGGTAGTCACCTGAAATGGTCTTCCAACAGTCTTGAAGGAGTTCCCAGAGATGCTTAGCACTTGTTGGCCCTTTTGCCTTCACTCTGCGGTCCAGCTCACCCCAAACCATCTCGATTGGTTTCAGGTCCGGTGACTGTGGAGGCCAGGTCATCTGGCGCAGCACCCCATCACTCTCCTTCATGGTCAAATAGCCCTTACACAGCCTGGAGGTGTGTTTTGGGTCATTGTCCTGTTGAAAAATAAATGATGGTCCAACTAAACGCAAACGGGATGGAATAGCATGCCGCTGCAAGATGCTGTGGTAGCCATGCTGGTTCAGTATGCCTTCAATTTTTAATAAATCCCCAACAGTGTCACCAGCAAAGCACCCCCACACCATCACACCTCCTCCTCCATGCTTCACGGTGGGAACCAGGCATGTAGAGTCCATCCGTTCACCTTTTCTGGGTCGCACAAAGACACGGTGGTTGGAACCAAAGATCTCAAATTTGGACTCATCAGACCAAAGGACAGATTTACACTGGTCTAATGTCTATTCCTTGTGTTCTTTAGCCCAAACAAGTCTCTTCTGCTTGTTGCCTGTCCTTAGCAGTGGTTTCCTAGCAGATATTCTACCATGAAGGACTGATTCACACAGTCTCCTCTTAACAGTTGTTCTAGAGATGTGTCTGCTGCTAGAACTCTGTGTGGCATTGACCTGGTCTCTAATCTGAGCTGCTGTTAACCTGAGATTTCTGAGGCTGGTGACTCGGATGAACTTATCCTCCGCAGCAGAGGTGACTCTTGGTCTTCCTTTCCTGGGGCGGTCCGCATGTGAGCCAGTTTCTTTGTAGCGCTTGATGGTTTTTGTGACTGCACTTGGGGACACTTTCAAAGTTTTCCCAATTTTTCGGACTGACTGACCTTCACTTCTTAAAGTATTGATGGCCACTCGTTTTTCTTTACTTAGCTGCTTTTTTCTTGCCATAATACAAATTCTAACAGTCTATTTGGTAGGACTATTAGCTGTGTATCCACCTGACTTCTTCACAATGCAAATGATGGTCCCTACCCCATTTATAAGGCAAGAAATCCCACTTATTAAACCTGACAGGGCACACCTGTGAAGTGAAAACCATTTCAGGTGACTACCTCTTGAAGCTCATCAGAGAATGCCAAGAGTGTGCAAAGCAGTAATCAAAGCAAAAGGTGGCTACTTTGAAGAACCTAGAATATGACATATTTTCAGTTGTTTCACACTTTTTTGTTATGTATATTATTCTACATGTGTTAATTCAGAGTTTTGATGCCTTCAGTGTGACTCTACAATTTTCATAGTCATGAAAATAAAGAAAACTTTTTGAATGAGAAGGTGTGTCCAAACTTTTGGTCTATACTGCATATATATATATATATATATATATATATATACATAAAAAGATTCAGGCAGCACTCCCTTTAGTGCAGAAATAAATGCAGGTGCCCGCGGTGGTCCCTCGATATGGGACAAATTCAGAAGAGAAGGAAAGTCCGCAGCACTCCTTTAAGTAAAAAAGTGAATTTTATTCACACATGTCAGACAACGTTTCGGTCCTCTCACAGGACCATTTTCAAGTCAAGTGAACAAAAAAGTGCATAGTGCAAAAATAAATACAACTCTACAGCATGACACAATCCATTATCAGCCAATAGAGTACTAGTGCACTCCCATTCCTGGGTGGACTACAATTCATATAATTAACTTCATATATTGCCGTGCATATCAACTTCAGTAGCAGTACATCAGTGTTACATTCAATAGTAATTCATCATAATATGTGTACATAAAGTGTATATAATAAAGTGAACCGTGCAGTTTTTTAAAAAAATTCTTGACTGTATTACCTTGCCTTAAGCCTGCTGGAGAACCGAGAAAGTTTGTGGAGAAGGTTTATGGAGAAGGCGTCTCTACATGTGTCTAAACACGCCACTCATCCGCGTCCTCTACTCCTTACTGCGCATGTACTCAGCCCTGTTCCGTTCACGCAGCTTCTAATGCTCCTACGTCACGTCGCCTCTATGATGGAAACCAACGCGATGACGTACGGTCGATCACGTCCAGGCGCCGCACACAGACAAGTCTGCGTCAGCGTGTGGACAGATCGTTCACGCCCCATCACGAGTACCTATCCACCATCTTTTTTTAGGTAATGTTTTCGGGCAAAAGTATCATGCCTCCATACCTCAAATATTTATCTCGTCTCCATCTATATGCGGCCCGGCACTGGCAAAAAAAGTCAACATCCATCTATGTCATCAGGCAAATCATTGTAGTTTCCATTTAATTCACTGCATATAGAGAGCAGACAACATCAGGGTATAGGCTATGTAAGCTGGGTATCTAGCTAACCATTCCTCCTGTCACCCTAAATTCTACATTTAACCCTTTGGGTTTTAGGGTATCGAGCCGAAAAATCCACCTAAGTTCAGTTTTTTTTAATTTACTTAATCGATCACCTCCTCTTTCCAATGGTTTAACATGATCTATAATCATAAATTTCAAGTCACTTTCTTTATGATTTTTTTCGGCAAAATGCTTTGATACAGGCAGATCTCTTCTTTTATTCCTAATAGACTGCCTATGGTTATTTAACCTGGTCTTTAGATCGCAAGTGGTTTCACCAACATATAATTTTTTACAAGGGCACCATAGTACATATATCACCCATGACGAATCACAGGTGAGATAATGCACTATATCAAAGGTCTCTCCCGTGTCTGGATGTGCGAACGTCGATCCCTTGGCCATCAGTTTACAGTTCACACATCCCAGACACGGGAAAGAGCCCGTGCGCCTTGTTTTGAGGAATGTCTGTCTGGATTGTCCTTTATCTGGTACTTTGGAGTGTACTACCTTATCCCTGATGTTGCCTGCTCTTCTATATGCCATCATCGGCACACTTCTAAATGCAGCAACATTTGGGTGTCCACTACTCAATAAACTCCAATGTCGCCTTATTATTTTTTCAATTTCAGGACTCAACTCGTTATATGATGATACAAACGGCATTCTGTCATTATTTCTCCTAGTTTTCGGGGTCAATAACTCATCTCTGGGGATTTTTTTAGCCCTTTCTGCATGTCTTTTCACTAACTTTCTAGGGTATCCCCCCTTTTATAGACAGGGGATACCCTAGAAAGTTAGTGAAAAGACATGCAGAAAGGGCTAAAAAAATCCCCAGAGATGAGTTATTGACCCCGAAAACTAGGAGAAATAATGACAGAATGCCGTTTGTATCATCATATAACGAGTTGAGTCCTGAAATTGAAAAAATAATAAGGCGACATTGGAGTTTATTGAGTAGTGGACACCCAAATGTTGCTGCATTTAGAAGTGTGCCGATGATGGCATATAGAAGAGCAGGCAACATCAGGGATAAGGTAGTACACTCCAAAGTACCAGATAAAGGACAATCCAGACAGACATTCCTCAAAACAAGGCGCACGGGCTCTTTCCCGTGTCTGGGATGTGTGAACTGTAAACTGATGGCCAAGGGATCGACGTTCGCACATCCAGACACGGGAGAGACCTTTGATATAGTGCATTATCTCACCTGTGATTCGTCATGGGTGATATATGTACTATGGTGCCCTTGTAAAAAATTATATGTTGGTGAAACCACTTGCGATCTAAAGACCAGGTTAAATAACCATAGGCAGTCTATTAGGAATAAAAGAAGAGATCTGCCTGTATCAAAGCATTTTGCCGAAAAAAATCATAAAGAAAGTGACTTGAAATTTATGATTATAGATCATGTTAAACCATTGGAAAGAGGAGGTGATCGATTAAGTAAATTAAAAAAAACTGAACTTAGGTGGATTTTTCGGCTCGATACCCTAAAACCCAAAGGGTTAAATGTAGAATTTAGGGTGACAGGAGGAATGGTTAGCTAGATACCCAGCTTACATAGCCTATACCCTGATGTTGTCTGCTCTCTATATGCAGTGAATTAAATGGAAACTACAATGATTTGCCTGATGACATAGATGGATGTTGACTTTTTTTGCCAGTGCCGGGCCGCATATAGTTGGAGACGAGATAAATATTTGAGGTATGGAGGCATGATACTTTTGCCCGAAAACATTACCTAAAAAAAGATGGTGGATAGGTACTCGTGATGGGGCGTGAACGATCTGTCCACACGCTGACGCAGACTTGTCTGTGTGCGGCGCCTGGACGTGATCGACCGTACGTCATCGCGTTGGTTTCCATCATAGAGGCGACGTGACGTAGGAGCATTAGAAGCTGCGTGAACGGAACAGGGCTGAGTACATGCGCAGTAAGGAGTAGAGGACGCGGATGAGTGGCGTGTTTAGACACATGTAGAGACGCCTTCTCCATAAACCTTCTCCACAAACTTTCTCGGTTCTCCAGCAGGCTTAAGGCAAGGTAATACAGTCAAGAATTTTTTTAAAAAACTGCACGGTTCACTTTATTATATACACTTTATGTACACATATTATGATGAATTACTATTGAATGTAACACTGATGTACTGCTACTGAAGTTGATATGCACGGCAATATATGAAGTTAATTATATGAATTGTAGTCCACCCAGGAATGGGAGTGCACTAGTACTCTATTGGCTGATAATGGATTGTGTCATGCTGTAGAGTTGTATTTATTTTTGCACTATGCACTTTTTTGTTCACTTGACTTGAAAATGGTCCTGTGAGAGGACCGAAACGTTGTCTGACATGTGTGAATAAAATTCACTTTTTTACTTAAAGGAGTGCTGCGGACTTTCCTTCTCTTATATATATATATATATATACACACACGCACAGAGCAGTGTATTGATGTGAGACATATGTAGTGTCCCACTAGGTAGGCGTGGGCACTACACAAGGGTCAAATGGTTTGCGTGTTACTTCTGCTCACAAGGGACAGTGATGTTACATTTGACTGTGCACTTTAATGCATTTTCTATGTGTTTTTACATGCAATGTTTCCCCTGTATTATGCATGGCAGGCCTATTAGGGTGTAGTTAGGCATCCTAGACACTAGAGGGAGATAGGGAGCCCCTAGTATAAATGTTCAGGCCCAGATAGCATATCTTGGGCTAGTGCCTTCTCAATAGCTGAGGGGATAGAGCAGCATTGTACTGCAAAGCATTAACTGTTTGCCCTCCAACTATCTTGCATGAATAATACCTGCCATCAATGAAAGTAAGCCTGCTTGTAAAGTATTGTTCAAGGGACTGCATCATCATTAACAACTGTAATTGACTGTACAAAGTTGGACTGTTTTCCAAGTAAAGCAACGTTTGGTTCACTATACCACCTGTGTACCTCAATTACTATTCCTACCAACCGGTGTGCCACCGTTACAGGCACTGGCGTCACGATCCTCAGGCACTTTAAACACCTGCAACATCCAGGGCACCTCACCCAACATCAGGCCAGGTCTCTACATCCAGAGTGTGCCCCAGAGGAACTAGTGTCTGCCTCTCATTCACTGTTGCATGCCTGCCCAGGGTCCTCCAAAAAGTGAGTAACCCTCGATTGCCCATACCGTGACCTCACTGTCACTATACCCTGCAGGTCTGGCGTGCTGCACATACAAGGTATAATACTATAGATGCATTGTTTACAGAAATATGTGGTCAGTTATACATTATGGCCACTGTGTGTGTGAGGTCCATAAGGTAGTGATCACTGTATCTGTCTGAAGTATTATACATGAGTGAGCAATGAGTAAAAACAGGGCATGGGGGGGGGGGAATGATGAGAAGTGGAGGGCCTCTCTTACCATTCCATTCCAGTCTGTATGGATCAATGCAGAGCTGATTGTGAACTTCTAATACTTGCTGTTAGGGGTTGAAGGACCTGTGATGTACTGCACTTAATACTTGCTGTTAGGGGTTAAAGGACCTGTGATGATGTCATCATAGGTCCTGGCAGATGTACCTTTCAAAACTAGGAACTACACCATTTTTGGTGCAGTTTCTTTGCTATATCCTGCAGGACCTGTGATGTTGAAGATTATGTCATCACAGGTCCTGGCAGATGCATTGTTCTAACCTGGGAACTACACTTTACACTGTGCAGTTCCCTTACAGGACCTGTGATGACATCAAAGGTCCATTAGCTTTAGAAAGATAGACAGAAGTAATTAGGGGGTGTGGCCTCTCCTCTGCTGCGGGCCCCTCTTCCTCACGGGCCCCATAGCAGCTGCGTGGTCTGCCTATATGGTAGGTATGCCACTGTGAGGATGGTACAGAAGCGGAAGGCTGAGTGAGCCACTCAACCGAGTCTGGTGTGTCCTCTGATGTAATTGCACACACCTTCTGCAATTTCCCACTTAGGCTGCGGCCTGGTGCACCTGCCCGACCCCTACCACCCCTGCGGAATGGCCTGCCTCTTCCTCTGCTTGTCATTTTCAAAATGATCCTGTGACAAAAGTCCTTATAGAAGAGCAGTATTTGTGTAAGAAGGTATATCACACCCCTGCCTCAATCAGTTTTTTGGGGGGCAACTGGTTAATTACACCAGTAGAAATTATGTCTTCAAATAGCGTTTGTCAGTCTTTATAGCTGCGGTAACACAGCAAAATCACAAACAAATGCTGCACTACCTAAATGCACTATATAGAAAGTATATTATTGGTATATCACCCCTGCTTCAATCAGTTTTTTGGGGAGCAACTTGTACATCACACCAGTAGAAATTATTTTGTTCCAAAGTTAGAAAGTATATTATAAGTATATTACACCCCTCAGTATGTCACACCTATCGATCGCACACCTATACCAGTCCTTAATAGAACTTTTGTGGCCCTATTAGCTAGCGTTTTGTGTTCCAAAAGCCTGTCCCTGCTCCACACAGCAACCTCTCCCTACACTGGCAAAAGACTGAATGTAAAATGGCGGCCAGATCAGGTTTAGTTATAAGGTAGGGGGTATGTCCATGTGCTGAAATGTCTCAATTGGCTGTCCTGTACCACCTGATGGATGTTTCATGGGTCAAAGTTCTTCACAATGTAAAAGGATATGGCGGGCGCAAATATCTCCATATTTTCGCCCGTTCGGCGAACAGCAAACGAGAAAAGTTTGCCGCAAAACCACAAGGTCATCTCTAAAAGCAATGTCAAGTTCACAACAATACTTAGTGCACCAATCAGTAATCTGTAGTCAGACCTGCTAAAATGTGAAGAAAAAATATTCTAATCACTGCCGAATAGCGCAATCGCAAATATATTGGATCACTTGACTCTATCTGCATATAAAGCTATTGTAATGTTCTGCCGTGCCAACCATCTTCTCCAGTCTCAAGAGAAACTCATGAAACTTCTAGCAGCTTGAAAAAATGTAGCCAAAGTGACCTACGCCTGTATTTTACGTTACAAATTCACATTACGCAATGTTTACATTGCCGATTTTTTGCATTCAATAAAATGATCTAGAATTTTCTAATTTGTGACTATATGATGAATATTCTACAAAATATTTGTGAAATATTGCAAATTTTAATTTAGCCCCTACCACTCATCACTAGTCCTAGCTACTGTGTGGCCTGTTTTCCAACAATGCACGGGGAGTGGTGACACCCAAACGGATCAAATTGTCCTCTGCCAGTGTCCAAAACATCTCTTTTGTCAAATTAAACCAAACCTGGATTTGGGGGGATGTTCACACTCCCAAAAAATAAATAGATCTTGCCTTGCTGACTGTGCCCCATCCTTCCACTGTTGCTGTCTGCCTGCCCATCATGTTCCATATGGCTGCTTCTGCTTGCCTGCCAACAGTTACTATATGGTTGCTGCTGCCTTCACTGCCTTGGCTGCTACTCGTCACTGCTAATTCCCTAAAGCCACCACTATTAATGCTACGCATCTGCCACTATTACCACTGCCACTACTATTACTACTACTACTAGAATTGTTCTAGGCTTGTTCACAATGAGCAAAATGACAATGTTTTTCTGACAACACTTGAACATTTCATATGGGAAGGCATTCTGATCCTGTCAAGGCATAATTTTTGGATGCTTGGTCCCCCAACAATCCAAATTATTTTTTTCCCATACAGCTGGTTTCACACGAGTGAGTGTCACGATTTGGACTCACAGTGTGAGTATCAGACAGCTCCCGTCCTAACCTCACAGAAATTCCTGGGTCGCATAGCATTATATTGAATTATGATGCTATGTAACCCTTACAGTTCTGGAATGTATTGGAAAACACTGACAGGTTAACTCAACCCTATTACAGAGCCTCCACACTAACATGTTTTTTTCAGATATTGCTTGGGCTCTGTAGAAGGGCAGGCTTGGGCACTCGATGGGGACACATTTAAATGAAAATAATGTCACTCTGGGCACCTTAATGTCTCATTAGCATATAAGCAAAAGTGGATTTTATGAAGATATAATGCAAGCTCAGTTAGGAAGGAAGACTAATGAATCTTTTGATGCATGTGTCTTTACAGAGAAAGAGGTTCTAAGTCAACTATTCTAAAATTAATACAAATAAGTCCCAGGGGCCTGATGGGATACACCCAAAGCTATTAAAAGAGCTCAGCGGTGAACTAGCAAAACCATTAACAGATTTATTTAACCAATCACTGGCAACAGGAGTCGTCCCAGAGGATTGGAAATTAGCATATGTTGTGCCCATTCACAAGAAAGGTAGTAGGGAGGAATCGGGCAACTATAGGCCAGTAAGCCTGACATCAATAGTGGGGAAATTCATGGAAACCACACTTAAGGAGAGGATTGTGGAACATCTAAAATCCCATGGATTGAAAGATGAAAAACAGCATGGGTTTACTTCAGGGAGATTATGTCAAACTTATCTTAATGATTTTTTTTTTTTATTGGGTGACTAAAATAATAGATGGAGGAGGTGCAGTAGACATCGCTTATCTAGACTTTAGTAAGGCTTTTGACACTGTCCCACATAGAAGACTTATCAATAATCTGCAGTCTTTGGGCTTGGACTCCCATATTGTTGAATGGATTAGGCAGTGCCTGAGGGACAGGCAACAGAGGGTTGTAGTCAATGGAGTATATTCAGACCAAGGTCTTGTTACCAGTGGGGTACCTCAGGGATCTGTTCTGGGACCAATATTGTTTAATATTTTTATCAGCCTCAATGGTAAGGTGTGTCTTTTTGCTGATGACACAAAGATTTGTAACAGGGTTGATGTTCCTGGAGGGATACACCAAATGGAAAAAAGGACTTAGGAAAACTAGAGGAATGGTCAAAAATCTGGCAACTAAAATTTAATGTTGATAAGTGCAAGATAATGCACCTGGGAAAAACCCAAGAGCAGAATATAAAATCAGTGATACAGTCCTAACCTCAGTATCTGAGGAAAGGGATTTAGGGATCATTATTTCAGAAGACTTAAAAGGTAGGCAGACAATGTCATATATCTGTAAAGAATAATTCAAGGCAACTGGATGTACTGTAGATTTCTTGAAAACGTTTCACTCGTTCTTCCAACGAGCTTTCTCAATTCTGAGTGATTGTACAAAAATTCTGGGAATAAATATGTAACTTATTCCCAGAATTTTTGTACAATAACTCAGAATTGAGAAAGCTCGTTGGAAGAACGAGTGAAACGTTTTCAAGAAATCTACAGTACGTCCAGTTGCCTTGAATTATTCTTTACAGATATATACCATGACCTGGATAAATGAGAACCTTCACAGACAGACAATGTCATAGAGCAGCAGGAAATGCTAGCAGAATGCTTGGGTGCATAGGGAGAGGAATTACCAGTAGAAAGAGGGAGGTGCTCATGCCGCTCTACAGAGCACTAGTGAGACCTCATTTGGAGTATTGTGCTCAGTACTGGAGACCATATCTCCAGAAGGATATTGATACTTTGGAGAGAGTTCAGAGAAGAGCTACTAAACTAGTACATGGATTGCAGGATAAAACTTACCAGGAAAGATTAAAGGAGCTTAACATTGTGAATAGGGATGAGCGAACTCGAACTGTATAGTTCGGGTTCGTACCGAATTTTGGGGTGTCCGTGACACGGACCCGAACCCGGACATTTTCGTAAAAGTCCGGGTTCGGGTTCGGTGTTCGTCGCTTTCTTCGCGCTTTTGTGACGCTTTCTTGGCGCTTTTTGAAAGGCTGCAAAGCAGCCAATCAACAAGCGTCATACTACTTGCCCCAAGAGGCCATCACAGCCATGCCTACTATTGGCATGGCTGTGATTGGCCAGAGCACCATGTGACCCAGCCTCTATTTAAGCTGGAGTCACATAGCGCCGCCCGTCACTCTGCTCTGATTAGCGTAGGGAGAGGTTGCGGCTGCGACAGTAGGGCGAGATTAGGCAGATTAACTCCTCCAAAGGACTTGATTAACTGATCGATCTGCAGCTGTGGATCATTGAGCTGCTGATCCTCAATTGCTCACTGTTTTTAGGCTGCACAGACCGTTTGTCAGTCTCATTTTTCTGGGGTGATCGGCGGCCATTTTGTGTCTTGTGGTGCGCCAGCACAAGCTGCGACCAAGTGCATTTAACCCTCAATGGTGTGGTTGTTTTTTGGCTAAAGCCTACATCAGGGTGAAGCTGTCACACCAAGTGCATTTAACCAGCAATAGTCTGTTCATTTTTTGGCCATATACAAAATCAGGGGCAAGCTGCGCCTGTCACCAAGTGCATTTAACCCTCAATGGTGTGGTTGTTTTTTGGCTAAAGCCTACATCAGGGTGAAGCTGTCACACCAAGTGCATTTAACCAGCAATAGTCTGTTCATTTTTTGGCCATATACAAAATCAGGGGCAAGCTGCGCCTGTCACCAAGTGCATTTAACCCTCAATGGTGTGGTTGTTTTTTGGCTAAAGCCTACATCAGGGTGAAGCTGTCACACCAAGTGCATTTAACCAGCAATAGTCTGTTCATTTTTTGGCCATATACAAAATCAGGGGCAAGCTGCGCCTGTCACCAAGTGCATTTAACCCTCAATGGTGTGGTTGTTTTTTGGCTAAAGCCTACATCAGGGTGAAGCTGTCACACCAAGTGCATTTAACCAGCAATAGTCTGTTCATTTTTTGGCCATATCCCAGTCTAATTCTGTCACTAAATCCATACCGGTCACCCAGCGCCTAAATACTAGGCCTCAAATTTATATCCAGCTAAATCTGTCCCTAGTGCTGTAGCTGGGCGAGTTATTTAGTGTCCGTTCAAGCACATTTCTTGTTCTGGGTTGAAATACAATTCCCAATTTAGCAATTTCATAATTTAGTGGTTCCTGCTATATCAGAGCTCTTTGAAATCTATCCCAAAAAGGGTATATAATATTGAAGGTGCACATAGGGTCATTCAGAGTAACTTCACACACACCCGCTACTGTGTATTTCCAAGTCTAATTCTGTCACTAAATCCATACCGGTGACCCAGCGCCTAAATACTAGGCCTCAAATTTAATTCCCTCTAAATCTCTCGTTACCCACCGCTGTACTGTTGTTGCTGGGCAAGATATTTAGTGTCCGTCAAAGCACATTTTTTGTTCTGGGTTGAAGTACAATTCCCAATTTAGCAATTTCATAATTTAGTGGTTTCTGCTATATCAGAGCTATTTGAAATCTATCCCAAAAAGGGTATATAATATTGAAGGTGCACATAGGGTCATTCAGAATAACTTCACACACACCCGCTACTGTGTATTTCCAAGTCTAATTCTGTCACTAAACCCATACCTGTCACCCAGCGCCTAAATACTAGGCCTCAAATTTAAATCCCTCTAAATCTCTCGTTACCGTTGTCCTGTTGTAGCTGGGAAAGTTATTTAGTGCCCGTCAAAGCACATTTTTTGTTCTGGGTTGAAGTACAATTCCCAATTTAGCAATTTCATAATTTAGTGGTTCCTGCTATATCAGAGCTATTTGAAATCTATCCCAAAAAGGGTATATAATATTGAAGGTGCACATAGGGTCATTCAGAATAACTTCACACACACCCGCTACTGTGTATTTCCAAGTCTAATTCTGTCACTAAATCCATACCGGTGACCCAGCGCCTAAATACTAGGCCTCAAATTTAATTCCCTCTAAATCTCTCGTTACCCACCGCTGTACTGTTGTTGCTGGGCAAGATATTTAGTGTCCGTCAAAGCACATTTTTTGTTCTGGGTTGAAGTACAATTCCCAATTTAGCAATTTCATAATTTAGTGGTTTCTGCTATATCAGAGCTATTTGAAATCTATCCCTAAAAGGGTATATAATATTGAAGGTGCACATAGGGTCATTCAGAATAACTTCACACACACCCGCTACTGTGTATTTCCAAGTCTAATTCTGTCACTAAACCCATACCTGTCACCCAGCGCCTAAATACTAGGCCTCAAATTTATATCCAGCTAAATCTGTCCCTAGTGCTGTAGCTGGGCGAGTTATTTAGTGTCCGTTCAAGCACATTTCTTGTTCTGGGTTGAAATACAATTCCCAATTTAGCAATTTCATAATTTAGTGGTTCCTGCTATATCAGAGCTCTTTGAAATCTATCCCAAAAAGGGTATATAATATTGAAGGTGCACATAGGGTCATTCAGAGTAACTTCACACACACCCGCTACTGTGTATTTCCAAGTCTAATTCTGTCACTAAATCCATACCGGTGACCCAGCGCCTAAATACTAGGCCTCAAATTTAATTCCCTCTAAATCTCTCGTTACCCACCGCTGTACTGTTGTTGCTGGGCAAGATATTTAGTGTCCGTCAAAGCACATTTTTTGTTCTGGGTTGAAGTACAATTCCCAATTTAGCAATTTCATAATTTAGTGGTTTCTGCTATATCAGAGCTATTTGAAATCTATCCCAAAAAGGGTATATAATATTGAAGGTGCACATTGGGTCATTCAGAATAACTTCACACACACGCTTCTGTGCATTTCCAAGTCTAATTCTGTCACTAAATCCATACCGGTGACCCAGCGCCTAAATACTAGGCCTCAAATTTAAATCCCTCTAAATCTCTCGTTACCGTTGTCCTGTTGTAGCTGGGAAAGTTATTTAGTGCCCGTCAAAGCACATTTTTTGTTCTGGGTTGAAGTACAATTCCCAATTTAGCAATTTCATAATTTAGTGGTTCCTGCTATATCAGAGCTATTTGAAATCTATCCCAAAAAGGGTATATAATATTGAAGGTGCACATAGGGTCATTCAGAATAACTTCACACACACCCGCTACTGTGTATTTCCAAGTCTAATTCTGTCACTAAATCCATACCGGTGACCCAGCGCCTAAATACTAGGCCTCAAATTTAATTCCCTCTAAATCTCTCGTTACCCACCGGTGTACTGTTGTTGCTGGGCAAGATATTTAGTGTCCGTCAAAGCACATTTTTTGTTCTGGGTTGAAGTACAATTCCCAATTTAGCAATTTCATAATTTAGTGGTTTCTGCTATATCAGAGCTATTTGAAATCTATCCCTAAAAGGGTATATAATATTGAAGGTGCACATAGGGTCATTCAGAATAACTTCACACACACCCGCTACTGTGTATTTCCAAGTCTAATTCTGTCACTAAACCCATACCTGTCACCCAGCGCCTAAATACTAGGCCTCAAATTTAAATCCCTCTAAATCTCTCGTTACCGTTGTCCTGTTGTAGCTGGGAAAGTTATTTAGTGCCCGTCAAAGCACATTTTTTGTTCTGGGTTGAAGTACAATTCCCAATTTAGCAATTTCATAATTTAGTGGTTCCTGCTATATCAGAGCTATTTGAAATCTATCCCAAAAAGGGTATATAATATTGAAGGTGCACATAGGGTCATTCAGAATAACTTCACACACACCCGCTACTGTGTATTTCCAAGTCTAATTCTGTCACTAAACCCATACCTGTCACCCAGCGCCTAAATACTAGGCCTCAAATTTAATTCCCTCTAAATCTCTCGTTACCCACCGGTGTACTGTTGTTGCTGGGCAAGATATTTAGTGTCCGTCAAAGCACATTTTTTGTTCTGGGTTGAAGTACAATTCCCAATTTAGCAATTTCATAATTTAGTGGTTTCTGCTATATCAGAGCTATTTGAAATCTATCCCTAAAAGGGTATATAATATTGAAGGTGCACATTGGGTCATTCAGAATAACTTCACACACACCCGCTACTGTGTATTTCCAAGTCTAATTCTGTCACTAAACCCATACCTGTCACCCAGCGCCTAAATACTAGGCCTCAAATTTAAATCCCTCTAAATCTCTCGTTACCGTTGTCCTGTTGTAGCTGGGAAAGTTATTTAGTGCCCGTCAAAGCACATTTTTTGTTCTGGGTTGAAGTACAATTCCCAATTTAGCAATTTCATAATTTAGTGGTTCCTGCTATATCAGAGCTATTTGAAATCTATCCCAAAAAGGGTATATAATATTGAAGGTGCACATTGGGTCATTCAGAATAACTTCACACACACGCTTCTGTGCATTTCCAAGTCTAATTCTGTCACTAAATCCATACCGGTGACCCAGCGCCTAAATACTAGGCCTCAAATTTAATTCCCTCTAAATCTCTCGTTACCCACCGCTGTACTGTTGTTGCTGGGCAAGATATTTAGTGTCCGTCAAAGCACATTTTTTGTTCTGGGTTGAAGTACAATTCCCAATTTAGCAATTTCATAATTTAGTGGTTTCTGCTATATCAGAGCTATTTGAAATCTATCCCTAAAAGGGTATATAATATTGAAGGTGCACATAGGGTCATTCAGAATAACTTCACACACACCCGCTACTGTGTATTTCCAAGTCTAATTCTGTCACTAAATCCATACCGGTGACCCAGCGCCTAAATACTAGGCCTCAAATTTAATTCCCTCTAAATCTCTCGTTACCCACCGCTGTACTGTTGTTGCTGGGCAAGATATTTAGTGTCCGTCAAAGCACATTTTTTGTTCTGGGTTGAAGTACAATTCCCAATTTAGCAATTTCATAATTTAGTGGTTTCTGCTATATCAGAGCTATTTGAAATCTATCCCTAAAAGGGTATATAATATTCAAGGTGCACATTGGGTCATTCAGAATAACTTCACACACACACGCTTCTGTGCATTTCCAAGTCTAATTCTGTCACTAAATCCATACCGGTCACCCAGCGCCTAAATACTAGGCCTCAAATTTATATCCCGCTGAATTTGAATACAATACATTGGGCCAAATAATATATTTGTTGTTGTGGTGAACCATAACAATGAGAAAAACATCTAGTAAGGGACGCGGACGTGGACATGGTCGTGGTGGTGTTAGTGGACCCTCTGGTGCTGGGAGAGGACGTGGCCGTTCTGCCACATCCACACGTCCTAGTGTACCAACTACCTCAGGTCCCAGTAGCCGCCAGAATTTACAGCGATATATGGTGGGGCCCAATGCCGTTCTAAGGATGGTAAGGCCTGAGCAGGTACAGGCATTAGTCAATTGGGTGGCCGACAGTGGATCCAGCACGTTCACATTATCTCCCACCCAGTCTTCTGCAGAAAGCGCACAGATGGCGCCTGAAAACCAACCCCATCAGTCTGTCACATCACCCCCATGCATACCAGGGAAACTGTCTCAGCCTCAAGTTATGCAGCAGTCTCTTATGCTGTTTGAAGACTCCGCTGGCAGGGTTTCCCAAGGGCATCCACCTAGCCCTTCCCCAGCGGTGAAAGACATAGAATGCACTGACGCACAACCACTTATGTTTCCTGATGATGAGGACATGGGAATACCACCTCAGCATGTCTCTGATGATGACGAAACACAGGTGCCAACTGCTGCGTCTTTCTGCAGTGTGCAGACTGAACAGGAGGTCAGGGATCAAGACTGGGTGGAAGACGATGCAGGGGACGATGAGGTCCTAGACCCCACATGGAATGAAGGTCGTGCCACTGACTTTCACAGTTCGGAGGAAGAGGCAGTGGTGAGACCGAGCCAACAGCGTAGCAAAAGAGGGAGCAGTGGGCAAAAGCAGAACACCCGCCGCCAAGAGACTCCGCCTGCTACTGACCGCCGCCATCTGGGACCGAGCACCCCAAAGGCAGCTTCAAGGAGTTCCCTGGCATGGCACTTCTTCAAACAATGTGCTGACGACAAGACCCGAGTGGTTTGCACGCTGTGCCATCAGAGCCTGAAGCGAGGCATTAACGTTCTGAACCTGAGCACAACCTGCATGACCAGGCACCTGCATGCAAAGCATGAACTGCAGTGGAGTAAACACCTTAAAACCAAGGAAGTCACTCAGGCTCCCCCTGCTACCTCTTCTGCTGCTGCCGCCTCGGCCTATTCTGCTGCTGCCGCCTCGGCCTCTTCCTCCGCCTCTGGAGGAACGTTGGCACCTGCCGCCCAGCAAACAGGGGATGTACCACCAACACCACCACCACCACCTCCGTCACCAAGCGTCTCAACCATGTCACACGCCAGCGTTCAGCTCTCCATCTCACAAACATTTGATAGAAAGCGTAAATTCCCACCTAGCCACCCTCGATCCCTGGCCCTGAATGCCAGCATTTCTAAACTACTGGCCTATGAAATGCTGTCATTTAGGCTGGTGGACACAGACAGCTTCAAACAGCTCATGTCGCTTGCTGTCCCACAGTATGTTGTTCCCAGCCGGCACTACTTCTCCAAGAGAGCCGTGCCTTCCCTGCACAACCAAGTATCCCATAAAATCAAGTGTGCACTGCGCAACGCCATCTGTAGCAAGGTCCACCTAACCACAGATACGTGGACCAGTAAGCACGGCCAGGGACGCTATATCTCCCTAACTGCACACTGGGTAAATGTAGTGGCAGCTGGGCCCCAGGCGGAGAGCTGTTTGGCGCACGTCCTTCCGCCGCCAAGGATCGCAGGGCAACATTCTTTGCCTCCTGTTGCCACCTCCTCCTTCTCGGCTTCCTCCTCCTCTTCTTCCACCTGCTCATCCAGTCAGCCACACACCTTCACCACCAACTTCAGCACAGCCCGGGGTAAACGTCAGCAGGCCATTCTGAAACTCATATGTTTGGGGGACAGGCCCCACACCGCACAGGAGTTGTGGCGGGGTATAGAACAACAGACCGACGAGTGGTTGCTGCCGGTGAGCCTCAAGCCCGGCCTGGTGGTGTGTGATAATGGGCGAAATCTCGTTGCAGCTCTGGGACTAGCCAATTTGACGCACATCCCTTGCTTGGCGCATGTGCTGAATTTGGTGGTGCAGAAGTTCATTCACAACTACCCCGACATGTCAGAGCTGCTGCATAAAGTGCGGGCCGTCTGTTCGCGCTTCCGGCGTTCACATCCTGCTGCTGCTCGCCTGTCTGCGCTACAGCGTAACTTCGGCCTTCCCGCTCACCGCCTCATATGCGACGTGCCCACCAGGTGGAACTCCACCTTGCACATGCTGGACAGACTGTGCGAGCAGCAGCAGGCCATAGTGGAGTTTCAGCTGCAGCACGCACGGGTCAGTCGCACTACAGAACAGCACCACTTCACCACCAATGACTGGGCCTCCATGCGAGACCTGTGTGCCCTGTTGCGCTGTTTCGAGTACTCCACCAACATGGCCAGTGGCGATGACACCGTTATCAGCGTTACAATACCACTTCTATGTCTCCTTGAGAAAACACTTAGGGCGATGATGGAAGAGGAGGTGGCCCAGGAGGAGGAGGAGGAGGAGGAGGAAGAGGGGTCATTTTTAGCACTTTCAGGCCAGTCTCTTCGAAGTGACTCAGAGGGAGGTTTTTGGCAACAGCAGAGGCCAGGTACAAATGTGGCCAGCCAGGGCCCACTACTGGAGGACGAGGAGGACGAGGATGAGGAGGAGGTGGAGGAGGATGAGGATGAAGCATGGTCACAGCGGGGTGGCACCCAACGCAGCTCGGGTCCATCACTGGTGCGTGGCTGGGGGGAAAGGCAGGACGATGACGATACGCCTCCCACAGAGGACAGCTTGTCCTTATCCCTGGGCAGCCTGGCACACATGAGCGACTACATGCTGCAGTGCCTGCGCAACGACAGCAGAGTTGCCCACATTTTAACCTGTGCGGACTACTGGGTTGCCACCCTGCTGGATCCACGCTACAAAGACAATGTGCCCACCTTACTTCCTGCACTGGAGCGTGATAGGAAGATGCGCGAGTACAAGCGCACGTTGGTAGACACGCTACTGAGAGCATTCCCAAATGTCACAGGGGAACAAGTGGAAGCCCAAGGCCAAGGCAGAGGAGGAGCAAGAGGTCGCCAAGGCAGCTGTGTCACGGCCAGCTCCTCTGAGGGCAGGGTTAGCATGGCAGAGATGTGGAAAACTTTTGTCAACACGCCACAGCTAACTGCACCACCACCTGATACGCAACGTGTTAGCAGGAGGCAACATTTCACTAACATGGTGGAACAGTACGTGTGCACACCCCTCCACGTACTGACTGATGGTTCGGCCCCATTCAACTTCTGGGTCTCTAAATTGTCCACGTGGCCAGAGCTAGCCTTTTATGCCTTGGAGGTGCTGGCCTGCCCGGCAGCCAGCGTTTTGTCTGAACGTGTATTCAGCACGGCAGGGGGCGTCATTACAGACAAACGCAGCCGCCTGTCTACAGCCAATGTGGACAAGCTGACGTTCATAAAAATGAACCAGGCATGGATCCCACAGGACCTGTCCGTCCCTTGTCCAGATTAGACATTAACTACCTCCCCATAACCATATATTATTGGACTCCAGGGCACTTCCTCATTCAATCCTATTTTTATTTTCATTTTACCATTATATTGCGAGGCTACCCAAAGTTGAATGAACCTCTCCTCTGCCTGTGTGCTAGGCCTAAATATATGCCAATGGACTGTTGCAGTGGTGGGTGACGTGAAGCCTCATTCTCTGCTATGACATGCAGACTGATTCTCTGCTGACATGAAGCCAGATCCTCTGTTACGGGAGCTCTCTCCTCTGCCTGGGTGCTGGGCCTAAATTTATGACAATTGACTGTTGCAGTGGTGGGTGACGTGAAGCCTGATTCTCTGCTATGATATGAAGACTGATTCTCTGCTGACATGAAGCCAGATTGTCTGTTACGGGACCTTTCTCCTCTGCCTGGGTTCTGGGCCTAAATTTATGAAAATTGACTGTTGCAGTGGTGGGTGACGTGAAGCCTGATTCTCTGCTATGATATGAAGACTGATTCTCTGCTGACATGAAGCCAGATTGTCTGTTACGGGACCTTTCTCCTCTGCCTGGGTTCTGGGCCTAAATTTATGAAAATTGACTCTTACAGTGGTGGGTGACGTGAAGCCTGATTCTCTGCTATGATATGAAGACTGATTCTCTGCTGACATGAAGCCAGATTCTCTGTTACGGGACCTCTCTCCTCTGCCTGGGTGCTGGGCCTAAATTTATGACAATGGACTGTTGCAGTGGTGGCTGACGTGAAGCCTGATTCTCTGCTATGACATGCAGACTGATTCTCTGCTGTCATGAAGCCAGATTGTCTGTTACGGGACCTCTCTGCTCTGCCTGTGTGCTAGGCCTAAATATATGCCAATGGACTGTTGCAGTGGTGGCTGACGTGAAGCCTGATTCTCTGCTATGACATGCAGACTAATTCTCTGCTGACATGAAGCCAGATTGTCTGTTACGGGACCTCTCTCCTCTGCCTGGGTGCTGGGCCTAAATATATGCCAATGGACTGTTGCAGTGGTGGCTGACGTGAAGCCTCATTCTCTGCTATGACATGCAGACTAATTCTCTGCTGTCATGAAGCCAGATTGTCTGTTACGGGACCTCTCTGCTCTGCCTGTGTGCTAGGCCTAAATATATGCCAATGGACTGTTGCAGTGGTGGGTGACGTGAAGCCTCATTCTCTGCTATGACATGCAGACTGATTCTCTGCTGACATGAAGCCAGATTGTCTGTTACGGGACCTCTCTGCTCTGCCTGTGTGCTAGGCCTAAATATATGCCAATGGACTGTTGCAGTGGTGGGTGACGTGAAGCCTCATTCTCTGCTATGACATGCAGACTGATTCTCTGCTGACATGAAGCCAGATTGTCTGTTACGGGACCTCTCTGCTCTGCCTGTGTGCTAGGCCTAAATATATGCCAATGGACTGTTGCAGTGGTGGGTGACGTGAAGCCTCATTCTCTGCTATGACATGCAGACTGATTCTCTGCTGACATGAAGCCAGATTGTCTGTTACGGGACCTCTCTGCTCTGCCTGTGTGCTAGGCCTAAATATATGCCAATGGACTGTTGCAGTGGTGGGTGACGTGAAGCCTCATTCTCTGCTATGACATGCAGACTGATTCTCTGCTGACATGAAGCCAGATTGTCTGTTACGGGACCTCTCTGCTCTGCCTGTGTGCTAGGCCTAAATATATGCCAATGGACTGTTGCAGTGGTGGGTGACGTGAAGCCTCATTCTCTGCTATGACATGCAGACTGATTCTCTGCTGACATGAAGCCAGATCCTCTGTTACGGGAGCTCTCTCCTCTGCCTGGGTGCTGGGCCTAAATTTATGACAATTGACTGTTGCAGTGGTGGGTGACGTGAAGCCTGATTCTCTGCTATGATATGAAGACTGATTCTCTGCTGACATGAAGCCAGATTGTCTGTTACGGGACCTTTCTCCTCTGCCTGGGTTCTGGGCCTAAATTTATGAAAATTGACTCTTACAGTGGTGGGTGACGTGAAGCCTGATTCTCTGCTATGATATGAAGACTGATTCTCTGCTGACATGAAGCCAGATTCTCTGTTACGGGACCTCTCTCCTCTGCCTGGGTGCTGGGTAGTGTTGAGCGCGAATATTCGAAAAGCAAATTTTTTTCGCGAATATCGCAACTTCGCGATTTCGCGAATATTTCGAATATAGTGCTATATATTCGTAAAAACGAATATTCGTTTTTTGTTTCCCCCCCCCCCCCCACAAAATTACAGTACACATATAATTGATTGTTTCCCAAAGGTCCAACAGCTCAGATCTTACTCACATTGCCTAGAAAGTGATTGAGGCGCGAATCTTCGTAAGGCGATTTTATTAGCGCACATGCGAATATCGGCACGTCCCAGAACAGAGGCAAAGGGCTTTGCATTCATACATTAGTGAATTGAGTTGCGAATCTTCGTAAGGCGATTTTATTAGCGCACATGCGAATATCTACACTTGTCCCAGAACAGAGGCAAAGGGCTTTGCATTCATACATTAGTGATTGAATTGAGCTGCGAATCTTCGTAAGGCGATTTTATTAACGCAAATGCAAATATCTACACTTGTCCCCAGAACAGAGAGGCAAAGGCCTGTGCATTCATATAGTATAGCACCATATTCGCGAATACGTAGAACTTCGTAAAATTCGATTTACGAATATTCGTATTTTTTATTTTACTTTCCACCTTACAGATTACATTGATCTGTACTCTGTCAACTACTGTCATCACCCCCCACTGTATCTCGATTGATTCCCAAAAGTCTCACATTCCCTAGAAAGTGATTGAGGTGCGAATCTTCGTAAGGCGATTTTATTAGCGCACATGCGAATATCTACACTTGTCCCAGAACAGAGGCAAAGGGCATTGCATTCATACATTAGTGATTGAATTGAGTTGCGAATCTTCGTAAGGCGATTTCATTAGCGCACATGTGAATTTTGCATAGCATATGTATTATGCGATAATTCGAATTATCGCATATGCGAAATAATAACGAATTTGAATAATCGCGAATATTTTACGAATATTCTTTCGAATATTCACAAAATTTCGCGAATTCGAATATGGGACATGCCGCTCAACACTAGTGCTGGGCCTAAATTTATGACAATGGACTGTTGCAGTGGTGGGTGACGTGAAGCCTGATTCTCTGCTATGACATGCAGACTGATTCTCTGCTGACATGAAGCCAGATTGTCTGTTACGGGACCTCTCTCCTCTGCCTGGGTGCTGGGCCTAAATATATGCCAATGGACTGTTGCAGTGGTGGCTGACGTGAAGCCTCATTCTCTGCTATGACATGCAGACTAATTCTCTGCTGACATGAAGACAGATTCTCTGTTACGGGACCTCTCTCCTCTGCCTGGGTGCCGGGGCCTAAATATCTGAGAATGGACTGTTCCAGTGGTGGCTGACGTGAAGCCTCATTCTCTGCTATGACATGCAGACTAATTCTCTGCTGACATGAAGACAGATTCTCTGTTACGGGACCTCCCTCCTCTGCCTGGGTGCTGGGCCTAAATATATGCCAATGGACTGTTGCAGTGGTGGCTGACGTGAAGCCTCATTCTCTGCTATGACATGCAGACTAATTCTCTGCTGACATGAAGACAGATTCTCTGTTACGGGACCTCCCTCCTCTGCCTGGGTGCTGGGCCTAAATATATGCCAATGGACTGTTGCAGTGGTGGCTGACGTGAAGCCTCATTCTCTGCTATGACATGCAGACTGATTCTCTGCTGACATGAAGCCAGATTCTCTGTTACGGGACCTCTCTCCTCTGCCTGTGTGTGTGCTGGGCCTAAATATATGCCAATGGACTGTTGCAGTGGTGGCTGACGTGAAGCCTCATTCTCTGCTATGACATGCAGACTGATTCTCTGCTGACATGAAGCCAGATTCTCTGTTACGGGACCTCTCTCCTCTGCCTGTGTGTGTGCTGGGCCTAAATATATGCCAATGGACTGTTGCAGTGGTGGCTGACGTGAAGCCTCATTCTCTGCTATGACATGCAGACTAATTCTCTGCTGACATGAAGACAGATTCTCTGTTACGGGACCTCCCTCCTCTGCCTGGGTGCTGGGCCTAAATATATGCCAATGGACTGTTGCAGTGGTGGCTGACGTGAAGCCTCATTCTCTGCTATGACATGCAGACTGATTCTCTGCTGACATGAAGCCAGATTCTCTGTTACGGGACCTCTCTCCTCTGCCTGTGTGTGTGCTGGGCCTAAATATATGCCAATGGACTGTTGCAGTGGTGGCTGACGTGAAGCCTCATTCTCTGCTATGACATGCAGACTGATTCTCTGCTGACATGAAGCCAGATTCTCTGTTACGGGACCTCTCTCCTCTGCCTGTGTGTGTGCTGGGCCTAAATATATGCCAATGGACTGTTGCAGTGGTGGCTGACGTGAAGCCTCATTCTCTGCTATGACATGCAGACTAATTCTCTGCTGACATGAAGACAGATTCTCTGTTACGGGACCTCCCTCCTCTGCCTGGGTGCTGGGCCTAAATATATGCCAATGGACTGTTGCAGTGGTGGCTGACGTGAAGCCTCATTCTCTGCTATGACATGCAGACTAATTCTCTGCTGACATGAAGACAGATTCTCTGTTACGGGACCTCTCTCCTCTGCCTGGGTGCCGGGGCCTAAATATCTGAGAATGGACTGTTCCAGTGGTGGGTGACGGGAAGCCAGATTCTCTGCTATGGAACCTCTCTCCAATTGATTTTGGTTAATTTTTATTTATTTAATTTTTATTTTAATTCATTTCCCTATCCACATTTGTTTGCAGGGGATTTACCTACATGTTGCTGCCTTTTGCAGCCCTCTAGCTCTTTCCTGGGCTGTTTTACAGCCTTTTTAGTGCCGAAAAGTTCGGGTCCCCATTGACTTCAATGGGGTTCGGGTTCGGGACGAAGTTCGGATCGGGTTCGGATCCCGAACCCGAACATTTCCGGGATGTTCGGCCGAACTTCTCGAACCCGAACATCCAGGTGTTCGCTCAACTCTAATTGTGAACTGTTACACCTTCCTGCGTGGTTGTTTTGGGCAGAAACAGGAACAATCGACACCTTTGTAGCTTGTGCGTCACACTGTTGCAATTTATTTTGCAAGTTGCTCAAAACAACAAGCAAAAACCAAAGTAACAATAGCTGTCTGGCTCCTGCCTATCTCACTCAGCAGCCCTAGCTAAACTCATAACACAAAACACAAAGAGCATTTTCAAGAGGAAAACAGAGCAACTTACAGTTCAGTAGTTAGGTGGAGAAGCCAACCGCTCTCAGAGCTCCTAGGCTTGCAGCTTCTCAAACAGACTGCCCAGACTCCCAGAGAGAGAGCTCCTGGGTCAGGGCTGCATACTTAATTAGTACACCTGTGTGAGCAGTCCCCCAGGCAGGTAAAACCCGGACTGGCTCCGGGTGGTCAGGGAACCCACCCAACTCTTTCCTGACCGGCTCCAGGACCCTAAACTGGCTTTCTTTTTCCCAGGAAGCTTCTGGATACAAAGAAAACCAAACCTTCCTGGAGCCTTTTAACACATGAAGTGCCGGAAACTTGGTGCAATGTACACACCATCCAGCACTTTCTCTGCAAAACATTGTGACACCCTGTCACAACATGTATAGCTTGGAAGAAAGACGAGACAGAGGGGATATGATAGAAACTTTTAAATACATAAAGGGAATCAACAAGGTAAAAGAGGAGATAATATTTAAAAGAAGAAAAACTGCTACAAGAGGACATAGTTTTAAATTAGAGGAGCAAAGGTTTAAAAGTAATATCAGGAAGTATTACTTTACTGAGAGAGTAGTGGATGTATGGAATAGCCGTCCTGAAAAAGTGGTAGCTGCAAATGCAGTGAAGGAGTTTAAGCATGCATGGGATAGGCATAAGGCCATCCTTCATATAAGATAGGGCCAGGGGCTATTCATAGTATTCAGTATATTGGGCAGACTAGATGGGCCAAATGGTTCTCATCTGCCGACACATTCTATGTTTCTAAGCTACAAAGAAAAACATATGGAAAGAAGGTATAAAGTACTATAAGGACATACTTTTGGTTTAATATTGATTTTCTATTTGACAGATTCCCAGTAAAGATTTGCAAGTAAAATAAAACTAACGTTTAAAGAATTTCAATGGCTGTTGTTACGAGCTAGTGTCCCTCATAATTGGCTGAATCTGAATCTAGTTATAGTCCCTCATAATTGGCTGAATCTGACTGAAAAGAATTATGGGCAAGACTGAAAGGACAATAGTCATGCGAGTCTCCTTCTTCATCTTCCCTGTCTTCTGATCTTTAAAATGGTGAATGCTATTTTGACTATTCCTGTGTTACAAATCCCAAAACTTTTGTATTCACTGGGAACTGAAGTTTTGAGGAAATCCACTTAGAATTTGATTAATGTTGAGTACATTAGCTCATTTTCACTGGTGATGCTACCTTAGGTCAGGGATACTCAGCTGGCAGCACGTCTTAGCAGTTTCTATAAGTTGGATAAGTAGCGCGCAGAGGAAAAACATGATCAAATGGAAAAGTGAAATGTGAAAAAGCACAAGAAAAGCGATATAGGCATTAGGATTAGAGGGAAGTGGAAAAACCTGAAAGATTCTTGGTAGAGATGAGCGAATTTCTCACAAATTCGATTTGGTTGGTTCGCCGAATTTTCCGAAAAGATTTGATCTGAATTTATTTGTGGCAAATCACATTAAAAAACAGCTATTTCCGGGCTGCTGAGAGCCTGCATAGTGGTGTAGAACACTGTGCCTTGCAGTAACACGCATAGGGTGTCTGCTATGGTAGTGAAACAATACTGTGAGTCAGGATGACATGCAGATGACAGGCGTCGCTCTTAGGATCACTGCACACTTCACTTATTTGGGCAGTCACTGACCTAATAACTCAAGTATGAACTCAGCCTTACAGGTTAGCATCAAGAAGAAGCGCACTTCTTTTACACCGTCGTCGGCTGATTCCACATAGATGTCTACAGCACCTGTTCTATTAAACGCTTATTCAAGTAGAGCCCCCCGACAGAGGGTGTTAGCAGTAAGTTTGAAAAAACAATACTAATGAGTGTTTTTAAACTATCAGGAGACAGTTATGGGCCTGGATAAGTTCACTGGCTATCTGAAGTGGTCTCTATCACTAGGCTATACACTCTGTTTGAAGGATGGGTGGCCTACCAAATAATCTATAGCTATTGCTTGCAGTGTATTGATTAACAGGTGCTAGATACTTTGGATCTACTAGAAAGATAATGGCACTACACCTCAAATAGGTTGTGTAATAGCGCCGCAGCTTCCTATGTGTCAGACTCCATGTTATGGCCCCTGATGGTGAATCAGTGATGTCCTGATGGACACTTATAAATAGAAAATTCATATTATTGATGGGTTGGATATGCTCCAAATTCCCTATATTTTTAAGCATCCATCATTCATTCACACCATCAAACACACAGATGTAGTAGTGCTGCTATTCCACTAGACACACACTATCTAGATAGCCGAACAGTATTTGCGACCCTACAAGGTATTATTTGTAGCCCTATTGCTGTATCCTGCCTAATAACCGAGCATAAAAGGCAAGAGGGGAACAGGGAATCAGGCCTGAGGACTAGGGAAGGAAGATGGACACCTCCTAGTAAAACCCTAACCAAAATCCTGACTGACTACAAGTATGAACAGACCCCAGAGGTAGGTGTGTTCATACGCAGAAATACCTAGAGTCCTATAGGGCTAGATCTTTAGTGATGTATTTCGGTAAAAAAACTAAATGTATTCTGCATTCAGCGCTGCATTAATATTTGTGGTAAAATCTTTAGTGACTTATTTCGGTAGAAAAACATTAAATTCAGCGTTCAGAGCTGTAGTATTAATCATGGTAAAATCTTTAGTGACGTATTTCGGTAGAAAAACAAAATATATATAGTGTTCACTGTTCCAGTTATATGTGGTGATATCTTTAGTGGCGTATTTCGGTAGAAAAACAAAATGTATTCAGCGTTCAGCACTGCAGTAATTTTTGTGGTAATTTATTTTTTTTCTAGTAGAAAAGCTATTTATTCAGCGTTCAGCACTGCAGTAATATTTGTGGTAAAATCTTTAATGTCGTATTTCGGTAGAGAAACAAAATTTATTCAGTGTTTAGCGCTGCAGTAATATTTGTGGTAAAATATTTAGTGACATATTTCGGTCGAAAAGCAATTTATTCAGCAATCAGCGCTGCAGTAATATTTGTGGCAAAATCTTTTGTGACATATTTCAATAGAAAATGAAACATTTATTTGGCGTGAATGATATCATTCCACTGTTTCTTGTCCTGGAACAGATGCTGGTAAATCTATTAGGGCATTGGAGATGTGGCACCTAGATTTCACGGCCACATGAGCCTTGTGGGGGCTAAACTGGAAGAGGAGGAGGAGTTGGAGGAGGATATTGGAGCACAGGCAATGTGTAGCAAAATGGGTGTTTTTTCTACTCAGGACACAGGAGAGGAGGAGCGGGAGCAGCCAGAGGAGCTACAAGGCGATGAGGAAGACGAGACAGAGGACCCAGACACACCGTGGCAGTATGCAGTGGAGATGGAGACAGGAAGTCCCTCCGGGTCACTTGCACAAATGGCCCGCTTCATATGGGGGTCTTTTTTAAACCCTTTGAGAGGGAGGACAAACTAACCTACTACAGAGACATCTTATGTAGACAGTTGGCCACTGCCTATCTGCGCCATAGTCCATCTTCTCGCAGGTCTGATCGGGGCGGCCTACTGCACTCACGTTCCTCTGCCATGGCTGCAGGGTTTGGGGGAAGGAGCAGTTCCAGCTCCATCAGCAGCAACTTGAGTCCCTGATGAGCAGCTTTCTTCACCCGCATAGTGAAGAAACTACTCACCAGAAGCTAGACATAGAGCAGAAATTGAACCAGCAGTTGGTGGCATACCTGGAGTGCACCCTGCCAGCCATCATTGAAAATTCGCTGAACTACTGGGCAGCCAAACTGGATTTGTGGCCACAACTGGCTGAGTTTTCCCTGGAAAAGCTGTCCTGTCTGGCCAGTAGAGTGGCATCAGAGTGGGTGTTTAGTGTTGCAGAGGCCATAGTTATCCCAAGAAGAACTTGCCTGTCCACCCAAAATGGATCCTGTCTGTGGCACAATAACACAGTTTGGAGGTGGCAGCAGCATAAGAAGGCCACAGAGTGGCGCAATGACAGCGTCTGAGAGTGGCAGCAGCCTGAGGAGACCGCAGAGTGGCACAATGACAGAGTCTGGAGGTGGCGGCAGCATGATGAGGCCAGAGAGAGTGGCACAATGACAGAGTCTGGAGGTGGCGGCAGCATTAGAAGGCCACAGAGTGGCGCAATGACAGAGTCTGGAGGTGGCAGCAGCATGGGGAGGCCGCTGAGTGGCAAGGTGACATAGTGTGGAGGTGGCAGCAGCATCAGGAGGGCACAGAGTGGCAAGGTGACATAGTGTGGAGGTGGCAGCAGCATGAGGAGGCCACAGAGTGGCAAGGTGACATAGTTTGGACGTGGCAGCAGCATCAGAACCCCTCTATTTAAAGGGTGTATCTCACATGCCCTGACCCACACTAGGCCGCAATTAAAGCTTTCTGCTCAAAATGCCTTTATTTCAAATAACTGAATAGAACACCTGTATATAAAGAGTGTATCTCAGATGCCCTGACCCACACTAAGCCGCAATTAAAGTTTGTGCACAAAATGGCTGTATTTCAAATACCTGAATAGAACCCCTGTATATACAGTACAGGGTGTATCTCACATGCCCCGGACCCACATTAGGCCGCAATTAAAGATTTGTGCCCAAAATGCCTTTATTTCAAATAACTGAATAGAACACCTGTATATAAAGAGTGTATCTCACACGCCCTGACCCACACTAGGCAGCAATTAAAGATTTGTGCACAAAATGGCTGTATTTAAAATAAATGAATATAACCAAATATATAAAGGGTGTATCTCACAATGACATCTGCAGTAAAAGCTACTAAATATTTCTGTCCAAACGGGTGTTTGTTTAATAACTGAATATGACAGGAGTATATAACCCTGGAATTTCAAACGTCTTGATGCTGCAAGGGCGCAACAATTGTGTATTTTGCCCAAAAATGGGTGTTTTATTATTAGAAGAATATAATCCCTGTATATAAAGGTTGCATCTCACATGCCTTGACCCACACTAGGCCGCAATTAAAGATTTGTGCCCAAAATGCCTTTATTTCAAATAACTGAATAGAACAGCTGTATATAAAGGGTATATCTCACACGCCCTGACCCACACCAGGCTGCAATTAAAGATTTGTGCCAAAAATGGGTATTTGATTAATAACTGAATATTACAGCAGTATATAACCCTGGAATTTCAAACGTCTTGATGCTGCAAGGCCAGAAAAATGGTGTATTTTGGCAAAAAAGTGTGTTTTTAAAAACCCAGAAAATTATGGCTGTATTTCTAGCTCCAATTGCACACTAACTAATCCTGCAAATGCACCAGATGTGGTATATTGTGTGAACTGTTACACCTTCCTGTGGGGTTGTTTTGGGCAGAAACAGGATCAATCGACACCTTTGTAGCTTGTGCGTCACACTGTTGCCAATTTATTTTGCAAGTTGCTCAAAACAACAAACAGAAACCAAAATAACAATAGCCGTCTGGCTCCTGCCTATCTCACTCGGCAGCCTTAGCTAAACTCATAACACAAAACACAAAGAGTATTTTCAAGGGGAAAACAGAGCAACATACAGTTCAGTAGTTAGGTGGAGAAGCTAACCGCTCTCTGAGCTCATAGGCTTGCAGCTTCTCAAACAGACTGCCCAGACTCCCAGAGAGAGAGCTCCTGGGTCAGGGCTGCTGACTTAATTAGTACATCTGGTTGAGCAGTCCCCCAGGCAGGTAAAACCCGGACTGGCTCCGGGTGGTCAGGGAACCCACCCAACTGTTGCCTGACCGGCTCCAGGACCCTAAACTGGCTTTCTTTTTCCCAGGAAGCTTCTGGATACAAAGAAAACCAAACCTTCCTGGAGCCTTTTAACACATGAAGTGCCGAAAATTTGGTGCAATGTACACACCATCCAGCACTTTCTCTGCAAAACATTGTGACACCCTGTCACATACCCCCTCCCTCTGTTCAAACCTGTGTGTACGGACACTTTCCGAGATCATACAATGAGTTCGGGAGAGAGCGTCAGCATTGACCTGCAGCTTTCCTGCTCTGTGCTCCACTGAGAAATTATAGTCCTGTAGTGACAGGAACCAGCGGGTCACCCTTGCATTATGATCTTTGGCCCGTGACATCCAGGTAAGAGGGGAGTGATCTGTCACTAACTGAAACCGACGGCCAAGCAGATAGTATCGCAGAGTCTCCAAAGCCCACTTGATGGCCAAACACTTGCGCTCCACAATACTATAGTTTTTCTCAGCCGGGGTTAGCTTCCTACTCAAATATATCACTGGGTGTTCTTCTCCATGCACCAACTGTGACAAAAGGGCCCCTAGGCCCACATTGGAAGCATCTGTTTGAACAGCAAACTTTTTTTTGAAATCAGGAGCGATCAAAACTGGCCTACTGCATAACACCTCCTTGAGTTTACAGAACGCAACCTCAGCATCTTTGTTCCAAGAAAATCCCACTGAGCTTTTGCCCTTGATTAGGTCCGTAAGTGGAGCAGCTATGGTGGCAAAATCTGGAATAAACCTCTGGTAATACCCTACCATGCCCAGAAACATCCTCACCTGTTTTTTTGTGCAAGGTTGAGGCCACTCCTTAATTGCCTGTACCTTTTGTGCCTGAGGCTTGATGAGGCCTTTACCAATAATGTACCCTAGGTATCATGCCTCTTCAAGGCCCAGGGCACATTTCTTGGGACTGGCCATCAGACCAGCCTGCCGAATTGAGTTTACCACCACTTGGACCTTGGGAAGATGACTTTCCCAGTCCGAGCTGAATATCACCATGTCGTCAAGGTAGGCCGACGCGAAGTGCCGGTGTGGCCTGAGGACTTCATCCATCAACCTCTGAAAGGTGGCAGGGGCCCCATGAAGCCCAAACGGCATTCTCACATACTGGAACAGGCCCTGTGGAGTAGAAAATGCTGTCTTTTCCCTAGCCGTTGAAGTAAGTGGAATCTGCCAATAACCTCTGGTTAGATCCAGGGTGGTAATGTACCTGGCTGGACCTAAACTTTCTATCAACTCATCCACCCGTGGCATGCGATAAGCGTCAAACTTTGAGATCTCGTTTAATTTGCGAAAGTCATTGCAAAACCGCAAGGACCCATCTGGCTTTGGTACCAACACCACAGGGCTACTCCAATCACTATGGGACGGCTCAGTAACACCTAGCTCCAACATTCTCTGGACCTCACTGGCTACTGTCTGTCTGCGGACTTCAGGAATGTGATATGGCTTCAAGCGAATCCGAGCTTGTGGATCTGTAACAATATCATGCTTAATTACATGAGTGCAACCTGGCCACTCTGAAAACACATCAGCATTCCTAAGGAGGAACTCCTTTACCTCTTGGGCTTGTGCCCTTGACAAAGTTGCTGAGACCTTCACCTCAGTAACTCCCCCCTGAAGTGTAGGGCTGAGAGGTTCAGCTGCCATAGAAGCTAACGGTTCATTCCAGGCCTTTATTAAATTGACATGATAGATTTGGTTTTTAGTCCGTTTGTCAGGTTGGTGGACTTTATAATTCACATCCCCTATTTTCTCTACAACCTCATAGGGCCCTTGCCATTTCTCTAGGAATTTACTTTCCGCAGTGGGAACCAGAACCAGGACCCAGTCACCCGGCTGAAAAACCCTGAGTCTGGCTCCCCGATTGTATATGCGACTTTGGGCCTCTTGAGCCTGTCTCATATGTTCTTGTACTATGGGCATTACAGCTGTGATGTGGTCCTGCATCTGTAGAACATGTTCCACCACGGAGCGGTGGGGAGAGGGCTCCTCTTCCCATGACTCCTTTGCAATATCCAAAAGCCCCCGGGGGTGTCGCCCATACAAAATCTCAAACAGGGAAAACCCAGTGGACGACTGAAGCACCTCACGAACATCAAACCTCAACGACCCTTTTGAACATTCTCTTGAGGGTTTTGTTGAAGCGCTCAACCAACCCATCAGTTTGAGGGTGATAGACAGATGTCCTTAACTGTTTTATACCCAACAGCTTACACAAACCTTTCATTACGTTTGACATAAAAGGTGTCCCTTGATCCGTCAGGATCTCTTTGGGAATGCCTGTTCTAGCAAACATATGAAACAGCTCCCGGGCAATTGTTTTAGCCGACGTGTTCCGCAGATGAACCGCCTCAGGATACCTAGTGGCATAGTCTAAAACCACAAGAATGTATTGATGTCCCTTTGCAGACTTCACCAGGGGCCCCACCAAATCCATTGCAATCCGGTGAAAAGGTACCTCAATAATGGGTAACGGTACCAAGGGTCCCCGGTAATGAGGCGCAGGGGATGTCAACTGACATTCTGGGCAAGACGCACAGAATCGTTTGATTTCTGCAAATATACCAGGCCAAAAAAAACCTCTGGAGTCTGCCAGGTGTCCTCCCATGGGGTTTTTATGAGCCAGGTCAAATACCACTTTCCTATGCGATTTGGGAACAACTAGTTGCTCTACGACTTCTCCCCTTATATTATCAACAAGATAGAGAAGATCATGGTTGACAGTAAAGTGAGGGTACACCTTCTCCAAGCCCATATTGTGGGCAACCTCATTAACCACAGCAACATTTTCCCAAGCATGAGCTCATGTTGAGTCCCTCAGTTGGGATGTGCCAAAGTTATCTTGAGAGCAGTTTATTTCTGGCATAGGTAACTCTTCCACAGACTCTTGAGGTCTCTCGGATTCCCCCACTAGCACAGAGAAGGGGAACTGGTCAGGCTTAACTGGGGCCAGTCTACCGGCTGGTACTTCAGAACCAGAATCCCCAAAGTTAGGCAGGCTAGCCGGAGTTTCATCCCTCACACTTAGGGAAACTTGAGGTGGAAACTCGACCGCCCCCAGGTCCCAGAACAAAGGAAAGTCCCGCCCTAGTATGACACTATGCATCAGGGATTTAGATACTCCAACCTCATGGGACGTCACACCAAACTGAGTCTCAATGGGGACCACCGCTGTACCATAACTTTTTGCATCACCATGTATGCACACAACACCCATGCACTGTTTTTTCAGCTGGTCTGGAGCTACCAGGTCTTAATGTACAAGCGTAATGAGGCTCCCAGAATCCAGCAAGGCCTGGACACTCCTTCCACCCACTTTGACCTGTGCCATGTGAGCCAGCGCAGATGTCAGACACGCTGAATGAGCAAAGAAGGAAAGGCGCTGAGCGGCTCCACACTCCAGGTACTGGGACGTCAGGACATTTAGCAGCCACATGCCCCCGGACTTTGCACCTCCAGCACTGAACACCGGAGCCTGGTAGGGTCTCTTTGAGCAGCCTAGTATCCATGTTGGTCTTCACCCATGTTTTCAAACCAGGATCAGCATTTAAGGTTGCTGCGCCTCTTCCCGCCACTGCGGGCAGACGCCGCTTTACAGGCAAGTTCTCGGGGTCAGACCCCCCTGCCAAAAAAAACTCTGCTGCGAGGTAGCATTCAACCATCTCCACTAACTCATTGGCCGACTTTGGATCAGCGTGACTGACCCATTTTCTTAATTCATACAGCAGCACTGTCAGGAAGCGATCCATTGTGACCCTTTTGACAATCTGGGGTGCCGTGAGTATCTCAGGTTGCAACCACTTCCGTACCAGATAAATTAGGTCATGCATCTGTGCTTTCCCTTAACCTTAAATTATCTTTCCCTGCACTGGTGCAGTGACCAAGCCACAGGGGTGCAGGAAGTGAGTGTGAGTGGTGGTGTGCCAAATGGGTGCAGTAGTTGTACTCACGGTTTTGCAGCTCCCTGGGCCGGCCTTGCAGTGTAGGGGAAGACAGCACTAAATCCTCCGGGGCACTCTCTGTTGCAGGGAACACCAGCCAGATAGAAGTTGAGGTACCCTTGATGGTATAAATGTTTAAGGTGCTTTGGTGGCTGGGCCCCTGTGTTCGTGACGCCAGCACCGTTAGGTGCAAATGAAGTTGGTGGAAAGGATGAGAAGTCAATTATAGTAAACAACAGAACTTTTACTAAATCACTTGTCTTCAGGTAGTCAATACAGTTCATTTGTAAGGCAAAGGTGATAATCCCAATAATATCCACAGCAATTCCTATAACAGGCTTGGCAATTATACTGTGAGGAATTTTCCTTCTTTCTATGTCTTTCTATTCTATATACACACTCTAGCACTCAGGTACTAATAGGTAATATAATAAACTTACTTTATGTTGAGCAATCAAATAAGGGCGCTCTCCCTCATGGCAGGCAAACTCTCTGCTACATTATTTATGCAGGATGCTATCCTGAAAAGGTTCAGACTCACTATGTCCCAGAAGGCATGTAGTGAAAAAGGACAATTCTGCGCAATAATCATCTGGTTTTGTCCAGGCACTTTTAGACTTCTCTCGGTCACTGGTGCTTGTGAAGTCCACTGGCTAAGGTAACGCTCACCTTCACTAGACTTTCTATATATTTAGATGTAGACTTCCTGGTCTGTGCTATGCTGCTGCAATATTGTACTTGTTCTCAGTGCTCCCTTGACCTGGCCAAAGCCAAGGGGCTAACATGGCAGCTACAAGGTGGACTAGACTGGCTCCTCACCTCCATTAACTTCCTTCTCTTTTCTCAGACTCTCACACACTGCACTACCACTTCCTTGCTGTTCTAGCTAAGTGATGAAAGCACCCCCTAGGGATGAAGGGTTGGAATAACCCCCTACCAGCCTGTTATTGGAATATACAGGGTTGATACATCAATACAGTACATTGGCAAATTTCACAGTTTAAAGTGCCCACGCATATCACTAAGTGACTGCACTGGTTTAACTGCACAATTAAATAGTTTTTTTATACCACTGTCTCTAGCGCCTGCAGACATCTCTCCCTACACTCAGTACACTGGTAAATGGCGGAATCTAAGATGGCTGCCGTTATTTATAATGCTGTGACATCACAGGGTTTGGGAAATTTGGATCGAGTTCTATCTTTGTCGCCTTTGATTTGCTCATCTCTACTCATCTCAAATTCTTGGCTACATTGGTCAGAAATCTAGACCAATGGCAATAAGCATTCTGGATATATTTGTTTTGTGCAATATACAGTGTTGGAAGTTTTTACTTTATCTACTGAGACATTAAACTCTTCAAAAAGGAATTACAAATATCAGGAATTCAAAGTTATTTGTCGAATATTTATTTATCCCAATCACCCAAAATACCTTTAAGGAATCCAAGAGAGCGTTGGAATAATTACCTAAAAACTAAGTTATCTTTGAAAGCTATTCTTCTATGGGAGAACAGCTCATATAACATTAACAGCCTGTAGGGGTATAGTCAGGCCATGTCCTATAAGCGCGGATTAGAGCTTCAAACTATTTTTTAGCTGCAGTCTTACTGAATATATGTGAAGCATGTTTCACACTTGCGGCCGGGGGTTCTGCATGCAGCGGTGTTTGTCTGGCATATATATGTTGGGTAGCCGCCAGATTTCCATCAGACCCTATTATAGTCAATGGTATTGACAGGCATTCCAGTTACATCCGGCAATATTGGATCCAGAGAGCCAGAACAGCCTATCGGAACTCTTGCCACAAGTGTAAAACAGTCTTAAAGTGCTTTAGGAGGCAATTAAAACAATTAAGAATAAATCCAGATCCAGACACATCTAAATTATTCTTAATTATGAAGATAATAAAGCAAAAACTGCCTAATTATAAAAATATAAGAAAGTATTTTAAACTACATGATGAACTAAATGAACAGATACTAATATACATCATGCAATACATTATATCTTGTTTCTCTCCAAAACTGCTTTTCTGGAGTTCAAATTAGGTTTGAAAAGAAGGATATATATTTTTGGAAGAAATATACAACCAAGAATGCCAGAACATGAGGTCAATATGGCAAATATCTCCACAGCCACCATGTATTTCCCTGTGGTGCTCAGATAAGCCGGGATCATGGCGATCCAGACACTGCAGAACACCAGCATGCTGAAAGTGATGTACTTGGCCTCATTAAAACTGTCCGGTAATGTCCTCACCATGAAGGCCAGAACAAAACTCACAGCTGCCAGGAAGCCCATATAACCCAACATAAAGTAGAAGGCAATGACTGAACCTTCATTACACTGAATGATGATCTTCCCGGGATAAGAGTGATGGTCAAACTCTATATAAGGAGGTGACACCAACAACCAAATAACACAAATAAGAACTTGTACAGAAGAACACACCAAAACCACATAATTTGAGACATTGGATGAGAACCACTTTGCCCAGAAACTTCCAGGATTGGTTGCTTTGAAGGCAAAGCAAACTTTGATAGTTTTGGCTAGAACAGAAGAGACGCCAATAGAGAAGAAGATGCCAAATGATGTTTGTCTCAGTAAGCAGGTTATGTCCACTGGACGGCCGAGGAAGAAGAAGATACTGAGGAAGCTCATCAAGATGGAGACCAGGAGGATGAAGCTCACAGTCCGGTTATTGGCTTTAACAATCGGAGTGTCCCAATAATAAATGAAGATTCTTAATACGAACAATGTTGCAGCAGAAAGAAATAAAACTATTCCTAAAAATATGAAAGTTAGAATGTCCTTCTCATATGAAAGAAACTCGAACATTCTGGGAATACATTTCACTTTCTTCTCATCAGGCCATTCTTCTTTAGGACATTTATGGCAGATTTCACTGTCTACAATAACATGAAGTAAAATAGAAATGTGATGAAATATTAGTAATGTTAACTGCATATTGAAAGTTATAGATCATATCACCATTCAGGGTGCATTCACATCACCGTCAGAAGAAGAGAGAGAGAGAGAAGTAGGATCCATTAAAAAAAAAAATAGATCCTGTTGCATCAGTTGTCATCCGTTCGAACCATTTCCATCTGAGATCCGTTTTTTTAGACAGAGAAAAAAAGTACTGCATGCAAAACTTTGTTTTCCCTCTCTCTTCTCCTGATGGATCAGAAGAACGGAAAGCTAAACATTGATGTGAATGCACCCTTAGCTTTCCGTTCTTCTGATCCCACAGAAGAGAAAAAATTTTGGATCCTGTGAAAAAAACTGACCCTCTTGCAGCAATTGTCATCCTTTTGAGCCATTTCCATCTGAGATCAGGTTTTTTTAGACGGGAAAAAAAGTACTGCATGCAGGATTATTATTCCGTGTAAAAAATGGATTTCAGATGGAAATGGCTCAAAAGTAAGAAAAGTGATGCAACAGGATCTGTTTTTTTATTTATTTTTTCTCTCTTCTTCTGATGGATCAGAAGAACAGAAATCTAAATGGTGATGTGAACTCAGCCTTAATGAAAGTGAAATACAAATATGTCCACATATATGTGCAGCAGGAAAAGCAGTGCCTAACTCATTCCAACAAAATAGCTTAACTTTACAAATACCAAATGTGCCTGCAATCCAACTGGTCAGAAAGAAGGTGGTGCATTGTGTCACTAACGAAGACCTGCACATAGGGTCATAAGGTCAAGACCTAATAATGGAATTTGAACTGGAAAATTGATTACAGTCAAAGTTTTTTTTTTTCTTTTTTCCTTTACCACTGTCTCTCTACCTCGGTTGAAAAATACACTGGAAATGTGGGAAGAGAAGTCTGCACAACAGGTGTTGCTTGGGATAAGAGTTGCAACCATGATCATCATGTGTGACGGATAAGCCACTGAGGGCATTGCTTCGATCTACGAGGCCCCTCGTAGCTGGCCAGCTAAGACCTGTCCTAGCTTGCTAATATAGCTTATATGTTTATACAGCTAGTCCTGCCAATACATGTAATAATGTTCCTATGTTTATGTGTTAAAGACAAAAGCAGAGTTAATTACAGTGACTTTATGTTTGGATGTCATGTAATAGTTATGTTTTGTGTTCACAGAAGCAGAAAAGATAATACGCCTTTAAGATTCATTATATAATGCAAGGTAAGCCCAATGACACAGCAGAAGCAACATAAAGCATAGAGTTAAACTGTTGTTGCTGGGCAGAAGTCTTCACCAATGATAGCCAGCCTCACACACAGCCTGCGTGGAGAATCCCCCTAGCAGGAGCTGCTAGAATCATTACACCAGAGGAGAGGACATTTACAGACATTGACTCCAGCAAGAGCTGTGTTTTATGGAAGCAGAGAGGCCAAAATAGGTATTTAAAACAGTTATATAATGTTCCTATTGTTAGTATTGTGATTAGAACTGTATACTGAACTAGTTATATATGTGTTTACTTACAGTTCTACCAATTGCAAGCTACAAATTGCAAAGCATGCAATTGCAACCATTCAAATTCCATATTGCAATACAAATTGCATACAAACATACCAGATCATGGTCAACCAATCTGCAAATAGTTACTGCTAACTGCATACTGCAAATTGCGACCAAATTCAGCAAGTAGAACTATTACTTAGGCCTCAGATATACCTCTCAGATCATAAAGATCTTAAATAACTTAAAGTGAGGGTACAGATACTCTTTAAACCTACTGTTTCCATAGAACGGCGCTCAAAGAATTACAGAGTAACAAACAGTCTGGTTGGACTAAAAAGTCAGAGATATCAAAATTCTTCTAATGCCACAGCGCAAAAGGCACTTCATAGTCCTGCGCCTGCCACACTGACAATAAAGATGTCATGGTGTGCAGGAATGTCCCAGATATGGACTGTCCAAGTTTGTATGTGTCCCAGAAGTAAGCTGTCCAATAGTGCATGTTTCCCAGATGTGAGCTCTATTAGTGTGCATGTGTACCGGGTGTGAGATGTCCAAGGGTGCATAGAGGTGCAACGTACAATGGTGCCTGTAACTTGAGTGTAAGACATGTTTAGAGATGAGCAAATTGAAGTTGATCCAGTGGAATTCGATCTGAATTTCAGGAAAAATGTGATTCGCACCGAATCCGAATTTTCTCACGCTTTGTGGTAACGAATTGCATTTTTTCCTAAAATGGCTGCTGCATGTGTTAGGACATAGAACAAAGAACTCTGGGAACGATGAATCACCCACAATGTCATGCATGCAGCCAATCAGCAGCAAGCCATCCCTATGATGTCACAGCCCTATTAATAGACTCAGCCATCTTAGATTCAGCCATTTTTCAAGTGTACTTAGTGCAGAGAGAGACTCCAGCAGACGCTAGGGAAAATGCTAGGAAAGACTTGAAAACTTTTATTTTGCTGAATAGAAGTTCAGGGAAAGAGCATTAGAAGTGTAGGGAAAGGATAGGGAGGAATTATTCCACCCTATAAAAGGAAAACAGGGTCCAATAGGGGATTTTACAGCCTGGGTAATAGGAGCAATCCTATTACACCTTGTTGCACTGACTGGGGATCCAAATCGCCATTATACTGCTGATTTCAGGTTTGCAATAGATGATACCGCTGTAATTCCAGCAAATCTTTCTTGTTATTGGGGTGCAAGTGCTGTGTGATACAGCCATTAACAGGGTGTATTACTAGGAAGCATATCTACATATATTTCTTATTAGCCATTGAGCGATGCAGTTATATGTTCTAAAGCCTTTTTTGGCGTGTATAAGTGGGGAAAAAGGGGCTTATTAGCCGTTGTGTGGTGAAGTGAGAAAATTGCAGCCCTTTTTGGTGTGAATTAGTGGCAAAAAAAGTATTATTTGCAGTTCAACAGTGCAGTTATATGTTCTAAAGCTTTTTTGGCGTGTATTAGTGTAAAAAAAAAAGTATTATTTGCTGTTGTGTGGTGAAGTGAGAAAATTAGAGCTCTTTTTGGGGTGTATTAGAGGCAAAAAAAAATAATATTATTTGCCGTTAGGCGGTGCAGTTATATGTTCTGAAGTCTTTTTTGTTGTGTATTATTGGCAAAAAAAATATTTGCCGTTGTGTGATGAAGTGACAAAATTACAGCCTTTTTTGGGGTGTATTAATTTCCTTTTAATTTACTTAATTGATCTAACAATATGTCAGACAGAGATGGGACAGGCCCTGCACAGAGGATGGGCAGGGGCCTAAATGTTTCTGGCACAGGCACATGTCGAAGCAGAGTATGTGGGAGCGACAGCAGGGGTCACTTCCAGAGGCCTGAGCTCCCGGTGTCATATAGCAGTGTCTTGACCAGCAACCCAACGGTTCTTGAATGGTTGACTTGATCATCCACTTCATCCCAAGTGACATCAGACACCCCCAACCAAGAGTCGGTGGGTTCGTCAGACACAACTCTAAGTTGCATGGCCCGCGAGCAGGCCCTGTGCCCTCACCTGTCCTCAAGCTGCCTCTGTCCTTTTCTGTTCCATCAGCCAGAGAAGTATTGTATGCTGTAGGCTCAGCTCCACAATACAGCGATGAAGAGCTACTAGAGGACAGTCAGCAGCTACTGCCCAGCCAAGATCTGGAGGAGACATCCGCCGCATCCTCCGGTAAGGGGCAAGTAGTGATGAGGAAAGTGGTATGGGAGCAGGTGTTGTGAGCGGTCAGGCTCCTGGCTCAGAGACCATTGAGGAGGACATCAGTGACGTGCAGACAGTATTTGATGATGATGTAGCCGATCGCAATTGGGAGAAGAGGGTAGCAGCTTGCTCGTGAGGAAGTGGCGGATCCAGCAAGTCAGTAGTCTGGCTGGGAGTTAGCAGGATGGCAGCAGTGGGAGGTTTGGAGCAAAACGTGCCCATAATAGACCACCCGCTTTGCAGGAGCCTACCTGCCCGGAAAGTAGTGGTGCAGGGGTTCACGGAGGCAGCAGCAGTAGCAGTCAGTCAGTGCAGAGTGTTGGGGGTAAAATCAACTACTCGGTGGTGTGGCAGTTTTTTGTTAAGCCGCCGGAGGAGGTAAACATGGCCATTTGCGGATACTGTGGGCCGAAGGTGAAGCGTGGCCATGGTGCCAATGTTGCCACATATGCAGCATCACCATAAAGTGGCCTGGGAGAACCGTGGCTCCGATGTGGTGGTCCAGCCTGCCGCTGCATCACACAGTGGCATGCACCCAATTTAAGGCAGTCAAGGCTCCACCACCTCAGCTGAAAGGAGCTGTCTGTCCTTCCCATCATCTTCTGGTCCTGATGCTCCTGCTCCTCCTCCTACTCCTCATCGGTCATTCTATCAGCAATTGATCACCGAAGCGATTGCCAAGAGACAACAGTATGCGTGCACTCATCAAACGGTGCAGAAGCTGAATGTGGTCCTGGCCAAATTGTTGGTGCTGCAGTCCCTCACTTTCCAAGTGGTGGACTCTACACCTTTCAGAGAAGTGATGGCTTGTGCTGAGCCGAGGTGGAGAATCCTAAACTGTAATTTCTTTGCCAAAAGGCAGTACCAGCCCTGCACACATATGTAGAACAGAAGGTGGGTCAGTCCTTGAGCCTTTCGGTGTTTGCCAAAGTGCATGGCAGTGCCGACGTGTGGAGCTATAGATATGGTCAAGGACAATATATGTCCTTTATGGCCCACTGCATAAGTGTGGTTCTTGCCCAGCCAAACCAGCAACTTTGTCAGGTAAAGCCGCTTCCACGTTCTCACGCTGTTGTCCGCCTCTGCCTCCTCATCCTCCACTGTGTCCTCAGCCTCCTCTGGAGGAAAAATTCACATTGCTCCTCCAGCATACTACATTTGCAGGGCACTGCCTTGTCTTGCTGTTCTACTCCTCGTTTGCCTTGGTGAACGGAGTCACACAGGGGAGCAGGCGCATCCAGAGGAGCTACAGGGCAATGAGGAAGATGAGGCAGAGGACCCAGACACACTGTGGCAGTATGCAGTGGAGATGGAGGCAAGGAGTCCCTCTGTGTCACTTGCGCAAATGACCCGTTGTCATCATTTGGCAGAAAGATGACTTCTGGCTCTCTACCTTGTTGGATCCTCGCTACCGGTGCAAAATGGGGGCCTTTTTTACACCCACTCAGATGGAGGGCAAACTGAACTACTATAGAGACATCCTATGTAGTCAGTTAGCCGCTGCCTATCTGCGCCGTTGTTCATCATCTCACAGGTATGACTGAGGGGGCACTCTGTGCTCTCGTTCCACTGCCATGGCTGCTGTGGCGGGGTAGAAGCAGAACCAGTTCCATCAGCAGCAGCTTGAGTCTAGAGTCGATAATAAGCAGCTTTAATAATCTGCCTAGTGAAGAAACCACTCACCAGCAGCAGCAGCATAACCTGAACCAGCAGGTGGTGGCATACTTGGACAGCACCCTGCCACCCCACATTGAAGAACCGCTGGACTCAGGCCCGTCGCTACCAGACAGGCAAAACAAGCATTTGCTTGGGGCCCCGAGCTGATTGGGGGCCCGAGCTGGCCCGCCTGGAGCCAAGCAGAGTAACTCTGAAGATCCATTCTAACCCCCAGACGTTCCTGGGGGTTAGAATATACCATCGGATCTGAGTTTTACGAGCTCAGTGAGATCGTAAAACCTCAAATCCGATGGTATATTCTAACCCCCAGGCGTTCCCATGGTGACAGGGACGCTTGCCTGTGGGTTAGAATATACAGGGCCGCCCACGCCGCTCACACAGCATATTTTTAAACTAATCAGTAACTACTTTACCTTGTCTTTATAATCATTGCTCATTGCTGACTGAGCTCTTTACTTTGTCTTAGGCTCTTAGCTCCGGTCCGGACTCCGGTAACAACAGCAGGCAGAGCGGGGGGCGGCGCTCACTCACTGTCACTGACGTCACGCGCCTGCTCCTCCCACTAGGCGGCGCAGGCGCGTGACGTCAGTGAGTGAGCGCCGCCTGCACTCACTGCCTGCTGTTGTTAGTGTTACCGGAACTAAGCCTAAGACACAGACAGTAAGAAGAGTCAGATACTAGTAGTCATCAGAGTCGGATATTTAATCCAAGTAAAGAGCTCAGCAATGAGCCTTGATTAAAGTTTAAGTAGTTACTGGTTAGTTTATAAATATTATATACTGGAATACTGCCTGTGAGCGTCGGGGAGGGGGATCTGTGGATGGCACTGTAGGGGGATCTGTGGATGGCAGTGCCATCCACAGATCCCCCTACAGTGCCATCCACAGATCCCCCTCCCCTAAACAGTGCCATCCACACAGATCTCCCCCCTAAGGCCCCATGCACACGGCCGTGTTTCACAGCCGTGTGCGGGCCGTGGAACCGCGGCCTGGATCCCTCCTGAGAGCAGGAGCGCACGGCGTCACTGGTTGCTATGACGCCGTGCGCTCCCTGCTGCCGCCGCAATACAGTAATACACTGGTATAGATCATACCAGTGTATAACTGTACTGTGCCGGCAGCAGGGAGCGCACGGCGTCATAGCAACCAGTGACGCCGTGCGCTCCTGCTCTCAGGAGGGATCCAGGCCGCGGTTCCACGGCCCGCACACGGCTGTGAAACACGGCCGTGTGCCTGGGGCCTAAACAGTGCCATCCACAGATCCCCCCTCCCCTAAACAGCAGTGCCATCCACAGATCTCCCTACAGTGCCATCCACAGATCCCCCTCCCCTAAACAGTGCCATCCACACAGATCTCCCCCCTAAGGCCCCATGCACACGGCCGTGTTTCACAGCCGTGTGCGGGCCGTGGAACCGCGGCCTGGATCCCTCCTGAGAGCAGGAGCGCACGGCGTCACTGGTTGCTATGACGCCGTGCGCTCCCTGCTGCCGCCGCAATACAGTAATACACTGGTATAGATCATACCAGTGTATAACTGTACTGTGCCGGCAGCAGGGAGCGCACGGCGTCATAGCAACCAGTGACGCCGTGCGCTCCTGCTCTCAGGAGGGATCCAGGCCGCGGTTCCACGGCCCGCACACGGCTGTGAAACACGGCCGTGTGCCTGGGGCCTAAACAGTGCCATCCACAGATCCCCCCTCCCCTAAACAGCAGTGCCATCCACAGATCTCCCTACAGTGCCATCCACAGATCCCCCTCCCCTAAACAGTGCCATCCACACAGATCTCCCCCCTAAGGCCCCATGCACACGGCCGTGTTTCACAGCCGTGTGCGGGCCGTGGAACCGCGGCCTGGATCCCTCCTGAGAGCAGGAGCGCACGGCGTCACTGGTTGCTATGACGCCGTGCGCTCCCTGCTGCCGGCACAGTACAGTAATACACTGGTATAGATCATACCAGTGTATTACTGTATTGCGGCGGCAGCAGGGAGCGCACGGCGTCATAGCAACCAGTGACGCCGTGCGCTCCTGCTCTCAGGAGGGATCCAGGCCGCGGTTCCACGGCCCGCACACGGCTGTGAAACACGGCCGTGTGCATGGGGCCTAAACAGTGCCATCCACAGATCCCCCCCTCCCCTAAACAGCAGTGCCATCCACAGATCTCCCTACAGTGCCATCCACAGATCCCCCTCCCCTAAACAGTGCCATCCACAGATCTCCCCCCTAAACAGTGCCGTCCACAGATCCCCCCCTAAACAGTGCCATCCACTGGATCCCCCCTAAACAGTGCCATCCACAGATCCCCCCCTCCCCTAAACAGTGCCATCATGATGATCATGGCACTGTTTAGGGGAGGTGGGATCTGTGGATGGCACTGTTTAGGGGGATCAGTGGATGGCACTGTTTAGGGGGATCTGTGGATGGCATTGTTTAGGGGGGAGATCTGTGGATGGCACTGTTTAGGGGAGGGGGATCTGTGGATGGCACTGTTTAGGGGGGAGATCTGTGGATGGCACTGTTTAGGGGGGAGATCTGCGGATGGCACTGTTTAGTGGGAGATCTGTGGATGGCACTGTTTAGGGGGAGATCTGTGGATGGCACTGTTTAGGGGGAGATCTGTGGATGGCACTGTTTAGGGGGGAGATCTGTGGATGGCACACAGGGAAGGGGGGTGAGGAGAACACAGAGAGGGGGCCGGTGCAGAGCTCTAAGGGACGAAAGAGAGAGCTCTATAGGAAAGGGGGCAGGACAGGGAGCTCTTTCACACTACGCCGCCGCGCACACACACACATAATGCATCAGTAAAGTGACACTTTTATCCCTCCTCAAGGAGGCTCCTCTCTCAGCAGCCAGCCAACCACGTGATCTCGGCTGCCAGCAAAAAAAAAAACCTCCTCGGAGTCGACAGTCATCATGAAGCGGAATTATGCTTCAGGAAGCCAGAAAAGAAAGAAGAGAAAGGAAGAGGAGGATAAGAAAAAACAAGATAGTGGTAATTGATAAATTACCATTCACCATCTATTAAATTCACCATCTATTAATGATTTTTATTATAAAGTGTTACCATCTTTTCTTTCTCCCTCAAGGTGCTTTGCTTAAATTTCTCAGCCCTCAGGCTCTTCCTAAGGATACCTCCACTGATGAAGGTAGAGTGAATTTCTCTCACTGAGCTTAGCTGTTAATGCTTTCAATATGCTAACATAAATGGTAATAAAACGTACCAATTTCTGATTTTTTTTCCAATTATTTTCCCAGCTACACCATCAACGTCATCCTCAACATCAACAGATGCATCACTTCTCAGTGCTGATGTCTCCTCTATAGCACAAGGTCAGAATTTTTAATATACAGTTTAATATACAGTAGTGCCTGTCAAATTTCTAGGTGTCAGGCACAACTTGTACAGAATGCATCACTGAGTGTCTGACACCTAGAAATTAATGTTTTTATTAATATAATTCATCTGTTGTACAGTACAACAGATGAATTATATTAATAAAAACATTATTTTTCCCCAGCTACACCGTCAATAGCATCTCACACAGTGGAAGACACTGCATCCAGAACAGAAATTGAGTCTGCACCACTTCCCAACACTGAGGTTACCTCTACAGCTCAAGATACCACAAGTACTGTAATTATAGCTGATGACCCTGCGCAGTGGCCAGCAGTCCTGACTGATAGTGTGCGCTGTCAAATTGTTAAAAAAGGACCAGTGCAAGTCAAAAACATTGTATTCCCCCAAAATTCTGAGAGTCCACCTCGAAGATTCACAAATGAGAATTACATGAGAAGCATGAAAAATGGGGAGAAAATTCTTAGATCGTGGATGTTATATTCCATAAGCACAGACTCAGTGTTCTGTTTTGCCTGCACTGTTTTTGGGAAGCGTGATAATGCCTTAAGCAACTGTGGCTTCCGTACATGGAGGAACCTAGCTCATCATTTAAAATTGCACGAATATTCAAAGGGTCATTGTGACAATATGACAAACTGGCATGAGCTGCAGAGGAGACTGCAAACCAATACGACCATAGATCGAAGACAACAAAGCTTGATGCAGATAGAGATTGAGCATTGGAAATGTGTCATAAGGAGAGTGATTGCTATAATTTGTCACTTAGCAGAACGCAACCAGGCTTTAAGAGGGACCACAAGTGAATTGTATGACCCGCACAATGGGAATTTTCTGGCACAAGTTGAACTAATGGCACAGTTCGATTCAGTTATGACTGAACACATAAGAAGGATACAAAACCAAGAGACAAGAGTGCATTACTTGAGTGGAACTATTCAAAATGAAATAATTGCACTAATTGGAAAAAAGGTACTGGAAGAGATTGTGAGAAGAGTACACAGAGTAAAGTATTACTCTGTTATTATGGATTGCACTCCTGATGTCAGTCATAAGGAACAGCTTTCCATTGTTCTGAGAATTGTTAATTGCGAACCATCTGTGTCCATTGCAGAACATTTCTTTGGATTTTTAGATGTTGAAGAAACAACTGGTAAGGGCCTGACTGAAGTCCTACTTGACCACCTGCAGAAACACAGCCTGAGTATTTCTGACTGCCGTGGTCAGTCTTATGACAATGGCAGCAATATGATGGGCCATAAACAGGGTGTTCAGGCAAGAATTTTGCAATTGAACAGCAAAGCATTTTGCATTCCATGCAGCAGTCATACACTTAACCTGGTTGTGGCAGATGCTGCCAAGTCCTCAGTGCTGTCCATCTCCATCTTTGGTGTGTTGCAAAGACTCTATAACTTATTCAGTTCCTCTGTGCAACGCTGGGCAGTTCTAAAGGAACATGTAAAGCAGCTCACTTTAAAACCTTTGTCAACAACAAGATGGGAAGCTCGAATTGACTGCGTGAAGGTGGTGCGATACCAGTTACCAGAGATCCTGGATGCATTGTCTGCACTCCAGATGTTTGCTATAGAGAAGGGGGACTCAGAGACCATGTCCAGTGCTAAAAGCTTACATGGTGAGATGAAGACCTGGTCTTTTCTGCTTTGCACAATGACCTGGTACAATGTTTTGTACCAGATCAATCATGTCAGCAAGCTGCTACAAAGTCCAAATGTTTCAATGGAAACACTTAGATCAGAAACAGAAGGAGTAAAATACTACCTTGAAAACTTCAGGGAAAAAGGGATTGCCTCCTGTCAAACTGATGCAAAGGAGATTGCAGAAAATCTGGATATGGAAATGACCCTTCCTGAGAAAAGGCAGCGTAAAAAGAAAAGACAGTCTCTATATGAAGGTACAGAGGACACTCAGTCTACTCCAGATGAGACTTTCAGAAGAGACTTCTTTCTGCCCATGGTTGACACAGCCCTCAGAAGCCTAAGTGACAGGTTTTCAAGATTAAAGGGTGTTTATGACCTTTATGACTTTCTGTTCTCAAAGGACAACATGAAGCAGACAATAAAGAATGGAAAGCTTCATGAACGATGCAAAAAATTGGAACAAACCCTCCATGACATTGATGCTGATGACTTGGCACTTGAGATCAATTCATCTCTCTACACATTTCCAGACCATGTAGCCACTTCCCCATTTGACATGCTTAATTACATATACAGTGAGAAGCTACTGGATTTGTACAGTAATTTAAGCATTGCTTTGCGTCTACTCCTGACTCTCCCTGTGTCAGTGGCCTCTGGTGAGAGGAGCTTTTCAGCTTTGAAGCTGATAAAAAATTACATGAGGTCCACCATGGGCCAAGAAAGGCTCACAGGACTGGCACTTACATCAATTGAGCGTGATGTTCGCCAGTCTTTGGACATGGAGGACATTGTGATTGCCTTTGCAGAAAACAAGGTTCGCAAACAACAGTTTTAGATGATTTGCACATGTTTCTAAGAACTGAAAAATGTTAATGTGTGTGTTTTAAGTATGTTGGATTTAGTTATTGTGCACTTTTTTAATGTATATTGGATTGTATGGTACAGTGGTGTTTTTTGCAAATGTTCATTTGTTGAAAATGTTCAAATTTCATGCACATTAAATGCAACAGCAGTATTTGCACTGTAAACCTCCTTTTTTATTTATATAAAGTGTGGGTGAACTTAAACTGTATGGCTATACTGTGGTTCCTGTAAGCTTTGCGTGCGTAAGGTGGGGAGGGTGTGGAGGGGGGGCCTCCATGTCTATTTTGCTTGGGGCCCCCAAATTCCTTCAAACGGCCCTGGCTGGACTACTGGGCAGCTAAACTGGATTTGATGCCGCAACTGGCCAAGTTTGCCCTGGAAAAGCTGTCCTGTCTGGCCAGTAGTGTGGCATCAGAGTGGGTGTGTAAGCATTTAATAGAACAGGTTCTGCAGACACTTTAGTTATTTGGTCAGTTTTGGCCCCGTAACTGCTCAAATAAGTGAAGTGTGCAGTGATTCTAAGAGCGATGCCTGTCATCTGTGTGTCAAACTGACTCACAGTATTGTTTCACTACCACAGCAGACTCCCTGTTCGTGTTACTGCAAGCACGGTGTTCTACACCACTATGCAGGCTCTCTGCAGCCATAAAATAGTTGTTTTTTAACGCACTTCACCGGAAATAAATTTATATTGAATCAAATCTATTTGGAGAATTCAGCAAACCGTCCGAATCGAATTTTTGAGAAATTCACTCATCTCTTATATATTTTCTGAAAGAAGACAGATAGCACATTGGTAAAATGCCACTCAGCACTTTATACACATAGGCACCTCTATGCAATTTTGCATCAAATCATAAGTTGTATCTTTTAAAAGTAATATCCGTTACCCCTTGTATCTGTAGTAACACAGGTTCTAAACACATGCAGATGATATGATGCCCGGAATAATATATTTTTACCTGTTCTATTGGACACTTCATTCTCAGAACATGGGATACAGTCATAGCAGCAGACGTGATATCCTCCATTAGAAGCTCTCCTGTATCCTGGAGAACATGGCTCATTACACCGAGACTGTGGCATCTGGGAAATTATATAAAATACAGTGTTACAGGAGTTATCACTTCATGGGACAATGGGGGCATATCGCTAGGATATGACCCCATTGTCTTATAGGTTCAGGTCCCACCACCACCAAGCCGTCTCCCCATAGAAGTGAATGGGAGCGTACTGCGCATGCGTGGCCCCGCTCCCATTAATTTCTATACGGCCAACGGAAATAGCCAAACCAGCACTCGCCTATTTTTGCCAGCCCCAAAGAAAATGAATGGAGGGGGCTGCGCATGAGGGGGGCTGCGCACTTCTTCACTTGTGGGGCTCTCTTCTCGATATAGGTGCGGGACCCAGTGGTGGGACCCGCACCTATAAGACAATGGGGGCATATCCTAGCGATATGCCCCTATTGTCCATAATGAGACAACCCCTAATAAAGATATTAAAGAAGTATTCCCATCTTGGACATTGGTGACATATTGCTAGGATCTCTGGGACTCACATCTATCATTAGAACGGAGCTTCTGAATGATAAGTTCTGAATGGTCCTGCATGTGCGGCCACCATCCATTCATGTCACGGATGGTGTTGCAGGAAACTAGAAGTCACAAATATAGATCCGACTGACTTGATCCCAAACTAAGGAACAAATGGGTGAGCCCTATAAAAGCCCTAGAGCTCTCCCTGACTGCTCAGCCTATACAAAGATCTTTATGATAGAAAGATGCATGTCCTCGTACCTAGACTGTGTGACACCTGAAAACCCTACAATAGTGAGGGGACACGACCACCGGCTCCCTGCACTTAATACGGAGGAAGTCAGGGTCACCTAGAATCAAGCCAACAGGAAAACACAAATAAAGGAAAAGACTTATCTAAGGAACCAGCAGTTACAGAATCTAGCAGTGAGCACAATCCAGGAAGTTTTATAAACCGCAAAGTGAAGCAATATGGGAGGGGATATAAAGGGATGCAATCAGTGCAACTAGATGACAGCTAAGAGAGGGAAACGAGATAACAAAATGAAACCAAAACAAAAGAACCTCAAGCAAGAGGTACTGAAGAACGTATGTCAAAGCTTCTCAGAGATCTGGCGGTGACAATTCATTTCTAAGGGAGCACTGAAAATAGTCGAGCGCTGCCTTGCCTATTTCTGTAAGCAAAATAGAAGAGAATGGAGCAATCTTCTGCCATTACTTCAATGGGACTGACAAACATTTTGGGGACTCCCATAAAAATGAATAAAGGGCGGCCAAACATGCACAGTGCACCCTCTAGGACTTTGCGAGCTCTGTTGTGTGGCAATATTCCCCCCAATGTCCAAGATAGGAACCCTTTAAGTAAAGTGTTTCAAACCTAAGGAAATTATTGTGATGAAATAAAACAATTCTAGAGGTTCGAGAACTTGACTGTATACTTGGATTTACTGTAGCTTATAATGTCTGTCTTTTACATTACTAGATATAACATTTTATAAAGATGTCTGCATTAGATAAATCCTCATATAAAAGTTGTTGGCCGCTTCTTCCAGTAACGACTGATTGAGGGGCCTACCAGTAAAAATTTATTCTGGGGGCCCACTGTAAATCTACATGCAAAGGCAAATGCAAATGGCACATGTCCACACAGAAAAATTGCAACAAGTGAAACTTTATTGTAACATGCCTGATGCTCCATTCTTGTGACTGGCTGTGGCCCCAGTAGTCAGACCTCACAGCCCTTTCCACCTCCTGTCAAATGCAACTCAAAAATATGCAGTACAGACCAAAAGTTTAGACACACCTTCTCATTCAAAGAGTTTTCTTTATTTTCATGACTATGAAAATTGTAGATTCACACTGAAGGCATCAAAACTTTGAATTGACACATGTGGAATTATATACATAACAAAAAAGTGTGAAACAACTGAAAATATGTCATATTCTAGGTTCTTCAATGTAGCCACCTTTTGCTTTGATTACTGCTTTGCACACTCTTGGCATTCTTTTGATGAGCTTCAAGAGGTAGTCACCTGAAATGGTCTTCCAACAGTCTTGAAGGAGTTCCCAGAGATGATTAGCACTTGTTCACTCTGCGGTCCAGCTCACCCCAAACCATCTCGATTGGGTTCAGGTCCGGTGACTGTGGAGGCCAGGTCATCTGGCGCAGCACCCCATCACTCTCCTTCATGGTCAAATAGCCCTTACACAGCCTGGAGGTGTGTTTGGGGTCATTGTCCTGTTGAAAAATAAATGATGGTGCAACTAAACGCAAACCGGATGGAATCGCATGCCGCTGCAAGATGTTGTGGTAGCCATGCTGGTTCAGTATGCCTTCAATTTTGCCAAGCACCCCGACACCATCACACCTCCTCCTCCATGCTTCACGGTGGGAACCAGGCATGTAGAGTCCATCCGTTCACCTTTTCTGCGTCACACAAAGACACGGTGGTTGGAACCAAAGATCTCAAATTTGGACTTATCAGACCAAAGCACAGATTTCCACTGGTCTAATGTCCATTCCTTGTGTTCTTTAGCCCAAACAAGTCTCTTCTGCTTGTTGCCTGTCCTTAGCAGTGGTTTCCTAGCAGATATTCTACCATGAAGGCTTGATTCACACAGTCTCCTCTTAACAGTTGTTCTAGATATGTGTCTGCTGCTAGAACTCTGTGTGGCATTGACCTGGTCTCTAATCTGAGCTGCTGTTAACCTGCGATTTCTGAGGCTGGTGACTCGGATGAACTTATCATCCGCAGCAGAGGTGACGCTTTGTCTTCCTTTCCTGGGGCGGTCTGCATGTGAGCCAGTTTCTTTGTAGCGCTTGATGGTTTTTGTGACTGCACTTGGGGACACTTTCAAAGTTTTCCCAAGTTTTCGGACTGACTGACCTTTATTTCTTAAAGTAATGACGGCAACTCGTTTTTCTTTACTTAGCTGCTTTTTTCTTGCCCCGGCAAACAGTTCCGCCCCCTCCCTATGCCATAGTCTACCTTCTAGAAATGCCCCGTCCTTCTTCCTGTCGGCGGCCAGAAAACTCTTGCAGGCGCAGTACCGCCTGCGGCCTGCGCGATCATCAAGCTCCTGAGGGCAACAGCCTCAAAAGTCTCACTGGGCATGCGCTGAGCCCAGTGACGTAACCTGAGCGCTGTTGCCCTGAGGAGGTTGATGATCACGCAGGTCGCAGGCGGTACTGCGCCTGTGCGAGTTTTCTGGCCGCCGACAGGAAGAAGGACGGGGCATTTCTAGAAGGTAGACTATGACGTGGGGAGGGGGCGGAACCGTTTGCCGGGCTGTGGGAGGTTATTTGAGGATCAGGAGGCGTTCTTGGGCACTGGAGGGGGGCGTCACTGGGCACCGGAGAAGGAAAAAAACTGGGCGCCTTGGAGCCTCATTAGCATATCATAAAAAGCGCTTTTATATCAAAAGGACAAAACGAAATAAAGTAAAAAGAAGACTGCTGGAAATAAGATACTTTAGTGAACATAGCGATGGTGACAGCTTAAAATGCTAAAAGCAGGGGCGGAGCTAGCGCCAGACGGAGATGGTTGCATAGTTCACTGCTCTCTTAGGAGGTTCGTCCCTAACACCAGCTTACTTCAGCACAATCGGGCGAGAATGGTGAAAATCGGCAACCCGAAACAAGGAGAACACCTTGCCACCCCTAAGGGCCAGATTCCTCCTGGGGATATGGAGAAATTTCTCAAGAAAGCGGCTGCAACGGTCGCCACAAGAGAAACTAAGATGGCGCCGACACCGCAGCCTAAAGCATTGAAGCGTGCACCCGTCCTCTCCGAGGGAGAAAGCGATGCGGAAGACATACAGGTCAGTTCCGAATTACCGCTGACAAGGAAATATCTTGACAGGGCCCTGAATAGGGTTATGGAACCCATACTTACTGAACTCTCGGCGTGCAGACAGGAGATACGGCATATTGGGGATAGGGTTAAGACCCTGGAATCGCACCAAGCGGCATCCCTAAATCATCAAACCGCAGTGTCGGTATCTCTTCGCCGATGCACAGCTCACCTAAATAAGCTTCACAATGCACTCGAAGACCAGGAAAATAGAGGGCGCCAAAATAATTTAAGGTTTCGTGGGATACCAGAGGCGGTGTTGCCTGGTGATATAACAGCGGCCGTCCTTGCTATATGCAGCTCAGTGCTGGGCCCCAATTTCTCGCAAGATATTATAATCGAACGGGCACATAGAGCCCTCCGCCCTAAACCCAAACCATCTTAACCGCCCAGAGATGTCATATGTAAGTTCTTAAATTTCCCAGTAAAATCCGCCATCCTGGAAGCCGCACGCAACCACCCTGACTTGACTTATGAGGACTCTAAGCTGGAAATATACCAAGATTTAGCCCCCTCTACTCTGAAAAAACGCAGGGCACTCAAACCATTGACCGACTGGCTCCGGTCCAATAAAGTCCTATAACGCTGGTCCTATCCCTTTGGGCTCGCATTCTCCTACGCAGGAAAGAAGATTCTCATCTCATCTTTTGCGGACTTACCTGCCACCTTCAATCTTCTGAATGTCGCCCCTATGCCGATTGAGATTTGGGAACTCTACCAGGACTTGGGTGACCTTCCGGACCTCCCTAAAGTAGTCCCCTTTGAAATATTACATACCCCGAAGAATTCCAGATCCAGGAAAAGAGGTCTCCAGCTCACCCCCAGAAGCCTCTGTCAAGACCACTAATCTGGACTGCATTAGTTCCCGATTACAATGGTTGAGCTTACCTTTTACCGTATTACTTTTGCAGGTGTTTAGTTGTTGTGTTTAATAACAGGTTTAATAACAGACATAACGTTGGTGTCCATCTACCTGCCTAACCTTATAGCTAGTATCATCCTCGCCGATAATCTCTTAGCCCTAATCAGGTTGTTATACGACCTCCCTATCGGTCACTCGACCACACAACCCCCATAAGTATGATGCATATACAGGTATAAGTATGCTTGTTCTTCCATTGGTTGTTTTTTTGTGTTTTGTTCTATTTTCTTACCCTGTCTTTTTCCCAAGGTATGTGACACTCTCCTTAGCCAAATGCAATCTTCGCTGCAACTCGGTTCTGATCTCTCACCAAAAAGCAGGATCCCATGATATTTTCACTCTCTCTTGGAGGACACACCACTGGCTTAGAGGTAATCCCATTCTCGCCTCATTAAATGGCTGATTTACACATTGCATCTTACAATGTTAAGGGCTTTCACTCCCCTTCCAAAAGGAGTCAAATCTTTACCATTTTAAGAAAAGCTAAAGTCGAAGTGGTGTTCCTCCAAGAGACACACTATCGCTTCAACCACTATCCCAGAATGCAGTTTTCTCATTACTCTAATTGGTACCACTGTGGGGGCAATTCGTCAGCATCAAGTGGGGTCAGTATAGGATTTCAAAGGAAGATTCCATTTAAGCTTATTAACCAAGTGTTAGACCCAGATGGAAGATATATATTGATCAAGGGCTCCATAGGCCAACAAATATATACCTTTATTAATTTATATGTCCCTAATTCAAACCAATCCCAATGGTTAGCTAATATGGTCCCAATTATTAGCTCTTTTAAAGAAGGAATAGTGATAATGGGAGGGGATTTGAATGTCGCCCTATTCCCACAACTAGATGCATCCTCACACAAATCGACCCAATCCAGAAAATCTCTCAAAGCCATTAGAAATAACCTATGGAACCTCCACCTGGTAGATGCCTGGCGCTCTCACCATCCTAATACCCTCGACTATACCTTTTACTCTTCAGTACACAGCACATACCACCGTCTGGACTATTTGTTCATCTCTAAGGAACATCTTCACCTGTGTAGTAATACCTCAATAGGCTCCATACACTTGTTAGACCATTCTCCTATATTCATTCAAATATTAGCTCCTACCAAAAATCCCACATGTTTTAGTTGGCGACTAAATGAGACTCTTCTAAGCTCCCAGGACTCAGTAGACCAAATCTCTAAGCATATATTGGAATACTTCTCCATGAATAAATGCCCGGACATCTCCATTAACACCCTCTGGGATGCTCATAAGCCCGTTATTAGGGGTCACTTTATCAATATTGGGTCCCACCAAAAAAGATTAAAAGAGAAAGTCATGGAGGAAGTGCTCAAAAAAATACAGAGCCTTGAATCTTGTCATAAAACAAACCCCTCAGACTCTGAATTAAAAGAACTTTCGGAATATAGAGCGAAACTTAAATCCCTCCTAACAACCAAAGCAGCTAAGTACTTTATGAGTACCCAACACAAGTTTTTCGCCCACGGCGATAAAGCCACTAAATTTATAATGAATAGAATTAAGGGGAGGAGATCTACAAACTATGTCCACCAATTATCTTCGCCTGAAGGTGAACCAATCTTCTCTGTTCATCAGATTGTTGCACAATTTCGCTCCTTCTACAAAAATCTTTATAACCTTTTCCCCCCTGTGACTCCAGATAGGCGGACCTCTGCTATACGAGACTTTCTGGATTCTTCTAAAATACCCTTTATCACCACTGATCAGAAACTAAAACTGGAAGTCCCTTTCACTCAGAACTCAAGAATGCAATGCTCCAAATGCCTGCAGGAAAGAGTCCCGGCCCAAATGGCCTTCCAATCTCATATTATAAAACTTTCCAGGAACTCCTTCTTCCTCACATTTTAGATGTCTGCAATCAGTCTCTACACGGTCGCCCCTCTCTAGAGATTTGACCGTTGCACACATTTCACTAATACCTAAAGATGGGAAGGACCCCAAACACTGCTCCAACTACAGGCCCATATCCCTCCTAAACATAGACCTCAAGCTCCTGGCCAAAATGTTAGCTAACAGATTAGCTGTCCTTCTTCCTCACCTTGTTCACGGAGACCAGGTTGGCTTTTTCCGTACTAGAGAAGGCAAAGACATTACTGCCAGAGTGATAAATACCCTTTGCCATGCCAAGAGACTTTCTTCCCATATGCTTCTTCTCAGTACAGATGCGGAGAAAGCATTTGATAGGGTGAATTGGCAATATCTAAAATACACTTTGCAAAGATTTGGCCTTCCTGATCCCTTTGTGCAAGCAACTTTCGCCATGTATGAACAGGCGACGGCACGGGTACAAGTTAATGGGAATCTTTCTGCCCCATTCCCGATAAGTAATGGGACTAGGCAGGGTTGCCTCCTCTCTCCTCTTCTATTTATCTTAGCACTAGAACCCTTTCTAGCCAACATAAGACGAGATGAGGAGATTTCAGGTCTATGTTTGGGAGGCAGGGAACAGAAAGTTGCAGCATTTGCTGATGACGTCCTAATGATGACGACTAACCCTAAAGTTTCCTTGCCACGAATTCAGAATCATCTCAACAGCTTTAGTTTAGTTTCAGACTTTAAAATTAATGCCAGCAAATCCTTGGTCCTCTGTTTGGGTATACCCCAATCCACAAAGAGCCAATTGATGGTGGACTCTCCATTTAACTGGTCCTCCTCTACAATCACGTATCTAGGAGTTAAAATAAGTCCCAATATCCATGACCTTTTCTCACTTAATTATATCCCCCATAGAACATAAATTTTTAATGCCATTGATGATTTGGCTCAATCCAACCCAACATTATCTTGGTTTGGCCGCAAAAACCTCCTTGCTTCATTAATCCTTCCTCGCCTTACCTATTTACAACAAGTACTACCTATCCCGGTTCCTAAACACTATTATGACCTAATCATTAAAAAGTTCAGATCCTTCATCTGGAGTGGTAAGAAGGCGAGACTGTCGTTCTCCCTACTCACTAAACCTAGACAAGCAGGGGGGATAGGTTTACCAAACCCCGAACTTTATGGCAGGGCCATTCTCCTCTCCCAAGCAACTGCATGGCTGCTTCCCACTCCGCCTTCCTACACAGTGGAAACCGAAGTAGACATATTAAAGAGATCTCCTAGAGCATTGCTCCTGGGTTCCCACTTGGTCTTCCCCGGCCAATTTTCCCATTATCCAATCATCAAAGCCACTTAAGAGGCCTGGAAGTGGTTCTCAACCTCACATTGTTCTATCCCCTTTCCTTCCCCTCTACTGACAGTGAAGGACATAATAGACACAGCCCCCCCCCCCCATAAAAACTTTGACTTCCCAAGGGCTCAAGTCCTCCCTAACTTCTATTACTTCCCTGGCTCTTCCCTCTGGCGAGTGGATGGATCCACAGGCCACAAATACTTTACTAAACCCTCATCCGTACAATATTTTTACTATTGCATATCTCAGAGCCTATCTAAAACAACATATTAGAATAGGTGACTTGACCCGTCCGATAGTTTGGTTTGAATCGCTCATTTCTCTCCATTCTACCCCTAAGAAACTTATTTCGCAGATCTATAGCAAGCTGCGGTCACCGCCCATGTTAGCCAAACCGTCCTTTGTGAGATATTGGGAAAAGGACCTCAATATTGGTGTCCCGTTCAACTGTCTCCCCAGACTCCTAGGTTCCCCCCATGGGACCTCCCACTGTGTCCGAATTCAGGAAAACAGCTACAAGATTCTCACCAGATGGTATAATACGCCTGATAAGACATCACTATACTCTGAATCTGCTTCGGACACTTGTTGGAGGTGCCTTGGGGAGAAAGGGACTTTATTTTTACATTTGATGGACTTGCCCCCTTATCCTTAAGTGGTGGAACGAGATTTTCGCTATTGCTAACAAGATCTGTGACACCTTCATACCACCATCCCCACAGCTTGCCCTTTTACCCCTCTTTTTAGATGAGCCTAAGGTAAAACCGCCATTTGTCTTTATTCAAATGTTAATGGCCGCCAGCCTCCTGCTCCCCAAGTATTGGCTACAGCCCCAAGTTCCAACCATGGAACAGTGGATCCAAAAAATGGACCAACTCCATAGGTTTGAAGAACCCTTATCTTGGGAAATGCGCTCTCACGGGGTCTTTCTCAAAAAATGGCTCCCCTGGTCAAAATTTAGAACCCCCCCAAAGCATGTTGGACTCTCAATCACTTTCAACTGGCTCCTAATCAGAGGTAGTAACTCCTTCACAGCCTAACGCTATTTTTATCTACCCTTCTCCTTGTTTGCTTCTAAGGTTGGGATTGACCATGGGATTGCCTTAACACATGCTTTCATGTCTGAATGCTTTTACTATAAGATGCATTGACTATTGATTACTATAATACTCATGTCCTCTCCTCAAGTTGGTCATGCAAAGTTTTAACTGTAAATATTTGAGTACCGAACCTATTCTGTACCCTTTGCTTATTCCCTATGTACCTATTCTTGTCATTAGTCAGGCCTGCGTGCCTATACCTTGGTACCCTGTTACCCTTTGTTTAGTGTTGGAAAATCCAATAAAATATAAATAAAATAAAAAAAATGGTAAAAGCAGGTGACAGATTCCCTTTAAGTCTTCTGAAATAATGACCCCTAAATCCCTTTCCTCAGATACTGAGGTTAGGACTGTATCACTGATTTTATATTCTGCTCTTGGGTTTTTACACCCCAGGTGCATTATCTTGCACTTATCAACTTTAAATTTTAGTTGCCAGATTTTTGACCATTTCTCTAGTTTTCCTAAATCCTTTTCCATTTGGTGTATCCCTCCAGGAACATCAACCCTGTTACAATTCTTTGTGTCATCAGCAAAAAGACACACTTTACCATCGAGGCCTTCTGCAATTTCGCTGATAAAGATATTAAACAATATGGGTCCCAGAACAGTTCCCTGAGGTACCCCACTGGTAACAAGACCTTGGTCTGAATATACTCCATTGACTACAACCCTCTGTTGCCTGTCCCTCAGCCACTGCCTAATCCATTCAACAATATGGGAGTCCAAGCCCAAAGACTGCAATTTATTGATAAGCCTTCTATGTGGGACAGTATCAAAAGCCTTACTAAAGTCTAGATAAGCGATATCTACTGCACCTCCTCCATCTATTATTTTAGTCACCCAATCAAAAAAAATCTATAAGATTAGTTTGACATGATCTCCCTGAAGTAAACCCATGCTGTTTTTCATCTTTCAGTCCATGGGATTTTCGATGTTCCACAATCCTCTCCTTAAGTATGGTTTCCATTAATTTCCCCACTATTGATGTCAGGCTTACTGGCCTATAGTTGTCCGATTCCTCCCTACTAGTGATGTCCCGAACTATTCGCCGGCAAACAGTTCCCGGCGAACATAGCTTGTTTGCGTTCGCGCGGCGGGCGAACATATGCGTTGTTCGGTCCGCCCCTATACGTCATCATTGAGCAAACTTTGACCCTGTACCTCACAGTCAGCAGACACATTCCAGCCAATCAGCAGCAGACCCTCCCTCCCAGACCCTCCCACCTCCTGGACAGCATCCATTTTAGATTCATTCGGAAGCTGCAGTCTTAGTGAGAGGAGGGACAGTGCAGCTGCTGCTGATTTAATAGGAAAATCGATAGCTAGGCCAGTGTATTCAGTGTCCATTCCAGTCCTGAAAGACTCATCTGATCTCTGCTGTAAGGACAGCACCCCAAAAAGCTCTTTTTAGGGCTAGTACATCAGTCTGCTTTTTTTTTCCCCTCTGTAATCTAATTGCAGTTGCCTGCCAGCATGTGTGTCAGGCTCATAGCGTATACTGTGCTCACTTGCCCAGTGCCACCACTCATATCTGGTGTCACAGTAGCTTGCATTTAAAAAAAAAATAAAAAATTTTTGGACCGTAATATAATAGCAGTTAGTTGCCTGCAAGCGTGTGTGTCAGGCCTACAGCGTGTACTGTGCCAACTACTGCCAGTGCACAGTGCCACTCATATCTGGTGTAACAGTAGCTTGCATAAAAAAAAACAACAACAATTTTTACTGTAATATAATAGCAGTTAGTTTTCTGCAAGCGTGTGTGTCAGGCCTACAGTGTCTACTCTGCCAACTTCTGCCAGTGTCACCAGTGCCACTCATATCTGGTGTCACAGTAGCTTGCATTTAAAAAAATAAATAAAATTTGACTGTAATATAATAGCAGTTAGTTGTCTGCAAGCGTGTGTGTCAGGCCTAATGCGTCTACTTGGCCAACTACTGCCAGTGTCACCAGTGTCACTCACATCTGGTGTCACAGTATATTACATTTAAAATAACAACAACAATTATGACTGTAATATAATAGCAGTTAGTTGTCTGCAAGTGTGTGTGTCAGGCCTACAGCGTCTACTCTGCCAACTACTGCCAGTGCACAGTGCCACTCATATCTGGTGTCACAGTAGCTTGCACGCAAAGTACAACTAAACTAATCTAAAGAAAATGACAGGCAGAGGCAGGCCATCCCGCAGCGGTTGTCGTGGTTGTGGTGCTGTGATTCCCTTTGGCCCTAGAATAATGCCCAGTGTTCAGAGGCCACGTACCCTGAACTCGAAAAGTTCTGAGGACATAGTCGACTGGCTAACACAGGACACCCAATCTTCTACAGCTTCTGCTCGGAACCTTGACGCACCATCCTCCTCCAGCTCAGCTTCGGGCACCTCTCAAGTTACCACTCGCCCGCTTGCCACCACCACCAATACTAGCACTACAGCCGCTTCACTTGATCTGTCAGAGGAGTTATTTACACATCAGTTGGATGAAATGAGTGATGCGCAACCATTATTGCCAGAGGATATAGATAACAGGGATATGTCTCAGTCAGGCAGCATTACACACATGGACGTACGGTGTGATGATGATGATGTTTTACCCGCTGCTGCTTCCTTTGCTGAGTTGTCAGATACAAGTGAAGCGGTTGATGATGACGATGTGTCTGTGGATGCCACGTGGGTGCCTGCTCAAAGAGAAGAAGAACAGGGGGAAAGTTCAGATGGGGAGACAGAGAGGAGGAGGAGACGAGTTGGAAGCAGGGGGAGGTCGTCGCAAGGAGATAGTGGCACAGTCAGACAGCATGTATCGGCACCCGGGGTCAGCCAGACAGCACGCCAATCAACGCATGCTGTTGCCACCACCAGAATGCCGTCATTGCAGAGCTCAGCAGTGTGGCATTTTTTTGTGTGTCTGCCTCTAATAACAGCGATGCCATTTGCAACCTGTGCCAAAAGAAACTGAATTGAAGGAATTCCAACACCCACCTAGGTACAACTGCTTTGCGAAGGCACATGATCTCACATCACAAACGTCTATGGGATCAACACATGATGACGAGTACAAGCAGCACACAAACTCAAAGCCACCATCCTCCTCCTGGTCGAGCATCTTCAGCCACGTCAACCACTGCTGTCCTTCTTGCCCTCTCTCAACCATCCACCACTCCGTCTCTCGCCTTGAGCAGTTCCTGCTCATCTGCCCACAGTCAGGTGTCTGTCAAGGAAATGTTTGAGCGTAAGAAGCCAATGTCACAGAGTCACCTGCTTGCCCGGTGTCTGACAGCTGGCTTTTCAGTACCAAGGGACGTTTTGGCCCAATATATTGTTTTCATGTTGAGGGGAAACTTATGGAAATAAAGCATAAACATCAACCGCTTCCTATCCTTATATGTACTTCAATGTAGCTGTTCACAGATCTGTCTGCATCAACTTTGCAAGCTCACAGGTGCCTTGCACCTATTAAACCTCTATTGAGACATCACCTTACTGATGGGGTTCCCCCCACTAAAGTGATCATCAATAGGAAATTAACTTTTCATGTGGCTTCAACTGTAAAAGAAAGCAAAGCCCTCCTGAAGAGATAGCAATTTCCTGTTAGTAAGGACCCTTTCGTTGACCAACAGGTCTTCCCATACAAAATTTGATAAAGTGGCATGATGTGCCCAAATCCTGACTTACAGTCATGTGAAAAAATTAGGACACCCTTTGAAAGCATGTGGTTTTTTGTAACATTTTTAATAAAAGGTTATTTCATCTCCGTTTCAACAATACAGAGAGATTAAAGTAATCCAACTAAACAAAGAAAACTGAAGAAAAGTCTTTTCAAGATCTTCTGTAAATGTCATTCTACAAAAATGCCTATTCTAACTGAGGAAAAAGATAGGACACCCTTGCCCCTAATAGCGAGTGTTACCTCCTTTGGCTGAAATAACTGCAGTGAGACGGTTCTTGTAGCCATCTACCAGTCTTCGACATCGGTCTGAGGAAATTTTACCCCACTCCTCAATGCAGAACTTTTTCAGCTGTGAGATGTTTGAGGGGTTTCTTGCACGTACAGCCCTTTTCAAGTCACCCCACAGCATCTCAATGGGATTCAAATCTGGACTTTGACTTGGCCATTCCAGGACTCTCCATTTCTTCTTTTTCAGCCAATCTTTGGTTGATTTACTAGTATGTTTTGGGTCATTGTCATGTTGCATGGTCCAGTTCCGCTTCAGCTTTAATTTTCTAACTGATGGTCTCACATGTTCTTCAAGCACCTTCTGATACACAGTAGAATTCATCGTGGATTCTATGATGGTGAGCTGACCAGGTCCTGCTGCAGCAAAGCAGCCCCAAACCATGACACTTCCACCTCCATGCTTCACAGTTGGTATGAGGTTCTTTTCTTGGAATGCTGTGTTTGGTTTACGCCAAACATGTCCTCTGCTGTTGTGTCCAAATAATTCAATTTTGGACTCATCTGTCCAAAGAACATTATTCCAGAAGTCCTGGTCTTTGTCAACTTTATCTCTGGCAAATGTCAGTCTGGCCTCGATGTTTCTCTTGGAAAGCAAAGGTTTCCTCCTTGCACACCTCCCATGCAAGTTAAACTTGTACAGTCTCTTTCTGATTGTAGAGGCATGTACTTCTACATCAACAGTAGCCAGAGCCTGCTGTAGTTCTCGAGGTGACACTTTAGGGTTTTTGGAGACCTCTTTTAGCATCTTGCGGTCTGCTCTTGGGGTGAACTTGCTGGGGCGACCAGTCCTGGGCATGTTGGCAGTTGTTTTGAAAGCCCTCCACTTGTAGACTATCTTCCGGACAGTGGAATGGCTGATTTCAAAATCTTTTGAGATCTTTTTAAATCCCTTCCCAGACTCATAGGCTGCTGCAATCTTTTTTCTGAAGTCCTCTGACAGCTCTTTTGCTCTCACCATGGTGCTCACTCTCACTTCAACAGTCAGGAGCACACCAAACTAAATGTCTGAGGTTTAAATAGGGCAAGCCTCATTCAACATGCAGAGTAACGATCTACTAATTATGTGCACCTGGTGTGATATACCTGTGTGAGATCTGAGCCAATTTAAGAGGGAATACATGTGAGGGTGTCCTATCTTTTTCCTCAGTTAGAATAGGCATTTTTGTAGAATGACATTTACAGAAGATCTTGAAAAGACTTTTCTTCAGTTTTCTTTGTTTAGTTGGATTACTTTAATCTCTCTGTATTGTTGAAACGGAGATGAAATAACCTTTTATTAAAAATGTTACAAAAAACCACATGCTTTCAAAGGGTGTCCTAATTTTTTCACATGACTGTATGTTCCTACGGATTTATGTTCCTACCTATTTCTTGTGAGTGAGAGCTTGGGGGTCCATATAGTAGAATTTGATGACATTTTTTCCAACCCCATAGTTATAGGTACCTCAGTATTACCAATGTTCTAGTACCACTAATGTTGCTTAATGACATAATGGCTTTTTTTTTACCTTTTTCTTGGTATTTGTGTTATTTTATTGGTAGATGCTTTATGGACTCTTCTTTTCAGCGCTTCAGACCCAGATCCCAATATTGTGCGACGCCAGTGCTTTGTAAGATTACATGTCCTTGTTCCTATATACTTTACCCTGTTGTCAAACATGGTAGGTGAGTTTTTGTCTTTCAATATAAAGGGGCTTAACAGGCCTTTCAAGAGATTAGTTATGTGGCACGAGTTGACATCCCAGAAACGTGATGTTGCATGTCTGCAGGAGACCCATACTGTAAATCATTGTCTAAACCACCAAAGATTAGCCATAGTGGCTTCCCAACTATAGTACACTTAACTTTTCCTAAAAAAAGCCAGGGAGCTTATCACCTTTAAATCGTCTGTGGCTAATAATATATATCAGTCCTGGATTGATCCCCATAACAGACACATTATTCTAATTCACTGCCTTCTTAACAATGTTGAATATACTATTAGAGAATTATTACAGATCATGTCTGCCTCAGTCTTGGTATTTCTGAAGTGTTTAGTGTGGTTATAGCACCATCTAGCGGTGTTAAGTTGTATTACACTTTATTTTTCCTGTTACAATACTACTGAATTGCGGGTGGTGCACTGCATTGTGGCAGTGCAATGCATTCTGGGAAAGAGAAGTCTCCAGGACACAGTTCAGAGCTGTCCTATGCATGTCTCCTTCTCAAACTCCACCGTCCCTGTAAAAGGATATCTGGTGAGAGAGCTACCTTTGTTTCAGGTATATTGTGTGTTGCAGAGCTGTTCAGCTAGTTGTATTTGTTACCCAGGAAGTTGTTATTTCTGTTAGCTAGCCATGCAATCTTATGTACAGGCAGCCATTTTACCATGCACTTCTGTGTTAATGTAATGTTATAGTATATGCTACGCTATGCTTAATACTTATACATGCTATTTGTATTCTTACCAAACAATCCTGTTTTTCCAATCAATCGTATATAATCAGTCACATATGTACGACCTGTTGACCAATGAATAAGTTAGACTAGCAGGCGCTAGGGACAGTGTTAGAAAAAACAACTTCATTGTGCTGAAAAAGCAATTTGCAAGTGCAGGGAAAGATTATTCAAGGTGTAGAGAAAGGTTAGGGAGTAGAGTTGAGCGGACACCTGGATGTTCGACGGGTTTGGCCGAGCTTGACCCGATCTTGATCCCGAACACCATTGACTTCAATGGGTACCCGAACTTTGGAGCACTAAAATGGCTGTAAAAAAGTCATGGAAAGGGCTAGAGAGCTGCAAAAGGCAGCAACAATGTGGTTCAGAGCATATCAAGTGCTCTGCAAACAAATGTGGATAGGGAAATTACTTAAAATAACATAAAATATGTAAAAAATATATATATATAATATCCTTGATCTAGGAGATGGAGGTCCATATGGAGTAGGAGGTTAAACAGGCAGTGGATATGGCGATGTAGGTGGAAGCGACCTCCAAGGCGTAAAGGGCAAGCTCCGGCCATGTGCCCAATTTGGAGACCCAGAAGTTGAAGGGGGCAGACCCATCAGTCAGTACGTGTAGGCGTGTGCATACATACTGCTCCACCATGTCGCACGTCCCTGTGACGTCCACGATCCAATTGGATATCCTCCCTATCAACTTTAGATGTTCTTTTATGCACCTACCATGGTGATTACGGGTAATGGGGAATCAGGGTTCCAGGCCAGAGAGGGAGCATGAGAAAGGGATAGCACATCCAAGGGAGGTCAATGGCTGAAATGTGATCGAGCGGAAATGTGGGACAAGTTATTAAAGCGGAAGGATCGAATGAAAGGAGGGGGTGCGCGTCAGGTAAAGACAAATTTTAGAAATTTAAGTCCCTGTCACCTATGTTTATTCACAGCAAAACTGGGTTCATGTCACCCACCAATTGAACAGCCGATTTTACAAAAATTAGGTCCCTGTCACCTATGCAGAGCAGGGGTTTGTATACGGCAAAAATGGCAAAATGGCACCTGAGAATGTAACAGACGATTTTTTTGAAATTTAGGTCCCTGTGACCTATGCAGAGCAGGGGTTTATTCACGGCAAAAATGGTAAAATGTCACCCCAAGAATGTAACAGATGCTTTTTCACTCTGCTCCCTCTTTTGCTGTGCTGGTGCCTCTGTGCGACCACCGCCTCTTCCTCCAAACTGCATACGTCACTCGCATGACCTTGATTCCATGTGGGGTCGAGGACCTCATAGTCCTCCACATCATCTTCGACTTAGTCTTCACCCCTGCCCTCCTTGTCGGTCTGCACACTGCAGAAAGCCACAGTAGTTAGCACTTGTGTTTTGTCATCATCCGAGACGTTCTGTGGTGGTACTCATCCTGAAACATTAATGGTTGGGCATCGGTGCACTCAATCTCTTCCACTTCTGGGGCTGGGCTATGTGGATGGCGCTATGTGGATGGCCCTGGGAAACCCTGCTAGCAGAGTCATCAAAAAGCAGAATAGACTGCTGCATGACTTGGGGCTCAGACAGCTCGGCTGATTTGGGGTAAGGTGAAAGACTGATGGCCATGGGCTTCAGGCGCCAACTCTGATCTTTCAGCAGGGGACTGGGTGGGAGATAATGTGAAGGAACTGGTGGCACTGTTAGCAACCCAATCTACTATTGCCTGTACTTGTTCTGGCCTCACCATTCGTAAAGCCGCATTCGGCCCAACCAAATAACGTTATAGGTTCTGTCGCCTACTCGCACCTGAGGAAGGGGTTTCACTTGTGCATGTAGCTGGCACAGATCGATCACATCCTCTCCCTGCAACAGGAGCTCCACCAACACCAGCAGCGCCCCCCTGACCAGGACCACGTCCCTTATTTGACGCTCTCCTCATTCTTTGCATTCACCCACCAAACTAACAGATGGTTTATGTCAGGCGACAATGTAACTGCCAATAGTCAACAAATAAGTTCACTGACAGTAAAGCAGTGCCGGTGTCATAAAGAGAAAAAATTTCTTGAGGTCACACAATAGTGTGAAAGGCGAATTTTATACAATTACTTCACAGTCACAAAAAAATAGAATTTGTCAATCAACAATGTAACAGCAGTATTGACTGGTTGTATTGGACTGTCACAAATGCAGCAAATGTGGTCTCTTACACTAAATGGGTGTTTTTTTTTTCAAACCAGAATATAACAGCAGTGTTTAACGGTTGTATTGGACTGTCAGATATGCATCAAAGGCCACAAATGTAGTACCTAGGACAAAATGGGTGTTTAAAAAAAATTAAAAATATAACAGCAGTATCTAACGCTTGTATTGGACTGTCAGAAATGCATCAAAGGCCGCAAATGTACTTTATGGAAAAAAGTATACGATTTTTTCACCCACAGTGAAACAGATGGATTTACAGATTTTATTTCACTATCAGATTTGCAGTGCAGGGCACAAATGTACTTTCTGACAAAAAAAATATGATTTTTTTTTCACCCACAGTGAAAGAGATGGATTTAACTGCTTTTCTTTCACTATTACAAATGCAGTGCAGGGTGCAAATGTACTTTTTAGCTAAAAAAATTACTTTACTTATTTACTGAATTGATTACACTCACATATAGTGGTACTTTACAGACAAAAATGGGAATATGTCACCCCCTGGGTCCCTGAACTCACAGACGGATTCCATATATTATTTTCCCTTCCCCTGGCACATATGCAGTGCAGGTGCACTTCAAAAATGGGTTTATGTTGCCCACTGAACTAAAAGACCAGGATAAAATTATTGTCCGTGGCACATATGCTGTGCTGGTGCACTGAACTTGCACAAAATGGCCGCCAACGCCCACCTAGCTTACAGACGAATAAAACTTATTTTTCTGTGTCACTGGGCTCAAGGCAGGGTAAAAAAATGTTGCATTGCACCCACAAAAAAAATCACTCTAGATTGCAGAGTTAACAACAAGTTCTGATATCAGACAGATTCTTCCCTTTTCCCTCCCTCACAGCAGCAGCATCCTCTCCCTGCACTAACAGCAGAGTGACGTGCAGCGCTACGTGACTCCAGCTTATATAGAGGCTGGGTCACATTCTGCTCTGGCCAATCACATCCAAGCCATTAGTTGGCATGGCTGTGATGGCTTCTAAGAACATACGAGTTAAACGCTTGTTGATTCGCTGCTCTGCAGACATTTAAAAAGTGCCATTAAATCTAAGAACACCAAACTCGAACCCAAACTTTTACTGAAATGTTCAGGTTCAGGTCCGGGGTCAAATTTTTTTTAAGTTTGGTATGAACCTGAACTTTACAGTTCGCTCAACCCTAATAGGGAGGAATCATTCCACAGTGTTAATGTTGAACATTCCTATTACACCTTGCTGCACTGATTGGGGATCGAAATTGCCATTACACAGCTCTGTAATTCCAGAAAAACGTTCTTATTGGGGGGCAAGTGGTGATTGATACAGCCATTAGCAGGGTTTATTACAAGGAAATATTTCTACATCTTATTGGCCCTTGTGCGGTGCAGTTATATGTTCAGCATTTTATGGCTCGTATTAGTGGGAAAAAAAGGGCTTATTAGTTGATGAAGTCCGAAAATTACAGCCCTTTTTTGTGTGTATTAGTGGCAAACCAAAAATATCTTTGCCGGTAAGGGGTGCAGTTACCATATATGTTTTAAAGCCTTTTGTGGCGTGTATTACCGTAAAAATAAAAAACATATTTGCCGGTCAGCGGTGCTGTTATCTGTTTTAAAGCCATTTTTGCTGTGTATTAGTGGCAAACCTAACATATATTTGCCAGTCAGCGGTGCAGTTATCCTATATAGTGATGATCAAGCACCAAAATATTTGGGTGTTCAGCCGGAACACATTGCTATATTTGTGTGCTTGGCCGAGCACCGGAGTATAATGGAAGTCAATGGGAGACAACCAGGCACCCCCTGATCTATTTTAGGCCAAGATTATTGGAATCTGCGGTACAGACACTGTTTTCTGATGTAGTTTATATTTATATGTATATTTTTCCCTATGTCTAGGCCTGACAATCACAGAATGTATTGAAGCACAGATCATACAATTCACGGATTGCACCGTTGACAGCAAAAATGTGGACAGATTATGGGAGAAAAATAGTTTTCTGTATTTACATTTTTTTCCCTATATCTAGGCCTGACAACTAGTGATAGCCAGTTTGCCGTGTTCGCCCACGAACACATGCGGGCTGCCATCTTAACTCACAAGTCTGGCGATGCACAGGTAAGCACTTCCAAGAACAGCTCGATGAAGGCCCCCGGCGGCTGTTCTCGGAACTACCTGCTGCCGGTGACCTCATTTGATTGGCTCGCGCACAGGGAGAACCGTGGCTCCGATATTATGGTCCAGCCTGCCGCAGCAACCGCTACTTCACCCAGTGGCACGCAATCGGTTAAAGGCAGTCAAGGCTCCACCACCTCAGCCGAAGGGAGTTATCTGTCCTTCCGATCATCTGCTGGTCCTGATGCTCCTGCTCCTTCTCCAACATGGTGTCGGCCCTGCGTCAAGGAGAGCTGAGCCAAGGAGAGGAGAGCATGGCACACGTGTTCAGTCTGGTTGTCAAGCGGTTCTTGAAGTCTTCCATCCATCTGCAAGACATCCTCAAATGGCCAGGAAACTTTGCTGGCACTTCAGCCACTTGTAAACCGCAAAGCACACCCTCCTTGAGCTGCAGTGGAAGAACGGCATCCCCTAACATAGGCTGATATGCGTCGTTTCCACCCATTGCAATTCCACCCTCCATATGTTGGACCGACTATAAGAACAGAGAGAGGCTATAAACGATTTCCTGATGATCCAAGCGGACAGGAGCACTTCCCTGTGTAACTTTAATGTCAGCGAGTGGCAGCTCATGCGTGACACCTGCCGTTTGCTCAGGCTCTTTGAGGAGGCTATGTTATTTGTCAGTCGCCAGGACTACGGAATTCCACTGCTTCATGTCCTGGAACAGATGCTGGTAAATCTGGCTGGTCAGGGGACTGGAGACATGAGCCCTGTGGGGGCTGAACTGGAGGAGGAAGGAGGACATTGGAGCACAAGCAATGTGTAGCAAAATGGTTTTTTTTTTCTACACAGGGGACAGGACAGAAGGAGCAGGAGCCACCAGTGGAGCTACACGGTGATGAGGAAGATGAGGCAGAGGAACCAGACACACCATGGCAGTATGCAGTGGAGATGGAGGCAGGGAGTGCCTCTGAGTCAATTGTGCAAATGGCCTGCTGTATGCTCACTTGCTTGGGTAGTGATAGCCAAATTGTCAGCATTTGGAAGAGGGATGACTTCTGACTCTCCACCTTTTTGGACCCTCGCTACCTGTCCAAAATAGGGGCCTTTTCGACAGAAAAGGGAGGACAAACTGAAATACTATAAAGACATCCTATGTTGTCAGTTGGCCACTGCCTATCTGTGCCATCATCCATCCTCTCTCAGGGATGACCAGGGGGGCCCTCTGTGGCAGGAGCAGTAGGAGCTCTATCAGCAGCAGCCTGAGTCTAGAGTCGCTGATGAGCAGCTTTCTTCACCCGCCTAGTGAAGAAACTACTCACCAGCAGCAGCATCTAGACCTGGAGCAGGACTTAAACCAGCAGTTGGTGCATACATGGAGTGCACCCTGCAAGCCATCATTGAAGATCCACTGGACTACTGGGCAGCCAAACTGGATTTGTCCGAGTTTGCTCTGGAAAAGCTGTCCTGCCTGGCCAGTAGTGTTGCATCAGAGTGGGTATTTAGTGCGGTGGGGGCCATAGTTACGCTAAGAAGAACTCGCCTGTCCCCCCAAAATTTGGAGAGACTGACCTTTGCAAAGATGAATCAGGCATGGATCAGCCAGGATTTCTACTCACCAATTCCTGATGCATCAGACTAGATCATCCATGGTGCCACACCAACACTTTGAAAAAAGAGACTGGTTTCTTCTGGCTTTATGTCTCAGCTACTATTCTGATGCTGCCACCCGCCTGATGCAGAGTGCTCCTTCTTTCACCCACCATCTACAGCGGGTACTGGTATTGCTGCCCACCTCCACACAATGTAACCTTGACACTTTGTGGTCTCCTGATGCTGCTGCCACCTCCTCAATATGTCACCTTGCCACTCTGTGGTCTCCTCATGCTGCTGCCACCTCAACACTATGTCACCTTTCCACTCTGTGTTCTCCTGATGCTGCTGCCACATCCACACTATGTCATCTTGCCAATCTGTGGCCTCCTAATGCAGACGCCACCTCCAGACTCTGTCATTGGGCCACTCTGTAGTCTCCTGATGCTGCTGCCACCTCCAGACTCTGTCATTGGGCCACTCTGTGCTCTCATCATGCTGATGCAACCTCCACACCATGCCACTCTGTGGCCTCCTGATGTTTCCGCCACCTCCACACTATGCCACATTGCCACTCTGTGGCCTTCTGATGTTGTCGCTACCTGCTCCAGACTCTGCCATTGGGCCAATCTGTGGTCTCCTCATGCTACTACCACCTCTGCACTGCAGATGTAGCAGGGTTAACACACAAACTCTTAACTCAATTTTCTTAACTCATCGTGTTATCTTGAAACAAAAGCCATTGAAAAGTAATTGAAGGTATTTTCTTAATGCATTTAGTTTAAATAACACATCTCACATTTGTGTGTTAACTCTACTACATCCGTATTACACCTTACCACTTTGTGACCTCCTCATGCTGCTGCCACCTCCACGCTATGTCAATTTGCCACTCTGTGGCCTCCTGATGCTGCCGCCACCTCAACACTGTCATTGTGCCACTCTGTGGCCTCCTCCTGATGCTGCTACCACATCCACGCTCTGTCATTGTGCCACTCTGTGGCCTTCTTCTGATGCTGCTGCCACCTTCACACTGTCTTTGTGTCACTCTGTGGCTTCCTGAAGCTGCCGCCACCTCCACACTATGATTGTTCCACTCTGTGGCCTCCTCCTGATGCTGCAGCCACCTCCAGACTCTGTAATTAGGCCACTCTGTGGTCTCCTCAAGCTGCTTCCTCATCACCCCTATGTCATAGGGCCACTCTGTGGACCTCTCATGCTGTTTCCACCCTCCCCACTTCATAACTGGGCCACTATTTTGACTTTCGGCCTGGCTGACATCACCATGTATTTGACTCTTCTTCTGATCTGTCAGAAGGGAAGGAAAAATGAGATGCACAATGGATCCTGTCTGTGTAGCAGCTTTAAGGCCTGTATGGTCCCATCAGAATTGGCTTGTGATTTTGTAGCCAAAAACAGGAGTGGGTACAAAACACAGAAGACATTCAAATAGTCTGTTCACTTGTCAACTCTGTTTTGGATCCACTCCTTTTTTTTTTTGCATTAGCAATACTGATGGATTACTGACCAAATGCTAACCGAGTAAAGACAGATGCTGAACAGACAGGATCCGTTTATTGTGGGTTATTGTTCTGACGGATCAGAGGAAGGGAAAAATAATCAGTGATGTCCACACCAACTTACTGCTGACACCCTCCCCACTGTCATGGGTCTTTACTTGTATAAGTGTTTAATAGAACAGGTTCTGTAAACATATATGTGGAATCAAATGACGATGATGTAAAACGAGTGCGCTTCTTCTTGGCGCTAACATCGACCTGTGAGGCTGAGTTCATACTTGAGTTAATTGGTTAATTTTGGCCCCATGACTGCCCAAATAAGTGAAGTTTGCAGTGATTCTAAGAGCGACGCCTATCATCTGCATGGCATACGGACTCGTAGTATTATTTCACTACCATAGCAGACTTATTATGAATGTTACTGCAAGGCACAGTTCTACACCACTATAAATGCTCTTTGCAGCCAGGAAATAGCAGTTTTTTAATCCAATTTGCAGTGAAGAATTTGGCGAACCGGCGAATCAAGTTTTTGAAAAATGTCCTCGTCTCTAATGATAACTACTGTGCATATTTAAAAACTAGACTCCACTGCTTCGGCAACCTCCAGGAGAATTACTCTAGCTAACCTTGCATGGAACTATAGCCTGCATCATGCCGTAATTGGCATCTCTTGCATGTCAATGTGCAGGATTATACCTTCTATCCGAGGGTACACAAAACTTACTCACAAATTTATATGTTTTGGGTAGACAAATCCCCGCTAGATCCCCTCGGCGGGGGTTGACTCTATTCAGTGGTCACACCATGCCCCAATCACACTCCTTGTTTCTGAATGCCCCTCCTATATTTCTGACTATGTTTGGAGGCTCAATAGCTACCTTTTATCGATTTGTTTTCAATTTTTTATAAATGATACTCCAGATGTTCAACGCTGGTGTTTTAGACGGGCAGATTTTTTGCCCCATGATCGCTAACGAGCGTTCGTATGAATGCTTATTAGGGATCCTCTTACAGTGGAATACTGCCATTGATTGCACGATGAAAGAGTAAATGCTTGTTCACCGGGAAATCCAGATCTTTCAGTGTGCTGAAAGATCTGCTGGCGGTGGAACGTGCTGTCTAATAACGATCTTACGCTGGCAAACCACTGTACAACATGGGGATGAGCAGTCACTCCTCACCATGTTGCTGAGGAGATCACTGCATGTAATAGCAGTGGTCTCCTCAGTGAGTTAGCAGATGATTACTGCGAGGGAATGCTTCCCTCCCAACAATCGTCTGCGTGATCGGTTGCCTATTAATCCCTTTATACCTTGTGGAATTGTCAAAAGGCATATGTGAGAGGGGTCCTTATCAAAGTTAGTAGTGCCTGGCAGAAACATAGAGATAAAGAGGTTAAAGCTACTATGGAAATTATTCACGAGCTAGAATCCCTGAATAAACAATCCATTTCAGATGCCAGATTGAAAGAACTCCACCAAGTATTACACCAACATATTATCTGAGAGATATCTGACAGGTTTCTGACCAATCTTTGGTCAGATGGCCTATTACACACACAGATATTTAGTTATAAACACCAACTATTGGTCTGATTAGACAGATATTGGTAAGATAATCTGTTGGTGGCTAAGCTACATCTAAAAAACTTGCTTTATAAATGCATACTGTATTTAAGTCTCTCCAGCATCTTAAATCTCAATAGTATGCACAAAAACTGGCAAAATAACTCAAATCCCTAGTACATAAATCTAGAATTCAATTTCTTCATCATCCTAGCACTGATAAGCCAATATCCACCCCCTAGAGGTATTGCCAACGCATTTCAGAATTACTTCTTCCAGCTGTACAATTTTAGCACTGACCCTTCAAATACTCAACCTAACCAATTAGGTATTGATACTTTTGTAAAGAAAATCAATCTCCCTAAGTTGCTCCCAGAACAATTAGTAAAACTGAATCTACCTATTTTGTCTGAGGAAATTTTATTCTCTCCCTGGGTCCCGACAGATTCTTGAGTATGTATTGTAAGAAGTTCAGCCCCTTTCTCTTAAAACACTTCTCCTTGGTATACTCTACTGAGGGGCTCTTTTCCATCAGAGATGTTGATCGTTACAATCCCCAAATCTTGCAAGTATCCATTACAGCCAGCTATCGACTGATCTCTCTGTTAAACTGTGATGTGAAAATTTATGTGAAATACTAGAAACAGACTTCTAACAGTTATCCCCTCCTTAATCTCTCTGGACCAAACTGACTTTATCCTGGGACAAAAAGTGCTGGATAACACCAGATGGCTTCTTTTTTTTTGCAAAAAGCAGAAGCCTCTAAATCCCCCTCAACCTTTCTAACACTTGATGCCGAGAAGGTGTTTGACCATATCAGCTGGTTTTACGCTTTCTCTTTGGTGAAGAAATGTGGCTTTATAGGCCCTATATACTCTGCTCTATATTCCAACCCATGTGCCCGAGTTTTTACAAATGGTCCCTTTCTAATATATTCCTATTGAGGGATGAGACTCCATCTTGGTGTCTGCAGTAGCCATTTTACATTGTATGACCTTTTTGAAGTTAATAGATCAGGGAATTTTCTTGCATGTCAAAATTTCTGCAGGGAGTAACTTAGCCCCCACCTTTGCTATTCTCCATAGATGGAAACTGCTAGCTATGACACTTATTTCCTGTATTCTGAATTGTAGGTGCCCACGGTAATTGACATTTATATTTTCTGTTTCTGTAAGCATATATATACAGACGTGGACAAAATTGTTGGTACCCTTTGGTCAATGAAAGAAAAAGTCACAATGGTCACAGAAATAACTTTAATCTGACAAAAGTAATAATAAATTAAAATTCTATAAATGTTAACCAATGAAAGTCAGACATTGTTTTTCAACCATGCTTCAACAGAATTATGTAAAAAAATAAACTCATGAAACAGGCATGGACAAAAATGATGGTACCCCTAGAAAACACAGAACATAATGTGACCAAAGGGACATGTTAATTCAAGGTGTGTCCACTAATTAGCATCACAGGTGTCTACAACCTTGTAATCAGCCATTGGGCCTATATATATGGCTCCAGGTAATCACTGTGTTGTTTGGTGATATGGTGTGTACCACACTCGACATGGACCAGAGGAAGCAAAGGAAAGAGCTGTCTCAAGAGATCAGAAAGAAAATTATAGACAAGCATGTTAAAGGTAAAGGCTATAAGACCATCTCCAAGCAACTAGATGTTCCTGTGAGTACAGTTGCACATATTATTCATAAGTTTAAGATCCATGGGACTGTAGCCAACCTCCCTGGACGTGGCTGCAGGAGGAAAATTGATGACAAATCTAAGAGACGGATAATCCGAATGGTAACAAAAGAGCCTAGAAAGACTTCTAAAGAGATTCAAGGTGAACTTCATGCTCAAGGAACATCAGTGTCAGATCGCACCATCCGTCGTTGTTTGAGCCAAAGTGGACTACATGGGAGACGACCAAGGAGGACACCATTGTTGAAAACGAATCATAAAAAAGCAAGACTGGAATATGCCAAACTACATGTTGACAAGCCACAAAGCTTCTGGGAGAATGTCCTGTGGACAGATGAGACAAAAATCGAAGTTTTTGCCAAGGCACATCAGCTGTATGTTCACAGACGAAAAAATGAAGCATATCAAGAAAAGAACACTGTCCCTACTGTGAAACATGGAGGAGGCTCTGTTATGTTCTGGGGCTGCTTTGCTGCGTCTGGCACAGGGTGTCTTGAATCTGTGCAGGGTACAATGAAATCTCAAGACTATCAAGGAATTCTAGAGAGAAATGTACTAGCCAGTGTCAGAAAGCTTGGTCTCAGTCGCAGGTCATGGGTCTTGCAACAGGACAATGACCCAAAACACACCGCTAAAAACACCCAAGAATGGCTAAGAGGAAAAAATTGGACTATTCTAAAGTGGCCTTCTATGAGCCCTGACCTCAATCCTATTGAGCATCTTTGGAAGGAGCTGAAACATGCAGTCTGGAAAAGGCACCCTTCAAACCGGACACAACTGGAGCAGTTTGCTCATGAGGAGTGGGCCAAAATACCTGCTGAGAGGTGCAGATGTCTCATTGACAGTTACAGGAAGCGTTTGATTGCAGTGATTGCCTCAAAAGGTTGCGCAACAAAATATTAAGTTAGGGGTACCATCATTTTTGTCCATGCCTGTTTCATGAGTTTATTTTTTTACATAATTCTGTTGAAGCATGGTTGAAAAACAATGTCTGACTTTCATTGGTTAACATTTATAGAATTTTAATTTATTATTACTTTTGTCAGATTAAAGTTATTTCTGTGACCATTGTGACTTTTTCTTTCATTGACCAAAGGGTACCAACAATTTTGTCCACGTCTGTACAAATATGGTCATGACCTTCATGAGACGTGTGTGGGTGGCTTTTCCATCCCCCGCCAAGACAGTATAATATTATGTGCATTTTGTTTTGAATAAAGACTTGTTTGATCACTGAGTGTCGGTCAATCAATGCTTCAAATGGGTACTCATTATGGGCACAAATAATTTGGAACTCAGCATAAATTAGAGTAAGGGGTCTTTGCCCCCACAATTTATTTGGCCCCCAAACGTGGGGCTTGATCAGTGAACTCTGACCTTACAGTTCCGGCCGCAACAGGAGGAGACACAGACACAGATACTTCAAACAGCTCTGCAAGGTAAGAAGCTTATTCTTACAAAAATATATCTGTGTTTCCTGTGTCTTCACCTGGGTCAGAGACAGTGGGTCTATTGAAGTTTCTCTGACAGTCTGCTCTTCCTGGGGCTTGCTCTACTAAGTGGGCTTCTTATTAAGTGGAGTTAAAAAAACAAGGAGTTCTAGTGCTGTGTGTGGTTTGGTGGGAGTGATTGCAGGTGGCTGAGTGTGGATTGCAGCAGAGATCATTGAAAGTTAAGTGTTTGTATTCTAGTACTGCCATTTAAACTTTTTTTCTCTGCTTAATTAAGGGGAGTGCCCTGGGCAACCAGGTGCTATAAATTGACCACTAAAACTCTCTAGAGCCTGCTCTTCCTGGGGCTTGCTCTACTAAGTGGGCTTCTTATTAAGTGGAGTTAAAAAAACAAGGAGTTTAAGAAAAGGAGTTTGGAAACTAAGGTTGGATATAATTTCCTTGTGTGTTGTTGGCTTGGTTTTGCGTCACCCTTCGGCTACAGCAGACAGGGTCTAGGTCTGAATCATATATACTGTTTTACTTTTTTACTGTTGTAATCCCCATTTAGTATGTGTTGCACAATTTACAACGCAGTCCAGTGCACATCTTGCATGATGTATGCAGTCCTGGAACAGGAGTTCAAGGGTGCATATCTTTGTTCTAGATGTGAGCAAATAACCCGTTTGGAATCGCAAATCGAGTCTCTAAACGGGCAAGTTGCAACACTGAGAGGCATTGATAATTTGCAAAAGAGTTTGCTTCTCACCGAGAAAGCACTCTTTGGGGTAGATGAGGGGGAGGGTGACAGAGAGGAGGCTGAGGAAAGTGAGGTAGCTATCTGGGTAACAGTTAGAAAGCGGGGTAGAGGGAAGAGTGCCAGGGAGGCTAGCCCTGATCTGACACACCCCAACAAGTTTGCACGTTTGGCAGATGAGGGGGATGTCAGTCCGGGGACGGCACTGCTGCAGCCGGACACTTCCTCTGCCAGTCAGGGGAATGTCAGCTCCAGTAAGCAGAGAACCAGGAGAGCAGGGCAGGCCAGACAGGTGCTGGTAGTGGGCGACTCCATTATTAGGGGAACAGATAGGGAAATCTGTCACAAAGACCGTGATCGCCGAACAGTGTGCTGTCTTCCTGGCGCTAGAGTTCGACACATCGCGGATCGGGTTGACAGATTACTGGGAGGGGCTGGAGAAGATCCAGCGGTCATGGTCCATATCGGAACCAATGACAAAGTTAGAGGTAGGTGGAGAGTCCTTAAAAATGATTTCAGGGATTTAGGTCAAAAGCTGAGTGCAAGGACCTCAAAGGTAGTATTTTCCGAAATACTGCCTGTACCACGAGCCACACAAGAAAGGCAACGGGAGATTATGGAGATTAACAAGTGGCTCAAGAACTGGTGTAGGAAGGAGGGGTTTGGGTTCCTGGAGAACTGGGCCGATTTTTCTATCGGCTACAGGCTCTATCGTAGGGACGGGCTGCACCTCAATGGGGAAGGGGCAGCTGTGCTGGGTAGAAAGATGGCTAGAAGGTTGGAGGAGTGTTTAAACTAGGGACTGGGGGGGAGGGTAATTACGTTATAGGACAGGAAGATAGCGCAGATAGAGACCGGGGGCAAGGTAATGGGACTGGGGGAGGAATGGAAGGAGGGACTAGAACAGTTCAGAAGGAAAGGTGTAGGGTAAAAAATATACATAAACATAGAAACATAGAAACATAGAATGTGTCGGCAGATAAGAACCATTTGGCCCATCTAGTCTGCCCAATATATCTGAATCCTATGAATAGCCCCGGCCCTATCTTATATGAAGGATGGCCTTATGCCTATCCCATGCATGCTTAAACTCCTTCACTGTATTTGCAGCTACCACTTCTGCAGGAAGGCTATTCCATGCATCCACTACCCTCTCAGTAAAGTAATACTTCCTTATATTACTTTTAAACCTTTGCCCCTCTCAAACCTATACCTCTCAAATGTATGCATACTAATGCCAGAAGTCTAACTAATAAAACTGGTGAACTGGAATTAGTGATGTGTGAGGAGAACTATGACATAGTGGGAATAACTGAGACATGGCTGGATGATAGCTATGACTGGGCGGTTAATGTACAAGGTTACAGTCTGTTTAGAAAGGATCGTCAAAACCGGAGAGGGGGAGGGGTCTGCCTCTATGTAAAGTCCGGTCTAAAGCCCACACTCCGCAAAGATATAAGTGAGGGACATGAACATGTGGAGTCAGTGTGGGTAGAGATACATGGAGCTAAAAACAACAATAAATTACTAATAGGAGTTTACTATAAACCACCTAATATACCAGAGTCCACAGAAAATCTATTACTAAACGAGATAGACGATGCGGCAAATCATAATGAGGTGGTTATTATGGGGGACTTCAACTACCCAGATATAGACTGGGAAACTGAAACTTGTATATCTCATAAAGGAAACAGGTTCTTGGCAATAACCAAAGACAATTACCTCTCCCAACTGGTTCAGGACCCGACTAGAGGGACGGCCATACTGGACTTAGTATTAACCAATAGGCCGGACAGAACAACAGACGTGCAGGTTGGGGGACACCTGGGAAATAGTGACCACAAAGTAATAACCTTCCAATTATCATTCAAAAGAGCGTTTCTACAGGGAGGAACAAAAATACCAAACTTCAAAAAAGCTAAATTTAGCCAACTAAGAGAGGCCATAGGCCAAACTAACTGGGACAAAGTCCTCAAAAATAAAAATACAGCCACAAAATGGGATATCTTTAAAAACATCCTAAAATCTCATTGTGAGAGGTACATACCGTATGGAAATAAAAGGTTAAGGAACAAAAAGAAACCAATGTGGATAAACAGAACTGTAACGAAAGCAATAAATGACAAAAAGAAAGTATATCATTCACTGAAACAGGAGGGGAGCACGGAAGCACTGAAAAACTATAAGGAAAAAAATAGAACATGTAAAAAACAAATAAAAGCGGCCAAACTAGAGACCGAGAGATTAATTGCCAAAGAGAGTAAAACTAACCCTAAAATGTTCTTTAATTATATAAATGTTAAAAAGTATAAATCTGAAGGTGTCGGCCCTTTAAAGAGTAATGAGGGGGGAGTCGCAGAGAGCGACGAGGAGAAAGCAAAGCTGTTAAATATTTTTTTTCTCCAATGTATTCACTGAGGAAAATAAATTGTCAGATGACATGCAGAATGCAAAAATAAATTCCCCATTAAAAGTGTCCTGTCTGACCCAGGAAGAAGTACATCAGCGACTTAAAAAGATTAAAATAGACAAATCGCCAGGACCGGATGACATACACCCCCGTATCCTAAAGGAATTAAGTAATGTCATAGCCAGACCCTTATTTCTGATATTTGCAGACTCTATACTGACAGGGAATGTCCCACAGGATTGGCGCATGGCATATGTGGTGCCAATATTCAAAAAGGGGCCAAAAACAGAGCCTGGAAACTATAGGCCGGTAAGTTTAACATCTGTTGTGGGTAAACTGTTTGAAGGTTTTCTGAGAGATGCTATATTAGAGCATCTCAACAGAAATAAGCAAATAACGCCATATCAGCATGGCTTCGTGAGGGATCGGTCATGTCAGACTAATTTAATCAGTTTCTATGAGGAGGTAAGTTCTAGACTTGACAGCGGCGAATCAATGGATGTCGTGTATCTGGACTTCTCCAAAGCATTTGACACTGTACCACATAAAAGGTTAGTATATAAAATGAGAATGCTCGGACTGGGAGAAAACATCTGTATGTGGGTAAGTAACTGGCTCAGTGATAGAAAACAGAGGGTGGTTATTAACGGTACACACTCAGATTGGGTCACTGTCACTAGTGGGGTACCTCAGGGGTCAGTATTGGGCCCTATTCTCTTCAATATATTTATTAATGATCTTGTAGAAGGCTTGCATAGTAAAGTATCAATTTTCGCAGATGACACTAAACTGTGTAAAGTAATTTACACTGATGAGGACAGTATACTACTACAGAGGGATCTGGATAGACTGGAGGCTTGGGCATATAAGTGGCAGATGGGGTTTAACACTGATAAATGTAAAGTTATGCACATGGGAAGGAAAACCGTACATACTAAATGGTAAAACACTCGGTAACACTGACATGGAAAAGGATCTAGGAATTTTAATAAACAGCAAACTAAGCTGCAAAAACCAGTGTCAGGCAGCTGCTGCCAAGGCCAACAAGATAATGGGTTGCATCAGAAGGGGCATAGATTCCCGTGATAAGAACATAGTCCTACCACTTTACAAATCGCTAGTCAGACCACACATGGAGTACTGTGTACAGTTCTGGGCTCCTGTAAACAAGGCAGACATAGCAGAGCTGGAGAAGGTCCAGAGGAGGGCATCTAAAGTAATAACTGGAATGGGGCAACTACAGTACCCTGAAAGATTATCAAAATTAGGGTTATTCACTTTAGAAAAAAGACGACTGAGGGGAGATCTAATTAATATGTATAAATATATCAGGGGTCAGTACAGAGATCTATCCCATCAGCTATTTATCCCCAGGACTGTGACTGTGACGAGGGGACATCCTCTGCGTCTGGAGGAAAGAAGGTTTGTACACAAACATAGAAAAGGATTCTTTACGGTAAGAGCAGTGAGACTATGGAACTCTCTGCCTGAGGAGGTGGTGATGGTGAGTACAATAAAGGAATTCAAGAGGGCCCTGGACGTATTTCTGGAGCTTAATAATATTACAGGCTATAGCTACTAGAGAGGGGTCTTCCTCTGGATCAACTTGCGGGATAACAGGCCGAACTGGATGGACAAATGTCTTTTTTCGGCCTTATGTACTATGTTACTATGTTACTAGTCAAGCCTTTTAAAATTGTAAGAAACAATTTATACTGAGATATGGAATTTGATTGGTCTTGGTCTTGGGAAACGTTTGGTTTGGTTATTGGTGTTGTGACTTACGTACTGGTTCTTGTTTGGATTTTGTATTGTATCACAGAAAATGCCCGTAGAGGAAATAGTGAACCTTCGAGTCCTCTGAGAAAGTGTTAAGACAATATAGAGTTGTCCTATCTGTAATATAGTTGATACACTAACAGGAGATTGGTGTGGAAATTGGCTATAAGGAAGCAGAATAGATGATTGTTGAAATTTAGTTTCAGCTGTAGATATTTCAGATGTCTGGTAGAGAAATTCTTAACACATAGATATGGGCAATACACAGAGTAAACCTGAGGGATATAAATTAGCCAAACAGATAGTTGAAGATGCAGAAGGGAAACAAGACGAGAAAAAGATAAATAAGATGCTACAGAAGGGGGGTATTAAACATGGTATCTTAGATTCTGAAGTTTGGGAAAGGTTCAAAAGAACACATAGTGGTTGGATGAAGGATCAAGAATGTGAGGAGGTTGTGGAATGTTGGTGTTGGGCAGCAGAAAAAGTGAAGAATGAGAAATGGTCAAATGTAACATTTGGAGGAAATTTGTATTACGACATAAGTGTAAAACATGACAATGATAGTGACACAGAAAAGAAAATATGTCCGCCACCTTCACCTCCCCACCGTCATATTCTGTGACGATGGATAGACCAGGCTGGACATGTACAATGTGTGGAAACTAGAGTCCTGACTGGACGGAAACTTGTAGAGTGTGTGAGGCACCCCGACCTAGACTGCGTACAGGACTCTATCCGGTCATCATACGTACCGGATTCACCCCACAAGTCCCTCCAGTACATATTGTCTTACTCCCCATGGAGTCCGAAGGACCAAATGGGACTTTTAGGTAGAATTCCTGACCCACTGACAAGACCTATGCCTGCCCACTCTATGTTACAACAGATACAAGCCACATATAGGGCGACATGGGCCGACTTAAAAGACTTAGTGTCCTTAAAAATGGGAGAATCACCATGTAACCCTCTAAAAGAACAGTTACTGGCTGAAAGGGTAAAAATTGACCAGTGCTCATGGTCTGACTGGGAAAAAAACTGACTCATAGGACATAGAATATTGCAGAATTTTTGGTAGATGGCCCAGGACAAAGGAAGATGACAGTGCCCATAGTTTAAAAGACGTAATACAGGAGACTAAAGAAGACATAGTGGCATTTGAGTCTAGACTATGGACAGTGTGGACAGACATGGGTTGGGATACCACTGGACCTATAGGACAGAAGTTACTGATATCTGCTTTCAAGGAGAGACTGAGACCTGCCCTCCAGACAAAACTGAAGGCATGTAAGCCTGAATGGAGGGTGACAGCACTACCTCAGTTAGATGCTAAGGGTTTGGAACTAAACATGTCCACTACCAAATCCTGAAAATTCAATATGGTACAAAGACAACAGAGACCATGGTCTGGTCAACAGGGACAGACCAGACAGAGGAGGGGTGACTTCAGATGTTACAATTGTGGCAAACCTGGTCACATACGCAGAAATTGCCGGTTACCACCTCAAGGGCAACTGGTGAACTCACAGAACCAGGGTTCAGTGCACACCCCTGGTCCGGTGACCTCACAATAGGAAGTCGGCAACCCTGTGTCCTTATCTGCCATGAATGCAGCAGCCTTGGGCTGCCAAATTGAGATACCAGTCCAGGTAGGCAACCAACAAGTTTCTTTCTTAATAGGCACGGGGGCAGCCAAGACAGTGATCAATCCTGATTATATTAAGCCATGCCAGATAAGTACACAATGTGTCCCCGCATCAGGGTTCACAGGGAAAATGGTCTTCATCCCAGAGACCATACCTATGAAATTAAAAATCAGAGACAGTACAGTAGTGACTCAGTTGTTAGTAAAAGAATATAGCCCATTCAATTTGCTGGGTACTGATGTTCTGCAGGCACTGGGGGCTCATATTCACTTTAATGAGGATGGTACCACACATGTAGATATTGACACCCCTGATGATGTTTTAACCCGCGTTCTAGCTTTACATCTGGAGTCAGACCAAACATCCTGTGTGGTAGAATTGGAGCAGGACCTGCAGCCAGTCCCCAACAAATTGTGGGCAAAGGGTAAAACTGATATTGGCAGATTGGATGTCACTCCTTTCATGGTACATTTAAAACCAGGATATACACCACCCCGAGTCCGTCAGTATCCCTTGAGTCATTCACAAGAACAATCTGTGGTCACGTAGATTGACCAGTATGTTCAAATAGGGGTCCTGGTGGTGACTAATTCTCCTGCCAACACCCCCCCCCCCTGTTTCCAGTCAAAAAGAAAGCAGTAAAAGGCCAGCCTGTGACTTATAGGATGGTGCATGACTGTCCCAAACACACACCTTGTTGTCACAGGTTCCTCCGAGGCCATCGTGTAATACTGTGATTGACCTTGCAAATGCATTTTTCAGTGTCCCGATCCACGTGAAATGTCAATATTTATTTGCATTCAAGGGTAAACAGTATACATGGACGGTATTGCCACAGGGAGCTCAAAACTCACCCATCATGTATACTCAATGTCACGGGTAGAGTCACAGGACTCAAGATAGAGCGGAGGTGCACCCCCTGAGCTGTCACCCGGTCCCCTGTACCTGCCTACTTGCACCACCCACCCTAGGTGACAGAGCGCAACTGGACGACAGTCCCTAACCTACTAAGTGCAAGCAGAGAGAAAGAGACAGCAGGGAAGAGGACAGCCACTGAGAAGTTAAAATAAGCGGACAAGAGGTAGAACAAAAATGGAAGGCGAGGCGGGTCAACTAGCCGAGGTCAGTCCAGGAGGTCACGTCAGAACAAGGGAAGAGGCAAAGACAAATCAATAAACAAGCTGAGATCAAAATCTGAGAGGAAGCATCAAGGTACAGGGAGCAGGCAGAAGAGGTGTCAAGAGGCGGATTGAGATTCAATTCCAGAGGTAGCTTAATAACAATAAAGTACACAGCCTATAGGACGAAAATCACAGCCAACCTGTAGCCAGCAGGCCGCCTGTATTTAGAGTGTGGAGTGAAAGTCATATGACGTGGCCAGCGTCACATGACCGACAGACAAATAAGTAGAGCACCGAGTGATCAGCTCGGCGCTCAAGGCAGAAGTAGGAGCAGGGAGCCTCACAGCTAGCAAGGCCTCCCTGGGAACGAGGCCAAACACAGATCCTCGCTCCCAAAGCTAAGCAGCAGGTCTGCGGCTGATGGGAGACTGAGTGCGCCTTCGGCAGCCCGTTACACTCAAGCCCTCCAATTAGTCTTGGCGGGTTCCTGATCATATTGTTTTGTTACAATATGTTGATGATCTATTGTTATGTGATCCTGACTATGACACTTGTAAAAATGCATCTCTGTCACAGTTGATTTTTCTGGCAGAAAGTGGGTGTAAGTCTTCCAAAGACAAGCTGCAGTTTTGCCAATCCCGTGTTACTTTCCTCGGTCACTGTTTGTCTGAAGGCCCGTTACAGTACTCCCCCTTTTACGAGGGGCCACCAGACCCAAGCATTGTGGACGAGGTTTCTCAGGGTGTTACCGGTGAAATTTAGTAATTAACCTGGAAGCATGCATCTTAGACATCTCTTAGACCTCTCCTCAGGTCCAAAACCTTTCCAGTGGACCAGGTATTGAAAGGAATTTATCATCTTTCTGACATCTATTATTTTAGAAATAATGAATTCCTCCTGAGTAGTTTTTTTAACCGGAACCACTGGTGACACATATTTCTTAAGTAACGACTTATGGAACACATCATGTATACCGATGGAGTCAGGTAGCTTAAGTCTAAAAGATACTGGGTTAATAAGCTCAATAATATTGTATGGCTAATAAAGCGCGGCGAGAACATTGTGGTTCAACCACACCTTATTGCCGAGTACAAAATTTCCCCCCTTGGAACGTCTCTTATTGGCGTGTTTACACTGGGTTTCCTGGGCCTTTTCCAGGTTCAAGTAAACCTGTGCCCAGACTGTGCACAGTCTAGAGGTAAAATAATCTGCCTGCGGGTTGAGTGAGGATACAGAGGGATTAGAACTAAAGCGAGGATGTAAACCACTGTTACAAATAAAAGGAGACGCCCCCGTGGAAGAATTAACCCGATTGTTGATGGCGAATTCTGACAACGGGAGGTATCTCACCCATTGGAGTTGATTATGCGATACATAGCATCTTAGAAAAAGCGCCACTGCCTGATTTAACCGTTCTGTCTGCCCATTGGTCTGTGGATGGAAAGCAGATGAAAAGGACAAAGAGATGTTGCATCTTCTACAAAAAGCCCTCCAAAAGCTAGAAACAAACTAAACGCCTCTATCAGAGACAATATTCTCAGGGATACCATGCAGACGTACCACATGTTCAATGAACAAAGATGCTAAGTTCTTTGCATCAGGGAGCTTACTTAAAGGAACAAAGTGCACCATCTTGCTAAAATGGTCAACCATTACCCACACCACTGACTTCCCCTCAGAGAGGGGCAGATCAGAAATAAAATCCATGGAGATGTGAGACCATGGCTTACAGGAAATGGGTAGTGGTTTGGCCGCCTCAAGAAACACTAAGTTCTAATGATCAGTAAGAACAGTAATACGGTGTCTAGCCCCTTAAAAAAAATGCCTCCACTTCTCAAATGCTGATTTAATGGCCAGTAACTCGCGGTTTCCAATATCGTAATTTCTCTACTTGCGAAAGAAGAAGGTGCATGGCCTTAAATTTGTGAGGTTAGAGGACCCCTGTGAAAGGACGGCCCCCACACCAACCTCTGAGGCATCCACCTCTACCACAAAAGGTTCCTCGGTATTGGGCTGAACCAAGACTGAAGCATTTAGGAAACAATTTTTTAGGGTATCAAAGGCTCGACAGGCCTCCAACGACCAGTTAACCAGATCCGAACCTTTTTTAGTTAGATCCGTGAGGGGTTTGGCAATAACAGAAAAAATACTTATGAATTTACGGTAAAAAATTGGCAAATCCTAAAAAACGTTGGAGTGCCTTTAAGGAGGATGGTCTTACCCAGTCTTGGATAGCCTGAACCTTACTAGGATCCATTTTAAATGAATGAGGAGTAAGAATATAGCCAATATAGGGGATATCTTGAACCCAAATACACATTTCTCTAATTTAACAGAGAAATGGTTCTCCCTGAGGATTTTAAGAACCAGTCTGATGTGAGACACATGAGAATCCCAGTCAGGTGAAAAGACAAGAATATCATCAAGATAAACAATCATAACTTTGCCAATAAGTTCTCTAAAAATATCATTCATGAAATGGTTCTCCCTGAGGATTTTAAGAACCAGTCTGATGTGAGACACATGAGAATCCCAGTCAGGTGAAAAGACAAGAATATCATCAAGATAAACAATCATAACTTTGCCAAAAAGTTCTCTAAAAATATCATTCATGAAATTCTGAAACACAGCTGGGGCATTGCAAAGACCGAATGGCATAACCAGATACTCAAAAAGTGTCCCTCTGGAGTATTAAAAGCAGTTTTCCACTCATCTCCCTCCTTAATACAAATTAGGTTATAAGCTCCTCTCAAATCAAATTTAGAAAACCAAGAAGCACCCAAAATCTGGTTAAACAAATCAGGAATCAACGGGATGGAATACTGATTCCTAATAGTAATTTTATTCAAATTTATGTAGCCAATGCAGGGCCTGAGACCACCGTCTTTCTTTTTAACGAAAAAGAATCCTGCTCCCAGGGGAGAGGTGGAGGGCCTAATATGTCCTTTCTTGAGACTCTCCTGGATGTAGTCGCTCAGGACTGGACAGATTATAAATCCGTCCTTTAGGAAATTATTGGTATCAAGTCAATAACATAGTCAAAAGACCTATGGGGAGGTAGAGTATCTGTCTCAGAGGTGGAAAAAACATCTGAATAATCAGCAATAAAATTAGGAATATCTGATGAGACCCCAGCTTGAACTACGGTTAAGCAAGAATTACAGTTAGGCCCCCATCTCTCTAACTCACCCGAACTCCAGTTAATGACCGGATTGTGTTGCTGAAACCATTTAGGTGTTGCACAAGAGGTATTGGCAAATAGGGATGAAATTTGAGAATTTCATTTTTTTTGCCTAATTTTACATTTTAACCCATTTTTTCCACTAACAAAGCAAGGGTTAACAGCCAAACAAGACTGTATCTTTATTGCCCTAACTCTGCCGTTTACAGAAACACCCCATATGTGGTCGTAAACTACTGTACGGGCACATGGTAGGGTGAGCAGTATGGTTTTTGGAAGCCAGATTTTGCTGGACTGTTTTTTTGACACCATATCCAATTTGAAGCCCCCCTGATGCACCCCTAGAGTAGAAACTACATAAAAGTGACCCCATCTAAGAAACTACACCCCTCAAGGTATACAAAACTGATTTTTACCAACCTTGTTAACCCTGCCGCACCGCCCGCCTCCCGCACGGCCCGCAACCCTTCCCTGCACCTCCCTCCGCCATGAAATCATTTAGGGGTGCAGGTGGGGTGAATAAAACTTTAATTGGGGCATTTTACAGTTTGATCCCCGTGGTCAGAGACCGCGGGGATCAGAATCGGCAGAAAGCGCAGCAAACCGCAGGTCTGAATTGACCTGCGGTTTGCTGCGATCGCTGATACGCCATCATGTGACCCCCCCGGCGTTGTAACAGGATGCCGGCTGAATGATTTCAGCCGGCATCCTGTTCGGATTAACCCCCACAGTGCTGCAATCTCATTTTAAACTCATGACGGACCGGTACGTCATGGGTCCTTAAGGACACGGGAAATATGCCGTACCGGTACGTCATGCGTCCCTAAGGGGTTAAGACTGGATTCTGCCACAGAGGCTCGGTCAGGTTCATCATAAAGAACCCCTAACGCCTAAAAAAAGAGGTCCACAGAGCTAAGACAAGGGGACTCTGGTGGTAAAGAAAAGGCCCATTCCTGGGGGTACCCTTGAAGCAAGGAAATGATAATACCAACCCTCTGTGGGTCAGGGCCGGAAGAGTGGGGTTGTAGTCGAAAATATAACCGATCAGGCAATTTAATGTGAGGTTCCACCTGAACGGTGGCAGGAGCAAGAATAGGGGGAGTTCGGGCGGTCTCCTGAACTTGTAGTCTCTCCCCAAGTTCCTGTCCTATTTGAGCAAGACCCTGCACATGTTCGGAAGTAGCCATTGTCAAGGTTAAGGCACATACCAGACAACAAATCCGTGAGGTTAGGGGCAACAACAGGGCAGATAGGGCTGCAAAGTAGGCAGCAATGAATTCTTGGAAACCCGAGGTAATACCTGTCAGCGTCCTGCAGCCTCACCACATGTCTGAAGATGTGTTGATTAAACTGTCTGGCAGGCAGATGAAGGAGAAAATAGCTCATCGACTCAGAGAGGAGCAGTGCTGAATGGGCAGGGACTCTGGGAAGTGTCAGGAAAAATATACCTACCCAGAGCCCTCTATCTTATGATGGCACAGGCGGCCCACGGCCCCACACACCAAGCAAAGGGTCCTATGGTGAGCATGGTACTGAAGAGATGGGTTGCACCTGGTTTCTCCACTATTGCCAGTAGATTTGTACAAGGCTGTATGATCTGTGCTCTAAACAACCCCGGACAGGTAGTTAAGACACCTGAGAAACATACACCTAGGACATTTTACCCATTCCAAGGACTGCAAATAGACTATATACAGTTACCGAAGGTAGGAACATACGAATATGTGCTTGTGTGCGTTGAGCTCTTTTCAGGATGGCCGGAGGCTTACCCTGTATCTACTGCAAATGCCAAGAATACTGCAAAGAAGCTGGTCAGGGAACTTGTGTGCAGGTATGGAGTCCCTGAAGTTACAGTCATGTGAAAAAATTAGGACACCCTTTGAAAGCATGTGGTTTTTTGTAACATTTTTAATAAAAGGTTATTTCATCTCCGTTTCAACAATACAGAGAGATTAAAGTAATCCAACTAAACAAAGAAAACTGAAGAAAAGTCTTTTCAAGATCTTCTGTAAATGTCATTCTACAAAAATGCCTATTCTAACTGAGGAAAAAGATAGGACACCCTTGCCCCTAATAGCGAGTGTTACCTCCTTTGGCTGAAATAACTGCAGTGAGACGGTTCTTGTAGCCATCTACCAGTCTTCGACATCGGTCTGAGGAAATTTTACCCCACTCCTCAATGCAGAACTTTTTCAGCTGTGAGATGTTTGAGGGGTTTCTTGCACGTACAGCCCTTTTCAAGTCACCCCACAGCATCTCAATGGGATTCAAATCTGGACTTTGACTTGGCCATTCCAGGACTCTCCATTTCTTCTTTTTCAGCCAATCTTTGGTTGATTTACTAGTATGTTTTGGGTCATTGTCATGTTGCATGGTCCAGTTCCGCTTCAGCTTTAATTTTCTAACTGATGGTCTCACATGTTCTTCAAGCACCTTCTGATACACAGTAGAATTCATCGTGGATTCTATGATGGTGAGCTGACCAGGTCCTGCTGCAGCAAAGCAGCCCCAAACCATGACACTTCCACCTCCATGCTTCACAGTTGGTATGAGGTTCTTTTCTTGGAATGCTGTGTTTGGTTTACGCCAAACATGTCCTCTGCTGTTGTGTCCAAATAATTCAATTTTGGACTCATCTGTCCAAAGAACATTATTCCAGAAGTCCTGGTCTTTGTCAACTTTATCTCTGGCAAATGTCAGTCTGGCCTCGATGTTTCTCTTGGAAAGCAAAGGTTTCCTCCTTGCACACCTCCCATGCAAGTTAAACTTGTACAGTCTCTTTCTGATTGTAGAGGCATGTACTTCTACATCAACAGTAGCCAGAGCCTGCTGTAGTTCTCGAGATGACACTTTAGGGTTTTTGGAGACCTCTTTTAGCATCTTGCGGTCTGCTCTTGGGGTGAACTTGCTGGGGCGACCAGTCCTGGGCATGTTGGCAGTTGTTTTGAAAGCCCTCCACTTGTAGACTATCTTCCGGACAGTGGAATGGCTGATTTCAAAATCTTTTGAGATCTTTTTAAATCCCTTCCCAGACTCATAGGCTGCTACAATCTTTTTTCTGAAGTCCTCTGACAGCTCTTTTGCTCTCACCATGGTGCTCACTCTCACTTCAACAGTCAGGAGCACACCAAACTAAATGTCTGAGGTTTAAATAGGGCAAGCCTCATTCAACATGCAGAGTAACGATCTACTAATTATGTGCACCTGGTGTGATATACCTGTGTGAGATCTGAGCCAATTTAAGAGGGAATACATGTGAGGGTGTCCTATCTTTTTCCTCAGTTAGAATAGGCATTTTTGTAGAATGACATTTACAGAAGATCTTGAAAAGACTTTTCTTCAGTTTTCTTTGTTTAGTTGGATTACTTTAATCTCTCTGTATTGTTGAAACGGAGATGAAATAACCTTTTATTAAAAATGTTACAAAAAACCACATGCTTTCAAAGGGTGTCCTAATTTTTTCACATGACTGTATACAATCAGACAGAGAAAGCCATTTCACAGGGGGGGTGATGGGAGCCTTGGGGGTCACTCAGGCCTTTCACGCGGCCTATTCAGCATCCTGTGTGGAAAGACTGGATGGCACTATTAAAAATCCAGAAGGCTATGAAGGAGACCGGGAAGCCCTGGACTGAGTGCCTCCCCCTTGCCCTGTATTCCATCCGCACCACCCCAGGGAAAAGGTCTGGGCTATCCCCATATGAAATCTTGTTTGATTCTGTACCCAAACTAGGGCTGTAACTCCAGACTGACAGCGTGGTCAGTTACATGAAGGCTCTCACCCGCAGGTTGGAGCACAATCATAAACAAGTGTTTGCTTCCATTCCAGATCCAGACTCAGTGGAAGGGACGCACCCCCTGGTGCCTGGTGATTGGGTTGTCATAAAAAGGCATGTGAGAAAGACATTTGAGCCCAAATTTGATGGTCCCTTCCAAGTTTTGTTAAAGACTGAGACTGATGTAAAAGTTGAAGAAAAACCCAACATGCTTCTCATTGCAAGAAAGTCTTGGAACCACAGGATGAGGGTCCTTCTGTTGGCAGTGGCTCTGACCTTGAGCATTTCAGCAGTGTTTCATCCACTGAATGATGAATGGGACAATGCTTTGATACAGCACCATCAGTTGCTGTTTGAGGGACTGAGTGATTTGTGGTACTGTTCCCCCCGTGGAAAGGACCCCAAAGGGAAGAATAGGATTAAAAGATGTAGGGTCCATCTTGAATATTTGTATCACTGCTTGTTGTTATAATCTTGCTTGTAATAGTGGTATATTGTATTCTGCCATGTATTAGTAGACTGCTTGAAAAGACTGCAGACAGAAGTAACTTCTACCAATTCCGTAGTGAGACAATGGATGAGCTTGGACCCCTGGTTCAACTGACCTTTGCGCGGCTGCCTGCAGATGTACATTTCATCCATGAGGTGAAACATCTGGGGTACATCCGGCCGGATCCTACAGGCTCACCATGGTCTCAAATGGGGGAAATGTGAGGGATGAGACTCCATTTTGGTGTCTGCAGCAGCCATTTTACATTGTATGACCTTTTTGAAGTTAATAGAAGAGGGACTTTTCTTGCATGTCAAAATTTCTGCAGGGAGTAACTTAGCCCCCACCTTTGCTATTCTCGATAGATGGAAACTGCTAGCTATGAGACTTATTTCTTGTATTCTGAAATGTATGTGTCTGCGGTTAACTGACATTTATATTTTCTGTTTCTGTAAGCATATACAGTGCTGCCCATAATTATTCATACCCCTGGCAAATTTTGACTTAAAGTTACTTTTATTCAACCTGCAAGTAATTTTTTTGACGGGAAATGACATGGGTGTCTCCCAAAAGATAATAAGACGATGTACAAGAGGCATTATAGTGGGAAAAAAACATTTCTCAGCTTTTATTTACATTTGAATAAAAAGTGTCCAGTCCAAAATTATTCATTCCCTTCACAAACTGTCACAGTCTGTGGGAAAATCAAAAGTTCTATACCATTCCAAATAGTAGTCCAAGCTGTTCTAAAGCCTCCTAATTACCCTGATTCATTGGGAACAGCTGTTTTAATCAACTCAACAGGTGAAAAACAGCAGCTCTCTGCAGTTTGTTTGTGGACAGTCATGGCTAAGACAAAGGAGCTCAGTGAGGACCTGCGGCTGCGCATTGTGGCTGCTCACAAGTCAGGAAAGGAAAACAAGGCCATTTCTAAATGTTTTCAAGTTCCAATGGCTACAGTGCAAAGTATTATTAAAAAATACAAGATGTTTTGCACTGTGGAAAATCTCAGAGGACGTGGTGGGAAGCCAAAAGTGACACCTGTGCTGGCCAGGAGGATAGTTAGAGAGGTGAAAAAGAATCCAAGGATCACCACCAAGGCCATCCTGGTGAATATGGGCGCTCTGCTGGTGGCAATGTCTCAAGGCAGACAATACAACGGACACTGCACACCCCTGGGTTCTACGGATGAAGACCAAGAAGGAGGCCACTTCTTCAGGGTCCGCCCGTGAGATCCGTTTCAAGGCTCTCACAAGCGGCCCCAAACGGATCAGTTTAGCCCCAATGCATTCTGAATAGATAAGGATCAGTTCAGAATGCATCAGTTTGGCTCTGTTACGCCTCCATTCCTCTCTGGAGGCGGACACCAAAATGCTGCTTGGCGATGCGGAGTCAAACGGATCCGTCCTGACTAACAATGTAAGTCAATGGGGACGGATCCGTTTACATTGACACAAATATGGTGCAATTGTAAACAGATCAGTCCCCAATTGACTTTCAATGTAAGCCAGGACAGATCCGTTTGACTTACACTTTGACTTAGATTTTTTTTATTTTTTTGAATAATGCAGACGGATCTGTTTCCATGTGAAAGTAGCCTTAGGCACACAAAAGCTTGCTTGGCCAGTGCAAAAGCTCATATGGACAAAGAAGAAGACTTCTGGTCTTCTGCGTCATGGTCAGATGAAACAGAAATTTAATTGTTTGATCACAATGATGTTTCCTTCATTTGGCGTAAAAAAGGAGAAGCTTTCAACCCAAAGAACACCATCCCCACTGTCAAACATGGTGGTGGGAACCTAATGCTTTGGGGGTGTTTTTCAGCCAATGGACCAGGGAACCTAATCACAGTAAACGGCACCATGAAAAAAGAGCAATAGATGAGGATTCTCAACGACAACATCAGGCAGTCTGCAGAGAAACGTGGCCTTGGGCACCAGTGGACATTTCAGCATGACAATGACCCAAAACACACAGCAAAAGTGGTGAAGAAATGGTTAGCAGATAACAACATTAACGTTTTGGAGGGGCCCAGCCAGAGTCCAGACTGGAATCCAATTGAGAATCTGTGGAGGGAGCTAAAGGTCAGGATGATGGCAAGAAGACCCTCCAACCTGAAAGATTTGGAGCTCATTGCTAAAGATGAATGGACAAAAATACCTGTGGAGACCTGCAAAAAGCTGGTCTGCAATTATAGGAAGCGTTTAATTGCTGTAATAGTCAATAAAGGCTTTTCTATTGATTATTGAGAAGTGTATGAATAATTTTGGACTGGACAGTTTTTGCTCAAATGTAAATAAAAGCTGAGAAATGTTTGTTTTCCACAATAATGCCTCTTGTACATCGTCATATTATCTTTTGGGGGACACCTATGCCATTTCCCGTCAAAAAATTATTTGCTGGTTGAATAAAAGCAACTTTAAGTCAAAATTTGCCAGGGGTATGAATAATTATGGGCAGCACTGTAGGTGTCTCCTAAAAGATAATAAGACTATTTACAAGAGGCTTGTGAAAAAAATAAAAATAATCTCAGCTTTTATTTACATTTGAGCAAAAAGTGTCCAGTCCAAAATTATTCATACCCTTCTCAATAATCAATAAAATGGTCACATTCCCCATAACTAATGGCACCAGACAGGGGTGTCCATTCTCGCCCTTGTTTTTTGTGTTGTCCATAAAACCCCTAGCCGAAATGTGTCATCCAGACCCCGAAGAATCTGTCCTTTATGTGGGATCTAGGAGTCATAAATTCACTCTCTTTGCAGACAATATATTAGTTATATGTATATACCAATCTTATGATTTCCCTACTGCAAATTTTTCACCTTTTAAACCTATTTAGTGAGGTGTCCTATTATATTGTTTCCACTAGACTGACAAAATATACCTGTATATTATTTTGGAATTCAACTGACCTACCTGACCTCTAAAATGTTCCATAAGAACTTTTCCCCGTTCCCCGGATCCGGCACTAATACATTCCTATGGAAAAAAATGCTGGATCATTCAGATAAGTGTTCAGTTTTTTTGGCCAGAGATAAAACCGTATAGCATGCTGTGGTATTATCTCCATCCTGAAAAGTCAAAAAGACTGAACTGAAGACATCCTGATGCATCCTGAATGGATTGCTCTCCATTCAGAATGCATTAGGATAAAACTGATCAGTTCTTTTCCAGTATAGAGCCCCTAGGGCGGAAAAAAGATTTCGTTTTTACCTCGCCACATCCCCAAACCCATAAGTTGTTGTTTTTTCTTTCTACCGAGATAAATGATGGGTTGACTTTTGCCCGATGACTTAGGCTTTGTTCACATCACCGTTCAGCCTTTCCGTTCTCCTGCTCCGTTTAGGAGAAGTAAAACGGAAAGGACGGATTCAGCACATAACAGCCGAACGGAACCTAAGAACCCCATAGACTATAATTGGGTCATTAGGTTTCCGCTCAGAACAAGATTTTTGAAGCGTGCACTACCTTTGTCTCCGCTCCAGATTTTTGAAGCATGCACTACTTTTGTCTCCGCTCCAGATTTTTTATTTTTTTTGTTTATAAAATTTTATTTTATACAACACAACAAGGTACAAGTAAAGTTACTGACACGCCTCGCAGGGCGTGTTGCATTACAAAGAGATCAAATCACGTATCACACACGATATAGCCATTGTACACCATCTCCGCTCCAAAATCTTCTTCTGAGCGGAAACCTAATGGACCGCATTATAGTCTATGGGGTCCTTAGGTTCTGTTCGGCTCAGTTATGTGCCGAATCCGTGCTTTCCGTTTTCCTGCTCCTAAATGGAGCAGGGGAATGGAAAGGCTGAACGGTGATGTGAACGAAGCCTTATAGTATATGATCGCTGCAAATAAGGCAAAAACTGAAATTCTGGCATTCATCATATGGGATAAATTGCATGATAATTGCGTAGTCCAAGTCATTATGGGTGCGACAATACCAAATATGTGGAGATTTTATTTTTCAAATTTTTTCCATTGGATAATATTTTTTTCAATTTTTTTCAATCATTTAATAGTCCCACAAGGGGACTATAATATGCAATCTTTTCATCTCTTCTAAAATGCATTGCACTATTCCTATACTTCAATGTATTTTCATGTCAGTGCTATACTGACATTCACCAGCAGAAGCACAGCCTTCTGAGAAATGCTGGAGGCAGGCCTAGAGCCTTCACTAAGCCTTGGCCTGCCTGTACTGAGAATCTCATTTGTGGGGTGCCAATGGGAGACAGAGGGAGTCTGTTCTATCTGTAACTGCTTACATACCACGGGCGCTATTGCCTGTGGCATGTAAAGGGTTGAACGGCCCGGATAGGTGATCCGGTTGGTCCGGGCCATTAAGCAGGAGCATGGCATACTGGTAGGCACTAAGGAGCAATAATAAGTATCTTAAACTTGTCAATTTATATATATATATTTTTTTTTTTTTTTCAGTGACCTGCCTCAACCAATGATTGGGTCAACATGAGTTTCCGGCCCATCAAAAGGAACCAGGAAGGAGAGACTAACAGGGGCCCAAAAAGCATCAGAACAGGATTAGTGGATTGTCAGTAACGTGAGTATCACTTCTTTTATTAATCTATACCAATCTAACCTGGTTTAAAAAAAGATTTTGGCAGCTGGGGATTAGCTGAATGTTTTTGTAACGTAATTATTTTTTTTTCCAATAAATTTCAGAAGCATTTTCACATAATGATAACTAAGTCTTCTCTTACTTGCCCATTTTTCCATTTAATTTGTCCTAGATCAATACCGAGCACCTTTTCTTCTTGTGGAGACTCTTCAAAAGAGGTCAAGAGCGATGTATAAACCATATAATTTTTCTGATATTTCAGGATAACCCAGTTCACTAGATGCCACATGGACGGCTGTTTTCCAGTCTCTGTAAAGTGAATAGGCATTCCCCAATGATCATTATAAACACTGTTCTTCATATACTTTGACAGCTGGTGGAAAAAAAAAAAAGTTTTGACATTCTGGTGAAAACATTTCTTTTAACATGCAAAGTATTTTTTTTTTTTATTACTTTATTTTTCTTTTATATAAGTCATCGATCTATAAAAAACACCATTCAGGTCTCAAGCATATTCATGATTACAATACATTATTCCATAGGCTCTAATTTATCAAAAAGGAAAACAATACATCGTAAATAAGCAGTATATATCTATTACTTAACCACTTCAACCCCCCTAGCTGAAACCCCCTTAATGACCAGGCCACTTTTTACACTTCTGCACTACACTACTTTCACCATTTATTGCTCGGTCATGCAACTTACCACCCAAATGAATTTTACCTACTTTTCTTCTCACTAATAGAGCTTTCATTTGGTGGTATTACATTGCTGCTGAGATTTCTACTTTTTTGTTATTAATCGAAATGTAACGAAATTTTTGCAAAAAAATTACATTTTTCACTTTCAGTTGTAAAATTTTTCAAAAAAAACGACATCCATATATAAATTTTTAGCTAAATTTATTGTTCTACATGTCTTTGATAAAAAAAATGTTTGGGTAAAAAAAAATGGTTTGGGTAAAAGTTATAGCATTTACAAACTATGGTACAAAAATGTGAATTTCCGCTTTTTGAAGCAGCTCTGACTTTCTGAGCACCTGTCATGTTTCCTGAGGTTCTACAATGCCCAGACAGTAGAAAACCCCCACAAATGACCCCATTTCGGAAAGTAGACACCCTAAGGTATTCGATGATGGGCATAGTGAGTTCATAGAACTTTTTATTTTTTGTCACAAGTTAGCGGAAAATGATGATTTTTTTTTTTTCCTTACAAAGTCTCATATTCCACTTACTTGTGACAAAAAGTGAAAACTTCCATGAACTCACTATGCCCATCATGAAATACCTTGGGGTGTCTTCTTTACAAAATGGGGTCACTTGTGGGGTAGTTATACTGCCCTGGCATTTTAGGGGCCCAAATGTGTGGGAAGTAGTTTGAAATCAAAATCTGTAAAAAATGCCCTGTGAAATCCAAAAGGTGCTCTTTGGAATGTGGGCCCATTTGCCCACCTAGGCTGCAAAAAAGTGTCACACATCTGGTATCGCGGTACTCAGAAGAAATAGGGCAATGTGTTTTGGGGTGTCTTTTTACATATACCCATGCTGGGTGAGAGAAATATTTCGGCAAAAGACAACTTTTCCCATTTTTTTATACAAAGCTGGCATTTGACCAAGATATTTCTCTCACCCAGCATGGGTATATGTAAAAAGACACCCCAAAACACATTCCCCAACTTCTCCTGAGTACGGCGATACCACATGTGTGACACTTTTTTGCAGCCTAGGTGGGCAAAGGGGCCCACATTCCAAAGAGCACCTTTCGGATTTCACAGGCCATTTTTTACACATTTTGATTGCAAACTACTTCTCACGCATATAGGCCCCTAAAATGCCAGGGCAGTATAACTATCCCACAAGTGACCCCATTTTGGAAAGAAGACACCCCAAGGTATTCTGTGAGGGGCATGGTGAGTTCCTAGAATTTTTTATTTTTTGTCGCAAGTTAGTGGAATATGAGACTTTGTAATAAAAAAATAAATAAAAAATCATCATTTTCCGCTAACTTGTGACAAAAAATAAAAAATTCTAGGAACTCACCATGCCCCTCACGGAATACCTTGGGGTGTCTTCTTTCCAAAATTGGGTCACTTGTGGGGTAGTTATACTGCCCTGGCATTTTAGGGGCCCATATGCGTGAGAAGTAGTTTGAAATCAAAATCTGTAAAAAATGCCCTGTGAAATCCTAAAGGAGCTCTTTGGAATGTGGGCCCCTTTGCCCACCTAGGCGGCAAAAAAGTGTCACATGTGTGGTATCGCCGTACTCAGGAGAAGTTGGGGAATGTGTTTTGGGGTGTCATTTTACATATACCCATGCTGGGTGAGAGAAATATCTCGGCAAAAGACAACTTTTCCCATTTTTTTATACAAAGGTGGCATTTGACCAAGATATTTTTCTCACCCAGCATGGATATATGTAAAATGACACCCCAAAACACATTCCCCAACTTCTCCTGAGTACGGCGATACCAGGTGTGACACTTTTTTGCAGCCTAGATGCGCAAAGGTGCCCAAATTCCTTTTAGGAGGGCATTTTTAGACATTTGGATCCCAGACTTCTTCTCACGCTTTAGGGCCCCTAAAAAGCCAGGGCAGTATAAATACCCCACATGTGACCCCATTTTAGAAAGAAGACACCCAAGGTATTCAATGAGGGGTCTGGCGAGTTCATCGAATTTTTTTTTTTTGGCATAAGTTAGCGGAAATTGTTTTTTTTTTTTTTTTCTCACAAAGTCTCACTTTCCGCTAACTTGGGACAAAAATTTCAATCTTTCATGGACTCAATATGCCCCTCAGCGAATACCTTGGGGTGTCTTCTTTCCAAAATGGGGTCATTTGTGGGGTGTTTGTACTGCCCTGGCATTTGAGGGTCTCCGCAATCATTACATGTATGGCCAGCATTAGGAGTTTCTGCTATTCTCCTTATATTGAGCATACGGGTAATGAGATTTTTTTTTTCCGTTCAGCCTCTGAGCTGAAAGAAAAAAATGAACGGCACAGATTTCTTCATTCGCATCGATCAATGTGGATGAAAAAATCTCTGCCAAAAAAAAAAAAGGAGGGGAAAGGAGTCTACCAGGACATAGGAGCTCCGCCCAACATCCATACCCACTTAGCTCGTATGCCCTGGCAAACCCGATTTCTCCATTCACATCACTCGATGTGGATGAATAAATCATTGCCGGGATTTTTTTTTTTTTTTTTAATATACAAAGTGTTTGCCAAAGCATATGAACACCGCCGCCTCCTCAGCTCATATGCCTCTGCAAACGTATTTTTAACTGCAGAGGAGAAATCTCGACTTGTGTGTAATCTGATAGCAGCGCAATGCTTCTGTCAGAATGCACATCAGTGCTGCAGCTAGTCGATCGGTTGGTCCACCTGGAAGGTAAAAAAAACAAAAGAAAAAAGAAAAAACCAGGCCGCAACGCAATAAATTTTATTAACTTTATAATAACCTTTGAACAGAACATTTAACTTTATTTAACTTTTGGAACTGAACGTTAACTTTTTTGCTTACTGGTGTTTTTTTTTTTTTACTTTTATAGGACAAACCTCTCCTTCCCCATGGGACAATGTGCAAAGCGCAAATCGCCCAAAGATGTGGCGAAGTGCATTATGCACTTTGTCCCAGGGGAAAGGAGAGGTTTGTAGCAGCTCTGTGTGTGAATGGGCCCTAATAGCCCTGTGTGCCTGTCCTGTGAGATGTGATCCCTATGCTAGGTGTACCTGTGTGTGGTACTTCCGGAAACACTCCCCTAAGCATAGGGCAGGGTGGTCAGGGCAGTCAGGACAGAAATAGCGGGTGTCACGCCTTATTCCACTCCTGCTACAGACACAACATCTTTTTCGGGGTGACGGTTGGGTTGAGGTACCAGCAACGACATTGGGGAAATGTTGCTCGTGTAGACGGCTAACTACACTGGTGGATGGGGCCACGGAACCTCCTGGATACAGGAGGTTCTCGATGATCTCTTCCAGAAATTTGAGGAAGGATCGTGTTCTCCCAGCCTTACTGTAGAGAACAAAACTATTATACAGAGCCAATTGAATTAAATATACAGACACCTTCTTATACCAGTGTCTGGTGCGTCGGGAAACTAAATACGGAGCCAACATCTGGTCATTGAAGTCCACCCCTCCCATGTGAAGGTTATAGTCGTGGACTAAAAGGGGCTTTTCAATGACACTGGTTGCTCGCTCAATTTGGATTGTCGTGTCTGCGTGAATGGAGGAGAGCATGTAAACGTCATGCTTGTCTCTCCATTTCACCCCGAGCAGTTATTCGTTACACAAGGCAGCCCTCTCCCCCCTTGCAAGACTGGTGGTAACGAGCCGTTGGGGGAAGCCCGCGCGACTAGTTCGTGCGGTGCCACAGCAGCCAATCTGTTCTAGAAACAAATGCCTGAAGAGGGCCACACTTGTGTAGAAATTGTCCACATAAAGATGGTACCCCTTGCCAAATAAGGGTGACACCAAGTCCCAGACTGTCTTCCCACTGCTCCCCAGGTAGTCAGGGCAACCGACCGGCTCCAGGGTCTGATCTTTTCCCTCATAGATCCGAAATTTGTGGGTATAGCCTGTGGCCCTTTCACAGAGCTTATAAAATTTGACCCCATACCGGGCGCGCTTGCTTGGGATATATTGTTTGAAGCCAAGGCGCCCGGTAAAATGTATAAGGGACTCGTCTACGCAGATGTTTTGCTCAGGGGTATACAAATCTGCAAATTTCTGGTTGAAGTGATCTATGAGGGGCCGAATTTTGTGGAGCCGGTCAAAAGCTGGGTGGCCTCTGGGACGAGAGGTGCTATTGTCACTAAAGTGCAGGAAATGCAGGATGGCCTCAAATCGTGCCCTGGACATGGCAGCAGAGAACATGGGCATGTGATGAATTGGGTTTGTGGACCAATATGACCGCAATTCATGCTTTTTGGTTAGACCCATGTTGAGGAGAAGGCCCAGAAAAATTTTAATTTCGGAAACTTGGACTGGTTTCCACCGGAAAGGCTGGGCATAAAAGCTTCCCAGGTTGGCGTATATAAATTAAGTGGCATACCGATTTATTTCTGCCACAACTAAGTCCAAGAGCTCCGCAGTCAAGAACAGCTCAAAAAATCCCAGGGCTGAACTGATCTGAGCTGTCTCAACCCGAACTCCAGACTGGGCGGTGAAAGGGGGAACTACAGGTGCGGCTGAAGTTGGGGACTGCCAATCAGGGTTTGCCAGCACCTCAGAGATTCTAGGGGCTCTACGGGCCTGTCTGTGCGGTGGCTGCGACGGGGTAACTACTGCACGTGCCACCGTACCAGCTTCAACTGCCCTTCTGGTGCTCGCCACTTCACCATGTTGTACGGCAGTGCTGGTACTAGGTCCAGGATGGGCTGCGCTGCTGGTGTATGCCTCACCACGTAATCCGACAGCGCCAGCCCCACTCTGCTGCCCTTGAAGCGGATCCTGCGCAACCTGTGATCTAGCGACACTGGGCCGGGTATGCCTGGTGCTATCAGGGACCTCAACCTCCTCGTCCGAACTTTGGGTCAGAGTGCCACTGCTTTCTACAGGTTCATATTCTGACCCGCTAGATTCGTCAGATGAGGGTTCCCATTCCTCATCCGACTGGGTCAGAAGCCTGTAGGCCTCTTCAGAAGAATACCCCTTGTTTGACATTTGGGCTACTAAATTTAGGGGTATTCCCTGAGACTACCCAAGAAAAAAAGCAAGCCTGTCTTACAAATGGGAGGCTAGCGAAGTACCGGAGGCTGCTGCGATTGATAAAAAATATCAAAACTGATTTTTTTTATCGCCGCAGCGCTTGTGAAGTGATAGTGCAGTGATCAAAAAAAAATATTTTTTGTCTCTGCGGCGGGGCGGGCGTGGGTGAACGCACGTGTGGGCGACCGATCAGGCCTGATCGGGCAAACACTGCGTTTTGGGTGGAGGGCGAGCTAAGGTGACACTAATACTATTATAGCTCTGACTGTGATCAGTTTTGATCACTTACAGATACTATAAAAGTACAAAAGCTGATTAGCGATACGCTAATCAGCGAATAAGTGACTGCGGTGCGGTGGGCTGGGCGCTAAACGATCGCTAAACTACCTAACCAAGGGGCCTAATTTATCCCTAAAACCTAACAGTCAATACCAGTGAAAAAAAAAAGTGACAGTTTACACTGATCACTTTTTTCCCTTTCACTAGTGATTGACAGGGACAAGAAGGGGTGATCAAGGGGTTAATTGGGGTGCAGGGGGGTGATCTGGGGCTATGTGTGGTGTTTGGTGCTACTCACTGTGAAGCCTGCTTTTCTGCCTGGACCAACCGATGAAAAGGACCAGCAGAGGAGCAGGGTAGCCATTTAACACATCATATTTACTAATATAATGTGTTAACATGGCTTCTGATTTGTCATTTTAAAAATCGCCAGCCTGCCAGCCACGATCATTGGCTGGCAGGCTGGTGACGTGACCCCCCTCGAACTTTTGCCGGCCCGCGATGCGAATGCGCAGGCCGGCTCAGTCCGAAATCTTGCGTCTCGCGAGATGACGCACGGATGCGTCCAGGAGGAATCAATCGACCGCCTCCCGGACGCATCCGTGCGTTACATGGTCCGGAGGCGGTTAAACCACTCTTTCCCCTTCAACCCTCCCGTCCCCACCCAGCCTCATTGTCTCCACACACCACAGACAGGTCTAGGGGTCCTCCTAACAGCCAGGGTCATTAACGTATTTTTGGCCAAGCTGACCAGGTTCTTTCCCACTTTAGTCTCTGTCTATTCTCTTGGATAGCGAACCACTCATAGGTCTTCATTTTTCATACGAGTTGGAGCCATTCTGCTACTTCCGGGGGCTACTTGAGCCCCAATTTCTGGCAATTATAACCCTGGCAAGCATAAGAGCCTTTACCCAGAATATATTTTCACATCCTAGTCTTTCCAAAAGGGAAATACCTAGGACAGCAGTTGAAATATCTCTATCATAGTTAGAAGGAGAGCACCCATCCAACTCGGAAAATATGTTTTCCCAAAAAGGCTGAATCACAGGCATGACCAGATGAGATGGACAAAATCCGCTTGTTGACTATTACATCTCCGACATCTGTCCAAGATGTTATTATAAAACCTAGAGAGGGACGACGTGTTATAGTATAACCAATGTAGAATTCTAAACTGGATTAGTCTATGATTCGCGGAGATAGTTGTTTTCCTTATATTTTTTTATATATGAATGCCCAGTTAGGTGTCTTATTATTCCCTATATCTTTGCCCCATTTTATTTCAATTTTAAACATATTAGTCCTACCCATTTCTATTCTCAGTTTACTATAAATTTGTGAAATAGTCACCCTGTTCTGATTCGCATTATAACACCAATCCATGAAATCATGTGATTTAACTAAAAAACAAGCTTTGTTTCTAGTGCTCTCAAAAACGTGTTTAATCTGATAATATTTATATTTTAACAAAAAACTAAGCTCAGTGCCACCAAATATCTCCTCTATACTCCTAATATTTCCCTCATATACTAAATGTGACATTCTAGTAATTCCATACTTTTCCCAAAACATAACGTCATTAATCTTAATAAATTCACTTAGGTTAAGATTAGGGTTGAGCGAACCCGAACTTTAGGACTTTAGGACTTTTGGACTCCGGACCCGAACATTTCAGTAAAAGTTTGGGTTTGGGTTCGGTGTTTGGCGCTTTCTTGGCACTTTTTGTAAGGCTGCAGAGCAGCCAATCAACAAGCGTTTAACTGTCTGACCTTAGTAGCCATCACAGCCATGCCTACTAATGGCATGTCTGTGATTGATACCAGTGACGGGTGAACCTAGTCTGGTGGTTCCAAATAAACCAAGTGGATTCAACCAGACGTGATTCAAAAAACAAAAAACACTACAAAAGGCACCACTCCCAAGGATATGAAGGGGATAGGTGTGGTCGATAGTGCCCCATTAAACCGGAGGATGATAATATAATAATAATATAATAAAATAGAATACTCTCCTAAAGGGAGATTCCTGTTTCTGAGAGTTAGAGTACTCACTTCACAGGGGGGGGTAGACTGGCAATTTACAACATCTGGTGCATTTGCAGGCTTAGTCAGTGTGCAATTTAAGCTAGAAATACAGCCATAATTTTCTGGGTTTTTAAAAACACACTTTTTTTGCCAAAAAACACTATTTTCCAGATCTGCAAGTGCTAAATTCAAGTTTAATATATACAGATTTTATATTCTGTTACCAAAAAAGCACATTTTTTGAAATATACAACATCTGGATTAGTCAGCGTGCAATTTAAGCTAGAAATACAGCCATTGATTTCTGGGTTTTTAAAAACACACTTTTTTGCCAAAAAACACAATTTTCCTGATCTGCAAGTGTTAAATTCAAGTTTAATATATACAGCTTTCATATTCTGTTACCAAAAAAACACTTTTTTGGCAATATACAACATCTGGATTAGTCAGTGTGCAATTTAAGCTAGAAATACAGCCATCATTTTCTTAATTTTTAAAAACACATTTTTTTGCCAGATTCCACTATTTTTCGGGCCTTGCAGCATCAGCACGTGTGAAATTCCAGGGTTATATACTGCTGTCAAATTCAGTTATTAAACAAACACCCGTTTGGGCAAAAAAAATAATTGTTGGCAGCCTTTGCTGCAGATGTCATTGTGAGATATACCCTTTACATACTGTCTTTCTATTCAGTTATTTGAAATAAAGCCATTTTGGGCACAATTCTTTGATAGCGTCCTAGTGTGGATCAGGGCGTGTGAGATACAACCTTTAAATACAGGGGTTCTATTCAGGTATAATACAGCCATTTTGGGCAAACAAAATTAAAAGAAGGTCTAGTCTGGTTCAGGGTGTGTGAGATACACCCTTTAAATACAGGGGTTTGATTCTTTTATTAATAAAACACTTTTTTGTGTGCAAAATACACAATTTTTCAGGCCTTGCAGCATCTTGACGTTTGAAATTCCAGGGATATATACTGCTGCCATATTCAGTTATTAAACAAACACCCGTCTTGGCAAAAAAAAGTTTATTTGGCAGCCTTTGCTGCATATGTCATTGTGAGATACACTATATATTTGGGTTATATTCAGATATTTGATATACCGCCATTTGGTGCACAAATCTTTAATTGAGGCCTAGTCTGGTTCAGGGCGTATGAGATACACCCTTTAAGTACAGGGCTTCTATTCAGGTATTTGAAATACAGCCATTTTGGGCAAACAAATTTAATTGCGGCCTAGTGTGGGTCAGGGCGTGTGAGATACACCCTGTATATACAGGGCTTATATTCTTCTATTAATAAAACACCCTTTTTGGTGCAAAATACACAATTTTTCAGGCCTTGCAGCATCTCGACGTTGGAAATTCCAGGGTTATATACTGCTGCCATATTCAGTTATTAAACAAACACCCGTTTGGGCAAAAATAAATAAATTTGGAAGCCTTTGCTGCATATGTCATTGTGAGATACAACCTTTATAGATTTGGGTTATATTCAGATATTTGAAATACCGCCATTTGGTGCACAAATCTTTAATTGAGGCCTAGTGTGGGTCAGGTCGTGTGAGATACACCCTGTATATACAGGGGTTTGATTCAGGTATTTGAAATACAGCCATTTTGTGAAAAAAAATCCTTAATTGAGGACTAGTCTAATTCAGGGCGTGTGAGATACACCCTGCACATACTGTCGTTCTATTCTACTATTAATTAAACACCCATTTAGTGCAAGATCCTAAATTCGAGAAATATGAGGAGAGCGTCAAATAAGGGATGTGGCACAGGTCGTGGTGCTGCTGGTGGAGCTCCTGTTGCAGGGAGAGGATGTAGTCAATCTGTGCCAGCTACACGCACAAGTGAAAACCCTTCCTCAGGTGCGAGTAGGCGAAGTAGGCGACAGAACCTGCAGCGGTATTTGGTCTGGCCTAATGTGGCTCTACGAATGGTGAGGCCTGAACAAGTACAGGTGATGGTAGATTAAGTTGCTGACAGTGGATCCTATTCCTTCACATTGTCTCCCACCCAGTCTCCTGCTGAAAGACCACAGTTGGCACCAGCATCCGATGTCCATCAGTCTTTCACATCACCCCCTTGCAAATCAGCCAAGCAGTCTGAGCCCCAAGTCATACAGCAGTCTGTTCTGCTTTTTGATGACTCTGTTAGCAGGGTTTCCCAGGGCCATCCACCTAGCCCAGCCCCAGAAGTGGAAGAGATTGAGTGCACCGATGCCCAACCACTTATCTTTCAAGATGAGTACATGGGAGGACCATCGCAGCACGTCTCGGATGATGATGAACCACAGGTGCCAACTGCTGGGGCTTTCGAAAGTGTGCAGACGGACAAGGAAGGCAGGGGTGAAGACTGGATGGAAGATGATGTGGAGGACGATGAGGTCCTCGACCACACATGGAATTAAGGTCATGCGAGTGACCTATGTAGTTCAGGGGAAGAGGTGGTGGTCCCACAGAGCCACCAGCACAGCGGAAGAGGGAGCAGGGTGCAAAAGCGGAGTGGCCAACCTCTAGACAGTACGCCTGCTACTGTCCACCGCAGCAAGGGGCCGAGCACACCAAAGCCAGCTCCAAGGAGTTCTGTGGCGTGGCAGTTCTTAAGACAATGTGCTGAAGACAAGACAGAGCCTGAAGCGAGGCATAAACGTGCTCAACCTGAGCACAACCTGCATGACCAGGCATTTAAGTGCAAAGCACGAGCTGCAGTGGAGTAGACATCTCAAAAACCAATAAGGTCTCTGGCTCCTCCTGCTTCCCCTTCTGCTGTAGTTGTGGCCTCTTCATCCACCTCTGGAGTGACAGTGCCACCTGCCACCCCGCAAACAGAGGATATGCCAGCAACACCAACATCTGGGTCACCAAGCATCTACACAATGTCCCAAGGAAGCGTTCAGCTCTCCATTTCCCAAACGCTATAAAGGAAGATGAAGTACCCCCCTACCCACCCGCGATCCCTAGTCCTGAATGCCAGCATTTCAAAATTACTGGCCTTTGAAATGGTTTCATTCCGTCTGGTTGGGGGATTAACCCCACACCGCGCAGGAGCTGTGGAAGGGCCTTGAACAACAGACCGATGAGTGGTTTGTGCCAGTCATCCTCAAGGTGGTGTGCGATAATGGGAGAAATCTTGTAGCAGCTCTTTACCTAGCCGGTTTGACGCACATACCCTTGCCTGGCGCAGGTGCTGAATTTGGTGGTGCAGAGATTCCTTAGAAATTACTCCGATATGTCAGAGCTGCTGCATAAAGTGTGGGCCGTCTGTGCGCGCTTTCGGCGTTCTCAGCCTGCTGCTGCTCGTCTGTCAGCGCTGCAGCGTAACTTCAGCCTTCCCGCTCACCGCCTCATATGCGACGTGCCCACAAGGTGGAACCCCACCTCGCACATGCTGGCCAGATTGTGGGAGCAGCAGCAGGCGATAGTGGAGTTTCAGCTGCAGCACGCACGGGTGAGTCGCTCGGCGGAATAGCACCACTACACTACCAATGACTGGGCCTCCATGTGAGGTGAAAAGAAAAGGGTAGTAACGTATTTAAAACCTAACTTTTATTAGGATGATTAGAAGTCCCAATGATGGGAAGAGAACCCCTACCAGACAAACAAAACACGCAACTGCAGGGGACCTGGGGTAGCAGGTCGCCTGATGGTCAAATGCACATTCACGTCTCTAGGTGAAGCAAGAGGCGAACTGTATGACCTATAGACATAAACAGAAACTAAAACAAAAAGTGAAGACCGTGGCAGGTATGCCGTGGTCTTATAACATGCCAAGGAGGCAGGGTAAGGGTGGGTCTTACCGGTGGTGGACGGGTGGACCGTCGAGTCCAGTACCCAGAAGGAGGTGTTCTCGCGTGAGGATACGTCCTCCGGTTGGCGGTCACTTTATACAGGAGGGCCACAGGGAAAGGTCTGTCCCTGGTTATGCCCTACTTGGCCTATTAAGCCCTGAAGTGCCTGCTAACACGGGGTCCTATCCCCGCAAGGGGTGGCCCCGTCCGCAACCTGACCCTAGAATAGTTACCCCTAGTTAGCCCTGTGAGGACAGGGGATGGCCCAGTGGGGCTTGCGGACCAGGGTAAACTATTAAGGTGGAAGTGAAAAATGGTATGCAGATATGCTCAGAGTCCCTACGTGTTTCGTTGGAAGAGTATATCCTACTATATATATCCTGCAGTAAGGGAATAAGGGCGATTACCTATGGCGGACCCCTTAACTCGTCAGGGGACAGGGGTACAAGGTAGGAAGTAAACCTCCGCTCACAGCCCATCTGTGTGGTTATAGCAGATGCAGGGAGGGGGTATGTATAAGAGTGCCACAGACTTAACAGGACTTGATAGTCCAAGGATGACCCAGATTCCTACAAAGTAAAAAACATAAATAGGAGTATAGTCAGGCTGGGGCGCTCGCTACACTCAATACAGAGGCATGTAGTGTAAAAGTACTTACTGTTTAACATGAGGGTCGTATGGCTTATATCGTGACGTGCGGCAGGGTAGATGCACGTGCCGACCGTCTGCTGGCATCTGACAGCGCATATAGGCGCGCTGTGTGGTTTAAATGAAGGGGGAAGATGGCTCGGCGCATGCGCCGTGGGCGCGGCCAGTGCTCACGCGACTTGGTGAATATCACGTGACGCGGCCGGCCGCTTCCTAGCTTGCGCATGTGCAATTTCCAAAGAGGGCAGCAACATTGCAGCGCAGCCCCACCAACGTCACAGCACCCCACGCGCGTCATATGGAGGGGGCGTGACCATGGCGGGTCGCCGCGGCAGCTGTCCAGGAGAGGTGGCAGGTGTGGGAGGAGCCGCTTGTGTGACAATGCGGCTCCTACAACGGACCACCTGCCAGTGCTGGGGAGGACAGAAACCATCCCCTCCAGCATGGGACCTGAACGGGGACTAATATGGCAGTTAGATCACGGGTAAAGACAGGGTATATTAACTCTTCGTGGAGTCCGCTACTCGTTATAATGAGGAGATGGCGGCTGGATGCCACTGAAGGTTATAAATCAAGGAGGAGACATACAGTTGCAAGAAAAAGTATGTGAACCCTTTGGAATTATATGGATTTCTGCACAAATTGGTCATAAAATGTGATCTGATCTTCATCTAAGTCACAACAATAGACAATCACAGTCTGCTTAAACTAATAACACACAAAGAATTAAATGTTACCATGTTTTTATTGAACACACCATGTAAACATTCACAATGCAGGTGTAAAAAGTATGTGAACCCTTGGATTTAATAACTGGTTGAACCTCCTTTGGCAGCAATAACTTCAACCAAACGTTTCCTGTAGTTGCAGATCAGACGTGCACAATGGTCAGGAGTAATTCGTGACCATTCATCTTTACAGAACTGTTTCAGATCAGCAATATTCTTGGGATGTCTGGTGTGAATCGCTTTCTTGAGGTCATACCACCACATCTCAATCGGGTTGAGGTCAGGACTCTGACTGGGCCACTTCAGAAGACGTATTTTCTTCTGTTTAAGCCACTCTGTTGTTGATTTACTTCTATGCTTTGGGTCGTTGTCCTGTTGCAACACCCATCTTCTATTGAGCTTCAGCTGGTGGACAGATGGTCTTAAGTTCTCCTGCAAAATGTCTTTCATAAACTTGGGAATTCATTTTTCCTTCGATAATAGCAATCCGTCCAGGCCCTGACGCAGCAAAGCAGCCCCAAACCATGATGCCCCCACCACCATACTTCACAGTTGGGATAAGGTTTTGATGTTGGTGTGCTGTGCCTCTTTTTCTCCACACATAATGTTGTGTGTTTCTTCCAAACAACTCAACTTTGGTTTCATCTGTCCACAGAATATTTTGCCAGTACTGCTGTGGAACATCTAGGTGCTCTTGTGCAAACTGTAAATGTGCAGCAATGTTTTTTTGCACAGCAGTGGCTTCCTCTGTGGTATCCTCCCATGAAATCCATTCTTGTTTAGTTTTTTACATATCGGAGATTCGCTAACAGGGATGTTAGCATATGCCAGAGACTTTTGTAAGTCTTTAGCTGACACTCTAGGAATCTTCTTCACCTCATTGAGCAGTCTGCGCTGTGCTCTTGCAGTCATATTTACAGGACGGCCACTCCTAGGGAGAGTAGCAGCAGTGCTAAATTTTCTCCATTTATAGACAATTTGTCTTACCGTGGACTGATGAACAGCAAGGCTTTGAGATACTTTTATAACCCTTTCCAGCTTTATGCAAGTCAACAATTCTTAATCATATGTCTTCTGAGAGCTCTTTTGTGTGAGGCATCATTCACATCAAGCAATGCTTCTTGTGAAAAGCAAACTCAGAACTGGTGTGTGTTTTTTATAGGGCAGGGCAGCTGTAACCAACACCTCCAATCTCATCTCATTAATTGGACTCCAGTTGGCTGACTCCTCACTCCAATTAGCTCTTGGAGATGTCATTAGACTAGGGGTTCACATACTTTTTCCACCTGCACTGTGAATGTTTACATGGTGTGTTCAATAAAAACATGGTCACATGTAATTCTTTGTGTGTTATTAGGTTAAGCAGACTGTGATTGTCTATTGTTATGACTTAGATAAAGATCAGATCACATTTTATGACCAATTTGTGCAGAAATCCATATAATTCCAAAGGGTTCACATACTTTTTCTTGCAACTGTATGTTGGTGTCTACTCACTTTTCTAATCTGGTCATTACCTCAGCTGACTCTTTAGATAAGGCAGGTAGCAAGAAGAAGGGGAAATATAAACCCCTTGTAATACGGTAATAAATGAGGGGTAACAACGGGACAGATGGTGGAGAGTAATAGAGATAAGAAACCTCAATAATATATAGTCACAGACGGAATGATGGAATCCGTGGCGTGATATTGATCTAAGTTAGGAACACGGGGCACGTAGAACGGGGAGGAACCTCATGGTATTAGGGGGATGAGGTGGTATTGAGACCAGGGCTTGTCGAAGCGATTTGGGTGCCATAGATAATCTAGATGCCCTATGGTGCTCATATACCCCCTATTTTGTTTATCATTCCAGTATTAAATCGCTTGGACAAGCCCTGGTCTCAATACCACCTCATCCCCCTAATACCATGAGGTTCCTCCCCGTTCTACGTGCCCCGTGTTCCTAACTTAGATCAATATCACGCCACGGATTCCATCTTTCCGTCTGTGACTATATATATTATTGAGGTTTCTTATCTCTATTACTCTCCACCATCTGTCCCGTTGTTTACCCCTCATTTATTACCGTATTACAAGGGGTTTATATTTCCCCTTCTTCTTGTTACCTGCCTTATCTAAAGAGTCAGCTGAGGTAATGACCAGATTAGAAAAGTGAGCAGACACCAACATATGTCTCCTCCTTGATTTATAACCTTCAGTGGCAACCAGCCGCCATCTTCTCATTATAACGAGTAGCGGACACCACGAAGAGTTAATATACGCTGTCTTTACCCGTGATCTAACTGCCATATTAGTCCCCGTTCAGGTCCCATGCTGGAGGGGATGGTTTCTGTCCTCCCCAGCACTGGCAGGTGGCCTTTGTAGGAGCCGCATTGTCACACAAGCGGCTCCTCCCAAACCTGCCACCTCTCCTGGACAGCTGCCGCGGCGACCCGTCATGGTCACGCCCCCTCCATATGACGCGCGTGTGCTGCTGTGACGTTGGTGAGGCTGCGCTGCGATGTTGCTGCCCTCTTTGGCAATTGCGCATGGGCAAGCTAGGACGCGGCCGGCCGCGTCACGTGACATTCACCAAGTCGCGTGAGCACTGGCCGCGCCCACGGCGCATGCGCCGAGCCATCTTCCCCCTTCATTTAAACCACACAGCGCGCCTATATGCGCTGTCAGACGCCGGCAGACAGTCGGCACGTGCATCTACCCTGCCGCACGTCACGATATAAGCCATACGACCCTCATGTTAAACAGTAAGTACTTTTACACTACATGCCTCTGTATTGAGTGTAACGAGCGCCCCAGCCTGACTATACTCCTATTTACTTTGTAGGAATCTGGGTCATCCTTGGACTATTAAGTCCTGTTAAGTCTGCGCCACTCTTATACATACCCCCTCCCTGCATCTGCTATAACCACACAGATGGGCTGTGAGCAGGGGTTTACTTCCTACCTTGTACCCCTGTCCCCTGACGAGTTAAGGGGTCCGCCATAGGTTGTCGCCCTTATTCCCTTACTGCAGGATATATATAGTAGGATATACTCTTCCAACGAAACGCGTAGGGACTCTGAGCATATCTGCATACCATTTTTCACTTCCACCTTAATAGTTTACCCTGGTCCGCAGGCCCCACTGGGCCATCCCCTGTCCTCACAGGGCTAACTAGGGGTAACTATTCTAGAGTCAGGTTCCAGACGGGGCCACCCCTTGCGGGGATAGGACCCCGTGTTAGCAGGCACTTCAGGGCTTAATAGGCCAAGTAGGGCATAACCAGGGACAGACCTTTCCCTGTGGCCCTCCTGTATAAAGTGACCGCCAACTGGAGGACGTATCCTCACGCGAGAACACCTCCTTCTGGGTACTGGACTCGACGGTCCACCCGTCCACCACCGGTAAGACCCACCCTTACCCTGCCTCCTTGGCATGTTATAAGACCATGGCATACCTGCCATGGTCTTCACTTTTTGTTTTCGTTTCTGTTTATGTCTATAGGTCATACAGTTCGCCTCTTGCTTCACCTAGAGACGTGAATGTGCATTTGACCATCAGGCGACCTGCTACCCCAGGTCCCCTGCAGTTGCGTGTTTTGTTTGTCTGGTAGGGGTTCTCTTCCCATCATTGGGACTTCTAATCATCCTAATAAAAGTTAGGGTTTAAATACGTTACTACCCCTTTCTTTTTACCTAGTTTATTAACGAGTAGTTATCTTGGGGGGTGCCCTCGCACCACCCTTCGCATGCCTCCATGTGAGACCTGTGTTCCTTGTTGTGCTGTTTTGAGTACTCCACCAACATGGCCAGTGCTGATAACGCCGTTCTCAGCGTTACTATCCCACTTCTATGCCTCCTTGAAAAAACGCTCCTAGCGATGATGGAAGAGGATTTGGCACAGGCAGAGGAGGAGGAAGAGGGATCATTTAGTAGGGTTTCCGGCCAGTCAATCCCAAGTGGCTCCGAGGGTGGGTTCCTGCATCCACAAACGCCAGGTACACAATTGTCCAGCCAGGGCACATTTCTGGAGGATAAAAAGGTGGAGAATGTGGGAGGAGGAGATGGAGGGGGAGGAACCATGTTCACAGCAGGGTGGCACCCAGACCAGCTCATGGCTATCACTGGTGCGTGGCTGGGGGATACAGAGGACACAGACAATACTCCTCCCACACAGGACAGCTTTTCGTTGCCTCGTTGCCGCTGCTTGCAGCGTTCAGGTGTCCGCTCACTGAGCGGAGCGGAGGCTGAGCGCTGGCAGACGGATGCATTCTCAGTGGATCCGCCTCCACTGAGAATGCATTAGGGCCAGACGGCTGCGTTCAGGGCCGCTTGTGAGCCCCTTCAAACGGAGCTCACGAGCGGACACCTGAACGCAGGTGTGAAAGTAGCCTTATTGGTCTGCTGTGTTAAATAGGTATCCATTCACATTGTAGTTGCGTTACTTATCATTTTGGTTTTTCAAAGGATGCTACTGGAGTTTAATAAAGAATATACATAATTATACGGCATGTATTCCCAAAGGGGAAAAAGGGATAGAAAAAAAAAATGCAATTTTTAATAATTAGGGACATAATCAGTAAAAGTGCATGATTTCTCTTCTCATATTTAATCCCTTAGGATATCTCGTTTCCAGTTTAAATATCCAGAATGCTTCTCTTAGATTGACTTGGTGTTTTATATCTGCATGTTACATAACAATTCTTATTATGCTAGAAGAGATAATTCATATGTATCGAAACATGTTTGTTTTTAAAACAATTCTATGTAAATCTCTGTATGCTAGATACTAAAGTGGATTGAATCTGGTGCTCCAGGTGATATCTACGAGAGACATATGTTGCGCAAAGGGGTGGAATTCAAATTGTTCCATGCTATTCCTTCTCCCCCCATATGGCTTGGCTAAAAGTGGGAGTGTTTATAGCGCTAATTACACACATCTGAGCTCCTATATATACCTGAGAACACTAGATGCACACCACTGTTACGAATAAGAACCTTTCGAAACGCGTCAACAGCCTACACCAGAGAGAATCGAGTCCTGTATTGTCTGTGCACAATTGCTAAATAAAGACTGAGAGCTTGACACTTCAAAAAAGTGAGTGCTGGAGTCTGAGTCTTTCCATTATTTCTCTGTACCTGCAAAGGAGGTTGAAAAACCAAGGCACCGAGCACGCGGATACATACTACTGTAGAAATAATGAGCCGGTATCTCTACTTTACATGCTTAACCCTATAAAGGACTTTTCTTTACCGTGACTCACCGATCCACTAAGAAGCAAGTTTTCTCCGCACTCAAAAAAAGCTATATTGAGCAGACTCAAAAGGCTCCTCTCCCTATACAAAGTCCGGTGAGGCCGATCAGTGTGAACTCTGCTATGGCCTTCTGCTTATCGCCGGAACGAAGATCCAAAGCAGATCAGGTATTTTACGACTCTGATAAATATGTATCACAAGAATTATCAAATGCTACGGATATGTACCAACTAGAAAGAGTTCTAAATCAAGAAACTAGACTCTGGTGGGACCATACCACATTGGTAAAATATCTAGAGAAAAACATGATCCCCAGAGGATTACGTATAAAGAAAATTCCAACTACTGTTTTTTCGAAGCAATTTGTACTTGAATGGAATCAAATACTTACGGACTGTTCCACCAAACTCATGACACTTATTGTCAGATACGAGGGGGAAAAATTACAAGATTTACAATCAGATATTAATGCACTAAAACTAAAACTAAACAGGCCTGAAAATACAATGGAGTATGAAACGTTACAAAAAAATATAAGTGCTAATATCAAAGAAATGGAAGAACACATCATAGAAATGAAGCATAAAAAATTCCAGAGATATTTATATGACTTTAAGCATGACCAGATATATGAATGGGGTAGGAGGGAGAACCCCTTCTCTACCCCAAAATCCATTCTAAAGAAAAAAACAAACAAAAAAGGCAAAGGACAAGGATATTCACCAAAAGTGAACTTTTCATCAGAACTGGACCTTGGAAATTAGTGATTTATCTCAAGACTCCACACAGGAGCTTCCTCAAGAAAGATCAAATGAAACAACAAGACCAAAAACCTCATATTATAAAAAGAACAAACCGAACAGAAATTATTACTCAGCGCCGGCAAAAAACGAATCCGGAGAGCGGGGCGCAAATACAGAAAAAGGACACTCAATGGCAACCCTACAAAAGAGGAGGTAACTAATGTGTTTACAACTGAAGTACAAAGTAACGATGATGTAATTAATTTGTCTCAAGAGACTCTAACGCAAGAACAAATACATGTATTAAGACTAGGCTTGAACTTTGTACCAAGTGTGAATTTTGATTTATTTATGACACTGTTAGATATAAATAGATTTATTAGACAACTTACAGTAGCCAGGCATTTCTTTGATGTCCATCCCCCTGAATATCCTACAAACATGTCGGACATTCCCACCATGCACAACCAATATGTTGGCATGGAATTTCAGGAACAATTAACTCTGACGTGTCTGGAGGATCTCCAGGGGGAAAATGAACAAAAAACAAATCCTTTAAATAGGCATGGTTTCAAAATACACAATCCTTATTTTTATCCAATAATGTCCCGCATGATTCCCTCAAGGATGCCAGCACATCCCACAATGTCTCCAAAGAGCAGAAACAAGCCCTAAAAGAGTTATCAGATAATACAAAAATAACAATAAAAATGGCAGACAAGGGAGAATCTGTTGTCGTCCTTGATAGAGATGTATATTACAGTCAAGTAATGAAAATTCTAGGAGAGGCTGATACTTATACTAAACTTCCCTGTAATCCTATTATGAAATATCAAATAGAATATACACACATTCTAGGGATTGGTCTAAATTATGCATTCTTAACACAAAAACAATATGACTATATGAATGTAAACTATCCAATTACCCCAATTATGCACGCAGTTCCTAAAATTCACAAAAAAACGTAATCCACCACCCCTGCGCCCTATAGTTAGTGGTATAGGATCTCTAACAGAAAGACTTGGGAATTGGTTGGATTGTATAATACAACCTATGGTCAGGAGGACACCGGGTTACATCAAGGACACATCAGAGGTCCTCAGGTCATTCCACAACAAACAATGGGAACCACACTACAGATGGCTCACGGTAGATGTGGTAGCATTATACCCTTCTATCCCACATTCCATTGCACTAGAAGCTTTGAAGTACCATCTCCATAAGTTCAGTGGACATGGGGATGATTTCATCACTTATGTCCTTGATGTGACCCGTTTCCTCATGTGCCATAATTACTTTTTATTTGACAATGTGTTTTATCTCCAATCACAAGGAGTTTCAATGGGGGCTAAATATTCCCCAGCTCTTGCTAATCTGACTATGATGTACTGGGAGCAAAAATATATATATATAGCACAAACAATCCCTTTGCATACTGTTTGAACTGGTACGGCAGGTACATCGATGATTTGCTCATAATATGGAGCGGCGATGTGCCTGCCGTACAAGAGTTCATACAGAACTTACAAAATAATACCTACAATCTAAAATTCACATATAGTGAGCACTCTAGTATGATAAATTTTCTGGATTTGAAACTTACAGGTATACCAAATAAAATTATCCAAACAGAAACATACAGAAAAGAGATTGCAGGGAATACAATTTTATGGGCAGATAGCCACCATTGTTACCATACCATTAAATCTATCCCAGTAGGAGAATTTATACGGGCTAGGAGAAATTGCAATACAATAGAAGCTTTTAAAAAGGAATGTCATATAATATGGCAACGTCTCCTGGAAAAAAAATATCCTGAATGGATGATCTTTAGAGGCTTTCAAATAGCAAAAAACAAACCTAGGGAATCCCTGCTATTTAAAAATAAAAATAATGAAAAAAAAAAATAATGAAAAAAACAAAATGACACGAAACCAGCTGAAGCAGTCTGTCAGAAAAGAAAATAATATTAATTCCACAAGTACAAAGGAAGAGCCAAGAAATGATAACAAAAATAAAAATAAAATACCACAACCTACTTTGGTACTCACGTACAGCCATCAATATAATACAATCCAAAATGTCATAAAAAAATACCTTCCGGTATTATATGAAGACAATATTCTCAACACAGTATTGAAAGAGGGCTGTAGGATAGTATCAAAAAGACCTCAAACAATAGGAAACTTTCTGTCCCCGTCCATGTTTGTACGGGAAATTTGCTCACACACAGATACTTGGCTTACATACAAGGGGTTCATACGTTGCGGCAATCAGCGATGCCGCACCTGTAACTATGTACAAAATACAAAAACTTTTTCTAACACAGATCACACACAGACCTATAATATCAAGTCCTATATCAACTGCAACACAAAAGCAGTAGTCTATGTGATCTGGGTTGAGCAATAGTGATGAGCGGCAGGGGTCATATTCGAATTCGCGATATTTCGCGAATATTTTTTAGAATATTCGTCGAATATTCGAAAATTCGAAAATTCGCAAAAAAATTTCTTGCAAAAAATCGGCAAGGTAATGATTGTGTAATATGCGAATTTTTGTAATTCGAATTTTCGGATTCGAATTTTTATTGCGAATTTTTCAACTTTAAGACAAAGAAGATTATAGCACTATGTTAGCTAAATTGCTCTATATTCGTTTTTTTCGAATATTCGCTATATTGCTATATATTCTTGATTTAGAATATTACGAATATTAGAAAAAACGAAGTTATAGCAATATAGCGAAAATTCGAAAAAAACGAATATAGAGCAATTAAGCTAATATAGTGCTATAATCTTCTTTGTCTAATAGTTGTAAGTTAAAAAATTCGCAATAAAAATTCGAATCCGAAAATTCGCATATTACACAATCATTACCTTGCCGATTTTTTTCAAGAAAAAAAAACTAAAGATTATAGCACTATATTAGCTAAATTGCTCTATTTTCGATTTTTTGAATATTCGCTATATTGCTATAACAGTTTTTTCGAATATTCGTAATATATAGCAATATAGCGAATATTCGAAAAAAACGAATATAGAGCAATTTAGCTAATATAGTGCTATAATCTTTTTTTTTATAGTTGTAATTTTTTTCCAATCTGAACTTCAGATGAGAAAAAAATTACAACTATTAGACAAAGAAGATTATAGCACTATATTAGCTTAATTGCTCTATATTCGTTTTTTTCGAATTTTCGCTATATTGCTATAACTTCGTTTTTTCGAATATTTGTAATATTCTAAAACAAGAATATATAGCAATATAGCGAATATTCGAAAAAACGAATATAGAGCAATTTAGCTAACATAGTGCTATAATCTTCTTTGTCTTAAAGTAGAAAAATTCGCAATAAAAATTCGAATCCGAAAATTCAAATTACGAAAATTCGCATATTACACAATAATTACCTTGCCGATTTTTTAAAGAAAAAAAAATCGTGCATTTTCGAATATGACCCCTGCCGCTCATCACTACTCCTAAAGTCAAGTATATTGCAGCCTTCTTATTGGCCCACAAGCTAGAAGCAGGAAGGGATCATGTGTACTGATAAAAAAAAACAAAAAAAAAACGGAAAAAACGAATATTCAAAATTACGAATATATATAACTATATTCGAAATATTCGCGAATTTTCGAAGTGGCTATATTCGCGATAAAAATTCGAAATTCGAATATTCGTGATCAACACTATTGAGCAATGAGATAAAATGTACATAGGGTGCACTATAAGAAAATTTAAAAACAGAATTCTGGAACATCTAAACTATATAGATAATCCCTTGTATGTCAATATATCAAATGTGGCAAGACACTTTATTGAAAAACACAACCGCAGCCCCAAATATTTTAAGACATATGCCATAGAACAAGTCAAAACCCCTCATAGAGGCGGATATATAAAACACCAAGTCAATCTAAGAGAAGCATTCTGGATATTTAAACTGGAAACGAGATATCCTAAGGGATTAAATATGAGAAGAGAAATCATGCACTTTTACTGATTATGTCCCTAATTATTAAAAATTGTTTTTTTTTTTTTTCTATCCCTTTTTCCCCTTTGGGAATACATGCCGTATAATTATGTATATTCTTTATTAAACTCCAGTAGCATCCTTTGAAAAACCAAAATGATAAGTAGCGCAACTACAATGTGAATGGATACCAATTTAACGCAGCAGACCAATAAGCAGAGTTTTTCCACACTGCCCTTTTATATATATATTTTTTAGTTTATTTTCATGATTTTATCTGCATGTTACATAACAATTCTTATTATGCTAGAAGAGATAATTCATATGTATCGAAACATGTTTGTTTTTAAAACAATTCTATGTAAATCTCTGTATGCTAGATACTAAAGTGGATTGAATCTGGTGCTCCAGGTGATATCTACGAGAGACATGTGTTGCGCAAAGGGGTGGAATTCAAATTGTTCCATGCTATTCCTTCTCCCCCCATATGGCTTGGCTAAAAGTGGGAGTGTTTATAGCGCTAATTACACACATCTGAGCTCCTATATATACCTGAGAACACTAGACGCACACCACTGTTACGAATAAGAACCTTTCGAAAGGCGTCAACAGCCTACACCAGAGAGAATCGAGTCCTGTATTGTCTGTGCACAATTGCTAAATAAAGACGGAGAACTTGACACTTCAAAAAAGTGAGTGCTGGAGTCTGAATCTTTCCATTATTTCTCTGTACCTGCAAAGGAGGTTGAAAAACCAAGGCACCGAGCACGCGGATACATACTACTGTAGCAATAATGAGCCGGTATCTCTACTTTACAACTTTAAAAAGTTGTCTCACTTTTATGCTTTAATAATTTCTCCCATAATTCAACTCTATAATTTTAAATTTGAAAAAAATGAATCCTCCCTTGGATGTGGCCTCTCTTTCTCGTGCTCCCTCTCCGGCGTTGAACCCTGATTCCTCGCCACCCGTGATCAAAATGTTAGGCGCAGAAAATAACATCGAAGGTTGATAGAGAAGATATCAAATTGGATCATGAACATCACGGACACGTGCGACATGGTGAGGCATTAAGTTTGCACACGCCTACACAAACTGACTGACAGGGGTCAGCCCCTGCAACTTCTGGGTCTCCAAATTGGGCATCTGACCTGAGCTTGCCCTTTACCCCTTGGAGGTGCTGGCCTGCCCTGCAGCCAGTGTATTGTCTGAACGTGTGTTTAGCACGGCTGGAGGGGGTTATCACAGGTTATATTTCCCAATGTTTTGGGGTGTACCCTAATTTAAAAAATACAATTTAAAATAAAAAAACTGTGTAGGCTACCTCCTCCTCCACCGGCGCTTCCACCTACACCGCCACATCCACCGCCTCCTCAACCTCCTACTCCATATGGACCTCGTCCTCCTAGATCAAGATGATTATTTTTATTTTTATGTATTTTATGTTTTTTAAAGTCATTTCCCTATCCACATTTGTTTGCAGAGCACTTGCCATGCTCTTAACCACACTTTGATGCCATTTGCAGCCCTCTAGCCCTTTCCATTTCATTTTTACAGCCATTTTAGTGCTCAAAAGTTCGGGTCCCCATTGACTTCAATGGGGTTCGGGGTCAAGTTCGGGTTCCGACCCGAGCTTGAACTTTTTTCTGAAGTTTGGCCGAACCCGTTGAACCTGAACATCCAGGTGTCCGCTCAACTTTAGTTAAGATTATACCATAAAGGCGTGTATTTGAGTGTACCAGTGATCCCGCAAATTGATTTAAGATTTTTCCAAACTAATTGCATTGAATAACTTATTATGCATTTTTTCCCTCTTTCTCCCAAATAACCATATTTCAATATACTAAATAAATCTTGCTGACTTCTCCTATAATCTCTGATCAGCTGGGGGAGTGTACCATGTAATCCATTTAAGTACTATTGGATCTGGACCGCCAAATAGTTGCCCTGAACAAAGGGTAGAGATAGTCCCCCATTCTCCACAGCTAGCCAGAGATATTTCTGCTTTATTCGAACTCTCTTTCTGCCCCAAATTAATTAATTGAACAATTTCTCCAATGTTTTGAAAAAAAAAGTCCTTAATCCAAATTAGACAAGGAGAAACTTGATATAAAATATGTGGGAGAAGTGCCCTTTTGAATAAAGCCATCCTATCTGCCTGGCCCAACATCAATTTTTCCCACACTCAGATTTTGATTTTAACTCTATCAGTGGGTTGATGTTAAATTTGGTGTAGTCCACCAACGAGGGATCAATCCTGACACCAAAATATTCCAATGAGTCTGTAAGGGATAGACACTTAACCTCAGAAACTTTAGTTGGAGGAAACTTATTTAAGGGAAGTAGAGCCGATTTCAACCAATTCACTTCATAACCTGAAAATGTACCAAATTTGTTAATAATCGTCATAACATAGGGAAGGGCATGATATCCGTCTTTTAGCAATATAAGGACATCATCTGCATAAAGACTAATTTTGTCCTGCAGGTCCTGCCCTCCAAACCCTCGTATCTGGTCATCTTGTCTAACTCTACATGCGAGCGGCTCTAAAAAGATGGCAAACAAAAAAGTGGACAAGGGGCAACCCGGTCTAGTGCCTCGCTGAAGATCAAATGTATCCGTCCATGAACCATTTATGTTTATCCGCACCTTAGGGAGATTATATAATAACTTAATGCATTGGATAAAAATAGGACCAAAATTCATTTTATCCATTACCTCCTATAGGAAGATCCACTCCACCCTGTCAAAGGCCTTGGCAGCGTCCAGTGACAGGATGGAGCGGTCCTCCCCTTCTCCCAAATAAATATTCATCGTCACTCATCAAATGTTGGTCTGGGCTGAACGCTTCGGGATAAAACCCGTTTGGTCAGGATGTATTATCTTAGTAATTATCCACTTAAGCCTATTAGCTAATACTGTTGCACATATTTTGTAATCCATATTAACCACCTCCCGACCGCTGTACGCGTATATGCGTCCGGGAGGTGGTTGTTTTATTCCTCCTGGACGCATATACGCGTCTTCTCGCGAGACGCGAGATTTCCTGTGAACGCGCGCACACAGGCGCGCGCGCTCACAGGAACGGAAGGTAAGCGAGTGGATCTCCAGCCTGCCAGCGGCGATCGCTCGCTGGCAGGCTGGAGATCCGATTTTTTTAACCCCTAACAGGTATATTAGACGCTGTTTTCATAACAGCGTCTAATATACCTCCTACCTGGTCCTCTGGTGGTCCCTTTTTTAGGATCGACCACCAGAGGACTCAGGTAGGTCAGTACAGTCGCACCAAACACCACACTACACTACACTACACCCCCCCCGTCACTTATTAACCCCTTATAAACCCCTGATCACCCCATATAAACTCCCTGATCACCCCCCTGTCATTGATCACCGCCCTGTCATTGATCACCCCCCTGTCAGGCTCCGTTCAGACGTCCGTATGATTTTTACGGATCCACGGATACATGGATCGGATCCGCAAAAAGCATACGGACGTCTGAATGGAGCCTTACAGGGGGGTGATCAATGACAGGCGGGTGATCACCCATATACACTCCCTGATCACCCCCTGTCATTGATCACCCCCCTGTCATTGATCACCCCCCTGTAAGGCTCCATTCAGACGTCCGCATGATTTTTACGGATCCGATCCATGTATCCATGGATCCGTAAAAATCATGCGGACGTCTGAATGGAGCCTTACAGGGGGGGTGATCAGTGACAGGGGGGTGATCACCCTGATCACCCCCTGTCATTGATAACCCCCCTGTAAGGCTCCATTCAGACGTCCGCATGCGTTTTGTGGATCCGATCCATGTATCCATGGATCCGTAAAAAATCATGCGGATGTCTGAATGGAACCTTACAGGGGGGGTTATCATTGACAGGGGGGTGTTCACCCTGATCACCCCCTGTCATTGATAACCCCCCTGTAAGGCTCCATTCAGACGTCCGCATGCGTTTTGTGGATCCGATCCATGTATCCATGGATCCGTAAAAAATCATGCGGATGTCTGAATGGAGCCTTACAGGGGGGTGATCAATGACAGGGGGGTGATCAATGACAGGGTGTGATCAGGAAGTCTATATGGGTGATCACCCCCCTGTCATTGATCACCCCCCTGTCATTGATCACCCCCCCCCCCTGGTAAGGCTCCATTCAGACATTTTTTTTGGCACAAGTTAGCGGAAATTTTTTGTTTGTTTTTGTTTTTTCTTACAAAGTCTCATATTCCACTAACTTGTGTCAAAAAATAAAATCTCACATGGACGCACCATACCCCTCACGGAATCCAAATGCGTAAACATTTTTAGACATTTATATTCCAGACTTCTTCTCAGGCTTTAGGGCCCCTAAAAAGCCAGGGCAGTATAAATACCCCACATGTGACCCCATTTCGGAAAGAAGACACCCCAAGGTATTCTGTGAGGGGCATGGTGAGTTCCTAGAATTTTTTATTTTTTGTCGCAAGTTAGTGGAATATGAGACTTTGTAAGAAAAAATAAAAAATAAAAAATCATCATCATTTTCCGCTAACTTGTGACAAAAAATAAAAAGTTCTATGAACTCACTATGCCCATCAGCGAATACCTTAGGGTGTCTACTTTCCGAAATGGGGTCATTTGTGGGGGTTTTCTACTGTTTGGGCATTGTAGAACCTCAGGAAACATGACAGGTGCTCAGAAAGTCAGAGCTGTTTCAAAAAGCGGAAATTCACATTTTTGTACCATAGTTTGTAAATGCTATAACTTTTACCCAAACCATTTTTTTTTTTTTTGCCCAAACATTTTTTTTTTATCAAAGACATGTAGAACAATAAATTTGGCGAAAAATTTATATATGGATGTTGTTTTTTTTGCAAAATTTTACAGCTGAAAGTGAAAAATGTCATTTTTTTGCAAAAAAATCATTACATTTTGATTAATAACAAAAAAAGTAAAAATGCCAGCAGCAATGAAATACCACCAAATGAAAGCTCTATTAGTGAGAAGAAAAGGAGGTAAAATTCATTTGTATGGTAAGTTGCATGACCGAGCGATAAACGGTGAAAGTAGTGTAGTGCCGAAGTGTAAAAAGTGCTCTGGTCATGAAGAGGGTTTCACCTAGCGGGGCTGAAGTGGTTAAGTAAGGAGATGGGTCTATAAAATCCCATCTCCACTTCATCCTTTCCCTTTCTCAGGACCAAGGTGATGATGGTTTCTAACATTGAGGGGAGTAAACATCCCTCACTCCAAGAGGCATTAAGCAGATATAATAAATGAGGCAGTAGGACCACACTGTACCTACCGCCGATACAATTTGAAAGGGAGACCATCAGCACCTGGTGCAGAATTAACTTTAATTTACCTAACCACTTCTTCTAGTTTGCGCAATTGAATGGGGGACTCTAGCACAATTCTGTCCGCCTCTGATAGAGCAGGTAAAGCAATTTTTTTCACAAAAACATTTAAAATAAACGTTCAGCCCAGCAACCTCTGATTTATACAGGGAGGAAAAATAGCTCAGGAACTCTTGCTTAATATCTTCAATATCAGCACATATGCCTCCATTAATCTAATACCTTTAATAATGGTGAGTTTCTGTTGACTTTGAAGCTAACAGTCGACCTGGTTTGCCTGCCTCGCAAAACTGTCTCTGACCTGAAAAATTTTTTTTATTTTGACTCTTCTCCGGGAGATGCCGGTTAAATTCTTCCCTTGCTTTTAATAATTTCTGTTGAATATCTATACTTTTATCAATAATGACTGCTCTTTGAAGGGTATTTAACCGACGCTCAAGTACGGTCTCTTTTTCGGCATAAGCGGATTTAGCCATTTTAATTCTAGAAAAAAAAGATACCACAAACAAAAGCATTTAAAGCGTCCCAGATATAATAAACCTGTGTAGAAATGAAATTCATTAACCAAAATTATTTTATCTCATCGCTTATTTTTCCCTGGTTCTTGATTATATTAAGCCAATACGGGTTAAGTCTAAAATTTGGAGACCTAAAAGATTTGGAGAATGGTCTGAAACCGAGTGGGCTTCGTATTTCATACGCAAAATCCTTTCAATAAAGTTAGCGGTAGTAAATGCAAGATCTATTCTGGATAGGGCAGTACAGGAGCGACTATATCAAGAAAATGCTTTTAGATCTCCATATAAATGGCGCCAAATATCACTTATGGCCATTTCCTCATTCCTGACACACATTGAATAATAGCGTCGCACCACCTGTTCTAGTACTTTCTCCTAAGACAGAAGAGATCCTGTCCAACCCACTATTCATTACATTATTAAAGTCCCCCAATAGTATAATCGGATAGTCATCTCTTTGACTAATAAACTCAAAGAGATGAGAGAAAATATTTAATGTTAAGGGAGGGGGAATATAAACAAAGGCCAGTATACAAGTAACTTGAAACCACCGACAGTGGAGGAACACATATCTACCCTCTCTGTCAGTTTTTTTACTAATAAGCTCATACTGTACTCTTTTATGAATATAAATGCTAACTCCTCGTGAAAAAGACGATAAACATGAATGATATTCTGCTTGTGCCCATTTCTTTTTCATATAGGAATTTTTTTCCAAAGTCAGATAGGTCTCTACTTGGGTTGAGTGAACCCCGAACTGTAAAGTTCAGGTTCGTACCAAACTTTAGGATTTTTGGACCCCGGACCCGAACATTTCAGCAAAAGTTTGGGTTCGGTGTTTGGTGATTTCTTGCCACTTTTTGAAAGGCTGCAGAGCAGCCAATCAACAAGCGTTTAACTCTGTGCCCTTACAAGCCTTGACACAGCCATGCCTACTAATGGCATGGCTGTGATTGGCCAGTGCAGCATGTGACCCAGCCTCTATATTAGCTGCACGTCACTCTGCTGTGCTTAGTGTAGGGAGAGGATGCTGCTGTGAGGGAGAGAATCTTTAATCAGAACTGCAATTGAACTCAGCGATCTACATAGATTTCGTTGTGTGGGTGCAGTTTTTACCCTGCCCTGAGCCCAGTGACAGAGAAAAATAACTTTTATCCGTCTGTTAGTTAGGTGGGCAGCGGCGGCCATTTTATGCAAGCTTAGTGCACCAGCACTGCATCTGTGCTTTAGTGACATTCAAATCCAAGCTTGAAATACTGCAATAATATTCTTTTATTAAAAAACACACCCTTTTTTGGCAATATCCTACATCGGGTGCCTTTGCACCATTAGTCAGTGTGGAATTTAAGCTAGAAATACAGCTATAATTTTCTGGGTTTTAAAAAAACACCCTTTTTGGGCAAAATGCACAATTTTACAGCCCTTGCTGCATCTGCACGTGTGAAGTTCAAGCATTATATACTGCTGTCATATTCTGTTATTTAAAAAAAAAAAACTATTTTGGGCAAAAAACTAAAGTTTGCATGCTTTCCTGCATATGCCATTGTGAGATACACCCTTTAGATACTGTGGTTCTATTCTGCTATTAAAAAAAAACACCTTTTTGGGCAAAAAAACATTTTTCAGCCTTTGCTGCATATGTCATTGTGAGATACACCCTTTACATACTGTGGTTCTATTCTGCTATTAATAAAACACCCATTTTGGGCAAAAATCTTTAATTGAGGCCTAGTCAACATCTGTACGTGTGAGGTACACCATATCCATACTGTGGTTCTATTCTGCTATTAATAAAACACCCATTTTGGGCAATATATTTAATTTAGCAGCCTTTGCTGCATATGTCATTGTGAGATACACCATTTAGATACTGTGGTTCTATTCTGCTATTAGAAAAACACCCATTTTGGGCAAAAATCTTTAATTGCGGCCTAGTCTACATCTGTACGTGTGAGATACACACTTTACATACTGTAGTTCTATTCTGCTATTAGAAAAACACCCATTTTGGGAAAAAATCTTAAATTGTGGTCTAGTCTACATCTGTATGTGTGAGATACACACTTTAGACACTGTGGTTCTATTCTGCTATTAATAAAACACCCATTTAGGGCAAGATCCTAAATTTGAGAAATATGAGGAGAGTGTCAAATAAGGGACGTGACCCTGGTCGTGGTGCTGCTGGTGGAGCTCCTGTTGCAGGGAGAGGACGTTGTTGATCTGTGCCAGCTACACGCACAAGTGAAAACCCTTCCTCAGGTGCGAGTAGGCGACAGAAACTGCAGTGGTATTTGGTCGTGCTTAATGCGGCTCTAAGAATGGTGAGGCCAGAACAAGTACAGGCGATAGTAGATTGGGTTGCTGACAGTGCCTTCAGTTCCTTCACATTGTCTCCCACCCAGTCTCCTGCTGAACGATCAGAGTTGGCACCTGCAGCCGCTGCTTTTTGATGACTCTGTTAGCAGGGTTTCTCAGGGCTATCCACCTAGCCCTGCCCCAGAAGTGGAAGAGATTGAGTGCACCGATGCCCATGCACTTATGTTTCAAGATGAGTACATGGGAAGACCATCGCAGCACGTCTTGGATGATGACGAAACACAGGTGCCAACTGCTGGGGCTTTCTGCAGTGTGCAGACCTACAAGGAGGGCAGGGGTGAAGACTGGGTGGAAGATGATGTGGAGGACGATGAGGTCCTCAACCCCACATGGAATCAAGGTCATGCGAGTGACCTGTGTAGTTTGGAGTAAGAGGCAGTGGTCGCACAGAGCCACCAGCACAGCAGAAGAGGGAGCAGGGTGCAAAAGCGGACCGGCCATCCCCTAGACTGCTACTGCCCAATGCAGCAAGGGACCGAGCACACCAAAGCCAGCTCCAAGGAGTTCCGTGGCATGGCAGTTCTTCAGACAATGTGCTGACGACAAGACACGAGTGGTTTGCACACTGTGCAATCAGAGCCTGAAGCGAGGCATAAACGTTCTCAACCTGAGCACAACCTGCATTACCAGGCATCTAGATGCAAAGCACGAGCTGCAGTGGAGTAGACACCTCAAAACCCAAGAAAGGTCTCTGGCTCCTCCTGCTTCCTCTTCTGCTGTAGTCTCAGCCTCTTCATCCACCTCTGGAGTGATAGTGTCACCTGCCACCCCGCAAACAGAGGATCTGCCAGCAACAACACCATCTGGGTTGCCAAGCATCTCCACAATGTCTCACTGAATCGTTCAGCTCTCCATCTCCCAAACGCTGGAGCGGAAGAGGGAGTACCCCCCCACCCACCCGCGAGCCCTGGCCCTGAATGCCAGCATTTCAAAATTACTGTCCTTAGAAATGCTGTAATTCTGTCTGGTGGAGACAGAGTTTTAAAAGCCTTATGGTGGTGGCTGTCCCACAGTACATTGTGCCCAGCCGCCACTACTTTTCCAGGCGTGCCATCCCTTCCCTCCAAAACCAAGTGGGGAACAAAATCAGGTGTGCACTGCGCAATGCCATCTGTGCCAAGGTGCACCTCACTACGGATACGTGGACCAGTAAGCACGGTCAGGGACGTTATATCTCCTCCATAACAGCACACTGGGAAAATGCAGTTTGCCTCCTGTTGCTTCCTCCTCCTACTCTGCTTCCTCATCCTCTACCAGCTCCTCATCCGGACAGCGTAACACCTTCACCACAAACTTCAGCACAGCCAGGGGTAAACAACAGCAGGCAGTTTTAAAATGTATCTGTTTGGGGGACAAACCCCACACCGCACAGGATCTGTGGAAGGGCCTTGAACAACAGATCGATGAGTGCTTGGTGCCAGTGAGCCTCAAACCCGGCCTGGTGGGGTGCGATAATGGGAGAATACTCGTAGCAGCTCTGGGACTAGCCGGTTTGACGCACATCCCTTGCCTGGCGCAGGTGCTGAATTTTGTGGTGCAGAGATTCCTTAAAAATTACCCCGATATGTCAGAGCTGCTGCATAAAGTGCAGGCGGTCTGTGTACGCTTTCGGCGTTCTCACCCCGCTGCTGCACGCCTGTCAGCGCTGCAGCGTAACTTTGGCCTTCCCGCTTACCGCCTCATATGCTACGTGCCCACAAGGTGGAACTCCACCTTGCACATGCTGGCCAGACTGTGCAAGCAGCAGCAGGCGATAGTGGAGTTTCAGCTGCAGCACGCACTGGTGAGTCGCTCGGCGGAACAGCACCACTTCACCACCAATGACTGGGCCTCCATGCGAGACCTGTGTTCCTTGTTGCAGTGTTTCGAGTACTCCACCAACATGGCCAGTGCTGATAACGCCATTCTTAGCGTTACTATCCCACTTCTATGCCTCCTTGAAAAAATGCTGCTGGCGATGATGGAAGAGGATGTGGCACAGGAGGAGGAGGAGGAAGAGGGACCATTTCATAGGGTTTCTGGCCAGTCATTCACAAGTGACTCCGAGGGTGGGTTCCTGCACCCACAAATGCCAGGTACACAATTGTCCAGCCAGGGCACAGTTCTAGAGGATGAGGAGGTGGAGGATGAGGAGGAGAAGATAGAGGAGGAACCTTGTTCACAGCAGGGTGGCACCCAGACCAGCTCATGGCCATCACTAGTGCGTGGCTGGGGGGATACAGAGGACACAGACGATACACCTCCCACAGAGGACAGTTTTTTATTGCCTCTGGGCAGCCTGGCACACATAAGCGAATACATGCTGCAGTGTCTCCGCAACAACCGCCGAGTTGCCCACATTCTAACTTGTGCTGATTACTGGGTTGCCACGCTGTTGTCCTTAATTCCGTCACTAGAGCGTGACCGTAAGATGCGCGAGACGTGCTGCTGGTGGCATTCCCACCTGACAGCGGGGGCACAGTTGAAGCACAAGGCAAAGGCAGAGGAGGAGGAAGAGTTCGCCAATGCAGCTGGGGCACCGCCAGCACCTCAGAAGGCAGGGTTAGCATGGCCAAAATGTGGAAAAGCTTTGTCAGCACGCCACAACAACCAGCACCACCAGCTGATATGGAACGTCTTAGCAGGAGGCAGCATTTCACCAACATGGTGGAGCAGTATGTGTGCACATGCCTACACATACTGAATGACGGGTCTACCCCCTTCAACTTCTGGGTCTCCAAATTGGGCACATCGCCTGAGCTTGCCCTTTACGCCTTGGAGGTGCTGGCCTGCACTGCAGCCAGTGTATTATCTGAACATGTGTTTAGCACTGCAGGGGGCGTCATCACAGACAAGCACAGCCGCCTGTCCAGAGCCAATGTGGACAAGCTTACGTTCATTAAAATGAACCAGACATGCATCCCACAGGACTTGTCCGTACCTTGTGCAGAATAGACATGTATACCGGCCTTAACCAGCCATTTTTCTACTACAGCGCAATTGCTCATTTTTTGTATTTTGGATATTTCCCACTTTTTTGGAGTGTACCCTAATAATAAAAAAAAATGTTTTACCAAAAACCAGTGTTGGCTACCTTGTCCTCCTCCACCGCTGCTTCCACCTACACTGCTACGTCCACCGCCTCCTAAAACTCCTACTTCATATGGACCTCCACCTCATAAATCAATTTTTTTTTTATTTGTACGTATTTTATTTTATGTAATTCACCAATTTCCGAGTGTGTGATATACCACTGATATACCTAGTAGACAGGTAAACAAATTTTACTAATTTGTTTGTTACATTCTGGGGTGAAATTCACCAATTTGTGGCTGTGATATACCCCTGCTATACCTAGTTGTCACCACCAGACATCTGAGAAGCTCTGACAGACGTCCTTCAGAACCTCCTGCTTGAGGTTCCTTTTGTTTTGCTTTCGTTTTCTCATCTCGTTAGCCTCTCTCAGCTGTCATGTAGTTGCACTGATTGCATCCCTTTAAATCCCTTCCCATACTGCATCACTTTGCGGTTTATACAACTTCCTGGAGTGTGTGCATGCTGGATGCTACTACTGAGTCTTCTACAGATAAGTTTGTTCATTTATTTGTCTTTTCCTGTTTGCTGGATCCTAGGTGACCCTGACTCCCTCTGTATTAAGTGTAGGGAGCCGGTGGTCGTGTCCCTTCACTATTATAGGGTGTTCGGGTGTCATACAGTCGAGGAACGGGGATATGCATTCATCTACCATAGAGATTTTTGCATAGGCTGAGCAGTAAGGGAAAGAGCCAGGTCTGTTACAGGGCTTTCCCTCTGGTTCCTTAGTTTTGGATCCAGTCAGTCGGATCTTCATTTTGTGTCTTCTAGTTTTCTGTACACCTTCCGTGACACTAGTAGACAGGTAAAAACATTTTACTAATTTGTCTATTACATTCTTGGGTGACATTTGACCTTCTTTGCCGTGATTAAACCCCTGCTCTGCAAAGGTTATAGGGCCATAAATTTTAAAAAATCGTCTGTTACAATGTCAGGTGACATTTTACCAATTTTGCTGTATACAAACCCCTTCTCTGCATAGGTGACAGGGAATTAAATTTCAAAAATTCTTTATTAATTGACGCGCGGCACCTCCTTTACTTGTAAGCTTCGGCTTCAATAATTTGTCCCACTTTTCCTCTCGATCAACATTTAATTTCATCCATCGACCTCCCTTGGATGTGTTATCTTTTTCTCTCGCTCCCTCTCTGGCGTGGAACCCTGATTCGCCAATAACAGTCATCAACATGGTAGGCTCAGAAAATAACTTTGAAAGTTGATAGAGAAGATATCCAAATGGATCATGGACATCACGGGGACGTGTGATCAGGCAGAAGTTATCTAGAAAACCATTTTGAAACTTGGATCCGGTACCGAGGTATTAGTTGGCACCAAAGCCGACTTCAGATACCTGTTTTAAAATGGTTTTCCAGTTTAATAATTGTATGCCAAAGTTATTCACCGAAGTCTTGTGAGACTTTGATAATAACTCATTTCACTTTGTCGGAGCCCATACATTTTAATAGTGTACAGAGACGGATCTCCGTACTTTATTCAAATAAAGTTTTGAGCGAATCAACTTCGGATCTAGGATCTAAAGCTCACTTTGCTCAACACTATCGCCATATTCTGACTAGAGATAAGCGAATTTCGAAAAGATTTGATTTGGATGGTTCGCCAAATTTTCTGAAAAAATTTGGTTCGGGAGTTTGCTGTGGTAGTGAAACAATATTGTGAGTCAGTATGAGATGTAGATGACAAGCGTCACTCTTAGAATCACTGCACATTTTAATTATTTGGGCAGTTACGTGGCTAAAACTGACCTAATTACTCAAGTGTGAACACAGCGTTACAGGTTAATGTTAGTGTCAGGTATAAAGATCCATGCAGAAGCCCAAGATCCTACTATAGCATGAAAGAGCGCACTCCTTTTACACCAATTCACTGATTACACATAGATTTCTACAGAACCTGCTCTATTAAATGCTTATACTAGTAGATTATCCCCCCCCCCCCCCCCCGACAAAGTGGAGTGGGTGTCAGCAGTAAGTTTGTGTTAACGTCACTGATGATTTTGTCCTTCCTCTGATCCATCAGAACAATAACCACCAAAAAATGGATCCTGTCTGTGGAGCATCCGCCTTCACTCAGTCGGCATTTGGTCAGTAAGCCAAAAAACTAGGAGTGTATCCAAAACAGAGATTACATGTGGATGGAATATGTGAATGTCTTCTGTGTTTTGTACCCACTACTGCTTTTTGCTACCGAATCATAAGCCAATTCTGATGCAAAATAGGGGCCATGTTATGCAGGCCTTACAGCTGTTACATAGACAGGATCCGTTGTGTGTCTCATTTTTCCTTCCTTCTGACAGATCAGAAGAAGGGTAAAAAAATAATGATGTCAGGGAGGCCGAAAAGCAAAATAGTGGCTCAGTCATGAAGTGGGGAGGGTGGGGACAGTATGAGAAGTTCACAGAATGACCCTATGACATAGTGGTGAGGTGCAAGCAGCATGAGGAGACCACAGAGTGGCCTAATGACAGTGTGGAGGTGGCAGCAGCATCAGGAGGAGGCCAAAGAGTGGGACAATGACAAAGTGTGGAGTCGACGGCAGCAGCAGAATCATAAGGAGGCCACGGGGTGGCACAATGACAGTGTGGAGGTGGCAGCAGCAGCATCAGAATGCCACAGAGTGGCACAATGACAGTGCGGAGGTGGCGGTAGCAGCAGCATCAGGAGGAGGCCACAGAGTGGCACAATGACAGAGTCTGGAGGTGGCACAGCATCAAGAGGAGGCCACAGAGTGGCACAATGACAGAGGGTGGATGCAGCAGCAGCATCAGGAGGAGGCCACAGAATGGCACAATAACAGTGTGGAGGTGGCAGCAGCAGCATCAGGAGGCTACAGAGTGGCACAATGACAGAGTATGGAGGTGGCGGCAGCAGCAGCATCATGAGGAGGCCAGCACAATGAGATTGTGGAGGTGGCAGTAGCATCAGAAGGCCACAGAGTGGCACAATGACAAAGTGTGGAGGAGGCAGCACCAGCAACACAAGGAGGCCACAGGGTGGCACAATGAATGTGGAGGTGGCAGCAGCGGCATGAGGAGACCAAAGAGTGGCACAATGACAGAGTGTGGAGGCGGCAGCAGCATCAGGAGGAGGCCACAGGGTGGCACAATGACAGAGTGTGGAGGTGGCAGCAGCATCAGGAGGCCACAGAGTGGCAAAGTGACATAGTGTGGAGGTGGCAGCAGCATCAGGAGACCACAGAGTGGCAGTGGCAATGTGACATAGTGTGGAGGTGGCAGCAGCATCAGGAAACCACAGAGTGGCAAGGTGACATAGTGTGGAGATGGCAGCAGCAGCATCAGGAGAAGGCCACCGAGTGGCACAATGACAGAGTCTGAAGTTGGACGCATCAGGAGAAGGCTACGGAGTGGTACAATGACAGAGTGTGTAGGTGGCAGCATCAGGAGAAGGCCCCCAAGTGGCACAATGGAGGTGCTAGCATCAAGAGAAGCCCACCGAGTGGCACAGTGACACTGGAGTCTGGAGTTGGCGGCAGAAGCAGCAGCATCAGGATACCACAGAGTGGCAAGGTGACATAGTGTGGAAATGGTGGCAGCAGCAGCATCAGGAGACCACAGAGTGTCAAGGTGACATAGTGTGGATATAGCAGCATCATCAGCATACCACAGAGTGGACAGTTGACATAGTGTGGATATGGCAGCAGCAGCAGCAGGATACCACAGAGTGGCAAGGTGACATAGTGTGGAAATGGCAGCAGCATTAGCATCTGGATACCACAGAGTGGCAAGGTGACATAGTGCGGATATGTCGGCAGCATCAGCATCAGGAGACCACAGAGTGGCAAAGTGACATAGTGTTGAGATGACAGCAGCATCAGGAGACCACAAAGTGTCAAGGTGACATAGTGTTGATATGGCAGCAGCATCAGGATACCACAGAGTGGCAAGTTGACATAGTGAGGAGATGGCGGCAGCAGCATCAGGATTCCACAGCGTGGCAAGGTGACATAGTGTGGATATGGCATCAGCATCAGGATACCACAGAGTGGCAAGGTGAGATAGTGTGGAGATGGCAGCAGCAGCATCAGGAGAAGGCCAACGAGTGGCACAATGACAGAGTCTGGAGTTGGCAGCACCAGGAGAAGGCCACAGAATAGCATAATGACAGAGTGTGTAGGTGGCATTATCAGGAGAAGGCCACCGAGTGGCACAATGACAGAGTCTGGAGTTGGCGACAGCAGCATCAGGATACCACAGAGTGGACAGGTCACATAGCGTGGATATGGCAGCAGGATCAGCATCAGGAGACCACAGAGTGGCAAGGTGACATAGTGTGGAAATGGCAGCATCAGCATTTCAATATCACAGAGTGGAAAGGTGACATAGTGTGGAGATGGCAGCAGCATTAGCATCTGAATGCCACAGAGTGGCAAGGTGACATAGTGTGAATATGGCGGCAGCAGCAGCATCAGGATACCACAGAGTGGCAAGGTCACATAGTGTGGAGGTGGCAGCAGCAGCATCAGGAGACCTGAAAGTGACCCGCTGACAGAGTGGGGTGGTGGTTGGCAATACCAGTATCCGCTGAAGAAGGTGAGTGAAAGAAGGAGCACTTGGCATCAGATGTGTGGCATCAGGCGGGTGGCAGCATCAGAGTAGTAGCTGAGGCAGGTAGCCAGAAGAATCCAGTCTCTTGTCAAGGTTTGGTTGAGGCTGCATGGATGATCTAATCAGATGTATCAGTCATTGGTGGGTGGAAATCCTGGCTGATCCAGGCCTGATTTATCTGGACAAAGGTCAATCTCTCTAAATTTTGGGTGGACAGGCGAGTTCTTCTTGGGGTAAACACACACTCTGATGCCACACTACTGGTCGGGGGGACAGCTTCTCCAGGGCAAACTTGGCCAGTTGCGGACACAAATCCAGTTTGGCTGCCCAGTAGTCCGGCGGATCTTAAATTACATTTGGCAGGGTGCACTCCAGGTATGCCACCAACTGTTGGTTCAGGTTCTGCTCTATTTCTAGCTGCTGGTGAGTAGTTTCTTCACTATGCAGCTAAAGAAAGCTGCTCATCAGCTACTCAAGACTTAAGTTGTTGCTGATTGAGCTGGAACTGCTCCTTCCCCTCCACCCTGCAGCCATGGCAAAGGAACGTGAGAGCAGAGGGCCCCCCCGGTCAGACCTACGAGAAGATGGACGATGGCGCAGATAGGCAGCAGCCAGCTGACTACATAGGATGTCTCTGTAGTAGGTTAGATTGTCCGCCTTCTCAGTGGGTTTAAAAAAGGCCCCCATTTTGGACAGGTAGCAAGGGTCCAACAAGGCGGAGGACAGAAGTCATCCCTCTGCCGAATGGTGAGCATGCAGCGGGCCATTTGTGCAAGTGACCTGGAGGGACTCCCTGCCTCCATCTCCAGCGCATACTTCCATGGTGTGTCTGGGTCCTCTGTCTCATATTCCTCATTGCCCTGTAGCTCTTCTGGCTGCTCCTCCTCTCCTGTTCCCTGAGTGGAAAACCACCCATTTCGCTACACATTGCCTGTGCTCCAATGTTTCCCCCCCATTCCTCCTCCTCTTGCAGTTCAGCCCACACAGGGCTCATGTGGCCGTAAGATGTATTTGCCACGTCTCCAGTCCCCTGACCAGCCAGATTTACCAGCATCTGTTCCAAGACAAGAAGCAGTGCAATGATATAATTCACGCCAAGTAAATTTTTCATTTTCTATAGAATTACGTCACTAAAGATTTCACCACAAATATTACTGCAGCTCTGAACACTGAATAAATGGCTTTTGTACCGAAATACGTCAGTAAAAATTTCACCACAAATATTACTGCAGCTCTGAACGCTGAATAAATTTAGTTTTTCTACCGAAATACACCACTAAACGCTTTCAGCACAAATAACAGCAAAGGTGAACTACGTATATATTTCTCTTGTAGTACTGAAATACGCCAATAAACTCCATCACGACATATAACTGCTAAAGTGAACTGCGTATATATTTCTCTTTTTGTACTGAAATAGACCAAAAAACGCTATCACCACGTATAACTGCAGTAGTGAACTGGGTATATATTTCTCTTTTTTTTGTACAGAAATAGGCCAGTAAACACTTTTAGCGAAAATTACTGCAAAAGTGAACTGTTTATATATTTCTCTTTTTGTACTGAAATAGCCCAGTTAAAGCTTTTATTGCAAATAACTGCTATAGTGAACTGTGTATATATTTCTCTTTTTGTACTGAAATAGACCAAAAAATGATTTCACCACGTATAACTGCAGTAGTGAACTGCATATATATTTCTCTTTTTGGTCTAAAATAGGCCAATAATAAATGCTTTTAGTTCAAATAACGGAAAAAGAGAACTGCGTGTATATTTCACTTTTTGCAATGAAATAGGCCTATCAACACTATCACCACATATTCCTGCGGAATAGTGTTGATCGAGCATCATAGTGCTCGGGGACTCAGCCGAACACATCGGGATGCTTGGGTGCTATAACAAGCACCCGAGCACAATGGAAGTCAATGGGAGAACCCTAGCATTAAACCAGGCACTCCCTGCTCTGAAGAGGGGAGGGTGCCTGATTCATAGGAAAAGGTCAGAAATTGAAGGAAACACCACCAAAATGGTTCAAGAACAGCATCTTGGACTCCAAGGTTGCTGCTGGGAGCGATGTTGTCCGAGTAGTATGCAACTTTTACAGACTGACAATAATACGCACCAAACCGAAGATAAAATTGTTATGAAACATTCTCTCCTGTATATTTAAAAATTTCAAGGAAGAGGCACTCCGATATAACCTGTATATCACACAAAGGAGGGCCTCATTCACATTGTGGTACAATTTTTCAGGTCGTGGGACTCCTACACTCATTCAATGTTATTTTCAGCGCAAACCATGGTGACCACGGGTAACAGGAAATCATGGTTCGATTCCGGAGAGGGAGCCTGAGAAACGGCTACGGCTACCACATCCAAGCAAGGCAGCATGCGTGCAAATTACCTATTAGGTATAATTAGGTGAGGGCCTGCAGGTAAGCTGACCCTGTAAAAGATTTAAGGTGCGGGCCTGCAGGTGAGCTGACCCTGTAAAAGATTTTAGGTGCAGGCCTGCAGGTGAGCTGACCCTGTAAAAGATTTTAGGTGCAGGCCTGCAGGTGAGCTGATCCTGTAAAAGATTTTAGGTGCGGGCCTGCTGTTGAGCTGACCCTCTAATAAATTATATGAAAGGGCCTGCTGCTGAACTGACCCTGTAAATCAATGTAGTTGAGGGCCTGGAGGTGAGCTGGCCCTCTAAAAAATTATATTTGAGGGCCTTCAGGTGAGCTGACCCTGTAAAATATTGTAGGTGAAAGCCTGCTGGTGAGCTGACCCTATAAAAATTATATGCGAGGGCCTGCTGGTGAGCTGACCCTGTAAAAGATTTTAGGTGATGGCCTGCTGGTGAGCTGACCCTCTAAAAAAATATATGTGAGGGCCTGCTGGTGAGCTGACCATGTAAAACATTGTAGGTGAGGGCCTGCTACTGTGCTGAACCTGTCATGGTCAATCCAGGCCTTGTTCATTTTTATAAGAATCAACCTGTCAGCATTATCAGTTGACAGAAGGATACGCTTATCTGTTATAATGCCACCAGCAGCACTAAATACAAGCTCAGACAAAACGCTGGCGGCAGGGCAGGCCAGCACCTCCAAGGCGTAGAGCGCCAGTTCATGCCACGTGTCCAGCTTGGACACCCATTAGTTGTAAGGCAATGAGGGATCATTGAGGATGCTGACACAGTCTGCTATGTACTACCTCACCATCTTCCAAAATGTTTCCCTCCTTGTGACACTAGGCCGCGCATTATGGTGAGGGTGCTGTCGGGGTGTCATGAAACTGTCCCAGGCTTTGGAGAGTGTTGCCCTGCCTCTGTTGGAATTGTTGTGTGTTCCCCTTGTCTCCCCTCCTCGGTTGGCCAAGGAACTACAGACTCTGCTGCCAGCGCTGTCAGATTGAAATTGTTGGAGAAACGAGGATCTTCTGGTATTGTACCGTTTTGCTCGTCCTCTCCACCAGAGGAATGAGAGATGAGAAGTTCTCTTTGTAGCGGGGGTCGAGAAGTGTGAACAACCAGTAATCCGTGTAGTCTAAAATGCATATAACGCACGGGTTGCGGGAAAGGCAGCCTAACATGAAGTCAGCCATGTGTGCCAGAGTACCAACAGGCAAGACTTCACTGTCGTCATCAGGAAGATCACTTCATCGCCTCATCCTCTTCCTCCTCTTCTGCCCACCCACGCTGAACAGATGGAATTATACTTCCATTGGTACTACCCTCTGTAACGGAGGCAACCGTCTCCTGCTTCTACTCCTCCTCTTCATCGTCCAATTTGCGCTGAGAAGACGAACTGAGGGTGATCTGGCTATCACCCTGTGTAATGTCTTCCGCCATTTCCACCTCTTCCACATGCAAAGCATTGTCTCTAATTGTGAGCAGCGAGCGTTTGAGTAGACACAGAAGTGGGATGGTTACGCTAATAATAGCGTTATCGCCACTCAAAGTTTCTTAAAACCTCACAGAAGTCAGACACCTATGCCCACTTTCGCTTGTGAATAGCGGAAGCTGAGTGGAAAGGCGACAACCATGTTGCAGCTGGTATTCCACTACTGCCCTCTGCTGCTCACAAAGCCTGGCCAACATGTGGAACATGGAGTTCCATCGTGTGCTCTTGTCGCACAACAACTCTTCTGCAGTGTAGACAGACCAGCTGCAGCTGTCGATGACTAGAGGAAATGTTCACACACACGGCGCACCTTCACCAGTAGCTCAGGCAAATTGGGGTAGGTTTTGAGAAACTGCTGAACCACTAAGGTTAACACGTGGGCTAGGCATAGGATGTGTGTGAGCTTGCCGAGCTCCAAAGCTGCCCCCAATTTAAGTCCTATATCAGACACAACCATGCCTGGTTCTAGGTTGAGTGGCGAGAGCCACAGCTCAGTCTGCTCTCTTATCCCCTGCAACAGCTCTGCGGCAGTGTGCTGTTTTTCCCTTAAGCATATCAGCTCCTGCACGGCCTGTTTGCCGCTTTCCCACTGCAGTGCTACACTGCTTTCAGCTACCGACTGATGACTGACTGGTGGAGGAGGAGGCGGAGGAGGAGAAGTAAGGGTTGCAGCCACTAACGTAGGTGCTGGCTGAAACCCTGATGGAAGTATGGCCCGCAATCCTTGGCGTCGGTAGTACCTGTGCCATCCCAGGGTATGACTCGATCCCGGCCTCCACAACATTTACCCAGTGTGCTGTCAGGGAAATGTAACGTCCCTGGCCGAATGTACTTGTCCATGTGTGGTTAAGTGGACCTTCCCAGTAACTGCGTTGGTCAGAGCACGTGTGATGTTACAGGACATGTTGTTGGTGTAAGGCTGGCACGGCACACAATGAAAAATAGTGGTGGCTGGGGACTGCGTAACGCGGGACAGCCGCCGACATGAAGCTGTGGAAGGCCTTAGTGTCTACAAGCCTAAATGGAAACATTTCCAGGGCCAGTAATTTGGAAAGCTGCACATTTGGTGCTTTTGCCTGTGGGTGGGTGGCTGGGTATTTGCGCTTGTGTTCAAATCCCTGGGGTAAGGACATTTGTACACTGCCCTGGGACACGGAAGTGGATGTGGTCGCTGATGGTGCTTGCAAAGGTCCAGGTGCAGGGCGGGAGGCATCCGGGCCTGCACCTTCGACAGGGGATTGGTCAGAACGTAAAACAGGGGAAGAGGAGGCAGTGGTGTGACCTGCAGACACAGATTGTGGACTCAGGCGTTTGGCCCACCTATTACGGTGCTTGGATGCCATGTGGTGGATCATGCTGGTGATGGTGAGTTGCTAGTGTTGACGCCCCTGCTAATTTTTGTATGGCACCGGTTGCAAATTACAATTCTTTTGTCGTCCGCTCTTTCCTCAAAAAAGCACCAGATTGCGTTACATCTACCCCTTGGCAAGGGAGATTTCCACAAAAGGGGGCTTTGGGGAACAGTTGCGGGCCTGTTTGGTGTGGCCCACCTTCTGCCTTTTGTCACCCCACTGCCTCTTCCAGCCTGATCCCTCCCTTCTCTACTGCTGTCCTCGCTCAGCTTTTCACCTTCCCAGGTTGGGTTAGTGACTTCATTTTCCACCACCTGGTCTTCCACTTCCTCACTCTGATCATCCTTCTGACTTGTTGACCTAACCACTACCTCACTGGAAGAGGCACTCCGATACAACCTGTATATAACATAAAGGAGGGCCTCATTCGCATTGTGGTACAATTGTTCAGGTAGTGGGATTCCTACACTCATAAAGCCTATGCACTAAGTGAAAGGGCTGCCAAAAAATACAAGGAATCGGCACTCCAATACACCCTTTTTTACACATAAAGGAGGGCATCATATGCAGCCTTGAAAAATTATAAATGATGGCCTGCTGGTGACCCTCAATAATATTTGGAGCAAGGGCCTGCTGATCTGATCATCTAAAACATTATGGGCGGTGGCCTGCTTCCGCTTTGGTGACTCTAGTTAACGTGGGGCCGATGGCACGTCCCCGTGACGGCGACGGTTCATTTGGATGTCTGGCCTATCAAAATGGGAAATCAGGGTTTGATGCTGGAGAGGGAGCCAGGGAAACGGCTATGGCTACCACATCCAAGCAAGGTATTATGCGCGCAAATTATCTATTAGGCTTAATTAGGTGAGGGCCTGCAGGTTAGCTGACCCTCTATAAGGTTGTAGGTGACGGCCTGCAGGTGAGCTGACCCTCTAAACAATTACATGTGAGGGCCTTCAGGTGAGCTAACACTGTAAAAGATTTGAGGTGTAGGCCTGCTGGTGAGCTGTCCTCTAAAACATTATCAATCCTTGGCGTCGGTAGCACCTGTGCCATCCCAGGGTACGAGTCGCTCCCGGCCTCCACAAAGTTCACCCAGTGTGCCGTCAGGGAAATGTAGCATCCCTGGCCGAAAGCACTTGTCCATGTGTCCGTGGTTAAGTGGACCTTCCCAGTAACTTCGTTGGTAAGGCTGGCACGGCACACCTTGAAAAATAGTGGCAGCTGGGGACTGCGTAACAAGGGACGTCCGCTGACATCAGGCTGCGGAAGGCCTCAGTGTCTACAAGCCTAAATGGCAACATTTCAATGGCCAGTAATTTGGAAAGCTGCACATTTAGTGCTATGGCCTGTGGGTAGGTGGCTGGGTATTTGCGCTTGCGTTCAAATGCCTGGGTAAGGACATTTGTACACTGCGCTGGGACACAGAAGTGGATGTGGTCGCTGATGGTGCTTGCAAAGGTCCAGGTGCAGGACGGGAGGCATCCGGGCCTGCACCTTCGACAGGGGATTGGTCAGAACGTAACACAGGGGAAGAGGAGGCAGTGGTATGACCTGCAGACACAGATTGTGGACCCAGGCATTCGGCCCACCTATTACAGTGCTTGGATGCCATATGGCGGATCATGCTGGTGGTGGTGAGGTTGCTCATGTTCATATGGCACAGGATGCAAACTACTATTCTTTTGTTATCCACACCTAAAAAAAAGCGCCATACTGCGGAACATCTACCCCTTGGCAAGGGAGATTTCCGCAAAGGGGTGCTCCGTGTAACAGTTGTGGGACTGTTTGGTGTGGCCCGCCTTCTCCCTTTTGGCACCCCACTGCCTCTTCCAGCCTTTTGTGGTGGTGCAGATCTCTCCCCCTCTGTACCGCTGTCCTCGCTCGGCTTTCCACCTTCCCAGGTTGGGTTAGTGACCTCATTGTCCACCACATCCTCATCCACTTCCTCACTCTGATCATCCTCCTGATTTGTTGATCTAACCACAACCTCAGTGATTGACAACTGTGTCTCATCGTCTTCATCAACCTCTTGAGACAGTAATTGCGGTTGACTCATTGGCAACTGTATCTCTTCATCATCCACCTTATTAAACACTAATTGCCATTCCCCACCATCATGTTCTTGTGACTGTGGATGCTCAAGGGAATCAGGGCACAAGATCTCATGTCCCTCTTCAAGCGTCCTTGGCGAGAGGGCCAAATCAAGTAATGGCTATGACAAGAGGTCCTTGGAATATCAGAGTGTGGGTAACACTTGTTTGGCCAGACAGTACATGGTGGGAGGATCAGGGTGAGGATTGTGTTTACCAGACTTCTGGCTACTGAGACTGGACTTGGTGGAAGACAGGGTGGTGCTTAACCGACTAGAAGGATTATCTGCTGCAATCCAACCGACCACCTGCTCGCACTGCGCTGATTTCAGGAGTGGTGTACTGCGCCGCCCTTCAAACTGGGACATGAAGCTAGGTATCTTGGATGATTGTTTTTCTTGTGCTCTAGCAGCAAGCACATTTTCTCCGTGCCCAGGGCCACGGCCTCTGCGTGTACCATCAGCATCACGGCCACTGCCCTGTCCCTTACTGCTCGCCTTCTTCATTTCAAATGTGATATATGCTTGAAAGTCACATGTAGAATAGCATAGAATTTGGAAGTGTACATGCAAAAAAATGTACAAAGGTATTCGTGATGAGGAAACGTTATAGAGGAAAGGTACCACAGGTAATGTCACTGTTCGAAGTGTCTACGGAAAAAGTGCACTGGATGTCACTGATATTTTAGGGATGCGCACACTGTAAACAGGAGATGTGACACGGATAATTTAACTGTCCGCAGGGGACACAGTCTAAAGAAAAAGGTCCCCTGGATGTCACTGATATTTTAGGGATGCACACATCGGCATCGGCTTAATACACAGTATTTAGCGTAGGATGCGCTAGAAATATATATTGCTGCTGTCACACACAATAGTCCTTAAAAAGACTTTTGGGTCTCTGAAAAAATAATTGTATGAGAATCTTCCTATTACACTCCCTACTAGAGATGTTGCAAACATCAAATTTTCTGTTCGCGAATGGCGACCGCGAATTTCCGCAAATGTTTGCGAACTGGCGCACCGGGCAAACCGCCATAGATTTCAATAGGAAGGCGAATTTTAAAACCCACAGGGACTCTTTCTGGCCACAATAGTGAATGAAAAGTTGTTTCAAGGGGACTAACACCTGGACTGTGGCATGCCGGAGGGGGATCCATGGCAAAACTCCCATTGAAAATTGCGTAGTTGACGCAGAGTCGGGTTTTAATCCATAAATGGCATAAATCACCTAACATTCCTAAATTGTTTGGAATAACGTGCTTTAAAACATCAGGTATGATGTTGTATCGTCAGGTAGTGTAAGGGTTACGCCCGCTTCACAGTGACAGACCAAACTATGACAGACCAAACTCCCCGTTTAACGCACCGCAAACAGTCCATTTGCACAACCACAAACTCCCCATTTGCACAAGGTTGGATACCAAGCTAGTCATGTCCCGTTCCTTCTCCTCACTGACGTCATTGAAGGTCTCTTCCTCCACCCAGCCACGTACAACACCAAGGGTCCCCGAAAGGTGACAACAAGCCCCCTGGGACGCCTGCTGTGGTTGGTCTTCCACCTCCTCAAAGCCACCTTCCTCCTCTGACTCCTCTTCTTCAGACTCCTCTCTCTGAGTTGCCGCAGGTCCAGCAATCGACGACGACAAGGCTGCTTCTGGTGGTGATGGTGACCACAACTCTTTCTCTTCATGCTCATCTACGGCCTGATCCCGCACTCTTCGCAGGGCACGCTCCAGAAAAAACGCATATGGGATGAGGTTGATGATGTTGCCTTGGGTTTGACTGACCAGGTTTGTCACCTCCGAAAAAAAGACGCATGAGCCTACAGCCATTGTGCATGAGCGTTCAGTAACGCGGCCAATAAATACCCAGCTCCGCAGAGGCTGTCCTCTTTTTTTTTTTATTAACAAAATCTGTTCTTACCAGTTTAATCTCTGTTTTGTCCCCTATCAGGGGCCGGTGTGGTGTATGGAATAGATTTTAGGAACCGGGAGAGGAAAAAAGATGCTTGGTCGGTCCTCTTACTTCCAATTTGGGGCACGGCGCGTGCGCCGTGCAATGTACTGTGCTACCCAATATAAGTGGTATGTTAAATAGTACTATTCCTATCAGTTTAATCCCTGTTACGTCCCCTATCAGGGGCCGGTGTATGGAAAAGATTTTAGGAACTGTGGAGATGGAAAAAGATGCTTGGTCGGTCCTCTTTCTTCCAATTTGGGGCACTGCGCGTGCGCCGTTCAATTTACTGTACTACCCAATATGAGTGGTATGTTAAGCAGTACTATTCCTATCAGTTTAATCCCTGTTACGTCCCCTATCAGGGGACGTGTATGGAATAGAGTTTAGACAACCACAAAGAGTTGTCAAAAGTTGACACACACATGACATAAATTTTATTCCTCTATGCGTCAATCTTGGTGTAGTGATGACTGTGCTCATGCGCACGTTTGGGAGATTGCAGGCGATGGGGGTTTTTCAAAGCCCATGGTCGTGCTGAGGTAGTTCGGTGACAGTTAAGTGACCCAGAAAACAATGATTCTGCAGTGTGGGCCTTATTGTTGGCCTAGTAGGCTTTAATGATCACCTTAGATGATCACAAAGGAAATTAATGTTTTTTCTATGCAAAGTTATCCAGCCGATCGCTTTTGGTCTGTTCACAATGAAACAATGACCTTATCTCATCTGGGGTGTGCCAACATTGCCATTGCCAATACACTCATAGAGGTGATCGCTTCATTTTGGTATGCAAGCCCCTTCACCACAACAAGGTAACGATCACAAAGGGGAATTGACACATGTATGTGCCTTTTTTTTTTGTTTTGTTTTTGCAGCCACAGTGCAGCACCATGCCTGAAAAATTAGGTATTGTTGCAGCCACTGCTGTAGCAGTGGCCAGAAAAATTGATGTTTCCCAGGCAGAAAGTGCCCTAAAACATTGCGGCTTGAACCCTAGTTGGTGGCGGAGAAGTCAAGCAAGTCATCCGGCATGCAGAGATTAAATACAGCAGCGTGTGGACCATTTTATAGCCCAAGGCATCTCATCAGGCCATTTTTAGTCAAATGCATCCCCCACTGTCAGTCCCTTCGGGATCCATGCCTCATTCATCTTAATAAAGGTGAGGTAATCTAGACTTTTTTGACCTAGGCGACTTCTCTTCTCAGTGACAATACCTCCTGCTGCGCTGAAGGTCCTTTCTGACAGGACACTAGAAGCGGGGCAGGCCAGAAGTTCTATCGCATATTGGGATAGCTCAGGCCACAGGTCAAGCCCGCACACCCAGTAGTCAAGGGGTTCATCGCTCCTCAGAGTGTCGATATCTGCAGTTAAGGCGAGGTAGTCTGCTACCTGTCGGTCGAGTCGTTCTGTGAGGGTGGACCCCGAAGGGCTATTGCGATGCATAGGACTTAAAAAGCTACGCATGTCCTCCATCCGCCACAGCGTCCTGTCCTTGCCGGCGTGGTCGTGGTAGGAGAAGGATTACTTTAACCTCTTCCCCTGTTAGATTCCCGTTGTGCTGTGACATCACCCTTATACGCTGTGTAAAGCATACTTTTTAACTTGTTTTGGAACTGCTGCATCCTTTCCGACTTCCGGTAATTCTGTAACATTTCAGGCACTTTCTGCTTATACCGTGGGTCTAGTAGCATGGCCACCCATTACAAGTCGTTTTCCTTCAGCCTTTTAATACGAGGGTCCCTCAACAGGCATGACAGCATGAAAGACCCCATTTGCACAAGGTTGGATGCCGAGCTACTCATGTCCCGTTCCTCGTCCTCACTGATGTCATTGAAGGTCTGTTCTTCCCCCCAGCCACGTACAACACCACGGGTACCAGATAGGTGACAACGAGCACCCTGGGATGCCTGCTGTGGTTGGTCTTCCTCCTCCTCCTCAAAGCCACATTCCTCCTCTGACTCCTCTTCCTCAGACTCCTCTTCCAGCGTTGCCGCATGTCCAGCAAGCGATGCTGATAAGGCTGTTTCTGGTGGTGATGGTGACCACAACTCTTCCTCTTTACGCTCATCTACAGCCTGATTCAGCACTCTTCGCAGGGCACGCTCCAGGAAAAAAACTAATGGGATGATGTCGCTGATGGTGCCTTCGGTGCGACTGACTAGGTTTGTCACCTCCTCAAAAGGACGCATGAGCCTACAAGCATTGCGCATGAGCGTCCAGTACCACTGTGACACTGTCGTATCCGGGATGTGGAATAGCCCCTGGGGAGCTGGGGGGGTGCAGTTGATGTGGAGCCAGACGCAGCAGCAGAAGAGGACTCAGCCGAGGAGGTTAGCGAAGAGGATGGAGTAGGAGGAGTAGAGGAGGTGGCAGCAGGCCTGCCTGCAAGTCATGACGGTGTCACCAACTCCTCTGCAGAGCCATGCATTCCATGCTTGGCAGCCGTCAGCAGGTTTACCCAATGCGCAGTGTAGGTGATATACCTGCCCTGACCGTGTTTTGCAGACCATGTATCAGTGGTCAGATGGACCCTTGCCCTAACACTGTGTTCCAGACATGCCATGACTTTCTTTTCCACAATAGAGTACAGGTTGGAGATTTCCTTTTGTGAAAAAAGAATTTGGCCGGGTACCTTCCACTGCGGTGTCCCAATAGCTACAAATTTTTTGAAGGCCTCAGACTCCACCAGCTTGTATGGTAAAAGCTGGCGGGCTAAAAGTTCCGACAAGCCAGCTGTCAGACGACGGGCAAGGGGGTGACTCTGTGACATTGGCTTCTTACGCTCAAACATTTCCTTGACAGACACCTGACTGTGGGCAGATGAGCAGGAACTGCTGAAGGTGAGAGGCGGAGTGGCGGATGGTTGAGAGGGGCCAAGGAGGACAGCAGTGTTTGATGTGGCTGAAGATTCTGGACCAGGAGTAGGATGGTGGCTTTGAGTTTGTGTGCTGCTTGTACTCATCATGTGTTGATTCCATAGGTGTTTGTGATGTGAGATCATGTGCCATCGCAAAGCAGTTGTACCTAGGTGGGTGTTGGACTTCCCATGACTCAGTTTCTTTTGGCACAGGTTGCAAATGGCATCGCTGTTATCAGAGGCAGACACACAACAAAAATGCCACACTGCTGAGCTTTGCAATGGCGGCATTCTGGTGGTGGCAACAGCATGCGTTGATTGGCGTGCTGTCTGGCTGACCCCGGGTGCCGATACATGCTGTATGACTGTGCCACTAGCTCCTTGCGACGACCTCCTCCTGCTTCCAACTCGTCTCCTCCTCCTCTCTATCTCCTCATCTGAACTTTCCCCCTGTTCTTCTTCTCTTCGAGCGGGCACCCACGTGACATCCACGGACACATCGTCATCATCAACCGCTTCACTTGTATCTGACAACTCAGCAAAGGAAGCAGCAGCGGGTACAACATCATCATCATCACTAGTGATGAGCGGGAGGTGCCATATTCGATTTCGCGATATTTCAATCGAATATTCGTGTTATATTCGTCGAAATTGAATATCCGTAATTATTCCAATTATCGCAAATAATATGCGATTTAATTAATCGCGTATTGCGATTTTTCTTTTGATAGTATAAGGCAACGTTCCTATGACTAATTGACTATGGCTAGGCTAATATGTGTATTTTACAAAATTTCGTAATATTGCTCTAACTTCGTCTTTTAGAATATTACGAATATTCTAAAAGACGAAGTTAGAGCAATATTATGAAATTTCGTAAAATACACATATAGATTGTAATTTAGCTAATATAGTGCTATAATCATTTTTTTTTTTCTCTATTTTTTTTTGCCTCTTCTGAACTTAAGTTTTGTAAAATATGTGCACTATTAAAAAAATTACTATAGCAGTATATTAGCTAAATTACAATCTATGTGTATTTTACGAAATTTCGTAATATTGCTCTAACTTTGTCTTTTAGAATATTCGTCATATTCTAAAAGGCGAAGTTAGAGCAATATTACGAATATTCTAAAAGACGAAGTTAGAGCAATATTAAGAATATACGTAAAAAGTTGAAATAGCAATTCGATTATTATAACTTGAATTAATCGAATTGCGATTTCAACTTAGCACTGCTATATTCCATATTAGGAATATGGAATATAGCAGTACTAAGTTGAAATCGCCATGCGATTACTTCGAGTTATATTAATCGCATTGCGATTTCAACTTGATGCTGCTGCTGGGTCTCAACTAAACCAGGTCCAAGTTGAAATCACAATTCGATTAATTCAAGTTATAATAATCGAATTGCGATTTCAACTTGGACCTGGTTTACTATGGTTGGCTTCAATGGCTTGGTAGAATTAACGAATATGACGAATGTATTCGTCATATTCAACAAAACGAAGATAACAAATGTATTCGTCATATTCCACAAAACGAAGATAACGAAGTATTCTCCATCTTCGTTTTAGCTACCTATTCATCAACTTCGCTAATTCTATCAATCATATAGGAAAGTTTACTATAGAGACAGCTAAGTTTATTTCGCTATGCGATTATATTACTTTGCTTTTTTTTTTTTATAAATAGAATAATTATAATAATTATCAGGTATTATAATTATTCTATTTTTTTTAAAAAAAAGCTAAGTAATACAATCGCATAGCGAATTAAACTTAGCTGTCTCTATAGTAAACTTTCCTATATGATTGATAGAATTAGCGAAGTTGATGAATAGGTAGCTAAAACGAAGATGGAGAATACTTCGTTATCTTCGTTTTGTGGAATATGACGAATACATTCGTCATATTCGCAAATTCTACCAAGCCAACCATAGTAAACCAGGTCCAAGTTGAAATTGCCATGCGATTAATATAACTCGAAGTAATCGCATGGCGATTTCAACTTAGCACTGCTATATTCCATATTAGGCTAGACGAATATGGAATATAGCAGTTAAGTTGAAATTGCAATTCGATTTTTATAACTTGAATTAATCGAATTGCGATTTCAACGTAATTCTCAAATCCGACAGTACATTCTAGTATATGGAGACGTTCCCATGGTGATGGGGACGCTCCATGAGCACGGAAGTCGGCAGAAGCGGCAATGGGCACTGACTGGAGCAGCCAGGACAGGTAAGAACAACTTTAGGGAAGTGGGAAAGAAAAAAATATAACAATTAAAAAAAAACAAAAAAAAACGAATATTCGATTTTGCGAATATATAGAACTATACTCTAAATATTCGCGAAATCTCGAAGTCACGATATTCGAGAAAAAAATTTGCAATTCGAATATTCGCGCTCAACACTAATCATCACACCGTACGTCCATCTGTGTAATGCTGCCTGACTGAGACATATCCCTGTTATCTACATCCTCTGGGAATAATGGTTGCGCATCACTCATTTCTTCCAACTGATGTGTCAATAACTCCTCTGACAGATCAAGTGAAGCAGCTGTGGTGCTAGTGTTGGTGGTGACAGCAGGCTGGCGAGTAATAACTTGAGAGGTGCCCGAAGCTGAGCTGGAGGAGGATGGTGCGTTCCGAGCGGAATCTGTAGAAGATTGGGTGTCCTGTGTTAGCCAGTCAATTATGTCTTCAGAACTTTTCGAGTTCAGGGTACGTGGCCTCTGAACACTGGGCATTATTCTAGGGCCAAAATAAATCACAGCACCACAACGGCCCCTGTGGGGTGGCCTGCCTCTGTCTGTCATTTTTTTTCGATTAGTAGTACTATGCGTGGAAGCTACTGTGACACCAGATATGAGTTGTTCAACTGGGCACTGGCAGTAGTGGGCACAGTACACGCTTTGGGCCTGACACACATGCTTGCAGGCAACTGCAATTATATTACAGTGAAAATTTTTTTTATTTTTTTTAAATGCAAGCTACTGTGACACCAGATATAAGTGGTGCCATTGGGCACTGGCAGTAGTGGGCACAGTACACGCTGTGGGCCTGACACACACGCTTGCAGACAACTGCAATTATATTACAGTGAAATTTTTATTTAATTTTTTTAATGCAAGCAACTGTGACACCAGATATGAGTGGTGGCACTGGGCACTGGCAGTAGTGGGCACAGTACACGCTGTGGGCCTGACACACACGCTGGCAGGCAACTGCAATTAGATTACAGAAAACAGAAAAAAAAAAAGCTGACTGATGTACTTGCCCTAAAAAGGGCTTTTTGGGGTGCTGTCCTTACAGCAGATCAGATGAGTCTTTGAGGACTGGAGTGCACACTGAATACACTGGCCTAGCTAACGATTTCCCTATTAAATCAGCAGCAGATACACTGTCCCTCCTCTCACTAACACTTCAGCTTCCAAATGAATCTAAGTTGGATGCTGTCGTTGCTTTTTGATAGGAGGTGGGAGGGTCTGGGAGGGAGGGTCTGCTGCTGATTGGCTGGAATGTGTCTGCTGACTGTGAGGTACAGGGTCAAAGTTTGCTCAATGATAACGTATAGGGGCGGACCAAACATCGCATAGGTTCGCCCGCCTCTGCGAACGCGAACAAGCGATGTTCGTCGGAAACTGTTCGCCGGCGAATAGTTCGGGACATGTCTACTCCCTTCACTGTCTGTCCCTTTCTATGCACAGCTCTACCTAACACTGAGCAATTTAGCGCAGGTTGCGCTACAAACATATATTGCTGCTGTCACACACAATAGTCCTTACAAGGACATTTGGATCTCTGAAACGTTTTGGTACCAAAAAAATAAATTCAATTACACTCCCTACACTCTCTGTCCCTTCCTATGCTCAGCTCTTCCTGACTTCAAATGAGCCAAACACGCGTCATCAGGTGCTATATAGCACCCAATGACATGTTCCGGCCAGCCAATCACTGTAATGCTAGTAGCCAACATGGCTACTGGCATTACAGTGAAGGCAGTACTTACATGCATGTTTATTGGCTCCTTAGCAGCCGCGAAACGTGCGTGGAGGAGACTCGAGCATAGCAATGCTCTAGCAGAACTAGTATTCGGCCGAGCATGTTCACTCAACACTACCACTAATACATGCCAAAAAATTATTTAGAACATATAACTGCACCGCACAAGGGCAAATTAGACATAGAAATATTTCCTTGTAATAACCTGTTAATGGCTGTATCAAACAGCACTTGCACCCCAATAACAAGAACGTTCCTATTACCCAAGCTGTAATCTCCCCTATTGGACCCTGTTCTGCTTCAATACTGTGGAATGATTCCTCCCTATCCTTTCCCCGAACTTCTATACAGCAAAATAAAAGTTTTAAAGTCTTTTCTAGCACTCTTCCTAGCGCCTGCTGACATCTCTCCCTGCACTAAGCACACTGGAAAATGGCAGAATCCAAGATGGCTGAGGCTATTTATAGGGCTGTGACATCACAGGGGCTGGCTGGCTGCTGATTGACTGCATGCATGGCATTGTGGGTGATCCCTCGTTCCCAGAGTTCTCGTCCCCATGTCCTAACACATGCAGCGGCCATTTTAGGAAAAAATTTAATTCGTTGCCACGAAGAGTGAGGAAATTCGGATTCGGTGCAAATTGAATTTTTCTTGAAATTCAGATCGAATTCCACTTTGTCAACTTCGATTCGCTCATCTCTAGTAATCAGCACTACGCAACAAGACTTTGTTTTTCAAACGGATGTCAAATAAAGAACATTCTTAAGGATACAAGGACTGTTTCTGGAGAACAATTTTTTATGGTATGTAATATCTAGTTACCAGTCCAGCGATTTCAGCTGTACTCTGTGAAACATAGCCACTGAAAAGAGGACAAGGTTGCCTGGAGTTCGGGAGTACAAAGGACAGGATGAGACTTATTCCTTTCATGTGAAGACAGAGAGAAAGACATTCATATTTACAATCCAATATAAATGAGAATCAACCAACTCACCTCCTCATAATAACGGTTAGGGCCAAGTAAGTCCATTCATGAAAATAAAAATAAAAAAATCCAGCACTTTAAATCTTCAAATGCTCTTTATTTCTTTAGATAGCAATAATTCACAGATACGGACCCTCCACCAGTAGTTGACGCGTTTCGAACAAAAATGTTCTTAATCGTAACTGACAATGACTTACAATCTAATCTCATATTCACCCCACAAAACCCAACATGCGATGAAGTTAGTGAGTAGGGATGAGCGAACTCGAACTGTATAGTTCGGGTTCGTACCGAATTTTGGGGTGTCCGTGACACGGACCCGAACCCGGACATTTTCGTAAAAGTCCGGGTTCGGGTTCGGTGTTCGTCGCTTTCTTGGCGCTTTTGTGACGCTTTCTTGGCGCTTTTTGAAAGGCTGCAAAGCAGCCAATCAACAAGCGTCATACTACTTGCCCCAAGAGGCCATCACAGCCATGCCTACTATTGGCATGGCTGTGATTGGCCAGAGCACCATGTGACCCAGCCTCTATTTAAGCTGGAGTCACATAGCGCCGCCCGTCACTCTGCTCTGATTAGCGTAGGGAGAGGTTGCGGCTGCGACAGTAGGGCGAGATTAGGCAGATTAACTCCTCCAAAGGACTTGATTAACTGATCGATCTGCAGCTGTGGATCATTGAGCTGCTGATCCTCAATTGCTCACTGTTTTTAGGCTGCACAGACCGTTTGTCAGTCTCATTTTTCTGGGGTGATCGGCGGCCATTTTGTGTCTTGTGGTGCGCCAGCACAAGCTGCGACCAAGTGCATTTAACCCTCAATGGTGTGGTTGTTTTTTGGCTAAAGCCTACATCAGGGTGAAGCTGTGACACCAAGTGCATTTAACCAGCAATAGTCTGTTCATTTTTTGGCCATATACAAAATCAGGGGCAAGCTGCGCCTGTCACCAAGTGCATTTAACCCTCAATGGTGTGGTTGTTTTTTGGCTAAAGCCTACATCAGGGTGAAGCTGTGACACCAAGTGCATTTAACCAGCAATAGTCTGTTCATTTTTTGGCCATATACAAAATCAGGGGCAAGCTGCGCCTGTCACCAAGTGCATTTAACCCTCAATGGTGTGGTTGTTTTTTGGCTAAAGCCTACATCAGGGTGAAGCTGTCACACCAAGTGCATTTAACCAGCAATAGTCTGTTCATTTTTTGGCCATATACAAAATCAGGGGCAAGCTGCGCCTGTCACCAAGTGCATTTAACCCTCAATGGTGTGGTTGTTTTTTGGCTAAAGCCTACATCAGGGTGAAGCTGTCACACCAAGTGCATTTAACCAGCAATAGTCTGTTTATTTTTTGGCCATATCCCAGTCTAATTCTGTCACTAAATCCATACCGGTCACCCAGCGCCTAAATACTAGGCCTCAAATTTATATCCAGCTAAATCTGTCCCTAGTGCTGTAGCTGGGCGAGTTATTTAGTGTCCGTTCAAGCACATTTCTTGTTCTGGGTTGAAATACAATTCCCAATTTAGCAATTTCATAATTTAGTGGTTCCTGCTATATCAGAGCTATTTGAAATCTATCCCAAAAAGGGTATATAATATTGAAGGTGCACATTGGGTCATTCAGAATAACTTCACACACACCCGCTACTGTGTATTTCCAAGTCTAATTCTGTCACTAAACCCATACCTGTCACCCAGCGCCTAAATACTAGGCCTCAAATTTAAATCCCTCTAAATCTCTCGTTACCGCTGTACTGTTGTTGCTGGGCAAGATATTTAGTGTCCGTCAAAGCACATTTTTTGTTCTGGGTTGAAGTACAATTCCCAATTTAGCAATTTCATAATTTAGTGGTTTCTGCTATATCAGAGCTATTTGAAATCTATCCCTAAAAGGGTATATAATATTGAAGGTGCACATTGGGTCATTCAGAATAACTTCACACACACCCGCTTCTGTGCATTTCCAAGTCTAATTCTGTCACTAAATCCATACCGGTGACCCAGCGCCTAAATACTAGGCCTCAAATTTAAATCCCTCTAAATCTCTCGTTACCCACCGCTGTACTGTTGTTGCTGGGCAAGATATTTAGTGTCCGTCAAAGCACATTTTTTGTTCTGGGTTGAAGTACAATTCCCAATTTAGCAATTTCATAATTTAGTGGTTTCTGCTATATCAGAGCTATTTGAAATCTATCCCTAAAAGGGTATATAATATTGAAGGTGCACATAGGGTCATTCAGAATAACTTCACACACACCCGCTACTGTGTATTTCCAAGTCTAATTCTGTCACTAAACCCATACCTGTCACCCAGCGCCTAAATACTAGGCCTCAAATTTAAATCCCTCTAAATCTCTCGTTACCGCTGTACTGTTGTTGCTGGGCAAGATATTTAGTGTCCGTCAAAGCAAATTTTTTGTTCTGGGTTGAAGTACAATTCCCAATTTAGCAATTTCATAATTTAGTGGTTTCTGCTATATCAGAGCTATTTGAAATCTATCCCTAAAAGGGTATATAATATTGAAGGTGCACATAGGGTCATTCAGAATAACTTCACACACACGCTTCTGTGCATTTCCAAGTCTAATTCTGTCACTAAATCCATACCGGTGACCCAGCGCCTAAATACTAGGCCTCAAATTTAAATCCCTCTAAATCTCTCGTTACCCACCGCTGTACTGTTGTTGCTGGGCAAGATATTTAGTGTCCGTCAAAGCACATTTTTTGTTCTGGGTTGAAGTACAATTCCCAATTTAGCAATTTCATAATTTAGTGGTTTCTGCTATATCAGAGCTATTTGAAATCTATCCCTAAAAGGGTATATAATATTGAAGGTGCACATAGGGTCATTCAGAATAACTTCACACACACGCTTCTGTGCATTTCCAAGTCTAATTCTGTCACTAAATCCATACCGGTGACCCAGCGCCTAAATACTAGGCCTCAAATTTAAATCCCTCTAAATCTCTCGTTACCCACCGCTGTACTGTTGTTGCTGGGCAAGATATTTAGTGTCCGTCAAAGCACATTTTTTGTTCTGGGTTGAAGTACAATTCCCAATTTAGCAATTTCATAATTTAGTGGTTTCTGCTATATCAGAGCTATTTGAAATCTATCCCTAAAAGGGTATATAATATTGAAGGTGCACATAGGGTCATTCAGAATAACTTCACACACACGCTTCTGTGCATTTCCAAGTCTAATTCTGTCACTAAATCCATACCGGTGACCCAGCGCCTAAATACTAGGCCTCAAATTTAAATCCCTCTAAATCTCTCGTTACCCACCGCTGTACTGTTGTTGCTGGGCAAGATATTTAGTGTCCGTCAAAGCACATTTTTTGTTCTGGGTTGAAGTACAATTCCCAATTTAGCAATTTCATAATTTAGTGGTTTCTGCTATATCAGAGCTATTTGAAATCTATCCCTAAAAGGGTATATAATATTGAAGGTGCACATAGGGTCATTCAGAATAACTTCACACACACGCTTCTGTGCATTTCCAAGTCTAATTCTGTCACTAAATCCATACCGGTGACCCAGCGCCTAAATACTAGGCCTCAAATTTAAATCCCTCTAAATCTCTCGTTACCCACCGCTGTACTGTTGTTGCTGGGCAAGATATTTAGTGTCCGTCAAAGCACATTTTTTGTTCTGGGTTGAAGTACAATTCCCAATTTAGCAATTTCATAATTTAGTGGTTCCTGCTATATCAGAGCTATTTGAAATCTATCCCAAAAAGGGTATATAATATTGAAGGTGCACATTGGGTCATTCAGAATAACTTCACACACACCCGCTACTGTGTATTTCCAAGTCTAATTCTGTCACTAAACCCATACCTGTCACCCAGCGCCTAAATACTAGGCCTCAAATTTAAATCCCTCTAAATCTCTCGTTACCGCTGTACTGTTGTTGCTGGGCAAGATATTTAGTGTCCGTCAAAGCACATTTTTTGTTCTGGGTTGAAGTACAATTCCCAATTTAGCAATTTCATAATTTAGTGGTTCCTGCTATATCAGAGCTATTTGAAATCTATCCCAAAAAGGGTATATAATATTGAAGGTGCACATTGGGTCATTCAGAATAACTTCACACACACCCGCTACTGTGTATTTCCAAGTCTAATTCTGTCACTAAACCCATACCTGTCACCCAGCGCCTAAATACTAGGCCTCAAATTTAAATCCCTCTAAATCTCTCGTTACCCACCGCTGTACTGTTGTTGCTGGGCAAGATATTTAGTGTCCGTCAAAGCACATTTTTTGTTCTGGGTTGAAGTACAATTCCCAATTTAGCAATTTCATAATTTAGTGGTTTCTGCTATATCAGAGCTATTTGAAATCTATCCCTAAAAGGGTATATAATATTGAAGGTGCACATAGGGTCATTCAGAATAACTTCACACACACGCTTCTGTGCATTTCCAAGTCTAATTCTGTCACTAAATCCATACCGGTGACCCAGCGCCTAAATACTAGGCCTCAAATTTAAATCCCTCTAAATCTCTCGTTACCCACCGCTGTACTGTTGTTGCTGGGCAAGATATTTAGTGTCCGTCAAAGCACATTTTTTGTTCTGGGTTGAAGTACAATTCCCAATTTAGCAATTTCATAATTTAGTGGTTTCTGCTATATCAGAGCTATTTGAAATCTATCCCTAAAAGGGTATATAATATTGAAGGTGCACATAGGGTCATTCAGAATAACTTCACACACACGCTTCTGTGCATTTCCAAGTCTAATTCTGTCACTAAATCCATACCGGTGACCCAGCGCCTAAATACTAGGCCTCAAATTTAAATCCCTCTAAATCTCTCGTTACCGCTGTCCTGTTGTAGCTGGGAAAGTTATTTAGTGCCCGTCAAAGCACATTTTTTGTTCTGGGTTGAAGTACAATTCCCAATTTAGCAATTTCATAATTTAGTGGTTCCTGCTATATCAGAGCTATTTGAAATCTATCCCAAAAAGGGTATATAATATTCAAGGTGCACATTGGGTCATTCAGAATAACTTCACACACACGCTTCTGTGCATTTCCAAGTCTAATTCTGTCACTAAATCCATACCGGTCACCCAGCGCCTAAATACTAGGCCTCAAATTTATATCCCGCTGAATTTGAATACAATACATTGGGCCAAATAATATATTTGTTGTTGTGGTGAACCATAACAATGAGAAAAACATCTAGTAAGGGACGCGGACGTGGACATGGTCGTGGTGGTGTTAGTGGACCCTCTGGTGCTGGGAGAGGACGTGGCCGTTCTGCCACATCCACACGTCCTAGTGTACCAACTACCTCAGGTCCCAGTAGCCGCCAGAATTTACAGCGATATATGGTGGGGCCCAATGCCGTTCTAAGGATGGTAAGGCCTGAGCAGGTACAGGCATTAGTCAATTGGGTGGCCGACAGTGGATCCAGCACGTTCACATTATCTCCCACCCAGTCTTCTGCAGAAAGCGCACAGATGGCGCCTGAAAACCAACCCCATCAGTCTCTCACATCACCCCCATGCATACCAGGGAAACTGTCTCAGCCTCAAGTTATGCAGCAGTCTCTTATGCTGTTTGAAGACTCCGCTGGCAGGGTTTCCCAAGGGCATCCACCTAGCCCTTCCCCAGCGGTGAAAGACATAGAATGCACTGACGCACAACCACTTATGTTTCCTGATGATGAGGACATGGGAATACCACCTCAGCATGTCTCTGATGATGACGAAACACAGGTGCCAACTGCTGCGTCTTTCTGCAGTGTGCAGACTGAACAGGAGGTCAGGGATCAAGACTGGGTGGAAGACGATGCAGGGGACGATGAGGTCCTAGACCCCACATGGAATGAAGGTCGTGCCACTGACTTTCACAGTTCGGAGGAAGAGGCAGTGGTGAGACCGAGCCAACAGCGTAGCAAAAGAGGGAGCAGTGGGCAAAAGCAGAACACCCGCCGCCAAGAGACTCCGCCTGCTACTGACCGCCGCCATCTGGGACCGAGCACCCCAAAGGCAGCTTCAAGGAGTTCCCTGGCATGGCACTTCTTCAAACAATGTGCTGACGACAAGACCCGAGTGGTTTGCACGCTGTGCCATCAGAGCCTGAAGCGAGGCATTAACGTTCTGAACCTGAGCACAACCTGCATGACCAGGCACCTGCATGCAAAGCATGAACTGCAGTGGAGTAAACACCTTAAAACCAAGGAAGTCACTCAGGCTCCCCCTGCTACCTCTTCTGCTGCTGCCGCCTCGGCCTATTCTGCTGCTGCCGCCTCGGCCTCTTCCTCCGCCTCTGGAGGAACGTTGGCACCTGCCGCCCAGCAAACAGGGGATGTACCACCAACACCACCACCACCACCTCCGTCACCAAGCGTCTCAACCATGTCACACGCCAGCGTTCAGCTCTCCATCTCACAAACATTTGATAGAAAGCGTAAATTCCCACCTAGCCACCCTCGATCCCTGGCCCTGAATGCCAGCATTTCTAAACTACTGGCCTATGAAATGCTGTCATTTAGGCTGGTGGACACAGACAGCTTCAAACAGCTCATGTCGCTTGCTGTCCCACAGTATGTTGTTCCCAGCCGGCACTACTTCTCCAAGAGAGCCGTGCCTTCCCTGCACAACCAAGTATCCGATAAAATCAAGTGTGCACTGCGCAACGCCATCTGTAGCAAGGTCCACCTAACCACAGATACGTGGACCAGTAAGCACGGCCAGGGACGCTATATCTCCCTAACTGCACACTGGGTAAATGTAGTGGCAGCTGGGCCCCAGGCGGAGAGCTGTTTGGCGCACGGCCTGCCGCCGCCAAGGATCGCAGGGCAACATTCTTTGCCTCCTGTTGCCACCTCCTCCTTCTCGGCTTCCTCCTCCTCTTCTTCCACCTGCTCATCCAGTCAGCCACACACCTTCACCACCAACTTCAGCACAGCCCGGGGTAAACGTCAGCAGGCCATTCTGAAACTCATATGTTTGGGGGACAGGCCCCACACCGCACAGGAGTTGTGGCGGGGTATTGAACAACAGACCGACGAGTGGTTGCTGCCGGTGAGCCTCAAGCCCGGCCTGGTGGTGTGTGATAATGGGCGAAATCTCGTTGCAGCTCTGGGACTAGCCAATTTGACGCACATCCCTTGCTTGGCGCATGTGCTGAATTTGGTGGTGCAGAAGTTCATTCACAACTACCCCGACATGTCAGAGCTGCTGCATAAAGTGCGGGCCGTCTGTTCGCGCTTCCGGCGTTCACATCCTGCCGCTGCTCGCCTGTCTGCGCTACAGCGTAACTTCGGCCTTCCCGCTCACCGCCTCATATGCGACGTGCCCACCAGGTGGAACTCCACCTTGCACATGCTGGACAGACTGTGCGAGCAGCAGCAGGCCATAGTGGAGTTTCAGCTGCAGCACGCACGGGTCAGTCGCACTACAGAACAGCACCACTTCACCACCAATGACTGGGCCTCCATGCGAGACCTGTGTGCCCTGTTGCGCTGTTTCGAGTACTCCACCAACATGGCCAGTGGCGATGACACCGTTATCAGCGTTACAATACCACTTCTATGTCTCCTTGAGAAAACACTTAGGGCGATGATGGAACAGGAGGTGGCCCAGGAGGAGGAGGAGGAGGATGAGGAAGAGGGGTCATTTTTAGCACTTTCAGGCCAGTCTCTTCGAAGTGACTCAGAGGGAGGTTTTTTGCAACAGCAGAGGCCAGGTACAAATGTGGCCAGCCAGGGCCCACTACTGGAGGACGAGGAGGACGAGGATGAGGAGGAGGTGGAGGAGGATGAGGATGAAGCATGGTCACAGCGGGGTGGCACCCAACGCAGCTCGGGTCCATCACTGGTGCGTGGCTGGGGGGAAAGGCAGGACGATGACGATACGCCTCCCACAGAGGACAGCTTGTCCTTACCCCTGGGCAGCCTGGCACACATGAGCGACTACATGCTGCAGTGCCTGCGCAACGACAGCAGAGTTGCCCACATTTTAACCTGTGCGGACTACTGGGTTGCCACCCTGCTGGATCCACGCTACAAAGACAATGTGCCCACCTTACTTCCTGCACTGGAGCGTGATAGGAAGATGCGCGAGTACAAGCGCACGTTGGTAGACGCGCTACTGAGAGCATTCCCAAATGTCACAGGGGAACAAGTGGAAGCCCAAGGCCAAGGCAGAGGAGGAGCAAGAGGTCGCCAAGGCAGCTGTGTCACGGCCAGCTCCTCTGAGGGCAGGGTTAGCATGGCAGAGATGTGGAAAACTTTTGTCAACACGCCACAGCTAACTGCACCACCACCTGATACGCAACGTGTTAGCAGGAGGCAACATTTCACTAACATGGTGGAACAGTACGTGTGCACACCCCTCCACGTACTGACTGATGGTTCGGCCCCATTCAACTTCTGGGTCTCTAAATTGTCCACGTGGCCAGAGCTAGCCTTTTATGCCTTGGAGGTGCTGGCCTGCCCGGCAGCCAGCGTTTTGTCTGAACGTGTATTCAGCACGGCAGGGGGCGTCATTACAGACAAACGCAGCCGCCTGTCTACAGCCAATGTGGACAAGCTGACGTTCATAAAAATGAACCAGGCATGGATCCCACAGGACCTGTCCGTCCCTTGTCCAGATTAGACATTAACTACCTCCCCATAACCATATATTATTGGACTCCAGGGCACTTCCTCATTCAATCCTATTTTTATTTTCATTTTACCATTATATTGCGATGCTACCCAAAGTTGAATGAACCTCTCCTCTGCCTGTGTGCTAGGCCTAAATATATGCCAATGGACTGTTGCAGTGGTGGCTGACATGAAGCCTGATTCTCTGCTATGACGTGCAGACTAATTCTCTGCTGACATGAAGCCAGATTGTCTGTTACGGGACCTCTCTCCTCTGCCTGGGTGCTGGGCCTAAATTTATGACAATGGACTGTTGCAGTGGTGGCTGACGTGAAGCCTGATTCTCTGCTATGACATGCAGACTGATTCTCTGCTGACATGAAGCCAGATCCTCTGTTACGGGACCTCTCTCCTCTGCCTGGGTGCTGGGCCTAAATTTATGACAATGGACTGTTGCAGTGGTGGCTGACGTGAAGCCTGATTCTCTGCTATGACATGCAGACTGATTCTCTGCTGACATGAAGCCAGATCCTCTTTTACGGGACCTCTCTCCTCTGCCTGGGTGCTGGGCCTAAATTTATGACAATGGACTGTTGCAGTGGTGGCTGACGTGAAGCCTGATTCTCTGCTATGACATGCAGACTGATTCTCTGCTGACATGAAGCCAGATCCTCTGTTACGGGACCTCTCTCCTCTGCCTGGGTGCTGGGCCTAAATTTATGACAATGGACTGTTGCAGTGGTGGCTGACGTGAAGCCTCATTCTCTGCTATGACATGCAGACTGATTCTCTGCTGACATGAAGCCAGATCCTCTGTTACGGGACCTCTCTCCTCTGCCTGGGTGCTGGGCCTGAATATATGCCAATGGACTGTTGCAGTGGTGGGTGACGTGAAGCCTCATTCTCTGCTATGACATGCAGACTAATTCTCTGCTGACATGAAGCCAGATTGTCTGTTACGGGACCTCTCTCCTCTGCCTGTGTGTGTGCTGGGCCTAAATATATGCCAATGGACTGTTGCAGTGGTGGCTGACGTGAAGCCTCATTCTCTGCTATGACATGCAGACTGATTCTCTGCTGACATGAAGCCAGATCCTCTGTTACGGGACCTCTCTCCTCTGCCTGGGTGCTGGGCCTAAATTTATGACAATGGACTGTTGCAGTGGTGGCTGACGTGAAGCCTGATTCTCTGCTATGACATGCAGACTGATTCTCTGCTGTCATGAAGCCAGATTGTCTGTTACGGGACCTCTCTGCTCTGCCTGTGTGCTAGGCCTAAATATATGCCAATGGACTGTTGCAGTGGTGGGTGACGTGAAGCCTGATTCTCTGCTATGATATGAAGACTGATTCTCTGCTGACATGAAGCCAGATTGTCTGTTACGGGACCTTTCTCCTCTGCCTGGGTTCTGGGCCTAAATTTATGAAAATTGACTCTTACAGTGGTGGGTGACGTGAAGCCTGATTCTCTGCTATGATATGAAGACTGATTCTCTGCTGACATGAAGCCAGATTGTCTGTTACGGGACCTTTCTCCTCTGCCTGGGTTCTGGGCCTAAATTTATGAAAATTGACTCTTACAGTGGTGGGTGACGTGAAGCCTGATTCTCTGCTATGATATGAAGACTGATTCTCTGCTGACATGAAGCCAGATTGTCTGTTACGGGACCTTTCTCCTCTGCCTGGGTTCTGGGCCTAAATTTATGAAAATTGACTCTTACAGTGGTGGGTGACGTGAAGCCTGATTCTCTGCTATGATATGAAGACTGATTCTCTGCTGACATGAAGCCAGATTCTCTGTTACGGGACCTCTCTCCTCTGCCTGGGTGCTGGGCCTAAATTTATGACAATGGACTGTTGCAGTGGTGGCTGACGTGAAGCCTCATTCTCTGCTATGACATGCAGACTAATTCTCTGCTGACATGAAGACAGATTCTCTGTTACGGGACCTCCCTCCTCTGCCTGGGTGCTGGGCCTAAATATATGCCAATGGACTGTTGCAGTGGTGGCTGACGTGAAGCCTCATTCTCTGCTATGACATGCAGACTAATTCTCTGCTGACATGAAGACAGATTCTCTGTTACGGGACCTCCCTCCTCTGCCTGGGTGCTGGGCCTAAATATATGCCAATGGACTGTTGCAGTGGTGGCTGACGTGAAGCCTCATTCTCTGCTATGACATGCAGACTGATTCTCTGCTGACATGAAGCCAGATTCTCTGTTACGGGACCTCTCTCCTCTGCCTGTGTGTGTGCTGGGCCTAAATATATGCCAATGGACTGTTGCAGTGGTGGCTGACGTGAAGCCTCATTCTCTGCTATGACATGCAGACTAATTCTCTGCTGACATGAAGCCAGATTCTCTGTTACGGGACCTCTCTCCTCTGCCTGTGTGTGTGCTGGGCCTAAATATATGCCAATGGACTGTTGCAGTGGTGGCTGACGTGAAGCCTCATTCTCTGCTATGACATGCAGACTAATTCTCTGCTGACATGAAGACAGATTCTCTGTTACGGGACCTCCCTCCTCTGCCTGGGTGCTGGGCCTAAATATATGCCAATGGACTGTTGCAGTGGTGGCTGACGTGAAGCCTCATTCTCTGCTATGACATGCAGACTGATTCTCTGCTGACATGAAGCCAGATTGTCTGTTACGGGACCTCTCTCCTCTGCCTGGGTGCTGGGTAGTGTTGAGCGCGAATATTCGAAAAGCAAATTTTTTTCGCGAATATCGCAACTTCGCGATTTCGCGAATATTTCGAATATAGTGCTATATATTCGTAAAAACGAATATTCGTTTTTTGTTTTTTCCCCCCCCCCCACAAAATTACAGTACACATATAATTGATTGTTTCCCAAAGGTCCAACAGCTCAGATCTTACTCACATTGCCTAGAAAGTGATTGAGGCGCGAATCTTCGTAAGGCGATTTTATTAGCGCACATGCGAATATCGGCACGTCCCAGAACAGAGGCAAAGGGCTTTGCATTCATACATTAGTGAATTGAGTTGCGAATCTTCGTAAGGCGATTTTATTAGCGCACATGCGAATATCTACACTTGTCCCAGAACAGAGGCAAAGGGCTTTGCATTCATACATTAGTGATTGAATTGAGCTGCGAATCTTCGTAAGGCGATTTTATTAACGCAAATGCAAATATCTACACTTGTCCCCAGAACAGAGAGGCAAAGGCCTGTGCATTCATATAGTATAGCACCATATTCGCGAATACGTAGAACTTCGTAAAATTCGATTAACGAAAATTCGTATTTTTTATTTTACTTTCCACCTTACAGATTACATTGATCTGTACTCTGTCAACTACTGTCATCACCCCCCACTGTATCTCGATTGATTCCCAAAAGTCTCACATTCCCTAGAAAGTCATTGAGGTGCGAATCTTCGTAAGGCGATTTTATTAGCGCACATGCGAATATCTACACTTGTCCCAGAACAGAGGCAAAGGGCATTGCATTCATACATTAGTGATTGAATTGAGTTGCGAATCTTCGTAAGGCGATTTCATTAGCGCACATGTGAATTTTGCATAGCATATGTATTATGCGATAATTCGAATTATCGCATATGCGAAATAATAACGAATTTGAATAATCGCGAATATTTTACGAATATTCTTTCGAATATTCACAAAATTTCGCGAATTCGAATATGGGACATGCCGCTCAACACTAGTGCTGGGCCTAAATTTATGACAATGGACTGTTGCAGTGGTGGGTGACGTGAAGCCTGATTCTCTGCTATGACATGCAGACTGATTCTCTGCTGACATGAAGCCAGATTGTCTGTTACGGGACCTCTCTCCTCTGCCTGGGTGCTGGGCCTAAATATATGCCAATGGACTGTTGCAGTGGTGGCTGACGTGAAGCCTCATTCTCTGCTATGACATGCAGACTAATTCTCTGCTGACATGAAGCCAGATTGTCTGTTACGGGACCTCTCTCCTCTGCCTGGGTGCCGGGGCCTAAATATCTGAGAATGGACTGTTCCAGTGGTGGGTGACGGGAAGCCAGATTCTCTGCTATGGAACCTCTCTCCAATTGATTTTGGTTAATTTTTATTTATTTAATTTTTATTTTAATTCATTTCCCTATCCACATTTGTTTGCAGGGGATTTACCTACATGTTGCTGCCTTTTGCAGCCCTCTAGCTCTTTCCTGGGCTGTTTTACAGCCTTTTTAGTGCCGAAAAGTTCGGGTCCCCATTGACTTCAATGGGGTTCGGGTTCGGGACGAAGTTCGGATCGGGTTCGGATCCCGAACCCGAACATTTCCGGGATGTTCGGCCGAACTTCTCGAACCCGAACATCCAGGTGTTCGCTCAACTCTATTAGTGAGGTCAGGACTGCACATTGCAGAACAGTCTGATAGATTAGTTGTATCAACTACAGACAGATTGTACATTACTTACTTTTTGTCTTAATCCATATGTCTGCAAATTCGGTCTTCTTAGTACAATTCTGCTCAACACATGAGACAGAATATAGACTGATGTGTAGACATAGTACATGTTATGATCATGATACTTTTTATTTGGGAAATGATGTATCTCACTACAGTTAACTGCCGGATCATATCCACTTAGCATTTTTAAAAAAATATTTTTATTTTTATTTTTAGTCCGGCATTTATAAAGGGTGTACCAAAGATCTTCCAGCAGCGGGTCATCTGGACGGGTCAAGGGGTTCACGTTTTTAATGATATTAAACTTGGGGACTTCTTTCCTTGGTAACATGAACATTAAACTGCAGTTGACCAACTGATAAAATACATCTCCAGAATCTAAAATATTAATCCAAGACTCATGAAAGATCATGGTGATATTTTCCATTTCAGCATTATAGATACTTTCAGCATAATACCTGTTATAAAGGCCACAAATCACTATGACTTTTGCATGTGATTTTCTAATTTTGGCTATTTCCAATTTGTTCATATCGTAATCCTTTTTTTGTAATTTGATGATAAAGTCTACACAGATATTATGCTCAGTCATCATTTTACTAAGTACTTCTGACTCCATTTCACCAATTCCATTGTCTGGTGTAATAATCCCAACCCAGTTCCATCCAAAATATTGCAGAGTCTTCACAATAGCTTCATATCGCACCTGGTCATCTGGAGTAATCTGATATGATGTTGGATATGAGACTCTATCACTCAGGAGAGGGTCAAAATGTCCAAAATAGATCTACAAGAACAAAACACACCAAAAAAATCTCAAGCATGGGCGTATATTCTGCTATACTGTAGATGTCATCACCTTCTGATATCTATTTCTATATTTTGGAAATGTTCTATGATATCATGTTGTTGAATGATACCATGGAGATGCTACTAACCTGTGTAAACTTATATAGACTGAGGAATTGTATCAAGGCACTATTGGTTTCAGATCCAGGATTCGCCACAAAGGCAGCCACTTCACCATCACCCGAACAGAAGTAGTTTGGAGCCTCCTTATCTTTTCCAGACATTATTTGCATGGCAGACTTTAGAGATTTTCTTGGACTTCCACATGTATCAAATATTTTATAGCCAAGAGTAATATTAGGAAGAAGGTCGGGATCTTTGTTAATCTCATCAATCGCAAAAATGAAAGCCAAAATATTTTTATATGGCTCAATTTGAACTCTGAAATATTTAATGGCGCAAACCAGCACAATATACAAAGAACATAATTAACATTCCATTTACAGTTTTGATCCATGATTTCCTAACTACTCCACATTGTGAGAACATACATTTTTAACATGTGGACTAGAGATAAGTCAATTTCTTGAAATTTGTTTCAGGTCAAACAAATCAGTTGGCAGATTCTATTTGGGTATGAATAAATTCAACTCAAATTCAAAGTTCTCAAATTCCCCTAAAAAGGACTTGTTTGACACTATAAGGTGTCCTAGGGCTGCATCCAACCCCTCTCAAGCTCATAACGCCAAAATTGAAATAATGTTGCAAATATGATCTCTATTGGGGGGGGGGGGGGCAGATGCTTTTTGCTGTTTATACACACAGTAGTATTGGAAAATGCAATAGCTTGTTTTGAACAAAGTGTCTGGCTAATAGAATGATGATCAGGAAAATGTGCACTGTCTTGCTCATATTTTCCACATGGGCAAGTGATGCCTCCCTAAGTGCTAAAGGAGCACCACAGGGAGAGATTTATCAAAATTTGTGAAAAGGAAAACTGTCTTAGCTTCCCATAGCAACCAATCAGATCCAGACTTTCATTTCCCAAAGGAGCTCTGAAAAATGAAAGGTGGAATCTGATTGGTTGCTATGGGTATGTAAGATGGTTTACCTTTAATAAATCTCCCAGATAGTTCTTACATTTATGCTTGAACATCTGCATTTTATTTTTTGCCTCCAGAACTTGCTCACTGTAGTGTTTTTCAAATGGTATTGTGGAAAAAAATGTCCACATGGGCAGTGCCCACACAGGGCCACCATAGCAATGCTAAAAACATTTTTGTCACTACCATCGCACAAGATTGTCCTATATCTGACAGCTTTTGAACCTGCAACAATAGCATCAGCATTACCTGCTTCCAATCTGACCACAATTGAAGCAGATCTATCTCTGGCAGTTTGTAATGATGTTTTTTTTACACTGAACATTGTACATTTCTCTTTTCCGGAAGCATTCACCATCTTCCTCTGATGTCACAATCTCCTTATGCCCCTGATCCAGTTCCTAGATCTTGTTCAACACACAATCATCAAAGTAGTCATCATTGCCATCATCTCTGCTACATTTTTCAGACTGTAATATGTAATTGGCTCCTTGCCCCCACTCATGATTTCTACCTCTGTGAGCTACAAGTGCCCCAAACACCACTACCACCACCAACACAACTATGCATTTCAACCTCATCCACCACCCTGCTGTGAATGGGATTATGAATGAGCCATCTAGGGCAAAATCTCATCTTCTTCCTCCTCCTCAATAGTAATCCATAGTAGTAGTAGTAGTAGTAGTATTAGTAGTAGTAGTAGTAGTAAGGGAGAACAGTGACATTCAACTACTGGCTGATGCCAACTGTGCTGCTATTTTCACTATAACCACCCACATTCTCCGTCTTGTGTATGACGTGGCAATAAACTTTTGTTTGCCATGAGTCCACACATATCCAATCTGATGTTTTGCAAGACATTTTATTTTTAAGCCAATTTAACCCAATCAGTGTCAGGGGTCCAGCTCTTTCTGACTTGCAGGTGTCCGGCTGCCTCTATAGAGCTTGCGGAAGCAGGCTCTCTCCCCATCCCCATCGAATCCCCACACTGCGGTGACGGTGACCCAATGGCTGTGAAGGCAGCCTGAACTCATCCCACAAAAAATAAGAAAATGCATAGTTGTCAGAAAATAGCTGTACTGGTACCCCAGAGACTGTTCAATACCAACATGATACCCGTAAAAATCAGAATCTGCGCTGCAAAAGCCATATAGTGCTCCTTTCCTTCTGAATCCTGGGGTGTGCCCCCCCTACAGCAGTTTACAACCACATATGGGGTGTTACCGTAGTCAGGGGAAAATGGGTAAAAAATTATGGGATGCTTTTTCTCATGTTACCCCTTGTAAAAATTAAAAATTTGGGGCTAAAGAAACAATTTATTGGAAGAAATTAAATTTATCATTTTTAGATCCAACTGTTTCTAAATTACGTAATACAACTGTCTGAATCAAAATGCTTAGTACACCTTTTACTAAATTCCTTGAGGGGTGTAATTTCTAAAATGGGGTCACTTTTTGGGGATTCCACTGTAGGGGTACGTCAGGGTCTCTACAACATATAGGCCTCTTTCACACGGGCCTCATGTTTTTTGGCCGGATGCGTTCAGGATGCGTTCAGTGAAAAGCTTGCGATTTTTCTAGCGAGTGCTGTAATTTTACTATGCGATTGCGTCGCGTTTCACGCGCGTGTGGCATGCGTTTTTCACGCGCGTGAAAAAAAACTGATCCATCCACTAGATTCACCTGTAATGCAAAGACAATATAAATAGCCCCAGCATGCAGTGTTTTGTTGGACAGCTCCATTTTTTTGGTGGAGAGTGTTTTTTGTGTGGTTGACGTGTGTCTTTGTTATTGGATTATCCTTTGCAGGATGTCCACTTTCACCCTGTCATCAACTGACCATGTCTTTTTGCACTGGCTGGTGTCCCGTTGTTTTGGAAAGCAGCCAGAAATGATTGAGGAGGAGCCGCGGAGGAAGCGTATGTGGGTGCATCCTATACTTTCGCAGTGGCCCAGCAAAGGACTATTTTTTGGCTTGTACGCTGAGCTCCGTGCGCACCCTCCAAAGTTCTTCAATTATAGCCGAAAAATCCAATACATGAATGTATGTTTGCAGATTGTGAATAAAAAATTTAAAATGTATGGATATTTTGTGGCTAATCATAAATCTATATTGTATTGTGTGTGTTTGTGCAAAATAAACACCAAAGTTAACAATTATAAACTTGAAAAATAAAAGTGTTTTATTGCACACTCTATTCCAATATACTCTGGCTTTTCAAAAAAAAAATAAACAGTAAACAAATATAAATTATACATTTACATAACGTCTTGATGGCGACGAGGCTCCCTGATAATGAGGGGCAGAAATTTGTTGCTGCGAATGAGGCCTGGAGTAGTGACTAGGCCCAGGTTGAGTGGACGATGGGCCCTGATATTGTGGTCCACTAAATTGTGTCTGGGAAGGGGGCCCAGAGTATTGGCTTGGGCCAGGTTGGCTGGATGATGGGCCCTGATATTGTGGTCCACTAAATTGTGTCTGGGAAGGGGGTCCAGAGTATTGGCTTGGGTCAGGTTGGCTGGACGATGGGCCCTGCTGACTGTAACTGGGTTCCCCCTGATACTGTGGCACATATGGGGCAATTGGTGGGCCATAGGGATCCCTTTGGGGTGGAAATTGTTGGGGGCCCTGTGAGGGCTGACTACCTGCGGGGTGGTGAAGGCTAAATATGTTGCCATGACAGCGCAGGCTTTCGAGCGCATCAAACATTTCAGTCGGCTCTTGTGGGCGATTAGCTACCTCCAGAACTATTTCTAATGCAGTTCTGGTTCGCAGTAGTCGTTCAGGAGGTAGCTGACGCATAAAATGGGCCAGACTATGGGCAAACATGTCGTGATGATCCTCCTGCCGTGCTCTAGATAAATAATCTAGAACTTGCAAATTGATGTTAGAATCGGCAGGAGGCATTGCCCGTCGTCTGGCCCTGCTGGGTAGAGCCAGAGGGGAGGTGGGAGACTCGCCACCAGATGCTGCAGGAGGCCTTGATGGTGCTGTGCTGGGTCCTGGTCCACTTTCAGGCTGGGCTGATGTGGTGTCCACCTCACATGCACCTGATTGGTGCGGGCCCGACTCATCAGCTTCCTCCTCTAGGTTGTCTTCAGTTCTAAAAACAGTAGAAAATTTATAAACATATGTGGAAATTTCAATACTTTAGTTACATTATAAGTAGGGATGAGCGAACCCGAACTGTATAGTTCGGGTTCGTACCGAATTTTGGGGTGTCCGTGACATGGACCCGAACCCGGACATTTTCGTAAAAGTCCGGGTTCGGGTTCGGTGTTCGTCGCTTTCTTGGCGCTTTTTGAAAGGCTGCAAAGCAGCCAATCAACAAGCGTCATACTACTTGCCCCAAGAGGCCGTCACAGCCATGCCTACTATTGGCATGGCTGTGATTGGCCAGAGCACCATGTGACCCAGCCTCTATTTAAGCTGGAGTCACATAGCGCCGCCCGTCACTCTGCTCTGATCAGTGTAGGGAGAGGTTGCAGCTGCGATGTTAGGGCGAGATTAGGCAGTGGTTAACTCCTCCAAAAGACTTCATTCAGAGATCGATCTGCAGCTGTGGATGATTGAACTGCTGCTATTGAATTTCAAACTGTTTTTAGGCTGCCCAGAGCGTTTTTCAGTCACTTTTTTCTGGGGTGATCGACGGCCATTTTGTGTCTTGTGGTGTGCCAGCACAAGCTGCCACCAAGTGCATTTAACCTTCAATGGTGTGGTTGTTTTTTGGCTAAATCCTACATCAGGGTCAAGCTGTCACACCAAGTGCATTTAACCAGCATTAGTGTGGTTATTTTTTGGCCATATACTACATCAGGGGCAAGCTAAGCCTGTCACCAAATGCATTTAACCCTCAATGGTGTGGTTGTTTTTTGGCTAAATCCTTCATCAGGGTCAAGCTGTCACACCAAGTGCATTTAACCAGCAATAGTGTGGTTATTTTTTGGCCATATACTACATCAGGGGCAAGCTGAGCCTGTCACCAAGTGCATTTAACCCTCAATGGTGTGGTTGTTTTTTGGCTAAATCCTACATCAGGGTCAAGCTGTCACACCAAGTGCATTTAACCATCAATAGTCTGGTTATTTTTTGGCCATATACTACATCAGGGGCAAGCTGAGCCTGTCACCAAGTGCATTTAACCCTCAATAGTGTGGTTGGTCAAGCTGTCACACCAAGTGCATTTAACCATCAATAGTGTGGTTATTTTTTGGCCATATCCCAGTCGAATTCTGTCAGTAAACCTATACCTGTCACCCAGCGCCTAAATAATAGGCCTCAAATTTATATCCAGCTAAATCTGTCGTTACTGCTGTACTACTGTGGCTGGTCAAGTTATTTAGTGTCCGTCAAAGCACAGTTTTTGTTCTCGGTTGAAATACAATTCCCAATTTAGCAATTTCCTAATTTAGTGGTTTCTGCTGTATCAGAGCTATTTTAAATCTATCCCTAAAGGGGTATATAAGATTCAAGGTGCACATAGGGTCATTCTGAATAACTTCACACACACGCTACTGTGCATTTCCAAGTCTAATTCTGTCAGTAAACCTATACTTGTCACCCAGCGCCTAAATACTAGGCCTCAAATTTATATCCAGCTAAATCTGTCGTTACTGCTGTGGCTGGTCAAGTTATTTAGTGTCCGTCAAAGCACAGTTTTTGTTATGGGTTGAAATACAATTCCCAATTTAGCAATTTCCTAATTTAGTGGTTTCTGCTGTATCAGAGCTATTTTAAATCTATCCCTAAAAGGGTATATAAGATTTAAGGTGCACATAGGGTCATTCTGAATAACTTCACACACACGCTTCTGTGCATTTCCAAGTCTAATTCTGTCAGTAAACCTATACCTGTCACCCAGCGCCTAAATAATAGGCCTCAAATTTATATTCAGCTAAATCTGTGGTTACTGCTGTGCCTGTATTAGTGTAATACGGTACCTAAATAGATAGCCAGATAGTGTTAGGTGTCTGTAAAAAAAGGTCTGAATTTGAATTCAATACATTGGGCCAAATAATATTTTTCTTATTGTGGTGAACGGTAACAATGAGGAAAACATCTAGTAAGGGACGCGGACGCGGACATGGTCGTGGTGGTGTTAGTGGACCCTCTGGTGCTGGGAGAGGACGTGGCCGTTCTGCCACAGCCACACGTCCTAGTGTACCAACTACCTCAGGTCCCAGTAGCCGCCATAATTTACAGCGATATTTGGTGGGGCCCAATGCCGTTCTAAGGATGGTAAGGCCTGAGCAGGTACAGGCATTAGTCAATTTGGTGGCCGACAGTGGATCCAGCACGTTCACATTATCTCCCACCCAGTCTTCTGCAGAAAGCGCACAGATGGTGCCTGAAAACCAACCCCATCAGTCTGTCACATCACCCCCATGCATACCAGGGAAACTGTCTGAGCCGCAAGTTATGCAGCAGTCTCTTATGCTGTTTGAAGACTCCGCTGGCAGGGTTTCCCAAGGGCATCCACCTAGCCCTTCCCCAGCGGTGGAAGACATAGAATGCACTGACGCACGACCACTTATGTTTCCTGATGATGAGGACATGGGAATACCACCTCAGCATGTCTCTGATGATGACGAAACACAGGTGCCAACTGCTGCGTCTTTCTGCAGTGTGCAGACTGAACAGGAGGTCAGGGATCAAGACTGGGTGGAAGACGATGCAGGGGACGATGAGGTCCTAGACCCCACATGGAATGAAGGTCGTGCCACTGACTTTCACAGTTCGGAGGAAGAGGCAGTGGTGAGACCGAGCCAACAGCGTAGCAAAAGAGGGAGCAGTGGGCAAAAGCAGAACACCCGCCGCCAAGAGACTCCGCCTGCTACTGACCGCCGCCATCTGGGACCGAGCATCCCAAAGGCAGCTTCAATGAGTTCCCTGGCATGGCACTTCTTCAAACAATGTGCTGACGACAAGACCCGAGTGGTTTGCATGCTGTGCCATCAGAGCCTGAAGCGAGGCATTAACGTTCTGAACCTTAGCACAACCTGCATGACCAGGCACCTGCATGCAAAGCATGAACTGCAGTGGAGTAAACACCTTAAAAACAAGGAAGTCACTCAGGCTCCCCCTGAAACCTCTTCTGCTGCTGCCGCCTCGGCCTCTTCTACTGCTGCAGCCTCGGCCTCTTCTGCTGCTGCCGCCTCGGCCTCTTCTGCTGCTGCCGCCTCGGCCTCTTCCTCCGCCTCTGGAGGAACGTTGGCACCTGCCGCCCAGCAAACAGGGGATGTACCACCAACACCACCACCTCCGTCACCAAGCATCTCAACCATGTCACACGGCAGCGTTCAGCTCTCCATCTCACAAACATTTGAGAGAAAGCGTAAATTCCCACCTAGCCACCCTCGATCCCTGGCCCTGAATGCCAGCATTTCTAAACTACTGGCCTATGAAATGCTGTCATTTAGGCTGGTGGACACAGACAGCTTCAAACAGTTCATGTCGCTTTCTGTCCCACAGTATGTTGTTCCTAGCCGGCACTACTTCTCCAAGAGAGCCGTGCCTTCCCTGCACAACCAAGTATCCGATAAAATCAAGTGTGCACTGCGCAACGCCATCTGTGGCAAGGTCCACCTAACCACAGATACGTGAACCAGTAAGCACGGCCAGGGACGCTATATCTCCCTAACTGCACACTGGGAAAATGTAGTGGCAGCTGGGCCCCAGGCGGAGAGCTGTTTGGCCCACGTCCTTCCGCCGCCATGGATCGCAGGGCAACATTCTTTGCCTTCTGTTGCCACGTCTTCCTACTCAGCTTCCTCCTCCTCTTCTTCCACCTGCTCATCCAGTCAGCCACACACCTTCACCACCAACTTCAGCACAGCCCGGGGTAAACGTCAGCAGGCGATTCTGAAACTCATATGTTTGGGGGACAGGCCCCACACCGCACAGGAGTTGTGGCGGGGTATAGAACAACAGACCGACGAGTGGTTGCTGCCGGTGAGCCTCAAGCCCGGCCTGGTGGTGTGCGATATTGGGCGAAATCTCGTTGCAGCTCTGGGACTAGCCGGTTTGACGCACATCCCTTGCTTGGCGCATGTGCTGAATTTGGTGGTGCAGAAGTTCATTCACAACTACCCCGACATGTCAGAGCTGCTGCATAAAGTGCGGGCCGTCTGTTCGCGCTTCTGGCGTTCACATCCTGCCGCTGCTCGCCTGTCTGCGCTACAGCGTAACTTCAGCCTTCCCGCTCACCGCCTCATATGCGACGTGCCCACCAGGTGGAACTCCACCTTGCACATGCTGCACAGACTGTGCGAGCAGCAGCAGGACATAGTGGAGTTTCAGCTGCAGCACGCACGGGTCAGTCGCACTGCAGAACAGCACCACTTCACCACCAATGACTGGGCCTCCATGCGAGACCTGTGTGCCCTGTTGCGCTGTTTCGAGTACTCCCCCAACATGGCCAGTGGCGATGACGCCGTTATCAGCGTTACAATACCACTTCTATGTCTCCTTGAGAAAACACTTAGGGCGATGATGGAAGAGGAGGTGGCCCAGGAGGAGGAGGAGGAGGAGGAGGAAGAGGGTCATTTTTAGCACTTTCAGGCCAGTCTCTTCAAAGTGACTCAGAGGGAGGTTTTTGTAACAGCAGAGGCCAGGTACAAATGTGGCCAGTCAGGGCCAACTACTGGAGGACGAGGATGAGGAGAAGGTGGAGGAGGATGAGGATGAAGCATGGTCACAGCGGGATGGCACCCAACGCAGCTCGGGCCCATCACTGGTGCGTGGCTGGGGGGAAAGGCAGGACGATGACGATACGGCTCCCACAGAGGACAGCTTGTCCTTACCCCTGGGCAACCTGGCACACATGAGCGACTACATGCTGCAGTGCCTGCGCAACGACAGCAGAGTTGCCTACATTTTAACATGTGCGGACTACTGGGTTGCCACCCTGCTGGATCCACGGTACAAAGACAATGTGCCCACCTCTCTTCCTGCACTTGAGCGTGATAGGAAGATGCGCGAGTACAAGCGCACGTTGGTAGACGCGCTACTGAGAGCATTCCCAAATGTCACAGGGGAACAAGTGGAAGCCCAAGGCCAAGGCAGAGGAGGAGCAAGAGGTCGCCAAGGCAGCTGTGTCACTGCCAGCTCTTCTGAGGGCAGGGTTAGCATGGCAGAGATGTGGAAAAGTTTTGTCAACACGCCACAGTTAACTGCACCACCACCTGATACGCAATGTGTTAGCAGGAGGCAACATTTCACTAACATGGTGGAACAGTACGTGTGCACACCCCTCCACGTACTGACTGATGGTTCGGCCCCATTCAACTTCTGGGTCTCTAAATTGTCCACATGGCCAGAGCTAGCCTTTTATGCCTTGGAGGTGCTGGCCTGCCCGGTGGCCAGCGTTTTGTCTGAACGTGTATTCAGCACGGCAGGGGGCGTCATTACAGACAAACGCAGCCGCCTTTCTACAGCCAATGTGGACAAGCTGTCGTTCATAAAAATGAACCAGGCATGGATCCCACAGGACCTGTCCATCCCTTGTGCAGATTAGTTGCAGATTAGACATTAACTACCTCCCCTTAACCATATATTATTGTACTCCAGGGCACTTCCTCATTCAATCCTATTTTTATGTTCATTTTACCATTATATTGCGAGGCTACCCAAAGTTGAATGAGCCTCTCCTCTGTCTGGGTGCCGGGGCCTAAATATATGCCAATGGACTGTTCCAATGTTGGGTGACGTGAAGCCTGATTCTCTGCTATGACATGCAGACTAATTCTCTGCTGACATGAAGCCATATTCTCTGTTACGGGACCTCTCTCCTCTGTCTGGGTGCTGGGCCTAAATATATGACAACGGACTGTTACAGTGGCTGACTTGAAGCCTGATTCTCTGCTATGACATGCAGACTGATTCTCTGCTGACATGAAGCCAGATTCTCTGTTACGGGACCTCTCTCCTCTGCCTGGGTGCTGGGCCTAAATATATGACAATGGACTGTTGCAGTGGAGGCTGACGTGAAGCCTGATCTCTGCTATGACATGCAGACTGATTCTCTGCTGACATGAAGCCAGATTCTCTGTTACGGGACCTCTCTCCTCTGCCTGGGTGCTCGGCCTAAATATATGACAATGGACTGTTACAGTGGTGGCTGACGTGAAGCCTGATTCTCTGCTATGACATACAGACTGATTCTCTGCTGACATGAAGCCAGATTCTCTGTTACGGGACCTCTCTCCTCTGCCTGGGTGCTGGGCCTAAATATATGACAATGGACTGTTACAGTGGTGGCTGACGTGAAGCCTGATTCTCTGCTATGACATGCAGACTGATTCTCTGCTGACATGAAGCCAGATCCTCTGTTACGGGACCTCTCTCCTCTGCCTGGGTGCTGGGCCTAAATATATGACAATGGACTGTTGCAGTGGTGGCTGACGTGAAGCCTGGTTCTCTGCTATGACATGCAGACTGATTATCTGCTGACATGAAGCCAGATTCTCTGTTACGGGACCTCTCTCCTCTGCCTGGGTGTTGGGCCTAAATATATGACAATGGACTGTTGCAGTGGTGGCTGACGTGAAGCCTGATTCTCTGCTATGGGACCTCTCTCCAATTGATATTGGTTAATTTATATTTATTTTATTTTAATTTTTATTCATTTCCCTATCCACATTTGTTTGCAGAGGATTTACCTACATGTTGCTGCCTTTTGCAGCCCTCTAGCTCTTTTCTGGGCTGTTTTACAGCCTTTTTAGTGCCGAAAAGTTCGGGTCCCCATTGACTACAATGGGGTTCGGGTTCGGGAATAAGTTTGGATCGGGTTCGGATCCCGAACCCGAACATTTCCGGGAAGTTCGGCCGAACTTCTCGAACCCGAACATCCAGGTGTCCGCTCAACTCTAATTATAAGTACAGATTTAGCAGGAATAACACACACACTCTTTAACTTGAATGTCTATAATAATCATGTTATCTTTTAACAAAATGCCGCGATAAGCTATTGCATAATGCATTTATTAGCATTTAGTTAGCATCACATGTCACATAATGCATGTGTATTACCCTGCTACATCTGTAACCTATATGTCCATACCATAAATACAACTCAAATGACCATTTCAGTATGACTATAAAATGAACTTACGGACGCAGCTCCATAACATCGCGCAGGAACATCAGCTGCTCCCTGAAAAGATAGGGCCTTTTCTTGGGGGGACCAGCCCCGCTCCGCCCACGATGTTTCATTTCTTTGCGGAACTGGTCCCTGCAGCTCCGCCACCGATTCTTGACCTCCCTTCAACTGGTAATACAAAGACATGAAAGGAACAGGTATCAATATCTACATCTATTCATAAAAAATAGTCAATTAACGCCTATATACTAGGAACAATAACGTATAACTACGCCTATATACTAGGAACAATAACGTATAACTACGCCTATATACTAGGAACAATAACGTATAACTACGCCTATATACTAGGGAGTACTGAAAGGCTCAAACATGGTATACATTGTGTACTTACTTAAATTCCTTCTACTTGGGCCTTGTGTCTTCTCCCAGATTGGGGCAAAAAGTTCCTGGGTAATTTCCATCCAGGCAGCATCCTTTTTGTAGCGGTCCTGGTACTCCGCAGCCCGAAGATTGCAGATGCAGGGCCTCTCCTTCACCACGACAATCAGTTTTTCAACGTCAATGACGTGTGGAGTTTTGGGCATTTTTGTGCTCCGCAAGGGCTGGAAAAGTTTGGCAGCACACTTTCTCCCTCTTCTCAGACACCAAACTGACGCAGATATACGCAGACAGACGCTGAAAAACACCTACTTCCTGTCTTTAAATTACCTGAGTGTTGCTTAGTTACAAGTGTGAAAAACGAAACGCAACGCATGGCATCCGGATGTACTGCGTTTTTCTGCCAGCCCCATTCACTTCTATGGGGCCTATGTCGCGTGAAAAACGCACAATATAGAGCATGCTGCGATTTTTACTCAACGCTCAAGTGATGCGTGAAAATCACCGCTCATGTGCACAGCCCCATAGAAATGAATGGGTCAGGATTCAGTGCGGGTGCCACGCGTTCACTTCACGCTTCGCACCCGCGCGGAAAACTCGCTCGTGTGAAAGGGCCATACAGGGTCTCTATACAACATGGCGTCCAAAAATCAAAATCTGCCCTCCAAAAACCATATGCGCTCATTAACTTCTGACCATTGCCATGTGCCTGTAGAGAAGTTTACAACCTCATATGGGGTGTTTCTGTAAACTGCAGAATCAGGGTAATTAATATTGAGGTTTATTTTGCTGTTAACCCTCTATGTGCTGCAAAAATATGGATTAACATAAAAAATCTGCAAAAAAATGATATTTTGAATTTTCACCTCCATTTTCCTTTTTTTACTCCAAGGGTTAACAAAGTTTGTAACATCAGTTTTGATTCATTTTTGGGGTGTATTTTCTAAAATGGTATCATTTTATGGGTGGTTTCTATTGCGTAAGCCCCTCAAAATCACTTTATAGCTTGGGATACCAGAGGTTTTTAAAAAAAAATTCCCGCTATCTTCATTGAGCCATAACATTTTTATTTTTCTGTTCACAAAGCCATATAGGGCTCTTTCACACCTGCGTTCTTTTCTTCCGGCATAGAGTTCCGTCGTCGGGGCTCTATGCCGGAAGAATCCTGATCAGTTTTATCCTAATGCATTCTGAATGGAGAGAAATCCGTTCAGGATGCATCAGGATGTCTTCAGTTCCGGAACGGAACGTTTTTTGGCTGGAGAAAATACCGCAGCATGCTGCGCTTTTTGCTCCGGCCAAAAAAACTGAAGACTTGCCGCAAGGCCGGATCCGGAATGAATGCCCATTGAAAGGCATTGATCCGGATCCGGCCTTAAGCTAAACGTCGTTTCGGCGCATTGCCGGATACGACGTTTATCTTTTTTAGAGTGGTTACCATGGCTGCCGGGACACTAAAGTCCTGGCAGCCATGGTAAAGTGTAGCAGGGAGCGGGGGAGCCGTATACTTACCATCCGTGCGGCTCCCGGGGCGCTCCAGAGTGACGTCAGGGCGCCCCACGCACATGGATGACGTGATCACATGGCACGTCATCCATGCGCATGGGGCGCTCTGACGTCATTCTGGAGCGCCCCGGGAGCCGCACGGATGGTAACTATATGGCTCCCCCGCTCCCCACTACTACTATGGCAACCAGGACTTTAATAGCGTCCTGGCTGCCATAGTAACACTGAAAGCATTTTGAAGACGGATCCGTCTTCAAATGCTTTCAGTACACTTGCGTTTTTCCGGATCCGGCGTGTAATTCTGGCAAGTGGAGTACACGACGGACGGATCCGGACAACGCAAGTGTGAAAGAGGCCTTAGGGCTTATTTTTTGCCAGACAAGTTGTACTTTCTAATGCCACCATTTAATATGGCATATAATGTAGTGAGAAGCAGAAAAAAAAAAAATCTAAATGGGGTGGAATTTCTTGACCATTTTACAAGGTTTTTCCCTACGGCATTCCCTTTACAACAAAACTGACCAATGCCCTTCATTCCCTGGGTCAGTGCGATTACAAAGATACAACATATGTGTATTTTTTTTAAAATGTCTAAATAGTGTAAAAAAATGTAAACTTTGAAAAAAAAAATATTTTTGTACATCATTATATTCTGCCCTCCATAACTTTTTTATAGTTATATCTATGTAGCTGTGTTGGGGCTCAGTTTTTGTAGGACGATCTGTAGTTTTTAGTTATACCCTTTTGGAGTGTGTGTGACTTTTTGATCATATTTTATTGCATTTTTTTGGTTAAGAGAAGCATCGAAAAGAATGACAAATTGGCCATTTTGACCATTTTTTTTCCATTATGCCATTTGACATATTGGAAAAATATATTTTTATATTTTAAAAGTATGGGCGTTTTTAGACATGGTCATGCCCATAATGTTTATATTTATTTTAATTTATGTATTTATTTTTTTATTCTACAAAAAGGGGGTGATTTAAACATTTATATTTTTTAAAGTTTTTATATAATCCATTTATATAATCAGTGGCGTCTCTAGCTTTCAAAATTTGGGGGGGCACACTGGGGGCCAGGACAAAAGTAGGGGGGGGGGCAGCTATAACAACGATACATTTACACAAGTATGCTTCGAAATGCTGCGATACTTTACCCAATACCTAAAACCGCAACAGGGAAGAAAAGTCCAGCTGTCTGTGGATGACACTTTTATAGAGAGGGGGATCTGTGGATGACACTGCTATGGGGGGGATCTGTGGATGCCACATACAGTGTATAGCATCTTATGCTATATGTGTCATCCACAGATCCACCCCATGACAGTGTCATCCCCATTTCCCCCTCCATAACAGTGTCATCCACAGATCCCCCTCCCCGCCTCTCACAGGAGTGTACATTTGACATTTCTAAACTGTAATCCATATCCTGCAGTAACTTTAACTTTAAATCAGGATTCAGCAGCTGCTCATCTGTACTAGTACCTAAACCTTACACCACTCGGCTAGCTTCGGTAACAGGGCCAGGCTACAGCCTACAGGTACTGCCTGTTAGTTGCTATTGAGCAAGCGCTGATTTCTGCAGGTCAGAGGATACGGATTACAGTTTAGAAGAAATGTACACTCCTGTGAGCGGTCCAGACCAGTGGCGGATCCAGAGCCTGGTCTCGGGAGGGGAACTTCCAGATTATTTTCTGTCCGCCGCCACAGAACAAGGGTGCTTATAGAACAGACTGCACAGTGTAGCGGTATACTGTATACTGTGTGGCACAGTGTAGCGGTATACTGTATATCGTGGGGCACAGTGTAGAGGTATTCTGTATATCGTGGGGCACAGTGTAGAGGTATACGGTATACTGTGTGGCACAGTGTAGAGGTATACTGTGTGGCACAGTGTAGAGGTATACTGTGTGGCACAGTGTAGAGGTATACTGTGTGGCACAGTGTAGAGGTATACTGTGTGGCACAGTGTAGAGGTATACTGTGTGGCACAGTGTAGAGGTATACTGTGTGGCACAGTGTAGAGGTATACTGTGTGGCACAGTGTAGAGGTATACTGTGTGGCACAGTGTAGAGGTATACTGTGTGGCACAGTGTAGAGGTATACTGTGTGGCACAGTGTAGAGGTATACTATATATTGTGTGGCACGGTGCAGAGGTATACTGTATATTGTGTTGCACAGTGTAGGCTATATGTCTATAACATAAACATATTTCACATGAACACTTACAGTTAATTGGCTTGGCCCTTGGGGATCTCGGACGCCACTTCCACACTTTGGCCGGGGGCTCGTGGAGCTGATGTTGTGTTTTATCCTAATGAGAAAGATTTCATAATAAGGATTTGGAGAAGGGGCAGAGGGATAGCAGAGCAGGGAGAGGCTGGTGCTGCTACTAGGGGGTCATACCATGGGGGAGTAATAAAGCCCACCATTATGCCCCCCAGTAGAAATAATTCTCCTTATAATGTGACAATGCAAAAAATACCCCCTTATGTCCCCAGTTGAGCTAATGTCCCCCAAAATGTGCCAGTATAAAATACCCCTATATAGTGCCTCCAGTAAATGCCCCCATAGTGCTCCTCTCCCCCTTCCTCCTAGTGCCCCCATAATGTACCAGTATAAAATGCCCCAGTAGATGCCCTCAGTGTCCCCCATAATTTTGCAAGTATAAATTACCCCTTCTTAGTGCCCCCGTAGATGACTCCATAGTACTCCTCTCCCCCCTTCCCCATAGTACCCACCATAATGTGTCCCAGTATAAAATGCTACTGTACAGAGCCCCCCATATAAAACACCCCTTCTTTGTGTTGCCTCAGTAGATGCCCCTATAGTGCCCACCAATAATGTGCCAGTAATAAGCCCCCCATTACATGCCAGTAATAAGCCCCCCATTACGTGCCAGTAATAAGCCCCCCATTACGTGCCAGTAATAAGACCCCCATTACGTGCCAGTAATAATCCCCCCATCATGTGCCAGTAATAAGACCCCCCATCATGTGCCAGTAATAAGCCCCCCATTACGTGCCAGTAATAAGCCCCCCATTACGTGCCAGTAATCATGTGCCATTATTAAGTCCCCACCCCATCATGTGCCATTATTAAGTCCCCCCCATCATGTGCCATTATTAAGTCCCGCCCCCATCATGTGCCATTATTAAGTCCCCCCCATCATGTGCCATTATTAAGTCCCCCCCATCATGTGCCATTATTAAGTCCCCCCCATCATGTGCCATTATTAAGTCCCCCCCATCATGTGCCATTATTAAGTCCCCCCCATCATGTGCCATTATTAAGTTCCCCCCCATCATGTGCCATTATTAAGTCCCCCCCCATCATGTGCCATTATTAAGTCCCCCCCATCATGTGCCATTATTAAGTCCCCCCATCATGTGCCATTATTAAGTCCCCCCCCATCATGTGCCATTATTAAGTCCCCCCCCCGTCATGTGCCATTATTAAGTCCCCCCCATCATGTGCCATTATTAAGTCCCCCCCCCATCATGTGCCATTATTAAGTCCCCCCCCGTCATGTGCCATTATTAAGTCCCCCCCCCCCCCTTCAGTATCACTATTGTAAAAAAAAAAGAAAAAAAAAAAGAACACATACTTACCTCAGTGTCAGCGATGCGATGCAGGCCTCTTCTGGCCTGTGTCCCACGCTGTATAGCTCAGGCAGCGCGATGACGTCATCGCGCCGCCTGCGCCGGCCTCTGATAGGCTGCCGGCCTAGTGCCTGCAGCCTATCAGAGCAAGGGGAAGGGACACGCCTCTCCCTCCCCTGCACCGCCGCTGGCACAGGCAGTAGTAAGGAGATGAGCGCAATGGAAGCGCTCATCTCCCTGTGCCCGGCGGCGGCTCACTTTGGGGGGGGGGGCGCATTTTAGTTGGGGGGGCACATGGGGGGGCCGAGCATGATGTAGGGGGGGCCGTGGCCCCCTCTGGCCCCCCCCCTGGCGACTCCACTGTATATAATCCATGTTGGTACAGAATTGCTAATTTGTTATGTTGGCCTGCCACCTGATAGCCAAAATAAGAATTGCAGCTTCAATACCCTGGGTCTCTTTAGACCAATTTTTTTTTTTACTTTATTTGGGGGAAAAGACATTTTGGTTTATTTTACTTGAAACTTTTAATTTTTTTTTGGGGGGGGGGGAAACTTTATTTTTTCAACTTTTTTTTAACTTTATTTTTTGTCCCACTTTGGGACTTCAACTTTTGGGGGTCTAATCACTTTTACAATGCATTCCAATACTTCTGTAATGGAATGCATTGGCTGTATGAGTAATACAGTGTGTATTACTCATACAGCTTCCGGCCTGTGAGATCCAGGGGGCTGGATCTCACAGGCTCGTCACCGGAAGGCAGCACCGATGCCTAAGGAAGCCATCACGCTGCCTTCCATGCCATCGGGTCCCCCCTACAGCCGCATGGGGACCCAATAGCACCACAGGTAAAAGCCGCAAACTGCAGGTCTGAATTGACCTGCCGCGGCGATCCCCCCTCCTTACATTTAGCCAAGGTGCCTGCTCAATGATTTGAGCAGGCACCTTGTTCCGATCACCGCCCACTGCGCGGCAGTGATCGGAAATACACCCTGTGTCCTTAAGAGGTTAATGACCACGATCAGCATTATTGCCGGTCACAGTCATTATCCTCGGTTCTCCAATGTTTAAAACAGTGGAGACCTGCCTGCCATGGTGCCTGCTGCACACGCGAGGGGGGGCCATGTTTGCCCATCACTCCAGCAGCATACATGTATGGCACTGGTAGCAAAATGGTTTTGGAAATTTTCTTGAAAATTTGAAAAATTGCTTCTAAAATTCTAATGCTTCTAACGCCCTAAAAATGACATTTTCGAAATTATGCCAACATAAAGTAGACATATCTTTAGATAAGTAAAACCATTCCACACTTTTTACAACATAAAGTGACACATGACAGACCTGGGCAGGAAACAGGCCTGGGATAGAAGGGGTTAAACAATAAAGGCACACTGTATTGTTGGATAGAAGCTGCTACAGTATAAGGGCTCATGCACACAACCATTGAATGTTTTACGGTCTGCAAACTGTGGATCCACAAATCATGGATACTGGGCGTGTGCATTTCACATTTTGCGGAACAGAACATGTGGCCCATAATATAACAGTCTTATCCTTGTCAGTAATGGGGACAAGAATGTGACATGTTCTATATTTTTGCAGAAGCCACGGAACAGACATATAGATGTGGAAAGCACGTGTGCTGTTCGCATCTTTTGTGGCTCCATTGAAGTGAACGGGTCCACATCTGAACCTCAAAAAGGGCGGATCAGATGCAGAGAAAACATACGATTGTGTGCATGAGCCCTAACAGTATGTGACACAGAACAACACCTAACGTACACCGGTCTGTGATAAAGAGAATTTTGGTAGTACATTTTCAACGTAAAAAAAAAAAAATCCATAATTGGACAGAGTTTACTACAATATTACAATAATACATGCAAACCCCGGATCCACAAAAAACTGAAGCCGCCCGTGTGCCTTCCGCAATTTGCGGAACGGAACGGGCGGCCCATTGTAGACATGCCTATTCTTGTCCACAAAACGGACAAGAATAGAACATGCAATATTTTTTTTTGCGGGGACTCGGAACGGAGCAACGGATGCGGACAGCACACGGAGTGCTGTCCGCATCTTTTGTGGCCCCATTGAAGTGAATGGGTCCGCACCCGAAAAACGGTCGTGTGCATGAAGCCTTACGGAGTGATTCAGTCCATCATCTCAAGTCCACTAGTCTGTGATAAATAGATTTTTTTCAATAAAATTTTCAGCATTTTCTTTTAGGAAAAAATAAACAGTAAGAAAGAGTCCACTACAATATGCAGTGACACCAGAAAATATGTCAGGTTAGATACATTAGTCTGTGACAAATAGAATTTTGGTGATGCAATTTTTAATACTTTTTTTAAAAATTTTTTTAGAAAAAGCACTCCACCACTGTATACGACAGGGATCAGCAACCTTTGACACTCCAGCTTCTGTGAAACTACAACTCCCAACATGCAAACATGCTCAGCTGTTCTTATAACTCCCACAGAAGTGAATGAAGCGTTCTGGGAGCTGTATTTTCTGAACAGCTGGAGTGCCGGAGGATGCTGATCTCTGGTATACGGTAACTGTGATCTCAGGTTAGGTACACTAGTATGAGACTTTTTAAATAAAAGGTTTAAGAATTTGGGTTGATAGGTGGCTGTTATACTCTGCCTGTCCAAAAAAAAAAGTTGCCACCTGGATTTAACTAAGCAAATAGTTCTGAGCCTCCTATTGGATAATTACTGCCGGGCGATTATCCTTCAGCTGGCAACAAGTTATTTAACCCCAACTGGTGCATTAAGTTGCTTCTCATTTCTTAAACAACCATGTCGAAAGACACATCTCGTGATTGTGGAAAAGATGTTAGTCTGTTTGAGAAGGTTGCAAGTGGAAAGACACTGGGTTTTGTGGATGCTCACTCATCTATTGTCATGTAAGGTGCTCTAAGTCTAACTAGCTCACCCAGCCAGTGGAAAGATAGGTGTGGTAGATTGACTGGCACACTAAATATGGACACAAGTAGAGAGCAGACAGGGTGGGTATATTATAAATTAGTTTATTGCCCTTTCAATGCCGGATCCCAGGATGGAAAGCAAAATACAACATGTTGCGGTTTGCTCTCCGGTCTGGGAACGCAACTAAACGGAACGGAATGCATTCTGGAGAGCTCCGTTCTGTTCAGTTCAGTTTTGACACCATTGACAATGAATGGGGACAAAACTGAAGCGTTTTTTTTTTCCGGTATTGAGCCCCAAGACGGAACTCAATACCGGAAAACTTAAACGCTAGTGTGAAAGTAGCCTAAGCTTTATTTGCTCTGAATCATTTTGTTGCATCAATGTACAAGCTGAGAATACTCCTGGATTTCCTGTTTGGGATCTTGCATAATGCCCATGACACATCAGTTGTGTCCTCCTGATTGGTAGAAGCAGACTTCAAGGCATTATGGGCAAGCCTGCCAGCCATTGAACCGACTGGGGTCATGTGATACTCCTTTATCTTCCTGCCCTGCGGTGCTTTCTTCCGATCTGTTCAACGTCAGACGATTCATACAAATCTAATTGCCAAGTTTCAGATTGGCAGTGGTTCGAAGCTTTTGGGAGACACATTTGATTTGCTTAGAATTCTCATCTGATCTCTCATGTAGAGATGTTGCGAACATAAAATTTTCCGTTCGCGAACGGCGAACGCAAATTTTTACAAATGTTCGCGAACGTGCGAACCGGGCGAACCGCCATTGACTTCTATAGGCAGGCGAATTTTAAAACCCACAGGGACTCTTTCTGGCCACAATAGTGATGGAAAAGTTGTTTCAAGGGGACTAACACCTGGACTGCGGCATGCCGGAGGGGGATCCATGGCAAAACTCCCATGGAAAATTACATAGTTGACGCAGAGTTGGATTTTAATCCATAAAGGGCATAAATCACCTAACAATCTAATTATTTTTTTTGAACAACGTGGTTTAAAACATTCAGTGTGTGTATACGATCAGGTATGATGTTGTATCGATCAGGTAGTGTAAGGGTTACGCCCGCTTCACTGTCATTGACAGACCAAACTCCCTTTTTAATGCACCGCAAACAACCGTAAACAGTACATTTGCCCAACCGCAAACTTTCTATTTGCACAAGGTTGGATACCAAGCTAGCCATGTCCCGTTAATGTCATTGAAGGTTTCTTCCTCCACCCAGCCACGTACAACACCAAGGGTCCCGGAAAGGTGAATTGAATTGATTTTTCGAATGGGGAGATGGTTAAAAAAACGCTGGCTCCCTCCCGTTTGTTTGAATCCACGGTCACTGTGTCTGTGCCGTGCAATTTACTGTCCCACCCGATATGAGTGCTATTTTCTATAGTTCTCTCTTCTCATCAGTTTAATCCCTGTTACGTCCCCAATCTGGGGTCCATTTATTAAATTATAAAGGTAACGATCACGAAAGGGGAATTGACACATGTATGTGCCTTTTTTTTGTTTGTTTTTTTGCAGCCACAGTGCAGCACCAGAGGCCAGAAAAATTAGGCATGTTATTGTTGCAGCCGCTGTTGTAGCAGCGGCCGGAGAAAATGATGTTTTGAAGGCAGAAAGGTGACTAAAACATTGCGGCTTGAACCCTAGTTGGTGGCGGAGAATTCACGAAAGTCATCCGGTATGCAGACATTAAATACAGCAGCGTGGGGACCATTTTGAGGCCAAGGCATGTCATCAGGCCTTTTGTTAGTGAAACGTATCCCCTACTGTCAGTCCCTTCGGGATCCATGCCTCTTTCATCTTAATGAAGGTGAGGTAATCAACACTTTTTTGACCGAGGCGACTTCTTTTGTCAGTGACAATGCCTCCTGCTGCACTGAAGGTCCTTTCTGACAGGACACTTGAAGCGGGGCAGGCCAGAAGTTCTATCGCAAACTGGGATAGCTCAGGCCACAGGTCAAGCCTGCACACCTAGTAGTCAAGGGGTTCATCGCTCCTCAGAGTGTCGATATCTGCAGTTAAGGCGAGGTAGTCTGCCACCTGTCGGTCGAGTCGTTCTCTAAGGCTGGATCCCGAAGGGCTGTGGCGATGTGTAGGACTGAAAAAGCTCTGCATGTCCTCCATCAACAACACATCTGTAAAGCGTCCTGTCCTTGCCGCCGTGGTTGTGGTAGGAGGAGGATTACTTTGACCTCTTCCCCAGTTAGATTCCCGTTGTGCTGTGTCATCCCTCTTATAAGCTGTGTAAGGCATATTTTTTAGTTTGGTTTTGAACTGCTGCATCCTTTCTGACTTCCGGTAATTTGGTAACATTTCAGCCACTTTCTGCTTATACCAGGGGTCTAGTAGTGTGGCCACCCAGTACAGGTCGTTCTCCTTCATCCTTTTTATACGAGGGTCCCTCAACAGACATGACAGCATGAAAGACCCCATTTGCACAAGGTTGGATGCCGAGCTACTCATTTCCCGTTCCTCGTCCTCACTGATGTCATTGACGGTCTGTTCTTCTCCCCAGCCACGTACGAGACAACGGGTCCCAGATAGGTGACAACAACGAGCACCCTGGGATGACTGCTGTGGTTGGTCTTCCTCCTCCTCCTCAAAGCCACATTCCTCCTCTGACTCCTCTTCCTCATACTCCTCTTGCAGCGTTGCCGCAGGTCCGGCAAGCGATGATGACAAGGCTGTTTCTGGTGGTGATGGTGACCACAACTCTTCTTCACGCTCATCTACAGCCTGATCCAGCACTCTTCGCAGGGCACGCTCCAGGAAGAAAACAAATGGGATGAGGTCGCTGATGGTGCCTTCGGTGTGACTGACTAGGTTTGTCACCTCCTCAAAAGGACGCATGAGCCTACAGGCATTGCGCATGAGCGTCCTCACTGGCATGTTGTTTCGGTGCTGAATGTCTGCAAAGTCCACCATGGCCGTGTGGGAATGCCTGAAATGGCCACACACCTTCTTGGCCTGCTTGAAGACGACCTGTAAGCCTGGGTACTTAGACACAAAGCGTTGTACGATGAGATTCAACACATGTGCCATGCACGGCACATGTGACAACTTGCCCAAATTCAATGCCGCCAACAAATTGCTTCCATTGTCACACACCACTTTGCCAATCTCCAGTTGGTGCGGGGTCAGCCACTGATCCACCTGTGCGTTCAGGGCAGACAGGAGTGCTGGTCCGGTGTGGCTCTCTGCTTTCAGGCAAGTCAACTCCAAGACAGCGTGACACTGTCGTATCCGGGATGTGGAATAGCCCCTGGGGAGCTGGGGGGGTTCAGTTGATGTGCAGCCAAACGCCGCAGCAGAAGAGGACTCAGCCGAGGAGGTTATTGAAGAGGATGGAGTAGGAGGAGTAGAGGAGGTGGCAGTAGGCCTGCCTGCAAGTCGTGGCAGTGTCACCAACTCCGCTGCAGAGCCACGCATTCCATGCTTGGCAGCAGTCAGCAGGTTGACCCAATGCGCAGTGTAGGTGATATACCTGCCCTTACCGTGCTTTGCAGACCAGGTATCAGTGGTCAGATGGACCCTTGCCCCAACACTGTATGCCAGAGATGCCATGACTTCCTTTTCAATCACCGAGTAGAGGTTTGGAATTGCCTTATTAGAAAAAAAAAATTGTCCGGGTACCTTCCACTGTGGTGTCCCAATAGCAACACATTTTTTGAAGGCCTCAGACTCCACCAGCTGGTATGGTAAAAGCTGGCGGGCTAAGAGTTCTGTCAAGCCAGCTGTCAGATGCCGGGCAAGGGGGTGACTCTGTGACATTGGCTTCTTACGCTTAAACATTTCCTTTACAGACACCTGACTGTGGGCAGATGAGATGGAATTGCTCAAGGTGAGAGGCGGAGTGGCGGGTGGTTGAGAGGGGGCAAGGAGGACAGCAGTGGTTGACGTGGCTGAAGATGCTGGACCAGGAGGAGGATGGTGGCTTTGAGTTTGTGTGCTGCTTCTACTCGTCATCATGTGTTGATCCCATAGGCGTTTGTGATGTGCGATCATGTGCCTTCGCAAAGCAGTTGTACCTAGGTGGGTGTTGGATTTCCCACAACTCAGTTTCTTTTGGCACAGGTTGCAAATGGCATCGCTGTTGTCAGAGGCAGACACAAAAAAAAATGCCACACTGCTGAGCTTTGCAATGACGGCATTCTGGTGGTGGCAACCTTCTCTCTGTCTCCCCCTCTGAACTTTCCCCCTCTTCTTCTTCTCTTCGAGCAGGCACCCACGTGGCATCCACAGACACATCATCATCATCAACCACTTCACTTGTATCTGACACCTCAGCAAAGGAAGCAGCAGCGGGTACAACATCATCATCATTATCACACTGTACGTCCATGTGTGTAATGCTGCCTGACTGAGACATACCCCTGTTATCTACATCCTCTGGCAATAATGGTTGTGCATCACTAATTTCATCCAACTGATGTGTAAATAACTCCTCTGAGGGATCAAGTGAAGCGGCTTTGGTGACTGTGGTGGTAGTGGTGGTAGTGGTGGTAGTGGCAGCGGGCGGGAGAGTGGTAACCAAAGCTGAGCTGGAGGAGGATGGTGCGTCAAGGTTCTTAGCGGAAGCTGTTGAAGATTGGGTGTCCTGTGTAAGCCAGTCAACTATTTTCTCAGAATTTTTTGGGGGTACGTGGCCTCTGAACACTGGGCATTATTCCAGGGCCAGTAGAAATCACAGCACCACGAACACGACGGCCCCTGCGGCGTGGCCTGCCTTTGCCTGTCATTTTTTATTAGATAAGTGTTACTATGCGTGCAAGGTACTGTGCCACTCTATATAAGTGGTGGGCAGTGGGCACAGTACAGTCTGTGTGGGCCTGACACACACGGGCTTGCAAATGTTGATTAGATCACAGTTAAATTTAAAATAGATTTTTTTTTTCTGCAAGGTATTTGAGTGAATGACACCCTGTAACGGTATGAGTGCAGGCCTAGCCAGCCACTAGCCAGTGGCCACAATACAGTTTGTGTGGGTGCCTGACACACTTGGGCTTGCAAATGTGATTAGATCACAGAAAAATATTAAATAGATTTTTTTTTATCTGCAAGGTATTTTCTGTCACACCCTGTCTATGACTGAGCCTGCAGCCTCTCACACAAGGGCGGCCAGGCAACTGCAATATATATATATGAAATAGAAAAAAAAAGCAGACTGATGTACCAGCCCTGAAAAGAGCTTTTTGGGGTGCTGTCTGGACGCTGTCCTTACAGCAGATGAGTCTGTGGACACAGAACAATGCCCTAGCTAATGCTTTCCCTATTGAATCAGCAGCAGCAGTACTCTCCCTCCTCTCACTGTGGATGCAGATTCCGAATGAATCTAAAATGGATGCTGTCCAGGAGGTGGGAGGGTCTGGGGGGGAGGGTCTGCTGCTGATTGGCTGGAATGTGTCTGATGACTGTGAGGTAGCGGGTCAAAGTTTACTCAATGATGATGTATAGGGGGCGGACCGAACATCGCATGTTCGCCGGGAACTATTCGCCGGCGAACTACGCTGGTGATCTTGCCCTAAGTGCAGTGGAAAGGCATGGACCTCTTTCTTGTTGTAGATCCACTCCTGATTTTAACCACCTCCCGTCTGCCCATTGAATATAAACGTCCGAGAGGTGGTTGTCTATCTCCTAATGGACGTTTTAAAGCGTCCTTTCAGAGATCGCAGCTGCACGCTAATCGTGCAGCTGCTGATCAGGTTGCCCGCTGTCAGTGACAGCAGGGCAACGCTCAGAGAAGGCAGAGACAATGTCCAGGTGTCCCTGCCTTCTAGATCGCTGTATACACAGCGCTCACCGAGTGCTGTTCATACAGAGCAGAAAGCACTATGAGCTTCCTGTTCCGGCCCGGTGGTCATGTGAAAAGCCGTGTGAGGTCTTTCAGAGACCTCGATCAGCCCTGCTCTAAGGCTGTACAGCGCTGTATTGCGCTGTACAGCCTCTCTGGGGGGTGCATTTCTTCTGTAACTGGGGCTACTATGTCAGCCCCAGTTATAGGAGAAATCAACAGTGAGAAAAAAAAGTGAAGTAAATGTCCCCCAGAGATCTTGTATGACCTTATGGGGGATGCAAAGTGTAAGATAAAAAAATAAAAAAATAAAGTGTTAAAAAAATAATAATAAAAAAAAAGGTTTCACATGTAAAAAAAAAAAATTCCCCATGTAAGGAATAAAAAAAATTAAATAAAATAGACATATTTGGTATTGCCGCGTCCGTGACGTCGGCTCTATAGAAACATCACATGATCTATCCAGTCCGATAAACACCATGAAAAAAAAAAATAATAATAATGTGTCAAAAAAGCCATTTTTGTCACCTTACATCACAAAAAGTGCAACATCAAGAGATCAAAAAGGCGTATGTCCCACAAAATGGTACCAATAAAACCGTCACCTCATCCCGCAAAAAAATGAGCCCCTACATAAGAAAATCGCTCAAAAAATAAAAAAAAATATAGCTCTCAGAACATGGAGACACTAAAACATCATTTTTATAGTTTCAAAAATGCTATTATTGTGTTAAAGTGAAATAAATAAATTAAAGTATACATATTAGGTATTGCCGCGTCCGTAACAACCTGCTCTATAAAAATATCACATGACCTAACCCCTCGGGTGAACACCGAAAAAAAAAAAAAAATGTAAAAAAAAGCAATTTTTGTCACCTTACAACACAAAAAGTGCAACACCAAGTGATCAAAAAGGCGTATGTCCCACAAAATGGTACCAACAATACTGTCACCTCATCGCGCAAAAAATTAGCCCCTACATAAGAAAATCGCTCAAAAAATAAAAAAAAATATAGCTCTCAGAACATGGAGACACTAAAACATCATTTTTATAGTTTCAAAAATGCTATTATTGTGTTAAAGTGAAATAAATAAATTAAAGTATACATATTAGGTATTGCCGCGTCCGTAACAACCTGCTCTATAAAAATATCACATGACCTAACCCCTCGGGTGAACACCGAAAAAAAAAAAAAAATGTAAAAAAAAGCAATTTTTGTCACCTTACAACACAAAAAGTGCAACACCAAGTGATCAAAAAGGCGTATGTCCCACAAAATGGTACCAACAATACTGTCACCTCATCGCGCAAAAAATTAGCCCCTACATAAGAAAATCGCTCAAAAAAAATAATAAAATATAGCTCTCATTACATGGACACATTAAAACATACTTTTTGTGTAAAACTTTAATATATAAGAAAAAGTATACATATTAGGTATCGCCAAGTCCGTAACGATCTGCTCTATAAAAATGTCCCTTGACCGAACCCCTCAGGTGAATGCTGTAAAAATAAATAAACAAAAACTGTGCTAAACCAACCAATTTTTTGGTCACCTTGCACCCATAAAGTGTTATAATGAATGATCAAAAAATCATATGTACCCAAAAATAGTACCAATTAAACGGTCACCTTATCCCCTAGTTTCCAAAATGGGGGTCACTTCTTGGGAGTTTCTACTGTAAGGGTGCATCAGGGTGGCTTCAAATGGGACATGGCATCTAAAAACCATGTGGCGCTCATTTTCTTATGCACCCTGCCGTGTGCCCATACAGCAGTTTATCACCACATGTGGGATGTTTCTGTAAACTGCAGAAGTGTTAAAGAAGAAATTGGATTAAAATTGAAAATCTGCTAAAAAAGTGAAATTTAAAAATGTAATCTCCATTTTCCTTGTGGAATGCCTAAAGGGTTAACAAAGTTAGTAAAATCGGTTTCAAGTAACTTAAGGGGTGTTGTTTCTACAATGGGGTCATTTATGGGGGTATCCACTATGTAGGCCCCACAAAGTGACTTCAGACCTGAACTGGTCCTTAAAAAGTGGGTTTTGGCAATTTTCTTAAAAAATTTAACAATTGCTTCTAAACTTCTAAGCCTTCTAACGTCCCCAAAAAATGTAATGACATTTTCAAAATGATGCCAACATAAAGTAGACATATGGGGAATGTTAAGTAATAAATATTTTATGAGGTATCACTTTCTGTTTTGAAAGCAGAGAAATTGAAATTTAGAAAATTGCGAATTTTTCAAAATTTTTGGTAAATTTGGGATTTTTTTCATAAATAAAAGGTGAAATATATTGACTCTAATTTATGACTAGCATGAAGTACAATGTGTCACGAGAAAAAAAATCTCTGAATGAGTTGGATAAGTAAAAGAGTTCCAAAGCTATTACCACATAAAGTGAGATATGTCAGATTTGCAAAATTAAGCCTGGTCATGAAGGGGGCAAATTGCTCAGATGTTAAGTGACCATGCATGCACAGACACTATACAAGGATATATACGTTCTCTACAGGCCTGGATGAAGGTTGGATATACACCTTTTGTGTCAGTATACAATGCCACTGTGAGGCAATATATTCTTCCCTAGAAGTATTGCAATCATTTACAATATATACAGTGTGGAGAAAACAGAAGTACACATGTGAAGTAGTGAAATATACTCACTCTGTACAGAAGAAGTATAAACACAGATCTTTTGAAAATGTGGGGAAATTGAAAGTGTCGACATGGGCAGAAATCAGCCCTCCAATAATGATGTCTCCTTCCTGATAATATTTGTAGTCAAATTCAACTATCAGACTTGTCAGGCTACATGATGAGGTTAGTCGACCACAAAATGCACCAGGTAGAAAGAGTAATAAAATATAAGTAATAGAGTACAAGTGAGACCAATCCATAACTCGTGAGGTCTTCTCCTGCAGTCTGATCACTAATAGCGACACATTACCTGAACACAAGGGAAATATGATGGTTTACATTTCTTCTGTGGACATTCCATTATACCACCATTGATATAAATGTTTCAATGGAATATACATCATATGCATAGATATAAGTGTAATGAGTGATGTTCCTGCCAGGTTCTCTTTGTTGTTTTAGGGTTTTATGAGCAAAGTCAATTTTATTGTCTCTTTTGCGAAGGGGAAAGGGGGAGGTTTATATTTCTTACCTGAGACTAGAGGTCAACATGATGCTGGGGAAACATGTGGCCATGTTGGAGGATGAATGGGAGCAGCCATGCCACTTGTGAGAAGAAAGGTTCAAGGAGCGAAGCTACAAAGGGTTGTCTCACTTCAGCAAATGTCATGTGTCATGTAGAGAAAGTTAATACAAGCCACTTTCTAATGTATTTTTATTGTCCATATTGCTTCCTTTGCTGGCTGGATTATTTTTCCATTGCATTATATACTGCTCGTTTCTATATTTATGACCACCCTGCAATCCAGCAGCAGTGGTCGTGATTGCACACTGTAGGTTAAAGCACTGGTCTATGCTCACTCCAGAATTAGACTTGGAAATGCACAGTAACGGGTGTGTGAAGTTATTCTAAATGACCCTATGCTCACCTTGAATATGATATACCCTTTTAGGGATAGATTTCAAATAGCTCTGATACAGCAGAAACCACTAAATTATGAAATTGCTAAATTGGGAATTGTATATCAACCCAGAACAAAAAATGTGCTTTGACGGACACTAATTAACTTGACCAGCCACACCAGTAATGACAGATTTAGCTGGATATAAACTTGAGGCCTAGTATTTAGGCGCTGGGTGACAGGTATACGTTTACTGACAGAATTAGACTGGGATATGGCCAAAAAATAACTACACTATTGATGGTTAAATGCACTTGGTGTGACAGCTTGACCAACCACACTACTGAGGGTTAAATGCACTTGGTGACAGGCGCAGCTTGCCCCTGATGTAGTATATGGCCAAAAAATGAACAGACTATTGCTGGTTAAATGCACTTGGTGTGACAGCTTGACCAACCACACTACTGAGGGTTAAATGCACTTGGTGACGGGCGCAGCTTGCCCCTGATGTAGTATATGGCCAAAAAATAAACAGACTATTGCTGGTTAAATGCACTTGGTGTGACAGCTTCACCCTGATGTAGGATTTAGCCAAAAAACAACCACACCATTGAGGGTTAAATGCACTTAGTGACAGGCGCAGCTTGTCCCTGATGTAGTATATGGCCAAAAAATAAACAGACTATTGCTGGTTAAATGCACTTGGTGTGACAGCTTCACCCTGATGTAGGCTTTAGCCAAAAAACAACCACACCATTGAGGGTTAAATGCACTTGGTCGCAGCTTGTGCTGGCGCACCACAAGACACAAAATGGCCGCCGATCACCCCAGAAAAAAGTGACTGACAAACGGTCTGGGCAGCCTAAAAACAGTGAGCAATTGAGGATCAGCAGCTCAATGATCCACAGCTGCAGATCGATCAATTAATCAAGTCCTTTGGAGGAGTTAATCTGCCTAATCTCGCCCTACTGTCGCAGCCGCAACCTCTCCCTACGCTAATCAGAGCAGAGTGACGGGCGGCGCTATGTGACTCCAGCTTAAATAGAGGCTGGGTCACATGGTGCTCTGGCCAATCACAGCCATGCCAATAGTAGGCATGGCTGTGATGGCCTCTTGGGGCAAGTAGTATGACGCTTGTTGATTGGCTGCTTTGCAGCCTTTCAAAAAGCGCCAAGAAAGCGACGAACACCGAACCCGAACCCAGACTTTTACGAAAATGTCCGGGTTTGGGTCTGTGTCACGGACACCCCAAAATTCGGTACGAACCCGAACTATACAGTTCGGGTTCGCTCATCCCTACTTGTGAGCAATGTGAGAAAATAGACACTGAGCAATATAAGCTATCAAGTCCCTTAGTCCCATTAGCTGGAAAGGTCACACATATCAGATTTACAGAAACATGACCAATTCCCAGTATCACTGGCAGAAGGAGAGAACGCCATAGCTTGTTCTCACAAACCCCAACAGCTAACTACTACCCCCAGTTTCAGAGATATCCGAACACATGAAAGTTCTCATATTAAAAGGTAACTTCAAATCCCCAAAAGGTAGAAGAATTTGGGAATACAAATTTATAACACTGCTTGACACTTTGAATACTGGACTGACTCTGTCCCCGGGATTTATGACACACTACAAGATCTAAAGAGTCTTCTATAGACATAGTCGGGGCACCAGGTCTCTGAGATAACATCAATTTAGAGACTATAAAACTTTCACACCCCTTATCTGTAAGATAATTAAGGACTCATTCTCAAGATCTTTAATATGTTGTTCTGTTTTTTTTTTTCAAATGTCCATTCATTCCCCCCATGCCTCTGCTCTTATTGTATATATTGCTGTTTCTTCATATATTCTTGTAGTATGCCTGATGAAGAGACTGGTGATGTCTCGAAAGCTCGCTATGTAACATCATTACTTCTATTTTTGTTAGCCATTAAAAGGTATCAAACCTGCTATACTCTTATTTTGTTTCTCTTAATGAGAGCACTAAACTATTTTTCTATTGGCTAACACGGTACCAGACTTTTTCCTTTTTCTTTCAACCAAATGGAGGATACCATAATGTACCGTACACAGATGGAATTAAAGAATCTTCTGAAGAAACTGGCACACCTGGACAGCGACATTTTCTTTTTATCCACATGCAAGAAGGAATATTTAATCCCCAAAGGACTTTGCCTAAAGAATCCTATGCTGCACACCTACAACACTCCTTATGCACAACGTTTATGCTACAGGACTTCTGAAAGGCTGCGGAACCACCTTATTCATGTCTTCTACAGCTCCAAAAAAAGGATTCAAATGGAAATACAAATGCTAAAGAGAAAACTTACCGAGAATTTGGTCCTGCAAATGCTAAAATACTACAGAACACTACGACTATACTTGATAGACAACAAGAAAAAGAAACTCCACAGACTTCGACTTAGAGCGGGGCGGAATTCACACACCAATCGAGTACAAGCCAAAGCTATCAGGATGGATCAGAACATCGATCAGGAACCTGGTAAAGTCAGCTGTGTCATCAATCTGTCATCATACAAACCGAATAATGTGGAACTCAAGGTGCTCTCCAGGGGACTCTCATTCTGCCCTACCAAAAGTCTTGACAAAACAGAACTCTGTAGTGACATGGAGGAATATTTTAGGAGATTAAGACTAAAAGAGTTCTTCCATGACAAACAGGAGAGAGAATTCTCAAACAGCCAAACAGAATTGGGTCTGACTGGACCCCTCCCCCTGGCCGCAATACCATTTTGGACCAGTACATTGACTCCTTTAGAAATGTAGTACAGTCTACAATACTGGACAAACATATAAAAGAAACATTCAACATCAACATACAGAAAAGGAGGGCGATTCAAACCTTAAAAAACAACAAAGGAATCACCATAAAACCTGCAGATAAAGGTGGTGCTATAGTCCTTTTGAACACTTTGGACTATATAGAAGAAGCACACCGACAACTCACAGACACACAATACTATATCAAAATGGAGGGAGACCCAACTCAGAAATATTTGAAAGAGTTGAAAAAGGTCATCAGAGGTCTTCCTGCAGGATCCACACAACTTTTAGACTTGGTACCTGAGAATCCCAGGATTGGAGTATTCTACATGCTTCCCAAAATACATAAAGCAGGGAATCCAGGGAGGCCGATCATTTCAGGTGTGGGAACCCTTACTAAAAAAATCTCAGGTTGGATAGAGGGCATCCTCAAACCATTAGTGAGGAACACAAAAAGTTATCTACAGGACACCACTGACTTATTGAACAAACTGCCAACCATAGGTCCCCTCCCTAAAGGCACAATCTTGGCAACCATGGATGTGGAATCCTTGTATTCGAATATCCCACATGATGATGGATTAACTGCTTGCCGAGTATACTTGGAGGCGAATGGGACTGTCTCACAGTCTGTACTACAACTGACCAAATTCATCCTCACCCATAACTATTTCTCTTTTGACAAGGAGATACATTTACAGTGCACTGTGACCGCCATGGGCAGTAAAATGGCACCGCAATATGCAAATCTGTTCATGGCAAAACTGGAAAATGACTTTTTAGTATCCTGTCTCAAAAAACCCTTGGCCTACTTCCGTTTCATTGATGACATCCTAATAATCTGGACCGACTCTAAACATGAACTGATAAAATTTCATGAACAATTCAACAAATTCCATCCCACCATAAACCTGACCCTCAACTATTCCCACACAGAAGTCAGCTTTCTGGACACTACCATAAAACTTCAAGACAGCTCAATACATACATCCCTGTATCGGAAACCTATTGATCGGCCTACATACCTCAAATGGGACAGCTTCCACCCCAAACATATTAAAAAGTCCATCATCTATAGTCAAGCCATCAGATATAACCAAATCTGCTCCAGCCCATTAGACAAGGATGAGCATTTACAATATCTGAAAAGGAAATTTTTACACCAGGGCTATCATCCTGCTTCAATTGAAGATCAGATCACAAGAGCCACCAAGATCCCCAGAAGTCAACTTCTCCAATACAATGAAAAGAAACAGAACCAGCGCATACCTCTGGTTGTGACCTACAACCCACAACTAGAGGTACTGAGGAAAACTGCCAAAAAATTACATCATGTCCTACGTAAGGATGAACAACTAAAAACAATCTTCCCAGACCCCCCCCTTACTAGCTTACCGACAACCTCCAAATCTAAGGAACATTCTGATCAGATCACGTTCAAGGCCATGTACCACAGAAAAAGGAACCCATCCCTGTAATATAAGAAGATGCAAAACCTGTTTCCATATAATGACAACAGATAAGATCCGGATCCCCAACACACAGCAGGAATATAGGATCCCTGGGACATTCACATGTTCTACATCTAATGTTGTTTATCTGATTCTCTGCACTAAATGTCCTGTTAGAGGCCTCTACGTTGGAGAAACAGGACAGAGACTCAATGCAAGGATGAGGTCCCACCGCCACACAATTAAAGAGAAGAAGCTACACTTTCCTGTGGCTAGGCATTTCTGTAGCCCAGGACACAATGTAGAACACATGAAAGTTCTCATATTAAAAGGTAACTTCAAATCCCAAAAAGCTAGAAGAATTTGAGAATACAAATTTATAACACTGCTTGACACTTTGAATACTGGACTGAATTTGTCCCCGGGATTTATGACACACTACAAGATCTAAAGAGTCTTCTATAGACATAGTTGGTGCACCAGGTCTCTGAGATAACATCAATTTAGAGACCATAAAACTTTCACACCCCTTATCTGTAAGATAATTAAGGACTCATTCTCAAGATCTTTAATATGTTGTTCTGTTTTTTTTTCAAATGTCCATTCATTCCCCCCATGTCTCTGCTCTTATTGTATATATATTGCTGTTTCTTCATATATTCTTCTAGTACGCCTGATGAAGAGACTGGTGATGTCTCAAAAGCTCGCTATGTAACATCATTACTTCTATTTTTGTTAGCCATTAAAAGGTATCAAACCTGCAATACTCTAATTTTGTTTCTCTTAATGACAGCACTAAACTATTTTTCTATTGGCTAACACGGTACCAGACTTTTTCCTTTTTCTTTCAACCAAATAGAGATATCCAGAAACACACACACACACACCCCTTCCATCTCTGCACTATGAATTAGCAGGAGGCATAGGTTTATCAACTGCATCATCTGTTTCCAAGCTAACCACAATAGAAGCAGATCTGGCCAGGCCAGTTTTTTGGAAGTTTTTGGCCATATTTTTCCTCTGCTATTTAAAGCTGCCTTGGCAACTGCACCTCCACCTTGATCGGGATTCAGGTCCTTTCCAGCACATAATCATTGCCATAGTCTTCAAACCCACTCCCCACACCACTTTCATCAGACTGTGATATCATCCTGGGCTCACTGACTTTCCGACAATTCCCTACTCTGTATTTGCCTCAAGTGGTACTATTGCTACCAATACCCCAATGCCTATACTGTGGCTACAGGTACAACTAGTAGTACAACTACTACTGGCCAGATGGATTGTGCTGCTACTGCTGCTCCTATTTTCCAGATATTTTATTATGCGGGCTTTAATGACAAGTCACATGTTTTCAATAAATGAAAGGTCATGGGTTTGGTACTCACAGATTATTAAACAGTACTATCAAAATTGCATTTGTTTTTTGCATAATTTAAAGTGCAATTAAATGTCCTGATTCCCTCCGCTTCCACAAATACATTAAACATTTACAATTTGCAATGGTAATAATGCAATTTTTGCAATGAGAAGTGTCTGATACAATAACACAAGCTCTTTATGAAAATGTGTGTAAAAATGCATTTTTTTACAGTGAAACATCTTTGAACTAGACAGTTTGATACAGTAATACTGGCACTTTGCTAAAACATGGTGTGGCAAAGCAATTGTTTGAAGTAAAATGTTTTTTTGGTATCAAAACTTTTGATATGTTGCTTTTTCAAAGAACTGTTACACTTTAAAATATCCCAGTTAGGGTGGGTTTACACTAGCGTTACGGGTTCCATTATGGCTTTCCGTTATAACAGGATTATAATGGAACATAACGGAATCCATAGGATGGAATGCAAAACAGAAGCCTTTAAGAGGCATTCCGTTTTGCTCCGTCCTAATAGGAGTCTATGGGAAGACGCAAAACAAAGTCCTGTCGACAGGTCTTTGTTTTCCGTCTTGCATAACGGGAACCAGACGGATCCGTTTTGATTCCCATAGACTTCTATTAGGACGGAGAGCAAACGGAATGCCTTTTAAAGGTGTCCGTTTTGCATTCCGTCATAATGCAAGTCTATGCAAGTCTAACGGATCCGCACTTCCATCTTATGGATTCCGTTATGTTCCGTTATAACCCTGTTATAAAGGAAAGCCATAACGGGATCCCTAACGCTAGTGTGAACCCACCCTTACCCAATTAACTTTCAAGAATGTAAGAGAATCATTTATCTAGTAAAACAATGGCAGACTGGAATGGGGGGAGAAGCTCTATTGTACAGTTTATGCCTCCATAGGACATTGACAGTATATAGGGGTGCATTATTGTCCTCTCTACAGGCACAGGGTTTTGGCTTCAAACGACTTGGAGGTTGTATGGAGATGTCTTAACTTCATTGAATATAAGTATTTGAACAGAGCATTTCAATTCTGTAATACAATGTCTACAAAATCTACTTTATTCTCAGTTACGACAATAAAAAAGCAAATCTTAATTTGAAAAAAATAAGTGAAAATACTGTACATTAAACCAAATTAACAAACAGTATACTAACATTCATCATGCAATACACTACATCTCATTTCTCTCCAAAATTGCTTTTCTAGAGTTCAAATTTGGTTTTAAAAGGATAATATATATCTTTGGAAGAAATATGCAACCAAGAATGCCAGAACATGAGGTCAAGATGGCAAATATCTCCACAACCACCATGTATTTCCCTTTAGTGCTCAGGTAAGCCGGGATCATTGCAATCCAGACACTGCAGAACACCAGCATGCTGAAGGTGATATACTTGGCCTCATTAAAATTGTCCGGTAATGTCCTCATCAGGAAAGCCAGAACAAAATTCACAGCTGCCAGAAAGCCTAGATAACCCAACATGGAGTAGAACCAGATATCTGAACCTTCATTACATTGAATGATAATCTTTCTAGGATAAGAGTGATAGTCAAACTCCTGATATGGAGGAGAAACTAACAACCAAACTACACAAATGAGAAGTTGTACAGAGGAACACACTAAGATCACATATTTTGAAACATTGAATGAGATCCACTTAACCCTAATACTTCCAGGTTTGGTAGCTTTGGAGGTAATGCATGCTTTGACAGTTTTGGCCAATACAGAAGAAAGACTAATAGAGAAGAAGACTCCAAATAATGATTGTCTCAGTAAGCAGGTTATGTCCATTGGACGACCAAGGAAGAAGAAGATACAGAGAAAGTTCAGCAATATGGAGACCAGAAGGATAAAGCTCACAGTCCGGTTATTGGCTTTAACTATCGGAGTTTCCGAATAATAAATGAAGATTCTTAATATGAGCAATGTTACAGCAGAAAGAAATAAAACTAGTCCTAAAAATATTAAACTTATAATGTCCTTCTCATATGACAGAAACTCATATATTCTCGGAATACATTTCACTTTCTCCTCATCGGACCATTCTTCTTTAGAACATTTGTGGCAGATTTCACTGTCTACGGTATCATAAAGTAAAATAGAAATGTGATGAGTATTACTAATGATACTTGCCTAATGAATGTCAATACTATATGCTGAACTGTTCATTAAAGTAATGATAAAATTGAAATACAGAACACAAAGATAATGCACAGAATTAAAAAATTGTGGCGAACATACCTATACTCAATGAAGGAGAATGTCTTTATTCTGAGCTCCCTGAACTCTGAGGCTGGTAGCTATACCAACCTTACATTACATACCTTGTGTAATAATTAGTGGGTGAGAAACCCGTGTGTCAACCAATGGATTTTATTTATAGCTAAGCCTAAGGGCATTATCCTGGCAGCTCCCTGGTATTCACTAGTGTTGCACGAATTGAAGTTCACAAAGATCTTGAACGAAACCCTGTGCGCCATGACATATAACGTCCCCTCGCGTGATGACGTCATCATGGGTCGTGTGAGATTTCACACCAGATTGAAGTAGGGTGCAAGAACACTGGCCCTTTAAGACCCAGGAAGCATGTGCATCCTATAGGTAGGGATAGCAGGCTGCCAGAAAAGTGCAGGCTTGAATCAGTTTGGCATCCGTTTGAGCCATTTCCGTCTGGGATCTGCTTTTTTAGATGGAAAAAAAGTACTGCATGCAGGATCTCAGACGGAAAGGGCTCAAATGGTATATATATTTTTTTCTTTTAATGGATCAGAAGAAATTAAAATGAAACATTGATGTAAACATTGATGTAAACATTGATCTGGCTCTATCTCAGGCTTTATTGCAGCTAAAGCTGCAATTATGTATCTTGTTTTAGAAGGCTTTTCCAGGGAGATCATATCACACCTGCACTAATGATGAGCATTATAGACAATATACATTTTCAAGATATTTCGCAAATTTTTGGCCTAATATTCACCATAAATTCTAGAATTCACGATCTCTTCATTATTTTCTTCATTGTAAAAATCTGCAATGTAACATGCGCTTATTGCGCGCGCAATAAAGGCCTGGCTTACTTTTAAATTCATTTTTCAAGCTGCTAGAAGTTTCCTGAGACTGGAGAAAATGGTTGGCAGCAACTTTCATGACTCTGAGGAAGAACTCCTGATCACTGTAAGTAATTTTACATTACAGCACTGTTTTTTATTACATTTCGCATGCGTGGCAGAACAAAAGCTTTATATGCAGATAGAGTGCTCTAATATATTTGCGATTTCGCAAATCGGCACTAATGGTGCATATATTTTTTGGCCCAATACATCCAACTTCACATTTTGTCAGGTCTGAGTAGATATTACTGATTGGTGCACGAAGTATTGTTTTGACATCACAGCACTATGTCTGTAGCATGTATGTATGGACAGTAACTATCTGTATTATATATATGAGCTAACTAACTATCTAATGTAATTGAATAAGGATCCAGATGACACAGCAAATCACAGAGCACAGCAATAACACTGCTCTCTCTCTCTCTCTCTCTGGCTGCTGGGGAGTTTCTTATATAGTAAGTGGTAGGCAACTTTTCTATTGGTTGCTAGAGATGTTGCTAGGCTCAGACAAAGATATTGCAGCCTTCTCATTGGCCCACAAGCAAGAAGCAGTCAGGGTACTCATGAAAAAAAAAATCTAGAATATTTGCAATTACAAATATATAGCACTATATTCTTTATCTTCACGAATTCTCGAAGTGCCGATATTCGCAATAAAAATTTGCGGTTAGAATATTCACGATCAACACTAATCTGCACTTCAATTTGATTTAATATATCAGGATGCATCCCTTCTGTTCAGATGTGGTTGTATTAAATTGGAACTGAACAATCTAGATCCGTCACTAAAAACAATGTAAGTCAATGGGTGACGGTTCTGGTTTTTCACCGGTTTTGTCTACGGTCATAAAATGGAACAAACTAGAATGGAATGAAACCTGAATAAAATGTCCTCATCGACAATGCATAGTGACAAAACTGAAACGTTTTTCTCCAGTTTTTAGATCTTCTGCTGGATCTCAAAACCGAAATGCAAAGTGGACATGTGAAAGTAGCCTTATACAACTTCTCTACAGCCTCCGAGAGCTAGGGATGAGTGAACCAATCATTTGGGGTCTGGTTTGCTGAATTTATTAAAAAAAGTGGTTCAAGTCGAAACGAAGTTGCTTCAATTGCCCTTAAAAGTTGGCATATAACCCCCCTCTAGCCTCCTAGGACTCCCAAAAATTAGGAAAATTTTTTTATATTACAATAGGTACATCTGCGCTGCCGCGTTTTTTTTATGTATAAGCTCCTCTTCCACTATATCCTAAGTGGAGAAGCCATCGCTGAGTCACTAGTGGCTGAATCTTCTGCCAAGGTTCAGTGTGTTTGCTTAAATAATCTAAGAGCGTAAACAGTGCCTGCGCTGGAGATGAGCTTATATATATATATAACTGGATACATTCATTCATAGTTTAATATAATTTGTACCTAGAGGAATATACCTGAAGGCTTGAGTGTAGGGAGTCCTTGAAGTGATTCCGACTTAGTTGTATTTGTGACGAACTGTGACCGCCGCGGCCACAATACGTCACAAAACCGTCACAGCGCCCCTAGTGGTCAATCCGCAAACAGGCCTCCCAGCCACTTTCAGCACACCGACAGTCTAACTTGAGTCCGTACAGTCGATAGGCTGAAAGCGCAGGGATTGGACCGCCGATTGACCGCAAGTAAGCGTGTGAGCGACCGGACCGGAACCACACACAGGGTAGTTTAACTGCCACCACCTTGCAATTTATGGGAGCAAGGAACCCACTATCTGGATAACAGAACCGAGTAGCTTTCTCTTCGGAGAGGCTAGGGTAAGTTTTTGCAGTGTTTGAAAACAGGCATATGGCTAGAGAAATGACTTGGAGGTCATTTATTATATATATATATAAAATACAAATTATCAAGATGTACAGTAATTATTAAAACAATAATCAAGGAAAGTATAGTCCAATAAACAAAAAGAGATAAAAGAAAGAAAATACTTAGTTTCTGCAGATATGATGTCCGTTGGTGAAATAGTCCGTTGCAGGGATAAAGTCCAAGAAGCCTTTGTCCAGTGTAATAATCCGAATATGCCTACAGCCCACAGGTTCTCTGGCTGAGGCCCTCTTCAGGTGTTGTTAAAAGTGGAGAACTCCTTTAGCAGATTCTAGGTCTTTGTTATAAAGGGTCCCAGAATCAAGGCGGGGAATTGAGAGTCCGCCTGCTGGGGCCGGCTGTATTTCTGAGATGAATGCCAGTTCTGAAATATGGTATGTGCCATATCTCGGGATGTCTCCGCTGTACATAAGTAACGAGCACAGATTCACATTCCCCACAAAATATGGAGTCCAGGGATACCAAATATGACTATTATACCTGGTTCTATGATGGGGTAACACCATAACTTTACCTGGGCACCTCCTAGAGTTATGTTTGTCCTATGTACATGTCCAGTGAATTCTAAGTGATACAATGATGTAATTTTTATGTCCGTAAGATGCATGGTCTCTCTTAAAAAGGTAAAAATCATATCTCAGATTCATGTGTCAATCTGGGAACCTTGGTGCCGGCCTGGCTGAATCAAGCTAGCTTACAAGCCCCTTATGGCAGCGACACCAAATGGCTCCCCCCAGGTGTAGTCTTCACACCTAGCTGTGATATCTCTGCAGAAAAGGAAGTTCTTTTGTCAACCTAAGGAAGCCAGCTGTAATTGCGTTATCTGCTGGGCATCTATTGACTGACTTGAACAAAAGGACTATTTTGTTCTCTGGGTACACAGGAGGAGACGCTCTGAGTAATCAGATGGTAGGTTCTGGGGCCTAGGGAAATAAATACTGTTTAATAGATCTACTGATCAATAAGGGAGAGTAATATTGATAATATTGGGAGGACAGTTCAGTATTCTCGCAGATCATCCGTGACACCTCCCCCCCGCTTCTGCGGCTAGACATCCGTACACAAGACGGGTGGCGTCGCCGCTAACCTGCGCTGAACGGTCTGGATCGCCGTTGCATCGGGATAAGCCATCTGCATTTTGATGTTTGCTGCCTGTCCTGTGCTGGATGGTAAAATCGTACTGCTGCAGCAACAAGCTCCAACGTAGGAGCTTCCCGTTGGACCCCGCAGTACGGTTCAGCCAACTGAGAGGATTATGGTCCGTAATGATTGTGAAGGAGCGGCCGTACAGATAGGATTGAAGCTTCTGTAGGGCCCACACAATCGCCAGACACTCCTTTTCTGTAGTTGAGTAGGAGACTTCTCGGGGAAGAAGTTTCCGGCTCAGGTACAGAAGAGGATGCTCGTCCCCTTTTTGTCACGGCGGACAGGTACTCAGATACACAAACAACCAAATACACCAGTGTCTCGTGCCTGGGCTGCAAACACCCTAAAATCCCTGAGATGGTGAAAGGGGAGAAGGGGAAGAAGACACACAAATAGCCTAGAACGCAAATAATACAAACAGAAAAGCAACTTATCTGAGCTGGAACAGACAATCCTTCCTTCCTGAATCCAAGACCAGAATGAATACTATAACCCACACGGCCCTCTGGGAGAGAAGGCCATTTAAGCCAATGGAAGGAAGGCGGATCCAGCATGATTCCAAAACAAACAAAAAAGGTTAGACACGTGCTGCCAATCTGACAGATCTCCGCACACTGTCCGAGCCGGGCATGACACTTTTCCATCCACCTGGCTTAAGACAGCGCCGAGACCGTAATCTGATGCGTCTGTTTGCACTATGAACCGACGGCTGAAATCTGGGGCTTGAAGCACCGGGGCGCTAGCTAACGCCTGCTTCAAGGCCCGGAAGGCGTTCTCACACTCAGGGGTCCACGTAACCACTTTCGGGTGCTTCTTGCCAGTGGCATCCGTCGGGGGCTTCGCGATGGCACTATAGGCCGGTACAAACTTCCTATAGTAGCCCGCGGTCCCCAGGAATGCCTGAACCTGTCGCTTGGTGATAGGCAGAGGCCACGCTAAGATGGCATCAACCTTTCCCGTGTCCGGTTTCAGGGTGTTCCCTCCCACTCGTGCTCTAAATACTGGACTTCCGTCATGCCGATCTGACACTTACTTGGCTTAACTGTCAAATGAGCTGCAGCCAGCCGTTGCAGTACCTGGGACAGATGTTTGAGGTGTTCTTCCCAGGTGGGGCTAAACACCGCAATATCGTCCAAATATGCTGCAGCGAACGGTTGCATTTCCTCCAGCAGGTCGTTCATAACCCGCTGGAACGGGGCAGGCGCGTTTTTCATTCCAAAGGGCATCGTCGTAAATTCGAAGAGCCCGAAGGGAGTGATAAAGGCCGACTTCTGCCGCGCATCCGGGGCAAAAGGGGTCTGCCAGTACCCCCGGCTCAGATCCATGATTGATAGATAGCTGGCAGCCGCCAGCTTATCTAGCATCTCATCGATGCGAGGCATGGGGTAGGCGTCTGTAGTGGTTACAGCGTTCAACTTCCGGTAGTCCACGCAGAACCGCGTTGTCTTGTCTTTCTTGGGTACCAAGACGACGGGTGCCGCCCATGGACTACAGGACCGCTGAATGACCCCCAGTTCTAGCATTTCCCCCACCTCTCGCTGCATGTCTGCCTACACCTCCGGAGAGACCCGATAGGTGGATTGCTTGATGGGGGGATGTGTTCCGGTATCTACCCGGTGAGCGACCAAATTGGTCCGTCCTGGGATACCTGAGAAGGTCCGGTGGTACCGACCTAACACCTCCTGTAACTGCTCTCTCTGGGACGGGGAGAGCTGCGGGCTGACATTTATGTCCCCGTCCGTCTCCCGGGTGTCAGCCAGCAGTTCTACCAGAGGGTCTGTCTCGCCCTGTTCTAACCGGCTGCACACTGGGAGTACATACTGGGTTCTATCGTGGTGAGCCTTCAGCATGTTAATGTGACTTCTGTTTTCTACCCCCCATGTTCACCAAGTATGTCAGGGGGTTCAAACGCTTCTCTATGGTGTATGGCACATCCCATGCCGCCTGTAACTTATTGTGCCTTATGGGAAGAAGGGCATAGACCTTGTCTCCTGTTTCAAATGCCCGGTCTCCTGCGGTGCGGTCATACCATAGTTTCTGTTTGGCCTGGGCCAGATTCTCCGTTACCATGGCAGAGAGTGACTCCATTTTGTCTCTGAACTTCAGGATGTAATCCAGTACAGAGACATCCGTGGGATCACTTTTGCCTTCCCACATCTCTCGCATAAGCTGTAGCGGCCCTCGGACGTTCCTGCCATACAGGAGTTCAAACGGGGAGAACCCGGTGGACTCCTGCGGTACTTCCCTGTAGGCAAACAGCAGATGAGGCAGGTACCGTTCCCAGTCCCCACCCTGCGACTCACCGAACGTGGCCAGCATCTGCTTTAATGACGCGTTAAAGCGTTCGCAGAGGCCGTTGGTTTGCGGGTGGTATGGACTGGAGACGAGGTGCGTCATCTGGATCTTTGCCGCCAGGGCGTCCATCAGTTCAGACATAAACTGGGGTCCCTGATCTGTGAGCATCTCCGCAGGGAACCCTACACGTGAAAATATGGTAATTAGCGCGTCTGCTACCTTGTCTGCCCTCAGGGAAAAGAGGGCGACCGCATCCGGGTAGCGAGTCGCGTAATCCACCAGTGTCAAGATGTATCTCTTGCCGCTGTGGCTGGGAATGGGCAGAGGTCCAATTATGTCAACTGCCACTCAGCGAAATGGCTCACTTATGATTGGCAGTGGACACAAGGGAGCCTTGCGCGGATTCCCAGCTCGTTTTACCTTCTGACAAACCGTACAGGAGCGACAATAATTCATGACATCTATCCTCATTCTAGGCCAGTAGAAATGCCCCTGAATACGGTCAAGTGTCCTGCGAATTCCTAAGTGTCCTGTCAAGGGGATGTCATGTGCGGATTTCAGCACATGCCCCCAGAAGGCACTAGGTACCACAAGCGACTTGGTACTCACGGTAATTTCGCCTTCGGTGGGTTGTATCGCCTCACTATACAACTTCCCACCTTCCCAGTACACTTTGAACCCGGCCCCGTCCGCGAGGGGCTCAGAAGCCTGTCTTCTGAGACCCTCGAGGCTAGGATCGGTTTGGAGTGCGTGATCCGTTTCAGCCAGCTGGCCCATGGCGTACGAGGCCTGCGGCTGACAGTCACCCTCCCTGGGGTCAAAGGAGTGGGAGGAGGCCGGAGCCTCTTCCCCCTGTTCTGAGTTCAAGTTTTGGGTGGCCCGACTCTGAGTCACAGCTAGGACAGGTATGACTTCGGAGCAAGGCAGATTAGCATTTTTAATATCACATGTAGAGATCACATTAGCAGGTACGTCATGCATATCATCAACATTAACATTGGAGACATTCAACCCCCCTCCCCCAGATCTTTGCCCCCGGGTGCCAAGCACCTGGGTGGGGGCAGAGGGCGGACCCTCTTCCTGGGATCCCGAGGGGTTCGTGGCGGGTTCATAATAGGATACCAGCTTGCCTAGATCGGACCCCAACAAAACAGGAACTGGTAGCTGGTCTAGGATACCAACTACCTTTTCTTGAACACCCACACCCCAGTCGATGGAAACCCGGGCTTGGGGAATGTGAGAAAGAGTGCCCCCCACCCCAGTGAGGGTGAGATACTTGTCTGGGATGATGTCCTTTGTGGGCACAAGGTGCAGACGCACCAGGGTGACATCGGCTCCCGTTTCCCGGAAACCGGTGACTAGCTGGTCATTTACCGTAACAAGCTGATGATTGCTGGTGATAGGGTGAATCTCCTCCCCACCGGCGAACAAAACAGTTGAAGATGATGGTTCACGCTGGGACGCGCTGGCTGGCTGTGTCTGTCGTGGGCGAGGTACAGGTGGTTCAGATGCTGGCTGTGGCTGTCTCCGCTCAGGACAGTTGAATTTCATATGTCCAGGCTTGCGGCAGTAGTGACAGGTGATTCCATTAGGTGCCCCAGGTCTGGAAGCAGTAGCTGCACTTGGTGGCCTCTGTGGTGGATGGCCCACAGAGGCAGGGGGGTCTGCCCTGACTTGGGCGGACCTCCTCTCCAGTTAGATGGTGCAGATTTACGCAGATCGGGCACTCGGGTTATTACAAAAGTCTCAGCTAACTCTGCAGCAGCGGTTGCTGACGTAGGCTTCCGTTCTAGCACGAATTGTCTCACATCCGCAGGGCAAATACAAAGAAGCTGGTCTAGCACCATCAAGTCCTCTAGGAGGTCATAAGACCCTTTTGTTAGGCCTAAAGTCCACTGGCGGAATGTAGTGCGTAAGCTGCTGACCACATCCGGATAAGAGTCCGTACGATCCTTTTGTAAGGACCTAAACCTTTTCCGATAGACTTCAGGGGTCAGCTGGTATTTAGCAATGATAGCGTCTTTTATGGCGGAATAATCTTCATCCTGTCCATGGATAACTCCGCAAACGCGTCCAGCGCTTTGTAGCGCAACAGGGGTGTCAGGTGTCTGGCCCACTGCTCTTGGGGCAGACGATACTGACGGCAGGCTTTCTCAAAGGATCGCAAAAACAAGTCTATGTCAGTGTCCTTTTCAAAGGGAGCAAATTTAAATTTTGCACTCACGTGTGATGCTGTTCTTTCAGCGGGGAGGCTGGGCGACGAACTCCGGCTGGACTGTTGCACCCTGGCCATGTTTAATTCATGCTGACGCTGGCGCTCCCGCTCTGCGGCATCCCTCTCAGCTCGGCGTTCTGTGGCCTCCCTCTCTCTCTCCACTCGGCATTCTTCACGCTCCGCCATGTACTGTAGGTACTTTACCGGGTCAGTGTCCATTAGTTTTTGGAGAGCCTGCTGCATCATAGGGTCCGTACAAATAGATAGTCCGGTACTGGCCAGTCCGGTACTGGCCAAATTAGGATCCGTACTGAAATACTGCGCTGGGGGGCCAACAGGGCCCGCAGGATGTTCCCCCTCCGAGTAGTCAGGATTCTCAGTCTCCGGTTCCTCAGGACTCGAGTCATATGGGCCAGTGTCTCCCGCAGTAGACACATCCAACAGCCGCAGTTGTTGGCTATCCCATCGGAACAAGTCTTTTATCAGGACGGTCTTCGTCTCGCGACCGACTTCAATGCCCCGTTCTTGGCACAGATTTTCCAGATCTGCCAAAGCCATTTTCTTGTATTCCCCGGACATTTTCACACCAAATAAAAGATAGATAAAGAAAACAAGATATCGGGGAGGGTACTGGACTACACAATCTCTCTGTACACACAAATAAATGTATTGCACTCAGCCACACCACCACCAAATTGGTTTGGTTCTGACAGAGGTAAATTAGTTAATCTCTGTTTAGATGTTTTAAACACATGCAAAAAAGAATCCCAGTAGCTGCCAACCAATATGTGACGAACTGCGACCGCCGCGGCCACAATACATCACGAAACCGTCACAGCGCCCCTAGTGGTCAATCCGCAAACAGGCCTCCCAGCCACTTTCAGCACACCGACAGTCTAACTTGAGTCCGTACAGTCGATAGGCTGAAAGCGCAGGGATTGGACCGCCGATTGACCGCAAGTAAGCGTGTGAGCGACCAGACCGGAACCACACACAGGGTAGTTTAACTGCCACCACCTTGCAATTTATGGGAGCAAGGAACCCACTATCTGGATAACAGAACCGAGTAGCTTTCTCTTCTGAGAGGCTAGGGTAAGTTTTTGCAGTGTTTGAAAACAGGCATATGGCTAGAGAAATGACTTGGAGGTCATTTATTATATATATATATATATATATATATATATACACAATACAAATTATCAATATGTACAGTAATTATTAAAACAATAATCAAGGAAAGTATAGTCCAATAAACAAAAAGAGAGAAAAGAAAGAAAATACTTAGTTTCCGCAGAAAAGATGTCCGTTGGTGAAATAGTCTGTTGCAGGGATAAAGTCCAAGAAGCCTTTGTCCAGTGTAATAATCCGAATATGCCTACAGCCCACAGGTTCTCTGGCTGAGGCCCTCTTCAGGTGGTGTTAAAAGTGGAGAACTCCTTTAGCGGATTCTAGGTCTTTGTTATAAAGGGTCCCAGAATCAAGGCGGGGAATTGAGAGTCCGCCTGCTGGGGCCGGCTGTATTTCTGAGATGAATGCCAGTTCTGAAATATGGTATGTGCCATATCTCGGGATGTCTCCGCTGTACATAAGTAACGAGCACAGATTCACATTCCCCACAAAATATGGAGTCCAGGGATACCAAATATGACTATTATACCTGGTTCTATGATGGGGTAACACCATAACTTTACCTGGGCACCTCCTAGAGTTATGTTTGTCCTATGTACATGTCCAGTGAATTCTAAGTGATACGATGATGTAATTTTTATGTCCGTAAGATGCATGGTCTCTCTTAAAAAGGTAAAAATCATATCTCAGATTCATGTGTCAATCTGGGAACCTTGGTGCCGGCCTGGCTGAATCAAGCTAGCTTACAAGCCCCTTATGGCAGCGACACCAAATGGCTCCCCCCAGGTGTAGTCTTCACACCTAGCTGTGATATCTCTGCAGAAAGGGAAGTTCTTTTGTCAACCTAAGGAAGCCAGCTGTAATTGCGTTATCTGCTGGGCATCTATTGACTGAATTAAACAAAAGGACTATTTTGTTCTCTGGGTACACAGGAGGAGACGCTCTGAGTAATCAGATGGTAGGTTCTGGGGCCTAGGGAAATAAATACTGTTTAATAGATCTACTGATCAATAAGGGAGAGTAATATTGATAATATTGGGAGGACGGTTCAGTATTCTCGCGGATCATCCGTGAGAGTATTCTTGTACTTTGATGGGATGATGATCCTCCTCAGCATCTTGTGGCTCGAACCTTCGCGCATGTGCAGCTCTGGCCGTTAACTAGCGCGCGCTAGTGAGAGCCGACAGGTAGAGATGTTGCAAACATAAAATTTTCCGTTCGCGAGCAGCGAACGCAAATTTTCGCAAATGTTTGCGAACGGGCGAACCGCCATTGACTTCAACGGGCAGGCGAATTTTAAAACCCACAGGGACTCTTTCTGGCCACAATAGTGATGGAAAAGTTGTTTCAAGGGGACTAACACCTGGACTGTGGCATGCCGGAGGGGGATCCATGGCAAAACTCCCATGGAAAATTACATAGTTGACGCAGAGTTGGATTTTAATCCATAAAGGGCATAAATCACCTAACAATCCAATTTTTTTTTGAACAACTTGGTTTAAAACATCCAGTGTGTGTATACGATCAGGTATGATGTTGTATCGATCAGGTAGTGTAAGGGTTATGCCCGCTTCACAGACATTGACAGACCAAACTCCCTTTTTAACGCACCGCAAACCACCGCAAACAGTCCATTTGCCCAACCGCAAACTTCCCATTTGCACAAGGTTGGATACCAAGCTAGCCATGTCCCGTTGATGTCATTGAAGGTTTCTTCCTCCACCCAGCCACATACAACACCAAGGGTCCCAAAAAGGTGAATTGAATTGATATTTCGAATGGGGAGATGGTTAAAAAAAATGCTGGCTCCCTCCCCTTTGTTTGAATCCACGGTCACTACGTCTGTGCCGTGCAATTTACTGTCCCACGCGATATGAGTGCTATTTTCTATAGTTCTCTCTTCTCATCAGTTTAATCCCTGTTATGTCCCCAATCTGGGGTCCATTTATTAAATAGATTTTTCGAACGGGGAGATGGTTAAAAAATTGCTGGCTCCCTCCCCTTTGTTTGAATCCACGCCACGGTCACTGCGTCTGCGCTGTGCAATTTACTGTCACACCCGATATGAGTGCTATTCTCTGTAGTACTATTCTCATCAGTTTAATCCCTGTTACGTCCCATATCAGGGTGGGATTGCCTTTTGTGAAAAAAAATATTACACCGGGTATCTTCGACTGCCTTCACAGTGACAGACCAAACTCTGATACACCAAACTGAATTGATTTTTGGAACTGGGAGATGGAAAAAGCAGCTTGGTCGGTCCTCTTACTCCCAAGTTGGGGCACTGCGCGTGCACGGAGCAATGTGCTGTGACACCCTATATGAGTGGTGTCTTAACTAGTCCTATTCCTATCAGTTTAATCCCTGTTACGTCCCCTATCCGGGGACGGATGTCAAATTGATTAACCATTGTCGAATTAACGAACCATTAAATTGTCTGAATTATTTCTAATAAACTATTAAGATACTTTATTATGATTTTTTTATTTTATGTATTAAAAACCCACCCATACAACTTAAAAAAGATAAATAATATTTTTTTAGTTTTTTCTATGAAAAAACATCCAGCCGTCCCGATCGCTTTTGGTCTGATCATAATAAAGCAACGGCCTTATCATCTGGGGTGTGGCAACATTGCCAACACACTCATAGAGGTGATGATCGCTTCATTGTGATACGCAAGCCCCTTCACCACTGTGACGACCACCCGCCAATCCCGTCGTACTATGCCACAGTTGCCATACAGGTCTCCACTAGAGACTTCTGGAGGCGAATCCACTGTGAGCACAGAAGACGTTTAAGATTGGTTGGTGGGCCCAGAAAGGATGCAATCACGATTGTATGTACAATCGGTAAAAATAAAATTACTGATTTCACGCGGGAAATCAAATTATTTTGCTGCCACCACTCTTCGTATTGAATCGGGGCGAAGAGACCCTGGCTAGCTAATCCTAAAGGGACGAAATGGTTATTTGCAACCTAGCTAGTACATTAACAATTTATAAAAATAACACAATTTGGTAGTATGTCTTCTGAGGACAGAGTTCTTAGCATAGATCAGGTCATCAAGTAACAAGGGCAAAACTGGAACGATGAAATCGCTAGTTTTTATTCTAAAACTACACACAAAAATATATATATTATAACTGACAGATAAATCTACCGGCCAGTTGAACAGATTGGTTTGGATAGAAACAGGTAAGAGGTGGAAGGGAATAGAATTTCTGTAAGTTCAGAATTACCGTGGTAGTGTCCAGTAATAGGCAAAGTCTTTAAAATAATAATCCAAGATGGTGGGGTGCCCGTGTCCCTGCGGGCGGTCGAGATGTTAGACGACGTCAGATGGTAGGTGAAGGACGCAGGACCTGAGTGTGTCACTGTTTTTACCTACTCTTAAGCGGGGAGTGGTTATGACTAGAGTTGAGCGAACACCTGGATGTTCGGGTTCGAGAAGTTCGGCCGAACATCCCGGAAATGTTCGGGTTCGGGATCCGAACCCGATCCGAACTTCGTCCCGAACCCGAACCCCATTGAAGTCAATGGGGACCCGAACTTTTCGGCACTAAAACGGCTGTAAAACAGCCCAGGAAAGGGCTAGAGGGCTGCAAAAGGCAGCAACATGTAGGTAAATCCCCTGCAAACAAATGTGGATAGGGAAATGAATTAAAATAAAAATTAAATAAATAAAAATTAACCAAAATCAATTGGAGAGAGGTTCCATAGCAGAGAATCTGGCTTCCCGTCACCCACCACTGGAACAGTCCATTCTCAGATATTTAGGCCCCGGCACCCAGGCAGAGGAGAGAGGTCCCGTAACAGACAATCTGGCTTCATGTCAGCAGAGAATCAGTCTTCATGTCATAGCAGAGAATCAGGCTTCACGTCACCCACCACTGTAAGAGTCCATTTTCATAAATTTAGGCCCAGCACCCAGGCAGAGGAGAGAGGTCCCGTAACAGACAATCTGGCTTCATGTCAGCAGAGAATCAGTCTTCATATCATAGCAGAGAATCTGGCTTCCCGTCACCCACCACTGGAACAGTCCATTCTCAGATATTTAGGCCCCGGCACCCAGGCAGAGGAGAGAGGTCCCGTAACAGACAATCTGTCTTCATGTCAGCAGAGAATCAGTCTTCATGTCATAGCAGAGAATCAGGCTTCACGTCACCCACCACTGTAAGAGTCCATTTTCATAAATTTAGGCCCAGCACCCAGGCAGAGGAGAGAGGTCCCGTAACAGACAATCTGGCTTCATGTCAGCAGAGAATCAGTCTTCATATCATAGCAGAGAATCAGGCTTCACGTCAGCCACCACTGCAACAGTCCATTGTCATAAATTCAGGCCCAGCACCCAGGCAGAGGAGAGAGGTCCCGTAACAGACAATCTGGCTTCATGTCAGCAGAGAATCAGTCTGCATGTCATAGCAGAGAATCAGGCTTCACGTCAGCCACCACTGCAACAGTCCATTGTCATAAATTCAGGCCCAGCACCCAGGCAGAGGAGAGAGGTCCCGTAACAGACAATCTGGCTTCATGTCACCAGAGAATCAGTCTGCATGTCATAGCAGAGAATGAGGCTTCACGTCAGCCACCACTGCAACAATCCATTGGCATATATTTAGGCCTAGCACACAGGCAGAGGAGAGAGGTCCCGTAACAGACAATCTGGCTTCATGTCAGCAGAGAATCAGTCTGCATGTCATAGCAGAGAATGAGGCTTCACGTCAGCCACCACTGCAACAATCCATTGGCATATATTTAGGCCTAGCACACAGGCAGAGGAGAGAGGTCCCGTAACAGACAATCTGGCTTCATGTCAGCAGAGAATTAGTCTGCATGTCATAGCAGAGAATCAGGCTTCACGTCAGCCACCACTGCAACAGTCCATTGGCATATATTTAGGCCCTGGCACCCAGACAGAGGAGAGGTTCATTCAACTTTGGGTAGCCTTGCAATATAATGGTAAAATGAAAATAAAAATAGGATTGAATGAGGAAGTGCCCTGGAGTCCAATAATATATGGTTATGGGGAGGTAGTTAATGTCTAATCTGGACAAGGGACGGACAGGTCCTGTGGGATCCATGCCTGGTTCATTTTTATGAACGTCAGCTTGTCCACATTGGCTGTAGACAGGCGGCTGCGTTTGTCTGTAATGACGCCCCCTGCCGTGCTGAATACACGTTCAGACAAAACGCTGGCTGCCGGGCAGGCCAGCACCTCCAAGGCATAAAAGGCTAGCTCTGGCCACGTGGACAATTTAGAGACCCAGAAGTTGAATGGGGCCGAACCATCAGTCAGTACGTGGAGGGGTGTGCACACGTACTGTTCCACCATGTTAGTGAAATGTTGCCTCCTGCTAACACGTTGCGTATCAGGTGGTGGTGCAGTTAGCTGTGGCGTGTTGACAAAAGTTTTCCACATCTCTGCCATGCTAACCCTGCCCTCAGAGGAGCTGGCCGTGACACAGCTGCCTTGGCGACCTCTTGCTCCTCCTCTGCCTTGGCCTTGGGCTTCCACTTGTTCCCCTGTGACATTTGGGAATGCTCTCAGTAGCGCGTCTACCAACGTGCGCTTGTACTCGCGCATCTTCCTATCACGCTCCAGTGCAGGAAGTAAGGTGGGCACATTGTCTTTGTAGCGTGGATCCAGCAGGGTGGCAACCCAGTAGTCCGCACAGGTTAAAATGTGGGCAACTCTGCTGTCGTTGCGCAGGCACTGCAGCATGTAGTCGCTCATGTGTGCCAGGCTGCCCAGGGGTAAGGACAAGCTGTCCTCTGTGGGAGGCGTATCGTCATCGTCCTGCCTTTCCCCCCAGCCACGCACCAGTGATGGACCCGAGCTGCGTTGGGTGCCACCCCGCTGTGACCATGCTTCATCCTCATCCTCCTCCACCTCCTCCTCATCCTCGTCCTCCTCGTCCTCCAGTAGTGGGCCCTGGCTGGCCACATTTGTACCTGGCCTCTGCTGTTGCAAAAAACCTCCCTCTGAGTCACTTCGAAGAGACTGGCCTGAAAGTGCTAAAAATGACCCCTCTTCCTCCTCCTCCTCCTCCTCCTGGGCCACCTCCTCTTCCATCATCGCCCTAAGTGTTTTCTCAAGGAGACATAGAAGTGGTATTGTAACGCTGATAGTACTCAAAACAGCGCAACAGGGCACACAGGTCTCGCATGGAGGCCCAGTCATTGGTGGTGAAGTGGTGCTGTTCTGTAGTGCGACTGACCCGTGCGTGCTGCAGCTGAAACTCCATTATGGCCTGCTGCTGCTCGCACAGTCTGTCCAGCATGTGCAAGGTGGAGTTCCACCTGGTGGGCACGTCGCATATGAGGCGGTGAGCGGGAAGGCCGAAGTTACGCTGTAGCGCAGACAGGCGAGCAGCAGCAGGATGTGAACGCCGGAAGCGCGAACAGACGGCCCGCACTTTATGCAGCAGCTCTGACATGTCGGGGTAGTTGTGAATGAACTTCTGCACCACCAATTTCAGCACATGCGCCAAGCAAGGGATGTGCATCAAATTGGCTAGTCCCAGAGCTGCAACGAGATTTCGCCCATTATCACACACCACCAGGCCGGGCTTGAGGCTCACCGGCAGCAACCACTCGTCGGTCTGTTGTTCAATACCCCGCCACAACTCCTGTGCGGTGTGGGGCCTGTCCCCCAAACATATGAGTTTCAGAATGGCCTGCTGACGTTTACCCCGGGCTGTGCTGAAGTTGGTGGTGAAGGTGTGTGGCTGACTGGATGAGCAGGTGGAAGAAGAGGAGGAGGAAGCCGAGAAGGAGGAGGTGGCAACAGGAGGCAAAGAATGTTGCCCTGCGATCCTTGGCGGCGGAAGGACGTGCGCCAAACAGCTCTCCGCCTGGGGCCCAGCTGCCACTACATTTACCCAGTGTGCAGTTAGGGAGATATAGCGTCCCTGGCCGTGCTTACTGGTCCACGTATCTGTGGTTAGGTGGACCTTGCTACAGATGGCGTTGCGCAGTGCACACTTGATTTTATCGGATACTTGGTTGTGCAGGGAAGGCACGGCTCTCTTGGAGAAGTAGTGCCGGCTGGGAACAACATACTGTGGGACAGCAAGCGACATGAGCTGTTTGAAGCTGTCTGTGTCCACCAGCCTAAATGACAGCATTTCATAGGCCAGTAGTTTAGAAATGCTGGCATTCAGGGCCAGGGATCGAGGGTGGCTAGGTGGGAATTTACGCTTTCTATCAAATGTTTGTGAGATGGAGAGCTGAACGCTGGCGTGTGACATGGTTGAGACGCTTGGTGACGGAGGTGGTGGTGGTGGTGTTGGTGGTACATCCCCTGTTTGCTGGGCGGCAGGTGCCAACGTTCCTCCAGAGGCGGAGGAAGAGGCCGAGGCGGCAGCAGCAGAATAGGCCGAGGCGGCAGCAGCAGAAGAGGTAGCAGGGGGAGCCTGAGTGACTTCCTTGGTTTTAAGGTGTTTACTCCACTGCAGTTCATGCTTTGCATGCAGGTGCCTGGTCATGCAGGTTGTGCTCAGGTTCAGAACGTTAATGCCTCGCTTCAGGCTCTGATGGCACAGCGTGCAAACCACTCGGGTCTTGTCGTCAGCACATTGTTTGAAGAAGTGCCATGCCAGGGAACTCCTTGAAGCTGCCTTTGGGGTGCTCGGTCCCAGATGGCGGCGGTCAGTAGCAGGCGGAGTCTCTTGGCGGCGGGTGTTCTGCTTTTGCCCACTGCTCCCTCTTTTGCTACGCTGTTGGCTCGGTCTCACCACTGCCTCTTCCTCCGAACTGTGAAAGTCAGTGGCACGACCTTCATTCCATGTGGGGTCTAGGACCTCATCGTCCCCTGCATCGTCTTCCACCCAGTCTTGATCCCTGACCTCCTGTTCAGTCTGCACACTGCAGAAAGACGCAGCAGTTGGCACCTGTGTTTCGTCATCATCAGAGACATGCTGAGGTGGTATTCCCATGTCCTCATCATCAGGAAACATAAGTGGTTGTGCGTCAGTGCATTCTATGTCTTTCACCGCTGGGGAAGGGCTAGGTGGATGCCCTTGGGAAACCCTGCCAGCGGAGTCTTCAAACAGCATAAGAGACTGCTGCATAACTTGAGGCTGAGACAGTTTCCCTGGTATGCATGGGGGTGATGTGACAGACTGATGGGGTTGGTTTTTAGGCGCCATCTGTGCGCTTTCTGCAGAAGACTGGGTGGGAGATAATGTGAACGTGCTGGATCCACTGTCGGCCACCCAATTGACTAATGCCTGTACCTGCTCAGGCCTTACCATCCTTAGAACGGCATTGGGCCCCACCATATATCGCTGTAAATTCTGGCGGCTACTGGGACCTGAGGTAGTTGGTACACTAGGACGTGTGGATGTGGCAGAACGGCCACGTCCTCTCCCAGCACCAGAGGGTCCACTAACACCACCACGACCATGTCCACGTCCGCGTCCCTTACTAGATGTTTTTCTCATTGTTATGGTTCACCACAACAACAAATATATTATTTGGCCCAATGTATTGTATTCAAATTCAGCGGGATATAAATTTGAGGCCTAGTATTTAGGCGCTGGGTGACCGGTATGGATTTAGTGACAGAATTAGACTTGGAAATGCACAGAAGCGTGTGTGTGAAGTTATTCTGAATGACCCTATGTGCACCTTGAATATTATATACCCTTTTTGGGATAGATTTCAAATAGCTCTGATATAGCAGAAACCACTAAATTATGAAATTGCTAAATTGGGAATTGTACTTCAACCCAGAACAAAAAATGTGCTTTGACGGACACTAAATAACTTTCCCAGCTACAACAGGACAGCGGTAACGAGAGATTTAGCGGGATATAAATTTGAGGCCTAGTATTTAGGCGCTGGGTGACAGGTATGGGTTTAGTGACAGAATTAGACTTGGAAATACACAGTAGCGGGTGTGTGTGAAGTTATTCTGAATGACCCTATGTGCACCTTCAATATGATCTACCCTTTTAGGGATAGATTTCAAATAGCTCTGATATAGCAGAAACCACTAAATTATGAAATTGCTAAATTGGGAATTGTATTTCAACCCAGAACAAAAAATGTGCTTTGACGGACACTAAATAACTTTCCCAGCCACAACAGGACAGCGGTAACGAGAGATTTAGCAGGATATAAATTTGAGGCCTAGTATTTAGGCGCTGGGTGACAGGTATGGGTTTAGTGACAGAATTAGACTTGGAAATACACAGTAGCGGGTGTGTGTGAAGTTATTCTGAATGACCCTATGTGCACCTTCAATATGATCTACCCTTTTAGGGATAGATTTCAAATAGCTCTGATATAGCAGAAACCACTAAATTATGAAATTGCTAAATTGGGAATTGTATTTCAACCCAGAACAAAAAATGTGCTTTGACGGACACTAAATAACTTTCCCAGCTACAACAGGACAGCGGTAACGAGAGATTTAGCAGGATATAAATTTGAGGCCTAGTATTTAGGCGTTGGGTGACAGGTATGGGTTTAGTGACAGAATTAGACTTGGAAATACACAGTAGCGGGTGTGTGTGAAGTTATTCTGAATGACCCAATGTGCACCTTGAATATTATATACCCTTTTAGGGATAGATTTCAAATAGCTCTGATATAGCAGAAACCACTAAATTATGAAATTGCTAAATTGGGAATTGTACTTCAACCCAGAACAAAAAATGTGCTTTGACGGACACTAAATAACTTTCCCAGCTACAACAGGACAGCGGTAACGAGAGATTTAGCGGGATATAAATTTGAGGCCTAGTATTTAGGCGCTGGGTGACCGGTATGGATTTAGTGACAGAATTAGACTGGGATATGGCCAAAAAATAACCACACTATTGCTGGTTAAATGCACTTGGTGACGGGCGCAGCTTGCCCCTGATGTAGTATATGGCCAAAAAATGAACAGACTATTGCTGGTTAAATGCACTTGGTGTCACAGCTTGACCAACCACACTACTGAGGGTTAAATGCACTTGGTGACGGGCGCAGCTTGCCCCTGATGTAGTATATGGCCAAAAAATAAACAGACTATTGCTGGTTAAATGCACTTGGTGTGACAGCTTCACCCTGATGTAGGCTTTAGCCAAAAAACAACCACACCATTGAGGGTTAAATGCACTTGGTGACAGGCGCAGCTTGCCCCTGATTTTGTATATGGCCAAAAAATGAACAGACTATTGCTGGTTAAATGCACTTGGTGTGACAGCTTCACCCTGATGTAGGCTTTAGCCAAAAAACAACCACACCATTGAGGGTTAAATGCACTTGGTGACAGGCGCAGCTTGCCCCTGATTTTGTATATGGCCAAAAAATGAACAGACTATTGCTGGTTAAATGCACTTGGTGTGACAGCTTCACCCTGATGTAGGCTTTAGCCAAAAAACAACCACACCATTGAGGGTTAAATGCACTTGGTCGCAGCTTGTGCTGGCGCACCACAAGACACAAAATGGCCGCCGATCACCCCAGAAAAATGTGACTGACAAACGGTCTGGGCAGCCTAAAAACAGTGAGCAATTGAGGATCAGCAGCTCAATGATCCACAGCTGCAGATCGATCAGTTAATCAAGTCCTTTGGAGGAGTTAATCTGCCTAATCTCGCCCTACTGTCGCAGCCGCAACCTCTCCCTACGCTAATCAGAGCAGAGTGACGGGCGGCGCTATGTGACTCCAGCTTAAATAGAGGCTGGGTCACATGGTGCTCTGGCCAATCACAGCCATGCCAATAGTAGGCATGGCTGTGATGGCCTCTTGGGGCAAGTAGTATGACGCTTGTTGATTGGCTGTTTTTCAGCCTTTCAAAAAGCGCCAAGAAAGCGTCACAAAAGCGCCAAGAAAGCGACGAACACCGAACCCGAACTCGGACTTTTACGAAAATGTCCGGGTTCGGGTCCGTGTCACGGACACCCCAAAATTCGGTACGAACCCGAACTATACAGTTCGAGTTCGCTCATCCCTAGTTATGACACGTTCAGGTCCAGCCTTGGGTAATTGGAACAGGGGCAGTCCTTTGCCCCATAGGGAGAAAATCTGGCAGAATCTTTGCTTTGCCCATTTCTCCATATCCCGTAAGTCCAATCAAGAAATATAGTTGATATTGATAATCAGTACAATTTTACGCATCATCTGATAACAAATACGACTAAAAGATAATACAGGGTGCCCGAGAACCTTTATATCTCTGAGCGGGAATCTCTGATTTGCCCGCGGGTTTCCTAGAAGGTGGCTTAGAAGAACCAAAACCATCTCTGAAAAGATGGTTCCTTTCACATTTCCATAACCCATGAAATATTAGGAAAATATGGGAAAAATATGAAGCTTATGGATTGAAGGGGACTTTCAGGTCATCTTCCTTCCTGTACCAACCAGCTGTGTGTTAAGGATCTGTCCTTTTCTTCTGAAGCTCGCTGCCCAGGCTAAAGGTGTGAGACCCCTGCTGGTATTGGAGACACTATGGCTGCAGAAAGACCAGGTTTATGAGGTTCTGTCATAAGAGAACTAGATGGATTGGTACTCAACTTGGCATGGGCAGGAAAGGTTTGTCACAAGGTGGTGATAATGGCACCTCTGCTCTGTGAATTACTTTTTTTTTAGTCAAAAGAGAAGATTCTTAGTGAAGGCTCTTTTGTCTTTGTGATTGTGAAATAAGATAGGGCCAGGGGCTATCCATAGTATTCAGTATATTGTGCAGACTAGATAGGCCAAATGGTTCTTATCTGCCGACACATTCTATGTTTCTATATTTCTATGTTGATTTGGCGCATTTGCGATTTCCTAGTATCGCAAAGCGTCACAACCACAACAAGGTAACGATCACGAAAGGGAAATTGACACTTGTATGTGCCTTTTTTTTGTTTTGTTTTTGCAGCCACAGTGCAGCACCAGAGGCCAGAAAAATTAGGCATGTACACATGCCTGAAAAACAATGTTATTGTTGCAGCCGATGTTGTAGCAGCGGCTGGAAAAAATGATGTTTTCCAGGCAGAAAGCTGACTAAAACATTGCGGCTTGAAGCCTCTTTGGTGGCGGAGAATTCACGAAAGTCATCAGGTATGCAGACATTAGATACAGCAGCGTGGGGACCATTTTGAGGCCAAGGCATATCATCAGGCCTTTTGCTAGTTAAACGTATCCCCTACTGTCAGTCCCTTCGGGATCCATGCCTCATTCATCTTAATGAAGGTGAGGTAATCAACACTTTTTTGACCGAGGCGACTTCTTTTGTCAGTGACAATGCCTCCTGCTGCACTGAAGGTCCTTTCTGATAGGTTACTTGAAGCGGGACAGGCCAGAAGTTCTATCGCAAACAGGGATAGCTCAGGCCACAGGTCAAGCCTGCACACCCAGTAGTCAAGGGGTTCTTCGCTACTCAGAGTGTCGATATCTGCAGTTAAGGCAAGGTAGTCTGCCACCTGTCGGTCGAGTCGTTCTCTAAGGCTGGATCCCGAAGGGCTGTGGCGATGTGTAGGACTGAAAAAGCTCTGCATGTCCTCCATCAACAACACATCTGTAAAGCGTCCTGTCCTTGCCGCCGTGGTCGTGGTAGGAGAAGGATTACTTTGACCTCTTCCCCAGTTAGATTCCCGTTGTGCTGTGACATCCCCCTTATAAGCTGTGTAAACCATATTTTTTTGTTTTGTTTTGAACTGCTGCATCCTTTCTGACTTCCGGTAATTTGGTAACATTTCCACCACTCTCTGCTTATACCGGGGGTCTAGTAGCGTGGCCACCCAGTACAGGTCGTTCTCCTTCATCCTTTTTATACGAGGGTCCCTCAACAGACTTGACAGCATGAAAGATCCCATTTGCACAAGGTTGGATGCCGAGCTACTCATTTCCCGTTCATCCCCCTCACTGATGTCATTGACGGTCTGTTCTTCCCCCCAGCCACGTACAAGACCACGGGTCCCAGATAGGTGACAACAACGAGCACCCTGGGATGCCTGCTGTGGTTGGTCTTCCTCCTCCTCAAAGCCACATTCCTCCTCTGACTACTCTTCCTCATACTCCTCTTGCAGCGTTGCCGTTGAGATTCAACACATGTGCCATGCACGGCACATGTGACAACTTGCCCAAATTCAATGCCGCCAACAAATTGCTTCTGTTGTCACACACCACTTTGCCGATCTCCAGTTTGTGCGGGGTCAGCCACTGATCCACCTGTGCGTTCAGGGCGGACAGGAGTGCTGGTCCGGTGTGGCTCTCTGCTTTCAGGCAAGTCAACCCCAAGACAGCGTGACACTGTAGTATCCGGGATGTGGAATAGCCCCTGGGGAGCTGGGGGGGTTCAGTTAATGTGCAGCCAGACGCCGCAGCAGAAGAGGACTCAGCCGAGGAGGTTATGGAAGAGGATGGAGTAGGAGGAGTAGAGGAGGTGGCAGTAGGCCTGCCTGCAAGTCGTGGCGGTGTCACCAACTCCGCTGCAGAGCCACGCATTCCATGCTTGGCAGCCGTCAGCAGGTTGACCCAATGTGCAGTGTAGGTGATATACCTGCCCTGACCGTGCTTTGCAGACCAGGTATCAGTGGTCAGATGGACCCTTGCCCCAACACTGTATGCCAGAGATGCCATGACTTCCTTTTCAATCACCGAGTAGAGGTTTGGGATTGCCTTATTAGAAAAAATTCGTCCGGGTACCTTCCACTGTGGTGTCCCAATAGCGACAAATTTTTTGAAGGCCTCAGACTCCACCAGCTGGTATGGTAAAAGCTGGCGTGCTAAGAGTTCCGTCAAGCCAGCTGTCAGACGCAGGGCAAAGGGGTGACTCTGTGACATTGGCTTCTTACGCTCAAACATATCCTTAACAGACACCTGACTGTGGGCAGATGAGATAGAACTGCTCAAGGTGAGAGGCGGAGTGGCGGGTGGTTGAGAGGGGGCAAGGAGGACAGCAGTGGTTGACGTGGCTGAAGATGCTAGACCAGGAGAAGGATGGTGGCTTTGAGCTTGTGTGCTGCTTCTACTCGTCATCATGTGTTGATCCCATAGGCGTTTGTGATGTGCGGTCATGTGCCATCGCAAAGCAGTCTTACCTAGGTGGGTGTTGGATTTCCCACGACTCAGTTTCTTTTCGCACAGGTTGCAAATGGCATTGCTGTTGTCAGAGGCAGACACACAAAAAAAATTCCACACTGCTGAGCTTTGCAATGACAGCATTCTGGTGGTGGCAACAGCATGCGTTGATTGGCGTGCTGTCTGGCTGACCCCGGGTGCCGATACATGCTGTCTGACTGTGCCACTAGCTCCTTGCGACGACCTCCCCCTGTTTCCAACTCGTCTCCTCCTTCTCTCTGTCTCCACTTCTGAACTTTCCCCCTCTTCTTCTTCTCTTCGAGCAGGCACCCACGTGGCATCCATGGACACATCGTCATCATCAACCGCTTCACTTGTATCTGACACCTCAGCAAAGGAAGCAGCAGCGGGTACAATATCATCATCATCATCACACTGTACGTCCATGTGTGTAATGCTGCCTGACTGAGACATATCCCTGTTATCTACATCCCCTGGCAATAATGGTTGTGCATCACTAATTTCATCCAACTGATGTGTAAATAACTCCTCTAAGGGATCAAGTGAAGCGGCTGTGTTGGCTGTGGTGGTAGTGGTGGTGGTGGCGGCGGGCGGGAGAGTGGTGACAAAAGCTGAGCTGGAGGAACATGGTGTGTCAAGGTTCTTAGCGGAAGCTGTTGAAGATTGGGTGTCCTGTGTAAGCCATTCAACTATTTTCTCAGAATTTTTGGGGTTCAGGGTACGTGGCCTCTGAACACTGGGCATTATTCCAGGGCCAGTGGAAATCACAGCACAACGAACATGACGGCCCCTGCGGCATGGCCTGCCTCTGCCTGTCATTTTTAATTAGATAAGTGTTACTATGCGTGCAAGGTACTGTGCCACCCTATATAAGTGGTGGGCAGTGGCACAGTACAGTCTGTTTGGACCTGGCTGACAAATGTGATTAGATCACAGTTAAATTTTAAATAGAATTTTTTTTTCTGAAAGGTATTTGGGTGAATGACACCCTGTAATGGTATGAGTGCAGGCCGAACCAGCCACTAGCCAGCGGACACAATACAGTATGTGTGGGGGCCTCACACACACGAGCTTGCAAATGTGATTAGATCACAGTTAAATTTTAAATAGAGTTTTTTTTTCTGAAAGGTATTTGGGCGAATGACACCCTGTAACGGTATGAGTGCAGGCCGAACCAGCCACTAGCCAGTGGACACAATACAGTATGTGTGGCGCCTGACACACACGGGCTTGCAAATGTGATTAGATCACAGTTAAATTTTAAATATATTTTTTTTTTCTGAAAGGTATTTGGGCGAATGACACCCTGTAACGGTATGAGTGCAGGCCTAACCAGCCACTAGCCAGTGGACACAATACAGTATGTGTGGGGGCCTGACACACACGGGCTTGCAAATGTGATTAGATCACAGTTAAATTTTAAATATATATTTTTTTTCTAAAAGGTATTTGGGTGAATGACACCCTGTAACGGTATGAGTGCAGGCCTAGCCAGCCACTAGCCAGTGGACACAATACAGTATGTGTGGGGGCCTGACACACACGGGCTTGCAAATGTGATTAGATCACAGAAAAATAATAAATATATTTATTTTTTTTATCTGCAAGGTATTTTCTGTCACACCCTGTATGAATGGTGTGCACACAGTGCTGTCTATGACTGAGCCTGCAGCCTCTCACACACGGGCAGCCAGGCAACTGCAATATATATATATATGAGAAAAAAAAAAAAGCAGACTGATGTACCAGCCCTGAAAAGGGCTTTTTGGGGTGCTGTCTGGATGCTGTCCTTACAGCAGATGAGTCTGTGGACACAGAACAATGCCCTAGCTAACGCTTTTCCTATTGAATCAGCAGCAGCAGTACTGTCCCTCCTCTCACTGTGAATGCAGCTTCCGAATGAATCTAAAATGGATGCTGTCCAGGAGGTGGGAGGGTCTGGGAGGGAGGGTCTGCTGCTGATTGGCTGGAATGTGTCTGCTGACTGTGAGGTAGAGGGTCAAAGTTTACTCAATGATGATGTATAGGGGGTGGACCGAACATCGCCCGCTGCGGCGAACGTGAACAAGCTATGTTCGCCGGGAACTATTCGCCGGCGAATAGTTCGGGACATCACTAATTGCTGATACACATAAGATGTTCCCCCCACCTGTTCTTGTGCAATGATCTGCAAACACTTCCTCACAGACAGCAGAAGAGCACAGAGGAAATAACTCCTCTAATCTTTGTTAGCTCTGTGCTTGAAGAGTGAGGAGGGAGGAAGGATCCTGTGCACAGCATTTGTTCCTTCAGTTCCTGGAGAAGAGGAAATCTTGCAGCTGCTCAGAACCTTAGAGAGAGCTTCCAGTCCTGAGTCTGTGCTACTGATGGTAGAAGGGGTTAAACTCTGCTGAAGAATCCACTGGTAAGGGAGACTCAGGGCAGACACTTTAAAGGCTTTATGTTTTGATCATGACGGAATGCTTCTTTCCATTTTTTTTTCTCCTATTGAACTCTTTGAGGATGGACGGTTTGCGGTCTGTTTTTGCAATTCCGTTATTTTCCTTTTTAATCACATTTGAATGGATTGCATAAACGGAAAGTGAAACGTTGATATGAACTCTCCCCTAACCAACACATACCATGATGTTCTGTGCACAAAGCAGACCTGCTCTGTCCTGCAGCTGAGGCTTGTGCATGAAACTTCATCAGAGCAGGGAAAAAAGCTGATGTCAAACGTCATGTGATGCTCAGCTAACTAGGAGAACGGGGCCACTGTAGATGAAGTAAGTGAATTGAAGACCCCTTACATTTGCTTAGTTAGAAATATACAAAGAATAAAAAATAATTAAAAAACTTGGACAACCCCTTAACACGGCTTTATTCTCTATTTCTAAATATGTGCAGATTATATGACGTATAATATTTTCTTACCTGTTGTATTTGATACTTCACCCTCGGAACATGGGACACAGTCGTAGCAGCAGACACGATATCCTCCCTTCTTGTATCCTGGAGAACACGGCTTGTTACACCGAGACTGTGGCATCTGGGATATTAAGTAATTTTTAATTAGAGTATCAAATCTAAAATAATTTTTATATAACAAGCTAACAAACTGTAACTGTATTAAAGATAAGCAAATCAATTCTAAAAGAACCACATTTGAGTTTCACAAAAAATAATCTGCCAAAGGAATCCAAAATTTTGTCTATTCACCTCCCGGTGCCATTTTGATATAAAAATCAGTGGTGGAAAAAAAAAGAGATGAAGAAAATAAAGGAATACATGATACTGGGAGGAAGTCAGCGGGGGCTTGCTCTGATCGGCTTAGAAGCTGACAAACTGATCGATCAGGGGCAGTATTCAGCCAGGTCCTTCTATTGCTATTCTGTACACATTTGGTGTTGTGATAGCATGTGTGGTGGCTGTGTTTGGAAAAAAACAATTGCACACACAAGCCAGATACCGGGAACACTTTAGACAGAGAATTGGAGATATAATTGGGTAGACTTTAGATTTTTAGCATGAAAAGCTTAGCATAGAGAGAAAGTCAATAAGGGACTCATCACTATCTCCATTGTTTCATGTAGCTTGCTAGCAAGTTTTGCATTACCAATCCCTACAAGAATTTCATATTTTTTCATGATCAACCAGCCGGATTTCAGATTTTTTTGTGACAGTTCTACAGTTCAAAGGCTTATTGCCAGCACCCCAATAACCTATATTCTGCTACAAAGGAACAGAGGAACTACATTTTTTTCTAAAACAGTTTCTATTTACCCTTTGTTATTAGGCATTTAAGAACAGTCAACAGTTTCTTGAAGTAATAAAACAATGTGTTTACTAACAAGGGTAAAATAATGGCGTTATTGCCGTATTGCTCTTGCTGTAACAGTGAATGATTTTGTGAAGTAATATACAAAGTGTGCAATCACATGGGTATAATGCATTGAAACGTTCATTTTCAAACAGTAAATGAAAACATTTATTTAGAAAAAAACTGGACCAATTCCTCACTATTAGCAGCAGAATGTAGGCTAAAAAAACAAACAAAAAACTGTCTGCTTGTTTATACAGAAAAATCTGAAATTCTTTCAGGACTCTATAATGCAGAGTTTCCTAGTAAGCTGCATAAAACAACTCTAAAAGTTTTCTTACAGTAAAATGTGTTTGGTATAACTAAACAGTGTCTTTAACTAATAAAACAATGTGTTCACTAACAAGAACAAGGATATGATAATGACGTTATACTAAAAGCAACATAGTAATAATGTCATTATTGCACTTGTGTTAGTGAATGTGCTGTATGTAACATCATGAAACCAATCACTGTTATAGGAAAACCAATATAGCAATAACTCAATTATTATACCATTGTTTGTGAATAAGTTGTTTTATTACTTCATGAAACTGTTTAATTGTATTTCTGTGCGAGAGCAGAGGTCTCTCCTGTTCTGGTAGTACTCATCTGTCCAGGATGCAGACTATTTCACTATTCCTGTCTAGAGATGAGCGAATCTAAGCTGACGAAGTGGAATTCGATCCCAATTTAAGGAAAAATTTGATTCGCAACAAATGCTAATTTTTTTCACGCTTCGTAATAACAAATCGCATTTTTCCTAAAATGGTGGTGGCACGTGTGAGGACATGGAGAAAGGAAGTCTGGGAAGGTGGGATCATCCATATTGCCATGCATGCAGCCAATGAGCAGCCATCCAGACCTGTGATGTCAGAGCCCTAGAAATACGGTGGGCATCTTAGATTCAGACATTTTACAGCATTCTGTAAAGTGCAGGGAGAGACGTGAGAAGGAGCTAGGGAGAGCAATTGAAAAAACGATTTAAAAGTGCAGAGAACGGATGGGGATGAATCACTTTACAGCATCTTAGTGCAGGGAGAGACGTCAGAAGGTGCTAGAGACAGTGCTAGAAAAGCGATTTAAAAGTGCATAGAAAAGAAAAGGGAAGAATCATTTCACAGCATCTTAGTGCAGGGAGAGACGTCAGAAAGCACTGGGGACAGTGCTAGAAAAGTGACTTAAAAGTGAAGGACAAGATTATTTGGAAATCCAAATAGCCATTATACAGCTCTGTCATTCCAGCAAATAGTTCTTGTTATTGGGTGCAAGTACTATGTTGAAAAGTCTTTAGTGGCCTATTTTAGTACAAAAAGAAAAATATACACGCACTTCACTGTTGCAGTTATTTGTGGCAAAATAATCTAGTGGCCTATTTCAGTAAAGAAAAAAAAAGTATATACATATTTCACTTCTGCAGTTATTGTAAATGTGGTGATATTGGGCTATTTCAGTACAAAAATAGAAATATATACACAGTTAACTTTTTCAGTTATTTGCACTAAAAGCGTTTACCGCCCTATTTCTGTGCAAAAAGAGAAATATATACACAGTTCACTTCTGCAGTTATATGTAGTGATTTATTGCTGTATTTCAGTACAAAAGAAAAATATATACGTAGTTAATGTTTTCCGTTATTTGCACTAAAAGCGTTTACTGGCCTATTTCAGTACAAAAAGAGAAATATATACGCATTTCACTTCTGCAGGTATATGTGGTGATAGAGTATATTTGCCTATTTCAGTACAAAAGAACAATATATACGCAATTCACTTTTTCTGTTATTTGCACTAAAAGCGTTTAGTGGCCTATTTCAGTACAGATAAAAAAATATATGCATTTCACTTCTGCAGTTATATGTGCTGATAGCATTTATTGGGCTATTTCAGTACAAAAAATAGAAATATCTAATCAGTTCACTTTTTCAGTTGATTGCACTAAAAGCATTTACCGCCCTATTTCTGTGCAAAAAAGAGAAATATACATGCAGTTCACAGATTTTCTTGGGATTCTGTGTTCTATTTCCTCCATGCATAACGCCCCTTGTTATGGCCAAATAACTCAATTTTAGTTTCATCAGTCCACAGCACCATATTCCAAAATTTGCCAATTTGAGTTCCAATAATTAGTTCTAAAGGTTTTGGAATCAATAAAATGACAACAGTGCCCAAATGTATGCACCTGCCTAATTTAGTTTAAACAATTATAGCACACTTTCTGTAAATCCAATAAACTTCTTTTCACTTCTCAAATATCACTGTGTGTGTCTCCTATATCATATATTTAACTGACATTTTTTATCGTAACAACCAACAATTTATACCGGAAAATCATGACGATTAATAAGATTGCCCAAACTTTCGCTTCCCACTGTATTGTCCCTGACCATAGTTATAGCTCCACATTTTGTCACTGCCATGCACTTTGGAAGACACTGACAGGCTCAAGGACTGGCCCACCTTCAATTCTACATATTTGTGCAGGGCTGGTACTTTTTCGAAAAGAAATGATGGCTTGGGACTCTCCACCTCGACTCGGCACAAACCATCAGTTCTCTGAAAGGTGCAGAGTCCACCACTTGGAAAGGGAGGGACTGCAGCACCAGCAACTTGGACAGGAGCACATTCAGCTTCTGCGCGGTTGGATGAGTGCACGCATACTGCTGTCTCTTGGCAATCGCTTCGGTGATCGATTGCTGTCGGAATGACTGACGAGGAGTAGGAGGAGTAGGAGCAGGAGCATCTGGACCAACAAAAGGTGGGAATGACAGACAGCTGCCTTTGGCTGAGGTGGTGGAGCATTTACAGCCTGAAACCGGGTGCATGCCCCTGGGTGATACACCGGTTGCTGTGGCAGGCTGGACCACCACATCGGAGCCACAGTTCTCCCAGGCCACTTTATGGTGACGCTGCATATGTTGACACAGGGCCATAGTGGCAACATTGGCACCCTAGCCACGCTTCACCTTCTGCCCACATATTCTACATATGGCCATGTTAACCTCCTCTGGCGGCTTGACAAAAAACTGCCACACCGCCGAGTAGGTGATTTTCCCCCCAACAGTCTGCACTGACAGACTGCTACTGCTGCTGCCTCCGTGAACCCCTGCACCACTACCTCCCGGGCAGGTAGTCTGCTGCTAAGCAGGTGGTCTACCCTGGGCACGTTTTGCTCCAGACTTCTGACTGCTGCCACCCTGCTGTCTCCAAACCATGCTACCACCTTGCTGGATCAGCTGCTGCCTCACGGGCAAGCTGCCTCCCTCTTCTCCTGATGATGATGAAGCCCCTTCCGCACCTGACTCCCAAGTGTGATCAGCTTCATCATCATCGGGTAGTGTCTGCACGTCACTGATGTCAATCTCAATGGTCTCTGGGCCAGGAGCCTGACCGCTCGCAACACCAGCTCCCATGCCACTCTCCTCATCACTACTTGCCGGCCTAGCGGTGGAAGTGGCGGATGTCTCCTCCAGATCTTGGCTGGGCAGTAGCTGCTGACTGTCCTCTAGTAGCTCGTCCTCGCTGTATAGTGGAGCTGAGCCCACAGCATACAATACTTCTCTGGGTGATGTAAAGCAAAGGACAGAGGCAGTTTGAGGACAAGTGAGGGCAAAGGGCCTGCTCCCGTGCAATGCCAACTAAGGGTTGTGTTTGACGAACCCACTGACTTTTGGCTGGGAGTGTATGATGTCGCTTGGGATCAGGTGGATGACTGAGTTAGGCCTCATGCACATGACCGGCACGGCACGGACAGCCATTGATATAACTGCCTATTCTTGTCCGCAAAACGGACGAGAATAGGACAGGTTATATTTTTTTTGCTGACCACGGAACTGAGCAACGGCATCTTTTGCGGCCCCATTGAAGTGAATGGGTCCGCTCCACATCCAAGCCACAAAAACTGCGGCTCGGATGCGGACCAAAACAACGGTCGTGTGAATGAGGCCTTTAACAATCAATAACCGCTGGGTTGCTGGTCAAGACACAGCCACTAGATGACAACGGGAGCTCAGGCCTCTCGCTGCGACTCCTGGTGCCACGACCCTTAGGCCCCTTTCACACGGGCGTTGTGGTAAAATGTGCGGGTGCGTTACGGGAACACCCGCAATTTTTCTGCGCGAGTGCAAAACATTGTAATGCGTTTTGCACTCGCGTGAAAAAAATTGCGCATGTTTGGTACCCAAACCCGAACTTCTTCACAGAAGTTCGGGTTTGGGATCTGTGTTCTGTAGATTATATTATTTTCCCTTATAACATGGTTATAAGGGAAAATAATAGCATTCTGAATAAAGAATGCATAGTAAAATAGTGCTGGAGGGGTTAAATTTTTTTTTTTTATTTAACTCACCTTAGTCCACTTGTTCGCGTAGCCCGGCATCTCCTTCTGTCTCTTTTGCTGAACAGGACCTGGGGTGAGCATTAATTACATGAACAGGACCTGTGATGACGTCACTCCGGTCATCACATGGTCCGTCACATGATCTTTTACCATGGTGATGGATCATGTAATGGAACATGTGATGACCGGAGTGACGTCATCACAGGTCCTGTTCATGTAATTAATGCTCACCCCAGGTCCTGTTCAGCAAAGGAGACAGAAGGAGCTGCCGGGCTACACAAACAAGTGGACTAAGGTGAGTTAAATATTTTTTTATTTTATTTTTAACCCCTCCAGCACTATTTTACTATGCATTCTTTATTCAGAATGCTATTATTTTCCCTTATAACCATGTTATAAGGGAAAATAATAATGATCGGGTCTCGATTTTCACGCAACCCCATTCATTTCTATGGGGCCTGCTTTACGGAATATAGAGCATGCTGCGATTTTCACGCAACACACAAGTGATGCGTGAAAATCACCGCTCATGTGAACAGCCCCATAGAAATGAATGGGTCGGTATTCAGTGCGGGTGCAATGCGTTCAACTGACGCATCGCATCCGCGAGGAATTCTCACCCGTGTGAAAGGGGCCTTACTCTGCTGCGACCTCTGCCTGCGCCAGATACATTTAGGCCTCTGTTATTCCTCTGAGCATGGCCTGGCACTTCTCTGTCTGACATACTTTTAGCTGAACTAAATAAATTAAAAGAAAATTAAAACACCCATGAAAGCGACAAATATATATATATATATATATATATATTTTTTTTTTATACTGAAATTGGACACTTTACGCTTTCAGCGCAAATAACTGCCAAAGTGAACAGCATATATATTTCTCTTTTTGTGCCGAATTAGGCCAATAAACGCTTTCACCACATATAACTGCAACAGTAAAATTCATATATATTTCTCTTTTTATACTGAAATAGGCCAGTAAACACTTTTAGTGCAAATAACAGAAAATGTGAACTGCGTATATATTTCTCTTTTTGCACAAAAATAGGCCAGTAAACGCTTTTAGTGAAAATTACTGCAAAAGTGAACTGCATATATATTTCTCTTTTTGTACTGAAATAGGCCAATAAACGCTTTTAGTGAAAATTACTGCAAAAGTGAACTGCATATATATTTCTCTTTTTGTACTGAAATAGGCCAATAAATGCTATCACCGCTAGTGTTGAGCGAGCATGCTCGGCACATGGCGGTACTCGGCCGAGTACAGCATGTGCTCGAGCGCCATGCTCAAGTCTCCTCCCCGCACGTTTTGCGGCTGCTAATCAGGTTCCATGGCCCCATCCACCAGTGTAGTGAGCCGTCTACACGAGCGACATTTCCCCAATGTCGTTGCTGGTACCTCAACCCAACCGTCACCCCGAAAAAGATGTTGTGTCTGTAGCAGGAGTGGAATAAGGCGTGACACTCTCTATTTCTGTCCTGACTGCCCTGACCACCCTGCCCTATGCTTAGGGGAGTGTTTCCGGAAGTACCACACACAGGTACACTTAGCATAGGGATCTCATCTCACAGGACAGGTACACAGGGCTATTAGGGCCCATTCACACAGAGCTGCTGCAAACCTCTCCTTTCACCTGGGACAAAGTCCATAATGTACTTCGCCACATCTTTGGGCGATTTGCGCTTTGCACATTGTCCCATGGGGAAGGAGAGGTTTGTCCTATAAAGGTAAAAAAAAAAAAAAAATCACCAGTAAGCAAAAAAGTTAACGTTATGTTCAAAAAGTTAAATAAAGTTTATATGTTCTGTTCAAAAGTTATTATAAAGTTAATAAATGTATTGCGTTGCAGCCTGTTTTTTTTTTTTTTTACCTTTCAGGTGGACCAACCGATCGACTAGCTGCAGCACTGATGTGCATTCTGACAGAAGCATTGCGCTGCTGTCAGATTACACAAAATTCGGTGTATGCGGCGCTGCAAGACAAGATTTCTCCTCTGCAGTAAAAGATACATTTGCCGAGGCATATGAGCTGAGGAGGCGGCGGTGTTCATATGCTTTGGCAAACACTTTGTACAAAACGGATTCCAAAAAAGTTGGGACACTAAACAAATTGTGAATAAAAACTGAATGCAATGATGTGGAGATGGCAAATGTCAATATTTTATTTGTAATAGAACGTAGATGACAGATCAAACGTTTAATCCGAGTAAATGTATCAGTTTAAAGGAAAAATTTTCACGGTGTCAACAAATCCCAAAAAAGTTGGGACAAGTAGCAATAAGAGGCTGGAAAAAGTAAATTTGAGCATAACGAAGAGCTGGAAGACCAATTAACACTAATTAGGTCAATTGGCAACATGATTGGGTATAAAAAGAGCTTATCAGAGTGGCAGTGTCTCTCAGAAGCCAAGATGGGTAGAGGATCACCAATTCCCACAATGTTGCGCAGAAAGATAGTGGAGCAATATCAGAAAGGTGTTACCCAGCGAAAAATTGCAAAGACTTTGCATCTATCATCATCAACTGTGCATAACATCATCCGAAGATTCTGAGAATCTGGAACAATCTCTGTGCGTAAGGGTCAAGGCCGTAAAACCATACTGGATGCCCGTGATCTCAGGGCCCTTAAAACGACACTGCACCACAAGCAGGAATGCTACTGTAAAGGAAATCACAGAATGGGCTCAGGAATACTTCCAGAAACCATTGTCAGTGAACACAATCCACCGTGCCATCCGCCGTTGCCAGCTGAAACTCTACAGTGCAAAGAAGAAGCCATTTCTAAGCAAGATCCACAAGCTCAGGCGTTTTCACTGCGCCAGGGATCATTTAAAATGGAGTGTGGCAAAATGGAAGACTGTTCTGTGGTCAGACGAGTCACGATTCAAAGTTCTTTTTGGAAATCTGGGACGCCATGTCATCCGGACCAAAGAGGACAAGGACAACCCAAGTTGTTATCAACGCTCAGTTCAGAAGCCTGCATCTCTGATGGTATGGGGTTGCATGAGTGCGTGTGGCATGGGCAGCTTGCATGTCTGGAAAGGCACCATCAATGCAGAAAAATATATTCAGGTTCTAGAACAACATATGCTCCCATCCATAACGTCATCTCTTTAAGGGAAGACCCTGCATTTTTCAACAAGATAATGCCAGACCACATTCTGCATCAATCACAACATCATGGCTGCGTAGGAGAAGGATCCGGGTACTGAAATGGCCAGTCTGCAGTCCAGATCTTTCACCTATAGAGAACATTTGGCGCATCATAAAGAGGAAGGTGCAACAAAGAAGGCCCAAGACGATTGAACAGTTAGAGGCCTGTATTAGACAAGAATGGGAGAGCATTCCTATTTCTAAACTTGAGAAACTGGTCTCCTCGGTCCCCAGACGTCTGTTGAGTGTTGTAAGAAGAAGGGGAGATGCCACACAGTGGTGAAAATGGCCTTGTCCCAACTTTTTGGGGATTTGTTGACACCATGAAATTCTGATTCAACATATTTTTCCCTTAAAATTGTACATTTTCTCAGTTTAATCTTTTGTTCCGTGATTTATGTTCTATTCTGAATAAAATATTAGAAGTTGGCACTAGAGTTGAGCGAACACCTGGATGTTCGGGTTCGAGAAGTTCGGCCGAACATCCCGGAAATGTTCGGGTTCGGGATCCGAACCCGATCCGAACTTCGTCCCGAACCCGAACCCCATTGAAGTCAATGGGGACCCGAACTTTTCGGCACTAAAAAGGCTGTAAAACAGCCCAGGAAAGAGCTAGAGGGCTGCAAAAGGCAGCAACATGTAGGTAAATCCCCTGCAAACAAATGTGGATAGGGAAATGAATTAAAATAAAAATTAAATAAATAAAAATTAACCAAAATCAATTGGAGAGAGGTCCCATAGCAGAGAATGAGGCTTCACGTCAGCCACCACTGCAACAGTCCATTGGCATATATTTAGGCCCAGCACCCAGGCAGAGGAGGGAGGTCCCGTAACAGAGAATCTGTCTTCATGTCAGCAGAGAATCAGTCTGCATGTCATAGCAGAGAATGAGGCTTCACGTCACCCACCACTGCAACAGTCCATTGGCATATATTTAGGCCCAGCACACACACAGGCAGAGGAGAGAGGTCCCGTAACAGAGAATCTGTCTTCATGTCAGCAGAGAATTAGTCTGCATGTCATAGCAGAGAATGAGGCTTCACGTCAGCCACCACTGCAACAGTCCATTGGCATATATTTAGGCCCAGCACCCAGGCAGAGGAGGGAGGTCCCGTAACAGAGAATCTGTCTTCATGTCAGCAGAGAATCAGTCTGCATGTCATAGCAGAGAATGAGGCTTCACGTCAGCCACCACTGCAACAGTCCATTGGCATATATTTAGGCCCAGCACACACACAGGCAGAGGAGGGAGGTCCCGTAACAGAGAATCTGTCTTCATGTCAGCAGAGAATCAGTCTGCATGTCATAGCAGAGAATGAGGCTTCACGTCAGCCACCACTGCAACAGTCCATTGGCATATATTTAGGCCCAGCACCCAGGCAGAGGAGGGAGGTCCCGTAACAGAGAATCTGTCTTCATGTCAGCAGAGAATCAGTCTGCATGTCATAGCAGAGAATGAGGCTTCACGTCACCCACCACTGCAACAGTCCATTGGCATATATTTAGGCCCAGCACACACACAGGCAGAGGAGAGAGGTCCCGTAACAGAGAATCTGTCTTCATGTCAGCAGAGAATTAGTCTGCATGTCATAGCAGAGAATGAGGCTTCACGTCAGCCACCACTGCAACAGTCCATTGGCATATATTTAGGCCCAGCACCCAGGCAGAGGAGGGAGGTCCCGTAACAGAGAATCTGTCTTCATGTCAGCAGAGAATCAGTCTGCATGTCATAGCAGAGAATGAGGCTTCACGTCAGCCACCACTGCAACAGTCCATTGGCATATATTTAGGCCCAGCACACACACAGGCAGAGGAGGGAGGTCCCGTAACAGAGAATCTGTCTTCATGTCAGCAGAGAATCAGTCTGCATGTCATAGCAGAGAATGAGGCTTCACGTCAGCCACCACTGCAACAGTCCATTGGCATATATTTAGGCCCAGCACCCAGGCAGAGGAGGGAGGTCCCGTAACAGAGAATCTGTCTTCATGTCAGCAGAGAATCAGTCTGCATGTCATAGCAGAGAATGAGGCTTCACGTCACCCACCACTGCAACAGTCCATTGGCATATATTTAGGCCCAGCACACACACAGGCAGAGGAGAGAGGTCCCGTAACAGAGAATCTGTCTTCATGTCAGCAGAGAATTAGTCTGCATGTCATAGCAGAGAATGAGGCTTCACGTCAGCCACCACTGCAACAGTCCATTGGCATATATTTAGGCCCAGCACCCAGGCAGAGGAGAGAGGTCCCGTAACAGAGGATCTGGCTTCATGTCAGCAGAGAATCAGTCTGCATGTCATAGCAGAGAATCAGGCTTCACGTCAGCCACCACTGCAACAGTCCATTGTCATAAATTCAGGCCCAGCACCCAGGCAGAGGAGAGAGGTCCCGTAACAGACAATCTGGCTTCATGTCAGCAGAGAATCAGTCTGCATGTCATAGCAGAGAATGAGGCTTCACGTCACCCACCACTGCAACAGTCCATTTTCATAAATTTAGGCCCAGCACCCAGGCAGAGGAGAGAGGTCCCGTAACAGAGGATCTGGCTTCATGTCAGCAGAGAATCAGTCTGCATGTCATAGCAGAGAATCAGGCTTCACGTCAGCCACCACTGCAACAGTCCATTGTCATAAATTTAGGCCCAGCACCCAGGCAGAGGAGAGAGGTCCCGTAACAGACAATCTGGCTTCATGTCAGCAGAGAATTAGTCTGCATGTCATAGCAGAGAATCAGGCTTCACGTCAGCCACCACTGCAACAATCCATTGGCATATATTTAGGCCTAGCACACAGGCAGAGGAGAGAGGTCCCGTAACAGACAATCTGGCTTCATGTCAGCAGAGAATCAGTCTTCATATCATAGCAGAGAATCAGGCTTCACGTCAGCCACCAATGCAACAGTCCATTGTCAGATATTTAGGCCCAGCACCCAGGCAGAGGAGAGAGGTCCCGTAACAGAGGATCTGGCTTCATGTCAGCAGAGAATCAGTCTTCATGTCATAGCAGAGAATCAGGCTTCACGTCACCCACCACTGTAAGAGTCCATTTTCATAAATTTAGGCCCAGCACCCAGGCAGAGGAGAGAGGTCCCGTAACAGAGGATCTGGCTTCATGTCAGCAGAGAATCAGTCTGCATGTCATAGCAGAGAATCAGGCTTCACGTCAGCCACCACTGCAACAGTCCATTGTCATAAATTCAGGCCCAGCACCCAGGCAGAGGAGAGAGGTCCCGTAACAGACAATCTGGCTTCATGTCAGCAGAGAATCAGTCTGCATGTCATAGCAGAGAATGAGGCTTCACGTCAGCCACCACTGCAACAATCCATTGGCATATATTTAGGCCTAGCACACAGGCAGAGGAGAGAGGTCCCGTAACAGACAATCTGGCTTCATGTCAGCAGAGAATCAGTCTGCATGTCATAGCAGAGAATGAGGCTTCACGTCAGCCACCACTGCAACAATCCATTGGCATATATTTAGGCCTAGCACACAGGCAGAGGAGAGAGGTCCCGTAACAGACAATCTGGCTTCATGTCAGCAGAGAATTAGTCTGCATGTCATAGCAGAGAATCAGGCTTCACGTCAGCCACCACTGCAACAGTCCATTGGCATATATTTAGGCCCTGGCACCCAGACAGAGGAGAGGTTCATTCAACTTTGGGTAGCCTTGCAATATAATGGTAAAATGAAAATAAAAATAGGATTGAATGAGGAAGTGCCCTGGAGTCCAATAATATATGGTTATGGGGAGGTAGTTAATGTCTAATCTGGACAAGGGACGGACAGGTCCTGTGGGATCCATGCCTGGTTCATTTTTATGAACGTCAGCTTGTCCACATTGGCTGTAGACAGGCGGCTGCGTTTGTCTGTAATGACGCCCCCTGCCGTGCTGAATACACGTTCAGACAAAACGCTGGCTGCCGGGCAGGCCAGCACCTCCAAGGCATAAAAGGCTAGCTCTGGCCACGTGGACAATTTAGAGACCCAGAAGTTGAATGGGGCCGAACCATCAGTCAGTACGTGGAGGGGTGTGCACACGTACTGTTCCACCATGTTAGTGAAATGTTGCCTCCTGCTAACACGTTGCGTATCAGGTGGTGGTGCAGTTAGCTGTGGCGTGTTGACAAAAGTTTTCCACATCTCTGCCATGCTAACCCTGCCCTCAGAGGAGCTGGCCGTGACACAGCTGCCTTGGCGACCTCTTGCTCCTCCTCTGCCTTGGCCTTGGGCTTCCACTTGTTCCCCTGTGACATTTGGGAATGCTCTCAGTAGCGCGTCTACCAACGTGCGCTTGTACTCGCGCATCTTCCTATCACGCTCCAGTGCAGGAAGTAAGGTGGGCACATTGTCTTTGTAGCGTGGATCCAGCAGGGTGGCAACCCAGTAGTCCGCACAGGTTAAAATGTGGGCAACTCTGCTGTCGTTGCGCAGGCACTGCAGCATGTAGTCGCTCATGTGTGCCAGGCTGCCCAGGGGTAAGGACAAGCTGTCCTCTGTGGGAGGCGTATCGTCATCGTCCTGCCTTTCCCCCCAGCCACGCACCAGTGATGGACCCGAGCTGCGTTGGGTGCCACCCCGCTGTGACCATGCTTCATCCTCATCCTCCTCCACCTCCTCCTCATCCTCGTCCTCCTCGTCCTCCAGTAGTGGGCCCTGGCTGGCCACATTTTTACCTGGCCTCTGCTGTTGCCAAAAACCTCCCTCTGAGTCACTTCGAAGAGACTGGCCTGAAAGTGCTAAAAATGACCCCTCTTCCTCATCCTCCTCCTCCTCCTCCTGGGCCACCTCCTCTTCCATCATCGCCCTAAGTGTTTTCTCAAGGAGACATAGAAGTGGTATTGTAACGCTGATAACGGTGTCATCGCCACTGGCCATGTTGGTGGAGTACTCGAAACAGCGCAACAGGGCACACAGGTCTCGCATGGAGGCCCAGTCATTGGTGGTGAAGTGGTGCTGTTCTGTAGTGCGACTGACCCGTGCGTGCTGCAGCTGAAACTCCACTATGGCCTGCTGCTGCTCGCACAGTCTGTCCAGCATGTGCAAGGTGGAGTTCCACCTGGTGGGCACGTCGCATATGAGGCGGTGAGCGGGAAGGCCGAAGTTACGCTGTAGCGCAGACAGGCGAGCAGCAGCAGGATGTGAACGCCGGAAGCGCGAACAGACGGCCCGCACTTTATGCAGCAGCTCTGACATGTCGGGGTAGTTGTGAATGAACTTCTGCACCACCAAATTCAGCACATGCGCCAAGCAAGGGATGTGCGTCAAATTGGCTAGTCCCAGAGCTGCAACGAGATTTCGCCCATTATCACACACCACCAGGCCGGGCTTGAGGCTCACCGGCAGCAACCACTCGTCGGTCTGTTGTTCAATACCCCGCCACAACTCCTGTGCGGTGTGGGGCCTGTCCCCCAAACATATGAGTTTCAGAATGGCCTGCTGACGTTTACCCCGGGCTGTGCTGAAGTTGGTGGTGAAGGTGTGTGGCTGACTGGATGAGCAGGTGGAAGAAGAGGAGGAGGAAGCCGAGAAGGAGGAGGTGGCAACAGGAGGCAAAGAATGTTGCCCTGCGATCCTTGGCGGCGGAAGGACGTGCGCCAAACAGCTCTCCGCCTGGGGCCCAGCTGCCACTACATTTACCCAGTGTGCAGTTAGGGAGATATAGCGTCCCTGGCCGTGCTTACTGGTCCACGTATCTGTGGTTAGGTGGACCTTGCTACAGATGGCGTTGCGCAGTGCACACTTGATTTTATCGGATACTTGGTTGTGCAGGGAAGGCACGGCTCTCTTGGAGAAGTAGTGCCGGCTGGGAACAACATACTGTGGGACAGCAAGCGACATGAGCTGTTTGAAGCTGTCTGTGTCCACCAGCCTAAATGACAGCATTTCATAGGCCAGTAGTTTAGAAATGCTGGCATTCAGGGCCAGGGATCGAGGGTGGCTAGGTGGGAATTTACGCTTTCTATCAAATGTTTGTGAGATGGAGAGCTGAACGCTGGCGTGTGACATGGTTGAGACGCTTGGTGACGGAGGTGGTGGTGGTGGTGTTGGTGGTACATCCCCTGTTTGCTGGGCGGCAGGTGCCAACGTTCCTCCAGAGGCGGAGGAAGAGGCCGAGGCGGCAGCAGCAGAATAGGCCGAGGCGGCAGCAGCAGAAGAGGTAGCAGGGGGAGCCTGAGTGACTTCCTTGGTTTTAAGGTGTTTACTCCACTGCAGTTCATGCTTTGCATGCAGGTGCCTGGTCATGCAGGTTGTGCTCAGGTTCAGAACGTTAATGCCTCGCTTCAGGCTCTGATGGCACAGCGTGCAAACCACTCGGGTCTTGTCGTCAGCACATTGTTTGAAGAAGTGCCATGCCAGGGAACTCCTTGAAGCTGCCTTTGGGGTGCTCGGTCCCAGATGGCGGCGGTCAGTAGCAGGCGGAGTCTCTTGGCGGCGGGTGTTCTGCTTTTGCCCACTGCTCCCTCTTTTGCTACGCTGTTGGCTCGGTCTCACCACTGCCTCTTCCTCCGAACTGTGAAAGTCAGTGGCACGACCTTCATTCCATGTGGGGTCTAGGACCTCATCGTCCCCTGCATCGTCTTCCACCCAGTCTTGATCCCTGACCTCCTGTTCAGTCTGCACACTGCAGAAAGACGCAGCAGTTGGCACCTGTGTTTCGTCATCATCAGAGACATGCTGAGGTGGTATTCCCATGTCCTCATCATCAGGAAACATAAGTGGTTGTGCGTCAGTGCATTCTATGTCTTTCACCGCTGGGGAAGGGCTAGGTGGATGCCCTTGGGAAACCCTGCCAGCGGAGTCTTCAAACAGCATAAGAGACTGCTGCATAACTTGAGGCTGAGACAGTTTCCCTGGTATGCATGGGGGTGATGTGACAGACTGATGGGGTTGGTTTTTAGGCGCCATCTGTGCGCTTTCTGCAGAAGACTGGGTGGGAGATAATGTGAACGTGCTGGATCCACTGTCGGCCACCCAATTGACTAATGCCTGTACCTGCTCAGGCCTTACCATCCTTAGAACGGCATTGGGCCCCACCATATATCGCTGTAAATTCTGGCGGCTACTGGGACCTGAGGTAGTTGGTACACTAGGACGTGTGGATGTGGCAGAACGGCCACGTCCTCTCCCAGCACCAGAGGGTCCACTAACACCACCACGACCATGTCCACGTCCGCGTCCCTTACTAGATGTTTTTCTCATTGTTATGGTTCACCACAACAACAAATATATTATTTGGCCCAATGTATTGTATTCAAATTCAGCGGGATATAAATTTGAGGCCTAGTATTTAGGCGCTGGGTGACCGGTATGGATTTAGTGACAGAATTAGACTTGGAAATGCACAGAAGCGTGTGTGTGAAGTTATTCTGAATGATCCTATGTGCACCTTGAATATTATATACCCTTTTAGGGATAGATTTCAAATAGCTCTGATATAGCAGAAACCACTAAATAATGAAATTGCTAAATTGGGAATTGTATTTCAACCCAGAACAAAAAATGTGCTTTGACGGACACTAAATAACTTTCCCAGCCACAACAGGACAGCGGTAACGAGAGATTTAGCAGGATATAAATTTGAGGCCTAGTATTTAGGCGCTGGGTGACAGGTATGGGTTTAGTGACAGAATTAGATTTGGAAATGCACAGTAGCGGGTGTGTGAAGTTATTCTGAATGACCCTATGTGCACCTTCAATATGATCTACCCTTTTAGGGATAGATTTCAAATAGCTCTGATACAGCAGAAACCAATAAATTTTTAAATTGCTAAATTGGGAATTGTATTTCAACCCAGAACAAAAAATGTGCTTTGACGGACACTAAATAACTTTCCCAGCCACAACAGGACAACGGTAACGAGAGATTTAGCGGGATATAAATTTGAGGCCTAGTATTTAGGCGCTTGGTGACCGGTATGGATTTAGTGACAGAATTAGACTTGGAAATACACAGTAGCGGGTGTGTGTGAAGTTATTCTGAATGACCCAATGTGCACCTTGAATATTATATACCCTTTTAGGGATAGATTTCAAATAGCTCTGATATAGCAGAAACCACTAAATTATGAAATTGCTAAATTGGGAATTGTATTTCAACCCAGAACAGAAAATGTGCTTTGACGGACACTAAATAACTTTCCCAGCCACAACAGGACAGCGGTAACGAGAGATTTAGCAGGATATAAATTTGAGGCCTAGTATTTAGGCGCTGGGTGACAGGTATGGGTTTAGTGACAGAATTAGACTTGGAAATACACAGTAGCGGGTGTGTGTGAAGTTATTCTGAATGACCCAATGTGCACCTTGAATATTATATACCCTTTTAGGGATAGATTTCAAAAAGCTCTGATATAGCAGAAACCACTAAATTATGAAATTGCTAAATTGGGAATTGTATTTCAACCCAGAACAAGAAATGTGCTTGAACGGACACTAAATAACTCGCCCAGCTACAGCACTAGGGACAGATTTAGCGGGATATAAATTTGAGGCCTAGTATTTAGGCGCTGGGTGACAGGTATGGGTTTAGTGACAGAATTAGACTTGGAAATACACAGTAGCGGGTGTGTGTGAAGTTATTCTGAATGACCCAATGTGCACCTTGAATATTATATACCCTTTTAGGGATAGATTTCAAATAGCTCTGATATAGCAGAAACCACTAAATTATGAAATTGCTAAATTGGGAATTGTATTTCAACCCAGAACAAGAAATGTGCTTGAACGGACACTAAATAACTCGCCCAGCTACAGCACTAAGGACAGATTTAGCGGGATATAAATTTGAGGCCTAGTATTTAGGCGCTGGGTGACAGGTATGGGTTTAGTGACAGAATTAGACTTGGAAATACACAGTAGCGTGTGTGTGTGAAGTTATTCTGAATGACCCAATGTGCACCTTGAATATTATATACCCTTTTAGGGATAGATTTCAAATAGCTCTGATATAGCAGAAACCACTAAATTATGAAATTGCTAAATTGGGAATTGTATTTCAACCCAGAACAAGAAATGTGCTTGAACGGACACTAAATAACTCGCCCAGCTACAGCACTAGGGACAGATTTAGCGGGATATAAATTTGAGGCCTAGTATTTAGGCGCTGGGTGACAGGTATGGATTTAGTGACAGAATTAGACTGGGATATGGCCAAAAAATGAACAGACTATTGCTGGTTAAATGCACTTGGTGTGACAGCTTCACCCTGATGTAGGCTTTAGCCAAAAAACAACCACACCATTGAGGGTTAAATGCACTTGGTGACAGGCGCAGCTTGCCCCTGATTTAGTATATGGCCAAAAAATGAACAGACTATTGCTGGTTAAATGCACTTGGTGTGACAGCTTCACCCTGATGTAGGCTTTAGCCAAAAAACAACCACACCATTGAGGGTTAAATGCACTTGGTGACAGGCGCAGCTTGCCCCTGATTTAGTATATGGCCAAAAAATGAACAGACTATTGCTGGTTAAATGCACTTGGTGTGACAGCTTCACCCTGATGTAGGCTTCAGCCAAAAAACAACCACACCATTGAGGGTTAAATGCACTTGGTCGCAGCTTGGATGCACTTGGTCGCAGCACCGCACAAGACACAAAATGGCCGCCGATCACCCCATAAAAAAGTGACTGACAAACGGTCTGGGCAGCCTAAAAACAGTGAGTGAGCATTTGAGTATCAGCAGCTCAATGATGCACAGCTGCAGATCGATCGATTAATCAAGTGAAGTCCTTTGGAGGAGTTAATCTGCCTAATCTCGCCCTACTGTCGCATCCGCAACCTCTCCCTACGCTAATCAGAGCAGAGTGACGGGCGGCGCTATGTGACTCCAGCTTAAATAGAGGCTGGGTCACATGGTGCTCTGGCCAATCACAGCCATGCCAATAGTAGGCATGGCTGTGACGGCCTCTTGGGGCAAGTAGTATGACGCTTGTTGATTGGCTGCTTTGCAGCCTTTCAAAAAGCGCCAAGAAAGCGTCACAAAAGCGCGAAGAAAGCGACGAACACCGAACCCGAACCCGGACTTTTACGAAAATGTCCGGGTTCGGGTCCGTGTCACGGACACCCCAAAATTCGGTACGAACCCGAACTATACAGTTCGAGTTCGCTCATCCCTAGTTGGCACCTCCACATCATTGCATTCAGTATTTATTCACGATTTGTATAGTGTCCCAACTTTTTGGGAATCCGGTTTGTATATATATATATATATATACAGGTCCTTCTCAAAAAATTAGCATATTGTGATAAAGTTCATTATTTTCTGTAATGTACTGATAAACATTAGACTTTCATATATTTTAGATTCATTACACACCAACTGAAGTAGTTCAAGCCTTTTATTGTTTTAATATTGATGATTTTGGCATACAGCTCATGAAAACCCCAAATTCCTATCTCAAAAAATTAGCATATTTCATCCGACCAATAAAAGAAAAGTGTTTTTAATACAAAAAAAGTCAACCTTCAAATAATTATGTTCAGTTATGCACTCAATACTTGGTCGGGAATCCTTTTGCAGAAATGACTGCTTCAATGCGGCGTGGCATGGAGGCAATCAGCCTGTGGCACTGCTGAGGTGTTATGGAGGCCCAGGATGCTTCGATAGCGGCCTTAAGCTCATCCAGAGTGTTGGGTCTTGCGTCTCTCAACTTTCTCTTCCCAATATCCCACAGATTCTCTATGGGGTTCAGGTCAGGAGAGTTGGCAGGCCAATTGAGCACAGTAATACCATGGTCAGTAAACCATTTACCAGTGGTTTTGGCACTGTGAGCAGGTGCCAGGTCGTGCTGAAAAATGAAATCTTCATCTCCATAAAGCTTTTCAGCAGATGGAAGCATGAAGTGCTCCAAAATCTCCTGATAGCTAGCTGCATTGACCCTGCCCTTGATAAAACACAGTGGACCAACACCAGCAGCTGACATGGCACCCCAGACCATCACTCACTGTGGGTACTTGACACTGGACTTCAGGCATTTTGGCATTTCCCTCTCCCCAGTCTTCCTTCAGACTCTGGCACCTTGATTTCCGAATGACATGCAACAGTCCAGTGCTGCTTCTCTGTAGCCCAGGTCAGGCGCTTCTGCCGCTGTTTCTGGGGAATGCGGCACCTGTAGCCCATTTCCTGCACACGCCTGTACACGGGGGCTCTGGATGTTTCTACTCCAGACTCAGTCCACTGCTTCCGCAGCTCCCCCAAGGTCTGGAATCGGCCCTTCTCCACAATCTTCCTCAGGGTCCGGTCACCTCTTCTCGTTGTGCAGCGTTTTCTGCCACACTTTTTCCTTCCCACAGACTTCCCACTGAGGTGCCTTGATACAGCACTCTGGGAACAGCCTATTCGTTCAGAAATTTCTTTCTGTGTCTTACCCTCTTGCTTGAGGGTGTCAATGATGGCCTTCTGGACAGCAGTCAGGTCGGCAGTCTTACCCATGATTGCGGTTTTGAGTAATGAACCAGGCTGGGAGTTTTTAAAAGCCTCAGGAATCTTTTGCAGGTGTTTAGAGTTAATTAGTTGATTCAGATGATTAGGTTAATAGCTTGTTTAGAGAACCTTTTCATGATATGCTAATTTTTTGAGATAGGAATTTGGGGTTTTCATGAGCTGTATGCCAAAATCATCAATATTAAAACAATAAAAGGCTTGAACTACTTCAGTTGGTGTGTAATGAATCTAAAATATATGAAAGTCTAATGTTTATCAGTACATTACAGAAAATAATGAACTTTATCACAATATGCAAATTTTTTGAGAAGGACCTGTATATATATATATAAAAAAAATCCCGGCAATGATTTATTCATCCACATCGATTGATGTGAATGGAGAAATCTGGTTTGCCAGGGCATACGAGCTAAGTGGGTATGGATGTTGGGCGGAGCTCCTATGTCCTGGCAGACGCCTTTCCCCTCCTTTTTTTTTTTTGGGCAGAGATTTTTTCATCCACATTGATCGATGCGAATGAAGAAATCTGTGCCGTTCATTTTTTCTTTCAGCCCTGAGGCTGAACGAAAAAAAAATCTCATTACCTGTATGCTCAATATAAGGAGAATAGCAGAAACTCCTAATGCTGGCCATACATGTAATGATTGCGGAGACCCTCAAATGCCAGGGCAGTACAAACACCCCACAAATGACCCCATTTTGGAAAGAAGACACCCCAAGGTATTCGCTCAGGGGCATATTCAGTCCATGAAAGATTGAAATTTTTGTCTCAAGTTAGCGGAAAGGGAGACTTTGTGAGAAAAAACAAAAAAAAATATAAATTTCCGCTAACTTGTGCCCAAAAATTTTTTTTCTATGTACTCGGCATGCCCCTCATTGAATACCTTGGGGTGTCTTCTTTCCAAAATGGGGTCACATGTGGGGTATTTATACTGCCCTGGATTTTTAGGGGCCCTAAAGCGTGAGAAGAAGTCTAGGATCCAAATGTCTAAAAATGCCCTCCTAAAAGGAATTTGGGCCCCTTTGCGCATCTAGGCTGCAAAAAAGTGTCACATATGTGGTATCGCCGTACTCAGGAGAAGTTGGGGAATGTGTTTTGGGGTGTAATTTTACATATACCCATGCTGGGTGAGATAAATATCGTGGTCAAATGCCAACTTTGTATAAAAAAAAATGGGAAAAGTTGTCTTTTGCCGAGATATTTATCTCACCCAGCATGGTTATATGTAAAATGACACCCCAAAACACATTCCCCAACTTCTCCTGAGTACGGCGATACCACATGTGTGACACTTTTTTGCCGCCTAGGTGGGCCAAGGGGCCCACTTTCCAAAGAGCACCTTTCGGATTTCACAGGCCATTTTTTACATATTTTGATTTCAAACTAGTTCGCACGCATTTGGGCCCCTAAAATGCCAGGGCAGTATAACTACCCCACAAGTGACCCCATTTTGAAAAGAAGATACCCCAAGGTATTTCATGATGGGCATAGTGAGTTCATGGAAGTTTTTTTTTTTTTGTCACAAGTTAGTGGAATATGAGACTTTGTAAGGGAAAAAAAAAAAAAAACATCATTTTCCGCTAACTTGTGACAAAAAATAAAAAGTTCTATGAACTCACTATGCCCATCAGCGAATACCTTAGGGTGTCTACTTTCCGAAATGAGGGAATTTGTGGGGTTTTTCTACTGTCTGGGCATTGTAGAACCTCAGGAAACATGACAGGTGCTTCACATTTTTGTACCATAGATTGTAAACGCTATAACTTTTACCCAAACCATTTATTTTTTACCCAAACATTTTTTATTATCAAAGACATGTAGAACAATACATTTTGTGAAAAATCTATTTATGGATGTCGTTTTTTTGAAAAATTTTACAACTGAAAGTGAAAAATGTCATTTTTTTTGCAAAATTTCGTTAAATTTCGATTAATAACAAAAAAAAATTTCAGCAGCAATGAAATACCACCAAATGAAAGCTCTACTAGTGAGAAGAAATGGAGGTAAAATTCATTTGGGTGGTAACTTGCATGACCGAGCAATAAATGGTGAAAGTAGTGTAGTGCAGAATTATAAAAAGTGGTCTGGTCATTAAGGGTGTTTAAGCTAGGGGGGTTGAGGTGGTTAACTGTCCGCAGTGGACACCATCTACAAAAAAAGTACACTGGAAGTCACTGATATTTTTTAGATCCGCAAACTTTACACAGGAGATCTAGCGCAGCTAGTGTCACTGTCTGCAGCGGACACCGTCTACGGAAAAAGTACACTGGATGTCACAGATATTTTTTGGATGCACACACTTTAGACAGGAGAAGTAGCACAGGTAATGTCGCTGTCTGCAGCGGCCTAACTATTGCACGCTATTTAGCGCAGGATGCGCTAAAAAAAAGATATTGCTGCCGCACACAATAGTCCTTAAAAGGACTTTTGGGTCAGTAAAGTTTTAGCAATTTAGTGCAGGTTGCGCTAAAAATATATATTGCTGCTGCCACACACAATAGTCCTTAAAAGGACTTTTGGGTCTCTGAAAAGTTTTTTGTATAAAAATATTCCTATATCACTCCCAACACTGTCTGTTCCTTCCTCAGCACAGATCTCCCTGACTAAGACTGAGCCAAATACGTGTCATTGGGTGCCATATAGCACCCGATGACGCGTTCCGGCCAGCCAATCACTGTAATGCCAGTAGCCAACATGGCTGCGGCATTACAGTGAGGGCAGTACTTACCTGCACGTTTATTGGCTGCATAGCAGCCAAGAAACGTGCGGGAGGGAGAATGCTCGATCAACACTACTCTTTAAGTGATCTTTCTGCAGTCAGAGCAACACAAGAAGACTTAAACAGCTCCAGCTGCCTGATTACAAGACAAACAGTATACTAACTGCCTTTATGCTCTCCTAAAACCTTGCTTTCTACCTACGGTAGTAATTCAATCTACCTAACTAGTTATATCTGCTTCACAAGCTCTACATTATTCCTGCAAGTCCCTAAAATGGCTGCAGGGGTCCATCACTAATGAGACCAGGTGAGTCGATCACCTCAGGTAGCACCAGGTGGGGCCCAGATGGGGGCAGTGGAAGGGCAATAGTGGAAACACTCCTCTCTACATACTCAACTGCATTGCTGTACTCAGGATAGCCAAACAGTTGAATGCTGCAACAGGACATGGGAGCGATGGCTCCCTGGTCCACCGTTTCCGCATTTCCTCTAACAAGCTTTAGTCCTAGTTCCTGTAGCCTATCAGAGATCGGTGTCCTCATTATTGTGCTCCCTGAGATGGGCTGCATAGAGCTCAGGGCACAGACTAGAAGAGGTCCGTGTCTTGCACTGCATCGCTGACAGCAGAATGGAGGTGAGTATTTGAGTTTATTATTTTTATTTGGCAGCATGGTGTTCGGCCACAATGGGGTGGGGGTAATGATTTTGTAATTGGAGAAAGAACTAAAGGGACATTGCAGCTGTAAAAAGGAGCATTTTTGTACAGCCACACATTATAAGGGAGCCACTATGGGGACATTCGCTGTATTGGGGACACTAAAAGGGGGTAGGTTTTTGTACTGACACACATTATAAGGGAGTCTTTTTTGTACTAGCACATAAGGGGACATTTTTTGCACTTAGCTCACATTATAAGGGAGCATTTTTTGTACTGGCACACACTCTAAACTGGTCACTATGGGGACATTTCTTCTACATGGGGCACTAAAAGTTTTTTTTTTGTACTGGCACATGTCATAAGGGGGCATTTTTTGCATTGGTACACACAAGAGGGTATTTTTGTACTGGCACACATTGCTGGCAAACATTATTTTAATGGGAAACATTCTAAGGAGGAATTTTCCTTTACAATCACACATTATTACGCAGAATTATTACTACTGGGGGCACTAAGGAAGCATTTTTGTACTGGCACATATTCTAAGGTGGCCACTATGGGGACATTTCTTCTACATGGGGCGCTAAAAAAATTTTTTTTGTACTGGCACATGTCATAAGGGTGCAATTTTTGTATTTGCACACATAAGAGGGTATTTTTGTACTGCCACACATTGCAAGGGGGAATTATTTTACTGGCAAAAATTATAAGAAGTCCTTTTTTATTCTGGCACACATTATAAGGGGGATTTTTTTTTACAATCACAAATTATAGGCGGAATTATTACTATTGGGGGCACTAAGGGCGTATTATTACTTCTGGGGGCAAAATGAGTGACATTATTACTATTGGGTGCACTGTTATGACTCTGCACTCTGGCAGAGAATTATTACTATTTGTGGGACTTTTGGGAGGACTATTACATTGGGAGGGACCCTGGCACAGTATCAGCTTAGCACAATTATATTTGGAGGACACTATGTTTACGGCACTAGAAGTTTCAGGGACTCTATTTGCTCGGCACAGTTATTTTTTATGGCATTGTTTCTGCAGTATAGTATTGGGAAGCAACTCCAAAATAGAATATGGGGATGCCGCGCACCTCTAATTTACCTACTATGTGTTATGATATGGGGGTACTGTTTAGGGGTCAAGCCTAATGGGCTGTTTTACCTTATTTTCTTTGCAGATCCTCCTCGCGATGATTGCTAAATCCACTGAGGGTTTGGTTCAGGTTTTGTTGATTTTCTTATTTCTCTTATTCAAGGGTCTCCACTGAAGGCAGGCAAAGTTCTTTTAACAGTCTTATTCAAAAGCTCGCCCCGGCCGGTGGCGCAGCCTTTACTTTTTGAATTTCGCTCGTGCTCACAGTGTGGAGCAGGTGACGTCACCAGAGCTACGGTTCCTCTCAGACACCAACGCGTTTCTAGCACTGCGGTGCTCTTCGTCAGGGATTCTTCTGGGTGCCATCTTTGTCTGTCTTTTATCAGCTGCTATCCTTGTATGTTTAACCCTTAAGCTGCTGTAATATATTTAGTCAAATCCAAACAGCTCAATTTCTCTATTTAACCCCCTTGGTTCCATTGAATCCATGTTAAAGATTCCACTGAGTCTCTTTCTTTGACAAAATTTTAATATGGTCTCCTCCAAGTATGTCCGCCTTTACTATTTCGACCCCATAAAAGGATGAACCTTCAAATATACCTCTATGTCGTTCTTTATAGTGCCTGGATAGAGGATGGTCATCTGTTTTCTTTTTTATATTATATAGGTGCTCACTAGGGATGAGCGAACTCGAACTGTATAGTTCGGGTTCGTACCGAATTTTGGGGTGTCCGTGACACGGACCCGAACCCGGACATTTTCGTAAAAGTCCGGGTTCGGGTTCGGTGTTCGTCGCTTTCTTCGCGCTTTTGTGACGCTTTCTTGGCGCTTTTTGAAAGGCTGCAAAGCAGCCAATCAACAAGCGTCATACTACTTGCCCCAAGAGGCCATCACAGCCATGCCTACTATTGGCATGGCTGTGATTGGCCAGAGCACCATGTGACCCAGCCTCTATTTAAGCTGGAGTCACATAGCGCCGCCCGTCACTCTGCTCTGATTAGCGTAGGGAGAGGTTGCGGCTGCGACAGTAGGGCGAGATTAGGCAGATTAACTCCTCCAAAGGACTTGATTAACTGATCGATCTGCAGCTGTGGATCATTGAGCTGCTGATCCTCAATTGCTCACTGTTTTTAGGCTGCACAGACCGTTTGTCAGTCTCATTTTTCTGGGGTGATCGGCGGCCATTTTGTGTCTTGTGGTGCGCCAGCACAAGCTGCGACCAAGTGCATTTAACCCTCAATGGTGTGGTTGTTTTTTGGCTAAAGCCTACATCAGGGTGAAGCTGTCACACCAAGTGCATTTAACCAGCAATAGTCTGTTCATTTTTTGGCCATATACAAAATCAGGGGCAAGCTGCGCCTGTCACCAAGTGCATTTAACCCTCAATGGTGTGGTTGTTTTTTGGCTAAAGCCTACATCAGGGTGAAGCTGTCACACCAAGTGCATTTAACCAGCAATAGTCTGTTCATTTTTTGGCCATATACAAAATCAGGGGCAAGCTGCGCCTGTCACCAAGTGCATTTAACCCTCAATGGTGTGGTTGTTTTTTGGCTAAAGCCTACATCAGGGTGAAGCTGTCACACCAAGTGCATTTAACCAGCAATAGTCTGTTTATTTTTTGGCCATATCCCAGTCTAATTCTGTCACTAAATCCATACCGGTCACCCAGCGCCTAAATACTAGGCCTCAAATTTATATCCAGCTAAATCTGTCCCTAGTGCTGTAGCTGGGCGAGTTATTTAGTGTCCGTTCAAGCACATTTCTTGTTCTGGGTTGAAATACAATTCCCAATTTAGCAATTTCATAATTTAGTGGTTCCTGCTATATCAGAGCTATTTGAAATCTATCCCAAAAAGGGTATATAATATTGAAGGTGCACATTGGGTCATTCAGAATAACTTCACACACACCCGCTACTGTGTATTTCCAAGTCTAATTCTGTCACTAAACCCATACCTGTCACCCAGCGCCTAAATACTAGGCCTCAAATTTAAATCCCTCTAAATCTCTCGTTACCCACCGCTGTACTGTTGTTGCTGGGCAAGATATTTAGTGTCCGTCAAAGCACATTTTTTGTTCTGGGTTGAAGTACAATTCCCAATTTAGCAATTTCATAATTTAGTGGTTTCTGCTATATCAGAGCTATTTGAAATCTATCCCTAAAAGGGTATATAATATTGAAGGTGCACATAGGGTCATTCAGAATAACTTCACACACACCCGCTACTGTGTATTTCCAAGTCTAATTCTGTCACTAAATCCATACCGGTGACCCAGCGCCTAAATACTAGGCCTCAAATTTAATTCCCTCTAAATCTCTCGTTACCGCTGTCCTGTTGTTGCTGGGCAAGATATTTAGTGTCCGTCAAAGCACATTTTTTGTTCTGGGTTGAAGTACAATTCCCAATTTAGCAATTTCATAATTTAGTGGTTTCTGCTATATCAGAGCTATTTGAAATCTATCCCTAAAAGGGTATATAATATTGAAGGTGCACATAGGGTCATTCAGAATAACTTCACACACACGCTTCTGTGCATTTCCAAGTCTAATTCTGTCACTAAATCCATACCGGTGACCCAGCGCCTAAATACTAGGCCTCAAATTTAAATCCCTCTAAATCTCTCGTTACCCACCGCTGTACTGTTGTTGCTGGGCAAGATATTTAGTGTCCGTCAAAGCACATTTTTTGTTCTGGGTTGAAGTACAATTCCCAATTTAGCAATTTCATAATTTAGTGGTTTCTGCTATATCAGAGCTATTTGAAATCTATCCCTAAAAGGGTATATAATATTGAAGGTGCACATAGGGTCATTCAGAATAACTTCACACACACGCTTCTGTGCATTTCCAAGTCTAATTCTGTCACTAAATCCATACCGGTGACCCAGCGCCTAAATACTAGGCCTCAAATTTAATTCCCTCTAAATCTCTCGTTACCCACCGCTGTACTGTTGTTGCTGGGCAAGATATTTAGTGTCCGTCAAAGCACATTTTTTGTTCTGGGTTGAAGTACAATTCCCAATTTAGCAATTTCATAATTTAGTGGTTTCTGCTATATCAGAGCTATTTGAAATCTATCCCTAAAAGGGTATATAATATTGAAGGTGCACATAGGGTCATTCAGAATAACTTCACACACACCCGCTACTGTGTATTTCCAAGTCTAATTCTGTCACTAAATCCATACCGGTGACCCAGCGCCTAAATACTAGGCCTCAAATTTAATTCCCTCTAAATCTCTCGTTACCCACCGCTGTACTGTTGTTGCTGGGCAAGATATTTAGTGTCCGTCAAAGCACATTTTTTGTTCTGGGTTGAAGTACAATTCCCAATTTAGCAATTTCATAATTTAGTGGTTTCTGCTATATCAGAGCTATTTGAAATCTATCCCTAAAAGGGTATATAATATTGAAGGTGCACATAGGGTCATTCAGAATAACTTCACACACACCCGCTACTGTGTATTTCCAAGTCTAATTCTGTCACTAAATCCATACCGGTGACCCAGCGCCTAAATACTAGGCCTCAAATTTAAATCCCTCTAAATCTCTCGTTACCCACCGCTGTACTGTTGTTGCTGGGCAAGATATTTAGTGTCCGTCAAAGCACATTTTTTGTTCTGGGTTGAAGTACAATTCCCAATTTAGCAATTTCATAATTTAGTGGTTTCTGCTATATCAGAGCTATTTGAAATCTATCCCTAAAAGGGTATATAATATTGAAGGTGCACATAGGGTCATTCAGAATAACTTCACACACACCCGCTACTGTGTATTTCCAAGTCTAATTCTGTCACTAAATCCATACCGGTGACCCAGCACCTAAATACTAGGCCTCAAATTTAAATCCCTCTAAATCTCTCGTTACCCACCGCTGTACTGTTGTTGCTGGGCAAGATATTTAGTGTCCGTCAAAGCACATTTTTTGTTCTGGGTTGAAGTACAATTCCCAATTTAGCAATTTCATAATTTAGTGGTTTCTGCTATATCAGAGCTATTTGAAATCTATCCCTAAAAGGGTATATAATATTGAAGGTGCACATAGGGTCATTCAGAATAACTTCACACACACGCTTCTGTGCATTTCCAAGTCTAATTCTGTCACTAAATCCATACCGGTGACCCAGCGCCTAAATACTAGGCCTCAAATTTAAATCCCTCTAAATCTCTCGTTACCCACCGCTGTACTGTTGTTGCTGGGCAAGATATTTAGTGTCCGTCAAAGCACATTTTTTGTTCTGGGTTGAAGTACAATTCCCAATTTAGCAATTTCATAATTTAGTGGTTTCTGCTATATCAGAGCTATTTGAAATCTATCCCTAAAAGGGTATATAATATTGAAGGTGCACATAGGGTCATTCAGAATAACTTCACACACACGCTTCTGTGCATTTCCAAGTCTAATTCTGTCACTAAATCCATACCGGTCACCCAGCGCCTAAATACTAGGCCTCAAATTTATATCCCGCTGAATTTGAATACAATACATTGGGCCAAATAATATATTTGTTGTTGTGGTGAACCATAACAATGAGAAAAACATCTAGTAAGGGACGCGGACGTGGACATGGTCGTGGTGGTGTTAGTGGACCCTCTGGTGCTGGGAGAGGACGTGGCCGTTCTGCCACATCCACACGTCCTAGTGTACCAACTACCTCAGGTCCCAGTAGCCGCCAGAATTTACAGCGATATATGGTGGGGCCCAATGCCGTTCTAAGGATGGTAAGGCCTGAGCAGGTACAGGCATTAGTCAATTGGGTGGCCGACAGTGGATCCAGCACGTTCACATTATCTCCTACCCAGTCTTCTGCAGAAAGCGCACAGATGGCGCCTGAAAACCAACCCCATCAGTCTGTCACATCACCCCCATGCATACCAGGGAAACTGTCTCAGCCTCAAGTTATGCAGCAGTCTCTTATGCTGTTTGAAGACTCCGCTGGCAGGGTTTCCCAAGGGCATCCACCTAGCCCTTCCCCAGCGGTGAAAGACATAGAATGCACTGACGCACAACCACTTATGTTTCCTGATGATGAGGACATGGGAATACCACCTCAGCATGTCTCTGATGATGACGAAACACAGGTGCCAACTGCTGCGTCTTTCTGCAGTGTGCAGACTGAACAGGAGGTCAGGGATCAAGACTGGGTGGAAGACGATGCAGGGGACGATGAGGTCCTAGACCCCACATGGAATGAAGGTCGTGCCACTGACTTTCACAGTTCGGAGGAAGAGGCAGTGGTGAGACCGAGCCAACAGCGTAGCAAAAGAGGGAGCAGTGGGCAAAAGCAGAACACCCGCCGCCAAGAGACTCCGCCTGCTACTGACCGCCGCCATCTGGGACCGAGCACCCCAAAGGCAGCTTCAAGGAGTTCCCTGGCATGGCACTTCTTCAAACAATGTGCTGACGACAAGACCCGAGTGGTTTGCACGCTGTGCCATCAGAGCCTGAAGCGAGGCATTAACGTTCTGAACCTGAGCACAACCTGCATGACCAGGCACCTGCATGCAAAGCATGAACTGCAGTGGAGTAAACACCTTAAAACCAAGGAAGTCACTCAGGCTCCCCCTGCTACCTCTTCTGCTGCTGCCGCCTCGGCCTATTCTGCTGCTGCCGCCTCGGCCTCTTCCTCCGCCTCTGGAGGAACGTTGGCACCTGCCGCCCAGCAAACAGGGGATGTACCACCAACACCACCACCACCACCTCCGTCACCAAGCGTCTCAACCATGTCACACGCCAGCGTTCAGCTCTCCATCTCACAAACATTTGATAGAAAGCGTAAATTCCCACCTAGCCACCCTCGATCCCTGGCCCTGAATGCCAGCATTTCTAAACTACTGGCCTATGAAATGCTGTCATTTAGGCTGGTGGACACAGACAGCTTCAAACAGCTCATGTCGCTTGCTGTCCCACAGTATGTTGTTCCCAGCCGGCACTACTTCTCCAAGAGAGCCGTGCCTTCCCTGCACAACCAAGTATCCGATAAAATCAAGTGTGCACTGCGCAACGCCATCTGTGGCAAGGTCCACCTAACCACAGATACGTGGACCAGTAAGCACGGCCAGGGACGCTATATCTCCCTAACTGCACACTGGGTAAATGTAGTGGCAGCTGGGCCCCAGGCGGAGAGCTGTTTGGCGCACGTCCTTCCGCCGCCAAGGATCGCAGGGCAACATTCTTTGCCTCCTGTTGCCACCTCCTCCTTCTCGGCTTCCTCCTCCTCTTCTTCCACCTGCTCATCCAGTCAGCCACACACCTTCACCACCAACTTCAGCACAGCCCGGGGTAAACGTCAGCAGGCCATTCTGAAACTCATATGTTTGGGGGACAGGCCCCACACCGCACAGGAGTTGTGGCGGGGTATTGAACAACAGACCGACGAGTGGTTGCTGCCGGTGAGCCTCAAGCCCGGCCTGGTGGTGTGTGATAATGGGCGAAATCTCGTTGCAGCTCTGGGACTAGCCAATTTGACGCACATCCCTTGCTTGGCGCATGTGCTGAATTTGGTGGTGCAGAAGTTCATTCACAACTACCCCGACATGTCAGAGCTGCTGCATAAAGTGCGGGCCGTCTGTTCACGCTTCCGGCGTTCACATCCTGCTGCTGCTCGCCTGTCTGCGCTACAGCGTAACTTCGGCCTTCCCGCTCACCGCCTCATATGCGACGTGCCCACCAGGTGGAACTCCACCTTGCACATGCTGGACAGACTGTGCGAGCAGCAGCAGGCCATAGTGGAGTTTCAGCTGCAGCACGCACGGGTCAGTCGCACTACAGAACAGCACCACTTCACCACCAATGACTGGGCCTCCATGCGAGACCTGTGTGCCCTGTTGCGCTGTTTCGAGTACTCCACCAACATGGCCAGTGGCGATGACACCGTTATCAGCGTTACAATACCACTTCTATGTCTCCTTGAGAAAACACTTAGGGCGATGATGGAAGAGGAGGTGGCCCAGGAGGAGGAGGAGGAGGAGGAGGAAGAGGGGTCATTTTAAGCACTTTCAGGCCAGTCTCTTCGAAGTGACTCAGAGGGAGGTTTTTGGCAACAGCAGAGGCCAGGTACAAATGTGGCCAGCCAGGGCCCACTACTGGAGGACGAGGAGGACGAGGATGAGGAGGAGGTGGAGGAGGATGAGGATGAAGCATGGTCACAGCGGGGTGGCACCCAACGCAGCTCGGGTCCATCACTGGTGCGTGGCTGGAGGGAAAGGCAGGACGATGACGATACGCCTCCCACAGAGGACAGCTTGTCCTTATCCCTGGGCAGCCTGGCACACATGAGCGACTACATGCTGCAGTGCCTGCGCAACGACAGCAGAGTTGCCCACATTTTAACCTGTGCGGACTACTGGGTTGCCACCCTGCTGGATCCACGCTACAAAGACAATGTGCCCACCTTACTTCCTGCACTGGAGCGTGATAGGAAGATGCGCGAGTACAAGCGCACGTTGGTAGACGCGCTACTGAGAGCATTCCCAAATGTCACAGGGGAACAAGTGGAAGCCCAAGGCCAAGGCAGAGGAGGAGCAAGAGGTCGCCAAGGCAGCTGTGTCACGGCCAGCTCCTCTGAGGGCAGGGTTAGCATGGCAGAGATGTGGAAAACTTTTGTCAACACGCCACAGCTAACTGCACCACCACCTGATACGCAACGTGTTAGCAGGAGGCAACATTTCACTAACATGGTGGAACAGTACGTGTGCACACCCCTCCACGTACTGACTGATGGTTCGGCCCCATTCAACTTCTGGGTCTCTAAATTGTCCACGTGGCCAGAGCTAGCCTTTTATGCCTTGGAGGTGCTGGCCTGCCCGGCAGCCAGCGTTTTGTCTGAACGTGTATTCAGCACGGCAGGGGGCGTCATTACAGACAAACGCAGCCGCCTGTCTACAGCCAATGTGGACAAGCTGACGTTCATAAAAATGAACCAGGCATGGATCCCACAGGACCTGTCCGTCCCTTGTCCAGATTAGACATTAACTACCTCCCCATAACCATATATTATTGGACTCCAGGGCACTTCCTCATTCAATCCTATTTTTATTTTCATTTTACCATTATATTGCGATGCTACCCAAAGTTGAATGAACCTCTCCTCTGCCTGTGTGCTAGGCCTAAATATATGCCAATGGACTGTTGCAGTGGTGGCTGACATGAAGCCTGATTCTCTGCTATGACATGCAGACTAATTCTCTGCTGACATGAAGCCAGATTGTCTGTTACGGGACCTCTCTCCTCTGCCTGGGTGCTGGGCCTAAATTTATGACAATGGACTGTTGCAGTGGTGGCTGACGTGAAGCCTGATTCTCTGCTATGACATGCAGACTGATTCTCTGCTGACATGAAGCCAGATCCTCTGTTACGGGACCTCTCTCCTCTGCCTGGGTGCTGGGCCTAAATTTATGACAATGGACTGTTGCAGTGGTGGCTGACGTGAAGCCTGATTCTCTGCTATGACATGCAGACTGATTCTCTGCTGTCATGAAGCCAGATTGTCTGTTACGGGACCTCTCTGCTCTGCCTGTGTGCTAGGCCTAAATATATGCCAATGGACTGTTGCAGTGGTGGGTGACGTGAAGCCTGATTCTCTGCTATGATATGAAGACTGATTCTCTGCTGACATGAAGCCAGATTGTCTGTTACGGGACCTTTCTCCTCTGCCTGGGTTCTGGGCCTAAATTTATGAAAATTGACTCTTACAGTGGTGGGTGACGTGAAGCCTGATTCTCTGCTATGATATGAAGACTGATTCTCTGCTGACATGAAGCCAGATTGTCTGTTACGGGACCTTTCTCCTCTGCCTGGGTTCTGGGCCTAAATTTATGAAAATTGACTCTTACAGTGGTGGGTGACGTGAAGCCTGATTCTCTGCTATGATATGAAGACTGATTCTCTGCTGACATGAAGCCAGATTCTCTGTTACGGGACCTCTCTCCTCTGCCTGGGTGCTGGGCCTAAATTTATGACAATGGACTGTTGCAGTGGTGGCTGACGTGAAGCCTGATTCTCTGCTATGACATGCAGACTGATTCTCTGCTGTCATGAAGCCAGATTGTCTGTTACGGGACCTCTCTGCTCTGCCTGTGTGCTAGGCCTAAATATATGCCAATGGACTGTTGCAGTGGTGGGTGACGTGAAGCCTGATTCTCTGCTATGATATGAAGACTGATTCTCTGCTGACATGAAGCCAGATTGTCTGTTACGGGACCTTTCTCCTCTGCCTGGGTTCTGGGCCTAAATTTATGAAAATTGACTCTTACAGTGGTGGGTGACGTGAAGCCTGATTCTCTGCTATGATATGAAGACTGATTCTCTGCTGACATGAAGCCAGATTCTCTGTTACGGGACCTCTCTCCTCTGCCTGGGTGCTGGGCCTAAATTTATGACAATGGACTGTTGCAGTGGTGGCTGACGTGAAGCCTGATTCTCTGCTATGACATGCAGACTGATTCTCTGCTGACATGAAGCCAGATCCTCTGTTACGGGACCTCTCTCCTCTGCCTGTGTGTGTGCTGGGCCTAAATATATGCCAATGGACTGTTGCAGTGGTGGCTGACGTGAAGCCTCATTCTCTGCTATGACATGCAGACTGATTCTCTGCTGACATGAAGCCAGATTCTCTGTTACGGGACCTCTCTCCTCTGCCTGTGTGTGTGCTGGGCCTAAATATATGCCAATGGACTGTTGCAGTGGTGGCTGACGTGAAGCCTCATTCTCTGCTATGACATGCAGACTGATTCTCTGCTGACATGAAGCCAGATTCTCTGTTACGGGACCTCTCTCCTCTGCCTGTGTGTGTGCTGGGCCTAAATATATGCCAATGGACTGTTGCAGTGGTGGCTGACGTGAAGCCTCATTCTCTGCTATGACATGCAGACTAATTCTCTGCTGACATGAAGACAGATTCTCTGTTACGGGACCTCCCTCCTCTGCCTGGGTGCTGGGCCTAAATATATGCCAATGGACTGTTGCAGTGGTGGCTGACGTGAAGCCTCATTCTCTGCTATGACATGCAGACTAATTCTCTGCTGACATGAAGACAGATTCTCTGTTACGGGACCTCCCTCCTCTGCCTGGGTGCTGGGCCTAAATATATGCCAATGGACTGTTGCAGTGGTGGCTGACGTGAAGCCTCATTCTCTGCTATGACATGCAGACTGATTCTCTGCTGACATGAAGACAGATTCTCTGTTACGGGACCTCTCTCCTCTGCCTGGGTGCCGGGGCCTAAATATCTGAGAATGGACTGTTCCAGTGGTGGGTGACGGGAAGCCAGATTCTCTGCTATGGAACCTCTCTCCAATTGATTTTGGTTAATTTTTATTTATTTAATTTTTATTTTAATTCATTTCCCTATCCACATTTGTTTGCAGGGGATTTACCTACATGTTGCTGCCTTTTGCAGCCCTCTAGCTCTTTCCTGGGCTGTTTTACAGCCTTTTTAGTGCCGAAAAGTTCGGGTCCCCATTGACTTCAATGGGGTTCGGGTTCGGGACGAAGTTCGGATCGGGTTCGGATCCCGAACCCGAACATTTCCGGGATGTTCGGCCGAACTTCTCGAACCCGAACATCCAGGTGTTCGCTCAACTCTAGTGCTCACTTATAACCTTTTAGTTTGCCCTATGTAGATCTTATGGCATGAACAATCTATGGCATAGATAACCCCTTTTGCATTGCAGGATATGTGATCCTTTATATGGAATTTATATGTGCCATTTTTACTTTCTATATCTGTCCTTTTTTTGTTTTGTGTTTGCCTGCATCCAGCACATTTTTTGCAAGGGTAAAAACCTGTCAATGGGTTCTTTAGTGATTTGTTATTAATTATTGCTGCACATTTTTTTGTTGGTGCAATTATATTTCCTATGTTAGCTGCTTTCCTGTATACAAAAGTTGGCGCTTCTGGTATCAATTCCCCAATCCATTTGTCTTCCCTCAGTACGTCCCAATGTCTGCCTACTATTTTCCTGAACATATGTGTCTGGGAATTAAAGGGGACAATGATAGGTGGTATTTCTTTATTCCCATACTTATCTCCCTCCATTCCTTTTTTGTCCCTATTACTATCCCCCAATAGTTGTGCTCTTTCTAATACCCTAACCTCCCCCTTCTGCACTATTAGTTTGTTCATTTCATATCCTTTATCCTCAAATTTATTCTTCAGTTTTTTCTTGGGAAGCACAGTGGGCACAGTATCAGAGGTGGCAGGATGGGGCATTCAGAAGATGGGGAGGAGGATGGAAAAGTATTTGTTAAACTGCAGAGACATGAGAAGGCTGAAAGAAATAATGATGGCGGTCTGGTCTGAATGGAGAAGATAAAGAAAGAGGACACATCACTGGATATAAGAGGTATGTGCGCTATATTACCCTGTATGTCCTTAACAGTAGGGCTGAAGGGAAGGGGTTAGGCTAAGAAATTGACATGGGGGGGAGACACTGTTTCATTATTCGCCTCAGGCAGCAGCAAGGCTAGGTGCACCCCTGGATGGCTGTCTCATGTTTCTCTAAATGGTGTCTTTTAGACACATGACAGACATCCGTGGCTGAGCTCACAATGGTGTCTGTGCTTTAGAGTTAGCACATAGCCTGATATTCAAAATCATCCCTCCTGCTTGGCTGTCATACAGCATTGTGGGCAAGCCTGCTGGCCTGGGTCCTTCCCAGGGTCATGTCATCTTCTATCTTCAACTTCCCTGCCCTTCCCTGCACAATTCATAACCCAAAATTTGTTTGGATAAAGAATGTTTGTGAAATTTGTGATTAATCCAATTGATTTAGAATCATTTTTTTCATCTCTACTGATCTCCAAATATCAGTAAATGGCAGCCTATAAAATGAAAGTGCTGAATATATAACTATAGAGCTGCATGTAAGGGAGTGTTCAACTGTTTTTTTTTATTATTCATTGGTCCTACCTACCACCAATGTGGCCATGGCTGGCCCAATTATTTGTGTTGACTCCATCTTCTACACATTTAGTTTTTTTTTTATTAACCAGAAATATACCTATATTAGGAGTAATTTTCCCTCTCACCTAGGTCTAAAAAAGTGGGCGTTGCAAGAGCGTAGGAGTAGCAAGGAAGCTTAATTACATTTAGACTGGTGCTGGATGTGCCGAAGTTATGTAGAGGCCTGGGCCTCTTGATAACTTCGGCGGATCCACCCCCAGATATAGGGGTTATTAAGACTAGCGTCTAGGGATGAGTGAACCCAAACTGTATAGTTCGGGTTCGTACCGAATTTTGGGGTGTCCGTGGCACGGACCCGAACGTTTTCGTAAAAGTCCGGGTTCGGTGTTCATCACTTTCTTGGCGCTTTTTGAAAGGCTGCAAAGCAGCCAATTAACAAGCGTCATACTACTTGCCCCAAGAGGCCATCACAGCCATGCCTACTATTGGCATGGCTGTAAGTGGCCAGTGCAGCATGTGACCCAGCCTCTATTTAAGCTGGAGTCACGTAGCGCCCCACGTCACTCTGCTCTGATCAGTGTAGGGAGTGGATGCGGCTGCTGCTGTTAGGGCGAGATTAGACAGGGATTTACTCAGCAAAAATACTTAATGAAGTGATTGATCTACAGCTGTGAATCATTCACCTTCTGCTATTCAATTGCTCACTGTTTTTAGGCTGCCCAGAGCAGTTTTCAGTAACTTTTTTCTGGGGTGATCGGCGGCCATTTTGTGTCTTGTGGTGCGCCAGCACAAGCTGCCACCAAGTGCATTTAACCATCAATGGTGTGTTGTTGTTTTTTTTTTTTTGCTATATCCTACATCAGGGGCTTGGCTGTGCTTGCTATTTTATTGAGGGGTGAAATACAATTTCCAAAATAGCAGTACCCTAAATCTGGTGTTTTCAGCTGTGGCTAGCCAATTGTAATACTGTCTGCTGTCTGGTAAAGGATATATTTTTGTTCTGGGTTGAAATACAATTCCCAACTTAGCAATTCCCTAAATCAGTGGTTTCTGCTGTATCAGGCCTACTTTAAATCTATCCATAAAAGGGTATATTAGATTGAAGGTGCTGATAGGGTCATCCACAATAACTTCACACGCTACCGTGCATTTCCAAGTCTAATTCTGTCAGTAAACCTATACCTGTCACCCAGCGCCTAAATACTAGGCCTACAATTTATATTCAGCTAAATCTGTGGTTACTGCTGTGCCTGTATTAGTGTAATACGGTATCTAAATAGATAGCCAGATAGTGTTAGGTGTCTGTAAAAAATGGCCTGAATTTGAATTCAATACATTGGGCCAAATAATTTTTTTCTTATTGTGGTGAACGGTAACAATGAGGAAAACATCTAGTAAGGGACGCGGACGCGGACATGGTCGTCGTGGTGTTAGTGGACCCTCTGGTGCTGGGAGAGGACGTGGTCGTTCTGCCACAGCCACACGTCCTAGTGAACCAACTACCTCAGGTCCCAGTAGCCGCTAGAATTTACAGCGATATTTGGTGGGGCCCAATGCCGTTCTAAGGATGGTAAGGCCTGAGCAGGTACAGGCATTAGTCAATTGGGTGGCCGACAGTGGATCCAGCACGTTCACATTATCTCCCACCCAGTCTTCTGCAGAAAGCGCACAGATGGCGCCTGAAAACCAAGCCCATCAGTCTGTCACATCACCCCTATGCATATCAGGGAAACTGTCTGAGCCTCAAGTTATGCAGCAGTCTCTTATGCTGTTTGAAGACTCCGCTGGCAGGGTTTCCCAAGGGCATCCACCTAGCCCTTCCCCAGCGGTGGAAGACATAGAATGCACTGACGCACAACCACTTATGTTTCCTGATGATGAGGACATGGGAACACCTCCTCAGCATGTCTCTGATGATGACGAAACACAGGTGCCAACTGCTGCGTCTTTCTGCAGTGTGCAGACTGAACAAGAGGTCAGGGATCAAGACTGGGTGGAAGACGATGCAGGGGACGATGAGGTCCTAGACCCCACATGGAATGAAGGTCGTGCCACTGACTTTCACAGTTCGGAGGAAGAGGCAGTGGTGAGACCGAGCCAACAGCGTAGCAAAAGAGGGAGCAGTGGGCAAAAGCAGAACACCCGCTGCCAAGAGACTCCGCCTGCTACTGACCGCCGCCATCTGGGACCGAGCACCCCAAAGGCAGCTTTAAGGAGTTCCCTGGCATGGCACTTCTTCAAACAATGTGCTGACGACAAGACCCGAGTGGTTTGCACGCTGTGCCATCAGAGCCTGAAGCGAGGCATTAACGTTCTGAACCTTAGCACAACCTGCATGACCAGGCACCTGCATGAACTGCAGTGGAGTAAACACCTTAAAAACAAGGAACTCACTCAGGCTCCCCCTGCTACCTCTTCTGCTGCTGCCGCCTCGGCCTCTTCTGCTGCTGCCGCCTCGGCCTCTTCTGCTGCTGCCGCCTCAGCCTCTTCTGCTGCTGCCGCCTCGGCCTCTTCCTCCGCCTCTGCAGGAACGTTGGCACCTGCTGCCCAGCAAACAGGGGATGTACCACCAACACCACCACCTCCGTCACCAAGCATCTCAACCATGTCACACGCCAGCGTTCAGCTCTCCATCTCACAAACATTTGAGAGAAAGCGTAAATTCCCACCTAGCCACCCTCGATCCCTGGCCCTGAATGCCAGCATTTCTAAACTACTGGCCTATGAAATGCTGTAATTCAGGCTGGTGGACACAGACAGCTTCAAACAGCTCATGTCGATTGCTGTCCCACAGTATGTTGTTCCCAGCCGCCACTACTTCTCCAAGAGAGCCGTGCCTTCCCTGCACAACCAAGTATCCGATAAAATCAAGTGTGCACTGGGCAACGCCATCTGTGGCAAGGTCCACCTAACCACAGCTACGTGGACCAGAAAGCACGGCCAGGGACGCTATATCTCCCTAACTGCACACTGGGTAAATGTAGTGGCGGCTGGGCCCCAGGCGGAGAGCTGTTTGGCGCACGTTCTTCCGCCGCCAAGGATCGCAGGGCAACATTCTTTGCCTCCTGTTGCCTCCTGCTCCTACTCGGCTTCCTCCTCCTCTTCTTCCACCTGCTCATCCAGTCAGCCACACACCTTCACCACCAACTTCAGCACAGCCCGGGGTAAACGTCAGCAGGCCATTCTGAAACTCATATGTTTGGGGGACAGGCCCCACACCGCACAGGAGTTGTGGCGGGGTATAGAACAACAGACCGACGAGTGGTTGCTGCCGGTGAGCCTTAAGCCCGGCCTGGTGGTGTGCGATAATGGGCGAAATCTCGTTGCAGCTCTGGGACTAGCCGGTTTGACGCACATCCCTTGCCTGGCGCATGTGCTGAATTTGGTGGTGCAGAAGTTCATTCACAACTACCCCGACATGTCAGAGCTGCTGCATAAAGTGCGGGCTGTCTGTTCGCGCTTCCGGCGCTCACATCCTGCCGCTGCTCGCCTGTCTGCGCTACAGCATAACTTCGGCCTTCCCGCTCACCGCCTCATATGCGACGTGCCCACCAGGTGGAACTCCACCTTGCATATGCTGGACAGACTGTGCGAGCAGCAGCAGGCCATAGTGGAGTTTCAGCTGCAGCACGCACGGGTCAGTCGCACTGCGGAAGAGCACCACTTCACCACCAATGACTGGGCCTCCATGCGAGACCTGTGTGCCCTGTTGCGCTGTTTCGAGTACTCCACCAACATGGCCAGTGGCGATGACGCCGTTATCAGCGTTACAATACCACTTCTATGTCTCCTTGAGAAAACACTTAGGGCGATGATGGAAGAGCAGGTGGCCCAGGAGGAGGAGGAGGAGGAAGAGGGGTCATTTTTAGCACTTTCAGGCCAGTCTCTTCGAAGTGACTCAGAGGGAGGTTTTTTGCAACAGCAGAGGCCAGGTACAAATGTGGCCAGCCAGGGCCCACTACTGGAGGACGAGGAGGACGAGGATGAGATGGAGGTGGAGGAGGATGAAGCATGTTCACAGCGGGGTGGCACCCAACGCAGCTCGGGCCCATCACTGGTGCGTGGCTGGGGGGAAACGCAGGACGATGATGATACGGCTCCCACAGAGGACAGCTTGTCCTTACCTCTGGGCAGCCTGGCACACATGAGCGACTACATGCTGCAGTGCCTGCGCAACGACAGCAGAGTTGCCCACATTTTAACGTGTGCGGACTACTGGGTTGCCACCCTGCTGGATCCCCGGTACAAAGACAATGTGCCCACCTTACTTCCTGCACTGGAGCGTGATAGGAAGATGCACGAGTGCAAGCGCACATTGGTAGACGCGCTACTGAGAGCATTCCCAAATGTCACAGGGGAACAAGTGGAAGCCCAAGGCGAAGGCAGAGGAGGAGCAAGAGGTCGCCAATGCAGCTGTGTTACGGCCAGCTCCTCTGAGGGCAGGGTTAGCATGGCAGAGATGTGGAAAAGTTTTGTCAACACGCCACAGCTAACTGCACCACCACCTGATACGGAACGTGTTAGCAGGAGGCAACATTTCACTAACATGGTGGAACAGTACGCGTGCACACCCCTCCACGTACTGACTGATGGTTCGGCCCCATTCAACTTCTGGGTCTCCAAATTGTCCACGTGGCCAGAGCTAGCCTTTTATGCCTTGGAGGTGCTTGCCTGCCTGGCGGCCAGCGTTTTGTCTGAACGTGTATTCAGCACGGCAGGGGGCGTCATTACAGACAAACGCAGCCGCCTGTCTACAGCCAATGTGGACAAGCTGACGTTCATAAAAATGAACCAGGCATGGATCCCACAGGACCTGTCCATCCCTTGTGCAGATTAGACATTTATAACAACCTCCCCTTAACCATATATTATTTTACTCCAGGGCACTTCCTCATTCAATCCTCTTTTTATTTTCATTTTACCATTATATTGCGGGGCAACCCAAAGTTGAATGAACCTCTCCTCTGTCTGGGTGCCGGGGCCTAAAAATATCTGACAGTGGCCTGTTCCAGTGTTGGGTGACGTGAAGCATGATTCTCTGCTATGACATGAAGCCTGATTCTCTGCTGACATGAAGCCTGAATCTCTGCTATGGGACCTCTCTCCTCTGTCTGGGTGCCGGGGCCTAAATATCTGACAATGGACTGTTCCAATTTTGGCTGACGTGAAGCCTGATTCTCTGCTATGACATGAAGCCTGATTCTCTGCTGACATGAAGCCTGAATCTCTGCTATGGGACCTCTCTCCTCTGTCTGGGTGCCGGGGCCTAAATATCTGACAATGGACTGTTCCAGTTTTGGCTGACGTGAAGCCTGATTCTCTGCTATGACATGAAGCCTGATTCTCTGCTGACATGAAGCCTGAATCTCTGCTATGGGACCTCTCTCCTCTGTCTGGGTGCCGGGGCCTAAATATCTGACAATGGCCTGTTCCAGTGGTGGGTGACGTGAAGCCTGATTCTCTGCTATGACATGAAGCCTGATTCTCTGCTATGACATGAAGCCTGATTCTCTGCTATGGGACCTCTCTCCTCTGTCTGGGTGCCGGGGCCTAAATATCTGACAATGGACTGTTCCAGTTTTGGCTGACGTGAAGCCTGATTCTCTGCTATGACATGAAGCCTGATTCTCTGCTATGGGACGTCTCTCCTCTGTCTGGGTGCCGGGGCCTAAATATCTGACAATGGACTGTTCCAGTTTTGGCTGACGTGAAGCCTGATTCTCTGCTATGACATGAAGCCTGATTCTCTGCTGACATGAAGCCTGAATCTCTGCTATGGGACCTCTCTCCTCTGTCTGGGTGCCGGGGCCTAAATATCTGACAATGGCCTGTTCCAGTGGTGGGTGATGTGAAGCCTGATTCTCTGCTATGACATGAAGCCTGATTCTCTGCTATGACATGAAGCCTGATTCTCTGCTATGGGACCTCTCTCCTCTGTCTGGGTGCCAGGGCCAAAATATCTGACAATGGCCTGTTCCAGTGGTGGGTGACGTGAAGCCTGATTCTCTGCTATGACATGAAGCCTGATTCTCTGCTATGGGACCTCTCTCCTCTGTCTGGGTGCCAGGGCCAAAATATCTGACAGTGGCCTGTTCCAGTGGTGGGTGACATGAAGCCTGATTCTCTGCTATGGGACCTCTCTCCAATTGATATTGGTTAATTTTTATTTATTTTATTTTTATTTTTATTAATTTCCCTATCCACATTTGTTTGCAGGGAATTTAACTACATTTTGCTGCCAATTGCAGCCCTCTAGCCCTTTGCTGGGCTGTTTTACAGCCTTTTTAGTGCCGAAAAGTTCGGGTCCCCATTGACTTTAATGGGGTTCGGGTTTGGGACGAAGTTCGGGTCAGGTTCGGAACCCGAACCCGAACATTTCCGGGAAGTTCGGCCGAACTTCTCGAACCCGAACATCCAGGTGTTCGCTCAACTCTACTAGCGTCTAAAATGGCACCTAAATGACTAGAATAATGCAAGTCACCCGTACATACTAAATGGTAAAACACTCGGTAACACTGACAAGGAAAGGAAGGAATTTTAGTGAACAGCAAACTAAGCTGTAGAAACCAGTGTCAGGCAGCCGCTGCCAAGGCCAATAAGATAATGGGTTGCATCAAAACAGGCATAGATGTTTGTGATGGGAACATAGTCCTACTACTTTAGAAATCACTAGTCAGACCACACATGGAGTACTGTGTACAGTTCTGGGCTCCTGTGAACAAGGCAGACATAGCAGAGCTGGAGAGGGTCCAGAGGAGGGCAACTAAAGTAATAACTGGAATGGGGCAACTACAGTACCCTGAAAGATTATCAAAATTAGAGTTATTCACTTTAGAAAAAAGACGACTGAGGGGAGATCTAATCACTATTTATAAATATATCAGGGGTCAGTACAGAGATCTATCCCATCATCTAGTTATCCCCAGGACGGTGACTGTGACGAGGGGACATCCTCTGCGTCTGGAGGAAAGAAGGTTTGTACACAAAGATAGAAAAGGATTCTTTACGGTTAGAGCAGTGAGACTATGGAACTCTCTGCCTGAGGAGGTGGTGATGGTGAGTACAATAAAGGAATTCAAGAGGGACCTGGATGAATTTCTGGAGCGTAATAATATTACAGGCTATAGCTACTAGAGAGGGGTCGTTGATCCAGGGAGTTATTCTGATTGTCGGGGAGTGAGGAAGGCATTTTTTTTTTTCTTAAAATTAGAAATTGGCTTCTACCTCACAGTTTTTTTCTTTTTTTTTTCTTACATAACAGTAACATATTAAAATGTGTTTTCTCTTACTCTGTTATTTTTCCATATTATTTTTCCTGGGTCAATATAAAGCACTTTTTCTTCTTGTGAAGATTCTTTGAAAGATATCAAGTCTGTTGTATACATATTATAAAAGTTTAAATTCTTTAGAAAAACCCAGTTCACTAATTTCCACATCAATGGCAGTTTTCCTCTCTTATTAAAGATAATAGGGTTTCCAGACTGATCCATAAAAGCAGCATGTTTCATATACTTTGACACCTGTTGAATAGCAGTGAACATCTCAGAACAATTTAGACATTAAAGAACCACTAATCAAAAAAAGACAAAAAAAACATAATATGCAAAGTATAATTTGTCTCTTACTATTTCTACATTTACATCCACAATCTGGCACAGGAAGCAATTTTAGCAACACCCTCTCCAACAAAAAGGGTTATCCTTCTCTCCTAAATGTTTTGAATGCTAAGTTTGCCTATGTAGACTGGAAGGAATCTTCACTGTTTGCCTAGGCAAATTTGACATTCATCAGTGTAGAAAAAAAGAGGCAATAGAGAACATAGAGAAACTAGTAAGCGCTGTAACATGCCATCAGTATGCCCTACACAACCCACTAGTCCAGACCCATGAAAGGTCCTCTTTAAAAGTCTTGTGGAGTTGTACACATTGTCCACAGGGTCGGCACTATAATAAGGCAGACCAAGCAAGGGGGGGGTGGAAAAATTAAACTTTTTTTTTAAATACCCCGTATTTTCTGCCCCTGGGTCATATGGGGCGAAAATTAATGAAGCGCTTTATTATTATCGGAGGAGAATCTGTACTCACCGCTTCATGGTCCTCTGCTCAGCTGTCTGCTGTAAAGGGCTGCGCACCATGTTGACCTCACTGTGCGCAGCCTTCACAGCTGACAGCCGAGAACCAGGAAGAAGAGGAGCGGCAGTGGTGGTGAGGAGCGGCGGCATCCAGGAGCAGGAGAGGTAAGTTATTTTATTTTATTTTTTATTTGAGCTGATGACTGACATGGGGGGCCTAGAGAAAAAAAGACAATGCAACAGCACCCTGCATACCAGATAAAGTACAATAATGCCATAGTCTCAAAAAATATTATAGTGCTAATACTACACTTATTTATAAAGTAAGATGCTTGGCCAATGCATTTTGTTCAAAACCATCTGAGCCCGTCTGCCGAACGTTAAGGCGATCTCTGTAAGACGGGTCCTAACACTAAATACTACCTGTTATGCACCAAAAATGGTAAAAGGCAGAGTGGACCCAGCATGCATGTTGAGCCAACACTTCCTGAACTTTATGGCGGCCATTATGGCGCATAACAGGCAGTATTTCGTGTTAGAATCCGTCTTACAGAGATCACCTTGACGTCCGGCAGACGGGCTCAGATGGTTTTGTTCAAAATGCATTTGCCAAGCATCTCACTTTATAAATAAACTTAGCATTAGCACTTTAATATTCTTTGTGACTATGGCATTGTTATACTTTATCTGGTTAGCAGGGTGCTATTGCATTTTTATTTTTTCTCTATGTTTTTAGCCATGGCTGCGTGCACCTGCACATTGGGATGTGCTGACTAACCCCCTTTTCTTTGCTGACATGGTGGGCCATGATGGCTGACATGGAGGCATGATGGCTGACATGGAGGGCATGATGGCTGACATGGGGGCATGATGGCTGACATGGGGGCATGATGGCTGACATGGGGGTCTGATGAATGACATGGGGGCATGATGGCTGACATGGGGGGCTGATGAATGACATGGGGGCATGATGGCTGACATGGGGGGTTTATGGCTGACATAGGGACACGATGGCTGACATGGGGGGCTGATGGATGGGGGCTGATGGCTGACATTGGGGGTCTGATCTGACGTCTGATTAACAATGGGGGTCTGATTGCTAGTCTGACCTGAGGTGCAATGGAAAATATTTTTTTCTTATCCTCCTCTAAATTCTAGGTGCGTCTTAGAGGGCGAAAAATACGGTCCTCAAACCATTGATTGTCTGAAGCAGAGAGAAGATACCAGGACCACACAGAGGAGAAGCCAGCTGCTGCAGATGGGACCTGGGCTAGGTGAGCTGCGAGGGGGGGGGTGCCAAAATGTAGCTTCACTTATGTTGGCAAAAATCCTTGCACCGGCCCTGATTGTCCATATATTTTGAACTTTATATTGTGAAAGTAACCCAGCTCTCCCAGAACCCTGAAAGGCAAATCTGTCTAGTATTAGCACTATTTAGGAGTTGAAGGGAGGATTTACCTTGGTAAGTTTACTTTTCTGCATTCTTTATTACAATGCCGTATGGTGGTAGACTTAGTATTTAGCAGTCTCTATTACACGTCCCTACAAAGTATTATGGAGCTTCCATGGGACCTTGAATGACAAATCTGGATGTTCCAGATTGGATGATTTGACATTTGACTAAAAAAATCCTGCTGGGTGTGCTACAATACTGAGTATTTAACATTGCACCAACAAGCAGATCTGGCATTCTGTGGGTGGTGATGGGGGAATAATGCTTATAGAAAATACACACAAACCTGCCTGGATGCTTTGTGTGAATCTATCAAATGGCAATGGGGTAACATAATCTATTGTCTTTGTAGCTGCATAGTGTTGTCACCACCTTTTCCAGGACCCTGAATGACAAGTTGGTCTAGTTATATGAAGGGGTTTATTACTACATAATTATGCAAATTTGGAATTCAGCAGTCTGGGAAAGCTCGGTAATAACCTCTGCAGATAAGTAATGGGGACAACACTTGGTACCTTCAAAGAGGAAACAGAAGAAGCTCATACTTTACCTAAATCTTCCGCTGTCCTTGCATCTGAAATACGTACAATCACCTCCAACCAGGAGCTGGAGTAGGTTTCTAGTGCAGTGTCTTGTTAAATGAGTCTGATGCACAGCCCCTACACATGGCCCATCTCTTCCTTCGGAAAAGTAACAAGGGCATTGGAAAAGACTAAAACGTGACAAGCTCTGTGCTGCCTTTGGATTGTTTCATGGATTTGCATGAACTCTGCCTGCCCAGACCTGTGTCTTTTTACTGACTATGTGTATTGTCTACTCCTTCAGTGCCATGCACTGGTGTCTCTGAACCCCAAGGGTAGGCTGCAACCACAATGGGACTACTCCAAGAGGCAGTGGCCTAGTGAAACCAACAGACTGCGAAGATAACACCCTCTGGAATAGGCAAAAGTCAAACCTGTTATTGGGTACATTGGTTCCACAACCATTGTCCGTAACAGCGACCTTCCCTGTAGTGCTGTAAATGATCCCCAATTAGCTGTGTAAACACTATTTGGTACTATTGGTGCTATGGCTGGTTCTGTGTTTGTAATACAGCTGGTACAATGTGTTTTTTCTATACATGTATTAGAGCTGGTACAATGGAAAGTTCTACAGTATGTATGTATTAAAGCTGATACTATTGGTTCTATGGCTGGTTCTTTGCATGCACTGCAACTGGTACTATGGCTGGCACTCTTAACATGTTTATTTTATGCTATTTGTAACTAGGAGATTCCTTACAACAAAATGGTCCAACTCACTGTGTAGACAAAAAGTATGCAGCCTAAACCTAACCTCCTCTTCCTAACAATAATGACTCACATGCACTAGAGGGGGAAGAGAAAGGGGAGATGACATACCTGCAGCCTTTGTCAGGGTCTGCAATTGTGATATCGGAGAAATGACTTAGTGACCACCCACACACTATTTTACAGTGGACACTTAGGCTGGTCATTATAATCTAAGCACTGCGCGTGTCTTCCATGCAGTGGACAGCTGGGGGTTGGCTCTAGCATGTGAGCTGTGCTCCTGCTCTAACATTCCAGACAGGCCAGACCTCAGATCCAAGCTGTTTAACCACTTAGATGCCATGGGCAATGGCGTCTAGAGCATGAAAACAGTTACCGACGGAGCGGACTCCCTCTATCTTCTATCACACGCTACAAATGAGATTGCAGTGTGCTGATACCAACGCATGCAGGTAGGGGGGTCTAGTGTTTGGCCCCAAGACTGCCTCCAGAGTTTACTAGCAGGCTGCGCTTCTTTAAATGCAGCAGCAGCCATACAGAATGGAGCATGATAGAGAGGAAGAAAGTGGCTTACGGGAAAAGAAGGTGGACAGTGGCCTGCCTCTACAACTGGCCAGATGGCTGGTGCGGTTTGAGCTGCTGCTTGCAGTACTGCGAACACCCAAATTCAAACTTGCTGAAGACTTGGCACAAGTCTTTTGTTTCCTTTACCCTGCCAAGTTTCTGGGTCCAGTTCACCAAATTTTTTAAAAAGTTTGTTTAGACCAGAATCAGTTCGGGCCAAAGCCAAGTTGCTCCAATTTCCCTGAAAGTTGGTATATAACCCCTCTAGCCTCCTAGGATTCAGAATTTTTAAGAAAACTTGATATTTCTATTTGTTTATTTTTAATGTTTTTTTTTTTGTCTCCTCCCTCCCTGAGCTCTGGAATGCAATGGCAGCAATAGTAAATGATGTCTGAGTGACAATTACATACATAGCTATGGGTAAACGCACGTTTGACTGTTAATGTACATAAATCTTGTTAAATAATACACCACGCTGTCACATGTGTTATGCTTTTTCATATTCCAAAGCTTCCAAAAATAGTTATTTATCAGAGGCAGATGATGTTTAAACACATATGGCTTTATAGCATTAAAAAAAGTGGCTTGGGGGACCAAGAGTCAAAAAATTATACCTTGACAGGGTCAAGCATTGGACAACACTGGCAGAGGACAACTTGACCCATTTGGGTGTCACCACACCCCCCACGCTCCAAGATGACACTGGAGGCTGGGCAAGAAAGAAGAAAGAGACCTTGGGGGACCAAGCGTCCATAAATTATGCCTTGACAGGCTCAGTATGTCTGCCCATATGAAACACACAAATATTGATTGTCAGAAGAAAAAAGTGGCTCACCTCACCACCACTCTGGATTAACGGAAGGTGCACTATCCACTGGTATACCCAATGCCAATATAATAAAAGCAAATTGTAAAAAAAAAGCCTAAATAAAATCTCCCTTTTTTTATGTGGTCTCTTTTTATTTATTATGCTTTTTACAAAAAATCATGACTTAATTTAATGTAATACTTTTAGCCATCCACATTGTGTTATGTAATAGAAGAAAGGGGTTATCTGAGACTTAAAGGATAACTGTCATATTTTTTATTTATTTGCTAGTTTATTAGAGCTAGGCATGTATACCTGAGTTACTCTGTCAATGATCGCCAGAAGATCTGTAATTACCTAATAATAACAGCTTTCATTAATGTCTCCTGTCCTTTTCCGCTGCTCCCTTAACAGACCGTTGCTATGTCTCATCTGTCTCCGGCTAGGAAGATAGAGGGGCGGTCCTTCACACTGCGTGCCTGCATTAGGCTTCAGAGTGAGGAGGCGTGTCTCTCAGTAATTCAATCTGATTGGCTGGCAGGAAGCTGCTGGCTGCAGCAAGTGTGTATGTGACCTGAGGGAATGCAGTTTTGGGCTCAGAATACTGGCAAAGGAGCCATCTTGAGAAGATCCTCATAATGTAGGATTCAAAACAGCTGTAACTAAGGGGAAAACTCAAGGAAAACTGTGGTAAATGAAGAAACTAAAGATTGCTTTATGCATAATACTGCTGCAGCAGTAACATATGCTAAAATTGATTTTTTGGATGAAAATATGGCAGTTATCCTTTTTTTATTTTTTTTATTTCAACACCTTTATTAATATACAAAACCAATACACAAAGAAACTTCAAGCTTAATATAATTAATACCACTTTACCCTTAACCCTCTCTCCGCCCCCCGTGATGCGTCCACCCCCTTCCTCCCCTATAAGGGAAGAGAATGAAGGGGAGAAGGAAGAAAATGAAAGAGAAAAAAATATATAAAAAAATTAACTCAACACTTCCAGTCATCCCATATCTTAATCCATTTCTCTAGTATGTCTCTCTGCTTATAAAGTATCCGTTCATAATTTTTTACCTTATTAACCAGGTTAATAAAATCTTCCTTTTAATTGGGAGTAGTATTAGTGCAGTGTGGAAAGGGTAAGGTATGGATAGACAGTTGCAAGAAAAAGTATGTGAACTCTTTGGAATGATATGGATTTCTGCACAAATTGGTCATAAAATGTGATCTGATCTTCATCTAAGTCACAACAATAGACACTCACAGTCTGCTTAAACTAATAACACACAAATAATTAAATGTTACCATGTTTTTATTGAACATACCATGTAAACATTCACAGTGCAGGTGGAAAAAATATGTGAACCCCTAGACTAATGATGTCTCCAAGAGCTAATTGGAGTGAGGTGTCAGCCAACTGGAGTCCAATCAATGAGATGAGATTGAAGGTGTTGGTTACAGCTGCCCTGACGATAAAAAACACACATCAGTTCTGAGTTTGCTTTTCACAAGAAGCATTGCCTGATGTGAATGATGCCTCGCACAAAAGAGCTCTCAGAAGACCTACGATTAAGAATTGTTGACTTGCATAAAGCTGGAAAGGGTTATAAAAGTATCTCCAAAAGCCTTGCTGTTCATCAGTCCATGGTAAGACAAATTGTCTATAAATGGAGAAAGTTCAGCACTGCTGCTACTCTCCCTAGGAGTGGCCGTCCTGTGAAGATGACTGCAGGAGCACAGTGTAGACTGCTCAATGAGGTGAAGAAGAATCCTAGAGTGTCAGCTAAAGACTTACAAAAGTCTGACATATGCTAACATCCCTGTTAGCGAATCTACGATACGTAAAACACTAAACAAGAATGGATTTCATGGGAGGATACCACAGATGAAGCCACTGCTGTCCAAAAAAAAAAAAAACATTGCTGCACGTTTACAGTTTGCACAAGAGCACCTTGTACTGCCAGCAGTACTGGCAAAATATTCTGTGGACAGATGAAACCAAAGTTGAGTTGTTTGGAAGAAACACACAACACTATGTGTGGAGAAAACGAGGCACAGCACACCAACATCAAAACCTCATACCAACTGTGAAGTATGGTGGTGGGGACATCATGGTTTGGGGCTGCTTTGCTTCATCAGGGCTTGGACGGATTGTTATCATCGAAGGAAAAATTAATTCCCAAGTTTATCAAGACATTTTGCAGGAGAACTTAAGGCCATCTGTCCACCAGCTGAAGCTCAACAGAAGATGGGTGTTGCAACAGGACAACGACCCAAAGCATAGAAGTAAATCAACAACAGAATGGCTTAGACAGAAGAAAATATGCCTTCTGGAGTGGCCCAGTCAGAGTCCTGACCTCAACCCGATTGAGATACTGTGGCATGACCTCAAGAAAGCGATTCACACCAGACATCCCAAGAATATTGCTGAACTGAAACAGTTCTGTAAAGAGGAATGGTCAAGAATTACTCCTGACCATTGTGCACGTCTGATCTGCAACTACAGGAAACGTTTGGTTGAAGTTATTGCTGCCAAAGGAGGTTCAGCCAGTTATTAAATTCAAGGGTTCACATATTTTTTCCACCTACACTGTGAATGTTTACATGGTGTGTTCAATAAAAACATGGTAACATTTAATTCTGTGTGTGTTATTAGTTTAAGCAGACTGTGATTGTCTATTGTTGTGACTTAGATGAAGATCAGATCACATTTTTTGACTAATTTGTGCAGAAATCCATATCATCCCAAAGGGTTCACATACTTTTTCTTGCAACTGTATATCCACAAAGTTAGAGGAGTCGGTGGGGAAGAGGTCTTTACCACTTCAGCTATTGCCTCTCAACTTCAGAAATGTTATCACAAGTTATATAACTTATGTGATAATGAACTTGGAGGCAAGACCCCTCCTCCCTCTCTACAAGCAATTAATAATTTCTTACAATCCCTTGCCTTACCATCAATATCTGTCTCACAAGCTCGTACATTACAAGCCCCCTTCACTTTACAGGAAGTCGAAACGGCCATAAAACAACTTCCTAATGGGAAATGCCCTGGCCCTGATGGTCTCCCTGCCCTGTATTACCGCACCTTTAAACAGATCTTGTCCCCTCATCTTCTTGCGATTTACAATAGTGCCCTGTCTGGTGTTCCATTCTCAGAAGATATGACCAGAGATCACATCTCCCTGATTCCTAAGGAGGGGAAAGACAAATCAGATTGTGGGAATTACCGCCTGTAACGGAACGCCTAGCACCCCGACTGGGTACCTCCGTCGAATGGATGCTCCTAGTGCTTCCCGAGGACTCCAAGCACTCTGCTCTACACCAAAACCACCACAGGAGCCAGGAACAAGCTCTTACAAGAGCTTATACTCAGGGGAGTATTGTGATATAGCAATCCCCAAGAGTGTAGTTATCGCATTTGTCAAACATGAGCCAAAACTTCATGAAGGTATAAAGCAGCCTCTGACTGTACCTGCACGTACAGCCTCTTTTATTCACAATCCACAAACATAGTACTGCCCACAGGGTTTTGAAATACAACCAATTAATATATTACAACACATACAATGTAAGTACAGAAACCAATCGGACACAATGGGACAATGGCACAATGGGACAATAGAAACACACCCAGCATATTCCTCGCCTCTGTCTGGGAGATAATTGAGTCAATTTCTGTATCTACTCAACTATCTCCTACGCTGAAAAGTTACACTTCTTATAAATTGTTACAACTTTGTGAGTTTACATTGTACATACATATAACTTATATCAATTGAACCAGTATAACTTGGGGACAAACCTATCCAAAATTCACTTGAATAGGTTCAGGGGTTTAAAAGTTAGTAAAAGTATCTTAAGGGGCCATAATCCTGAGGCAAGAGGCTGGTAAACAGGCCTCTCCAAAACCCAGTGGCGAGGTTGGTTTCGCCACACCGCCCAATCTCCTTACTGAACTTAGATCTCAAACTATTTGCAAAAATTCTAACCTCTCGCCTCTCGGTGCTTCTACCTGACCTAATTCATGTCGACCAAGTAGGCTTTATTCAAGGCAGAGAGTGTAAAGATAATACCTCCAGAGTTCTTAACGCTATTCACCACTCTAAGAAAACAAAACAACCCATGATTTTTCTTAGTACTGATGCCGAAAAGGCATTTGACAGAGTGGACTGGGAATTCATGCGCCTGTGTCACGGCCATGGCTATGACCGTGACTCTCTAACCGCATGCGGTTGCCTGCGGTTTCGTGTGGGTTAAAACCACAGGTGGGGGCCACTGGCGTGTGGCCTAACTTGTGGTTGCCGCGGGCAACTGTTTGTCTCATGTGTATGTGCAGCAGCAGTCTGAGCGTGGCTAGGCAGCTTGCTGCAGTTGCATGCGGTTGCACCTAGCAACCTCTATGTTAGGTGTGTGTATTTTGTAAGCACTTGTAGTTTGTCTGGGGAGTGTCACGGCCATGGCCATGACCGTGACTCCTAAACCGCATGCGGTTGTCAGCAGTTTAGTTTGCTTGTCAATCACAGGTGAGGCCTGTGGTATCTGCCTCACTTGTGGTTGCCGCTGGCAACAGTATGTATGTGGCAGCTTGTTATGCTGTGCATGCGGTTGTGTGTGATATCTGTGTATGTGTGCACTTGTGTTTATGTATTGTGTGCACTTCCCCTTTAAGTTGGTGTTTTCCCTTCTGTGGTGCTGGAAGGGTTAACTCCCTTCCCAGTGTGTGTGTGATGTCACTGGGTGTGTCCGACTGTGGGGTGTGGCTTCTTGGCCTATAAAGCCTGAGTGTTTTGCATGGTTCAGTAGGTTGCTTCAGCCCTGCTAGCTAAAGCAGCCTCCTGTGTATTTGACCTGCCTGTGAGAGCCACCCCTGTGGTCATAAAAAATTATTGTTCTTGTTGATGTCTTTATGTTGGTGAGGTTGTATGTTCTTCTGTTGGGAGCTTTCTATGTTTTGGTGCAGCTAATGGTTCTGGACTCCTGTCTCTTGAGGGATCCAGTCAGCAAGGCTGTGGCAGGTTGGTAGAACTACTTAGTTCGCCTGCCATTTCCATTTGTCTGTTAGTGTCCCCCTTTTCCCAACAGCTTGGCCATTGAGACTCCTGCTCCTCCGTGCCAAGGAGGAGTAGGTCGTCTTACCCAGCTCCTAGCGCAGGGACCTGCGGAGGGTAAGATAGGGCTCTCAGGTTGCTGCGCATGGGTCCTCCTACCTTAAAGGTCGGCCCATGCTGGTTAGGAGTTAGGGTCAGGTTAGGGATGCGTTGAGGAGGTGACCTGCTCCCTATCCTGTGCTCATGGCCGAGTAGCCACTACAACACCTGGCATCGCACGGCTGAGGGTTTCCCCCATCCTCAGCCGTGACAGCCTGACACTGCTAACCTTTGGGCTCCGAGCCTCATTCGTTAACGCAGTCTTCTCTATGTATCTAAAAGCTTATGCTTCCATAATCATTAACAACACTTTGTCCCCCTCCTTTGTTATCAGAAATGGCACCAAACAGGGAGGTCCTCTCTCCCCCCTCCTTTTCGTTTTAGTTATGAAGTCCCTTTTACAGGCTTTAAGAAGAGATGATAGAATAGAAGGGGTTAAAATTGGCCACCGTTCACATAAAGTCGCCGCCTTTGCTGACGATTTGCTGATCTTATCCACTAACCCTACTACTTCACTCCCTATTATATATAATACCTTGGAACTCTTCAGCTATTTATCCAACTTTAAAATCAATGTGAAAAAATCCCAAATTTTAAGCCTTGACCTCCCCCCTGCCACCAAATCCGAACTCGTGTCTTCTTCCCCCTTCTCGTGGGACTCGCCATTTATTACCTACCTAGGGGTTAAAATTGGCTCTTCCTTATTGACGCTTTTTAGCCTTAACTACACCCCCCTCCATCACTCAATATCTGACCAATTTTCCACTCTACAGCCCCTAATGTTATCATGGTTTGGGAGGAAAAACATTATCACCTCGTTGATCTTACCTAAACTTACCTACTTACAACAGGTTTATCCTATTCCGGTGCCAAAAACATACTATGACACCTTCAAGCGCCACATAAAACAGTTTTTATGGGCAGGGAAGAAACCACGCCAGACTTACTCCTCTCTTAATAAACCAACATCCCACGGTGGAATTGGTCTGCCCGATCCAGAGTTGTACGGCAGAGCAATCTCCCTATCCAGAGTGGTCAACTGGTTCATGGGTTCCCAACCTAGCGCTTGAGTAAAATACCCTTTCTCCAGTCTCTTAGTTGGTGATGTAACCCCTCTTTCCTACACCAAACCTAATAACCCCTTGATCAAGTCGTATCTAGCTGCGTTGAAATGGTTTTAATCCACTCAGAACGCCATTCCTTTACCCTCCCCCCTAATATGTATAAAGGATATCTTGGCCCATGCTCCATCTGCACTTAGAGACAGCTTACCTTACAATGTACGTACCTCAACAATCAAGGTCTTAGCCCTGTTTGATGAGGGGAATGAACTTCTTGACTCAAAAGGAATTCTCGCCCTTTTCCCTGAACTAACGTTTTTATACCCTTTGGTCTCATATTTAAGTTCTTTCATAACAAAACATATCCTCAAGAGTGCCCTTTTACGCCCAATCACATGGCTTTAAAGTCTAAGTTTTTCCCAAAAAATACTGCCTAAACTCATATCTAGGATCTACAAACTAATTGCAACCCCTGTCTTGATGCCCAAACCGGCCTTCATCAATTTGTGGGAGAAAGACCTTAAAATTTCTTGGCCCCAGTCTGAACTTCCCTCATTATTAATAGAGATGTCGCGAACATCAAATTTTCAGTTTGCGAACAGCGAGCGCGAATCTTTGCAAATGTTCGCGAACGGGCGAACCGCCATAGACTTCAATAGGCAGGCGAATTTTAAAACACACAGGGACTCTTTCTAGCCACAGTAGTGATGAAAAAGTTGATTCAAGGGGACTAACACCTGGACTGTGGCATGCCGGAGGGGGATCCATGGCAAAACTCCCATGGAAAATTACATAGTTGACGCAGAGTTGGATTTTAATCCATAAAGGGCATAAATCACCGAACAATCCTAAATTTTTTTGAACAACGTGGTTTAAAACATCCAGTGTGTGTATACGATCAGGTATGATGTTGTATCTATCAGGCAGTGTAAGGGTTACGCCCGCTTCACAGACATTGACAGACCAAACTCCCCTTTTAATGCACCGCAAACAACCACAAACAGTCCATTTGCCCAACCGCAAACTCCCCATTTGCACAAGGTTGGATACCAAGCTAGCCATGTCCCGTTGATGACATTGAAGGTTTTTTTCTCCAACCAGCCACGAAAAGTGAATTGAATTGATTTTTCAAACGGGGAGATGGATAAAAAAACGCTGGCTCCCTCCCCTTTGTTTGAATCCATGGTCACTGCGTCTGCGTCGTGCAATTTACTGTCACACCCGATATGAGTGGAATTTTCTGTAGTTCTATTTTCATCAGTTTAATCCCTGTTACATCCCCAATCTGGGGTCCATTTATTGAATAGATTTTTCGAACGGGGAGATGGTTAAAAAAAACGCTGGCTCCCTCCCCTTTGCTTGAATCCACATCACTGCGTCTGCGCCGTGCAATTTACTGTCACACCCGATATGAGTGGTATTTTCTGTAGTACTATTCTCATCAGTTTAATCCCTGTTACGTCCCCAATCTGGGGTCCATTTATCGAATTGATTTTTCGAACGGGGAGATGGTTAAAAAAACGCTGGCTCCCTCCCCTTTGTTTGAATCCACGGTCACTGTGTCTGTGCCGTGCAATTTACTGTCACACCCGATATGAGTGGTATTTTCTGTAGTTCATTCTTAGCAGTTTAATCCCTGTTACGTCCCATATCAGGGTTTGCCTTTTGTGAAAAAAAATTTTGGCCGGGTACCTTCGACTGCCTTCAAAGTGACAGACCAAACTCTGATACACCAAACTGAATTGATCTTAGGAATCGGGAGATGGAAAAAGCAGCTTGGTCGGTCCTCTTACTCCCAAGTTGGGGCACTGCGCGTGCACGGAGCAATGTGCTGTGACACCCTATATGAGTGGTGTCTTAACTAGTCCTATTCCTATCAGTTTAATCCCTGTTACGTCCCCTATCCAGGGACGTGTCGAATTGATTAATCATTGTCGAATTAACAAGCCATTATGACATCCTGAAATAATTTAGATCTGAGCTTTGTACTTGCTTTGTATTGGAATTGATGGGGATTTTTTAAATTGTCTGCATTATTTCTAATAAAATATTAACAGACTTTATTATGAATTTTTTATTTTATGTATTAAAAACCCATACAACTTAAAAAAATGAAAATTAATGTTTTTTTCTATGAAAAATTATCCAGCCGCATTTAGTCTGATCATAATGAAGCAACGGCATTATCATCTGGGGTGTGGCAACATTGCCAACACACTCATATAGGTTATGATCGCTTCATTGTGATACGCAAGCCCCTTCACCACAACAAGGTACCGATCACTAAGGGGAATTGACACATGTATGTGCTTTTTTTTTTGTTTTGTTTTTGCAGCCACAGTGCAGCACTAGAGGCCAGAAAAATTAGGCATGTACACATGCCTGAAAAATTAGGTATTAATGTTTTCCAGGCAGAAAGCTGACTAAAACATTACGGGTTGAACCCTAGTTGGTGGCGGAGAATTCACGAAAGTCATCCGGTATGCAGACATTAAATACAGCAGCATGGGGACCATTTTGAGGCCAATGCATGTCATCAGGCCTTTTGTTAGTCAAACGTATCCCCCACTGTCAGTCCCTTCGGGATCCATGCCTCATTCATCTTAATGAAGGTGAGGTAATCAACACTTTTTTGACCGAGGCGACTTCTTTTGTCAGTGACAATGCCTCCTGCTGCACTGAAGGTCCTTTCTGACAGGACACTTGAAGCGGGGCAGGCCAGAAGTTCTAAGGCAAACTGGGATAGCTCAGGCCACAGGTCAAGCCTGCACACCCAGTAGTCAAGGGGTTCAGCGCTCCTCAGAGTGTCGATATCTGCAGTTAAGGAGAGGTAGTCTGCTACCTGTCGGTCGAGTCGTTCTCTAAGGCTGGATCCCGAAGGGCTGTGGCGATGTGTAGGACTGAAAAAGCTCTGCATGTCCTCCATCAACAACATATCTGTAAAGCGTCCTGTCCTTGCCGCCGTGGTCGTGGTAGGAGGAGGATTACTTTCACCTCTTCCCCAGTTAGATTCCCGTTGTGCTGTGACATCCCCCTTATAAGCTGTGTAATGCATATTTTTTAGTTTGGTTTTAAACTGCTGCATCCTTTCTGACTTTTGGTAATTTGGTAACATTTCCGCCACTTTCTGCTTATACCGGGGGTCTAGTAGCGCTGCCACCCAGTATAGGTCGTTCTCCTTCATCCTTTTTATACGAGGGTCTCTCAACAGACATGACAGCATGAAAGACCCCATTTGCACAAGGTTGGATGCCGAGCTACTCATTTCCCGTTCCTACTCCTCACTGATGTCATTGACGGTCTGTTCTTCCCCTCAGCCACGTACAACACCACGGGTCCCAGATAGGTGACAACAACGAGCACCCTGGGATGCCTGCTGTGGTTGGTCTTTGTCCTCCTCAAAGCCACATTCCTCCTCTGACTACTCTTCCTCATACTCCTCTTGCAGCGTTGCCGCAGGTCCAGCAGGCGATGATGACAAGGCTGTTTCTGGTGGTGATGGTGACCACAACTCTTCCTCTTCACACTCATCTACAGCCTGATCCAGCACTCTTCGCAGGGCGCGCTCCAGGAAGAAAACAAATGGGATGAGGTCGCTGATGGTGCCTTCAGTGCGACTGACTTGGTTTGTCACCTCCTCAAAAAGACGCATAAGCCTACAGGCATTGCGCATGAGCGTCCAGTAACGTGGCAAAAAAATTCCCAGCTCCGCGGAGGCTGTCCTAGCACCCCGGTCATACAAATACTCGTTGGCGGCTTTTTCATTTTGGAGCAGGCGGTCGAACATTAGGAGTGTTGAATTGCAACTTGTCGGGCTGTCGCAAATCAAGCGCCTCACTAGCATGTTGTTTCGGTGGTGAATGTCTGAAAAGTGCGCCATGGCCGTGTAGGAATGCCTGAAATGGCCACACACCTTCCTGGCCTGCTTGAGGACGTCCTGTAAGCCTGGGTACTTAGACACAAAGCGTTGTATGATGAGATTCAACACATGTGCCATGCATGGCACATGTGACAACTTGCCCAAATTCAATGCCGCCAACAAATTGCTTCTATTGTCGCACACCACTTTGCCGATCTCCAGTTGGTGCTGGGTCAGCCACTAATCCACCTGTGCGTTCAGGGCGGACATGAGTGCTGGTCCGGTGTGGCTCTCTGCTTTCAGGCAAGTCAACCCCAAGACAGCGTGACACTGTCGTATCCAGGATGTGGAATAGCCCCTGGGGAGCTGGGGGGATTTAGTTGATGTGCAGCCAGACGCCGCTGCAGAAGAGGACTCAGCCGAGGAGGTTATGGAAGAGGATGGAGTAGGAGGAGTAGAGGAGGTGGCAGTAGGACTGCCTTCAAGTCGTGGCGGTGTCACCAACTCCGCTGCAGAGTCATGCATTCCATGCAATTCTGCAAGGTATTTGTGAGTGACACCCTGTAACGGTATGAGTGGAGGCCTAGCCAGTGGCCACAGTACAGTCTGGGGCCAGACATACACTGGCTTGCAACTGGGATTATATCACAGAAAAATATTAAATTGAATTTTTTTTATCTGCAAGGTATTTTCTGTTCGGCGAATAGTTTGGGACATCACTAATTATTAATAAATCCACACACAAGCTCTAGATGTGTGCAAACACAGGAGTCACATGTCTATATAAACCTGGCAGGTCGGATGTCTGTTGGAGATGTCATGAACAGAAAGGCACCTTCTTCCACGTTTGCTGGACATGCCCACTAATCCAGACATGGTGGTCTGAGATCTTCACCCTCAGTAATAAAGTGTGCCAGACAGCCTTCCCGATATCGCCCTTATTAGCCCTATTAGGGCTTTCACCCCCAAACTCTTTTCACTCCCCCCTAGATTGTTTATCTCCCTTTTGGGAGCAGCAAGGCTCCTTATCTCCAAAAACTGGCTTAACACAGATCTCCCCTCAATGTCCCAATGGATCCAAAAGGTTGATCAAATATATAGGTTTGAAGAACTTGCGGCCTGGGAGAATCACACCATTACTAAATATAGAGAATGTTGGAAAATGTTGGAGGTCCTTCAGGAACTTCTGATAGCCCGCTATTTTGGCCATGGGCCATATCTACTCATGTCTACTCACAACTACTTATATCCGTCTCTACACTTAAAACAATATTGGGTTGGAAACGGATCTGAGGACCCATGCTTTCCTTGGGGACTAACTCTGCTTAACTTAATGGACAAATGTCATTAATGTACTTCACTACATCGTACCTGGTAACATGTATTCCATTCTTTATGTTTCTTTTTTTTCCTGTTATTAATTTTTTTATGACGCAATATTCTGTATCCTGATGATTTTCATTATAGAAAATTATTTTAAAAAAAAGAAAAAAAAGTCATAAGTCCATCAAGTTCAACCAAGGTATAGCTAGGGACACGAATCCCAGAAGGAAGTGAGACTCAGATTTCTACACATTTTCATAAGCATTAATGTCATTTACTTGAAGAATTCATCTAAACCCTTTAAAACTGTCCACTGTTTCTGCTGTGACCACGTCCTGAGGAAGTCTATTCCACAGATTCACAGTTCTTACAGTAAAGAAGCTTTGACTCTTCTGGAGACTGAACTTTTTTTTCTCCAGTTAGAGGCAGAACCCCGTTGTCTTTTGAGGGCATTTTACATGGAACAGTTTTTCACCGTGTTTTTTGTATGGCCATTTATATATTTGTATAGGTTAATCATGCCCCCCCCCCCTTAGATGTCTCTTCTCAAGACAAAAAAAATTCAATTCTTAAAAAAATAAAAAATCATAACTAAGACCCTCCATGCCCCTTATGATTTTAGTCGCTCTCCTCTGTACTTTTTCCAGCTGTAGTGTGTCCTTTTTATGGACTGGTGCACAGAACTGAACTGTGTATTCCAGATGAGGCTGCACCAACTCTTTGTAAAGTGGTAGTATTACATCCATGCCCCGCGAGTCCATGCCTCATTTAATGCATGACAGTTTCCTGGTGGTCTTAAAAGCATCTGATTAACATTTTATGCTGTTATTTAATCTACCATCTACAAGGACACCCAAATCCTTCTCTATAAGTGACTCCCCCAGTGTTACATCCCCTAGGACATATGAATCACACCAAGATGCATAACTTTACATTTATCCACATTGAACCTCATTTGCCAAGTTGATGCTCAATTAGTCAAAGTATTCAAGTCAGCTTGTAGTTTATGGACATCTTCCATTGACTGTACAGTTCTACATAGCTTAGTGTCATCTGGAAAAATAGAAATGGTACTATTAATCCCATCCTCGATATTATTAATTTAAAAAAAAAATAATAGACGACCCAGCGCTGAACCTTGGGGTACATCACTTATAACCAGGGACCATTCTGAATTGGAATCATTGACCACAACTCTCTGGACATGGTCCTTCAGCCAGTTTTCAATCAAATTACAAACTATACTTTCCAAGCCTATAGACCTTACTTTGCCTATTAAACGTCTGTGAGGGACAGTATCAAAAGCCTTTGCCAAATCCAGAAACACTACATCCACAGCCGCCCCTCTATCCAGGCTACTACTCACCTCCTCAAAAAAACAAATCAGGTTAGCCTGACAACTTCTGTCCTTGGTAAACCCATGTTGGTTATCACTTATAATATTATTTACAGTCACATACTCCTGTATATAGTTCCTTAAGAGTTCAAACATTTTTCCCACAACAGAAGTTAAACTAACTGGTCTATAATTACCAAATAACTCAAGTGTGAACTTATCCTTATTGGATTCAACTAGCAAGTAATTTTTGGACGGTAAAGGACATAGGTGTTTCCCAAAAGATAATAAGACGATGTACAAGAGGCATTATTGTGGGAAAATTTTTAATTTACATTTGAGCACTGTGGAAAATCTCAGAGGACGTGGTCAGAAGCCAAAAGTGACACCTGTGCTGGCAGGGAGGATAGTTAGAGAGGTGAAAAAGAATCCAAGGATCACCACCAAGGCAATCCTGGTGAATCTGGTCTCTGCTGGTGGCAATGTCTCAAGGCAGACAATCCAACGGACACTGCACAATGCAGACCAAGGAGGACGCCACTTCTCCAGATAAGGCACACAAAAGCTTGCTTGGCCTTAGCAAAAGCTCATCTGGACAAAGATTAAGACTTCTGGTCTTCCGTGTTATGGTCAGATGAAACAAAAATTGAATTGTCTGGTCACAATGATGTTTCCTTCATTTGGCGTAAAAAAGAAGAAGCCTTCAACCGAAAGAACACCATCCCCACTGTCAAACATGGTGGTGGGAACCTAATGCTTTGGGGGTGTTTTTCAGCCAATAGACCAGGGAACCTAATCACAGTAAACAGCACTATGTAAAAGAGCAATACATAACGACAATATCAAGCAGTCTGCAGAGAAACTTGGCCTTGGGCACCAGTGGACATTTCAGCATGACAATGGCCCAAAACACACAGCAAAAGTGGTGAAGAAATGGTTAGCAGACAACAACATTAAAGTTTTAGAGTGGCCCAGCCACAGTCCAGACTTGAATCCTATTGAGATTCTGTGGAGGGAGCTAAAGATCAGGGTGATGGCAAGAAGACCCTCCAACCTGAAAGATTTGGAGCTCATTGCTAAAAATGAATGGGCAAACATACCTGTGGAGACATGAAAAAAGCTTTGAATGCTGTAATAGCCAATAAAGGCTTTTCTATTGATCATTGTGAAGGGTATGAATAATTTTGGACTGGACAATTTTTGCTCTAATGTAAATAAATGATTTTTTTATTTTTTTTCCACAATAATGCCTCTTGTACATCATCTTATTATCATTTGGGAGACACCTATGTCATTTCCCATCAAAAAATTACTCGCTGGTTGAATAAAAGTAACTTTAAGTCAAAACTGTATATTGTTGGGGTTTAGCTCTATCTCCAGGGTCTCAGTCAAAGAATTCTCGCTGACAACCGTGTTGATTGTCCAAACAGTGCATTTATTTTTGACACCAGCACCAACAAACACAGTACAAAATGAAAACCTGCCCGTCTGGGCTCTACCTAAACATATAACATAATTCCCTGACTCACCTATACAGAGCGCAGTTCACAGACTGTCTCTGGTGCGGCTTTCTCAGCCAGTAGTCTACCAGCCCCCAGGCTGTAGCACTGTCAGTCCAGACTATCTCCCAGCCTCATGGTCTCTCAGCCTTGTCCAGCTGAGACCATACTCACAGAGCCTCCAGCAGGACTGGGTTTCACAAAGACTCTGTCTCCTTCCCCAGACTGGGAGCCACACCCAAGTCCAGCAACAGGATTAAATATCATCCCTGGACATGGGCATATTCCAAAATCACGGACTGGAGCATGGGGAAGAGGCACCCACCCAACACATTGCCTGTTCCCAGTAAAAGCCCGCCCTGGACTAGCTGGAGCCAGCTAAGCTAAGTAGCTGGGAGTCCACCAACTAGCTTAGTGGCCATCTATATCTAGGGCCTTTACTCCACCAAGGCCGGGTCCCTTGGTGGCACACTCCTTGTGCAAACAACACCCCTTTTTCATGCTTCCCCGGGACTTTACTGCACCCATCACTATTCACATTGCCACAATATATACATATATATATATATATATATATATATATATATATTGTGGGGATTCGCTCTGGTAGGCAAGGTAAGCAGACGCAGTACAGAGGCAAAAAACAAGGTTGTCAATCAAAGTTCTGTGTTTATTCACACATAGCAAGAAAACAAGCCAAAAGTAAGTGTTCAGTTTTGGTGCCTGTTCACACCACACAAAGTTCACAGTGCAAAAAGACTTCACCTGGTCAGCAGATGATTTTCACCCACAGTCCGCAGCAGGCTTTAGTGGCCTGTTTCCCCAGCCTATGGCTCTCACAAATAGATGCCTCAGTGTCTCAAACCACAGACTCCTCAGCTCCTCTGTCATGGAGGATAATCCACACCACCTGAACATGCTGGCTGGGTTTTTATATTCCAGCCAAAACCCGGCCTGGAACCATGGGGAACAGCCACCCACCCTGCTCTTTGGCTGCTCCCAATAAGAACCGGCCCGGATTGGCTTTACAGCCATTCTAACAGTTGAAGTATCAGACTGCACTACAGACTTGACACTTCAGGAAAAAATCTGGTTCTTACCTCACCGAGGCCAGGAACTATATATATATCACAGAATAGCAGCAGCACAGCGAATCTGAAATAGTGGGTGCAATCCCTCATGGACTATAGGCAACAAAGTCCATAGACAATCTCCGATAGGCAAATGATGAGGCAGCAATCCAACATAGACGAAAGGGTGTTAGACCCGTTTATTACCCCTGTAGCAACGTTTCATCCCAGCTCAACTTGATGGTTCCGCCTTCTGATCCAATGCTATAATGTACAGTTCTTCTGGCCTGGCCTTCTAGGACTCTTACAAGAACAATGCTTATATTATTGAGATTCTTTACAGCTTTTTTTGTGTTATTTCTTATATATATTTTATTTGTGTCAATTCTTGATATTGGTGAGTCCATGAGTTTTTACCTGGAGAGTTTGGGATGAGAATTTGGTCCTTTGTTGATGGACACGGATTTGTGTCCTTCCTCATTTGACCATAAGTGGTGTGGATGATTTGGCCATCTGAAGTGGCAAATCTTCGCACCCAATCCTTGTATCTCCCATACATTTCACTAGTGGGAGTAGCTTGACCACTGACAATGTTCAGTACCTTTGGTGCCCTGTGCAAGGAGAGGTTCAAGAATGAATCCTGCTTCCTCGTCTGGAGTCTGCTGGTCTTGTGGCTGGTAGAGATGGCCTTGCGGTTCGCCCGGCGGTCGGTTCACAGCGAACTTTGCTCGTTCACGATTTGCTGAACATGCGAACGTATGGCAATATTTGCGCCCGCCATATTCTTTTACATTGTGAAGAACTTTGACCCATGACACATTCATCAGGTAGTACAGGACAGCCAATTGAAAAGTTTCAGCACATGGACATACCCCCTACCTTATAAATAGACCTGATCTGGCCGTCATTTTACATTCAGTCTTTTGTCAGTGTAGGGAAAGGTTGTTGTGTGGAGCAGGGACCGACTGTTAGGGACAAAAACGCTATCAAATAGGTCCACAAAAGTCATTTTAAGGACTGGTATAGGTGTGCTATTGAAAGGTGTGCAGTACAGAGGGGTGTAATACACTTATAATATACTTTCTAACACAGAAAGCATATTATAGTGAATTTGTATTGTGCAGCAATGTTAAGTGGTTCCGCAGCGATACTGCAGCTACACAGAGTGACAAACGCAATTAGAAAAAATAATTTCTACTGGTGTGATACCAGTCGCCCCCCAAAAAAACTGATATAAGCGGGGTGTTATATACCAATAATATACTTTCTATATAGTGCCTTTGGGTACAGCAGCATTTGTTTGCGGTTTAGCTGCGTTCCCTCTGCTACACACAGTGACAACGGTATTGGAAAAAATAATTATAACTGGTGTGTGCATGCGCATACGCGAAAATTATATTGCCGATATTTCAAATTGAAAAAAATTATGAATAGAGATCACAAATTTGAATAATACATCTGGTATGTCACTGTCCATGTTGTGGGACTATTTGTGCACTTCTAGTATATATTTCTTGGCTGCAAATATGAGCTGAAGGTGTTTCAGGTTCGCCTGCCATTAAAATGAATGGAATCCGCGACGAACTTGCGGTTCGAGAAACATTTGATCGCGTTCGCGAACCGTCCCGGAAGATATTTGTCCATCACTAGTGGCTGGAGCTCAGGGCAGCATACACTCCATCCTTACGTGACAGAATCACACGCCTTACCTTCATTATGGACCCAATGCGAGTGCTCACTGATCAGGTCCATAACCTTGCTCAAATGGTGCAGGAGTTGGCGGAAAGGTTACAACAGCAGGAATCGGTACAGACTCCACCTGTAGCGACCTTCTCCCTGCAGAATATCAAGCCCCAAGTTAAGCTGATGGATCGTTTTTCAGGGGATTGTAGAGTCGTGGCCAAAAGTTTTGAGAATTACATAAATATTGGAAATTGGAAAAAATGCTGCTTAAGTTTTTATAATAGTAATTTGCATATATACTCCAGAATGTTATGAAGAGTGATCAGATGAATTGCATAGTCCTTCTTTGCCATGAAAATTAACTTAATCCCCAAAAAAAACTTTCTACTGCATATCATTGCTGTCATTAAAGGACCTGCTGAGATCATTTCAGTAATCGACTTGTTAACTCAGGTGAGAATGTTGACGAGCACAAGTCTGGAGATCATTATGTCAGGCTGATTGGGTTAAAATGGCAGACTTGACCTGTTAAAAGGAGGGTGATGCTTGAAATCATTGTTCTTCCATTGTTAACCATGGTGATCTGCAAAGAAACGCGTGCAGCCATCATTGCATTGAATAAAAATGGCTTCACAGGCAAGGATATTGTGGCTACTAAGATTGCACCTCAATCAACAATTTATAGGTTCATCAAGAACTTCAAGGAAAGAGGTTCAATTCTTGTTAAGAAGGCTTCAGGGCGTCCAAGAAAGTCCAGCAAGCGCCAGGATCGTCTCCTAAAGAGGATTCAGCTGCAGGATGGGAGTGCCACCAGTGCAGAGCTTGCTCAGAAATGGCAGCAGGCAGGTGTGAGCGCATCTGCACGCACAGTGAGGCGAAGACTTTTGGAAGATGGCCTGGTGTCAAGAAGGGCATCAAAGAAGCCACTTCTCTAAAAAAAAAACATCAGGGACAGATTGATCTTCTGCAGAAAATATAGTGAATGGACTGCTGAGGACTGGGGCAAAGTCATATTCTCAGATGAAGCCTCTTTCCGATTGTTTGGGGCATTAGGAAAAAGGCTTGTCCGGAGAAGAAAAGGTGAGCGCTACCATCAGTCCTGTGTCATGCCAACAGTAAAGTATCCTGAGACCATTCATGTGTGGGGTTGCTTCTCATCCAAGGGAGTGGGCTCACTCACAATTTTGCCCAAAAACACAGCCATGAATAAAGAATGGTACCAAAACAACCTCCAATAGCAACTTCTTCCAACAATCCAACAACAGTTTGGTGAAGAACAATTTATTTTCATTTTCCAGCACGATGGAGCACCGTGCCATAAGGCAAAAGTGATAACCAAGTGGCTCGGGGACCAAAACATTGACATTTTGGGTCCATGGCCTGGAAACTCCCCAGATCTTAATCCTATTGAGAACTTGTGGTCAATCCTCAAGAGGCGGGTGGACAAACAAAAACCCACTAATTCTGACAAACTCCAAAAAGTGATTATGAAAGAATGTGTTGCTATCAGTCAGGAATTGGCCCAGAAGTTGATTGAGAGCATGCCCAGTCGAATTGCAGAAGTCCTGAAAAAGAAGAGCCAACACTGCAAATACTGACTCTTTGTATAAATGTCATGTAATTGACTATAAAAGCCTTTGAAATGTATGAAGTGCGTGTAATTATATTTCACTACATCACAGAAACAACTGAAACAAAGATCTAAAAGCAGTTTAGCAGCAAACTTTGTGAAAACTAATATTTGTGTCATTCTCAAAACTTTTGGCCACGACTGTAGATGTTCTCTTGCATTTAGGGAAAGCTGTAAATTGTGCTTTCGTTTATGCCCTCATTCTTCAAGGTCTGAACAACAAAGAGTAGGGATTATTATCTCTTTGTTACAAGGTGACCCACAAGAATGGGCATACTCCCTCCCCACGGACTTCAGTGGAATTGTTCTTTCAGGTCTTAGGTGTACTTTATGATGAACCTGATAGGTCGAATGTGGTAGAATCTCAGTTGAAGTCTCTTACTCAGGAGGACAGACCAGTAGAGAAGTACTGTAACCAATTCCGCAAGTGGTGTGTTCCCTCTGGCTGGAATGAGCCAGCACTCAAGTGTCAGTTTAGATCAGGGCTCTCTGAAAGTCTCAAAGACATGTTGGTCAGCTATCCCTGTCCTGACACCTTAGAGCAGACTATGATACTAGGCGCTAGACTGGACAGAAAAATCTGAGAAAAACAGCGGGAACATCTGTTCTTTCCACAGGCGGTGGTCAAACCAGACTCCTTATCTATGGGAGTCAAGGTGGAAAATCATCTTGAAGAACCCATGCAACTCGGGATGGGGTACATGCTTTTACTGTGGAGACTCTGACCACTGGGTACGACTATGCCCCAAGGTCCCTCCCTCCAGAAGATCACCCAAATCAGATGTCCCAAAGGATAAGGTACTCCCAGAGGTGGTAAAAAAAGAAATTATTAGTACCGGTGGTTATTTCTTTGGGTTCTTGTAAGGGTCATGGGGAGGCATTTATTGATTCAGGCTCCGCCTCTAATTTTCTTGATCACAATTTTGCTCTCTCTATTGGGGTACCCATTCTGTCTCTCCCTAACCCCATCCACATTGTTGCTATTGATTCTACTCCTTTGGTGGATGGGATGGTCAAATTTTGTACTCCTGAGGTGACCTTGACTGTGGTGGTTTGTCATACTGCAATTTGTTCTTTTTTATTTTAGAAAATTTACCAGTGGAGGTGGTTTTGGGCATGCCTTGGCTCCAGATTCATAACCCTGTCATTAATTGATCCACGGGTGAAATAGAAAAATGGGGACCTAAATGTAATTCATATTGTCTACCGGTTATTCAGGCTGGAATCGCTAGTGGGTCAAAAACTCTTCCCCCATACATTTATGACTTCTCTGATGTTTTTTCTACATCTGATGCTGAGAACCATCCACCCCATAGATCATATGATTATGCCATCAATCTCGTTGCAGGATCCAAATACACAAAGGGTCGTATTTATAACTTGTCCAGTCCTAAACGAGCCTCTATGAGGGAATATCTGAAGGAAAGTTTAATAAAAGGTCATATTAGACCCTCAGTATCACCTATGGGGGCAGGGTTTTTTTTCGTGGAAAAAAAAGATGGGGGTCTGAGACCCTGTATTGATTATAGAGAATTGAACAAAATTACTATTAAAAATCAAAACTCTTTGCCGTTGATTCCAGACCTGTTCAATCAGGTGCTCGGGGCTCGTTGGTTCACGAAACTCGATTTAAGGGGAGCTTACAATCTGATTCGAATTAGGGAGGGTGCGAGTGGAAAACTGACTGTAACACTTCTGAGGGTCATTTTGAATATTTGGTCATGCTGTTTGGTCTCAGTAATGCTCTGGCGGTTTTTCAAAATTTTGTTAATTATATTTTCAGGCAGTTTATTGGAAAATTTATGATTTTATATTTGGATGATATCCAGATTTTTTCACCGAATTGGGATTCCCACATCACTCACACCAGACATGTTCTGGAGGTCCTTAGAGAAAACCAATTATTTGCCAAAGAGGAAAAATGTATATTTGGGGTACAAGAAATTCTCCTCAATGTTTTAAGATGGATCCGGGGAAGGTGCAAGCCATTCAGGAATGGTTGAGACCCTCTTAAAGTATTGCAATGTTTTTGGGGTTTTTCCAATTATTATCAAAAATGTATAAAAAAAAAATTGGTGGTCGCTAAACCTCTTGCCGACCTGACCAGGAAGGGGTGCGATTCTAGTGAATTGGCCATCTGAGGCCATAAAGGCCTTCAAAACTCTCAAGAAGTGTGATGGGCATTGTTCTTTACACGTTTTAACTTTTGTATCGCTTTCAGGCCAGGAAGTAAAAATGTTAAAGCCGATGCCTTGTCCCGAAGTGTTTGTGCTTTTCAACCTCCGGATACTCCTCCAAAACCAATATTGCCAGCAGGTATCATTGTGGCTTCAGTGTTCTCTGATCTAACTATTGAAATAGAGGCCGGAGAACACCTAGCTCTGGTACAATCCTCTACAGATAAATTGTTTGTCCCAGGTCATTTACGCCTCCAACTGTTGGGTGAGTGCCATACAGTAATACAGTGTTTAGTGGACATCCAGGTATTAATTCCACCAAGGAGCTCGTCTCCAGGTCCTACTGGTGGCCCACGTTATATAGAGATGTCCACTCTTATGTGTCTTCATGTAAAGTGTGTGCCAGAGCCAAAACTCCCAGATTCCGTCCGGCGGGTGAGTTATGACCACTGCCCATCCCTAGTAGACCTTGGTCTCATATTTCTACGTTTACAGTGCTGGAGGTGTGGCACTCCGGTGAGTCATGCACCCCTGATTAGCCTGTCTGCCCAATAGGTTGATTTTAATTAGTTTCAGTATAAAGCTGTGGCCTGCTCTCACTACATTTATAGGAATATGGAGTGGGCTCGGCATGCATGTTGGTACCTGCATCCCTTGGAAGTAATGGAGGCTATTTTAGCACCAAAAGTGGTAAAAGGTAGAGTGGATCCAGCATGCATGTGGAACCAACGCTCCCTGAACTTTATGGCGGCCATTATGGCGCATAACAGGTAGTAGTTAGTGTTAGGTTCCCGTCTTACAGAGATCGCCTTGACGTTCGGCAGACGGGCTCAGATGGTTTTGTACAAAATGCATTTGCCAAGCATCTCACTTTATAAATAAGCCTAGTATTAGCACTATAAAAAAATTTGTGACTATGGCATTATTGTACTTTATCTGGTTTGCAGAGTACTGTTGCATTGTCTCTTTTTCTCTATGTTTTCAGCCATGGCAAGAGTGCACCTGCGTACTGGGATGTGCTGACTAACCCCCTTTTCTTTGCAGTTTTACAGTGCTGGATGTGTGTTACTCCAGCGAGCAGTGCACCCCTGATTAGCCTCTCTGCCCCATAGGCTGATTTTAATTAGTTTCAGTATAAAGCTGTGGCCTGCTCTCACTACATTCATAGGAATATGGAGTGGGCTCGGCATGCATGTTGGTACCTGCATCCCTTGGAAGTAATGGAGGCCATTTTGGCACCAAAAGTGGTAAAAGGTAGAGTGGATCCAGCATGCATGTGGAACCAACACTTCCTGAACTTTATGGCGACCATTATGGCGCATAACAGGTAGTATTTAGTGTTAGGTTCCCGTCTTACAGAGATCGCATTGACGTTTGAAGACGGGCTCACATGGTTTTGTACAAAATGCATTTGCCAAGCATCTCACTTTATAAATAAGCGTAATATTAGCACTATAAGAAAATCTGTGACTATGCCATTATTGTACTTTATCTGGTTTGCAGAGTACTGTTACATTGTCTCTTTTTCACTATGTTTTCAGCCACGGCAGCGTGCACCTGCGCATTGGGATGTGCTGACTAACCCCCTTTTCGTTGCAGCTTTACTAAAAAAATGTGTCACCTGTATCTCCTTCACAAGAATCTGCACCACCAGTGGAGGTTGCCAGGCAACTCAAATTTGAGATCTCTAGGATTATCGATGTAAGAAAGGTCCGGTATTCTTTCCAGTATTTAGTCCATTGGAAGGGATTTGGTCCTGAAGAGAGGTCTTGGGTACCGGCGAGTAAGATGCATGCTGCCATATTGGTAAAAAAATTTCATCTTGCCCATCCGGAGAAGCCCACTTCAGTTACTATGGGTCCTGTGGCCCCTCGTTGAAGGGGGGCACTGTAACGAGTCACCAGGGCTATTTAAACAGGCAGCCTGCTGGCCACAAGTTGCCTGGGATTGGTCTTGTTTCATTCACCAGCATATCTTCTGTTAGTGTTTGTTGTGTTTTGACCTCGGCTCCGTATTTTGACCTTGCCCTTGCTACCTCCTTGCATTTGACGTGACCTCTTGGCTTTGACTCTGGCGTGTGTTTGACTTTATCTTGTTTTTCCCTTTTGTATTTTTGTAACCTCCTGGCTCCTGACCTTGGCTCGTATTGATCTTGATATTTGATTAACCCCTCTGTGCCGGTCTGTCACTTTGTTGTTTTCTCCTTTATTATATTCTTACCTTTAAGGCCCTGCACATACTCATATTAGGGACCCCCGTCAAGTTGTACACCATCGCCTAGGGCGGACCGTGCAAGTAGGCAGGGACAGAGGTGTGGATGGAGTTAAGGGTGGCGCACACTCCATCCTTACGTAACAACTAGAGTTGAGCGAACACCTGGATGTTCGGGTTCGAGAAGTTCGGCCGAACATCCCGGAAATGTTCGGGTTCGGGATCCGAACCCGATCCGAACTTCGTCCCGAACCCGAACCCCATTGAAGTCAATGGGGACCCGAACTTTTCGGCACTAAAAAGGCTGTAAAACAGCCCAGGAAAGAGCTAGAGGGCTGCAAAAGGCAGCAACATGTAGGTAAATCCCCTGCAAACAAATGTGGATAGGGAAATGAATTAAAATAAAAATTAAATAAATAAAAATTAACCAAAATCAATTGGAGAGAGGTTCCATAGCAGAGAATCTGGCTTCCCGTCACCCACCACTGGAACAGTCCATTCTCAGATATTTAGGCCCCGGCACCCAGGCAGAGGAGAGAGGTCCCGTAACAGAGAATCTGTCTTCATGTCAGCAGAGAATTAGTCTGCATGTCATAGCAGAGAATGAGGCTTCACGTCAGCCACCACTGCAACAGTCCATTGGCATATATTTAGGCCCAGCACCCAGGCAGAGGAGGGAGGTCCCGTAACAGAGAATCTGTCTTCATGTCAGCAGAGAATTAGTCTGCATGTCATAGCAGAGAATGAGGCTTCACGTCAGCCACCACTGCAACAGTCCATTGGCATATATTTAGGCCCAGCACACACACAGGCAGAGGAGAGAGGTCCCGTAACAGAGAATCTGGCTTCATGTCAGCAGAGAATCAGTCTGCATGTCATAGCAGAGAATGAGGCTTCACGTCAGCCACCACTGCAACAGTCCATTGGCATATATTTAGGCCCAGCACACACACAGGCAGAGGAGAGAGGTCCCGTAACAGAGAATCTGGCTTCATGTCAGCAGAGAATCAGTCTGCATGTCATAGCAGAGAATGAGGCTTCACGTCAGCCACCACTGCAACAGTCCATTGGCATATATTTAGGCCCAGCACCCAGGCAGAGGAGAGAGGTCCCGTAACAGACAATCTGGCTTCATGTCAGCAGAGAATCAGTCTGCATGTCATAGCAGAGAATCAGGCTTCACGTCACCCACCACTGCAACAGTCCATTGTCATAAATTTAGGCCCAGCACTAGTGTTGAGCGGCATGTCCCATATTCGAATTCGCGAAATTTTGTGAATATTCGAAAGAATATTCGTAAAATATTCGCGATTATTCAAATTCGTTATTATTTCGCATATGCGATAATTCGAATTTTCGCATCGCATAATACATATGCTATGCAAAATTCACATGTGCGCTAATGAAATCGCCTTACGAAGATTCGCAACTCAATTCAATCACTAATGTATGAATGCAATGCCCTTTGCCTCTGTTCTGGGACAAGTGTAGATATTCGCATGTGCGCTAATAAAATCGCCTTACGAAGATTCGCACCTCAATCACTTTCTAGGGAATGTGAGACTTTTGGGAATCAATCGAGATACAGTGGGGGGTGATGACAGTAGTTGACAGAGTACAGATCAATGTAATCTGTAAGGTGGAAAGTAAAATAAAAAATACGAATATTCGTAAATCGAATTTTATGAAGTTCTACGTATTCGCGAATATGGTGCTATACTATATGAATGCACAGGCCTTTGCCTCTCTGTTCTGGGGACAAGTGTAGATATTTGCATTTGCGTTAATAAAATCGCCTTACGAAGATTCGCAGCTCAATTCAATCACTAATGTATGAATGCAAAGCCCTTTGCCTCTGTTCTGGGACAAGTGTAGATATTCGCATGTGCGCTAATAAAATCGCCTTACGAAGATTCGCAACTCAATTCACTAATGTATGAATGCAAAGCCCTTTGCCTCTGTTCTGGGACGTGCCGATATTCGCATGTGCGCTAATAAAATCGCCTTACGAAGATTCGCGCCTCAATCACTTTCTAGGCAATGTGAGTAAGATCTGAGCTGTTGGACCTTTGGGAAACAATCAATTATATGTGTACTGTAATTTTGTGGGGGGGGGGGGGGGAAAACAAAAAACGAATATTCGTTTTTACGAATATATAGCACTATATTCGAAATATTCGCGAAATCGCGAAGTTGCGATATTCGCGAAAAAAATTTGCTTTTCGAATATTCGCGCTCAACACTACCCAGCACCCAGGCAGAGGAGAGAGGTCCCGTAACAGACAATCTGGCTTCATGTCAGCAGAGAATCAGTCTGCATGTCATAGCAGAGAATGAGGCTTCACGTCAGCCACCACTGCAACAGTCCATTGGCATATATTTAGGCCCAGCACCCAGGCAGAGGAGAGAGGTCCCGTAACAGACAATCTGGCTTCATGTCAGCAGAGAATCAGTCTTCATATCATAGCAGAGAATCAGGCTTCACGTCACCCACCACTGTAAGAGTCCATTTTCATAAATTTAGGCCCAGCACACAGGCAGAGGAGAGAGGTCCCGTAACAGAGGATCTGGCTTCATGTCAGCAGAGAATCAGTCTGCATTTCATAGCAGAGAATCAGGCTTCACGTCACCCAACATTGGAACAGTCCATTGGCATATATTTAGGCCCCGGCACCCAGACAGAGGAGAGGTTCATTCAACTTTGGGTAGCCTCGCAATATAATGGTAAAATGAAAATAAAAATAGGATTGAATGAGGAAGTGCCCTGGAGTCCAATAATATATGGTTAAGGGGAGGTAGTTAATGTCTAATCTGGACAAGGGACGGACAGATCCTGTGGGATCCATGCCTGGTTCATTTTTATGAACGTCAGCTTGTCCACATTGGCTGTAGACAGGCGGCTGTGTTTGTCTGTAATGACGCCCCCTGCCGTGCTGAATACACGTTCAGACAAAACGCTGGCCGCCGGGCAGGCCAGCACCTCCAAGGCATAAAAGGCTAGCTCTGGCCACGTGGACAATTTAGAGACCCAGAAGTTGAATGGGGCCGAACCATCAGTCAGTACGTGGAGGGGTGTGCACATGTACTGTTCCACCATGTTAGTGAAATGTTGCCTCCTGCTAACACGTTGCGTATCAGGTGGTGGTGCAGTTAGCTGTGGCGTGTTGACAAAAGTTTTCCACATCTCTGCCATGCTAACCCTGCCCTCAGAGGAGCTGGCCGTGACACAGCTGCCTTGGCGACCTCTTGCTCCTCCTCTGCCTTGGCCTTGGGCTTCCACTTGTTCCCCTGTGACATTTGGGAATGCTCTCAGTAGCGCGTCTACCAACGTGCGCTTGTACTCGCGCATCTTCCTATCACGCTCCAGTGCAGGAAGTAAGGTGGGCACATTGTCTTTGTAGCGTGGATCCAGCAGGGTGGCAACCCAGTAGTCCGCACAGGTTAAAATGTGGGCAACTCTGCTGTCGTTGCGCAGGCACTGCAGCATGTAGTCGCTCATGTGTGCCAGGCTGCCCAGGGGTAAGGACAAGCTGTCCTCTGTGGGAGGCGTATCGTCATCGTCCTGCCTTTCCCCCCAGCCACGCACCAGTGATGGACCCGAGCTGCGTTGGGTGCCACCCCGCTGTGACCATGCTTCATCCTCATCCTCCTCCACCTCCTCCTCATCCTCGTCCTCCTCGTCCTCCAGTAGTGGGCCCTGGCTGGCCACATTTGTACCTGGCCTCTGCTGTTGCCAAAAACCTCCCTCTGAGTCACTTCGAAGAGACTGGCCTGAAAGTGCTAAAAATGACCCCTCTTCCTCCTCCTCCTCCTCCTCCTCCTGGGCCACCTCCTCTTCCATCATCGCCCTAAGTGTTTTCTCAAGGAGACATAGAAGTGGTATTGTAACGCTGATAACGGTGTCATCGCCACTGGCCATGTTGGTGGAGTACTCGAAACAGCGCAACAGGGCACACAGGTCTCGCATGGAGGCCCAGTCATTGGTGGTGAAGTGGTGCTGTTCTGTAGTGCGACTGACCCGTGCGTGCTGCAGCTGAAACTCCACTATGGCCTGCTGCTGCTCGCACAGTCTGTCCAGCATGTGCAAGGTGGAGTTCCACCTGGTGGGCACGTCGCATATGAGGCGGTGAGCGGGAAGGCCGAAGTTACGCTGTAGCGCAGACAGGCGAGCAGCAGCAGGATGTGAACGCCGGAAGCGCGAACAGACGGCCCGCACTTTATGCAGCAGCTCTGACATGTCGGGGAAGTTGTGAATGAACTTCTGCACCACCAAATTCAGCACATGCGCCAAGCAAGGGATGTGCGTCAAATTGGCTAGTCCCAGAGCTGCAACGAGATTTCGCCCATTATCACACACCACCAGGCCGGGCTTGAGGCTCACCGGCAGCAACCACTCGTCGGTCTGTTGTTCTATACCCCGCCACAACTCCTGTGCGGTGTGGGGCCTGTCCCCCAAACATATGAGTTTCAGAATGGCCTGCTGACGTTTACCCCGGGCTGTGCTGAAGTTGGTGGTGAAGGTGTGTGGCTGACTGGATGAGCAGGTGGAAGAAGAGGAGGAGGAAGCCGAGAAGGAGGAGGTGGCAACAGGAGGCAAAGAATGTTGCCCTGCGATCCTTGGCGGCGGAAGGACGTGCGCCAAACAGCTCTCCGCCTGGGGCCCAGCTGCCACTACATTTACCCAGTGTGCAGTTAGGGAGATATAGCGTCCCTGGCCGTGCTTACTGGTCCACGTATCTGTGGTTAGGTGGACCTTGCCACAGATGGCGTTGCGCAGTGCACACTTGATTTTATCGGATACTTGGTTGTGCAGGGAAGGCACGGCTCTCTTGGAGAAGTAGTGCCGGCTGGGAACAACATACTGTGGGACAGCAAGCGACATGAGCTGTTTGAAGCTGTCTGTGTCCACCAGCCTAAATGACAGCATTTCATAGGCCAGTAGTTTAGAAATGCTGGCATTCAGGGCCAGGGATCGAGGGTGGCTAGGTGGGAATTTACGCTTTCTATCAAATGTTTGTGAGATGGAGAGCTGAACGCTGGCGTGTGACATGGTTGAGACGCTTGGTGACGGAGGTGGTGGTGGTGGTGTTGGTGGTACATCCCCTGTTTGCTGGGCGGCAGGTGCCAACGTTCCTCCAGAGGCGGAGGAAGAGGCCGAGGCGGCAGCAGCAGAATAGGCCGAGGCGGCAGCAGCAGAAGAGGTAGCAGGGGGAGCCTGAGTGACTTCCTTGGTTTTAAGGTGTTTACTCCACTGCAGTTCATGCTTTGCATGCAGGTGCCTGGTCATGCAGGTTGTGCTCAGGTTCAGAACGTTAATGCCTCGCTTCAGGCTCTGATGGCACAGCGTGCAAACCACTCGGGTCTTGTCGTCAGCACATTGTTTGAAGAAGTGCCATGCCAGGGAACTCCTTGAAGCTGCCTTTGGGGTGCTCGGTCCCAGATGGCGGCGGTCAGTAGCAGGCGGAGTCTCTTGGCGGCGGGTGTTCTGCTTTTGCCCACTGCTCCCTCTTTTGCTACGCTGTTGGCTCGGTCTCACCACTGCCTCTTCCTCCGAACTGTGAAAGTCAGTGGCATGACCTTCATTCCATGTGGGGTCTAGGACCTCATCGTCCCCTGCATCGTCTTCCACCCAGTCTTGATCCCTGACCTCCTGTTCAGTCTGCACACTGCAGAAAGACGCAGCAGTTGGCACCTGTGTTTCGTCATCATCAGAGACATGCTGAGGTGGTATTCCCATGTCCTCATCATCAGGAAACATAAGTGGTTGTGCGTCAGTGTATTCTATGTCTTTCACCGCTGGGGAAGGGCTAGGTGGATGCCCTTGGGAAACCCTGCCAGCGGAGTCTTCAAACAGCATAAGAGACTGCTGCATAACTTGAGGCTGAGACAGTTTCCCTGGTATGCATGGGGGTGATGTGACAGACTGATGGGGTTGGTTTTCAGGCGCCATCTGTGCGCTTTCTGCAGAAGACTGGGTGGGAGATAATGTGAACGTGCTGGATCCACTGTCGGCCACCCAATTGACTAATGCCTGTACCTGCTCAGGCCTTACCATCCTTAGAACGGCATTGGGCCCCACCATATATCGCTGTAAATTCTGGCGGCTACTGGGACCTGAGGTAGTTGGTACACTAGGACGTGTGGATGTGGCAGAACGGCCACGTCCTCTCCCAGCACCAGAGGGTCCACTAACACCACCACGACCATGTCCACGTCCGCGTCCCTTACTAGATGTTTTTCTCATTGTTATGGTTCACCACAACAACAAATATATTATTTGGCCCAATGTATTGTATTCAAATTCAGCGGGATATAAATTTGAGGCCTAGTATTTAGGCGCTGGGTGACAGGTATGGGTTTAGTGACAGAATTAGACTTGGAAATGCACAGTAGCGGGTGTGTGAAGTTATTCTGAATGTCCCTATGTGCACATTCAATATGATCTACCCTTTTAGGGATAGATTTCAAATAGCTCTGATATAGCAGAAACCACTAAATTATGAAATTGCTAAATTGGGAATTGTATTTCAACCCAGAACAAGAAATGTGCTTGAACGGACACTAAATAACTCGCCCAGCTACAGCACTAAGGACAGATTTAGCTGGATATAAATTTGAGGCCTAGTATTTAGGCGCTGGGTGACAGGTATGGGTTTAGTGACAGAATTAGACTTAGAAATACACAGTAGCGGGTGTGTGTGAAGTTATTCTGAATGACCCAATGTGCACCTTGAATATTATATACCCTTTTAGGGATAGATTTCAAATAGCTCTGATATAGCAGAAACCACTAAATTATGAAATTGCTAAATTGGGAATTGTATTTCAACCCAGAACAAGAAATGTGCTTGAACGGACACTAAATAACTCGCCCAGCTACAGCACTAAGGACAGATTTAGCTGGATATAAATTTGAGGCCTAGTATTTAGGCGCTGGGTGACAGGTATGGGTTTAGTGACAGAATTAGACTTAGAAATACACAGTAGCGGGTGTGTGTGAAGTTATTCTGAATGACCCAATGTGCACCTTGAATATTATATACCCTTTTAGGGATAGATTTCAAATAGCTCTGATATAGCAGAAACCACTAAATTATGAAATTGCTAAATTGGGAATTGTATTTCAACCCAGAACAAGAAATGTGCTTGAACGGACACTAAATAACTCGCCCAGCTACAGCACTAAGGACAGATTTAGCTGGATATAAATTTGAGGCCTAGTATTTAGGCGCTGGGTGACAGGTATGGGTTTAGTGACAGAATTAGACTTAGAAATACACAGTAGCGGGTGTGTGTGAAGTTATTCTGAATGACCCAATGTGCACCTTGAATATTATATACCCTTTTAGGGATAGATTTCAAATAGCTCTGATATAGCAGAAACCACTAAATTATGAAATTGCTAAATTGGGAATTGTATTTCAACCCAGAACAAAAAATGTGCTTTGACGGACACTAAATAACTTTCCCAGCCACAACAGGACAGCGTTATCGAGAGATTTAGCAGGATATAAATTTGAGGCCTAGTATTTAGGCGCTGGGTGACAGGTATGGGTTTAGTGACAGAATTAGACTTGGAAATACACAGTAGCGGGTGTGTGTGAAGTTATTCTGAATGACCCAATGTGCACCTTGAATATTATATACCCTTTTAGGGATAGATTTCAAATAGCTCTGATATAGCAGAAACCACTAAATTATGAAATTGCTAAATTGGGAATTGTATTTCAACCCAGAACAAAAAATGTGCTTTGACGGACACTAAATAACTTTCCCAGCCACAACAGGACAGCGTTAACGAGAGATTTAGCAGGATATAAATTTGAGGCCTAGTATTTAGGCGCTGGGTGACAGGTATGGGTTTAGTGACAGAATTAGACTTGGAAATACACAGTAGCGGGTGTGTGTGAAGTTATTCTGAATGACACAATGTGCACCTTGAATATTATATACCCTTTTAGGGATAGATTTCAAATAGCTCTGATATAGCAGAAACCACTAAATTATGAAATTGCTAAATTGGGAATTGTACTTCAACCCAGAACAAAAAATGTGCTTTGACGGACACTAAATAACTTTCCCAGCTACAACAGGACAACGGTAACGACAGATTTAGCAGGATATAAATTTGAGGCCTAGTATTTAGGCGCTGGGTGACAGGTATGGGTTTAGTGCCAGAATTAGACTTGGAAATACACAGTAGCGGGTGTGTGTGAAGTTATTCTGAATGACCCAATGTGCACCTTGAATATTATATACCCTTTTAGGGATAGATTTCAAATAGCTCTGATATAGCAGAAACCACTAAATTATGAAATTGCTAAATTGGGAATTGTATTTCAACCCAGAACAAGAAATGTGCTTGAACGGACACTAAATAACTCGCCCAGCTACAGCACTAAGGACAGATTTAGCGGGATATAAATTTGAGGCCTAGTATTTAGGCGCTGGGTGACAGGTATGGGTTTAGTGCCAGAATTAGACTTGGAAATACACAGTAGCGGGTGTGTGTGAAGTTATTCTGAATGACCCAATGTGCACCTTGAATATTATATACCCTTTTAGGGATAGATTTCAAATAGCTCTGATATAGCAGAAACCACTAAATTATGAAATTGCTAAATTGGGAATTGTATTTCAACCCAGAACAAAAAATGTGCTTTGACGGACACTAAATATCTTGCCCAGCAACAACAGTACAGCGGTAACGAGAGATTTAGCAGGATATAAATTTGAGGCCTAGTATTTAGGCGCTGGGTGACAGGTATGGGTTTAGTGACAGAATTAGACTTGAAAATACACAGTAGCGGGTGTGTGTGAAGTTATTCTGAATGACCCTATGTGCACCTTCAATATGATCTACCCTTTTAGGGATAGATTTCAAATAGCTCTGATATAGCAGAAACCACTAAATTATGAAATTGCTAAATTGGGAATTGTATTTCAACCCAGAACAAAAAATGTGCTTTGACGGACACTAAATAACTTTCCCAGCCACAACAGGACAGCGTTATCGAGAGATTTAGCAGGATATAAATTTGAGGCCTAGTATTTAGGCGCTGGGTGACAGGTATGGGTTTAGTGACAGAATTAGACTTGGAAATACACAGTAGCGGGTGTGTGTGAAGTTATTCTGAATGACCCAATGTGCACCTTGAATATTATATACCCTTTTAGGGATAGATTTCAAATAGCTCTGATATAGCAGAAACCACTAAATTATGAAATTGCTAAATTGGGAATTGTACGTCAACCCAGAACAAAAAATGTGCTTTGACGGACACTAAATAACTTTCCCAGCTACAACAGGACAGCGGTAACGAGAGATTTAGCAGGATATAAATTTGAGGCCTAGTATTTAGGCGCTGGGTGACAGGTATGGGTTTAGTGCCAGAATTAGACTTGGAAATACACAGTAGCGGGTGTGTGTGAAGTTATTCTGAATGACCCAATGTGCACCTTGAATATTATATACCCTTTTAGGGATAGATTTCAAATAGCTCTGATATAGCAGAAACCACTAAATTATGAAATTGCTAAATTGGGAATTGTATTTCAACCCAGAACAAGAAATGTGCTTGAACGGACACTAAATAACTCGCCCAGCTACAGCACTAAGGACAGATTTAGCGGGATATAAATTTGAGGCCTAGTATTTAGGCGCTGGGTGACAGGTATGGGTTTAGTGCCAGAATTAGACTTGGAAATACACAGTAGCGGGTGTGTGTGAAGTTATTCTGAATGACCCAATGTGCACCTTGAATATTATATACCCTTTTAGGGATAGATTTCAAATAGCTCTGATATAGCAGAAACCACTAAATTATGAAATTGCTAAATTGGGAATTGTACTTCAACCCAGAACAAAAAATGTGCTTTGACGGACACTAAATAACTTTCCCAGCTACAACAGGACAGCGGTAACGAGAGATTTAGCAGGATATAAATTTGAGGCCTAGTATTTAGGCGCTGGGTGACAGGTATGGGTTTAGTGACAGAATTAGACTTGAAAATACACAGTAGCGGGTGTGTGTGAAGTTATTCTGAATGACCCAATGTGCACCTTGAATATTATATACCCTTTTAGGGATAGATTTCAAATAGCTCTGATATAGCAGAAACCACTAAATTATGAAATTGCTAAATTGGGAATTGTACTTCAACCCAGAACAAAAAATGTGCTTTGACGGACACTAAATAACTTTCCCAGCTACAACAGGACAGCGGTAACGAGAGATTTAGCGGGATATAAATTTGAGGCCTAGTATTTAGGCGCTGGGTGACCGGTATGGATTTAGTGACAGAATTAGACTGGGATATGGCCAAAAAATAACCACACTATTGCTGGTTAAATGCACTTGGTGACGGGCGCAGCTTGCCCCTGATGTAGTATATGGCCAAAAAATGAACAGACTATTGCTGGTTAAATGCACTTGGTGTCACAGCTTGACCAACCACACTACTGAGGGTTAAATGCACTTGGTGACGGGCGCAGCTTGCCCCTGATGTAGTATATGGCCAAAAAATAAACAGACTATTGCTGGTTAAATGCACTTGGTGTGACAGCTTCACCCTGATGTAGGCTTTAGCCAGAAAACAACCACACCATTGAGGGTTAAATGCACTTGGTGACAGGCGCAGCTTGCCCCTGATTTTGTATATGGCCAAAAAATGAACAGACTATTGCTGGTTAAATGCACTTGGTGTGACAGCTTCACCCTGATGTAGGCTTTAGCCAAAAAACAACCACACCATTGAGGGTTAAATGCACTTGGTGACAGGCGCAGCTTGCCCCTGATTTTGTATATGGCCAAAAAATGAACAGACTATTGCTGGTTAAATGCACTTGGTGTGACAGCTTCACCCTGATGTAGGCTTTAGCCAGAAAACAACCACACCATTGAGGGTTAAATGCACTTGGTGACAGGCGCAGCTTGCCCCTGATTTTGTATATGGCCAAAAAATGAACAGACTATTGCTGGTTAAATGCACTTGGTGTGACAGCTTCACCCTGATGTAGGCTTTAGCCAAAAAACAACCACACCATTGAGGGTTAAATGCACTTGGTGACAGGCGCAGCTTGCCCCTGATTTTGTATATGGCCAAAAAATGAACAGACTATTGCTGGTTAAATGCACTTGGTGTGACAGCTTCACCCTGATGTAGGCTTTAGCCAAAAAACAACCACACCATTGAGGGTTAAATGCACTTGGTCGCAGCTTGTGCTGGCGCACCACAAGACACAAAATGGCCGCCGATCACCCCAGAAAAATGTGACTGACAAACGGTCTGGGCAGCCTAAAAACAGTGAGTGAGCATTTGAGTATCAGCAGCTCAATGATGCACAGCTGCAGATCGATCGATTAATCAAGTGAAGTCCTTTGGAGGAGTTAATCTGCCTAATCTCGCCCTACTGTCGCATCCGCAACCTCTCCCTACGCTAATCAGAGCAGAGTGACGGGCGGCGCTATGTGACTCCAGCTTAAATAGAGGCTGGGTCACATGGTGCTCTGGCCAATCACAGCCATGCCAATAGTAGGCATGGCTGTGACGGCCTCTTGGGGCAAGTAGTATGACGCTTGTTGATTGGCTGCTTTGCAGCCTTTCAAAAAGCGCCAAGAAAGCGTCACAAAAGCGCGAAGAAAGCGACGAACACCGAACCCGAACCCGGACTTTTACGAAAATGTCCGGGTTCGGGTCCGTGTCACGGACACCCCAAAATTCGGTACGAACCCGAACTATACAGTTCGAGTTCGCTCATCCCTAGTAAAGTAACAACATCAGAAATAATTTTATATGGAATAATCATGTTATAACCCTGCTAAACAGTTATATGGATTTGTAATCATGCTTTGTACAATATATTCACTTAATTTTCTACATTAGCAATTAATTATGTAATTATGTTGTTACTAATCACCATGGTTATTTAAACTTGCACTGTACATCATTTGTTTGCTTGACAAGGGACCCATTGAGCTGGGCTGAAACATTGCTACAGGGGTAATTCACGGGTCTAACATCCTTTTATCCATGTTGGAGTTCTGCCTCATCATTTGCCTAGTATATATATATATATATATATATATACAGTGAGGAACAGAAGTATTTGAACACTCTGCAATTTTGTAAGTTATCCCACTAAGAAATCATGGAGGGGTCTGAAATTCACAATGTAGGTGCATTCCAACTCTGAGAGACAGAATAAAAAAAGAAAAATTCTGGAAATCTCATTGTATGATTTGTAAAGAATTTATTTGTCTTGTACTACTGAACATAATTATTTGAACACCTGAGAAACCACAAGAATTCTGGCTCTCAAAGGCCTGTTACTGTGCCTTTAAAACGTCCACCTTTATTCCACTCATTAATCTAACTTAGTAGCAACTTTCTGAGCTCTTTAAAGGGAACCTGTCACCAGTTTTATGGTGTCCTAACTAAGGGCAACATAAATAAGTGACTGATTCGCTTAGCAAAATGCTGGGTCACTTTCTTTAATTGACCCAGTCAATCTGCCAACATCTTGTATTGAAAGGCTCCAGCTGATAATGATGAGTCATGAATATTCATGAGCTCCTGACTCTCCCCGCCTACCTGCTGCTGAGTGACAGTTATTTTCCATATGAATCAGAAGCAGCTGGAGTGGGTATAGCTCTGAATTAAATATACGCTGGACTCAATGACATCACGCCAGACTCGAATCAGCTCATTAGCATGCGGCATCTTTGTGTGTATATTATGAGGTAACCATCTGTCACACCAGTACATCTAAGGTACTTTTTAGTAGTTAATGATTGTATATAATTAGTTAGATTATAATCAAATATCCATATGACAGGTTCCCTTTAAGGACACCTGTCCACCCCACAGTCAGTCAGACGCGAACTACTACCATGGGCAAGACCAAAGAGCTGTCAAAAGACACCAGAGACAAAATTTTGGACCTCCACAAGGCTGGTAAGGGCTACGGGGCAATTGCCAAGCAGCTTGGTGAAAATAGATCAACTGTTGGAGAAATTGTAAGAAAATGGAAGAGGCTAAAGACGACTGTCAGTCTCCCTCGGACTGGGGCTCCATGCAAGATCTCACCTCGTTGGGTATCACTGATGATAAGAAAGGTGAGTAATCAGCCCAGAACTACAGGGGAGGAGCTGGTCAATGACATGAAGAGAGTTGGAACCACAGTTTCAAAGGTCACTGTCGGTAGAACACTACACCGTCATGGTTTCAAATCATGCATTGCACGGAAGGTTCCCCTGCTCAAGTCATCACATGTCCAGGCCTGTCTGAAGTTTGCCAATGACCATCTGGATGATCCAGAGGAGGCATGGGAGAAAGTCATGTGGTCAAATAAGACCAAAGTCAAACTTTTTGGTCTAAACTTCACTGGTCGTGTTTGGAGGAAAATGAAGGATGAGTTGCATCCCAAGAACACCATCCCTACTGTGAAGCATGGGGGCGGTAACATCATGCTTTGGGGGTGCTTTTCTGCGAAAGGGACAGGACAACTGCACTGTATTAAGGAGAGCATTAATGGGGCCATGTATTGCGAGATTTTAAGCAACAACCTTCTTCCCTCAGTCAGAGCATTGAAGATGGGTCATGGCTGGGTCTTCCAACATGACAACGACCCGAAGCACACAGCCAGGAAAACCAAGGAGTGGCTCAGTAAGAAACATATCAAGGTTCTGGAGTGGCCTAGCCAGTCTCCAGACCTAAATCCAATAGAACATCTTTGGAGGGAGCTGAAACTATGTGTTGCTCAGTGACAGCCCCGAAACCTGACAGATCTAGAGGAGATCTATGTGGAGGGGTGGGTCAAAATCCCTGTTGCAGTGTGTGCAAACCTGGTCAAGAACTACAGGAAATGTTTGACCTCTGTAATTGCAAACAAAGGCTTCGCTAACAAATATTAACACAGATTTTCTCAGGTGTTTAAATACTTATGTTCAGCAGTGCAAGACAGTGCAATAAATTCTTTAAAAATCGTACAATGTGATTTCCTTATTTTATATTTTTCTTATTCTGTCTTTCAGAGTGGGAATACACCTGCAATGTGAATTTCAGACCCCTTCATGATTTCTAAGTGGGAGAACCTGTTCAAATACTTCTGTTTATCACTGTATATAAAAATTGAACAGTCCCCCCAAAAAATCAATTCCAACTGTATGTATATATAATAGACAGAAACGGATGGTCTGATGCTCAAATTCACATTAATACTCACAGGTAAATTCCTGCACTGCCCTGTGTATTGTTGTAGTAATCACTAGAGATGAGCAAATTTTAGAAAAATTTTATTCTGCCAATTGTCCGAACTTCGACAAATAAATAAATTTGTTATCAATTGAGTTGTCACAAATCAATATAAATCAGGTATACCCAGGCCACTCTGCCTAATCATAATCATCCCAGTTGGTGGCCCAATCTCAGTGTGATGCTTGGAACTTACACTGCAGGGAAAATGTAGCGCCATATACTGTAAATTATATTTAGAGATGAGCAAATTTTTCAAAAATTTGATTTGCCGGTTTGCTGGATTTTCATCAGAATTGCTAATACCCCAAAAAACAGGAGTGGATACAAAACAGAGATGATACGTGAATAGAATATTTGCATGTCTTCTGTATTTAGTACCCACTCCTGCTTTTGGTTACCAAATCACAAGCCAATTCTGATGGGACCATACAGGCCTTACAGCTACTACACAGACAGGATCAGTTGTGCGTCTCATTTTTCCTCAGAAGAAGGGTCAAATAAATGATGATGTCAGCCAGGCCGAAAGGCAAAATAGTGGCCCAGTCATGAAGTGGGGAGGGTGGGAACAGCATGAGAAGTCCACAGAGTGGCCCTATGACATAGTGGTGAGGTGGAAGCAGCATGAAGAGGCCACAGAGTGGAACAATGAAAGTGTGGAGGTGGCAGCAGCATCAGGAGGCAGCAGAGTGGCACAATGACAGAGTGTGCAGGTGGTAGCAGCATAAGGAGACCACAAAGGCACACAATGACAGAGTCTGGAGGTGGCAACAGCATGAGAAGACTGCAAAGTGTCTCAATGACAGAGTCTGGAGGTGGCAGCAGCATTAGGAGGCCGCAGATGGCACAATTAAAGAGTGTGGAGGTGGCAGTAGCATGAGGAGACCACAGAGTGGCCCATTGACAGAGACTGGAAGCGGCGGCAGCATGAGGAGACCCCAAAGTGGCCCAAATGACAGAGTCTGGAAGTGACGGCAGCATAAGAAGGCCACAGAGTGGCAAGGTGACATAGTGTGGGGGTGACAGCAACATGAGGAGACCACAGAGTGGCACAATGACAGAGTCTGGATGGTGGCAGCAGCATCAGGAGACCACAGAGTGGCACAATGACAGAGTCTGGATGGTGGCAGCAGCATCAGGAGGCCACAAAGTGGCAAGTTGACATAGTGTGGAGGCGGCTGCAGCCTGAGGAGACCTCAGAGGAACTGATGGAGCTGGTACTGCTCCTTGCAATCCACCCCTCCCCAGCTGCCATGGCTGTGGTACGTGAGCGCAGAGGCCCCCCCGGTCAGCCTTGTGAGAGGATGGACGATGGCACAGATAGGCAGCCGCCAACTTACTACATAGGATGTCTCTATAGTAGTTCAGTTTGTCCTCCCTCTCAGCGGGTGTAAAAAAAGGCCCCCATTTTGGACCAGTAGCGAGGGTCCAACAAGGTAGAGAGCCAGAAGTCATCCTACGGCCGAATGGTGACAATTTGGCTGTCACTACCCAAGCAAGTGAGCATGCAGAGGGCCATTTGCACATGTGACTCGGAGGGACTCCCTTCCTCCATCTCCACTGCATACTGCCACAGTGTGTCTGGGTCCTCTGCCTCATCTTCCTCATCGTCCTGTAGCTCCTCTGGCTGAACCTCATCCTCCTCTCCTGTCCCCTGTGTAGAAAAACCACTCATTTCGCTACACATTGCTTGTGCTCCAATGTCCTCCTCCTCCTCCAGTTCAGCCCCCACAGGGCTCATGTGACAGTGAGATTTAGGCGCTATGTCTCTAGTCCCCTGACCAGCCAGATTTACCAGCATCTGTTCCAGGACATGAAGCAGTGGAATTACATTGTTCCTCCCGTAGTCCTGGTGACTGACAAATAACGGGCCAGAGCAAACGGCAGGTGTCACGCATGAGCTGCCACTGGCTGACATCGAAGTTTTACAGGGGAGTACTCCTGTCAGCTTGGATCATCAGGAAATCGTTTATGGCCTTTCTCTGCTCGTACAGTTGGTCCAACATATGGACGGTGGTATTCCAACAGGTGGAAACGTCGCATATTAGCCTATGTTGGGGGATGTCGTTCTGCCGCTGCAGCTCAAGGAGCATGTACTTTGCGGTGTACAGGTGGCTGAAGTGCATGCAAAGTTTCTTGGCTATTTTTAGGATGTCTTGCAGATGGGTGGAAGACTTCAGGAACCGCCTTACAACCAGATTGAACACATGTGCCGTGCAAGGCGCATGGCTCAGCCCTCCTTGATGCAGCGCCGACACAATGTTCTTACCGTTGTCGGTCACCATGTTTTCGATTTTCAGTTGTCAAGGAGAAAGCCAGGATTCAATTTCTTGCTGAAAAACACTCAGCAGTTCCTCCCCTGTGTGACTCTGTTCACCCAGGCAAGCGAGGTGCAGGACAGTGTGATACCACCATGCCTTGCACATGTGTTATACTGTAGGGGCACTGTGAATTGTCCCTGCAGTGGAGGCTGAGGACACGGTTGAGGATGAGGAGGCAGAGGCACAAGACCAATGGCGAGAACGTGGAGGCGTAAGCGGCATCACCTGGACAAGTTGCTGGTGTGGCTGTGCAGGAACCACATTCACCGAGTGGGCCATGCATTGTCACTGACCGTAGTTATAGCTCCACACGTCGGCTCTGCCGTGCACTTTGGCAGACACTGACAGGTTCAAGGACAAGCCCACCTTCTGTTCTACATATTTGTGCAGGGCTGGTACTGCCTTTTTGACAAAGAAATAACAGCTTGGGACTCTCCACCTCGGCTCGGCACAATCCATCAGTTCTCTGAAAGGTGCAGAGTCCACCACTTGGAAAGGGAGGGACTGCAGCACCAGCAACTTGGCCAGGAGCACATTCAGCTTCTGCGCCATTGGATCAGTGCACGCATACTGTTGTCTCTTGGCAATCGCTTCACTGATCGATTGCTGACGGAATGACTGGCTAGGAGTAGGAGGATGAGCAGGAGCATCAGGACCAGCAGATGATGGGAAGGACAGACAGCTCCCTTTAGCTGAGGTGGTGGAGCCTTGACTGCTTGAAACCAGCTGCGTGCCACTGGCTGATGCAGCGGTTGCTGCCGCAGTCTAGACCACCACATCGGAGCCATGGTTCTTCCAGGTCACTTTATGGCAACGCTGCATATGTTGACGCATGGCTGTAGTGTCAACAGTGACACCCTGGCCACGCTTCCCCTTCTGCCCACAGATTCTACATATGGCCACGTTCACCTCCTCCGACGGCTTTACAAAGAAGTCACACCGCCGAGTAGGTGATGTTACCCCCCAACACTATACACTAACTACTACCGCTGCTGCCTCCGTAAACCCGTGCACCGCTACTTCCCTGGCAGATAGGCTCCCGCGAAGTGGATGGTCTACCCCGGGCACATTTTGCTCCCGACCTTCCACTGCTGCAACCCTGATAACTCCTGGCCATGCTAGCAACTTGCTGGCTCCGCTGCTGCGTCACGGGAAAGCTGCCACCCTATACTACTGATGATGATGAAGCCCCTTCATCACCCGACTCCCAAGTGCAATTAGCTACATCATCATCATGGAGTACTGTCTGCATGTCACTGATGTCCTCCTCAACCGTCTCTGGGTCAGGAGCCTTACAGCTTGCAACACCAGCTCCCATGCCACTCTGCCCATTACTACTTGCCCGCCTAGTGGAGGAAGCGGTGGATGTCTCCTCCAGATCTTGGCTGGGCAGTAGCTGCTGACTGGCCTCTAGTAGCTCGTCCTTGCTGAAAAGTGGGGCTGAGCCAACAGCATACAATACTTCTCTGGCTGAGGGAACAGAAAAGGACAGAGACAGGTTGAGGACAGGTGAGGGAACAGGGCCTGCTCTTTAACCATGCCAACTAAATGCCGTGTCATAGGAACCCACCGACTCTTGGCTGGGGGTGTCTGATGTCACTTGGGACGAAGTGGATGACCAAGTCAACTATTCAAGAACCGCTGGGTTGCTGGTCAAGACACGACCCTTAGATGTCATCGGGAGCTCAGGCCTCGTGCTGTGACCCCTGCTGCCATGCCCCCTTACTCTGCTGCGTACTGTGCCGGCGCCAGAAACATTTAGGCCTCTGCCACTCCCCTGTGCAGGGCCTGGCACTTCTCTGTCTGATATACTGTTAGATCCAAAAAATAAATAAAAAGGCAATTAAAACACCCCAAAAATACTTATTTTGTGGCAGTAATACATGCTAAAAAGGGCTTTAGGATATATAACTGCAGCGCTGAGCGGCAACTATATTTTGGTTTTGCCACTAATACACAGAAAAAATGGCTTTAAAACAGATAACACCACCGCTGAGCGGCAAATATATTTTGTCTTTTTATGGTAATACACACCACAAAAGACTTTAAAAGATATACGGTAACTGCTCCGCTAAACGGCAAATATATTTTGGTTTTGCCACTAATACACGACTAAGAGGGCTGTAATTTTTGCAGTTCACCACTCAACAGCTAATAAGCCCTTTTCTTCCACTAATAAAAGCCAAAAAAATGCTTTAGAACATATAATTGCACTGCAAAAGGCCAAATAAAATGTAGAAATATTTCCTTGTAATAACCCCTGATAATGCCTGTATCAAACAGCACTTGCACCCTAATAAGAACGGTTTGCTGGAATTTTAGAGCTGTATAATAGAAATTTGGATCCCCAGTCAGTGCAGCAAGATGTCATAGGAATGTTCCTATTACCCAGGCTGTAACCTCCTCCAACTGAACCCTTTTCAACATAAAAGCTGTAGAATGGTTCCTCCCTATTAGAGTTGAGCGGATACCTGGATGTTCGGGTTCGACGGGTTGACCCCGAACCCCATTAAAGTTAGAGGGGACCCGAACTTTTGAGCACTAAAATGGCTCTAAAAAAGTCATGGAAAGGGCTAGAGGGCTGAAAAATGCCAGCAAAATGTGGTTAAGAGCATGGCAAGTGCTCTACAAACAAATATGTGTAGGAAAATGACTTAAAATAACATAAAGTACTTAAAAATAAAAAATTATAATTTTGATCTAGGAGGACGAGGTCCATTGGAGTAGGAGGTTGAGGAGGCGGTGGATGTGGCGGTGTAGGTGGAAGTGGCGATGGAGGAGGTAGCCAACAGTTTTTTGGTTTTGTTTTTTATTCTATTTTATTTCATTAATTTTTTTGTTTAAATTTGGGTAGACCCCAAAACATTGGGAAATATAACATCTGATAACCCCCTCCAGCCATGCTAAACAAACGTTTAGACAATACACTGGCTGCATGGCAAGCCAGCACCTCCAAGGGGTAAAGGGCAAGCTCAGGCCATGTGCCCAATTTGGAGACCCAGAAGTTGAAGGAGGCAGAACCATCAGTCAGTACGTGTAGGCGTGTGCACACATACTGCTCCACCATGTTGCACGTCCTTGTGATGTTCACAATCCAATTGGATATCTTCTCTATCAACTTTCGATGTTCTTGTTAACCGCCTCCGGACCACCTAACGCAGGATCGCGGTCCGGAGGTGGCAGCGCTGCGCACAGTCATGCATATACGCGTCATCTCGCGAGACGCGAGATGACGCGCTTTGCCGGTCCGCGCATGCGCAGTTCGGGCTGGCATTTCGTCAAGGGGGGTCGCGTCATCAGCTTGCCAGCCAATGATCGCGGCTGGCAAGCTGATGATTTTCAAAAAAAACAATCAAGTGCCAGATAACAGATCATATTAGTAAATATGATCTGTTATATGGCTGCCCTGCTTCTCTGCTGGTCCTTTTCGTCAGTTGGATCCAGCAGAGTAGCAGGCTTCACAGTGAGTAGCACCAACACCACATACTAGCCCCAGATCACCCCCCTGCACCCCAATTAACCCTTTGATCACCCCTTTGATCGCCCCTGTCAATCACTAGTGAAAGGAAAAAAGTGATCAGTGTAAACTGTCACTTTTTTTTTTCACTGGTATTGACCGTTAGGTTTTAGGATAGTTTAGGCCCCTTGGGTAGGTAGTTTAGGGATCAGTTAGCGCCCAGCCCACCGCACCGCAGTCACTGATTCGCTGATTAGCGTATCGCTAATCAGTATTTGTACTTTTATAGTATCTGGAAGTGATCAAAACTGATCACGGTCAGATCTATAATAGTACTAGTGTCACTTTAGTTCGCCCTCCACCCAAAACGCAGTGTTTGCCCGATCAGGCCTGATCGGTCACCCACACGTGCGTTCGCCCACACCCGCCCCACCGCAGTGACAAAAATTTTTTTTTTTTTTTTATCACTGCACATTCACTTTACACGCTCTGCGGCGATAAAAAAATCAGTTTTGATATTTTTTATCAACCGCAGCGGCCTCCGGTACTTCGCTAGCCTCCCATTTGTAAGACAGGCTTGCTTTTTTTCTTGGGTAGTCTCAGGGAATACCCCTAAATTTAGTTGCCCAAATGTCAAACAGGGGGTATTCTTCTGAAGAGGCCTACAGGCTTCTGACCCAGTCGGATGAGGAATGGGAACCCTCATCTGACGAATCTAGCGGGTCAGAATATGAACCTGTAGAAAGCAGTGGCTCTCTGACCCAAAGTTCGGACGAGGAGGTTGAGGTCCCTGATAGCACCAGGCGTACCCGGCCCCATGTCGCTAGACCACAGGTTGCGCAGGATCCGCTTCAAGAGCAGCAGAGTGGGGCTGGCGCTGTCAGATTACGTGGTGAGGCATACACCAGCAGCGCAGCCCTCCCTGGACCTAGTACCAGCACTGCCGTACAACCTGGTGAAGTGGCGAGCACCAGAAGGGCAGTTGAAGCTGGTACGGTGGCACGTGCATTAGTTACCCCGTCGCAGTCACCGCAAAGACGGGCCCGTAGACCCCTTAGAATCCCTGAGGTGCTGGCAAACCCTGATTGGCAGTCCCCAACTTCAGCCGCACCTGTAGTTCCCCCTTTCACCGCCCAGTCTGGAGTTCGGGTTGAGACAGTTCAGATCGGTTCGGCCCTGGGATTTTTTGAGCTGTTCTTGACTGCGGAGCTCTTGGACATAGTTGCGGCAGAAACAAACCGGTATGCCACACAATTTATAACCGCCAAACCGGGAAGCTTTTATGACCAGCCTTTCCGGTGGAAACCAGTCCAAGTTTCCGAAATTAAAACTTTTCTGGGCCTTCTCCTCAACATGGGTCTAACTAAAAAGCATGAATTGCGGTCATATTGGTCCATGAACCCAATTCATCACATGCCCATGTTCTCTGCTGCTATGTCCAGGGCACGTTTTGAGGCCATCCTGCGTTTCCTGCACTTTAGTGACAATAGCACCTCTCGTCCCAGAGGCCACCCAGCTTTTGACCGGCTCTACAAAATTCGGCCCCTCATAGACCATTTCAACCAGAAATTTGCAGATTTGTATACCCCAGAGCAAAACATCTGCGTAGACGAGTCCCTTAGACATTTTACCGGGCGCCTTGGCTTCAAACAATACATCCCAAGCAAGAGCACCCGGTATGGGGTCAAATTGTATAAGCTCTGTGAAAGGGCCACAGGCTATTCCCACAAATTTTGTGTCTATGAGGGAAAAGATCAGACCCTGGAGCCGGTCGGTTGCCCTGACTACCTGGGGAGCAGTGGGAAGACAGTCTGGGACTTGGTGTCACCCTTATTCGGCAAGGGGTACCATCTTTATGTGGACAATTTCTACACAAGTGTGGCCCTCTTTAGGCATTTGTTTCTAGAACGGATTGGTGCCTGTGGCACCGCGCGAACTAGTCGCGCCGGCTTCCCCCAACGGCTCGTTAGCACCCGTCTTGCAAGGGGGCAGAGGGCCGCATTGTGTAACGAAGAACTGCTCGCGGTGAAATGGAGAGACAAGCATGACGTTTACATGCTCTCCTCCATTCACGCAAACACGACAATACAAATTGAGCGAGCAACCCGTGTCATTGAAAAGACCCTCTCAGTCCACGACTATAACCTTTACATGGGAGGGGTGGACTTCAATGACCAGATGTTGTCTCCGTATTTAGTTTCCCGCAGAACCAGACGCTGGTATAAGAAGGTGTCTGTATATTTGATTCAATTGGCTCTGTATAATAGTTTTGTTCTCTACAGTAAGGCTGGGAGAACTAGATCCTTCCTCAAATTTCAGGAAGAGATCATTGAGAACCTCTTGTACCCAGGAGGTTCCGTGGCCCCTACCACCAGTGTAGTTAGCCGTCTACACGAGCGACATTTCCCCAGTATCGTTCCTGGTACCTCAACCCAACCGTCACCCTGAAAAAGATGTTGTGTCTGTAGCAGGAGTGGGATAAGGCGTGACACCCGCTATTTCTGTCCTGACTGTCCTGACCACCCTGCCCTATGCTTTGGAGAGTGTTTCCGGAAGTACCACACACAGGTACACCTAGCATAGGGATCATCTCACCAGAACAGGCACACAGGGCTATTAGGGCCCATTCACTCACACAGCTGCTGCAAACCTCTCCTTTCACCTGGGACAAAGTGCATAACGCACTTCGCCACATCTTTGGGCGATTTGCGCTTTGCACATTGACCCATGGGGAAGGAGAGGTTTGTTCTATAAAGGTAAAAAAAAAAAAAAAACACCAGTAAGCAAAAAAGTTAATGTTCAGTTCTAAAAGTTAAAGTTTATATGTTCTGTTCCAAAGTTAATAAAATTATTGCGTTGCGGCCTGGTTTTTTTCTCTTTTTTTTTTTTACCTTCAAGGTGGACCAACCGATCGACTAGCTGCAGCACTGATGTGCATTCTGACAGAAGCATTGCGAAGCTGTCAGATTACACGCAAGTCGGTGTATGCGGCGCTGCAAGACGAGATTTCTACTCTGCAGTAAAAGATACGTTTACCAAGGCATACGAGCTGAGGAGGAGGCGGCGTTCCTATGCTTTGGCAAACACTTTGTATATATAAAAAAATATAAAAAATCCTGGCAATGATTTATTCATCCACATCGATTGATGTGAATGGAGAAATCTGGTTTGCCAGGGCATACGAGCTAAGTGGGTATGGATGTTGGGCGGAGCTCCTATGTCCTGGCAGACGCCTTTCCCCTCCTTTTTTTTTTGGCAGAGATTTTTTCATCCACATTGATCGATGCGAATGAAGAAATCTGTGCCGTTCATTTTTTTTCTTTCAGCCCAGAGGCTGAACGGAAAAAAAAAATCTCATTACCTGTATGCTCAAATAAGGAGAATAGCAGAAACTCCTAATGCTGGCCATACATGTAATGATCGCGGAGACCCTCAAATGCCAGGGCAGTACAAACACCCCACAAATGACCCCATTTTGGAAAGAAGACACCCCAAGGTATTCGCTGAGGGGCATATTGAGTCCATGAAAGATTTAAATTTTTGTCCCAAGTTAGCGGAAAGTGAGACTTTGTGAGAAAAAAGAAAAAAAATATAAATTTCCGCTAACTTATGCCCAAAATTTTTTTTTCTATGAACTCGCCATGCCCCTCATTGAATACCTTGGGGTGTTTTCTTTCCAAAGTGGGGTCACATGTGGGGTATTTATACTGCCCTGGCTTTTTAGGGGCCCTAAAGCGTGAAAAGAAGTCTGGGATCCAAATGTCTAAAAATGCCCTCCTAAAAGGAATGTGGGCCCCTTTGCGCATCTAGGCTGCAAAAAAGTGTCACACATCTGGTATCGTCGTACTCAGGAGAAGTTGGGGAATGTGTTTTGGGGTGTCATTTTACATATACCCATGCTGGGTGAGAGAAATATCTTGGTCAAATGCCAACATTGTATAAAAAAATGGGAAAAGTTGTCTTTTGCCAAGATATTTCTCTCACCCAGCATGGGTATATGTAAAACGACACCCCAAAACACATTCCCCAACTTCTCCTGAGTACAGTGATACCAGATGTGTGACACTTTTTTGATGCCAAGGTGGGCAAAGGGGCACACATTCCAAAGAGCACCTTTCGGATTTCAACGGTCATGTTTTTACACATTTTGATTGAAAAGTACTTCTCACACATTTGGGCCCCTAAATTGCCAGGGCAGTATAACTACGCCACAAGTGACCCCATTTTGGAAAGAAGACACCCCAAGGTATTCCGTGAGGGGCATGGCGAGTTCCTAGAATTTTTTATTTTTTGTCGGAAGTTAGTGGAATATGAGACTTTGTAAGGAAAAAAAAAATAAAAATCATCATTTTCCGCTAACTTGTGACAAAAAATAAAAAATTCTAGGAACTCGCTGTGCCCCTCACGGAATACCTTGGGGTGTCTTCTTTCCAAAATGGGGTCACTTGTGGCGTAGTTATACTGCCCTGGCAATTTAGGGGCCCAAATGTGTGAGAAGTACTTTGCAATCAAAATGTGTAAAAAATGGCCTGCGAAATCCGAAAGGTGCACTTTGGAATATGTGCCCTTTGCCCACCTTGACTGCAATAAAGTGTCACACATCTGGTATCGCCGTACTCAGGAGAAGTTGGGGAATGTGTTTTGGGGTGTCATTTTACATATACCCATGCTGGGTGAGAGAAAAATCTTGGTCAAATGCCAACTTTGTATAAAAAAATGGGAAAAGTTGTCTTTTGCCAAGATATTTCTCTCACCCAGCATGGTTATATGTAAAATGACACCCCAAAACACATTCGCCAACTTCTCCTGAGTACGGCGATACCAGATGTGTGACACTTTTTTGATGCCAAGGTGGGCAAAGGGGCACACATTCCAAAGAGCACCTTTCGGATTTCAACGGTCATGTTTTTACACATTTTGATTGAAAAGTACTTCTCACACATTTGGGCCCCTAAATTGCCAGGGCAGTATAACTACGCCACAAGTGACCCCATTTTGGAAAGAAGACACCCCAAGGTATTCCGTGAGGGGCATGGCGAGTTCCTAGAATTTTTTATTTTTTGTCGGAAGTTAGTGGAATATGAGACTTTGTAAGGAAAAAAAAAATAAAAATCATCATTTTCCGCTAACTTGTGACAAAAAATAAAAAATTCTAGGAACTCGCCGTGCCCCTCACGGAATACCTTGGGGTGTCTTCTTTCCAAAATGGGGTCACTTGTGGCGTAGTTATACTGCCCTGGCATTCTAGGGGCCCAAATGTGTGAGAAGTACTTTGCAATCAAAATGTGTAAAAAATGGCCTGCGAAATCCGAAAGGTGCACTTTGGAATATGTGCCCCTTTGCCCACCTTGACTGCAATAAAGTGTCACACATCTGGTATCGCCGTACTCAGGAGAAGTTGGGGAATGTGTTTTGGGGTGTCATTTTACATATACCCATGCTGGGTGAGAGAAAAATCTTGGTCAAATGCCAACTTTGTATAAAAAAATGGGAAAAGTTGTCTTTTGCCAAGATATTTCTCTCACCCAGCATGGTTATATGTAAAATGACACCCCAAAACACATTCCCCAACTTCTTCTGAGTACGGCAATACCAGATGTGTGACACTTTTTTGCAGCCTAGGTGGGCAAAGGGACCCACATTCCAAAGTGCACCTTTCGGATTTCACCGGTCATTTTTTACAGATTTTGATTGCAAACTACTTCTCACACATATGGGCCCCTAAATTGCCAGGGCAGTATAACTACGCCACAAGTGACCCCATTTTGGAAAGAAGACACCCCAAGGTATTCCGTGAGGGGCATGGCGAGTTCCTCGAATTTTTTATTTTTTGTCGCAAGTTAGTGGAATATGAGACTTTGTAAGAAAAAAAATAAATAAATCATCATTTTCCGCTGACTTGTGACAAAAAATAAAAAGTTCTATGAACTCACTATGCCCATCAGCGAATACCTTAGGGTGTCTACTTTCCAAAATGGGGTCATTTGTGGGATGTTTCTACTGTCTGGGCATTGTAGAACCTCAGGAAACATGACAGGTGCTCAGAAAGTCAGAGCTGCTTCAAAAAGCGGAAATTCACATTTTTGTACCATAGTTTGTAAACGCTATAACTTTTACCCAAACCATTTTTTTTTGACCCAAACATTTTTTTTTATCAAAGACATGTAGAACAATAAATTTTGCGAAAAATTTATATATGGATGTCGTTTTTTTTTTGCAAAATTTTACAACTGAAAGTGAAAAATTTCATTTTTTTGCAAAAAAATCGTTAAATTTTGATTAATAACAAAAAAAGTAAAAATGTCAGCAGCAATGAAATACCACCAAATGAAAGCTCTATTAGTGAGAAGAAAAGGAGGTAAAATTCATTTGGGTGGTAAGTTGCATGACCGAGTAATAAACGGTGAAAGTAGTGTAGTGCCGAAGTGTAAAAAGTGCTCTGGTCATTAAGGGGGTTTCAGCTAGCGGGTTGAAGTGGTTAATCACGGTTATCGGTGAATCAGGGTTCCACGCCGAAGAGGGAGCATGAGAAAGGGATACCACATCCAAGGGAAGTCAATGGCTGAAATGTGATTGAGCGGAAATGTGGGACAAGTTGTTAAAGCGGAAGGATCGAATGAAAGGAGAGGGAGTGCATCAATTAAAGACGAATTTTAGAAATTTAAGTCCCTGTCATTTATGCAGAGCAGGGGTTTTTCATCTGAAAAAATGGGTTAATGTCACCCACCAATTGAACAGATGATTTTACAAAACGTATGTCCCTGTCACCTATGCAGAGCAGGGGTTTGTATACGGCAAAATTGGTAAAATGTCACCTGACAATGTAACAGATGATTTTTTTAAATTTATGTCCCTGTCACCTATGCAGAGCAGAGATTTATTCACAGCAAAACTGGTAAAATGTCACCAAAGAATGTAACAGACGCTTTTGCACCCCGCTCCCTCTTTTGCTGTGCTGGTGCCTCTGTGCGACCACCACCTCTTAGTCCGAATTAGACAGGTCACTCGCATGACCTTGATTCCATGTGGGGTCTAGTATCTCATCATCCTCCACATCATCTTCCACCCACTCTTTACCCCTGCCCTCCTTGTCGGTCTGCAGACTGCAGGAAGCCTCAGCAGTTGGCACCTGTGTTTTGTCATCATCAGAGACGTGCTGCGGTGGTCTTCCAATGTCCTCATCATGAAACATAAGTGGTTGGGCATCAGTGTACTCAATCTCTTCCACTTCTGGTGCAGGGCTAGGTGGATGTCCCATGGAAACCCTGCCAGCAGAGTCATCAAGCATAAAAGACTGCTGCATGACTTTGGGGCTCAAACTGCTTGCCTGATTTGCAAGGGGGTGAGTTGAAAGACAGATGGCCGTGTGCTGTATGTGCCAATTCTGATCTTTCAGCAGGGGACTGGGTGGGAGACAATGCAAAAGAACTGTAGGCACTGTCAGCCGTCCAAGCTGCTATAGTCTGTACTTGTTCTGGCCTCACCTGATTCGTACTGTCCTAAATGCAGTGTAAGCCGCAAATGTACTTTTTAGCACAAAAGATAAGCATTTGTCACTCAACAATGTAACAGACGAATTAGTAAAATGTATTTACTTGTCCACTAGGTAGAGCAGGTGTATATCACAGCCAAAAAATGGTGAATGTGACCCAACTATGTAACAGAAAAATTAGTGAAATGTTTTTCATTGTCCACTAGGTAGAGCAGGGGTATATCACAGCCAAAAATTGGCGAATGTCACCAACAATGCAACAGACAAATTAGTGAAATGCATTTCCCTTTCCACAATGTAGAGCAGGGGTATATCACAGCCAAAAATTTGGGAATTTCACCCGACAATGTAACAAATTTGTGAAATATATTTCCCTATGTACTAGGTAGAGCATGTGTATATCACTGCCAAAATTGGTGAATTTCACCCGACAATGTAACAGACAAATTTGTGAAACATATTTCCCTGTCCACAATGTAGAGCAGGGGTATATGACAGCCCAAAATTTGGGATATGTAAGCCAACAATGTATCAGACAAATTAGTGAAATGATATAAAATAAAAAAAAATACGTAAAAAAAAATAATAATCTTGATCTATGAGGTGGAGGTTGAGGAGGCGGTGGACGTAGCGGTGTAGGTGGAAGCGGTGGTGGAGGAGGACGAGGTAGCCAACACTAGTTTTTGGTTTTAATTAAATTTTTTATTTTTGTTTCAATTAGGGAACACCCCAAAAGAGTGGGAAATATAAAAAATACAACAACGAGCAATTGCGCTGTAGTATAACAATGGCTGGTTAAGGCCGGTATACATGTCTATTCTGCACAAGGTACGGACAAGTCCTTGTACAGGCGGCTGAGCTTGTCTGTAATGACGCCTCCTGCCGTGCTAAACACACGTTCAAATAATACACTGGCTGCAGGGCAGGCCAGCACCTCCAAGGCATAAAGGCCATGTGCCCAATTTGGAGACCCAGAAGTTGAAGGGGGCAGACCTGTCATTCAGTACGTGTAGGCGTGTGCACACATACTGCTCCACCATGTTGCTGAAATGCTGCCTCCAGCTAAGACGTTCCATATCAGCTAGTGGCACTGGTTGTTGTGGCGTGCTGACAAAGCTTTTCCACATTTCGGCCATGCTAACCCTGCCTTCTGAGGTGCTGGCGGTGCCCCAGCTGCGTTGGCGACCTCTTCCTCTGCCTTTGCCTTGTGCTTCCACTGTGCCCCCGCTGTTACTCAGCTCAGGACAGAGTAAAAAAACTGCATCCACAAAACAAAATCTATGTAGATCGCTGAGTTAACAAGCACTTCTGATAACAGATTCTCTCCTATTCTCTCCCTCACAGCAGCAGCATCCACTCCCTACACTAGTAAGAGCAGAGTGACGTGCAGCGCTACGTGACTCCAGCTTATATAGAGGCTGGGTCACATGCTGCACTGGCCAATCACAGTCATGCCATTAGTTGGCATGGCTGTGATGGCTTCTAAGGGCACACAAGTTAAACGCTTGTTGATTGGCTGCTCTTTAGCCTTTCTAAAAGCACCTATAACTCGCCGAACACCGAACTCGAACTCGGATTCGGATTCGGGTCCGGGGTCCAAAAATCCTAATGTTCGGTACGAACCCTACTCCCTATCCTTTCCCTACTCCTTGAATAATCTTTCCCTGCACTGGTAAATTGCTTTTTCTGCAGACGTCTCTCCCTGCACTCAGTACACTGGTAAATGGCAGAATCTAAGATGGCTGCTACTATTTATAGGGCTGTAACATCAGAGGGCAGGCTGGCTGCTTATTGGCTGCTTGAATACATGTCAATCTGGGTGATCCAGCCTTATCAGTGTTCCTTTCTCCATGTCCTTGCACATGCAGCGGCCATTTTAGGAAAAAATGTGATTCGTTACCACGAAGCGCAAGGAAATTCTGCCTCGGTGACAATCAATTTTTTCCTGAACATCGGATCAAATTCCACTTCGTCAGCTTTGATTTGCTCATCTCTAATTATATTCTAGTGCACTCGCATTCATAGTCAATCCTTTCTGTAGGTACTGTGCCGCTATTATGACATGTGTCTACATCACTGTGTCTACATCATAGCTAATTCCTTCTGAAAAACAAAAGGAAAGGCATACAGTACCCTTCTGTAAAGCCAAAAACCTGTGAGTGCCCTTGGAGGAGCTGTGTCCAAATGGCTCCTTAGTGGAACAAAATCAATAAATTAAGTAGTGGAGAAAAAAAGATCTCTTACTGCATGTTGTGGCAGTCCAAAAAGCACAGACAAGAATAGGACAGGTTATATTTTTTTTGCGGACCACGGAACGGAGCAACGGATGCTGTCAGCACTCCTTGTGCTGTCCGCATCTTTTGCGGCTGCATTGAAGTGAATGGGTCTGCATCTGAGCCGCCAAAACTGCGGCTCGGATGAGTACCAAAACAACGGCCGTGTGCATGAGGCCTTACTGTCATGTCTAATTTATCACTGTGGACTTAACCGAGCAGGGCGCCAAAGTTCAAGTGCACCCTTCCATGACAGAGTGAGAAGGGTGGCAAAAGTTTCAGTAACAGTGACAATAGTAGCCCAATAACAGAGTGCTAATATGAGTGGGGGGGGGGGGGCAGCAGTGACAGTAAGGTTGTAGTCACATTACTGTTTATCTTTCCATTGTTCTGATATGTCAGAAGAACAGAAAACTAAAAGAAACAAAGCCTTTATTTTGAGCATCCATAAAGCCTCTTTTTAACGGACAGTATTTGGTCATTAATTGTAAGCCAAAACCAGGAGTGGGTCCAAAACAGAGATAAAATGCAACAGAAATATTTGCATCTCTTCTGTGTTGTGGACCCCCTCCTGATATTGACGTTGTAAAAGAGTCCTTATGCTTAATTTGCATCCTTTTTGACCATTTATGTCTGAAATCCTATTTTTTTAAAGGAAAATAAGTCCTGCATACAAGACTTTAATGGTCTCTTTCATACAGTCAGTATTTGGTCAGTATTTTGCATCAGTATTTGATTTGAATTTGTAAGAAATAAAATTAGGATTGGGTCCATAAAAAAGGTCCTGCATGCAGGACTTTAATTGCCTCTTTCACACGGTTAGTATTTGGTCAGTATTTTGCATCAATATTTTATCAATGTTTGTAAGTAGGGTTGAGTTCGTACCGAACTTTCCGGTGTTCGGCACCCGAACCCGAACATTTCAGTAAAAGTTTGGGTTCGGTGTTTGGGTAATATTAATATACCATCGGATCAGAGTTTTCTCCAATACGATGGTATATTTTAACTTGAAGCATCCCCATTACCATGGGAATTCCTCTATGTTAGAATATACCATCGGATTTGAGTTAGATCGTGAAAACTCAGATCCAACAGTATATTCTAACACAGAGGCGTTCCCATAGTGATGGGGAATCTTCAAGTTAGAATATACTGAGAATTGTGGACATAACGGCCCCCTGCTGCCTGGCAGCACCTGATCTCTTACAGGGGGCTGTGATCCGTACAATTAACGCCTCAAGTGCCGCAATACAGTGCGGCCTCCCCTCTCCCCCCCTAACACTGAGGGGTTAATTGTGCGGATCTCAGCCCCCTGTAAGAGATTGGGTGCTGCCAGGCAGCAGGGGGCAGTTATGTACACAGTTCTTAGTATATTCTAACTTCAAGCGTCATTATCACCATGGGAACCCCTCTGTGTTAGAATATACTGTCGGATCTGAGTTTTCACGATCGTGAAAACTCAGATCTGCAAAAGCTAATACTATTATTTTCCGTTATAACCATGTTATAACGGAAAATAAAAAAGTGAAGTTCGGGTCCCCATTGACTTCAATGGGGTTCGGGTTTGGGTCCAAGTTCGGATCAAGTTCGGGTCCCGAGCCCAAACTTTTTTCTAAAGTTCGGCCGAACTCCCGGAATCCGAACATCTAGGTGTTCGCTCAACTCTATTTGTAAGCAAAATATTAGGAGTGGATCTAAAACAGAGATAAAATGCAATGGAAATATTTGCATCTCTTCTGCGTTTTGGAACCACTCCTGATTTTGACTTACAAATACTGATCAAATACTTACCATGTGAAAGAGGCCTTACAGAAAACACAAGACTTAAAAAAAAAATATTATGTTCTTCTCACAGATAAGAAGAACGGCAAAAAAGGACAAACATTGTACAAGGAAGGCAATCCATTATAATATACATAAGGATAAAGCGTAACCTTTAATAATTTTACTATGAGGGTCCATTCACACGTCCGTAAGTGTTTTGCGGATCCGCAAAACACAGACACCGGCAATGTGCATTCCGCAATTTGCTTACCCCACATCGCCGGCACTATAATAGAAAATGCCTAATCTTGTCTGCAATTGCGGCCAAGAATAGGACATGTTCTATTTTTTTGGCAGAAACGGAAGCACAGATGCAAAAGTGCGGATCCGCAAATGCGGATGCGTATCCGCAAATGCGGATGCAGACAGCACATTCCGGCCCCATTGAAAAAGAATGGGTCTGCATCCATTCCGCAAAAATTGCGGAACGGATGTGGACCCATTTTACAGACGTGTGAATGGAAAAGATATCCCTCAAAATGAAAATAAATGAAAGTTAAAGGGATTCTGCACTTTGTTTTAACTGATGATCTATCCTCTGGATAGATCATCAGCATCTGATCGGCGGGGGTCCCACACCCAGGACCCTGCCGATCAGCTGTTTGAGAAAGCAGCGGCGCTCCAGCAGCGGTGCAACCTTCTCACTGTTTACCGCTGGCCCAGTGATGTAACGACTAGTATCAACTAGCGTGGGCGGGGCTAAGCTCCATTCAAGTGAACAGAGCTTAGCCCCGCCCACGTTACTTGATACTAGTCGTGACATCACTGGGCCAGTGGTAAACAGCGAGAAGGCCACTGCGCTGCTGGAGCGCCGCTACCTTCTCAAACAGCTGATCGGCGGGGGTCCCGGGTGTCGGACCCCCGCCGATCAGATGCTGATGATCTATCCAGAGGATAGATCATCAGTTAAAACAAAGTGCAGAACCCCTTTAAGCAAAAAGCATAGATGTGGTAGGCAATAACAAGTGCCCAGCGGCACTAAATCAGGTTCTCGGCGGCACCAAATCAGAAACCATATGTCCTACCACAGTCCGGGGGGTTCCAGTGCACATCCATGAATTCCAGAGGGAAAGCAATAAACATCTATCCCTGGGCTAGATGATGATGTGGTATTGAAGGACAGGGTGGGCAAAGAACTGTCCCTGATATTGCCCTACAGGGGGGTGCTATTCTGGCCCTGATAGCCTAACCACAGACCACCCACCCTGATAAGAGTGACCCCGTCCGGAACCTTAACATATACAAAAATGGCCTAGTAAGCGCCTAGGCCACTGACTTCCAGGTGATCACTATATAGATCTATGTGTTTTTGACTCATTATAAAAGTATAAGTATTTCGCACCCCTCTGTGTATCACACCTATCGATAGCACACCTATACCAGTCCTTAAAAGGACTTTTGTGGCCCTATTAGCTAGTGTTTTGTGTCTCTGCTCCACACAGCAACCTCTCCCTACACTGGCAAAACACTGAATGTAAAATGGTGGCCAGATCAGGTCTATTTATAAGGTATGTCCATGTGAAAAAACGTCTCAATTGGCTGTCCTGTACCACCTGATGGATGTGTCATGGGTCAAAGTTCTTCATAACGTAAAAGAATATAGCGGGCACAAATTTCTCCATATGTCTGGCGAATCGTGAACACGCAAAGTTCGCCGCAAAACGACCGCCGGGCGAGCCGCAAGGCCATCTCTAGCAGGCAAAACTCAGTGCACAGGAGGCAAAAAGCAGGCTGAAAATTTATCTGGAGCGAGCCATCCACCATGCACGGTCACATCTTGCGCTCCCAGGATGCTGGCATATGGCTCCGCAGTGTGGGCTTTTTTTAACGTGTCAGCTGCTGATAATAGTGTTGCCATCTGCAGCCTGTGCTGTCAAAGCATAAGTCGCTATAAGCCCAACACTCATGTAGGGACGACCGCCTTAAGAACATAAAATATGACAAACGGGAAATCCCTCAGGAGGTTGCTACGCTATTCTATTAATTATTTTGAGATTAGGTGGTCACTAGGACCTAAGCGTACCTTTACAACCACACTGACTAATTTTAAAACTCACATTTTTATTTCAATCTCATAAAAAAAATTAAAAAAAAACTTCTTTGGAACAATTGTTAAAACTCTCAGGAATGGAATCAGGGGCATGTGCTATTTGCATTTGTATACATGTGTATATATTGACACTCCGTCCTGCAACTAATTAGTGGGATAATCCCACCTCTAGATATACAATGTTACAGTAAACACCCTGCCTCGATTCCTGCCTAAAAACTAGCTCCTGTGTCCCTACATGTTTCGCTGAGATCTGTCGGCATCTTCAGGGGAAACTATACAGGTACTAACTGGGGGGCGGGGTCTGGGCTTTTAAATCCTCGGTTGTGCTGGGTGAGGATTTCTAGACCAATCAGATGACCGTAAGGTTAGAATGGCAGCCACAGCCTCCAATGGGCGGGTACCTAAACATACGTGGCATCTGCCTGCCCTCTGACGTCACCATCCTGAGTCGCAGGTGTCTACCACATCCATCCTCGCCCCTGATGTAATCAGAAATGCACCGCTTACACTTCCTGGTCGGCGCAGAGATGCATCGTCTCCTAATGCCTTCTGCGTCTGTGCCCTAAAGACCTCCTTAAGAAGGCACCTGGCCTTTCATCACTGAGCCCATCGGGAGAAACGCTGTCAGAACCCACAAAGCCACAATTCTGTTGCTCCACATCCTGCCTCTTTTTCTCTCTCCTCCCATTTGTCCTCCACTCCACCTTCCACCATGCCATTCTAGAATTAATCTGGCACAAGGCATGATTCTGTGACCCAAATTTTTTATGACGCCAGATAATTCTCTTGCCCAACTGCTGACCGCTGGCTTGTCGGAACTGCTAGCCCGCCAACTACTGCCATATAAATTGGTGGACTCAGAGGCCTTTAGAAAATTTGTGGCCATTGGCACACCGCAATGGAAGGTCCCCTAAAGGAAATATTTCTCCCAGAAGGGCATCCCTAAACTATATGGCCATGTTCAGCGACAGGTTAATATATCTCTGGCACACAGTGTTGGTGCCAAGATCCATCAGACCACAGACACGTGGTCTAGCAAACACGGGCAGGGAAGGTACATAACTTTTAATGCCACTGGGTGAACTTTCTGACTGCCGTCAAGCAAGTAACCTGTGGCACCCATGTGGATTTGGTGTTACCGCCATTGATTGCATGCAGGCCTGCCTCTTCTTCTTCTACTCCTCCTACAAAATTCTCTGTCTCCTTCTCTGCTGACTCCTCCTTTTCTACTGCTACCGCCTTTTCCGCAGCACCCCCCAAGCTCCCAGAACCTATTGGACGTGCCAGGTAAGATGTTGCCATGCTGTGCTGCGGCTGTCGTGCCTGGAAGCCAAGAGCCACACCAGTCCTGCACTCCTTTCAGCTCTACGGTCACAGCCCAATCAGTGGCTAACTCCGCTCAATTTGACAGTTGGCAAAGTGGTGTGCGACAACGGTGCCAATCTGCTGAGCACACTGAAACAGGGCAAAATGACACACGTGCAGTGCATGGCACACGTCATGAACTTAGACGTTGCCAAATACCCCGGGGTCCAGGACGTCTTGTGGCAGGCCAGGAAAATGGCCATTTTAGAAGATCTTACACGCCCATGGCTTGCCTTGCTGACGTTCAGTGGTGACACCACATGCCTATCAGACGTCTGATTTGTGACTGCCCGACGAGTTGGAACTCCACCTTGTATATGCTTGATAGGCTTCTCCAGCAGAAATGTGCCATTAACGACTACCTGTACGAACTCTGTGGCAGGATTGGTTCTAGGGAGCTTGGATTTTTTTCACCACGCGAGTGGCTGCTCATGCGTGATGCATGCAGACTCTTGCGGCCATTTGATGAGATCACCAAACTGGTCAGTCGCAGCCCGGGTGCCATCAATGACATCGTACCTTAAGCCTTCTTTCTGGAGCATGCATTGCATCGTGTTATTGATCAAGCCGTCGAGGGGCAGGAAGATGAGGAAGTCGCATTGCTGAATGAATTCCCGGGGGATGGGGGGGGGGGGCTACTCCATATGAGACAAGTCAGCAGGAGTCTAAAGAGGAGTCAGAGGTGGATGGTGCCTGGGGGGAAGAGGAGGAGAAAGAAGAGCAGGCTTTAAACTTTTCTGGGATCCCTGGTGTTGTTCGTGGATGGGGGGAGGAGACCGAGGACGACATTCTCCTGGGCGATGAGCAGGAGCCAGGCCACTCCATCGCTTCCAATTTAGTGCAAATGGGGGCCTTCGTGCTCCATTGTTTGAAGAGGGACCCCCGTATAAAAAGCATAAAGGGAAAGGACCAGTACTGGATGGCAATGTACTCAGACCCCCGGTACAAACACAAAATGGCCGACATGTTACCAGCTTAACAGAGGGCTGCCAGAATGCAGCATTTCCAGGCCTTGCTGCGAGAGATGCTGCATTCTGCTGTTGTGGGTGCTGGCAAAGGAATTTCCACCCACAGAGAAACAGTTGTGAGTACCATTCCTACAGCACATGCAAGAAGAGGGCAGTTTGAAGATGTGTTGCTCACTTCGGATATGAGAAAAAAAATTCAGCCAACCCATCGAGAGCCGCCTCCTGGATCCAGCCTCAGGGAATGCCTAGACTGACAGGTGTCTGACTACATCAGGTTAACGGCCGATGTGGACACTCTGAGAAGCAAGGAACCCTTGGACTACTGGGTGTGCAGGCTTGACCTGTGGCCAGAGCTGGCACAATTTGCCATGAAACTCTTGGCTTGCCCCTCGTCGAGTGTCCTGTCCGAAAGGACGTTCAGCGCTGCAGGGGGTTCATGACCGATAAGCGCACTCGCCTAGCTCACAACAGTGTGGACTACCTGGCAATTCTAAAAATGAATGAGGCATGGATCTTGGAGGAATTCAACACCTGTGTCGACCACGTTTAATTGTATTTCCTCATGACAGCCCACAAATATCCACCACCACCCAGAACAAATAATGGTCCCTGTCTTAGGTAAATACAGCAGCAAAAAAGGCCTTTTCTTCCGGTGAATGTCTAATGTTTGGGACCTCGGAGGAATTCAACACGTGACGACCGCGTGTTATCGAATTTCAACTATTATCATTAGTTGTTTTTTTTTTTTATAGAGGGAAGATTTCTTTAGCCATGTTTTTAATCCAATATTATATTTTTTGTTCTTTTAAACATATGTACGTATTTGACATCTATTTGTACTGGCCTGCACTAAAATTGATATCCAATGACTGTTTAATATACCTCCAGCCACATAATTACTTGTTCTTTTCTGTCCAGTGAATGCCTAATGTTAGGGACCTCAGAGGAATTCAACACCTGTGACGACCACGTGTTATTGAATTTTAACTATTATCATTTGGGGGGTTTTCAAGAGGGGGGATTTCGTTAGCCATGCTTTTAATCCAATTTAATATTTTTAGCTATTTTAAACATATGTATTTGACATCTATCTGTACTGGCCTGCAGTAAAATTGATATCCAATGACCGTCTAATATACCTCCAGCCACATAATTATAATACTTGTTCTTTTCTGTCCAGTGAATGCCTAATGTTTGGGGCCTATACTCCACTGGCCTTCAGTAAAATTGATATCCATTGACCATCTAATATACCTTCAGCCACATAATCACTTGATCATTTATGTACAGTGAATGCATAATATTTGGAGCCTGTAATCTAACTGGCCAATAGTAAAATTAGCCAGATTATTAGTTGTTCTTTTCTGTATGGTAAATGAATAATTTTTGGGGCCTGTAGTCCACTGTAGTCTAATATACCTCCAGCCACAACATAATTATTAGTGATGAGTAAGCATGCTCAGCCGAACTGCTGTTCGGTTCGAGCATCGCTATGCTTGGCTGTTCCGAGTGCTTGGCAGAATAATTTAGGTGCTCGAATACAATGGAAGTCAATGGGAGAACCCCAGGCACCCCCTGCTAAGGCCTCTTTCACACTTGCGTTGTCCGGATCCGGTGTGTACTCCACTTGCCGGAATCACACACCGGATCCGGAAAAACGCAAGTGTACTGAAAGCATTTGAAGACGGATCCGTCTTCAAAATGCTGTCAGTGTTACTATGGCAGCCAGGACGCTATTAAAGTCCTGGTTGCCATAGTAGGAACGGGGAGCGGGGGAGCGGTATACTTACAGTCCGCGCGGCTCCCGGGGCGCTCCAGAGTGACGTCAGAGCGCCCCATGCGCATGGATGACGTGCCATGCGATCACGTCATCCATGCGCCTGGGGCGCCCTGACGTCACTCTGGAGCGCCCCGGGAGCCGCACGGATGGTAAGTATGCTGCTCCCCGCTACACTTTACCATGGCTGCCAGGACTTTAGCGTCCCGGCAGCCATGGTAACCACTCTAAAAAAGCTAAACGTCGGATCGGGCAATGCGCCGAAACGACGTTTAGCTTAAGGCCGGATCTGGATCAATGCCTTTCAATGGGCATTAATTCCGGATCCGGCCTTGCGGCAAGTCTTCAGGATTTTTGACCGGAGCAAAAAGCGCAGCATGCTGCAGTATTTTCTCCGGCCAAAAAACGTTCCGTTCCGGAACTGAAGACATCCTGATGCATCCTGAACGGATTTCACTCCATTCAGAATGCATTAGGATAAAACTGATCAGGATTCTTCCGGCATAGAGCCCCGACAACGGAACTCTATGCCGGAAGACAAGAACGCAGGTGTGAAAGAGCCCTAAGAAGAGAACAGGGTGTCTGGTTCATAAAAAAAGGTTAGAAATTGATGGAATCCCCTTCAAAATGGTTTGGCAACAGCATTAACAGGATGGCTGGTTGAGTCTTAGACTCCTAAAATGTACTACTTACAATAGACAACCACACAAAGGCTATGTGCCAAAAGCCAGGTATGTACAATCCATCAATCTTTCCATGAGACATATAACTAGAAATGTCGCAAACATTAAATTTTCCGATCGCGAATGGCGAACGCGAATTTCCGCAAATGTTCGCGAACGGGCGAACCGCCATAGACTTCAATAGGCAGACGAATTTTAAAACCCACAGGGACTCTTTCTGGCCACAATAGTGATGGAAAGGTTGTTTCAAGGGGACTAACACCTGGCCTGTGGCATGCCGGAGGAGGATCCATGGCAAAACTCCCATGGAAAATTACGTAGTTGACGCAGAGTCGGGTTTTAATCCATAAAGGGCATAAATCACCTAACATTCCTAGATTGTTTGGAATTACATAGTAACATAGTAACATAGTACATAAGGCCGAAAAAATACATTTGTCCATCCAGTTCGGCCTGTCATCCTGCAAGTTGATCCAGAGGAAGGCAAAAAAAAACTGTGAGGTAGAAGCCAATTTTCCTCACTTTAGGGAGATAAAAAATTCCTTCCCGACTCCAATCAGGCAATCAGAATAACTCCCTGGATCAACGATCTCTCTCTAGTAGCTATAGCCTGTAATATTATTACACTCCAGAAATACATCCAGGCCCCTCTTGAATTCCTTTATTGTACTCACCATCACCTCCTCAGGCAGAGAGCTTTACGTGCTTTAAAACATCAAGTATGATGTTGTATCGATCAGGTAGTGTAGCGGTTAAGCCCGCTTCACAGTGACAGACCAAACTATGACAGACCAAACTCCCTGTTTAACGCACCGCAAACAACCGCAAACAGTCCATTTGCACAACCGCACACTCCCCATTTGCACAAGGCTGGATACCAAGCTAGCCATGTCCCGTTCCTTGCCCTCACTGATGTTATTGAAGGTCTCTTCCTCCACCCAGCCACGTACAACACCAAGGGTCCCCGAAAGGTGACAACAAGCCCCCTGGGACACCTGCTGTGTTTGGTCTTCCACCTCCTCAAAGCCACCTTCCTCCTCTGATTCCTCTTCTTCAGACTCCTCTCTCTGCGTTGCCTCTCTCTGCGTTATTCTAAGGTGTGTTAAGTAGTACTATTCCTATCAGTTTAATCCCTGTTACGTCCCCTATCAGGGGACGTGTATATGGCATCGATTTTAGGAACCAGGAGATGGAAAAAGATGCTTGGTCGGTCCTCCTACTTCCAATTTGGGGCACTGCGCGTGCAATCTAATGTGCCACCAGATATGAGTGGTGTGTTAGGAATAGTACTACTTATCAGTTTAATCCCTGTTATGTCCCCTATCAGGGGACGTGTATATAGCATCGATTTTAGGAACCGGGAGATGGAAAAAGATGCTTGGTCGTTCCTCCTACTTCCAATTTGGGGCACAAGCGTGCAATCTAATGTGCCACCAGATATGAGTGGTGTGTTAAGTAGTACTATTCCTATCAGTTTAATCCCTGTTACGTTCACTAGTATTATTATTATTATAAGGTGTGTTAAGTAGTACTATTCCTATCAGTTTAATCCCTGTTACGTCCCCTATCAGGGGACGTGTATCGAATAGATTTTAGGAACCGGGAGATGGAAAAAGATGCTTGGTTGGTCCTGCTACTTCCAATTTGGGGCACTGCGCGTGCAATGTACTGTGTATGCCACCAGATATGAGTGGTGTGTTAAGTAGCACTATTCCTATCAGTTTAATCCCTGTTACGGTCACTAGTATTATTATTATTATTATTATTATTATTATAAGGTGTGTAGTACTATTCCTATCAGTTTAATCCCTGTTACGTCCCCTATCAGGGGACGTGTATGGAATAGATTTTAGACAACCGCAAAGAGTTGTCAATAGTTGACACACTCATGACATAAATTTTATACCTCTATGCGTCAATCATGGTGTAGTGATGACTGTGCTCGTGCGCACGTTTGGGAGATTGCAGGCAATGGGGTTTTTTCAAAGCCTATGGTCATGCTGAGGTAGTTTATTGACAGTTAAATGACCCAGAAAACAATGATTCTGCAGTGTGGGCCCATTATTATCCAGCCGATCACTTTTGGTCTGTTCACAATGAAGCAACGACCTTATCATCTGGGGTGTGCCAACATTGCCATTGCCAACACACTCATGAGGTGGTCGCTTCATTGTGATACGCAAGCCCCTTCACCACAACAAGATCACGAAGGGGAATTGACACATATGTGCCTTTTTTTTTGTTTGGTTTTTGCAGCCACAATGCAGCACCAGATGCCAGAAAAATTAGGCATGTACACATGCCTGAAAAATTAGGTATTGTCGCAGCCGCTGCTGTAGAAGCGGCCAGAAAAATTGATGTTTCCCAGGCAGAAAGTGCCCAAAAAAATTGTGGTTTGAACCCTAGTTGGTGGCGGATAAGTCACGCAAGTCATCCGGCATTCAGAGATAAAATGCAGCAGCGTGTGGACCATTTTTAGCCCAAGGCAACTCATCTCATCAGGCCTTTTTCGAATGTATCGCCCACTGTCAGTCCCTTCGGGATCCATGCCTCATTCATCTTAATAAAGGTGAGGTAATCTGACAGGACACTTGAAGCGGGGCAGGCCAGAAGTTCTATTGCAAATTGGGATAGCTCAGGCCACAGGTCAAGCCTGCACACCCAATAGTCAAGGGGTTCATCGCTCCTCAGAGTGTCGATATCTGCAGTTAAGGCGAGGTAGTCTACTACCTGTTGGTCGAATCGTTCTCTAAGGCTGGATCCCGAAGGGCTGTGGCAATGCGTAGGACTTAAAAAGCTCTGCATGTCCTCCATCAACAACACATCTGTAAAGCACCCTGTCCTTGCCGGCGTGGTCGTGAGAGGAGGAGGGTTACTTTCACCTCTTCCCCTGTTAGATCCCCGTTGTGCTGTGACATCACCCTTATATGCTGTGTAAAGCATACTTTTTAACTTGTTTTGGAACTGCTGCATTCTTTCAGACTTCCGGTAATTCGGTAACATTTCAGGCACTTTCTGCTTATACCGGGGGTCTAGTAGCACGGACACCCAGTACAAGTCGTTCTACTTCAGCCTTTTTATACAAGGGTCCCTCAACAGGCACGACAGCATGAAAGACCTCATTTGCACAAGGTTGGATGCCGAGCTACTCATGTCCCATTCCTCGTCCTCAGTGATCTCACTGAAGGTATGTTCTTCCCCCCAGCCACGTACAACACCACAGGTACCAGATAGGTGACAACGAGCATCCTGGGATGCCTGTTGTGGTTGGTCTTCCTCCTCCTCCTCAAAGCCACATTCCTCCTCTGACTCCTCTTCCTCACACTCCTCTTCCAGCGTTGCCGCAGGTCCAGCAAGCAATGCTGATAAGGCTGTTTCTGGTGGTGATGGTGACCACAACTCTTCCTCTTCACACTCATCTACGGCCTGATCCAGCACTCTTCGCAGGGCACGCTCCAGGAAGAAAACAAATGGGATGATGTCACTGATGATGCCTTCGGTGCGACTGACTAGGTTTGTCACCTTCTCAAAAGGACGCATGAGCCTACAGGCTTTGCGCATGAGCGTCCAGTAACGTGGCAAAAAAATTCCCAGCTCCGCAGAGGCTGTCCTAGCACCCCGGTCATACAAATTCTCGTTGACGGCTTTTTCTTGTTGGAGCAGGCGGTTGAACATTAGGAGTGTTGAATTCCAACGTGTCGGGCTGTCGCAAATCAAGCGCCTCACTGGCATGTTGTTTCGGCGCTGAATGTCTGAAAAGTGCGCCATGGCCATGTAGGAAAGCCTGAAATGGCCACACACCTTCCTGGCCTGCTTGAGGACGTCCTGTAAGCCTGGGTACTTATGCACAAAGCGTTGTACGATCAGATTCAACACATGTGCCATGCACGGCACATGTGTCAACTTGCCCAAATTCAATGCCGCCAACAATTTGCTTCCGTTGTCACACACCACTTTGCCGATCTCCAGTTGGTGCGGAGTCAGCCACTGATACACCTGTGCGTTCAGTGCTGGTCCGGTGTGACTCTCTGCTTTCAGGCAAGTCAACCCCAAGACGGAATGACACTGTTGTATCCGGAATGTGGAATAGCCCCTGGGGAGCTGGGGGGGTGCCGTTGATGTGGAGCAAGACGCAGCAGCAGAAGAGGACTCAGCCGAGGAGGTTATGGAAGAGGATGGAGTAGGAGGAGTAGAGGAGGTGGCAGCAGGCCTGCCTGCAAGTCGTGGCGGTGTCACCAACTCTTCTGCAGAGCCACGCATTCCATTCTTGGCAGCCGTGAGCAGGTTTACCCAATGCGCAGTGTAGTTGATATACCTGCCCTGACCGTGCTTTGCAGACCAGGTGTCAGTGGTCAGATGGACCCTTGCCCCAACACTGTGTGCCAGACATGCCATGACTTCCTTTTGCACAATCGAGTACAGGTTGGGGATTGCCTTTTGTGCAAAGAAATTTTGTCTGGGTACCTTCCACTGCGGTGTCCCAATGAAGGCCTCAGACCCCACCAGCTTGTATGGTAAAATCTGGCGGGCTAAGAGTTCAGACAAGCCAGCTGTCAGACGCCAGGCAAGGGGGTGACTTTGTGACATTGGCTTCTTACGCTCGAACATGTCCTTGACAGACACCTGACTGTGGGCAGATGAGCAGGAACTGCTGAAGGTGAAAGGCGGAGTGGCGGGTGGTTGAGAGGGGGCAAGGAGAAAAGCAGTGGTTGATGTGGCTGAAGATGCTGGACCAGAAGGAGGATGGTGGCTTTGAGTTTGTGTGCTGCTTGTACTCATGTGTTGATCCCATTGGCGTTTGTGAGGTGAGATCATGTGCCTTCGCAAAGCAGTTGTACCGAGGTGGGTGTTGGACTTCCCACGACTCAGTTTCTTTTGGCAGAGGTTGCAAATGGCATCGCTGTTATCAGAGGCAGACACACACAAAAAATGCCACACTGCTGAGCTTTGCAATAATGGCATTCTGGTGGTGGCAACAGCATGCGTTGATTGGCGTGCTGTCTGGCTGACCCCGGGTGCCGATACATGCTGTCTGACTGTGCCACTAGCTCCTTGCGACGACCTCCCCCTGCTTCCAACTCGTCTCCTCCTCCTCTCTGTCTCTCCATCCAAACTTTCCCCCTGTTCTTCTTCTCTTCGAGCGGGCACCCACATGACATCCACGGACACATCGTCATCATCAACCGCTTCACTTGTATCTGACAACTCAGCAAAGGTAGCAGCAGCGGGTACAACATCATCATCATCACACTGTACGTCCATGTGTGTAATGCTGCCTGACTGAGACATATCCCTGTTATCTACATCCTCTGGCAATAATGGTTGCGCATCACTAATTTCTTCCAACTGATGTGTAAATAACTCCTCTGACAGATCAAGTGAAGCGGCTGTGGTGCTAGTGTTGGTGGTGGCAGCAGGCGGGCGAGTGGTAACTTGAGAGGTGCCCGAAGCTGAGCTGGAGGAGGATGGTGTGTCAAGGTTCCGAGCGGAAGCTGTAGAAGATTGGGTGTCCTGTGTTAGCCAGTCAACTATGTCCTCAGAACTTTTCGAGTTCAGGGTACGTGGCATCTGAACACTGGGCATTATTCTAGGGCCAAAGGGAATCACAGCGCCATGACCACGACAACCCCTGCGGGGTGGCCTGCCTCTGCCTGTCATTTTTTTTCTCGATTAGTTAAGTTGTACTATGCGTGCAAGCTACTGTGACACCAGATATGAATGGCGCTGAAGTGACACTATGCACTGGCACTGGGCCTTAAACACACAAACACGTGTGTGCAACTGACTGCTAGTTATGGCCAATCCAGCAGTAGTGGCCATGCTTGCATACTGTATAAAAAAGCACCAGCCTATGTGAGCTCCCACAGTCCTGGCCATCAGAGAGGCTGGCATTGTTTACTATATAGTGTGCAAGCATGACCACTGCTGCAGGATTGCAGGGTGGTCCTAACCATGGAAATGAGTAGTTTATCATTTGAAGGAAAAATGAATCTAGCCAGCAAAGGAAGCAATATGGCTAATAACAATACATTAGTAAGTGGTTTGTATTAACTTTCTCTACATGATAAATGACATTTGCTGAAGTGACAAACCCCTTTAACCTCTTTGGGACATATGGCGTACTAATACGTCATCATGTCCTGGTACTTAAGGACACATGACGTGCCAGTACATCATGTGTAGTTCCGATTACCGCTGCGCGGCGGGCGGTGATCAGAACTGGGTGCCTGCTGAAATCAATCAGCAGGCACCCTGGGACAATGCGCAGGGGTTCCTATGACCCCACAGTATCGGCGATCGCCAATCATTAATTTAGACCTGCAGTTTGCGGTGTTTATGGGTCGTTGCGGCGGGGATTGGTGGTGCCATCGGGTCCCCGTGCTGCTGTAATGGGGACCCGATGGCATGGAAGGCAGCACAATGCCTTCCTTAGGCATTGGCACTGCCTTCCAGTGAAGAGACTGTGAGATCCAGCCCCGTGGATCTCACAGGTAGGAATCTGTATGAGTAATACACACTGTATTACTCATACAGCCAATGCATTCCAATACAGAAGTATTGGAATGCATTGTAAAGGGGATGAAACCCCCAAAAGTTGAAGTCCCAAAGTGGGACAAAAAATAAAGTGAAAAGAAAGTTGAAAAAAAAATAATAAAATAAAGTTTTCCCCCCAAAAATTTTAGTTTCATATAAAAAAAAAAAATGTCAATTCCCACAAATAAAGTAAAAAAAAGTTGGTAAAAAATAGGGGAAAAAAACAACAGTAGACATATAAGGTATCGCCGCGTCCAAATCGACCGGCTATATAAAAATATCACATGACCTAACCCCTCAGATGAAGACCGTAAAAATAAAAAATAAAAACGGTGCTAAATGAACCATTTTTTTTTGTCACCATACATCAATAAAAGTACAACAGCAAGCTAACAAAAAGGCGTATGCCCACCAAAATAGTACCAATCTAACCGTCATCTCATCCCGCAAAAAATTAGCCCCTACCTAAGACAATCGCCCCAAAAAATAGAAAAACTATGGCTTAGAATATGGAGACACTAAAACATTATTTTTTTAGTTTAAAAAAAGCTATTATGTAAAATAAATTTAAAAAAGTATACATATTAGGTATCTCCGCATCCATAATAACCTGCTCTATAAACATATCACATGACCTAACCCCTCAGATGAACACCATAAAAAAACAGTGTAAAAAAGCAATTTTTTGTCACCTTACATCACAAAAAGTGCAATAGCAAGCGATCAAAAAGTCATATGCACCCCAAAATAGTGCCAATCAAACCATCATCTCATCCCACAAAAATCATACCCTACCCAAGATAATCACCCAAAAACTGAAAAAACTATGTCTCTCAGGAGTGTGGTGGGGGCGGAGCCTGCGCCAGTCTGAGATGGCCGCACTTTGCTGAGCTCCTGCACTACCGCCGTCTATATCACTAGCTATCAGCAGCTATCAGCCTCACCATGGTGAAAATTGGCAACCCTAAACTCGGTGAACACCCGACTCTGCAAAAAATTCTGCCAGCGAGTGGCGAAATGGACAAGTTTATTAAAAAAGCGGCGTCCTCGTTCGTGGCGCGAGAACCTAAGATGGCGCCGAATCAGCCTACACAGCCTCACAGAGCCAGCGCACAGGAGAAGTCCGACGATGAAAGTGACGCCGACGAGCCGCAAGGTAAAGGGACTCTCCCCATAACCCGGCACTACTTAAAACATACCCTGTGCAAGGCCATGGAGCTGATCCTCAGCGAGATAGCGGCCATGCGCCAAGACATGAGGCTAGTGGGGGACAGAGTGGAGGCCCTTGAGACCCACCAGGCCATGGTTCTGGAACACCAGAAAGCCACGTCTACTTCACTACAAAAGTGCAGCGCTTATCTCAACGAGCTACATAATGCCCTGGAAGACCAGGAGAACAGAGGGCGCCGCAACAACCTCCGGATACGTGGGATCCCTGAAACGGTTGCCCCAGGAGATGTCCCAAATGCGGTCAAACATCTCTGCATATCACTCCTGGGCCCAAATTTCACTCCAGAAATAACATTGGAGAGAGCCCACAGGGCTCTACGCCCCAAGCCTAAAGCAGAAGATCCCCCCAGGGACATAATCTGTAAATTTCTCAATTTCCAGGTGAAGGCTGCGGTGCAAGAAGCGGCCAGAAACCGCCCTGATATTGTATTTGAAGGGGCACAAATATCCATCTATCAAGACTTAGCTCCCTCCATGCTCAGAAAGCGCCGGATCATGAAACCCTTGACAGAATGGCTACGTGCTAATAGGATCCAATATAAATGGAACTTTCCGTTTGGGTTATCTTTTACCCAGGATGGACGTTGTTTTAACATCTCTTCACACTCGGATCTGGATGCAATGTATGACGTCCTGCAAATCCCTCCCTTCCAGATTGAAAATTGGGACTTATTTCAGGACGTTGCTGCACTCCCAGAAGTCCCAACCGTTACGCCTTTCACCTTGATGCACACCCCTAAAGCCCATAAAACGGGTAAGAGAGGAAGACAACTGACCCCAAAGAGACTTACCCAAGACCGGTGAACTTAATTAGGATCAGTCCGCTGTCTCGTTCGTTATAACTTGACTGCCAGAATTTTTTCCATTTACCTTTGAACGGATGACAACGGACATCTCACGGAATGGACTTGTCTCAGCGAAACCTGGAGAAGTCTTAACCATTTGATGTAACCTACTGTCTGTCTGTTTTCCCTTATGTTTTCCATCCCCACCTCCCTTGTGACCCTTCGTCACTGGCTCATATCTGTCTTTCGCTCTTACGTTTCATACCTATCTGGTCTGTCAGCTCTGTCCAATTTCTCAATGCTAATTTTGCTCAGTCCCTGTCACTAGTTAGCTGGCCTTTCTCATAAATACTCAACAACTTCTTTCTTATTATAGGGACCTTTCATCCCATGTAGGCTGCTTATTAACGTGCTAGACGGCACACGATTTGGTCTGTAGACCTCATTCCCCCCAAGATGACTAGCTTAGGGGTGACCCTACGCTTGAAATGTTTTTTTTCCTGTTCTAATGTTTTCTTTTTTTCCCCGGTTTGTTCTAAGGTACATGATACTATTGTCACATCACAGTAGAGGATTCCACTCCAACTTATGGATCTTATCCTTTTCTTCTGACCAGCTGACTAACACTTCACCGGTAAGTGCTCTCCCCTGGGGGACTGACACATTGATGCGCCTCGATCCCCACTCACTAAACAACCATGGCTGATCTACAAATTGCCACCTACAATGTGAGAGGACTTAACTCTCCTTCTAAGAGAAGCCAAATTTTGGCGATGCTACGCAAAGAGGGATCAGATGTGTTGCTTCTCCAGGAGACACACTTCAGGTTCAACCATTACCCCAACCTGGAATTCTCACATTATCCTGTGTGGTTCCATTGTGGTGGTAATTCATCGGCGTCCGGAGGTGTTAGCATCAGTTTTAAAAGAAAAATCCCATTTAAATACTCAGAACATACTCAAGATCCAGAGGGGAGATATCTCTTAGTGAAAGGGAATATAGGCCCTCAGATATACACATTTATTAATTTGTACGCTCCCAACAACAAACAAACATTCTGGTTTTTCAACATGTATAAAATCATTGAGTCCTTTAAAGAAGGTATTGTTGTGCTGGGAGGCAACTTTAATATTGCGCTTGACCCTCTGCTAGACATATCCTCCCATAAATCAGCTCACTCTCTGAACTCACTGAGAAGGGTGAGAGATGTTTTCTGGAACCTACACCTGGTCGACTCTTGGCGTACCCTGCATCCTAGCGATGTAGACTACACCTTCTTTTCGCATGTACACAATACATACCACCGTATCGACTACTTATTTGTGTCCAAGAAGCACCTCCAGCACTGTTCAGAGGCCAAGATCGGCTCTATCCATATATACGATCACGCACCTGTTTTCCTCACGGTTACGTCCCCTACACGCAATACCTCATGCCTTAACTGGCGTCTAAACGAATCCATTATAGGAGACCCCAAAATCATTACAAAAATCTCTTCCCTACTAGAGGAGTACTTTAAATTGAATACTGACCCTTCTCTTTCCCCTCAAACTCTTTGGGATGCACATAAACCCTTCATAAGGGGACACTTCATTAGTATTGGATCATACATTAAGAAGCTCAGGAAACAAAAGATAGCATCTCTTCTCACTAGAATTAAAAAACTTGAGACCCTACACAAACGCTCCTTAGCCGATTCTCAACGTCAAGACCTCTCTAGTCTTAGAGCAGAACTGAAAGCTTTATTGGATGCTAAATCTGCCAAATACTATCTAAATTTGCAGCATAAATTTTATGCTCACAGCGATAACACTACTAAGTTCTTGATGAATAGAATTAAGGCAAGAAGAGACAGCAATTATATACATCAGCTAAGCTCCCCAAATGGTGAAACCATTTTCGCCACAAACCAAATAGCTAATCAATTTAGAGCATTTTATGAAGAGCTTTACAACATCCCGCCCCCTCCATCCTCTGAGACCCACCTGTCTTTAATCTCCTCCTTTTTAGAGGCGAATACCCTCCCTATGCTCACTGATAATCAGAGAACCCTACTGGCAGCTCCCTTCTCAATCGAGGAGCTTTCCGTAGCTCTCTCCCAACTGCCCCTGGGAAAAAGCCCTGGCCCCGACGGCCTCCCGTCATCATATTACAAAACCTTTAAGACTCAGCTACTCCCGCACCTTCTTAATGTATGCAATTCTGCATTACAAGGTAATGCCCTATCTAGGGATATGACGACTGCACACATAGCACTGATCCCCAAAGAAGGGAAGGATCCCAAACTCTGCGCAAATTACAGACCCATTTCCCTCCTGAATATGGATCTCAAACTGTTAGCTAAAATGTTGGCCAACCGGCTGGCAAACTTCCTTCCCTCTTTGATACATGGGGACCAGGTAGGCTTTGTCCGCAATAGGGAGGGCAAAGATAACACTACAAGAGTTATCAACGCAATGTGCCATGCCAAACACACTTCCTCTCCTCTCCTCTTACTTAGCACCGACGCAGAACTGCAAAAAAGCGTTTGACAGAATCAATTGGATATACTTGAGACAAGCTCTACTGGGCTTTGGTCTGCCTGGTCCCTTTGTTCAAGCGATCTTTGCTATGTATGCACAGGCCACTGCCCTGGTAATGGTTAATGGTAGTCTTTCATTAACCTTTTGCATACACAATGGTACCCGCCAGGGTTGTCCCTTGTCCCCCCTCCTATTTGTATTGGCAATGGAACCCCTCCTGTCCACGTTTAGGAAAGATCATAATATTAAAGGCTTTACTTTGGGAGGAAGGGATCACAAAATCGCGGCGTTCGCAGATGATGTTATAATCATGACGACAAATCCCACTACTTCCCTATCTTACATACAAAATCACCCACAACAATATAGCTCCATCTCAAACTTTAAGATAAATACTAGCAAATCGGTGATTCTTACGCTAGGAATATCTACTCATACCAAGTCCTTACTGATGAAAAACTCCCCCTTTAATTGGTCTTCCCCAACTATCACTTATCTAGGAGTCAAAATCGGCCCTCAAATCTCAGATCTCTTCTCCCTAAACTACATCCCCCTTAAAAACTCTCTATTTACAGCCATAGACAACTTGCAGACCAGGGCGCCCATGCTATCCTGGTTTGGGCGTAAAAATCTTCTTACTTCATTAATCTTACCGCGCCTGACATACCTTCAACAGGTCCTCCCAATTCCTATACCTAGCTCCTTCTACACATCCTTGAAACAAAAGTTTAGAACTTTCATATGGAATGGCAAGAAAGCCAGACTCTCATACAAACTTTTGGCCCATCCACGCCAGCTAGGCGGCCTTGGCCTCCCAGACCCGGAACTGTATGGAAAAGCGATACTGTTAGCTAGAGCGGTTGACTGGCTCTGCAACCCTACTGACAAACCTTGGGTAAGCCTAGAACAAAGCATACTAGACATTCCTTTTCGGACAGCTTTATTAGGTCACCACTTTCCCCCACATATACTACTGCCTAACTATCCAATTCTAACTGGATGCCTGGAGATGGCTGAACTCCTCCCATTGCTCAATTCCATTCCCTTCCCCTATCCTGACGGTTGCAGATATCTTAGGTACGTCCTCTCCAATATTACTGCAATCCTCCTCCAAACGTATTAAATCCTCCTCTTTGCCCATCAGAAACCTCTTTGACTCCCCGGGGAAGCTCCTAGAGACCGAAGCCATACATACCTTACTTAACCCCATGTGACCTTACCTTGATCCCTCACATTAGGTCCTTTCTAATAAGAAACAATACCGAAGGTGAACTCCTTCGTCCAATAGGCTGGTTTGAAGCCCTCTTCATCAATCCTAAACCCCTGAGAAAACTAATATCGCAAATACATTGCAAACTGCGTACTCCACCACTTATCGCCAAGCCATCTTTCATACACAACTGGGAAAGAGAAACTGGGATAACCATATCTTTCAGTGATTTGCCCGATTTATTTAACACCCCCCACAAGGTTTCCCGATGCGTGCGCATTCAGGAAAATGGATACAAAATACTGACCCATTGGTATATTACTCCAAGTGCTGGAGGTGCTCTGAGGAGACGGGGACCTTCCTTCATATTTGGTGGAACTGCCCAGTTATTAGCAAATGGTGGTCGGACATTTTTCGCTTAAGCAACCAAATATGCCGTGAATCTGTAAAGATGTCTCCACTTGGCGCATTGCTGTCCCACTACAGGTCCTTCTAAAAAAATTAGCATATTGTGATAAAGTTCATTATTTTCTGTAATGTACTGATAAACATTAGACTTTCATATATTTTAGATTCATTACACACCAACTGAAGTAGTTCAAGCCTTTTATTGTTTTAATATTGATGATTTTGGCATACAGCTCATGAAAACCCCAAATTCCTATGTCAAAAAATTTGCATATCATGAAAATGTTCTCTAAACGAGCTATTAACCTAATCATCTGAATCAACTAATTAACTCTAAACACCTGCAAAAGATTCCTGAGGCTTTTAAAAACTCCCAGCCTGGTTCATTACTCAAAACCGCAATCATGGGTAAGACTGCCGACCTGATTGCTGTCCAGAAGGCCATCATTGACACCCTCAAGCAAGAGGGTAAGACACAGAAAGAAATTTCTGAATGAATAGGCTGTTCCCAGAGTGCTGTATCAAGGCACCTCAGTGGGAAGTCTGTGGGAAGGAAAAAGTGTGGCAGAAAACGCTGCACAACGAGAAGAGGTGACCGGACCCTGAGGAAGATTGCCGCATTCCCCAGGTCAAGCCACTTTTGAACCAGAAACAGCGGCAGAAGCGCCTGACCTGGGCTACAGAGAAGCAGCACTGGACTGTTGCTCAGTGGTCCAAAGTACTTTTTTCGGATGAAAGCAAATTTTGCATGTCATTCGGAAATCAAGGTGCCAGAGTCTGGAGGAAGACTGGGGAGAGGGAAATGCCAAAAGTCCAGTGTCAAGTACCCACAGTCAGTGATGGTCTGGGGTGCCATGTCAGCTGCTGGTGTTGGCCCACTGTGTTTTATCATGGGCAGGGTCAAAGCAGCTAGCTACTAGGAGATTTTGGAGCACTTCATGCTTCCATCTGCTGAAAAGCTTTATGGAGATGAAGATTTCATTTTTCAGCACAACCTGGCACCTGCTCACAGTGCCAAAACCACTGGTAAATGGTTTACTGACCATGGTATTACTGTGCTCAATTGGCCTGCCAACTCTCCTGACCTGAACCCCATAGAGAATCTGTGGGATATTGGGAAGAGAAAGTTGAGAGACGCAAGACCCAACACTCTGGATGAGCTTAAGGCCGCTATCGAAGCATCCTGGGCCTCCATAACACCTCAGCAGTGCCACAGGCTGATTGCCTCCATGCCACGCCTCATTGAAGCAGTCATTTCTGCAAAAGGATTCCCGACCAAGTATTGAGTGCATAACTGAACATAATTATTTGAAGGTTGACTTTTTTTGTATTAAAAACACTTTTCTTTTATTGGTAGGATGAAATATGCTAATTTTTTGAGATAGGAAATTTGGGTTTTCATGAGCTGTATGCCAAAATCATCAATATTAAAACAATAAAAGGCTTGAACTACTTCAGTTGGTGTGTAATGAGTCTAAAATATATGAAAGTCTAATGTTTATCAGTACATTACAGAAAATAATGAACTTTATCACAATATGCTAATTTTTTTAGAAGGACCTGTATAAGGACGCAAATCAACCCCCTCCAAACTATCTCTTCAAACAGCTCTTGATTGCAGCTCGTCTACTCGTCCCCAAACACTGGCTTCAGACCTCATTGCCAACAATTGAACAATGGAAGCTTAAGGTGGACCAGCTCTATCGTTTTGAAGAGCTATCTGCTTGGGAATCTCGCACGCACCCAGCCTTCCTGAGGCGTTGGTCACTCTGGTCTACTTTTAGGTTTTCCAATAGCACATAGGCACATTTCCTCTGATGCTCTGTTGCCATAACTCACATAAAGTCTGAGCTTTCTAAGCTTAGACATGCCCATACTTATAGGTTTGCCTTTGACATCCTAGCCCAAACAACATCTAAGCTTCCTAGGATTAGACATGCCCATACATAGTTATAGGCCCTTGAACCTGATTGGATAGCATTCTCCACACACAACTTGTTGTGAATATGGTCAGCATAATTGTACAATGTACCTGACCTGCTCCTGTTGGTCACTGATGTGCGTGCTTCCTCTATATATATGCCTGAATCTTATGCTACTGAATATTATGTACCTTTTCCATGTTACATTATACCCTGTAACCTACTGTCGTGTTTTACGGCTTTGAAAATAAAAAAAACAAGTTTAAAAAAAAAAAAAACTGTCTCTCAGACTATGGATACATTAAAACATGATTTTTTTTGTTTTAAAAATGAAATCATTGGGTAAAACTTACATAAATAAAAGAATAGTGTCACGAGGGTGTCAAGAGCCACGTCTGACTCCGTTATACCCGGGGTCAGGAAGTCGCAGCGAGTGGCTGCGCGCTCTATGTCTAAAGATCACGCTGTTTCTTAATGATAGCTTTCTGTGTTTGCCTTGCAATCCTTTTTGTTTCACTCAGGGATCCGTAGCTTCTTCTCCTCAGCTGTTTCTTGTCACTCCCAACCTCCTTATATTCTCCTCTCTCACTTCTCTGGTTGCCAGATATAGAGCTTCCTGCCTGGACTTCTATACTGACCCACTGGAGCTGTGTAGCTGTTATTCCTGGTTGTTGTTCCAGAACGTTACACCCCGGATCCCTGTTGGTTGTTTGTTGTCCACTGTTGTCGCCCACCTGGGATTATATGTTTTGTCTGTATTGTCTGTCCTCTCCTTGGTGTTTTCCTTTAGTGTTAGTGGTGTGGACTAGTGTTCCCACCGCCCTATTCACTACCTAGGGCTCATCTTAGGGAAAGCAAGGGTTTAGGCACGTGATCGGCGTACGGGTAAGTAACCCGTCTAGGGACGTCAGGGCAGTCAGGTGCCAGCCTCAAGGTGAGCTAGGGGTCACCACCTTTCCCTCTCCCTTGGACAGGGCCTTCCCTTTTCCCTCCCTTTGCGCCACGTATTTGATCGGCACGCCGGTCGTGATAAATAGTATACATATTAGGTATCGCCGCGTCCGTGACAACCTGCTCTATAAAAATACCACATGATCTAACCTGTCAGATGAATGTTATAAGTAACAAAAAATAAAAACGGTGCCAAAACAGCTATTTCTTGTTACCTTGCCTCACAAAAATTATAATATAGAGCAACCAAAAATCATAATTACCCTAAAATAGTACCAACAAAACTGCCACCCTATCCCGTAGTTTCTAAAATAGGGTAACTTTTTTGGAGTTTCTACTCTAGGGGTGCATCAAGGGGACTTCAAATGGGACATGGTGTCAAAAAAACAGTCTAGCAAAATCTGCCTTCCAAAAACCGTATGGCATTCCTTTTCTTCTGCGCCCTGCCGTGTGCCCGTACAGCAGTTTACGACCACATACGGGGTGTTTCTGTAAACTACATCATCAGAGCCATAAATATTGAGCTTTGTTTGGCTGTTAACCCTTGCTTTGTAACTGATAAAAAAATATTAAAATGAAAAATCTGCTACAAAAGTGAAATTTAGATTTTTTTTCTCTATTTTCCATTATTTCTTGTGGAACACCTAAAGGGTTAACAAAGGTTGTAAAATTAGTTTTGAATACCTTGAGGGGTGTAGTTTCTAGAATGGGGTCATTTTTAGGTGGTTTCTGTAAGATGCAGCCATGAATCAACCAGCAGCATTTCTAGCACTTATATCTATGCAGACTGTCATGTTTCCCTCCGGCCACCAGAGGCCACTGTGACTGAACAGGAACCTGAGTTGTGCTGGCCAGTGGCTAAGAAAGAGTTAAGAAGTTTTTCCCGGGTTGTTCTATAAGTTGCTGGGGCCTTGCTGAAATAACAGGGAGAGATGGACTGCTGAGAGATAACAGTAAAAGACTGGAGCAGCAGGAGGCTATATTAGCTGAGTTTTCCCTGACAGCTGTGGAGCTGCACACAGAGGACTGTACCGTGTGTTCCAGAGGAGTGGGACCGAGTCAGAGACCAGTACAAGCTGGATCCTTCCTGCCAGAGCTGAAACTAGGTAAAGATCTGCATCTGCTGTGACCAGAGGGAGAAAGACAGACAAGCAAGCGACCGGACCTGAAGCCAGACTGCATTTTATTGGATTAAGGAGAATCTGCAGAACTGGGAGTGGCACCAGTGCCAAGCTGTAGAAGCGTCCCCTGAGTAGCAGGGGTAGATAGGAGTATATCAGCAGAGTGAAGCCTGGACTCTGATGTGTTTGCTGTGGAATGCATTTATTCTAACTCTTGTTCATGTATTCTGTGCAAACCTGTTTATACTGTTAATCCGATTTTCCGGCAGTTACATCTGGTTCTTTAATAAAGTTGGTTTATCCTCAGTCTCCTTGTCCGCTGTACTGTACTTGAATCCTGCTTTGCGGTCTCTCCCTCCTCTGACCACTACATTTCTATTATGTAAGCCTCACAAAGTGACTTCAGACCTGAACTGGTCCTTAAAAAGTGGGTTTTTGATAATTTCTGAACAATTTCAAGATTTGCTTCTAAATTTCTAAGCCTTGTAACATCCCCAAAAAATAAAATGTAATTCCCAAAATGATCCAAACATGAAGTAGACATATGGGGATTGTAGAGTAATAACTTTTTTTGTAGGTATTACTATGTATTACAGAAAAGTGACCCTGGTCATATTTGCAAAAAATGGCCTGGTCCTTAAGGTGAAAATTAGCCTGGTCCCTAAGAGGTTAATATCACATTAACACTCTCATATAGACCGTGTATTGGTACAGTATATTGATCACCTATATGCTGGTTTAATTAAATTTAAATTAAACCTCCCCCAATTTTTTTTATCTAAAGTGGAATTCATGGAAACGGACGATTGAGGCCTGACGGTCACTTTCTCGTAATCACTCAAAGTAAGATTGGTGCCCTACTCTGTGTTTTGCTGCAGTAATCATATACATATGCTGGTCTCATTACATTTAAACATCCCCTGAAAAAATTCTATTGCAACTGTGTGGAAATGGAATTCACAGAAACTGACAATTGAAGCATGATGGTCTATTTCACGTTACCACTCACAGGTAGATTGCTGCCTTTCCCTGTGTATTGCTTCAGTAATCACATATATATGCTGGTTTAATTAAATTGAACAGGTCCCGAAAATGTATATAATTTCAACTGTGTGAAAATTGAATGTATTAAAATGGACGACAAAGAAAAGGCCTGACCCTTAATATTGCGTTAACACTCACAGGTAAATTGTTACCTTAGTGTGTATTTCCTTTCCTTGCAGGTAACTGCTTTTGAGGGTGGCTGCAGCTTCATTTCACATCTTCCGCCCTGGCTGTCAGCTTCCCTGCCTGTTCTATTCTATGTGGGAGCAGTAGAAAAAATAAAAGAGAAAAAGGAGGAGGTTAATCAAGTCTCTGGGGATAACCAATCCCTTGAAAGATGAAAAACCTTGGGCACTAACAGTGGTTGGGTCTAATTGACAGAATAATTCAAAGGGAAGGAAGAGGAAAAAGACGGCGAAGTAGTAGGTATTAAACCGGAATGTGAAGGCAAGTCTGCTAAAGTAAGGTGTTGGTGGTACCAGACACCTAAAAATATAGATAAAGTGGATACAGACCGAAAAGGGTGGTGAAATAATACAGATGTAGAAGGGTTAACACACAAACTCTTAACTCGAGTTTCTTAACTCATTGCGTTATCTTGAATCAAAAGCCATTGAAAAGCAATTGACGTTGTTTGCTTAACGCACTTACCGTAGTTTAGATAATACGTCTTATAAAGCATGAGTGTTAACTCTACTACATCTGTACTTCACCAAACATGTATTATCTGACTATCTACAAAGACGAAAGATATGTAAAAATAGAGTGCCACTCCCTGTAATTCCTGTAACGGATGAGTGTAATTCACTTCTGTTTTAGTGAAAGTTGTTGGGAGACAGAAAATGTTTCAATTCATTATTGCTGTCCTTCAAAGGTGAGGGGGTAAGTGCATCCCACTCTGTTCACAGACACAAATAAACAAATATGCAAATTATATCAAAATGGAAGAGAAATCCTCAGTAGCAATAGGGCAAAGATAAGAAATAAAAAAGAACCCTTAGAAACTTACATTAAATTCTGGATGAATAAAAGATCAAATATAAATATATCAGTATGCACTCACTTTGCTGGGGGTTGTCTGCAGGATAAACTCAATACATCTGAGACTTACACCCCCCTGGCCAGGATCGCATGTAGTATTTTGAAGATTTATGGCAGCACGCTTCTCACAGGCTTCTGATCAATCCTTTTATTAAGACACAATTTGTGGCTCAATGCGTTTCGGGGAAATCCCCTTCTTCAGGAACATTCAATAAAACATATCACTAAAATACATGTTTAAATAGACATACCAAACTCAAAAAATTGCGCCATAATTTCCTGGTCACATGACTTCCGGACCAGAAGTGCTAGATGCGTTCCACCATGGAACGCATAGTTGCATTAATTAATTCAGTCCAATGCGGGAATAAAGGCATTAAATATGGAATGGTCATGGACTATTAAGGAAAAAATACATAGGGCTGTGTGTTAAAAATGCTGTATTTTATGCCGAGATACATACCAGACCACCTTCACTTCCGGGATTGCTCCTTTCACTTCCAGTGAGCGTCCCAGTGCCGATGTAATGTTAAATTACCCTACTTCGTGAGATTTCTCTACCTCGTAACTTCCGGTCGCACAGGAAATGACGTGAGGAGGTGTGCCGGAGTTGTGCCGATCTGCGCATGCACAAAACGACGGTTTAGGGAAATCTCACAGTGGAGTTCAGGTGGACACCAGGACACTGCACATGCGCTGGAGAGCCTCACCAGCCTTAGGGTAGGGAAAAATTACGGCCCAGTGCGCAAGCGCGGCTAATTACAGAACATCCATCCGATCTCCACACCTGCGCAGTGTGGGGATAGGGAGATCTGATGGCCATTTTTTCTGTTAAATAAATATATATATATATATATATATACAGTACAGACCAAAAGTTTGGACACACCTTCTCATTCAAAGAGTTTTCTTTATTTTCATGACTATGAAAAATTGTAGATTCACACTGAAGGCATCAAAACTATGAATTAACACATGTGGAATTATATACATAACAAAAAAGTGTGAAACAACTGAAAATATGTCATATTCTAGGTTCTTCAATGTAGCCACCTTTTGCTTTGATTACTTCTTTGCACACTCTTGGCATTCTCTTGATGAGCTTCAAGAGGTAGTCACCTGAAATGGTCTTCCAACAGTCTTGAAGGAGTTCCCAGAGATGCTTAGCACTTGTTGGCCCTTTTGCCTTCACTCTGCGGTCCAGCTCACCCCAACCCATCTTGATTGGGTTCAGGTCCGGTGACTGTGGAGGCCAGGTCATCTGGCGCAGCACCCTATCAATCTCCTTCATGGTCAAATAGCCCTTACACAGCTTGGAGGTGTGTTTGGGGTCATTGTCCTGTTGAAAAATAAATGATGGTCCAACTAAACGCAAACCGGATGGAATAGCATGCCGCTGCAAGATGCTGCGGTAGCCATGCTGGTTCACTATGCCTTCCATTTTGAATAAATCCCAAACAGTGTCACCAGCAAAGCACCCCGACACCATCACACCGCCTCCTCCATGCTTCACAGTGGGAACCAGGCATGTAGAGTCCATCCGTTCACCTTTTCTGCATCGCACAAAGACACGGTGGTTGGAACCAAAGATCTCAAATTTGGACTCATCAGACCAAAGCACAGATTTCCACTGGTCTAATGTCCATTCCTTGTGTTCTTTAGCCCAAACAAGTTTCTTCTGCTTGATGCCTGTTCTTAGCAGTGGTTTCCTAGAAGATATTCTACCATGAAGGCCTGATTCACACAGTCTCCTCTTAACAGTTGTTCTAGAGATGTGTCTGCTGCTAGAACTCTGTGTGGCATTGACCTGGTCTCTAATCTGAGCTGCTGATAACCTGCGATTTCTGAGGCTGGTGACTCAGATGAACTCATCCACCGCAGCAGAGGTGACTTTTGGTCTTCCTTCCCTGGGGCGGTCCGCATGTGAGCCAGTTTCTTTGTAGCGCTTGATGGTTTTTGTGACTGCACTTGGGGACACTTTCAAAGTTTTCCCAATTTTTCGGACTAACTGACCATTATTTCTTAAAGTAATGATGGCCACTCGTTTTTATTTACTTAGCTGCTTTTTTCTTGCCATAATACAAATTCTAACAGTCTATTCAGTAGGACTGTCAGCTGTGTATCCACCTGACTTCTCCACAACGCAACTGATGGTCCCAACCCCATTTATAAGGCAAGAAATCCCACTTATTAAACCTGACAGGGCACACCTGTGAAGTGAAAACCATTTCAGGTGACTACCTCTTGAAGGTCATCAAGAGAATGCCAAGAGTGTGCAAAGCAGTAATCAAAGCAAAAGGTGGCTACTTTGAAGAACCTAGAATATGGCATATTTTCAGTTGTTTCACAATTTTTTGTTATGTATATAATTCCACATGTGTTAATTCATAGTTTTGATGCCTTCAGTGTGAATCTACAATTTTCATAGTCATGAAAATAAAGAAAACTCTTTGAATGAGAAGGTGTGTCCAAACTTTTGGTCTGCACTGTATATATATATATATTTTTTTTTTTACAGAAAAAATGGCCATCCGATCTCCCTACCCCCACACTAAGCAGGCGCGGTGATCAGATGGACCCACTGGGCCGTAATTTTTCCCTACTCTAAGGCTGGTGAGGCTCTCCGGCGCATGCACAGTATCCCGTTGTCCAGCTGAACTCCGCTGTGAGATTCCCCTAAACCGTCGTTTTGCGAATGCGCAGATCGACACAACTCTGGCACGCCTCCTCAATGCGTTTCGGGGAAATCCCCTTCTTCAGAAACATTTAATAAAACATATCACGAGGTAAGGAAATCTCACAAAGCAGGGTAATGTATCGTGCCTCTCAGCGTGAAATGCATGATGCTCGTGAGAAGGAGGTCTGTTTAGGCTGACGTGCATTCCAGGCTGGAGCGCACCACTTGGTATAGAATGTGCCCTTGTGGGGCGTAACTGGAGGTGCTGTTATGTAGATGAGCATTCCAAGGTGGGGCGCATCACATTGATATAAGGGCTAAATGGATATAGTAAACATAAATATCAGCAATGTGGATACTACATGGAATACGTTAATGGGAGGCCAAAAATAGACATTATATAGATATACTAGTAATAAGAAATATTATTAGAGGTATAAATTAGAAAATATATAAATATATAGATATATGAATAAATAAATATATAAATACATAAATATATAAACCAGCATATGAGGATAAAAAAGGATTCAGATATAAAATTAAAAGATATGTGTATAAATATATAAAAATATATAAATATATAAAAACAAATGGGTAAATATTTTATCAACTATATTACTTTCTAAAACTGATTGCAACACTCATGATTTCATTATAAGTTAATATCGATTTTATAAAATTCATAGATTAAATACAGATTTCATGATGATTAGATGCATAAAAAAAGCGACTTGTTTAGTCCAAATGGTACCAAAGTGTTCAACTGGTATATCCAGAACATTTCCTTTCTACATAGTGTCTGGTATGATTGGGGGATCCAATCTAAGGGGTAACTCTGTAAGGAGTGAAGTCACCTTTGTGGTGTGTTGCAAAGTGGCGGGATACACTATGGGTGCCAATCTTTTGTTTAATATTGGATCTGTGTTCATTCATGCGCTCACGGAGGGTTTGAGTTGTGCGACATTATTCAAATTACAAGGACATTGTAATAGATATATAACATTTTAAGAACCGCAATTCATGTTGTGTCGTAATAAAATCAGATCCTTAAATGTAGGTAGTAGTACCTCCTTTTTACTGTGGGTAATAATGTCACAACATTTGAATTTTTTTTATACCACACTTAAAAGAACCTACTCTGCTCTGACTTTTTTGGGAAAGGGACATCTGGTTGTTAGGACTTTTTCTTAATTTGGGACAGGAGGGTGCTAGCATGTTTTTGAGTGTTTGAGCTTTCAGAAAGGTGAGACCTGGAGATTTTAGGAGATTTTGTCCTATAATTGGATCTTTTTGTAGCACTACCCAATGTTTTGTTAGACTTTTTCTTATTTCCATGTGTTTGGCATTATAACATTTAATAAGACTAAATTGTGAGTGTTTTGAGTTGTCTTGTTTACTTTTTTTGCTTTTCAAACTGTCTTTCTGGTTTTCTGCAAGGATTCTTTTCTTCGACTCGTCAATCAATTTCGTAGGATAACCCTTATCCTTGTATCTTTTTCTAAGTGTGTCTATCTGTTCTTTAAAAATCCTAATTTATCCTCGAATGCCCCCATAAATAAATTAGCATAAGAGGGGACAAATTTTGTCCCCATCACTGTCTCTTTTTCTTGTTGATAAATGGTGTCTTGGAATGAAAAATTGTAACGTTCAGGATGAATTGGATGGATATTAGTATAAAATTTCTTTGTGTCTGGGCATCATGGAGTCTGTGAGCAGGACTTCTTCAATTGCTATTAAACCTAAAGAGTGTGTTATGTTACTATATAAGGAAGAAACGTCAAGTGTCGCCCAATGATAGCCTTCCTTCCATTCAAACGTTTCTAAAGTGTTTATTAGGTGAGATGTATCTCTAGAATAAGAAGGTAGTTGTAGGACTTATTTTTGTAGGATATCTACATATTCTGAAAGATTTGAGGTAAGGGACCCAATGACAGATATAATGGGTCTCCCAGGAGGGTTAGTTAATGACTTGTGAATTTTAGGTAAAAAGTAAAATCTCGTTGTAGATGGGTGGGCAATTTTCAGAAATGTTCTCTCATTTTTTGTCAATAACTCCCATACTAAAACCTTTGTCTTCAAGTTCCGCAAGCTGCTTTTTATATTCAATAGTCGGGTCTTCTTTGAGTGGTTTGTAATATTCATGGTCAGAGAGGATACGGAGGGATTTAGAAAGATAACTGGAATCCCTAATTACGATACCCCCCTCCCCCTCTGTCTGCACTTTTCATAACAATTAGGGATGAGCGAACCCGAACTGTATAGTTCGGGTTCGTACCGAATTTTGGGGTGTCCGTGACATGGAGCCGAACCCGAACATTTTCGTAAAAGTCCGGGTTCGGGTTCGGTGTTCGTCGCTTTCTTGGAGCTTTTTGAAAGGCTGCAAAGTAGCCAATCAACAAGCGTCATACTACTTGCCCCAAGAGGCCGTCACAGCCATGCCTACTATTGGCATGTCTGTGATTGGCAAGTGCAGCATGTGACCCAGCCTCTATTTAAGCTGGAGTCACGTAGCGCCGCCCCGACGTTAGGGCGAGATTAGGCAGTGATTAACTCCTCCAAAAGACTTCATTCAGTGATCGATCTACAGCTGTGGATCATTGAACTGCTGCTATTCAACTGCTCACTGTTTTTAGGCTGCCCAGAGCGTTTTTCATTCACTTTTTTCTGGGGTGATCGGCGGCCATTTTGTGCCTTGTGGTGCGCCAGCACAAGCTGCCACCAAGTACATTTAACCATCAATAGTGTGGTTATTTTTTGGCCATATCCCAGTCTAATTCTGTCTGTAAACGTATACCTGTCACCCAGCGCCTAAATAATAGGCCTCAAATTTATAGTCAGCTAAATCTGTGGTTATTGCTGTGGCTGGGCAAGTTATTTAGTGTCCGTCAAAGCACAGTTTTTGTTCTGGGTTGAAATACAATTCCCAATTTCGCAATTCTCTAAATTAGTGGTTTCTGCTGTATCAGGCCTACTTTAAATCTATCCCTAAAAGGGTATATTAGATTCAAGGTGCTGATAGGGTCATTCTCAATAACTTCACACACACGCTACTGTCCATATCCAAGTCTGAATTTATATTCAGCTAAATCTGTGGTTACTGCTGTGCCTGTATTAGTGTAATACGGTACCTAAATAGATAGCCAGATAGTGTTATGTGTCTGTAAAAAAAGGCCTGAATTTGAATTCAATACATTGGGCCAAATAATATTTTTGTTGTTGTGGTGAACGATAACAATGAGGAAAACATCTAGTAAAGGACGCGGACATGGTCGTGGTGGTGTTAGTGGACCCTCTGGTGCTGGGAGAGGACGTGGCCGTTCTGCCACATCCACACGTCCTAGTATACCAACTACCTCAGGTCCCAGTAGCCGCCAGAATTTACAGCGATATTTGGTGGGGCCCAATGCCGTTCTAAAGATGGTAAGGCCTGAGCAGGTACAGACATTAGTCAATTGGGTGGCCGACAGTGGATCCAGCACGTTCACATTATCTCCCACCCAGTCTTCTGCAGAAAGCGCACAGATGGCGCCTGAAAACCAAGCCCATCAGTCTGTCACATTACCCCCATGCATACCAGGGAAATTGTCTGAGCCTCAAGTTATGCAGCAGTCTCTTATGCTGTTTGAAGACTCTGCTGGCAGGGTTTCCCAAGGGCATCCACCTAGCCCTTCCCCAGCGGTGGAAGACATAGAATGCACTGACGCACAACCACTTATGTTTCCTGATGATGAGGACATGGGAATACCACCTCAGCACGTCTCTGATGATTACGAAACACAGGTGCCAACTGCTGCGTCTTTCTGCAGTGTGCAGACTGAACAGGAGGTCAGGGAGGAAGACTGGGTGGAAGACGATGCAGGGGACGATGAGATCCTAGACCCCACATGAAATGAAGGTCGTGCCACTGACTTTCACAGTTCGGAGGAAGAGGCAGTGGTGAGACCGAGCCAACAGCGTAGCAAAAGAGGGAGCAGTGGGCAAAAGCAGAACACCCGCCGCCAAGAGACTCCGCCTGCTACTGACCGCTGCCATCTGGGACCGAGCACCCCAAAGGCAGCTTCAAGGAGTTCCCTGGCATGGCACTTCTTCAAACAATGTGCTGACAACAAGACCCGAGTGGTTTGCACGCTGTGCCATCAGAGCCTGAAGCGAGGCATTAACGTTCTGAACCTTAGCACAACCTGCATGACCAGGCACCTGCATGCAAAGCATGAACTGCAGTGGAGTAAACACCTTAAAAACAAGGAAGTCACTCAGGCTCCCCCTGCTACCTCTTCTGCTGCTGCCACCTCGGCCTCTTCTGCTGCTGCCGCCTCGGCCTCTTCTGCTGCTGCCGCCTCGGCCTCTTCCTCCGCCTCTGGAGGAACGTTGGCACCTGCCGCCCAGCAAACAGGGGATGTACCACCAACACCACCAACTCCGTCACCAAGCATCTCAACCATGTCACACGCCAGCGTTCAGCTCTCCATCTCACTTAATATTTGAGAGAAAGCGTAAATTCCCACCTAGCCACCCTCGATCCCTGGCCCTGAACACCAGCATTTCTAAACTACTGGCCTATGAAATGCTGTCATTTAGGCTGGTGGACACAGACAGCTTCAAACAGCTCATGACGCTTGCTGTCCCACAGTATGTTGTTCCCAGTCGGCACTACTTCTCCAAGAGAGCCGTGCCTTCCCTGCACAACCAAGTATCCGATAAAATCAAGTGTGCACTGCGCAACACAATCTGTGGCAAGGTCCACCTAACCACAGATACGTGGACCAGTAAGCACGGCCAGGGACGCTATATCTCCCTAACTGCACACTGGGTAAATGTAGTGGCGGCTGGGCCCCAGACGCTATATCTCCCTAACTGCACACTGGGTAAATGTAGTGGCGGCTGGGCCTCCTGTTGCCTCCTCCTCCTACTCGGCTTCCTCCTCCTCTTCTTCCACCTGCTCATCCAGTCAGCCACACACCTTCACCACCAACTTCAGCACAGCCCGGGGTAAACGTCAGCAGGCCATTCTGAAACTCATATGTTTGGGGGACAGGCCCCACACCGCACAGGAGTTGTGGCGGGGTATAGAACAACAGACCGACGAGTGGTTGCTGCCGGTGAGCCTCAAGCCCGGCCTGGTGGTGTGTGATAATGGGCGAAATCTCGTTGCAGCTCTGGGACTAGCCGGTTTGACGCAGATCCCTTGCTTGGCGCATGTGCTAAATCTGGTGGTGCAGAAGTTGATTCACAACTACCCCGACATGTCAGAGCTGCTGCATAAGATGCGGGCCGTCGGTTCGCGCTTCCGGCGTTCACATCCTGCCGCTGCTAGCCTTCCCGCTCACCGCCTCATATGCGACGTGCCCACCAGGTGGAACTCCACCTTGCACATGCTGGACAGACTGTGCGAGCAGCAGCAGGCCATAGTGGAGTTTCAGCTGCAGCACGCACGGGTCAGTCGCACTGCGGAACAGCACCACTTCACCACCAATAACTGGGCCTCCATGCGAGACCTGTGTGCCCTGTTGCGCTGTTTCGAGTACTCCACCAACATGGCCAGTGGCGATGACGCCGTTATAGGAGTTACAATACCACTTCTATGTCTCCTTGAGAAAACACTTAGGGCGATGATGAAAGAGGAGGTGGCCCAGGAGGAGGAGGAGGAGGAAGAGGGGTAATTTTTAGCACTTTCAGGCCAGTCTCTTCGAAGTGACTCAGAGGGAGGTTTTTTGCAACAGCAGAGGCCAGGTACAAATGTGGCCAGCCAGGGCCCACTACTGGAGGATGAGGAGGACGAGGATGAGGAGGAGGTGGAGGAGGATGAGGATGAAGCATGGTCACAGCGGGGTGGTACGCAACGCAGCCCGGGCCCATCACTGGTGCGTGGCTGGGGGGAAAGGCAGGACGATGACGATATGCCTCCCACAGAGGACAGCTTGTCCTTACCTCTGGGCAGCCTGGCACACATGAGCGACAACATGCTGCAGTGCCTGCGCAACGACAGCAGAGTTGCCCACATTTTAACGTGTGCGGACTACTGGGTTGCCACCCTGCTGGATCCACGGTACAAAGACAATGTGCCCACCTTACTTCCTGCACTGGAGTGTGATAGGAAGATGTGCGAGTACAAGCGCACGTTGGTAGACGCGCTACTGAGAGCATTCCCAAATGTCACAGGGGAACAAGTGGAAGCCCAAGGCCAAGGCAGAGGAGGAGAAAGAGGTCGCCAAGGCAGCTGTGTCACGGCCAGCTCCTCTGAGGGCAGGGTTAGCATGGCAGAGATGTGGAAAAGTTTTGTCAACACGCCACAGCTAACTGCACCACCACCTGATACGCAACGTGTTAGCAGGAGGCAACATTTCACTAACATGGTGGAACAGTACGTGTGCACACCCCTCCACGTACTGACTGATGGTTCGGCCCCATTCAACTTCTGGGTCTCTAAATTGTCCACGTGGCCAGAGCTAGCCTTTTATGCCTTGGAGGTGCTGGCCTGCCCGGCGGCCAGCGTTTTGTCTGAACGTGTATTCAGCACGGCAGGGGGCGTCATTACAGACAAACGCAGCCGCCTGTCTACAGCCAATGTGGACAAGCTGACGTTCATAAAAATTAACCTGGCATGGATCCCACAGGACCTGTCCATCCCTTGTGCAGATTAGCCATTAACTACCTCCCCTTAACCATATATTATTGTACTCCAGGGCACTTCCTCATTCAATCCTATTTTTTTTTTTCATTTTACCATTATATTGCGGGGCAACCCAAAGTTGAATGAACCTCTCCTCTGTCTGGGTGCCTGGGCCTAAATATCTGACAATGGACTGTACCAGTGTTGGGTGACGTGAAGCATGATTCTCTGCTATGATATGAAGACTGATTCTCTGCTGATATGAAGCCAGATTCTCTGTTACGGGACCTCTCTCCTCTGCCTGGATGCCGGGGCCTAAATTTATGACAATGGACTGTTACAGTGGTGGCTGACGTGAAGCATGATTCTCTGCTATGATATGAAGACTGATTCTCTGCTGACATGAAGCCAGATTCTCTGTTAGGGGACCTCTCTCCTCTGCCTGGGTGCCGGGGCCTAAATATATGACAATGGACTGTTACAGTGGTGGGTGACGTGAAGCCTGATTCTCTGCTATGACATGAAGACTGATTCTCTGCTGACATGAAGCCAGATTCTCTGTTACGGGACCTCTCTCCTCTGCCTGGGTGCCTGGGCCTAAATATCTGACAATGGACTGTACCAGTGTTGGGTGACGTGAAGCATGATTCTCTGCTATGATATGAAGACTGATTCTCTGCTGACATGAAGCCAGATTCTCTGTTACGGGACCTCTCTCCTCTGCCTGGGTGCCGGGGCCTAAATTTATGACAATGGACTGTTACAGTGGTGGGTGACGTGAAGCATGATTCTCTGCTATGATATGAAGACTGATTCTCTGCTGACATGAAGCCAGATTCTCTGTTACGGGACCTCTCTCCTCTGCCTGGGTGCCGGGGCCTAAATATATGACAATGGACTGTTACAGTGGTGGGTGACGTGAAGCCTGATTCTCTGCTATGACATGCAGACTGATTCTCTGCTGACATGAAGCCAGATTCTCTGTTACGGGACCTCTCTTCTCTGCCTGGGTGCCTGGGCCTAAATATCTGACAATGGACTGTTCCAGTGTTGGGTGACGTAAAGCATGATTCTCTGCTATGACATGAAGACTGATTCTCTGCTGACATGAAGCCAGATGCTCTGTTACGGGACCTCTCTCCTCTGCCTGGGTGCCGTGGCCTAAATATATGACAATGGACTGTTACAGTGGTGGGTGACGTGAAGCCTGATTCTCTGCTATGACATGCAGACTGATTCTCTGCTGACATGAAGCCAGATTCTCTGTTACGGGACCTCTCTCCTCTGCCTGGGTGCCGGGGCCTAAATTTATGACAATGGACTGTTACAGTGGTGGGTGACGTGAAGCATGATTCTCTGCTATGATATGAAGACTGATTCTCTGCTGACATGAAGCCAGATTCTCTGTTACGGGACCTCTCTCCTCTGCCTGGGTGCCGGGGCCTAAATATATGACAATGGACTGTTACAGTGGTGGGTGACGTGAAGCCAGATTCTCTGCTATGGCACCTCTCTCCAATTGATATTGGTTAATTTTTATTTATTTTATTTTTATTCATTTCCCTATCCACTTTTGTTTGCAGGGGATTTACCTACATGTTGCTGCCTTTTGCAGCCCCCTAGCCCTTTCCTGGGCTGTTTTACAGCCTTTTTAGTGCCGAAAAGTTCGGGTCCCCATTGACTTCAATGGGGTTCGGGTTCGGGTCGAAGTTCGGGTCGGGTTCGGATCCCGAACCCGAACATTTCCGGGAAGTTCGGCCGAACTTCTCGAACCCGAACATCCAGGTGTTCGCTCAACTCTAATAACAATGTCTCTGTTTTAGCTAGAGTATTTAAGGCTTTGGATAGTTCTGGGTCTAGGTTGTTCTTACTTACTATGGTGGAAGATGAAGAAAAGGTTTCTTAACCATGTTATAAAAGCTATCTATATGGGGACCTTTACTTTCTAGATGATAAAAGGTTCATTTTATTTTCACATTAGATGGAATGGGAGTAATGTCGGACTCATTAGATAGGGTGATAGTGGAGTTACACAAGGGGTCAGAAGAGTCAGTATTAACAGAAGGGTCGGGGGTATTCATAGTTGTGAGGTTTTCAGTGGGGGGAGGGTAGGCAGTCTCTGCTTGATCCTTATGTAAAGTCATAAACACACAGATGACATTAGGTTAACCAATAAAGACAGTAGCGAGGTGCAGAAGTGGTAATGCACCTCTGGGACTTTACACTACTATTACCCCTAAACTGCAGCACATATATCTACTGCTGTTCCATGCTGTGCTGCTACTAGACGCCTGTCTTAATAAAGGCCCATAGCTGGTGGTGGATCTGCCAAAGTTATGAAGAGGCGCAGGCATTTTTCTACGCCTAAAACAGGCATATAAAATGGTGAATGAGATGGGTCTGTCCCCACCAATGCCACACCATTTTAGACCTGCACCTGAAATGTGCATAATTTAGGCGTATTTCAGTATAATAAATGACCCCTACAGTCTTTCCTAATCACTGTCCCTAGTGCAGAGATAGGGGAGGAGGAGAGTTTTTATAGGGCTGTGACATCACATGGGCTGGCTATCTGCTGATTGGCTAGCTGCACAGCATTATGGGTGATCCCTAATTCCTGTGCTTCTTACTTTCTCTTTGTAACATGAGCAGCAGCCATTTTAGAAAAATCGGATTTGTTACCCCGAAGCATGAGTAAAATCCCTTAGTGGCAAATTGAATTTTTCAGAACATTTGGATCGAATTCCACTTCGTCAACTTTGATTCATTCAACACTAATTGTAGTGTATTTTGATACTAAAATTACATTTTCAGAAGAAGAGAGCTTAGGTCTTTAACAAAATCTTATCATTCAAAAGACATATTTCAGTGTAAAAAGGCTGAAATATACGGTATAAAGCAACAGATTGCATTCCAGTAATTTGTCCCAGTGCAAAGTATATTGCGCTTCTGTATATCTTCTGATTCTAGGACTAGTGTTGAGTGAATCAAAGTATCTGAAGTATAAGAGAATGCCAAGAGTGTGCAAAGCAGTAATCAAAGCAAAAGGTGGCTACTTTGAAGAACCTAGAATATGACATATTTTCAGTAGTTTCACACTTTTTTGTTATGTATATAATTCCACATGTGTTAATTCATAGTTTTGATGCCTTCAGTGTGAATCTACAATTTTCATAGTCATGAAAATAAAGAAAACTCTTTGAATGAGAAGGTGTGTCCAAACTTTTGGTCTGTACTGTATGTATTGTGGTAATGTAAACAGTGCTGGAAGGTGTGTTGTCCCACTTCAGGTACCTCAGATGGGAGAGACAGGTAAAATCCAGAGAGTGGCAGTAGTCTCAGCAAAGCATAGTTTGCTGAGACATTTCTGTATACATTTTCTGGGCTGAATTTTACTTGGAATGGTGGCTAGGCTTGGTAGAGGGAGTTTCCAGTCCACACCCTTCCAGTAAGGGTTTTCCTTTCTACCTGAGGTGATCGCAGGTGAGGCCTGCTGTAATCAGGCTTGCATAAAGCGCCTCAGAGTAGGTCAGTCTGAGGAGGGAGAGCAAAACTGTTTTGTGAAGCAAAGGCTCTGTGTGTGGTCTCAGTCAGGAGGACTGAGGGGCCACAAGGCTTTGAATAGCCTGAGGTTTGGAGGACCTAGCGACACCTAGAGAATGAGGGTTGCACGCCCAGCGTCTGAAGGACTACTAGGCCACACTCCCTCAAAAGGTACTGGAGTTGCCACAGCCTGGAGGCTGCAGTATTGATGTTGGCTGAGGAAAGCCGCATATGTTGTCCATGTGTGAACTGAGCTCTATGAGTGCGATAGGGACGTATTTTGTTTAGGTAGCGCCTAGACGGGCAGGAGTTTATTTGTGTTTTAAGTGTTGGCGGTGCGGGTACCTCACACCACCCAGTGATATATAACTGGACTATCCTTTATAAGAAGACGGTCAAAATAAATGCACAGTTTGGACATGAAAATCCGTTGTCTGGTGAGATATCTGTGAGTGTGACCCCCTGAAAAGAGACGATCCCTTACAGTATCTATAACTCACACTGAGTTCTATGAACGGGAATTACCTAGTGGAGGGCCTTGATCCTATCAGACACGTGTACTGGGGGATATGTCATAAATGTCTGAGATAAGAATATGACGTTCTCAATGAAGACACATTGGAGGTTACAAACTCATATTTATATAATAAACAGAGGAGTTTCTTAAAATAGAATGAAATATTTAAATACAGGGGTTTGGAGATTGTTAAGAAAGTCATAGAATGAGAGTAAGGCTACTTTCACACTGCTGTTTCAGGGTCTGCCTGTGAGATCCATTTCAAGGCTCTCACAAGCGGATCAGTTCAGCCCCAATGCATTCTGACTTGATAAGGATCCGTTCAGAATGCATCAGTTTGGCTCCGTCCGTCTCCATTCCACTCAGGAGGCGGACACCAAAACGCTGCTTGTAGCGTTTTGGTGTCCGCCTGGCGATGCGGAGCCAAACGGATCCGTCCTGACTTACAATGTAAGTCAATGGGGACGGATCTGTTTACATTGACACAATATTGGTGCAATTGTAAAGGGATCCGTCCCCCATTGACTTTCAATGTAAAGTCAGGACGGATCCGTTTGACTTACACTTAGACTTTTTTTGACTAAGTTATGCAGACACATCCGTACAGAACGGATACCATCGTTTGCATTTATAGGTGCGGATCCGTCTGTGCAAATACCAGACGGATCCGCACCTAACGCAGGTGTGAAAGTAGCCTTACTTAGTAAAAGGAGCAGGGTCCTCCAGTATCAAGGACAAATTGTGGAGAGGAGTAAGCTGAATTTATGGTGGGCGATTACGTGTCCACTCCTCAGCTGAAGATAGTGAGATCAGACCTGCATGAAACAGTGAGATGCCAATTGTATAATATTGGTTGTATCAACTATCCTTTGAAACACAGATTCTACAGACAGATTGTATATTACTTACTTTTTGTCTTAACCCGTATGTCTGTAAATTAGTTCTTTTTAGCAGTATTCTGTTCAACACATGAGCCAGAATATAGACAGATGTGAATACATAGTACATACTATGGTCATTATACATTGTAGCTGGGAAACTATATATCTTAGTGCAGTTAACTCCAAGGTTATTATAATGCCGTTCCAAAAATGTATTTTTATATTTATCTTTAGTCAGGCAGTGATAAAGGATGTACCAAAGATCTTCCAGCAGCGGGTCATCTGGACGGGTCAAGGGGTTTACATTTTGAATGACATTAAACATGGGGACTGCTTTCCTTGGTAACATGAACATTAAGCTGCAGTTGACCAACTGAAAAAACACATCTCCATAATCTACAATACCAATCCAAGACTCATGAAAGATCATGGTGATATTTTCCATTTCAGCTCCGTAGATACTTTCAGCATAATGCTTGTCATAAAGGCCACAAATCACTATAACTTTTGCATGTGATTTCCTAATTTTGGCCAGTTTCACTTTGTTCGTATTGTATTTATATTTTTGTAATTTAATGATAAAGTCTACACAGATATTATGCTCAGTCATCATTTTACTAAGTACTTCTGACTCCATTTCACCAATTCCATTGTCTGGTGTAATAATCCCAACCCAGTTCCATCCAAAATATTGCAGAGTCTTCACAATAGCTTCATATCGAACCTGGTCATCTGGAGTAATCTGATATGATGTTGGATATGAGACTCTATCACCCAGGAGAGGGTCAAAAGGTCCAAAATAGATCTACAAGAACAAAACAGTGTTGAGTGAATCAAAGTATCCGAAGTGGACTTCAATATGAATTTCAGGAAAAATTAGATTCGCCACAAAGCCAAATTTCTTCATACTTCGTGCTACTTAATCAATTTTCCCTGAAATGGGGGTAAAAAAAATAAAACTACTCACCTCATCCATTTGTGCACTAAGAGGCCATCGCGGTCATCTTGATTGCAGAAACTGTGCAAAATCTCCCGCAGGGTGGCGCATGATGTCACCATGCCAGCACACCCAGCCAGCGTAATGACATCGTCACACGTGATTTCTTCAATCAAGGTGTCTGCAACGGCCTCTATGCCAGCTAATAGATGAGGTATGTATGAAAGGTCTAAATAGTAGCCTCAGATGCTGTGATCAGTCTTTAACGCAGCATCTGAGGGTTCAATGAGGAGGGGGTCGGCGCGATTGCGGTTCCCAGTCATTGCACCCGCTACATACAAAGAAATGCACTTGTCACAAGAATTTAATTTTTCAAAACTTTGCTCATCTCTAGTCACCACCTACTGATATCTACATCTGTATTTTGGAAATTTATGATTCCATGGAGATGCCACTAACCTGTGTAAACTTATATAGACTGAGAAATTGTATCAAGGCATTATTGGTATAAGGTCCAAGATTAGCCACAAAGGCAGCCACTTCACCGTCACCCGCACAGAAGTAGTTTGGAGCCTCCTTATCTTTTCCAGACATTATTTGCATGGCAGACTTTAGAGATTTTCTTGGACTTCCACATGTATCAAATATTTTATAGCCAAGAGTAATATTAGGAAGAAGGTCGGGATCTTTGTTAATCTCATCAATCGCAAAAATAAAAGCCAAAATGGTTTTATATGGCTCAATTTGAACTCTGAAAAATGTAATAAAAAAAAAAAAACCATTAACACAATATACAAAGGTCATCATTTACATTTCATTAACAGCTCTGGTTCTTGGGTAAGCCACATTGGAAGAGTTTGACATTTTAGCATACTGATCTTACCCCAAGGTGACTTTCACACTACGGTACTTTAGAACATAATCAGAGAAAAATATAATAGAAAGGTCTTCACTAGAGAAGAGCAAATTTCTTAAAATTAATTTTGTGTTGATGCAATTTGATTTGTGTACAAACCAATTCTACCTGAATCAATGGAATGTACTCAAATGATCATGGAATGTACACGAATATACATGGAATGTAATTGAATATACATGGAAAGTACTCATATGTTCTTGAGTGTACACTGGATTCTCTCTCTCTCTCTCTCCATTATCCTAAATCAAATATAATTCAATTTGGGTTCTTAGGAATCAGAATTTTTTTGGGAAACATTTTGGACAAAGTTTAATTCTTAGTAATCAATTCTCTTATCTCTAGTCTGCCCCTCCATCTTCTTGGTATCCACTCCTGGTTTTTGTTTTAAAACAATCATGAAAAATTACAACCACAATGTGTCCATGTGAAAGTTATCTAAATCTAAAAACACTGATGGTTCTAAGGACCACGCATGCCCAGACCTTATACAGTAAGACATAGAATCTCTACCGGTTTGGATGAATGTCTGATATGCACTCTATGTCTTGTTGTATGATGTCTCTGCAAGGCAATACATTCTTCCCTAGAAGAAAAGCAATCATTTACAATACAGTATATACAGTGCGGTAAAAATATAAATGAGTGTATAAAGTAGTAAAATATACTCACTCTTCACAAACAAGGAACATACAAATGCATTTATGCAATACAGGAACATTTATAATGCCATCATGAGCGGAAATCAGCCCTCCAATAATAATGTCTCCTTCTTGAAAATATTTGTATTCATAAGGAACCATCAGGCATGTCAGGCTACATGATGAGGTTAGTTGTCCAAAAAATGCAAGAGGTAGAAAGATTATAAACATATAGGATAAGGAGTATATGGGAGACCAAGTCATCACTCAAGCCCCTCTCCTGCAGTCTGGTCACTGACAGCTCCTAAGAACCTCAGCACAAAGGAGAGATGTCAGTCAGCAGCTGCTTATATACCTTACCAGAGACTGATATAGAACCAGAGATTGCACAGGAGAACGGTTAGAAAGAAACTATAAGAATAATCCTTAGAGAAATTATATGAATAATATTTCAGTGTGCTTCATTTATTCTTAGGATCTGTTACTTTCAGAAAGGCTTTACCAATCTGTTCTCAATGATCTTCTATGTGGATTTCAGTATACCCCACTTTCATTTTTACTTCGTAGAGTAGAGATGGCTGAATCAGTTTTTTACAAATCTGGTTTGTTACAAACTTCTCAAAATGTAATCCTCTAGATGAACCCAAAGCTTTTCAGTAGAGATGAGCAAAGTTTGAAAAAAAATTGATTTGGCAACATCGAAGTTGCCAAGAAATTAGATTTCTTCCGAATTAATTAGTCACTAATTGGCATAAATCAGGCATACCCAGGCCACTCTGCCTTAGAATATGGCTACACGGTGCAGCGGTTGCGGCTATGCTGGGGTGAAGAACTGCGCTGCCAAATAACCTTTCATTTAATAATCAAGACCACACTTTGTGGCCTTGTGGCACTTTTAATGCACCTTTAAACAGGGACTGTTACTGGTATAGGGTTTGGCTGGTTAGGTGGGGGCACAATATGCATATTATTGCTGTTCTGACCAGCAATCTCCTGTAGGTTATTTGATATTAATCAGCTCTGGCATACCCACTTCTACAACCCCCACACTCTCCTGCCCTACAGGTTACAGTCCTTCTTCTGCCGTCTGCTTCTCATCCTTTTCCACATCATCTAATATCGATAAAAATATGTCATCAGGAACATCCAGCTCCTCCTCTCTCTGCACCTTGCTGACTTTTCTAGGGTGTGCAGACTTTAAAGGATGATTTGGAAGAAGTAAATCCAGCAAAAGATGAGGATGGTCAGCCTAAGGGGTGCAGACTGGATGGTATTGTTTGGCAGTTGTGTTGAGTGTATTGAAGCAAAATGAATTGACTTTGATCCGAAATTCAAAACAAATTTAATTTGCCACAAATCTGAATTTCCTCACGCTTCATAGTAACAAACCATTTTTTTCCTAAAATGATGCCTACACATGTTGCAAAGTGAAAGAAGCCCGAGAAAGCAATATGACCCATAATGCCATTCAGCCAGCCAATCAGAAGACTGATGCGCCATTTATACTTCTGTTATACATAGACTTACTGTGAATCAGACTCATTGTCAACAGGCAGTCTAATATATACCTAGTTCATCTGCTCCACCATTCAAACTAAATCTGTTCTGCTATACATAGACTTACTATGCATTAGACTCAGTGCTAACAGGTGGACTAATATAAAGGCCCATTTAACTAGTGTCTTAATGGGCGTGAGGAGACTTATAGGCAAAACATGTTCCTCTGGAATTCTGAAGCGTTTGTGCATCAGACTCATTGTGAACAGGCACTCTAATAAATAGGCGTGTTTTTCTAGTTCAACTGCTGCACAATTCATACTTAATCTGTTACATTGCTGATTCAGTTACTGTATACCATGGCCAACAGACAGCGGCACTAATGTGTGGAACACCCTGATGCAGCAACCGCTGCATCTCCTAGAGGCCCAGACGCTTTCTCCAACATCTAATTTATTCTCCAGATGTGAAGACACATCAGGATCACGTTAGACAGGTGTTACAGATCAATATAACAAAATAGCAAAGACAGGTGCACTCTGAGGTCTTACTAAACCCTCAAATTGATTTTAAAATTGAGAGATTAGTCAACATGTCCTACGGTGTAGGACATGTCTAAGCCCGGGCACCACGCCAAGGTTTCTCAAGTAGCCCGGGACCTAACACTCTCCTACCTGAGCCGTATGGGCAATACCAGGAGCCAGTGGGCAAATTACAGGAGCATGAGGCCGACTCACAAACAGCTCACCAGTTACCTCCAGCATGTAACCATGCTTGCAATGGGAGGAGGGAGGAGTCTGTGAGTCCCACTCAAGACTGGCTGATATGGCCCTGGCCTCACAGGTGCACCTAAATGTGGCCTGTAGATGGAAAACAGGCACATTTAAATTGGAGTTTATTCACCTCCAAGAATCTCTATATATACAAACTGAAAAGAAAGGCGTGGTATTAGCAGGAGGTGCTCAACCCACATGCAGTCGTGCATATATATAGGGGAGCAAATCCTGCACATGTGGCCCGTTGCTAATGGCGATCCCCAGCAAAAATGCATACGGTGGAGGATGCCCGCAGCGAACCACAAGTACCACAATAGACATCCTACACAAGGTAGCAATTATGTGGATGTGATAATCAATATAACAATATAACAAAATAGCAAAGACAGGTGCACTCTGAGGTCTTACTAAACCCTCAAACTGATTTTAAAATTGAGAGATTAGTCAACATGTCCTACGGTGTAGGACATGTCTAAGCCCGGGCACCACGCCAAGGTTTCTCAAGTAGCCCGGGACCTAACACTCTCCTACCTGAGCCGTATGGGCAATACCAGGTGCCAGTGGGCAAATTACAGGAGCGTGAGGCCGACTCACAAACAACTCACCAGTTACCTCCAGCATGTAACCATGCTTGCAATGGGAGGAGGGAGGAGTCTGCGAGTCCCACTCAAGACTGGCTGATATGGCCCAGGCATCACGTAGGATGTCTATTGTGGTACTTGTGGTTCGCTGCGGGCATCCTCCACCGTATACATTTTTGCTGGGGATCGCCATTAGCAACGGGCCACAAGTGCAGGATTTGCTCCCCTATATATATGCACGACTGCATGTGGGTTTGAGCACCTCCTGCTAATACCACGCCATTCTTTTCAGTTTGTAGGTGTTACAGATCCTAAAGGACAATAAACTGTGTGCGAAATTAGAGAAGTGTGTTTTTGTTGTAAACAAGGTGCAGTTTTTGGGCTACCTGCTGTGATCTTCAGGTTTTTGAATAGATCCAGAGAAGGTCCGTGCTGTACTGAACTGGGATCTACCTGAAAATCGGAAGGCTCTTATGCGGTTTTTGGGATTCACCAACTATTACCGAAAATGTATTCAGAATTATTCGACAATAGTAAAACCCTTAACTGACATAACAAAGAAAGGGACAAATGTCTCAGTGTGGTCTGATTCAGCGTTGCAAGCCTTTTCTGCGATTAAGGAATGCTTCTCTTCTGCACCTATATTGGTGCAGCCGGATGCATCACAACTAGAGTTGAGCGAACCCAAATTGTAAAGTTTGGGTTCGTACCGAACTTTAGGATTTTTGAAAATTTCAGTAAAAGTTTGGGTTCGGTGTTCGGCTATTTCTCAGGGCTTTTTGAAAGGCTGCAGAGCAGGCAATCAACAAGCATTTAACTGTGTGACCTTAGACGCCATCACAGCCATGCCTACTAATGGCGTGGCTGTGATTGGCCAGTGTAGCATGTCACCCAGGCTCTATATAAGCTGGAGTCACGTAGCGCTGCACTTCACTCTGCTGTGTTTAGTGTAGGGAGAGGATGCTGCTGCTGTGAGGGAGAGAATAGGACAGAATCGGTTATCAGAACTCCAATTGAACTCAGCGATCTACATACATTTAGCTGTGTGGGTGCAGTGCACAATCTTTTTACCCTGCCCTGAGCCCAGTGACAGAGAAAAATAACTTTTATCCATCTGTTAGTTAGGTGGGCGGCAGCGGCCATTTTATGCAAGCTCAGTGCACCAGCACTGCATATGTGCTTTTTTGACATTCAAATCCAAGCTTGAAATACTGCACTAATAATCTGGCTTAGAAAAAAACACCCATTTTTTGGCAATATCCAACATCTGGTGCCTTTGCAGGATTAGTCAGTGTGCAATTTAAGCTAGAAATACAACTATAATTTCCAGAGTTTTTTTAAAACACCCTTTTTGGGCAAAATACACTATTTTACAGCCCTTGCAGCACTGCACATGTGAAATTCAAGTGTTATATACAGCTTTCATATTCTGTTAGTAAAAAAACACCCTTTTTTTGCAAAATATTTAATATTGCAGCCCTTGCTGCATCTGTGATTATGAGATACACACTTTAGATATTGTGGTTCTATTCTGTTATTTGAAAAACAGCCATTTTGGTCAAAAAACTTAAATTGCGGACTAATATGGATCTGTACGTGTGAGATACACACTTTAGATACTGTGGTTATATTCTGCTATTAATAAAACACTAGAGTTGAGAGGACACCTGATGTTCGGGTTCGACGGGTTCGGCCGAACTTGAGAAAAAAGTTCGAGTTCGGGATCCGAACTTGACCCCGAACCCCATTGAAGTCAATGGTGACCCGAACTTTTGAGCACTAAAATTGCTGTATAAATGTCATGGAAAGTGCTAGAGGGCGGCAAATGCCAGCAAAATGTGGTTAAGACCATGGCAAGTGCTCTGCAATCAAAGGTGGATAGGGAAATGACGTTAAACAACATAAAATACGCAAAAATAAAAAAATAATAATCTTGATCTAGGAGGACGAGGTCCATATGGAATAGGAGGTTGAAGAGGCGGTGGATGTGGCGGTGTAGGTGGAAGCGGCGGTGGAGGAGGTAGCCTACACTGCTTTTTGGTTTTACATTTATTTTTATTTTTTAAATTAGGGTACACCCCAAAACATTGGGAAATATAACCTGTGATAACCCCCTCCAGTCATGCTAAACACACGTTCAGACAATACACTGGCTGCAGGGCAGCCCAGCACCTCCAAGGCGTAAAGGGCAAGCTCAGGCCATGTGCCCAATTTGGAGACCCAGAATTTGAAGGGGGCAGACCCATCAGTCAGTACGTGTAGGCATGTGCATACATACTGCTCCACCATGTTGCACGTCCCCGTGATGTCCACGATCCAATTGGATATCTTCTCTATCAATTATCGACGTTCTTTTATGCGCCTACCATGGTGATCATGGGCGCTGTGGACTCAGGGTTCCAGGCCGGAGAGGGAGCCTGAGAAAGAGATACCAAATCCAAGGGAGGTCAATGGAAGAAATTAAATGTAATCGAGCGGAAGTATGGGACAAAGTATTGAAGCATAAGCTTCAAAGTTAAGGAGGGGGCGCGCGGCAATTACCCACTCCCGACTCGGTGAGGTAGTGACAATAAATAACAATATAGGATTCTTAAGATGCCCTGTTATTGCAATGATTAATTAAAAATTACAGGGAATGTCACTGCAGTATTTTGGATTAGGAAACGCTAGACAGTAGAGGCCCTGCTGCCGCTTTGTTGACTCTAGATAACTTCTGCCTGATCGCACGTCCTTGTGACGTCCACCATCCATTTGAATATCTTCTCTATCAACTTTCGAGGTTCTTTTCTGAGTCTACCATGTTGATCACGGTTATCGGCGAATCAGGGTTCCATGCTAGAGAGGGAGTGTGAGAAAAAGAGACAACACCCAAGGGAGGTTAATTGCTTCTAATTAAATATCATAGAGTAGAAATATGGGACAAAGTATTAAAGCGCAAATGTGGGAAAAGTTATTGAGACGCAAACGTGGGACAAATTACTGAAGCACAAATGTGGGAAAACTTGTTAAAATTTAAGCATTTAATGAAAGGAGGTGGCTCACATCAATTAAAGAAGAATTTCTTACATTTTATTCCCTGTCAACTATGCAGAGCAGGGATTTATATCCGGCAAAATTTGAAAAATGTCACCTGACAATGTAATAGACAATTTTTTTTTAAAATGTATGTTCCTGTCACCTATGCAGAGATGCCCCAGTGACATCCACCATCCATTTGGATATCTTCTCTATCAACTTTCAATGTTCTTTTCTGAGATGTTGATCACGGTTATCAGCGAATTACTGTTCTACCCCGGAGAGGGAGCATTATAAAGAGAGACCACATCCTAGGGGGATAAATGGATGAAATTGTATTTTGATCTAGCCAAAATGTGGGAAAAGCTGTTAAAGCGCAAATGTTGAACAAATTATTTAAGCGCAAATGTGGGAAAAATTATTGAAGCGCAAATGTTCAAATTAGTAAAGCGCAAATGTGGGAAAAATTAGTTAAGCACAAATGTGGTACAACTTGTTAAAGAGGACCTTTCACCGATTATGACATTGTGAACTAAGTATACAGACATGTAGAGCGGCACCTGGGGATCTCACTGCACTTACTATTATCCCTGGGTGCCGCTCCATTCTCCCGGTATAAGCGCCGGTATCTTCGGCCACTAAGTTATAGTAGGCAGAGATTTCAGTCACAAAGTTATGGTAGGCGGAGTCTGCCCTTGTTCTACTCTAGCGCTGGCCAATCGCAGCGCAGAGCTCACAGCCTGGGAGGTTATTTTCTCCCAGGCTGAGAGCTCTGCAATGTGATTGGCCAGCGTTACAGAAGAACAAGGGCAGACTCCGCCTACCATAACTTTGTGACCGGAGATACCGGAGGGCATAGCAGGAGAACGGAGCGGAGCCCGGGGATAATAGTAAGTGCAGTGAGATCCCCGGGCGCCGCTCTACATGTCTGTATACTTAGTTCACAGTGTCATAATCGGTGAAAGGTCCTCTTTAAAGTTTAAGCATTGAATGAAAGGAGGTGGTCTACTAGGTTTAGCAGTGGTATATCACACCCCAAAATTGTTCAATTTCACCCAAAAATGTAACAGACAAATTATTATAATTTTTTTTAACCGGTCTACTAGGTATAGCAGTGGTATATCACACCCAAAAATTGGTGAATCTCACCCGAAAATGTAACAAAGTAGTGAAATGACATAAAATAAAATACGTACAAATAAAATAAAATTGATTTATGAAGTGGAGTTCCATATGGAGTAGGAGTTTGAGGAGGCGGTGGACGTAGCGGTGTAGGTGGAAGTGGCGTTGGAGGAGGACGAGGTAGCCAACACTGGTTTTAATTTTTTTTTTAAATTAGGGTACACTCCAAAAGAGTGTGAAATATCCAAAATACAAGAATGAGCAATTGCGTGCTGACAAAGCTTTTCCACATTTCGGCCATGCTAACCCTGCCTTCTGAGGTGCTGGCGGTGCCCAAGCTGCGTTGGCGACCTCTTACTCTGCCTTCGCCTTGTGCTTCCACTGTGCCGCTGCTGTCAGGTGGAAATGCCACTAGCAGCACGTCTACCAGCGTGCTCTTGTACTCGCGCATCTTACGATCATGCTCCAGTGACGGAATTAAGGACGGTACGTTGTCCTTGTAACGGGGATCCAGCAGCGTGGCCATCCAGTAATCAGCATAAGTTAGAACGTGGGCAACTCGGCAGTTGTTGCAGAGACACTGCAGCATGTAATCGCTCATGTGTGCCAGGCTGCCCAGAGGCAATGAAAAACTGTCCTCTGTGGGAGGTGTATCATCTGTGTCCTCCTTATCCCCCACGCACCAGTGAAGGCCATAAGCTGGTCTGGGTGCCACCCTGCTGTGAACAAGGTTCCTCCTCCTCCTCCATCTCCTTATCCTCCACCTCGTCATCCTCCAGAACTGTGCCCTGGCTGGACAATTGTGTACCTTGCATTTATGGATGCAGGAACCCACCCTCGGAGCCACTTGTGAATGACTGGCTGGAAACCCCACAAAATGATCCCTCTTCCTCCTCCTCCTCCTGTGCCACATCCTCTTCCATCATCGCCAGCTGCGTTTTTTCAAGGAGGCATAGAAGTGGGATAGTAACGCTGAGAACGGCGTTATCGGCACTGGCCATGTTGGTGGAGTACTTGAAACAGCGCAACAAGAAACACAGGTCTCGCATCGAGGCCCAGTCATTGGTGGGGAAGTGGTGCTATTCCACAGAGCGACTCACCCGTGCGTGCTGCAGCTGAAACTCCACTATCGCCTGCTGCTGCTCGCACAGTCTGGTCAGCATGTGCAAGGTGGGGTTCCACCTTGTGGGCACGTCGCATATGAGGCGGTGAGCGGGAAGGATGAAGTTACGCTGCAGCGCTGACAGGCGAGCAGCAGTAGGGTGAGAAAGGCGAAAGCGCGCACAGATGGCCCGCACTTTATGCAGCAGCTCTGACATATCGGGGTAATTTTTACGACACCTCTGCACCACCAAATTCAGCACATGCGCCAGGCAAGGGATGTGCGTAAAATCGGCTAGTACCAGAGCTGCTACAAGATTTCGCCCATTATCGCACACTACCAGGCCGGGCTTGAGGCTCACTGGCACCAACCACTCATCGGTCTGTTGTTCAAGGCCCCTCCAGAGCTCCTGCGCAGTGTGGGGTTTGCCCCCCAAACAGATAAGTTTTAAAACTGCCTGCTGTTGTTTACCCCTGGCTGTGCTGAAGTTGGTGGTGAAGGTGTTACACTGACCGGATGAGGAGCCGGTAGAGGTTGAGGAAGCAGAGGTTGCATTTACCCAGTGTGCTGTTATGGAGATATAATGTCCCTGACCATGCTTACTGGTCCACGTATCCATAATGAGGTGCACCTTGCCACAGATGGCATTGCGCAGTGCAAACCCGATTTTGTCCCCCACTTGGTTGTGCAGGGAAGTGATGGCTTACCTGGAAAAGTAGTGGCGGCTGAGCACAACGTACTGTGGGACAGCCACTGCCATAAGGCCTTTAAAACTCTCCGTCTCCACTAAATGGAATGACAGCATTTCAAAAGCCAGTAATTTAAAAATGCTGGCATTCACGGCTAGGGATCGCGGGTGGGTAGGGGGGGTACTTCCTCTTCCTCTCCAGTGTTTGGGAGATGGAGAGCTGAACGCTTCCTTGGGACATTGTGGAGATGCTTGGTGACCCAGGTGTTGGTGTTGCTGGCAGATCCTCTGTTTCCGGGGTGGCAGGTGGCACTGTCACTCCAGAGGTGGATGAAGAGGCTGTGACTGCAGCAGAAAAGGAAGCAGGAGGAGCCAGAGACTTTTCTTGGTTTTTGAGGTGTCTACTTCACTGCAGCTCGTGCTTTGCACTTAAATGCCTGGTCATGCAGGTTGTGCTCAGGTTAAGAACGTTTATGCCTCGCTTCAGGCTCTGATTGCTCAGAGTGCAAACCACTCACGTCTTGTGATCTTTCAGCAGGAGACTAGGTGGGAGACAATGTGAAGGAACTGGAGGCACTGTTAGCCATCCAATCTACTATCGCCTGTACTTGTTCTGGCCTCACCATTCGTAGAGCTGCAATCGGCCCTTCCAAATAACGCTTAAGGTTCTGTCGCCTTCTCGCACCTGAGGAAGGTGTTTCACTTGTGCGTGTAGCTGGCACAGATCGACCACGTCCTCTTCCTGCAACAGGAGCTCCACCAGCAGCATCATGACCGGGGCCATGGTCCTTATTTGAAGCTCTCCTCATCTTTGCGTTCACCCACCAAACTAACAGATGGTTTTTGTCAGGCGACCATGTAACCACCAATAGTCAACAATTAAGTACACTGAGAGTAAGGCAGTGCCAGTGTCATAAAGAGGAAAATTTTCTTGAGGTCACACAACAGTGTGACGGGCGAATTTTATACAATTACTTCACAGTCCCAAAAAAAAGTTAATTTGTCAACCAACAATGTACCTGCAGTATTGACTGGTTGTATTTGACATGCTACAGACATAGTGCTGTGATGTCACAAGTTTCACGTATTGCACCAAAATATGTGCATCATTAATTGCCGATTTTTGCAATTGCAAATATATTGGAGCACTCTATCTGCATATAAAGCTATTGTAATGTTCTGCCGTGCCAACCATTTTCTCCAGTATCAGGAAACTTCTAGCAGCTCGAAAAATGTAGCAAAAGTGACCCACGCCTGTATTGCGTGCACAATACATGCATATTACATTGCCGATTTTCGCAATCAAGAATATAACTGCAGCGCTGAGCGGCAAATATATTTTTGGTTTGCCACTAATACACTGTAAAAATGGGTTTAAAACAGATTACTGCACCGCTGACTGGCAAATATATGTTTTTCTTTTTCTGCTAATACACACCACAAAAGGCTTTAAAAGATATACGTTAACTGCACCACTGACCGGCAAATATATTTTGTCTTTTAACGGTAATACATGCCACAAAAGGCTTTCAAGCATATAACTGCACTGCTGATCGGCAAATATATTTTTGGTTTGCCACTAATACATGGCAAAAATGGCTTTAAAACAAATAACTGCACCGCTGACCAGCAAAGATATTTGACTTTTGCCACTAATACACGACAAAAAGGGCTGCAATTTTAGCACTTCACCACTCAACAGCTAATAAGCCCCTTTCTTCGTAGTAATAAAAGCCAAAAAATGCTTGAGAACATGTAACTGCACGGCACAAGGGCAAATAAGATATAGAAATATTTCCTTGTAATAAACCCTATTAATGGCTGTATCAAACAGCACTTGCACCCCAATAACAAGAACAGTTTGCTGGAATTACAGAGCTGTATAATTGCAATTTGGATCCGCAGTCAGTGCAGCAAGGTGTAATAGGAATGTTCCTATTACCCAGGCTGTAACCTCCCCTACAGAACCCATAAAAGCTGTGGAATGATTCCTCCCTATCCTTTCCCTACACCCAGGGCCGGCGCTACCTGTAAGCGCTGGCCCAGTGCGGTTTAGAAAAAAAAGCTTTGCCGCAAGTTTTTTTTTTTTTTAAGTACGACGGCGGGCCCTCCCCCTCATCGGGCAACTGCCGCACTGCCCGGGCTGGTGCGTCTATGATTGTGCACCGCCTGGGCGCAGCCTGAGAAGAGGGACTCACAGTCACAGGAGGGAAGCGCCTCTAATGTAGCGTGGCCGAGCTCTGTTCGGTCCGCGAAACAGGAGCTTTTGTTTCCTGTACACGGCCGGACTGACAGGAAGTGCTCACTTAGTGTGTACTTCCTGTCAGTCCGGCCGGGTACAGGAAACAAATGCTCCTGTACCGCGGACCGAACAGAGCTCGGCCACGCTACACTAGAGGGGGGGGGGGGGATGAAAGTCACAAGGGAGGGGGGGAGTAAATGAGAGTGACAAGGGAGGGATGGAGTAAATGAGAGTGACAAGGGAGGGGGGGAGTAAATGAGAGTGACAAGGGAGGGGGGGAGTAAATGAGAGTGACAAGGGAGGGGGGGAGTAAATGAAAGTGACAAGGGAGTGAGGGGGAGAAAATGAGAGTGACAAGGGAGGGGGGAGTAAATGAGAGTGACAAGGGAGGGGGGGAGTAAATGAGAGTGAAAAGGGAGGGGGGGAGTAAATGAGAGTGACAAGGGAGGGGGGGAGTAAATGAGAGTGACAAGGGAGGGGGGAGTAAATGAGAGTGACAAGGGAGGGGGGAGTAATGAGAGTGACAAGGGAGGGGGGGAGTAAATGAAAGTGACAAGGGAGTGAGGGGGAGAAAATGAGAGTGACAAGAGAGGGGGGAGTAAATGAGAGTGACAAAGGAGGGGAAAGTAAATGAGAGTGACAAAGGAGGGGGGAGTAAATGAGAGTGACAAGGAAGTGGGGGGAAATAAATGAGAGTGACAAGAGGGGGAGTAAATGAGAGTGACAAGGGAGTGGGGGGGAGTAAATGAGAGTGACAAGGGAGGGGGAGTAAATGAGAGTGACAAGGGAGGGGGAGTAAATGAGAGTGACAAGGGAGGGGGGAGTAAATGAGAGTGACAAGGGAGGGGGGAGCAAATGATAGTGACAAGGGAGGGGGGAGTAAATGAGAGTGACAAGGGAGGGGGGAGGAAATGAGAGTGGCAAGGAGGGTGGGAGTAAATGAGAGTGACAAGGGAGGGGGGAGTAAATAAGAGTGACAAAAGAGGGGGGAGTAAATGAGAGTGACAAGGGGGGAAGTAAATGAGAGTGACAATGGAGGGGGGGGTAAATGAGAGTGACAAGGGAGGGGGGAGTAAATGAGAGTGACAAGGGAGTGGGAGGGGAGTAAATGAGAGTGACAAGGGTGAGAGTAAATGAGAGTGACAAGGGAGGGGGGAGTAAATGAGAGTGACAAGGGAGGGGGGAGTAAATGAGAGTGACAAGGGAGTGGGGGGGAGTAAATTAGAGTGACAAGGGAGGGGGGAGAAAATGAGAGTGACAAGGGAGGGGGGTAAATGAGAGTGACAAGGGGGGAGTAAATGAGAGTGACAAGGGAGGGGGGAGTAAATGAGAGTGACAAGGGAGGGGGGAGTAAATGAGAGTGAAAAGGGAGGGGGGAGTAAATGAGAGTGACAAGGGAGGGGGGGAGTAAATGAGAGTGACAAGGGAGGGGGGAGTAAATGAGAGTGACAAGGAAGGGGGGAGTAAATGAGAGTGACAAGGGAGGGGGAGTAAATGAGAGTGACAAGGGAGGGGGAGAGTAAATGAGAGTGACAAGGGAGGGGGGAGTAAATGAGAGTGACAAGGGAGTGGGGGGGAGTAAATGAGAGTGACAAGGGAGTGGGAGGGGAGTAAATGAGAGTGACAAGGGTGAGAGTAAATGAGAGTGACAATGGGGGAGTAAATGAGAGTGACTTGGGAGTGAGGGGGAGTAAATGAGAGTGACAAGGGAGGGGGGAGTAAATGAGAGTGACAAGGGAGGGGGGAGTAAATGAGAGTGACAAGGGAGGGGGGAGTAAATGAGAGTGGCAAGGAGGGTGGGAGTAAATGAGAGTGACAAGTGAGGGGGGAGTAAATGAGAGTGACAAAAGAGGGGGGGGTAAATGAGAGTGACAAAATAGGGGGGAGTAAATGAGAGTGACAAGGGGGGAAGTAAATGAGAGTGACAATGGAGGAGGGAGTAAATGAGAGTGACAGGAAGTGGGGGGAAATAAATGAGAGTGACAAGGGGGGGAGCAAATGAGAGTGACAAGGGAGGGGGGAGTAAATGAGAGTGACAAGGGAGGGGGGAGTAAATGAGAGTGACAAGGGAGTGGGGGGGAGTAAATGAGAGTGACAAGGGAGGGGGAGTAAATGAGAGTGACAAGGGAGGGGGAGTAAATGAGAGTGACAAGGGAGGGGGGAGTAAATGAGAGTGACAAGGGAGGGGGGAGCAAATGATAGTGACAAGGGAGGGGGGAGTAAATGAGAGTGACAAGGGAGGGGGGAGTAAATGAAAGTGACAAGGGAGTGGGGGGGAGTAAATTAGAGTGACAAGGGAGTGGGGGGAGTAAATTAGAGTGACAAGGGAGTGGGGGGAGTAAATGAGAGTGACAAGGGAGGGGGGAGTAAATGAGAGTGACAATGGAGTGGGGGGGGTAAATAAGAGTGACAAGGGAGGGGGGAGTAAATGAGAGTGAAAAGGGAGGGGGGGAGTAAATGAGAGTGACAAGGGAGGGGGGGAGTAAATGAGAGTGACAAGGGAGGGGGGAGTAAATGAGAGTGACAAGGGAGGGGGGAGTAAATGAGAGTGACAAGGGAGGGGGGGAGTAAATGAAAGTGACAAGGGAGTGAGGGGGAGAAAATGAGAGTGACAAGAGAGGGGGGAGTAAATGAGAGTGACAAAGGAGGGGAAAGTAAATGAGAGTGACAAAGGAGGGGGGAGTAAATGAGAGTGACAAGGAAGTGGGGGGAAATAAATGAGAGTGACAAGAGGGGGAGTAAATGAGAGTGACAAGGGAGTGGGGGGGAGTAAATGAGAGTGACAAGGGAGGGGGAGTAAATGAGAGTGACAAGGGAGGGGGAGTAAATGAGAGTGACAAGGGAGGGGGGAGTAAATGAGAGTGACAAGGGAGGGGGGAGCAAATGATAGTGACAAGGGAGGGGGGGAGTAAATGAGAGTGACAAGGGAGGGGGGAGGAAATGAGAGTGGCAAGGAGGGTGGGAGTAAATGAGAGTGACAAGGGAGGGGGGAGTAAATAAGAGTGACAAAAGAGGGGGGAGTAAATGAGAGTGACAAGGGGGGAAGTAAATGAGAGTGACAATGGAGGGGGGGGGTAAATGAGAGTGACAAGGGAGGGGGGAGTAAATGAGAGTGACAAGGGAGTGGGAGGGGAGTAAATGAGAGTGACAAGGGTGAGAGTAAATGAGAGTGACAAGGGAGGGGGGAGTAAATGAGAGTGACAAGGGAGTGGGGGGGAGTAAATTAGAGTGACAAGGGAGTGGGGGGAGTAAATGAGAGTGACAAGGGAGGGGGGAGTAAATGAGAGTGACAATGGAGTGGGGGGGGGTAAATAAGAGTGACAAGGGAGGGGGGGAGTAAATGAGAGTGAAAAGGGAGGGGGGGAGTAAATGAGAGTGACAAGGGAGGGGGGGAGTAAATGAGAGTGACAAGGGAGGGGGGAGTAAATGAGAGTGACAAGGGAGGGGGGAGTAAATGAGAGTGACAAGGGAGGGGGGGAGGTAAATGAAAGTGACAAGGGAGTGAGGGGGAGAAAATGAGAGTGACAAGAGAGGGGGGAGTAAATGAGAGTGACAAAGGAGGGGAAAGTAAATGAGAGTGACAAAGGAGGGGGGAGTAAATGAGAGTGACAAGGAAGTGGGGGGAAATAAATGAGAGTGACAAGAGGGGGAGTAAATGAGAGTGACAAGGGAGTGGGGGGGAGTAAATGAGAGTGACAAGGGAGGGGGAGTAAATGAGAGTGACAAGGGAGGGGGAGTAAATGAGAGTGACAAGGGAGGGGGGAGTAAATGAGAGTGACAAGGGAGGGGGGAGCAAATGATAGTGACAAGGGAGGGGGGAGTAAATGAGAGTGACAAGGGAGGGGGGAGGAAATGAGAGTGGCAAGGAGGGTGGGAGTAAATGAGAGTGACAAGGGAGGGGGGAGTAAATAAGAGTGACAAAAGAGGGGGGAGTAAATGAGAGTGACAAGGGGGGGAAGTAAATGAGAGTGACAATGGAGGGGGGGGTAAATGAGAGTGACAAGGGAGGGGGGAGGTAAATGAGAGTGACAAGGGAGTGGGAGGGGAGTAAATGAGAGTGACAAGGGTGAGAGTAAATGAGAGTGACAAGGGAGGGGGGGAGTAAATGAGAGTGACAAGGGAGGGGGGAGTAAATGAGAGTGACAAGGGAGTGGGGGGGAGTAAATTAGAGTGACAAGGGAGGGGGGAGAAAATGAGAGTGACAAGGGAGGGGGGTAAATGAGAGTGACAAGGGGGGAGTAAATGAGAGTGACAAGGGAGGGGGGAGTAAATGAGAGTGACAAGGGAGGGGGGAGTAAATGAGAGTGAAAAGGGAGGGGGGAGTAAATGAGAGTGACAAGGGAGGGGGGGAGTAAATGAGAGTGACAAGGGAGGGGGGAGTAAATGAGAGTGACAAGGAAGGGGGGAGTAAATGAGAGTGACAAGGGAGGGGGAGTAAATGAGAGTGACAAGGGAGGGGGAGAGTAAATGAGAGTGACAAGGGAGGGGGGAGTAAATGAGAGTGACAAGGGAGTGGGGGGGGAGTAAATGAGAGTGACAAGGGAGTGGGAGGGGAGTAAATGAGAGTAACAAGGGTGAGAGTAAATGAGAGTGACAATGGGGGAGTAAATGAGAGTGACTTGGGAGTGAGGGGGAGTAAATGAGAGTGACAAGGGAGGGGGGAGTAAATGAGAGTGACAAGGGAGGGGGGAGTAAATGAGAGTGACAAGGGAGGGGGGAGTAAATGAGAGTGGCAAGGAGGGTGGGAGTAAATGAGAGTGACAAGTGAGGGGGGAGTAAATGAGAGTGACAAAAGAGGGGGGGGTAAATGAGAGTGACAAAATAGGGGGGAGTAAATGAGAGTGACAAGGGGGGAAGTAAATGAGAGTGACAATGGAGGAGGGAGTAAATGAGAGTGACAGGAAGTGGGGGGAAATAAATGAGAGTGACAAGGGGGGGAGCAAATGAGAGTGACAAGGGAGGGGGGGAGTAAATGAGAGTGACAAGGGAGGGGGGAGTAAATGAGAGTGACAAGGGAGTGGGGGGGAGTAAATGAGAGTGACAAGGGAGGGGGAGTAAATGAGAGTGACAAGGGAGGGGGAGTAAATGAGAGTGACAAGGGAGGGGGGAGTAAATGAGAGTGACAAGGGAGGGGGGAGCAAATGATAGTGACAAGGGAGGGGGGAGTAAATGAGAGTGACAAGGGAGGGGGGAGTAAATGAAAGTGACAAGGGAGTGGGGGGGAGTAAATTAGAGTGACAAGGGAGTGGGGGGAGTAAATTAGTGTGACAAGGGAGTGGGGGGAGTAAATGAGAGTGACAAGGGAGGGGGGAGTAAATGAGAGTGACAATGGAGTGGGGGGGGGTAAATAAGAGTGACAAGGGAGGGGGGAGTAAATGAGAGTGACAAGGGAGGGGGGAGTAAATGAGAGTGACAATGGAGTGGGGGGAGTAAATAAGAGTGACAAGGGAGGGGGGTAAATGAGAGTGACAAGGGGGGAGTAAATGAGAGTGACAAGGGAGGAGGGAGTAAATGAGAGTGACAAAAGAGGAGGGAGTAAATGAGAGTGACAAGGGGGGAAGTAAATGAGAGTGACAATGGAGGGGGGAGTAAATGAGAGTGACAAGGGAGTGGGGGGAAATAAATGAGAGTGACAAGGGAGGGGGGAGTAAATGAGGGGTGACAAGGGAGTGGGGGGGAGTAAATTAGAGTGACAAGGGAGGGGGGGAGTAAATGAGAGTGACAAGGGAGGGGGGGAGGTAAATGAGAGTGACAAGGGAGGGGGGAGTAGTAAATGAGAGTGACAAGGGAGTGGGGGGAGTAAATGAGAGTGACAAGGGAGTGGGGGGAGTAAATGAGAGTGACAAGGGAGTGGGGGGGGGAGTAAATGAGAGTGACAAGGGAGTGGGGGGGGAGTAAATGAAAGTGACATGGGAGTGTGGGGGAGTAAATGAGAGTGACAAAAGAGGGGGGAGTAAATGAGAGTGACAAGGGGGGAAGTAAATGAGAGTGACAATGGAGGGGGGGGGGAGTAAATGAGAGTGACAAGGGAGGGGGGAGTAAATGAGAGTGACAAGGGAGTGGGGGGGAGTAAATTAGAGTGACAAGGGAGGGGGGGAGAAAATGAGAGTGACAAGGAAGGGGGGAGACAATGAGAGTGACAAGGGAGGGGGGAGTAAATGAGAGTGACAAGGGAGGGGGGAGTAAATGAGAGTGAAAAGGGAGGGGGGAGTAAATGAGAGTGACAAGGGAGGGGGGGAGTAAATGAGAGTGACAAGGGAGGGGGGAGTAAATGAGAGTGACAAGGAAGGGGGGAGTAAATGAGAGTGACAAGGGAGGGGGAGTAAATGAGAGTGACAAGGGAGGGGGAGAGTAAATGAGAGTGAAAAGGGAGGGGGGAGTAAATGAGAGTGACAAGGGAGTGGGGGGGAGTAAATGAGAGTGACAAGGGAGTGGGAGGGGAGTAAATGAGAGTGACAAGGGTGAGAGTAAATGAGAGTGACAATGGGGGAGTAAATGAGAGTGACTTGGGAGTGAGGGAGAGTAAATGAGAGTGACAAGGGAGGGGGGAGTAAATGAGAGTGAAAAGGGAGGGGGGAGTAAATGAGAGTGACAAGGGAGGGGGGGAGTAAATGAGAGTGGCAAGGAGGGTGGGAGTAAATGAGAGTGACAAGTGAGGGGGGGTAGTAAATGAGAGTGACAAGTGAGGGGGGAGTAAATGAGAGTGACAAAAGAGGGGGGAGTAAATGAGAGTGACAAAAGAGGGGGGAGTAAATGAGAGTGACAAGGGGGGAAATAAATGAGAGTGACAATGGAGGAGGGAGTAAATGAGAGTGACAAGGAAGTGTGGGGAAATAAATGAGAGTGACAAGGGGGGGAGCAAATGAGAGTGACAAGGGAGGGGGGAGTAAATGAGAGGACAAGGGAGTGGGGGGGGAGGTAAATGAGAGTGACAAGGGAGGGGGAGTAAATGAGAGTGACAAGGGAGGGGGGGAGTAAATGAGAGTGACAAGGGAGGGGGGAAGCAAATGATAGTGACAAGGGAGGGGGGAGCAAATGATAGTGACAAGGGAGGGGGGAGTAAATGAGAGTGACAAGGGAGGGGGGAGTAAATGAAAGTGACAAGGGAGTGGGGGGGGAGTAAATTAGAGTGACAAGGGAGTGGGGGGAGTAAATGAGAGTGACAAGGGAGGGGGGAGTAAATGAGAGTGACAAGGGAGGGGGGAGTAAATGAGAGTGACAATGGAGTGGGGGGAGTAAATAAGAGTGACAAGGGAGGGGGGAGTAAATGAGAGTGACAAGGGAGGGGGGAGTAAATGAGAGTGACAATGGAGTGGGGGGAGTAAATAAGAGTGACAAGGGAGGGGGGTAAATGAGAGTGACAAGGGGGGCTGTAAATGAGAGTGACAAGGGAGGGGGGAGTAAATGAGAGTGACAAAAGAGGAGGGAGTAAATGAGAGTGACAAGGGGGGAAGTAAATGAGAGTGACAATGGAGGGGGGAGTAAATGAGAGTGACAAGGGAGTGGGGGGAAATAAATGAGAGTGACAAGGGAGGGGGGAGTAAATGAGGGATGACAAGGGAGTGGGGGGGAGTAAATTAGAGTGACAAGGGAGGGGGGGAGTAAATGAGAGTGACAAGGGAGGGGGGAGTAAATGAGAGTGACAAGGGAGTGGGGGGAGTAAATGAGAGTGACAAGGGAGTGGAGGGGAGTAAATGAGAGTGACAAGGGAGTGGGGGGAGTAAATGAGAGTGACAAGGGAGTGGGGGGGAGTAAATGAAAGTGACAAGGGAGTGTGGGGGAGTAAATGAGAGTGACAAGGGAGTGGCGGAAGTAAATGAGAGTGACAAGGGAGGGGGGAGTAAATGAGAGTGACAAGGGAGGGGGGAGTAAATGAGAGTGACAATGGAGTGGGGGGAGTAAATAAGAGTGACAAGGGAGGGGGGTAAATGAGAGTGACAAGGGGGGGCGTAAATGAGAGTGACAAGGGAGGGTGGAGTAAATGAGAGTGACAAGGGAGTGGGGAGTAAATGAGAGTGAGAATGGAGGGGGGGAGCAAATGAGAGAGACAAGTGCAGCACGCCAGACCTGCAGGGTATTGCGAAGTGAGGTCACGGTTATGGGCAATCAAGGGTTACTCACTGTTTGAAGAAGAACCCTGGGCAGGCATGCGGCAGTGAAGGAGAGGCTGGCAAAAAGTTCCTCTGGGGCACACTCTGTATGTAGGGACCAGACCTGATGGTGGATGAGGTGCCCTGGATGTTGCAGGTGTTTTGAGTGCCTGGGGCAAGGTCCCTTTAAGGATCGTGACGCCAGTGCCTGTAACGGTGGCTCACCGGTTTCCAGTAGCAATAATGGAGATGCACAGATGGTATGGTGAACCAAACGTAGCTTTACTTTCAATAGTCCAACTTTGTACATACAGATTGTAATGCAGTCCCTTATATCATATATACCACAAGCAGGCTTATTTCTCAATATGGCAGGTATAATCTTGCAAGATACTTTGAGGGTAAAAACAATTAATGCTTTGCAGACCAGGCTGCACTATCCCCACAGCTATTCTGGCTGGCTGGATCCCAAGGCCTGGATGCCTAAATGCTGGCTTTAATCCTTGGTATTTAATCTTCCTCCTGTATTGACCCTTGCTCTACTTTGTAGTACCTCTGCCCATCAGCTTACATATCTGAGCTGGTTGCACTGGCACTGCTTGGCTTGAAGGTGGCTGCAGGTTTCTCCCAGGAGGACATTCCCTACTACTGGGGTTACTTCTTCTGTGCTAACTGGATTCAGGGTCTCCAGGCAGGGTGTACTTCTCCACTAGCCTCCTGGTGGCAACTAGAAGCCTGGACTATCTAGCAGCATGTCAGGAGGAGGCCCTCAGCATATCTGTGGCTGGTGCCTTCTCACTTCTGTCCTCACAGACTCCTCCCTGTCTGGGCCTGAACATTTATACAAGGGGCTCCCTATCTCTCTCTAGTGTCTAGGATGTCTAACTACACCCAAATAGGCCTGCTGAGCATATAACAGGGGAAACAACACATGTAAAAGCACATAGACAATGCATTAGAATGCATGAATAAACATAATACCACTGTCCCTTAGGAGTAGGAGTAACACGTGACCCAATTGACCCTTGTGTAGTACCCACCCCTACCTAGTGGGACACTACACAAGGGAGTGGGGGGGGAGTAAAGGAGAGTGACAAGGGAGTGGGGGGGAGTAAATGAGAGTGACAAGGGAGTGGGGGGAGTAAATGAGAGTGACAAGGGAGGGGGGAGTAAATGAGAGTGACAAGGGAGGGGGGAGTAAATGAGAGTAACAAGGGAGGTGGGGAGTAAATGAGAGTGACAAGGGACTGGGGTGAGTAAATTTGAGTGACATGGGAGGGGGGGAGTAAATGAGAGTGACAAGGGAGTGGGGGGAGTAAATGAGAGTGACAAGGGAGTGGGGGGAGTAAATTTGAGTGACAAGGGAGGGGGGGAGTAAATGAGAGTGACAAGGGAGGGGGAGTGAATGAGAGTGACAATGGAGTGGGGGGGTAAATGAGAGTGACAAGGGAGGTGGGGAGTAAGTGAGAGTGACAAGGGAGTGGGGGGAGTAAATGAGAGTGACAAGGGAGTGGGGGGAGTAAATGAGAGTGACAAGGGAGGGGGGGAGTAAATGAGAGTGACAAGGGAGGTGGGGAGTAAATGAGAGTGACAAGGGACTGGGGGGAGTAAATTTGAGTGACAAGGGAGGGGGGGAGTAAATGAGAGTGACAAGGGAGTGGGGGGAGTAAATGAGAGTGACAAGGGAGGGGGGAGTAAATGAGAGTGACAAGGGAGTGGGGGGAGTAAATGAGAGTGACAAGGGAGGGGGGGAGTAAATGAGAGTGACAAGGGAGGGGGAGTGAATGAGAGTGACAATGGAGTGGGGGGGAGTAAATGAGAGTGACAAGGGAGGTGGGGAGTAAATGAGAGTGACAAGGGAGTGGGGGGAGTAAATGAGAGTGACAAGGGAGTGGGGGGAGTAAATTTGAGTGACAAGGGAGGGGGGGAGTAAATGAGAGTGACAAGGGAGGGGGAGTGAATGAGAGTGACAATGGAGTGGGGGGGTAAATGAGAGTGACAAGGCAGGTGGGGAGTAAGTGAGAGTGACAAGGGAGTGGGGGGAGTAAATGAGAGTGACAAGGGAGTGGGGGGAGTAAATGAGAGTGACAAGGGAGGGGGGAGTAAATGAGAGTGACAAGGGAGGTGGGGAGTAAATGAGAGTGACAAGGGACTGGGGGGAGTAAATTTGAGTGACAAGGGAGGGGGGGAGTAAATGAGAGTGACAAGGGAGTGGGGGGAGTAAATGAGAGTGACAAGGGAGGGGGGAGTAAATGAGAGTGACAAGGGAGTGGGGGGAGTAAATGAGAGTGACAAGGGAGGGGGGGAGTAAATGAGAGTGACAAGGGAGGGGGAGTGAATGAGAGTGACAATGGAGTGGGGGGGAGTAAATGAGAGTGACAAGGGAGGTGGGGAGTAAATGAGAGTGACAAGGGAGTGGGGGGAGTAAATGAGAGTGACAAGGGAGTGGGGGGAGTAAATGAGAGTGACAAGGGAGGGGGGAGCAAATGAGAGTGACAAGGGAGGGGGGAGTAAATGAGAGTGACAAGGGAGGGGGGAGTAAATGAGAGTGACAAGGGAGGGGGGAGTAAATGAGAGTGACAAGGGAGTGGGGGGGAATGAGAGTGACAAGGGACTGGGGGGAATGAGAGTGACAAGGGAGGGGGGAGTAAATGAGAGTGACAAGGAAGGGGGGAGAAGAGAGTGACAAGGGAGGGAGGGGGGGAGAAGAGAGTGACAACGGAGGGATGGGGAGAGAAGAGAGTTTTATCTTGCCTAGGGCTGCAAAAATCCTTGCACCGGTCCTGCCTACACCTTGAATTATCTTTCCATGCACTGGTGCAGTGACTAAGCCACAGGGGTGCAGGGAGTGAGTGTGAGTGGTGGCGTGCCAAATGGGTGCAGTAGTTGTACTCACGGTTTTGCAGCTTCATGGGCCAGCGTTGCAGTGGAGGGGAAGACAGCACTAAATCCTCCGGGGCACTTTCTGTTGCAGTGAACACCAGCCAGATGGAAGTTGAGGTTCCCTTAATGTTATAGGTGTTTAAGGTGCTTTGGTGGCTGGGCCCCTGTGTTTGTGACTAGAGATGGCCTTGCGTTTCCCCCGCGGTCATTTCGCGGCGAACTATACATGTTCGCGATTCGCCGAACATGCGGACATATGGAGAAATTTGTGCCCGCTATATTCTTTTACATTATGAAGAAATGTGACCTATGACACATCCATCAGGTGGTACAGGACAGCCAATTGAGACATTTCAGCACATGGACATACCCCCTACCTTATAAATAAACCCGATCTGGCCGCCATTTTACATTCAGTGTTTTGCCAGTGTAGGGAGAGGTTGCTGTGTGGAGCAGGGACAGACTGTTAGGGACACCAAACGCTAGCTAATAGGGCCACAAAAATCTTTTTAAGGACTGGTATAGGTGTGCTATCTATATGTGTGATACACAGAGGGGTGCGAAATACTTATAATATACTTTTATAATGAGTCAAAAACACATAGATCTATATAGTGATCACCTGGAAGTCAGGGGCCTAGGGGCTAGGGGCTTACTAGGGCCATTTTTATATAGGGCAAGGTTCCGGAGGGGGTCGCTCTTATCAGGGCGGGTGGTCTGTGGTTAGGCTATCAGGGCCAGAATAGCACCCCCTCTGTAGGGCAATATCAGGGACAGTTCTTTGCCCACCCTGTCCTTTAATACCACATCATCATCTAGCCCAGGGATGGATGTTTTTTTGCTTTCCCTCCGGGATTCATGGATGTGCACTGGAACCCCCCGGATCGTGGTAGGACATATGGTTTCTGATTTGGTGCAGACCCATTCACTTGCGGATCCGCACTTCCGCATATGTGCTTCCGTTTCCGCCCAAAAAAATAACATGTCCTATTCTTGTCCGCAATTGCAGACAAGATTAGGCATTTTCTATTTTAGTGCCGGCGATGTGTGGTCCACAAATTGCGGAATGCACATTGTCAGTGTCCAGGTTAAGTTTTATCTTTATGTATATTATAATGGATTGCCTTCCTTGTACAATGTTATAATATACTTTCTATGTTAGACAGTATATTACAGTGCATTGGTATTGTGTGGCAGTTGTGTGCGGTTCTGCTGCGATACTGCAGGTATACAGAGGGACAAGCGTTATTGGAACAAAAAAATTCTACTGGTGTGATATACCAGTCGCCCCCCCCAAAAAAAACTAATTGAAGCGGGGTGTTATATACCAATATACTTTCTTTATAGTGCATTTGGGGCATTTGCATATTGCGCGTACGCGAAAATTATATTGCCGATAATTCGCATTGAAAAAAATAATGAATGGAGATCTCAAATTTGTATAATACATCTGGTATGTCACTGTCCATGTTGTGGGACTATTTGTGCCCTTCTAGTAATTATTTCTTGGCTGCAAATATGAGCTGAAGGTTTTTCAGGTTCGCCTCCCATTAAAATGAATGGGACCCGCAGCGAACTTGCATTTCACGAAAATTTTATTGCGTTCGCGAACCGTCCCGGCAGATGTTCGTCCATCACTATTGGTGACGCCAGCACCGTTAGGTGCAAATGAAGTTAGTGGAAAGGATGAGGAGTCAATTGTAGTAAACAAAAGAACTTACTAAATCACTTGTCTTCAGGTAGTCAATACAGTTCATTTGTAAGGTAAAGGTGATAATCCCAATAATATCCACTGCAATTCCTATAAAAGGCTTGGCAATTGTACTGTGAGGAATTTTCCTTCTCTCTATGTCTTTCTATTCTATGTCCATGCAGCACGCCAGACCTGCAGGGTATTGCAAAGTGAGGTCACGGTTATGGGCAATCGAGGGTTACTCACTGTTTGTAGGAGAACCCTGGGCAGGCATGCGGCAGTGAAGGAGAGGCTGACACAAAGTTCCTCTGGGGCACACTCTGTATGTAGGAACCAGGCCTGATGGTGGATGAGGTGACCTGGATGTTGCAGGTGTTTCAAGTGCCTGAGGCAAGGTCCCTTTAAGGATCGTGACGACAGTGCCTGTAACGGTGGCACACCGATTTCTAGTTGTAATAAGTGAGGTACACAGATGGTATGGTGAACCAAACTTTGCTTTACTGAAGAACAGTCAAACTTTATACAATAAGATGGCAACACAGTCCCTTGCATCAAGTGCTTCACAAGCAGGCTTATTTCAATACTGGCAGGTATAATCTTGCAAGATACTCGGAGGGCAATAATAATATACACTCAGACCAGGCTGTACCTTCTCCTCAGAAATAGTGTACACTGTTCCTAGAACTCCTGTCTGGTTTTCTATCCCAAGGCCCGGACGCCCAAATACTGGCTTTTATCCTTGGCAAATAATCTTCCTCCCGTATTTATCCTTGCTCCTACTTTCTTCTGCCCTTCAGCTTACTTGAGTTTAGCTGGATACACTGGCTCTGCTTGGCTTGTGAGTACTGCAGGTTTCTCCCAGGAGGCACATCTCTTCTACTGGGGTTGATTCTTTTGAGCTAACTGGACTCAGGATACTTCAGGCAGGTTATGATTCTTCACTAGCCTCCTGGTGGCAATTAGAAGCCTGGACTATCTAGCTGCATGTCAGAAGGAGGCCCTCAGCATATCTCTGGCTGGTGCCTTCTCACTTCTGTCTCCACAGACTCCTGACTACAGACTAACTCCTCCCTGTCTGGGCCTGAACATTTACACTAGGGGCTCTCTATCTCCCTCTAGTGTCTAGGATGATACACTACACCCCAATAGGCCTGCTGTACATGTCACAGAGGAACAATACATATAAAAACCTATAGAAAATACATTAAAATGCATAGTTAAATATAATGCCACTGTCCCTCAGGAGTAAGAGTACCACGTGGCCCAATTGACCCTTGTGTAGAGCCCACCCCTACCTAGTGGGACACTACATACCCCCATGCTACGACGTTGCCTGTCCTCGGCGCAACATGAAAGGGGCCCTGCCCAGCTGGAAACTGCACCTGAAAGAGAAAAATAATGCAAAGAAGGAATATACATCTACATTTGCAAATACATATATATATATTTATATATATATATATATATATATCAGGCAGTTCCGCTGGCTAAGGAACAAGTCCGGTGAAAAGGAGCGTTGTTCTCTTCTCTCAGGATAGCACAAGGGAACAGGGGGCGCTGACCAGGTGCAGCGTATCAAAGATAACCAGGATAGTCCATAATAAAATTTTAAGTGCAATTGTCCATAATAAAACACAGTAGTCCCATAGAAAATGCAAAACAACATAAGTCCTTGGAGGCTCAAAGAACAAAAATGAGTCCGTACCCGGGTCTTTGTAAATGGCTAAAGCAAGTGATGTATACCTGAGGATAGTCGACAATATAGCAGCAGAGCAGCATCTCAGAGGCCCACATAAATTAGAGTCATCTCTGGGCACATTTCCTTGAAGTATAAGTTGCATATAAAAGTCACAGCACATAAAAGTCCACATTATTCAAAAGGGAATATAAAATAAGTGCTGCAGTGTCCCTTAATCAACCTGAAAAGGGGGTTAAAAGGATTGAAGGTGCAAATAAAATAGGCACAACTTGGTTAAATTCTGGAAGCAGGCAGGAGGTCCTGTAAACAATATGGCCCTGTAGCAATTGGTAATTTCAGTGGCCCACCACTACCACTGAGCCGTGGATAAACTGGCAGCAGCAACATGGGACCAAAACAAAGGACTCCTGTCCTGAAAGGGTTAAATCCACTTCAGTAGGGTCCCTTGACAAAATAAAGCAGTATTATGGCCTGGCAGGCCTACGCACAGGTGTGTATCAGTCCCACTTGGAGCATCCGTGGCATATCCTGGCTCTGCCTGTAAATTGGGCCTAATTCTAGGATCCACATATGACTGGGCCCACAAAATTGTATTCGGTGGCAATTATAACATAAAGGGTCCCCGTATAGGTATAGGCCCCATAGGCCTAGGGGTATATGCTGCAGGAGGCCTCAATGCCTCTAGAGAAGTGCTGGCTCTGGCCGCAGGTGCGGCAGGTGACTCCAAATGTCTAAGTGGCGCCGGCTGCAAGCGATGGCTCCGGGCATAGGTGAGTCGCTCTGGCGCAGCAACAGCAGCGGCGGTCACTAGGGGTAACTGGCTGGTAGGGATAGGCACCCTTACCTCTGGCTCAGAGACGTCTGAGTCCTTAGAAGTACTTTTCTTTTCAGGAGACGGAAGCGCCGCACAGGTAATGGCAAGTTGGCGCAGGCCACGAAGTTGAAGCTCCAGCCGGACAATCTGGTCTTCCAAACTTTCAGCTTCTGCATCGCTGCTGGGATCCTCTGTCGTCACCGCAGGTGCAGGTAAGTGATCCAGCTTGTCTTGCGCGGCCGCTGCAGGTCCTGGTGTCGCATCCGCACTCTTTCCTTTGCGAATATTGTCCAGGGCTGTATGGAACCGTACCAGCTTTTCGAGTTCCTTTCTAGTCTTCTCCCAGCGGGGCAGTTCAGGTGAGGGCTCACCCATTTTTCCAACACACTCGATCCCTCTCCGGAGAGCGACAGGGCGGCACCAATTGCAGAAAAGACCTCCCATTGCTCCGGGAGGCCGTGCCCCAGGTACTCCAGCATAGGGGAGGCAGAGTCCATTGTAGCAGACATGCTAATTTGTAGACAGGGCGGTGGCGTGGACACACAGTCTTTCCCGCACTTTTAGCAGAAGGCGCCAATTCTTCCCGCCAGCAAAGTACAAAGATGACGCAGCAATAATAAATCCAGTCAGTTTCTTTAGGCGGCTATGTTTTTAAGCACAATGCTGTCTATTCACTGACAGCAAGCTGTGGCTAAATAAGCAGCAAAACAGTCCATGCAATATGCAGTTTCACACCGCAAATGATTACAGTTCTTTGGCCCAGCAATTTTTTCAATAAACAAGTAGGGCTTAGTCACTTTATAGGTATATAACGGCACACAGTTTAATTCCACAATGGCGCAGGAATAATCCGTAAATCCTGTTTGTGACGCCAATTTATGCAGCACGCCAGACCTGCAGGGTATTGCGAAGTGAGGTCACAGTTATGGGCAAACTAGGGTTACTCACTGGGCAGGCATGCGGCAGTGAAGGATAGGCTGACACAAAGTTCCTCTGGGGCTCACTCTGGATGTAGAGTCCAGGCCTGATGGTGTGTGAGGTGCCCTGGATGTTGCAGGTGTTTCAAGTGCCTGTGGCAAGGTCCCTTTAAGGATCGTGACGCCAGTGCCTGTAAATAAGGATTAAAGGTAATATAGGTAATGTGCTATCTACTGTAATGTATTGGATAGGTCCGGTATCTCCATGTAGGGGGTGTTTTAGTGGCAGGGGAACGAATACCCTGCTACTCTTATCGGTGCAATTGTATTGAGCACTCTTACTCCCTCTTGGTTGATTCCTTATGTTTTTATTGTGTCATTGTTAAATGTATTACTACTGCTTTTTTTGTACTTTACTGGATTAAATAAAAAGGTAATAAAAAAATAAAATAAAATAATAAATCCAGATCCAGACACATCTAAATTATTCTTAATTATGAAGATAATAAAGCAAAAACTGCCTAATTATAAAAATATAATAAAGTATTTTAAACTACATGATGAACTAAATGAACAGATACTAATATACATCATGCAGTACATTATATCTTGTTTCTCTCCAAAACTGCTTTTCTGAAGTTCAAATTAGGTTTGAAAAGAAGGATATATATTTTTGGGAGAAATATACAACCAAGAATGCCAGAACATGAGGTCAATATGGCAAATATCTCCACAGCCACCATGTATTTCCCTTTAGTGCTCAGATAAGCCGGGATCATTGCGATCCAGACACTGCAGAACACCAGCATGCTGAAAGTGATGTACTTGGCCTCATTAAAACTATCCGGTAATGTCCTCACCATGAAGGCCAGAACAAAACTCACAGCTGCCAGGAAGCCCATATAACCCAACATAAAGTAGAAGGCAATGACTGAACCTTCATTACACTGAATGATGATCTTCCCAGGATAAGAGTGATGGTCAAACTCTATATAAGGAGGTGACACCAACAACCAAATAACACAAATAAGAACTTGTACAGAAGAACACACCAAAACCACATAATTTGAGACATTGGATGAGAACCACTTTGCCCAGAAACTTCCAGGATTGGTTGCTTTGAAGGCAAAGCAAACTTTGATAGTTTTGGCTAGAACAGAAGAGACGCCAATAGAGAAGAAGATGCCAAATGATGTTTGTCTAAGTAAGCAGGTTATGTCCACTGGACGGCCGAGGAAGAAGACGACACTGAGGAAGCTCAGCAAGATGGAGACCAGGAGGATGAAGCTCACAGTCCGGTTATTGGCTTTAACAATCGGAGTGTCCCAATAATAAACGAAAATTCTTAATATGAACAATGTTGCAGCAGAAAGAAATAAAACTATTCCTAAAAATATGGAAGTTAGAATGTCCTTCTCATATGAAAGAAACTCGAACATTCTGGGAATACATTTCACTTTCTTCTCATCAGGCCATTCTTCTTTAGGACATTTATGGCAGATTTCACTGTCTACAATATCATGAAGTAAAATAGAAATGTGATGAAATATTAGTAATGTTAACTGCATATTGGAAGTTATAGCTCATATCACCATTCAGGGTGCATTCACATCACCGTCAGAAGAAGAGAGAGAGAGAAATAGGATCCAGTAAAAAAACGGATCCTGTTGCATCAGTTGTCATCCGTTTGAACCATTTCCATCTGAGATCCGTTTTTTTAGACAGAGAAAAAAAGTACTGCATGCAGGACTTTTTTTTTTTTCTCTCCCTACTCCTGACGGATCAGAAGAATAGAAAGCTAACTGTTGATGTGAATGCATCCTTAGCTTTCCATTCTTCTGATCCCACAGAAGAAGAGAAAAAAATTTGGATCCTGTAAAAAAACGGACCCTCTTGCATCAATTGTCATCCTTTTGAGCCATTTCCATGTGAGATCAGTTTTTTTAGACGGGAAAAAAGTTCTGCATGCAGGATTATTTTTCCGTGTAAAAAAACGGATCTCAGATAGAAATGTCTCAAAAGTAAGACAAGTGATGCAACAGGATCCGTTTTTTACAGGAGCCAGTTTTTTTTCTTCTGACGGATCAGAAGAACGGAAATCAAAATGGTGATGTGAACTAAGGTGAGCCTTAATGGAGGTGAAATACTGATATTTCCACACTGAACTGTTCATTTATTTCACCATGGCCATATATGTGCAGCAGGAAAAGCAGTGCCTAACTCATTCCAACAAAATTTCTTAACTTTACAAATACAAAATGTGCCTGCAATCCAACTGTTCAGAAAGAAGGTGGTGCATTGTGTTACTAACAAAGACCTGTACATAGGGTCATAAGGTCAAGACTAGGGATGAGCGAACCTGAACTGTATAGTTCGGGTTCGTACCGAATTTTGGGGTGTCCGTGGCACGCACCCGAACCCGAACATTTTCGTAAAAGTCCGGGTTCGGTGTTCGTCGCTTTCTTGGCGCTTTTTGAAAGGCTGCAAAGCAGCCAATCAACAAGCATCATACTACTTGCCCCAAGAGGCCATCACAGCCATGCCTACTATTGGCATGGCTGTGATTGGCCAGTGCAGCATGTGACCCAGCCTCTATTTAAGCTGGAGTCACGTAGCGCCGCCCGTCACTCTGCTCTGATCAGTGTAGGGAGAGGTTGCAGCTGCTGCTGTTAGGGCGAGATTAGACAGGGATTTACTCAGCAAAAATACTTAATGAAGTGATCGATCTACAGCTGTGAATCATTTATCTTCTGCTATTCAATTGCTCACTGTTTTTAGGCTGCCCAGAGCATTTTTCAGTCACTTTTTTCTGGGGTGATCGGCAGCCATTTTGTGTCTTGTAGTGCGCCAGCACAAGCTGCCACCAAGTCCATTTAATCATCAATAGTGTTTTTTTTTTTTTTGCTATATCCTACATCAGGGGCTTGGCTGTGCTTGCTATTTTATTGAGGGGTGAAATACAATTGCCAAAATAGCAGTACCCTAAATCTAGTGTTTCAGCTGTGGCCAGCCAATTGTAATACTGTCTGCTGTCTGGCAAAGGATATATTTTTGTTCTGGGTTGAAATACAATTCCCAACTTAGCAATTCCCTAAATCAGTGGTTTCTGCTGTATCAGGCCTACTTTAAATCTAGGTTGAAGGTGCAGATAGGGTCATCCACAATAACTTCACACGCTACTGTGCATTTCCAAGTCAAATTCTGTCCGTAAACGTATACCTGTCACCCAGCGCCTAAATACTAGGCCTACAATTTATATTCAGCTAAATCTGTGGTTATTGCTGTGCCTGTATTAGTGTAATACGGTACCTAAATAGATAGCCAGATAGTGTTAGGTGTCTGTAAAAAAAAGGCCTGAATTTGAATTCAATACATTGGGCCAAATATTTTTTTTCTTATTGTGGTGAACGGTAACAATGAGGAAAACATATAGTAAGGGACGCGGACGCGGACATGGTCGTGGTGGTGTTAGTGGACCCTCTGGTACTGGGAGAGGACGTGGCCGTTCTGCCACAGCCACACGTCCTAGTGAACCAACTACCTCAGGTCCCAGTAGCCGCCAGAATTTACAGCGATATTTGGTGGGGCCCAATGCCGTTCTAAGGATGGTAAGGCCTGAGCAGGTACAGGCATTAGTCAATTGGGTGGCCGACAGTGGATCCAGCACGTTCACATTATCTCCCACCCAGTCTTCTGCAGAAAGCGCACAGATGGCGCCTGAAAACCAAGCCCATCAGTCTGTCACATCACCCCCATGCATATCAGGGAAACTGTTTGAGCCTCAAGTTATGCAGCAGTCTCTTATGCTGTTTGAAGACTCCGCTGGCAGGGTTTCCCAAGGGCATCCACCTAGCCCTTCCCCAGCGGTGAAAGACATAGAATGCACTGACGCACAACCACTTATGTTTCCTGATGATGAGGACATGGGAATACCACCTCAGCACATCTCTGATGATGACGAAACACAGGTGCCAACTGCTGCGTCTTTATCCATAGAAGTGAATGGGGCTGAGTGAAAATCATAAGCATCCGCAAGCAAGTGCGGATGCGGTGCGATTTTCACGCATGGTTGCTAGGTGACAGTCTATTCACTGCCGAGCTCCAAAGCCGCCACCAAGTGACGGCCATTATCAAACACAACCATGCCTGGTTCTAGGTTGAGTGGCGAGAGCCACAGCTCAGTTTGGTCTCTTATCCCCTGCCACAGCTCTGCTGTGGTGTGCTGTTTGTCCCCTAAGCATATAAGATTCAGCTGGGCCTGTTGCCGCTTCCCCACTGCAGTGCTACACTGCTTACAGCTTCCGACTGATGGCTGACTGGTGCTGCAAGAGGATAATTCGGAGGTGGAATTGGAGTAAGAGTCGGAGGAGGAGAAGTGGGGGTTGGAGCCACTAACGTAGATGCACCCAAGTATAAGGAAAGTCAATGGTAGAACCCGAGCATTAAAGGGACTCTGTCACCAGGATTAACAATATATAGATATTTATATGTGCCCATTAGTCTTCATGCAGTGTTTACAATAATCCCTCTGTTTATGCTCTGTGTGCCTTATATTCTTATAAAAATTGATCTTATTCATATGTAAATCACCTCTGTCAGGAGCCCAAGGGGTTGTCCCACGATCTCCTGGAGCCCAGCCGCGCCCATCGATCCGGAGCAAAGCACCGCCTGCTACTTAATTTATTCACGCCACTATCCTGACGTCTTGTAATCTCTGCTCCGTAGTCTCGCACAGGCGCAGTGGACACTGTGGTCTGCGCCCGTGCGGACTACTGGCACCGGCTTCAACTTGTCCACTGCGCATGCGCCGGATCCCTGCCCACCCCGATCGGACTGGAAAATACTTTCTTTCTCTGCGCAAGTCTGTCAAAATTGTCAAAGGAGCGATTGCTGCCAGAAGATTCCTCAGCCTAGGACCGACTTGCGCAGAGAAAGAGTATTTTACGGTCCGATCGGGGTGCGCAGGGAGCCGGCGCATGCGCAGTGGACAAGTTGAAGACGGTGCCAGTAGTCCGCACATGCGCAGACTACAGTGTCCACTGCGCCTGTGCGAGACTACAGAGCAGAGATTACATAACGTCAGAATAGTGCAGTGAATAAATTAATTAGTAGGCGGTGCTGGGCTCCGGATCAATGGGCGGTGCTGGGCTCCAGGAGATCGTGAGACAGCCCCTTGGGCTCCTGACAGAGGTGATTTACATATGAATAAGATCGCTTTTTATAAGAATATAAGGCACACAGAGCATAAACAGAGGGATCATTGTAAACACTGCATGAAGACTAATGGACACATATAAATATCTACATATCGTTAATCCTGGTGACAGAATCACTTTAAACCAGACACCCCCTGCTCTAAAGAGGGGAGGTTGTCTGGTTCATAAGAAAAGGTCATAAATTGATGGAAACTCCACTAAAATGGTTTGGGAAAAGCATGGGTCGGATGTCTGGATGCATCTTGGACTCCCAGGTCGCTGCTGGGAACGATGTTGTCTATGTAATACGCCACTTTTACAGACTGACAATAATACGCACAAAACCAAAGATAAAATCAATTTTAGAGGAAAAATTGTTAGGAAACATTCTTTCCTGTATATTTACTTGCATATAGAGTGTAAGTGCTGTCAAAAATGTTGTTGGTTTTCCGAACTGGGGCCATGATTAAGAGGGACGGCCAGGGACATCCGTATTGCGCCGCTAGAGGTGAAATTCCTGGACCGGCGCAAGACAAACCACACCGAAAGAATTAGGCAAGAATGTTTTCATTAATCAAGAACGAAAGTCGGCGGTTCGAAGATGATCAGATACCGTCATAGTTCCGACCATAAACGATGCTGACCGGCAATCCGGCTGCATTATTTCCATGACCCGCCGAGCAGCTTCCGGGAAACCAAAGTCTTTGGGTTCCCGGGATAGAATGGATGCCAAGCTGAAACTTAGAGAAATTGACGGAAGGGCACCACGAGGAGTGGAGCCTGCGGCTTAATTTGACTCAACACTGGAAACCTCACCCGGCCCGGACACAGAAAGGATTGACAGATTGATAGCTCTTTCTCGATTCTGTGGGTGGTGGTGCATGGCTGTTCTTAGTTGGTGGAGCGATTTGTCAGGTTAATTCCGATAACGACCGAAATTCCTCAGTGCTAACTAGTTACGTGACCCCCAGCGGTGAGGATTGTGTTGACCAGACTCTTGCATAGTGAGACTAGACTTGTAGGTGAAGGCCTGCTGGTGAGCTGACCCTGTTAAAGATTGTAGGTGAGGGCCTGCTGGTGTGCTGACCCTCTAAAAAAGTATATGTGGGGGCCTGCAGGTGAGCTGACCCTGTAAAACATTATATGCGAGGACCTGCAGGTGAGCTGACCATCAAAAACATTATGGGGGAGGGCCTGCTGCCGCTTTGTTGACTTTAATTTGTAAAATATTTTATTGTACAAATCAAAAAGAATGTCATACTTTGAGGACAACAATGGCATCATATTGTACATCCGCACAATGCAAGATAATATTGACATTTACATATACAGAAAAACTGTGAATTGGTATAGCAAACAGAAACCATGAACCTTAACATAAGACAGAGAATAAGGTCATATTAGTTGTATCATACACCTTTCTAGTACTATTCCTAGTAATTATTTGCTAATATCGGCTGAATATCTATTAAATCGGAAGATATATATATATATATATATATATATATAGCATCAAAGGATGAGGCAGCACTCCAAATGAGGTGAAAAAATTGTGGATCTTTTATTCCCCTTGCAACGTTTCAACCGCTCAATGCGGTCTTTCTCAAGCATACAACATGGTGTCATAACAAGGTATATATACCCACAATGCATAGCACAAAACAAAGTGATAATAATTCAATTAAAATGAATAATCATGTGTAGAATACAGTAAATATCTCAAAATCGTGAGAGTCACATCCATGGTGATTTACATGATGCAATACATCGTATAGAAAAACAATAACCATAATACAGGCAGAACAGTGCATTAATAAGTGATAATAAGGCACATTATTGTGATGTGATATCACCTGTGTATCGATGTAAGAAGTGATCATAATCAGTAAAATTTTAAAACAACTCACATGGCAGTGCAAGGACCTGAGCGCCAGAAATCTGCGTCCTCACAATCAGACCGCGCATGCCCAGGATCCCAGCAACGTCACACCACACAGACGCGGCCCTGTGACGTCAGCGGACACGTGAACAAGCACATGACCTACCAGACCATCACATGACCCATCCGGGCGATGCAAGGCAAGCGTCGCCCGGCCAACGACGCCGGCACTACCGGCGTAGTTGCCCCAGTAACCGCAAGCCAAACACCGCCGGCAGTGACACGCCCATGCTAGAAATAGTGGGCCAGCGCAGCCAGATTACAGGAGACGGGAGAGAAGGCACGTGGCATAGCGATCCTAAAAATAAGGGAAAACAAACACACGAGCATATGCAAACTCCCATACGGCGACTGTATACAGGTTTACAGAATAGAGTGAACGTGGTATATACGTATATCGGCACCAGGAAGGAGCACCTTCAGAATCTGTGCCATACTCACATAGAGTGGGGGAACAGGGGCCAGTGGTCCGGCCATTCTCACGGCATGACCACCGGTCCATAGTGGGTGAAGGGTCAAGGACATGTCCATGCCCACAACCCCAAACCCAAAAACTGTCCCCTAAACCTATGAAAAAGGACAATTAGAGAGACCACCACTCATAAACAACCCTGTACAGTCAACCCACATAATGTATATAGATTACTTAAGCGCCCCATTCTCCCCCATCACCTTTATCTCAACGGAGGAACGTAGAAAACTGTGCCCCCCGTCCATAAACAGTGCCACTGGAGTGTAGATGACAAAAATCTAGAGAAAGAAAACAGAGAAGTATTGGTTAAAACAATGAATACAAAATTAACTGTAAATCCAGTCATTTCAGTCAATAATATAATAGATGACACCAGTCACGTTTACATAAACCAGGGCAGGACAAGAAGAGAATCAAACAAATACAATGAGCAAGTCCCATCCTATATCACATTCCACTTGAAATCAACATTGAGACCAGCCGGTCTCAAAGTATTGAGGCGATGGATCCATCTCAATTCTCTCTGTTTGAGAGCCAGTGTCCTATCGCCTCCCCTTCTGGACGGGGTGATTTGATCCACTATCACAAATTTAAGATCCCTCTCCTTATGGTTGGCCTCCACAAAGTGTTTGGGGACAGGCAGATCCTTCCTTTTTTGTCTAATTGAAAATCTGTGATTGTTTAGACGTGTCTTCATGTCACATGTGGTCTCCCCGACATATAGGAGACCACAAGGACAGGAGAGCACATAAACAACATATGAACTGTTGCATGTTAGAAAGTGACCAATCTCATACTGGCTCCTCGTAACAGAATGAGTAAACCTCTCCCCCTTGGTCATCTATGAACAATTCACACATCCAAGGCAAGGATAGGAACCCCGCCTCCGAGAGCCAATATGGGTCTGCACCAAAGTTCTAACTGGAATGTCTGCCCGGACCAATTTATCACAAAAATTGGCAGAACGCCTATAGGAAAGTTAGGGCGGTACCGTCAATGATGTAATCTGAGGAAGGTTACTTTTAAGTATGGACCAGTGTTTGCGAATGATATGAGCAATTCTAGCACTCTGTTCAGAATACGTAGTTATAAACGGTATCCTTTCAACTTTGTTACACATAGTGTCTACTGGCACCTGTTGTGGACCTTTTACCTTGGTAAGATGCTTATTGATCACCCGAGTCGGGTAACCCCGTTCTTTGAACCTGTGTACCATCTGTGTGAATCGAATAGGTAATACGTCCTCATCCTGTACCACTCTTTTTACCCTAAGTAGTTGACTATAAGGTACCGAATTAATTATTGACCTGGGATGACAGCTTCTATAATGTAACAAAGTGTTACAATCAGTGGGCTTAGTAAAAATGTCAGTAGTTAATTGATTACCCACAATAGTTTTTCACCACATAGTAATGCACCTGCACTTGAGACATTCAAGAAGGCTGTCTCTGTTGATATAGCCGCTTTGCGTGATGAAGTCGTGAATATGCCTTTAAAATACCCCAATATGACCACTTCTGATGTTGTTGAGCTTGAAGGATTGTGCTATGACAGCAGCCTCACTATCAAGCCAGCCGATAAGGGTGGTGCGGTTGTTGTCATGGACACCTCTAAATATATTCAGGAGATTAGGAGGCAACTGGGTGACCAGAGTGTATATAGGGTGTTGGCTGGTGATCCGAGGTTCGATATTGCTCGATGCATCAAGAAGGTCCTAGACGCAGCCTTGGGTCAGGACATTATTGATGGTGAACTTTATTCTTTTTTAATTGTATCACAGCCACGTACACCAGTCATATACGTGCTACCAAAGATTCACAAATCAATGGTTGACCCACCAGGTCGTCCCATTGTTGCAGGCACCGGATCTATTTTTTCCAATATTTCGATTTTTTTGGATCGAGTACTTCGTCAATATGCAATCAGTGCCAGGTCCTACATTAGAGACATCGGGGATTTTCTTGATAAGATCTCTGAGGTGACGCTGCCGGAGGGTTGTCTTCTGGCCTCCTTTGACGTTATGAGTTTATACACCTCTATTGACCATAACAGGGGGGTGGCTGCGGTCCGGAGACATCTATCTGGCAGCAACCATTCTCATCCCTGTCAGGTTTTCATCACTCAATTGTTGGACCTGGTACTGAGAAATAATTATTTTCTGTTCATGGAGAATTTTTATCTTCAGTTACGAGGGACCGCCATGGGGTCTAATGTGGCGCCCACCTACGCCAATGTCTTCATGGCGGCCCTCGAGGAGGACCTTGTCTATGTATCCCACCACTTCGGTAATGTTCGGGGGTGGTTGCGGTACATAGATGACGTCTTCCTGATTTGGCACGGTGACGTTGTGTCTTTGGAGATATTTCATGATTTTTTGAATAATTTGGACCCGGACATCAGCTTCACCCTTGTACACTCAGTCACCCATGTTCAATTCCTGGATACCACGGTGACTATTGTGGGTAATCAATTAACTACTGACATTTTTACTAAGCCCACTGATTGTAACACTTTGTTACATTATAGAAGCTGTCATCCCAGGTCAATCATTAATTCGGTACCTTATAGTCAACTACTTAGGGTAAAAAGAGTGGTACAGGATGAGGACTTATTACCTATTCGATTCACACAGATGGTACACAGGTTCAAAGAACGGGGTTACCCGACTCGGGTGATCAATAAGCATCTTACCAAGGTAAAAGGTCCACAACAGGTGCAAGTAGACACTATGTGTAACAAAGTTGAAAGGATACCGTTTATAACTACGTATTCTGAACAGAGTGCTAGAATTGCTCATATCATTCGCAAACACTGGTCCATACTTAAAAGTAACCTTCCTCAGATTACATCATTGACGGTACCGCCCTTACTTTCCTATAGGCATTCCGCCAATTTTCGTGATAAATTGGTCCGGGCAGACATTCCAGTTAGAACTTTGGTGCAGACCCATATTGGCTCTCGGAGGCAGGGTTCCTATCCTTGCCTTGGATGTGTGAATTGTTCATACATGACCAAGGGGGAGAGGTTTACTCATCCTGTTACGGGGAGCCAGTATGAGATTGGTCACTTTCTAACATGCAACAGTTCATATGTTGTTTATGTGCTCTCCTGTCCTTGTGGTCTCCTATATGTCGGGGAGACCACATGTGACATGAAGACACGTCTAAACAATCACAGATTTTCAATTAGACAAAAAAGGAAGGATCTGCCTGTCCCCAAACACTTTGTGGAGGCCAACCATAAGGAGAGGGATCTTAAATTTGTGATAGTGGATCAAATCACCCCGTCCAGAAGGGGAGGCGATAGGACACTGGCTCTCAAACAGAGAGAATTAAGATGGATCCATCGCCTCAATACTTTGAGACCGGCTGGTCTCAATGTTGATTTCAAGTGGAATGTGATATAGGATGGGACTTGCTCATTGTATTTGTTTGATTCTCTTCTTGTCCTGCCCTGGTTTATGTAAACGTGACTGGTGTCATCTATTATATTATTGACTGAAATGACTGGATTTACAGTTAATTTTGTATTCATGGTTTTAACCAATACTTCTCTGTTTTCTTTCTCTAGATTTTTGTCATCTACACTCCAGTGGCACTGTTTATGGACGGGGGGCACAGTTTTCTACGTTCCTCCGTTGAGATAAAGGTGATGGGGGAGAATGGGGCGCTTAAGTAATCTATATACATTATGTGGGTTGACTGTACAGGGTTGTTTATGAGTGGTGGTCTCTCTAATTGTCCTTTTTCATAGGTTTAGAACACAGTTTTTGGGTTTGGGGTTGTGGGCATGGACATGTCCTTGACCCTTCACCCACTATGGACCGGTGGTCATGCCGTGAGAATGGCCGGACCACTGGCCCCTGTTCCCCTACTCTATGTGAGTATGGCACAGATCTCGGAAGGTACTTCTTCCTGGTGCTGATATACGTATATACCACGTTCACTCTATACTGTAACCTGTATACAGTCGCCGTAGGGGAATTTGCATATGCTCTTGTGTGTTTGTTTTCCCTTATTTTTAGGATCGCTATGCCCCGTGCCTTCTCTCCCGTCTCCTGTAATCTGGCTGCGCTGGCCCACTATCTCTAGCATGGGCTTGTCACTGCCGGCGGTGTTTGGCTTGCGGTTGCTGGGGCAACTACGCCGGTAGTGCCGGCGTCGTTGGCCGGGCGACGCTTGCCTTGCATCGCCTGCGTGACGCGGCCCGACGCCTCCCCCGGATGGGTCATGTGATGGTCTTGGTAGGTCACTGTTTATTCACGTGTCCGCCTGACGTCGCAGGGCCGCGTCTGTGTGGTGTGACGTTGCTGGGATCCTGGGCATGCGCGGTCTGATTGTGAGGACGCAGATTTCTGGCGCTCAGGTCCTTGCACTGCCATGTGAGTTGTTTTTAAATTTTACTGATTATGATCACTTCTTACATCGATACACAGGTGATATCACATCACAATAATGTGCCTTATTATCACTTATTAATGCACTGTTCTGCCTGTATTATGGTTATTGTTTTTCTATACGATGTATTGCATCATGTAAATCACCATGGATGTGACTCTCACGATTTTGAGATATTTACTGTATTCTACACATGATTATTCATTTTAATTGAATTATTATCACTTTGTTTTGTGCTATGCATTGTGGGTATATATACCTTGTTATGACACCATGTTTTATGCTTGAGAAAGACCGCATTGAGCGGTTGAAACGTTGCAAGGGGAATAAAAGATCCACAATTTTTTCACCTCATTTGGAGTGCTGCCTCATCCTTTGATGCTATACTTACAATAGCCGTGTGAGCCTGCGGCTGTGAGGATTACCTGCACCCACTTTACTGGTCTTGTGCTGCTGTGGCCCCTTCTTTTGCTTTTTTTATATATATATATATATATATATATATATATATATATATATACACACTTAACCGGAAAGGTCTCATTTAGTAAAAATCTCTAAATTTTTTCCACCCCCCAACCTTCTCAAACCTAGAAGTGTTATTAATCTCCCAGTGCGCTATCTGCTCTAACCTATATACTTGATCGCAGCAAGCCATCCAATGAGAGATAGTAGGCACATTTCTTAACTTCCAATTTGAAGCAATGAGGAGTCTGGCCATCGCCAGGAGATGTTGTTGAAGGCAATTGGTATGCATTGAGCTGCAATTAGATGGCTTTAGGCCAATCAGACAATGTTGTGGTGACAAAGGGAAGGGCTTACCCTGCAGTTTGTAAATGACCTCGCCGACTTCCTTCCAGAAGGGTTCTATTAAATGGCAATCCCACCAAATTTGTTTGAACGAGCCTTCAGAGTCAAGGCATCTCCAACACAGTGACGAGGAGTCGGGAACAATTCTGTGCAGCTTTGCTGGAGTGTAGTACCATCTAGTAACCATTTTAAAGTAGTTCTCCTGCAATCGCACACATCTGGATATTTTGTTGGTTTGTGATAAAAGTGTTCTTATTTCTACAGAGGAAAACGTGGTACCCATGCCCTTCTCCCAACCCTTGATGAATGGGGGGGGTATCTGTCTGAGGAGATTCGAGTAGAGAGGCGTACATTTTTGATATTGTTTTTGCTTGGTTCCCTCCTCTCCAAGGACATTTGCTCAAAATGGGTGTGAATTTTCCGGATCTGTGTTAGTCTCCCTGTAGAGGCTTTAACTATGTGGGCATACTGGAATTGGGTTAGATTCCCGATTTGGGGTTGATGCAGAGATCCGTCATCTCCCTCAGGAGGATTACCCAGTAGGTCAAGTATTGGGGTGGAATTTGCTTTATGTCCTTCACTCAACGTGGATCTAAATTCCGGGGAGGAATCCCATAAGACATCTCTAACCTGCAAGAGTGGGGAGGTCAGTCCCGGGAGCAGTTTCCCTGATATTCCAGCAAACCATATTTTAAGTGTGTTGCGTGTTAGAGGATTCGTTATTTGCTTCATGATAGCCTGCCTGCGGCCTGTAAGTAATGCTAATGAACGCAAGGGAAAGCTCACTAAATCTTGTTCCAACCCCACATCTAACCTTTCTGGTGGACAGCGCATCCAATCTAAGACCCTCAATCCATGAATAGCTTTATAGTACAGAAGGAAGTCTGGGACCCCTAAGCCACCCAGTTTCTGATGTTTAATACCTTGGCTGTATGGCAATCTAGGCCTGGCACTGCTCCAGAGGAAACGCGACACTATCCCCTTCAGTTGAGCGAAAAACACTCTTGGTATAAAAATTGGTAACGCCTGCAGGTAGTACAAGACCTTTGGAAGGATCAATGTTTTAATTAAGGTTCTGCTGCCAAACCAAGATGTATTCTTGACTTTAGATAACTTCTGGCTAATCGCACGTCCCCGTGACATCCACAATCAACTTTCGATGATACTTTCTGCACCTACCATGGTGACCACGCGTAACAGGGAATCAGGGTTTAATTCCAGAGAGGGAGCCTGAGAAACAGCTATGGCTATCACATCCAAGGAAGACAGCAGGCGTGCCAATTACCCACCCCCGACTCGGGGAGGTAGTGATGATAAATAACAATACAGGACTCTTAAGAGGCCCTGTTATTGAAATGGGTACCCAATGAAATCCTTTAACTGCGTTGGTCAGGGCACGTGTGATGCTACGGGACAGATGTTGGTGTAAGGAGGGGACACGTTACACTGGAGATGTGTCCCTGGTAATGTCATTGTCAGAAGCGGACACCGTCTATTGGAAAAGTACACTGTATGTCACAGATACATTTTTTAAACGCACACCTTACACTTTAGATGTGGCGCAGCTAATGTCACTGTCCGTAGCGGACACAGTCTATTAAAAAAATACACTGTATGTCACCGATACATTTTTTCAGAGCACATGTTACACTGGAGATGTGTCCCTGGTAATGTCACTGTCTGCAGATGACATAGTCTATTGGAAAAGTACACCGTATGTCACAGATACATTTTTTAAACGCACACGTTACACTTTAGAGGTGTCCCTGGTAATGTCACTGTCCGCAGCGGACACCGTCTATTGAAAAAGTACACTGTATGTCACTGATACATTTTTTCAGTGCACACTTTACACTGCAGATGTGGCCCTGGTAATGACACTGTCCCCACGGACACCGTCTATTGGAAAAGGTCACTGTATGTCTCAGATTTCATTTTTTTAAACGCACACGTTACACTTTAGATGTGGCGCAGCTAATGTCACTGTCCGCAGCGGACACTGTATACGGAAAAAGTTCTCTGGATGTTACAGATATTTTTTTGATGCGCACACTTTACACAGGAGATGTAGCACAGGTAATGTCACTGTCTGCAGCGGCCTAACTATTGCACGCAGGATGCGCTAAAATAGATATTGCTGCAACACAATAGTCCTTAAAAGGACTTTTGGGTCAGTAAAGTTTTAGCAATTTAGTGCAGGTTGCGCTAAAAATATATATTGCTGCTGCCACACACAATAGTCCTTAAAATGACTTTTGGGTCTCTGAAAAGTTTTTTGTATAAAAATATTCCTATATCACTCCCTACACTGTCTGTTCCTTCCTCAGCACAGATCTCCCTGACTAAGACTGAGCCGAACAAGCATCATTGGGTGCCATATAACACCCGATTACGCGTTCCGGCCAGCCAATCACTGTAATGCCAGTAGCCAACATGGCTACGGTGTTACAGTGAGGGCAGCACTCACCTGCACGTTTTTTGGCTGCGTAGCAGACAAGAAATGTGCGGGAAGGAGACTCGAGCATTGCGCTCGAGCACATGCGGTATTCGCCCCAATACTGCCATGTGCCGAGCATGCTCGATCAACACTACTCTTTGAGTGATCTTTCTGCAGTCAGAGCAACACATGAAGACTTGAACAGCTCCAGCTGCCTGATTACAAGACAAACAGTATACTAACTGCCTTTATGCTCTCTTTAGCTATAAAACCTTGCTTTCTACCTAGTAATTCAATCTGCCTAACTAGTTATATCTGCTTCACAAGCTCTACATTATTCCTGCAAGTCCCTAAAATGGCTGCAGGGGTCCATCACTAATGAGACCAGGTGAGTAGAGTTGAGCGAACACCTGGATGTTCGGGTTCGAGAAGTTCGGCCGAACTTCCCGGAAATGTTCGGGTTCGGGATCCGAACCCGATCCGAACTTCGTCCCGAACCCGAACCCCATTGAAGTCAATGGGGACCCGAACTTTTCGGCACTAAAAAGGCTGTAAAACAGCCCAGGAAAGGGCTAGAGGGCTGCAAAAGGCAGCAACATGTAGGTAAATCCCCTGCAAACAAATGTGGATAGGGAAATGAATTAAAATAAAAATTAAATAAATAAAAATTAACCAAAATCAATTGGAGAGAGGTCCCATAGCAGAGAATCTGGCTTCCCGTCACCCACCACTGGAACAGTCCATTCTCAGATATTTAGGCCCCGGAACCCAGGCAGAGGAGAGAGGTCCCGTAACAGAGAATCTGGCTTCATGTCAGCAGAGAATTAGTCTGCATGTCATAGCAGAGAATCAGGCTTCACGTCAGCCACCACTGCAACAGTCCATTGGCATATATTTAGGCCCAGCACCCAGGCAGAGGAGAGAGGTCCCGTAACAGACAATCTGGCTTCATGTCAGCAGAGAATCAGTCTTCATGTCATAGCAGAGAATCAGGCTTCACGTCACCCACCACTGTAAGAGTCCATTTTCATAAATTTAGGCCCAGCACCAAGGCAGAGGAGAGAGGTCCCGTAACAGAGGATCTGGCTTCATGTCAGCAGAGAATTAGTCTGCATGTCATAGAAGAGAATCAGGCTTCACGTCAGCCACCACTGCAAGAGTCCATTGGCATATATTTAGGCCCAGCACCTAGGCAGAGGAGAGAGGTCCCGTAACAGACAATCTGGCTTCATGTCAGCAGAGAATTAGTCTGTATGTCATAGCAGAGAATGAGGCTTCACGTCACCCACCACTGTAAGAGTCCATTTTCATAAGTTTAGGCCCAGCACCCAGGCAGAGGAGAGAGGTCCCGTAACAGAGGATCTGGCTTCATGTCAGCAGAGAATTAGTCTGCATGTCATAGCAGAGAATGAGGCTTCACGTCAGCCACCACTGCAACAGTCCATTGGCATATATTTAGGCCCAGCACCCAGGCAGAGGAGAGAGGTCCCGTAACAGACAATCTGGCTTCATGTCAGCAGAGAATCAGTCTTCATGTCATAGCAGAGAATCAGGCTTCACGTCACCCACCACTGTAAGAGTCCATTTTCATAAATTTAGGCCCAGCACCCAGGCAGAGAAGAGAGGTCCCGTAACAGAGGATCTGGCTTCATGTCAGCAGAGAATTAGTCTGCATGTCATAGCAGAGAATCAGGCTTCACGTCACCCACCACTGCAACAGTCCATTGTCATAAGTTTAGGCCAAGCACCCAGGCAGAGGAGAGAGGTCCCGTAACAGACAATCTGGCTTCATGTCAGCAGAGAATTAGTCTGCATGTCATAGCAGAGAATGAGGCTTCACGTCACCCACCACTGCAACAGTCCATTGGCATATATTTAGGCCCAGCACCCAGGCAGAGGAGAGAGGTCCCGTAACAGACAATCTGGCTTCATGTCAGCAGAGAATCAGTCTGCATGTCATAGCAGAGAATGAGGCTTCACGTCAGCCACCACTGCAACAGTCCATTGGCATATATTTAGGCCCAGCACACAGGCAGAGGAGAGAGGTCCCGTAACAGACAATCTGGCTTCATGTCAGCAGAGAATTAGTCTGTATGTCATAGCAGAGAATGAGGCTTCACGTCAGCCACCACTGCAACAGTCCATTGGCATATATTTAGGCCCAGCACACAGGCAGAGGAGAGAGGTCCCGTAACAGACAATCTGGCTTCATGTCAGCAGAGAATTAGTCTGCATGTCATAGCAGAGAATGAGGCTTCACGTCAGCCACCACTGCAACAGTCCATTGACATATATTTAGGCCCAGCACACAGGCAGAGGAGAGAGGTCCCGTAACAGACAATCTGGCTTCATGTCAGCAGAGAATTAGTCTGCATGTCATAGCAGAGAATGAGGCTTCACGTCAGCCACCACTGCAACAGTCCATTGGCATATATTTAGGCCCAGCACACACACAGGCAGAGGAGGGAGGTCCCGTAACAGAGAATCTGGCTTCATGTCAGCAGAGAATTAGTTTGCATGTCATAGCAGAGAATCAGGCTTCACGTCACCCAACATTGGAACAGTCCATTGGCATATATTTAGGCCCCGGCACCCAGACAGAGGAGAGGTTCATTCAACTTTGGGTAGCCTCGCAATATAATGGTAAAATGAAAATAAAAATAGGATTGAATGAGGAAGTGCCCTGGAGTCCAATAATATATGGTTAAGGGGAGGTAGTTAATGTCTAATCTGGACAAGGGACGGACAGATCCTGTGGGATCCATGCCTGGTTCATTTTTATGAACGTCAGCTTGTCCACATTGGCTGTAGACAGGCGGCTGCGTTTGTCTGTAATGACGCCCCCTGCCGTGCTGAATAAACGTTCAGACAAAACGCTGGCCGCCGGGCAGGCCAGCACCTCCAAGGCATAAAAGGCTAGCTCTGGCCACGTGGACAATTTAGAGACCCAGAAGTTGAATGGGGCCGAACCATCAGTCAGTACGTGGAGGGGTGTGCACATGTACTGTTCCACCATGTTAGTGAAATGTTGCCTCCTGCTAACACGTTGCGTATCAGGTGGTGGTGCAGTTAGCTGTGGCGTGTTGACAAAAGTTTTCCACATCTCTGCCATGCTAACCCTGCCCTCAAAGGAGCTGGCATTGACACAGCTGCCTTGGCGACCTCTTGCTCCTCCTCTGCCTTGGCCTTGGGCTTCCACTTGTTCCCCTGTGACATTTGGGAATGCTCTCAGTAGCGCGTCTACCAACGTGCGCTTGTACTCGCGCATCTTCCTATCACGCTCCAGTGCAGGAAGTAAGGTGGGCACATTGTCTTTGTAGCGTGGATCCAGCAGGGTGGCAACCCAGTAGTCCGCACAGGTTAAAATGTGGGCAACTCTGCTGTCGTTGCGCAGGCACTGCAGCATGTAGTCGCTCATGTGTGCCAGGCTGCCCAGGGGTAAGGACAAGCTGTCCTCTGTGGGAGGCGTATCGTCATCGTCCTGCCTTTCCTCCCAGCCATGCACCAGTGATGGACCCGAGCTGCGTTGGGTGCCACCCCGCTGTGACCATGCTTCATCCTCATCCTCCTCCACCTCCTCCTCATCCTCATCCTCGTCCTCCTCGTCCTCCAGTAGTGGGCCCTGTCTGGCCACATTTGTACCTGGCCTCTGCTGTTGCCAAAAACCTCCCTCTGAGTCACTTCGAAGAGACTGGCCTGAAAGTGCTAAAAATGACCCCTCTTCCTCCTCCTCCTCCTCCTCCTGGGCCACCTCCTCTTGCATCATCGCCCTAAGTGTTTTCTCAAGGAGACATAGAAGTGGTATTGTAACGCTGATAACGGTGTCATCGCCACTGGCCATGTTGGTGGAGTACTCGAAACAGCGCAACAGGGCACACAGGTCTCGCATGGAGGCCCAGTCATTGGTGGTGAAGTGGTGCTGTTCTGTAGTGCGACTGACCCGTGCGTGCTGCAGCTGAAACTCCACTATGGCCTGCTGCTGCTCGCACAGTCTGTCCAGCATGTGCAAGGTGGAGTTCCACCTGGTGGGCACGTCGCATATGAGGCGGTGAGCGGGAAGGCCGAAGTTACGCTGTAGCGCAGACAGGCGAGCAGCAGCAGGATGTGAACGCCGGAAGCGCGAACAGACGGCCCGCACTTTATGCAGCAGCTCTGACATGTCGGGGTAGTTGTGAATGAACTTCTGCACCACCAAATTCAGCACATGCGCCAAGCAAGGGATGTGCGTCAAATTGGCTAGTCCCAGAGCTGCAACGAGATTTCGCCCATTATCACACACCACCAGGCCGGGCTTGAGGCTCACCGGCAGCAACCACTCGTCGGTCTGTTGTTCTATACCCCGCCACAACTCCTGTGCGGTGTGGGGCCTGTCCCCCAAACATATGAGTTTCAGAATACCCCGGGCTGTGCTGAAGTTGGTGGTGAAGGTGTGTGGCTGACTGGATGAGCAGGTGGAAGAAGAGGAGGAGGAAGCCGAGAAGGAGGAGGTGGCAACAGGAGGCAAAGAATGTTGCCCTGCGATCCTTGGCGGCGGAAGGACGTGCGCCAAACAGCTCTCCGCCTGGGGCCCAGCTGCCACTACATTTACCCAGTGTGCAGTTAGGGAGATATAGCGTCCCTGGCCGTGCTTACTGGTCCACGTATCTGTGGTTAGGTGGACCTTGCTACAGATGGCGTTGCGCAGTGCACACTTGATTTTATCGGATACTTGGTTGTGCAGGGAAGGCACGGCTCTCTTGGAGAAGTAGTGGCGGCTGGGAACAACATACTGTGGGACAGCAAGCGACATGAGCTGTTTGAAGCTGTCTGTGTCCACCAGCCTAAATGACAGCATTTCATAGGCCAGTAGTTTAGAAATGCTGGCATTCAGGGCCAGGGATCGAGGGTGGCTAGGTGGGAATTTACGCTTTCTCTCAAATGTTTGTGAGATGGAGAGCTGAACGCTGGCGTGTGACATGGTTGAGACGCTTGGTGACGGAGGTGGCGGTGGTGGTGTTGGTGGTACATCCCCTGTTTGCTGGGCGGCAGGTGCCAACGTTCCTCCAGAGGCGGAGGAAGAGGCCGAGGCGGCAGCAGCAGAAGAGGCCGAGGCGGCAGCAGCAGAAGAGGTAGCAGGGGGAGCCTGAGTGACTTCCTTGGTTTTAAGGTGTTTACTCCACTGCAGTTCATGCTTTGCATGCAGGTGCCTGGTCATGCAGGTTGTGCTCAGGTTCAGAACGTTAATGCCTCGCTTCAGGCTCTGATGGCACAGCGTGCAAACCACTCGGGTCTTGCCGTCAGCACATTGTTTGAAGAAGTGCCATGCCAGGGAACTCCTTGAAGCTGCCTTTGGGGTGCTCGGTCCCAGATGGCGGCGGTCAGTAGCAGGCGGAGTCTCTTGGCGGCGGGTGTTCTGCTTTTGCCCACTGCTCCCTCTTTTGCTACGCTGTTGGCTCGGTCTCACCACTGCCTCTTCCTCCGAACTGTGAAAGTCAGTGGCACGACCTTCATTCCATGTGGGGTCTAGGACCTCATCGTCCCCTGCATCGTCTTCCACCCAGTCTTGATCCCTGACCTCCTGTTCAGTCTGCACACTGCAGAAAGACGCAGCAGTTGGCACCTGTGTTTCGTCATCATCAGAGACATGCTGAGGTGGTATTCCCATGTCCTCATCATCAGGAAACATAAGTGGTTGTGCGTCAGTGCATTCTATGTCTTTCACCGCTGGGGAAGGGCTAGGTGGATGCCCTTGGGAAACCCTGCCAGCGGAGTCTTCAAACAGCATAAGAGACTGCTGCATAACTTGAGGCTGAGACAGTTTCCCTGGTATGCATGGGGGTGATGTGACAGACTGATGGGGCTGGTTTTCAGGCGCCATCTGTGCGCTTTCTGCAGAAGACTGGGTGGGAGATAATGTGAACGTGCTGGATCCACTGTCGGCCACCCAATTGACTAATGCCTGTACCTGCTCAGGCCTTACCATCCTTAGAACGGCATTGGGCCCCACCATATATCGCTGTAAATTCTGGCGGCTACTGGGACCTGAGGTAGTTGGTACACTAGGACGTGTGGATGTGGCAGAACGGCCACGTCCTCTCCCAGCACCAGAGGGTCCACTAACACCACCACGACCATGTCCGCGTCCCTTACTAGATGTTTTCCTCATTGTTATCGTTCACCACAACAACAAAAATATTATTTGGCCCAAAGTATTGTATTCAAATTCAGCTGGATATAAATTTGAGGCCTAGTATTTAGGCGCTGGGTGACAGGTATGGGTTTAGTGACAGAATTAGACTTGGAAATGCACAGTAGCGTGTGTGTGAAGTTATTCTGAATGACCCTATGTGCACCTTGAATATTATATACCCTTTTAGGGATAGATTTCAAATAGCTCTGATATAGCAGAAACCACTAAATTTTTAAATTGCTAAATTGGGAATTGTATTTCAACCCAGAACAAAAAATGTGCTTTGACGGACACTAAACTTTCCCAGCCACAACAGGACAGCGGTAACGAGAGATTTAGCGGGATATAAATTTGAGGCCTAGTATTTAGGCGCTGGATGACCGGTATGGATTTAGTGACAGAATTAGACTGGGATATGGCCAAAAAATAACCACACTATTGCTGGTTAAATGCACTTGGTGACGGGCGCAGCTTGCCCCTGATGTAGTATATGGCCAAAAAATAAACAGACTATTGCTGGTTAAATGCACTTGGTGTGACGGCTTCACCCTGATGTAGGCTTTAGCCAAAAAACAACCACACCATTGAGGGTTAAATGCACTTGGTCGCAGCTTGTGCTGGCGCACCACAAGACACAAAATGGCCGCCGATCACCCCAGAAAAATGTGACTGACAAACGGTCTGGGCAGCCTAAAAACAGTGAGCAATTGAGGATCAGCAGCTCAATGATCCACAGCTGCAGATCGATCAGTTAATCAAGTCCTTTGGAGGAGTTAATCTGCCTAATCTCGCCCTACTGTCGCAGCCGCAACCTCTCCCTATGCTAATCAGAGCAGAGTGAGAAGAGAAGTTTGGCCGGCACACGCAGGGTTGCACGCCGCACGGGATAGGATAATTACCACATGTAGTAGAAAGAAAATCCCAGCAGACGTGTCTTCAATGATAATAAGGTTTATTTTGCAAGTAGCAATATGTCCATGAATAGGACGCGTTTCGGCTCGATAGCCTTTCTCAACAGAGCCGAAACGCGTCCTATTCATGGACATATTGCTACTTGCAAAATAAACCTTATTATCATTGAAGACACGTCTGCTGGGATTTTCTAAATCAGAGCAGAGTGACGGGCGGCGCTATGTGACTCCAGCTTAAATAGAGGCTGGGTCACATGGTGCTCTGGCCAATCACAGCCATGCCAATAGTAGGCATGGCTGTGATGGCCTCTTGGGGCAAGTAGTATGACGCTTGTTGATTGGCTGCTTTGCAGCCTTTCAAAAAGCGCCAAGAAAGCGTCACAAAAGCGCCAAGAAAGCGACGAACACCGAACCCGGACTTTTACGAAAATGTCCGGGTTCGGGTCCGTGTCACGGACACCCCAAAATTCGGTACGAACCCGAACTATACAGTTCGAGTTCGCTCATCCCTACAGGTGAGTCGATCACCTCAGGTAGCACCAGGTGGGGTCAAGATGGGGGCAGCGGAGGGGCCATAGGCACTGAACGCTATCATTGTGGAAACACTCATCTCTAGATACTCAACTGCATTGCTGTACTCAGGATAGCCAAACAGTTGAATGCTGCAACAGGACATGGGAGCGATGGCTCCCTGGTCCACCGTTTCCGTGTTTCCTCTAACAGTCCTTTAGTCCTAGTTCCTGTAGCCTATCAGAGATCGGTGTCCTCATTATTGTGCTCCCTGAGGTGGGCTGCATAGAGCTCAGGGCACAGACTAGAAGAGGTCCGTGTCTTGCACTGCATCGCTGACAGCAGAATGGAGGTGAGTATTTGAGTTTATTATTTTTATTTGGCAGCATGGTGTTCAGCCACAGTGGGGTGGGGGTCATTATTTTGTAACTGGAGAAAGAACTAAAGGGACAGTGCAGCTGTAAAAAGGAGCATTTTTGTACTGCCACACATTATAAGGGAGCCACATTGTATTGGGGACACTAAAAGGGGGTAGTTTTTTGTACTGACACAGATTATAAGGGAGCATTTTTTCTACTGGCACACATTCTAAGGTGGCCACTATGGGGGCATTTCTTCTACATGGGGCACTAAAAGTTGTTGTTTTTTTGTTGTACTGGCACACGTCATAAGGGAGCATATTTTGCATTGGCACACACAAGAGGCTATTTTTGTACTGCCACACATTATAAGAGAGCATTTTTGTACTGGCACACATTGCTGGCAAACATTATAAGGAGTCCTTTTTTATACTAGCACACATTATAAGGAGGATTTTTTTTTTTTTTTTTTACAATCACACATTATAGGTGGAATTATTACTACTGGGGGCACTAAGGGAGTATTTTTGTAATGGCACATATTCTAAGATGGCCACTATGGGGATATTTCTTCTATATGGGGCACTAAAAGTTTTTTTTTGTACTGGCATTTGTCACAAGGGAGCATTTTTTTGTATTGGCACACATAAGAGGGTATTTTTGTACTGCCACCACATTATAAGAGAGCATTTTTGTACTGGCACACATTGCAAGGGGGAATTATTTTACTGGCAAAAATTATAACTCCTTATTTATACTGGCACACTTTATAAGGGGGAATTTTTTATACAATCACAAATTATAGGCTGAATTATTACTATTGGGGGCACTAAGGGGGTATTATTGCTACTGGGGGCAAGGTGAGTGACATAATTACTATAGGGTGCATGTGTTACGACACAGTGCACTCTGGCAGAGAATTATTACTATTGGTGGAAGACTATTACATTGGGAGGGACCCTGGCACAGTATCAGCTTAGCACAATTATTTTTGGAGGACACTATGTTTACGGCACTAGAAGTTTCAGGGACTCTATTTGCTCGGCACAGATATTTTTTATGGCACTGTTTCTGCAGTATAGTATTGGGAAGCACAGTTGACACAGTATTAGAGGTGGCAGGATGGGGCATTCAGAAGATGGGGAGGAGGATGGAAAAGTAGTCAAACTCTGCAGAGACATGAGAAGGCTGAAATAAATAATCATGGCGGTCTGGTCTGAATAGAGAAGATAAAGAAAGAGAACGTTTACATCAGAGAACACATCACTGGATATAAGAGGTATGTGCGCTATGTTACCCTGTATGTTTTGTAGCTCTGTATCTAATGTTTTCCAAGTATGTCCTTAACAGTAGGGCTGAAGGGAAGGGGTTAGTCTAAGAAATTGTCATGGGTGGGTTGACTCTGTTTCATTATTCGCCTTAGGCAGCAGAAAGGCTAGGTGCACCCCTGGATGGCTGTCTCATGTTTCTCTAAATGGTGTCTACATGACAGACATCAGTGGCTGAGCTCACAATGGTGTCTGTGCTTTAGAGTTAGCACATAGCCTGATATTCAAAATCGTCCCTCCTGATTGGCTGTCATACAGCATTGTGGGCAAGCCTGCTGGCCTGGGTTCTTCCCAGGGTCATGTCATCTTCTATCTTCAACTTCCCTACCTTGTTTCTCTCAGTTCTGAATTTCAAAAGTAAAATTGCACATTTCATAACCCCAACTTACATTTCATAACCCAAAATTTGTTTGGATAAAGAATGTTTGTGAAATTAGTGATTAATCCAATTGATTTAGAATCATTTTTTTCATCTCTACTGAGCTCCAAATATCAGTAAATGGCAGCCTATAAAATGAAAGTGATGAATGTATAACTATAGAGCTGCACGTAAGGGAGTGCTCAACTGTTTTATTGTTGTCGTTTTTTTCATTGGTCCTACCTACCACCAATGTGGCCGTGTTGACTCCATCTTCTACACATTTAGGGGGTCATTTATTAACCAGAAATATACCTATATTATGAGGATTTTTTAGCGCAGATTGTGGCACGACTTTTCCCCTCTCACCTAGGTCTAAAAAAGTTGGCGTTGCATGAGCGTAGGAGTAGAAAATGGTCTAAATGTATGCAAGCAATGAAGCTTGATTACATTTAGACTGGTGCTGGATGTGCCGAAGTAATGTAGAGGCCTGGGCCTTTTCATAACTTCGGCGGATCCACCGCCAGATGTAGGGGTTATTATGACCAGCGTCTAAAACGGCGTCTAAATGACTAGAATAATTCACATTATTCATACATACTAAATTGTAAAACACTGGGTAACACTGACATAAAAAGGGACTTAGGAATTTTAGTGAACAGAACTAAGCTGTAGAAACCAGTGTCAATAAGATAATGGGTTGCATCAAAAGGGGCATAGATGCCCGTGATGAGAACATAGTCCTACCACTTTACAAATCACTAGTCAGACCACACATGGAGTACTGTGTACAGTTCTGGGCTCCTGTGAACAAGGCAGACATAGCAGAGTTGCAGAGGGTTCAGAGGAGGGCATCTAAAGTAATAACTGGAATGGGTGGACTAAAGTACCCTGAGAGATTATCAAAATTAGGGTTATTCACTTTAGAAAAAAGACAACTGAGGGGAGATCTAATTACTATGTATAAATATATCAGGGGTTAGTACAGAGATCTCTCCCATCATCTTTTTATCCCCAGGACTGTGATGAGGGGACATCCTCTGCTCCTGGAGGAAAGAATGTTTGTACACAAACATAGAAGAGGGTTCTTTACAGTAAGAGCAGTGAGACTATGGAACTCTCTGCCTAAGGAGATGGTGATGGTGAGTACAATAAAGGAATTCAAGAGGGGCCTGGATGTATTTCTGGAGTGTAATAGTACAGTCCTGATCAAAAGTTTAAGACCACTTGAAAAATGGCAAAAAATGACATTTTACATTGTTGGATCTTAAGAAGGTTCCAATTAGAGCTTCAATATGCAACAAGAAGAAATGGGAGTGAGACAAAACATTTTTTGAGCATTCAAATAATTGAACATAATGATTAAACTGAAACAGGCTGTTTTTCAGCTGATCAAAATTTTAGGACCACGTGCCTTTAAAAGGCTAAATCTGTGCAAAGATGTGGATTCATTGTCATTTTCTGTCAGGTAGTCACACGTTGTGATGGCAAAGGCAAAAAAAATCTCCCTTTTTGAACGTGGTCGGGTTGTTGAACTGCATAAGCAGGGTCTCTCACAGCGCGCCATCGCTGCTGAGGTGGGACGCAGTAAGACAGTCATTTGAAATTTCTTAAATGATCCTGAGGGTTATGGAACAAAAATGTCACCAGGACTAAGCCGGAGGATCCAATTGGCTATCCATCAAGACACTGGACGATCCTCGACCCAAATTAAGGCCATTACTGGTGCTGACTGCAGCCCCATAACAATCAGACGGCATCTGAGACTGAAGGGCTTCAAAACCAAAAAACGTCTTCAAAGACCTCGTCTCCTTGAATGCCACAGAACTGCTCATTTGGACTTTGCAAGTCAGCACCAAACATGGGACATTTAAAGGTGGAAGAAAGTTTTATTCTCTGATGAGAATATTTTTTTACCTTGATGGTCCTGATGGTTTCCAACGTTACTGGCATGACAAGCAGATCCCACCTGAGATGTTTTCTACGCACCACAGTGGAGGGGGCGCCATAATGGTCTGGGGTGCTTTTTCCTTCAGTGCAACAATGGAGCTTCAGGAAGTGCAGGGGCGTCAAATGGCTGCTGGCTATGTCCAGATGTTGCAAGGAGCATTCCTCATGACTGAGGGCCCTTGTCTGTGTGGTTACACAAACAAGGTTTTTCAACAGGACAACGCTACAGTACACAATGCCTGCAGGACAAGGGACTTCTTCCAGGAGAATAACATCACTCTTTTGGCCCATCCTGCTTGTTCCCCTGATCTAAATCTAATTGAGAACCTTTGGGGATGGGTGGCAAGGGAAGATTACAAAAATGGACAACAGTTCCAGACAGTAGATGGCCTTCGTGCGGCCGTCTTCACCACTTGGAGAAATGTTCCCACTCACCTCATGGAAACGCTTGCATCAAGCATGCTGAAACGAATTTTGGAAGTGATAAACAAAAACGGCGGAGCTACTCATTACTGAGTTCATGTTTGGAAGTTGGATTTCTGTTTTGGGGGGGTTTCGTTTTTTTTTGGGGAAGTGTGGTCCTAAACTTTTAAACAGCTAAAAAACAGCCTGTTTCAGTTTATTTGTTGTTTTCATTAAATTGAATGCTCAAAAAATGTTTTGTCTCACTCCCATTTCTTCTTGTTGCAGGTTGAAGCTCTACTTGGAACCTTGTTAAGATCCAGCCATGCTAAATATGATTTTTTTTTGCCATTTTTCAAGTGGTCTTAAACTTTTGATCAGGACTGTATTACAGGTTATAGTTACTAGAGAGGTGTCATTGATCCATGGAGTTATTCTGATTGTCGTGGAGTAGGGAAGGATTTTTTTTCCTATAATGAGAAATTGGCTTCTACCTCACAGGATTTTATTTTGCCTTCCTCTGGATCAACTTGCAGGATAACTGGATGGACAGATGTATTTTTCAGCCGTATGAACTATGTTACTATAAACTATGTTACTGTGTTACTTGAATAAGAAAAAAAAATTTTTTTATCTTCCTCAAAGCAGTACCAGTTTTGACCACAAACTGCCGTTCTGATGAAAGAATTTGACAACCTTCTTACATAACAGTAACACATTAAAATGTGTTTTCTCTTACTCTGTTATTTTTCCATAAAATTTTTCCTGTGTCAATATAAAGCACTTTTTCTTCTTGTGAAGATTTTTCGAAAGATGTCAAGTCTGTTGTATATATTTTATAAAAGTTTTGATTCTTTAGAAAAAACCAGTTTACTAAATTCCACATCATTGGCAGTTTTCCTCTCTTATTAAAGATAATAGGGTTTCCAGACTGATCCATAAAAGCAGCATGTTTCATATACGTTGACACCTGTTGAAAAGCAGTGAACATCTCAGAACATAGTAACATAGTACATAAGGCTAAAAAAAGACATCTGTCCACCCAGTTCGGCCTGTCATCCTGCAAGTTGATCCAGAGGAAGGCAAAAAACAAACAAATCTGTGCGGTAGAAGCCAATTTTCCCCAATTTTCCCCACTTTAGGGGAATAAAAAATTCCTTCCCTACTCCAATCAGGCAATCAGAATAACTCCCTGGATTAACGATCTCTCTCTAGTAGCTATAGCCTGTAATATTATTACACTCCAGAAATACATCCAGGCCCCTCTTGAACTCTTTTAGTGAACTCCCCATCGCCACCTCCTCAGGCAGAGAGTTCCATAGTCTCACTGCTCTTACCGTAAAGAATCCTCTTCTATGTTTGTGTACAAACCTTCTTTCCTCCAGACGCAGAGGATGTCCCCTCGTCACAGTCACCGTCCTGGGGATAAATAGATGATGGGAGAGATCTCTGTACTGACCCCTGATATATTTATACATAGTAATTAGATCTCCCCTCAGTCGTCTTTTTTCTAAAGTGAATAACCCTAATAATCTTTCAGGGTACTGTAGTTGCCCCATTCCAGTTATTACTTTAGTTGCCCTCCTCTGGACCCTCTCCAGCTCTGCTATGTCTGCCTTGTTTACAAGAGCCCAGAACTGTACACAGTACTCCATGTGTGGTCTGACTAGCGATTTGTAAAGTGGTAGGACTGTGTTCTCATCACGGGCATCTATGCCCCTTCTGATGCAACCCATTATCTTATTGGCCTTGGCAGCAGCTGCCTGACACTGGTTTTTGCAGCTTAGTTTGCTGTTTATTAAAATTCCTAGATCCTTTTCCATGTCAGTGTTACCGAGTGTTTTACCATTTAGTATGTACGGGTGACTTGCATTATTCCTTCCCATGTGCATAACCTTACATTTTTTCAGTGTTAAACCTCATCTGCCACTTCTCTGCCCAAGCCTCCAATCTATCCAGATCCCTCTGTAGTAGTATACTGTCCTCTTCAGTGTTAATTACTTCACACAGTTTAGTGTCATCTGCGAAAATTGATACTTTACTATGCAAGCCTTCTACAAGATCATTAATACATATATTGAAGAGAATAGGGCCCAATACTGACCCCTGAGGTACCCCACCAATGACAGTGACCCAATCTGAGTGTGTACCATTAATAACCACCCTGTGTTTTCTATCATTGAGCCAGTTACTTACCCACATACAGACGTTTTCTCCCAATCCGAGCATTCTCATTTTATATACTAACCTTATGTGCTACAGTGCAGGGGAGTAGCGTGGGTGGGGCCGGGGGGGGCGTTGCCCCGGGCGCCACACTGCAGGGGGGCGCAAGTTAAATCGCCAACGCTGTTTTTTTTTTTTTTTTCACACAGCGCCCGGCGCTGAGGAGGTGAGGCGGGGCGCGCACGGAAGTTCTTGATAGGCTCCGTCCACCTTCCAGGCGGGAAAGACAGTGCGGAGCCGGAGCAAGAAGAAGCAGAAGATGGCTGCCACACTGTCGCTGAATCAGTAGTAGACTGTAGTCCAGCCGAGAGACAGTGATTCAAGTGACCCTGACAGAGTGAGTGACAGTCAGTGTCACTGTCCCAGAGTCTCAACGTCCCACCCTGAGTGTGTAATTAGGTCAGTATAGTGACTAGTGTACTGTGTTGGTATGGGCTGAGGGCAGGCAGGCTTTAGGGGTAATATTTGATAAAATGAGTGAAGTGCCACTGTGCCAGTCAGTGCCATGAGAGCCAGGCCAAAGTGGCCAAGCAGATGGCAACATGGCACTGCACTGCAGTCAGGGTGCTGGTGAAGGATGACCAGGAACACTGAGACAGTACTGCCTCTCTGAGATGCCATCTGCCCATCTCTGCTGTCCATACACCAGGCCTACCCTGGTATATGGACAGCAGAGATAGGCAGATGGCATCCTCTGGGCACTACTGTCTCTCTGGTCATCCTTCTCCAGCACCCTGACTGCCACGGTCCTGCTTGGCCTGGCTCTCATGGCACTTCACTGCCTGGTGCTTGGCTATCAGCACTGAATGACTCAGTCACACTGCGACACTGACTGAGTCACTCAGTGCTGATAGCCGAGCACCAGGCAGTGAAGTTCCATGAGAGCCAGGCCAAGCAGGACCGTGGCAGTCAGGGTGCTGGTGAAGGATGACCAGAGAGACAGTAGTGCCCAGAGGATGCCATCTGCCCATCTCTGCTGTCCATATACCAGGTCTACCAGCCCCTTTGATATACTACCTGCCCGCCTGGTCACCCCACCTAACACTCAGGGAGACAAGTGACTCAGACTGTTAGGTGTGGGGTGACCAGGCTGTATATGAAGGGGGTAATACTGGTAAGCCTGGTATATGGACAGCAGAGATGGGCAGATGGCATCCTCTGGGGGTTGTATCTTACATGGGACTATATGCTGGAGGAGCTGAAGGGAGAGTGATGTATCTTACATGGGACTGTATGCTGGAGGAGTGGAAGGCTGGGGGATTGATGTATTTTACATGGGACTGTTTGCAAGAAGGACTGAAGGCAGGAGAGTGATGTATCTCACACGGGACTGTATGCTGGAGGAGCTGAAGGGGGCCAAAATTATTACTATAATACTACAGAGGTGGTCATTATAATAATAATAATAATAATACAGAGGGGGCCATTATATATTATAATTATACTGAGAGCATTATACTTAGGGGCACTACAGGGGAAGGGGAGGTCTGTTATCTGAGGATGATAGTAAAGTGAGGAATCTAAAACATTTTCTGCGAAACTTTGCAGAGACGAGACGCGACTGAAAGAAGGTGTCATGATGGTCCTATCTCCGAATGAAGACGTTGAGGAAAGTCTACATCACAGGAGATGTCACTGGATGTAACAGGTATGGTGCTGTATTCTCCTGTATATTTCATAGCAATGTATGTTATGCCCCAGACTTGAGGTCACACTGTGTGTGTTCTGAATTCTGGGGCCTCACACCCATCTACTACATTATCTGTACTCAAAGCGTTATCACTGTATTATCTGTGGTGTTACATAGGACTGCAGGTGACATCTACTACATTATTTGTTTAAAAAAAGGGGCGTGGTCACAGGTTGGGGGGGGGGCACAATACTTGGTTTGCCTCGGGTGCTGGCTACCCACGCTACGCCACTGTTACAGTGTCAAATGCTTTGGAGAAGTCCAGATATACGACATCCATTGATTCGCCGCTGTCAAGTCTAGAACTTACCTCCTCATAGAAGCTGATTAAATTAGTTTGGCATGACCGATCCCTCACAAAGCCATGCTGATATGGCGTTATTTGCTTATTTCTGTTGAGATGCTCTAAGATAGCATCTCTCAGAAAACCTTCAAATAGTTTACCAACCTACAACAGATGTTAAACTTACCGGCCTATAACTTCCAGGCTCTGTTTTTGGACCCTTTTTGAATATTGGCACCACATTTGCTATGCACCAATCCTGTGGGACATTCCCTGTCAGTATAGAGTCTGCAAATTACTTAATTCCTTTAGGATACGGGGGTGTATGCCATCCAGACCTGGTGATTTGTCTATTTTAATCTTTTTAAGTCGCTGTTGTACTTCTTCCTGGGTCAGACAGGACACTTTTAATAGGGAATTTATTTTTACATTCAGCATTTCATCTGACAGTTTATTTTCCTCAGTGAATATATTGGAGAAAAAATATTTAATATATAAGGGTTTTGGATCTCCAGACCCACATACATGCCAAACTGCATATGCGTGCGGTCACCAACATCAACCCATATTACTGAGGTGGTATTTCAGGTTTCCCATATATCTCGATGTCTAGATGGTATAGTGACTATCAAATCACTGTCATGTTATTCCCATCTCACGTAGCTGTATAAATTGAAGTTTTGGGAGAAAATCCTTTATATGAAACAGGTGTAGGATATAAAGTCATTTAGACCAAATGGTTTTACTGTTCTTAATGTAAAGATCCATTGGGCCTCTTTCCTCAGTAACAGATTATCTATATCCCCACCTCTCGGAGATCCTTTAACATGCTCAATGCCCTGAAAAGATATGCATTGTTTCACTCCTGGGTGACATTCCATGACATGTTGAGCAATAGGCGTATCATACTCGTTAATAATGTTCAACAAATGTTCTCCAATGCGTCTCCTGAACTCAGTTTTGGTTTTTCCTACATATTGTTTTTGGCAAATACATGTAGCCACATAGACCACCCCTACCGTTTTGCAATTTATGAAGGACCTGATGACAAAATCCCATCCTGTGGTCGTGCATTTGACTATGTTGCCCTTTTTAATGGCTTTACATGCAACGCACTTACCGCATTTGAATGTGCCGGGTGGTCTATTCGGTAACCAAGTGAGTTGTATTGGGGGACTATACAGGCTGTGCACCAGTTGGTCTCTCAAATTACTCCCTCTTCTGTACGTAATAAGTGGGGATTCATTTATAAGATGTCCAACTATCGGGTCTGATTTGAGGATACTCCAATTCTCCCTGATGATATTTCTCACCTCCTTATTGGCCTGATCATAGATGCCTATATTTCTAATTTTATTGTCCATCGTTCTTTGTTTAGGGACCAGGAGTAGGGATGAGCGAACCCGAACTGTATAGTTTGGGTTCGTACCGAATTTTGGGGTGTCCGTGACACGGACCTGAACCCGGACATTTTCGTAAAAGTCCAGGTTCGGTGTTCGTCGCTTTCTTGGCGCTTTTTGAAAGGCTGCAAAGCAGCCAATCAACAAGCGTCATACTACTTGCCCCAAGAGGCCGTCACAGCCATGCCTACTATTGGCATGGCTGTGATTGGCCAGAGCACCATGTGACCCAGCCTCTATTTAAGCTGGAGTCACATAGCGCCGCCCGTCACTCTGCTCTGATCAGCATAGGGAGAGGTTGCAGCTGCGACGTTAGGGCAAGATTAACTCCTCCAAAAGACTTCATTCAGAGATCGATCTGCAGCTGTGGATGATTGAACTGCTGCTATTGAATTGCTCACTGTTTTTAGGCTGCCCAGAGCGTTTTTCAGTCACTTTTTTCTGGGGTGATCGGCGGCCATTTTGTGTCTTGTGGTGTGCCAGCACAAGCTGCCACCAAGTGCATTTAACCCTCAATGGTGTGGTTGTTTTTTGGCCTAATCCTACATCAGGGTCAAGCTGTCACACCAAGTGCATTTAACCAGCAATAGTGTGGTTATTTTTTGGCCATATACTACATCAGGGGCAAGCTGAGCCTGTCACCAAGTGCATTTAACCCTCAATGGTGTGGTTGTTTTTTGGCTAAATCCTACATCAGGGTCAAGCTGTCACACCAAGTGCATTTAACCATCAATAGTCTGGTTATTTTTTGGCCATATACTACATCAGGGGCAAGCTGTCACCAAGTGCATTTAACCCTCAATAGTGTGGTTGGTCAAGCTGTCACACCAAGTGCATTTAACCATCAATAGTGTGGTTATTTTTTGGCCATATCCCAGTCTAATTCTGTCAGTAAACCTATACCTGTCACCCAGCGCCTAAATACTAGGCCTCAAATTTATATCTAGCTAAATCTGTCGTTACTGCTGTGGCTGGTCAAGTTATTTAGTGTCCGTCAAAGCACATTTTTTGTTCTGGGTTGAAATACAATTCCCAATTTAGCAATTTCCTAATTTAATGGTTTCTGCTGTATCAGAGCTATTTTAAATCTATCCCTAAAAGGGTATATAAGATTCAAGGTGCACATAGGGTCATTCTGAATAACTTCACACACACACGCTACTGTGCATTTCCAAGTCTAATTCTGTCAGTAAACCTATACCTGTCACCCAGCGCCTAAATACTAGGCCTCAAATTTATATCCAGCTAAATCTGTGGTTACTGCTGTGCCTGTATTAGTGTAATACGGTACCTAAATAGATAGCCAGATAGTGTTAGGTGTCTGTAAAAAAAAGGCCTGAATTTGAATTCAATACATTGGGCCAAATAATATTTTTGTTGTTGTGGTGAACGATAACAATAAGGAAAACATCTAGTAAGGGACGCGGACATGGTCGTGGTGGTGTTAGTGGACCCTCTGGTGCTGGGAGAGGACGTGGCCGTTCTGCCACAGCCACACGTCCTAGTGTACCAACTACCTCAGGTCCCAGTAGCCGCCATAATTTACAGCGATATTTGGTGGGGCCCAATGCCGTTCTAAGGATGGTAAGGCCCGAGCAAGTACAGGCATTAGTCAATTGGGTGGCCGACAGTGGATCCAGCACGTTCACATTATCTCCCACCCAGTCTTCTGCAGAAAGCGCACAGATGGCGCCTGAAAACCAAGCCCATCAGTCTGTCACATCACCCCCATGCATACCAGGGAAACTGTCTGAGCCTCAAGTTATGCAGCAGTCTCTTATGCTGTTTGAAGACTCCGCTGGCAGGGTTTCCCAAGGGCATCCACCTAGCCCTTCCCCAGCGGTGGAAGACATAGAATGCACTGACGCACAACCACTTATGTTTCCTGATGATGAGGACATGGGAATACCACCTCAGCACGTCTCTGATGATGACGAAACACAGGTGCCAACTGCTGCGTCTTTCTGCAGTGTGCAGACTGAACAGGAGGTCAGGGATCAAGACTGGGTGGAAGACGATGCAGGGGACGATGAGGTCCTAGACCCCACATGGAATGAAGGTCGTGCCACTGACTTCGGAGGAAGAGGCAGTGGTGAGACCGAGCCAACAACGTAGCAAAAGAGGGAGCAGTGGGCAAAAGCAGAACACCCGCCGCCAAGAGACTCCGCCTGCTACTGACCGCCGCCATCTGGGACCGAGCACCCCAAAGGCAGCTTCAAGGAGTTCCCTGGCATGGCACGTTCCCTGGCATGGCACTTCTTCAAACAATGTGCTGACGACAAGACCAGAGTGGTTTGCACGCTGTGCCATCAGAGCCTGAAGCGAGGCATTAACGTTCTGAACCTTAGTACAACCTGCATGACCAGGCACCTGCATGCAAAGCATGAACTGCAGTGGAGTTAACACCTTAAAAACAAGAAAGTCACTCAGGCTCCCCCTGCTACCTCTTCTGCTGCTGCCGCCTCGGCCTCTTCCTCCGCCTCTGGAGGAATGTTGGCACCTGCCGCCCAGCAAACAGGGGATGTACCACCAACACCACCACCTCCGTCACCAAGCATCTCAACCATGTCACACGGCAGCGTTCAGTTATCCATCTCACAAACATTTGAGAGAAAGCGTAAATTCCCACCTAGCCACCCTCGATCCCTGGCCCTGAATGCCAGCATTTCTAAACTACTGGCCTATGAAATGCTGTCATTTAGGCTGGTGGACACAGACAGCTTCAAACAGCTCATGTCGCTTGCTGTCCCACAGTATGTTGTTCCTAGCCGGCACTACTTCTCCAAGAGAGCCGTGCCTTCCCTGCACAACCAAGTATCCGATAAAATCAAGTGTGCACTGCGCAACGCCATCTGTGGCAAGGTCCACCTAACCACAGATACGTGGACCAGTAAGCACGGCCAGGGACGCTATATCTCCCTAACTGCACACTGGGTAAATGTAGTGGCAGCTGGGCCCCAGGCGGAGAGCTGTTTGGCGCACTGTCCTTCCGCCGCCAAGGATTGCAGGGCAACATTCTTTGCCTCCTGTTGCCACCTCCTCCTACTCAGCTTCCTCCTCCTCTTCTTCCACCTGCTCATCCAGTCAGCCACACACCTTCACCACCAACTTCAGCACAGCCCGGGGTAAACGTCAGCAGGCCATTCTGAAACTCATATGTTTGGGGGACAGGCCCCACACCGCACAGGAGTTGTGGCGGGGTATAGAACAACAGACCGACGAGTGGTTGCTGCCGGTGAGCCTCAAGCCCGGCCTGGTGGTGTGCGATAATGGGCGAAATCTCGTTGCAGCTCTGGGACTAGCCGGTTTGACGCACATCCCTTGCTTGGCGCATGTGCTGAATTTGGTGGTGCAGAAGTTCATTCACAACTACCCCGACATGTCAGAGCTGCTGCATAAAGTGTGGGCCGTCTGTTCGCGCTTCCGGCGTTCACATCCTGCCGCTGCTCGCCTGTCTGCGCTACAGCGTAACTTCGGCCTTCCCGCTCACCGCCTCATATGCGACGTGCCCACCAGGTGGAACTCCACCTTGCACATGCTGGACAGACTGTGCGAGCAGCAGCAGGCCATAGTGGCGTTTCAGCTGCAGCACGCACGGGTCAGTCGCACTACGGAACAGCACCACCAATGACTGGGCCTCCATGCGAGACCTGTGTGCCCTGTTGCACTGTTTCGAGTACTCCACCAACATGGCCAGTGGCGATGACGCCGTTAGCAGCGTTACAATACCACTTCTATGTCTCCTTGAGAAAACACTTAGGGCGATGATGGAAGAGGAGGTGGCCCAGGAGGAGGAGGAGGAAGAGGAAGAGGGGTCATTTTTAGCACTTTCAGGCCAGTCTCTTAGAAGTGACTCAGAGGGAGGTTTTTTGCAACAGCAGAGGCCAGGTACAAATGTGGCCAGCCAGGGCCCACTACTGGAGGACGAGGATGAGGAGGAGGAGGAGGATGAGGATGAAGCATGGTCACAGCGGGGTGGCACCCAACGCAGCTCGGGCCCATCACTGGTGCGTGGCTGGGGGGAAAGGCAGGACGATGACGATACGCCTCCCACAGAGGACAGCTTGTCCTTACCCCTGGGCAGCCTGGCACACATGAGCGACTACATGCTGCAGTGCCTGCGCAACGACAGCAGAGTTGCCCACATTTTAACGTGCGCGGACTACTGGGTTGCCACCCTGCTGGATCCACGCTACAAAGACAATGTGCCTACCTTACTTCCTGCACTGGAGCGTGATAGGAAGATGCGCGAGACGCGCTACTGAGAGCATTCCCAAATGTCACAGGGGAACAAGTGGAAGCCCAAGGGCAAGGCAGAGGAGGAGCAAGAGGTCGCCAAGGCAGCTGTGTCACGGCCAGCTCCTCTGAGGGCAGGGTTAGCATGGCAGAGATGTGGAAAAGTTTTGTCAACACGCCACAGCTAACTGCACCACCACCTGATACGCAACGTGTTAGCAGGAGACAACATTTCACTAACATGGTGGAACAGTACGTGTGCACACCCCTCCACGTACTGACTGATGGTTCGGCCCCATTCAACTTCTGGGTCTCTAAATTGTCCACGTGGCCAGAGCTAGCCTTTTATGCCTTGGAGGTGCTGGCCTGCCCGGCGGCCAGCGTTTTGTCTGAACGTGTATTCAGCACGGCAGGGGGTGTCATTACAGACAAACGCAGCCGTCTGTCTTCAGCCAATGTGGACAAGCTGACGTTCATAAAAATGAACCAGGCATGGATCCCACAGGACCTGTCCATCCCTTGTGCAGATTAGACATTAACTACCTCCCCTTAACCATATATTATTGTACTCCAGGGCACTTCGTCATTCAATCCTCTTTTTATTTTCATTTTACCATTATATTGCGGGGCAACCCAAAGTTGAATGAACATCTCCTCTGTCTGGGTGCCGGGCCTAAATATATGACAATGGACTGTTCCAATGTTGGGTGACGTGAAGCCTGATTCTCTGCTATGACATGCAGACTGATTCTCTGCTGACATGAAGCCAGATTCTCTGTTACGGGACCTCTCTCCTCTGCCTGGGCCTAAATATATGACAATGGACTGTTACAGTGGTGGGTGACATGAAGCCTGATTCTCTGCTATGACATGCAGACTGATTCTCTGCTGACATGAAGCCAGATTCTCTGTTACGGGACCTCTCTCCTCTGCCTGGGCCTAAATATATGACAATGGACTGTTACAGTGGTGGCTGACGTGAAGCCTAATTCTCTTCTATGACATGCAGACTGATTCTCTTCTGACATGAAGCCAGATTCTCTGTTACGGGACCTCTCTCCTCTGCCTGGGTGCCTGGGCCTAAATATATGACAATGGACTGTTACAGTGGTGGGTGACGTGAAGCCTGATTCACTGCTATGACATACAGACTGATTCTCTGCTGACATGAAGCCAGATTCTCTGTTACGGGACCTCTCTCCTCTGCCTGGGCCTAAATATATGACAATGGACTGTTACAGTGGTGGCTGACGTGAAGCCTGATTCTCTTCTATGACATGCAGACTGATTCTCTGCTGACATGAAGCCAGATTCTCTGTTACGGGACCTCTCTCCTCTGCCTAGGTGCCTGGGCCTAAATATATGCCAATGGACTGTTCCAATGTTGGGTGACGTGAAGCCTGATTCTCTGCTATGGGACCTCTCTCCAATTGATATTGGTTAATTTTTATTCATTTTATTTTTATTCATTTCCCTATCCACATTTGTTTGCAGGGGATTTACCTACATGTTTCTGCCTTTTGCAGCCTTCTAGCTCTTTCCTGGGCTGTTTTACAGCCTTTTTAGTGCCGAAAAGTTCGGGTCCCCATTGACTTCAATGGGGTTCAGGTTCGGGACGAAGTTCGGGTCGGGTTCGGATCCCGAACATTTCCGGGAAGTTCGGCCGAACTTCTCGAACCCGAACATCCAGGTGTCCGCTCAACTCTAGTTATTGGCAAATGTGGATGAAATTAGAAAATTTCATTTATTTTGCCAAATTTTCAATTTTAACCTATTTTTTCCACTAACAAAGCAAGGGTTAACAGTCAAACAAGACTGTATATTTATTGCCCTGACTCTGCTGTTTACAGAAACACCCAATATGTGGCCTAACACTACTGTACGGCCACACAGCGGGGCGTAGAGTGAAAGGAGCGCAGTTTGATTTTTGGAGGGCTGATTTTTATGGACCGGTTTATTTACACAGTGTCCTGTTTCAACTCCCCTGATGCACCCCTGGAGTAGAAACTCCCTAAAAGCGACCCCATTTTGGAAACTACGGGATAAGGTGGCGGTTTTGTTGGGACTATTTTTACGGTACATATGATTTTTGGTTGCTCTATATTACAATATTGTGAAATTTCATCTCCATTTGCCATTAACTGTTGAGGAACACCTAAAGGGTTAATATAGTTTGTAAAATCAGTTTTCAATACTTTGAGGGGTGTAGTTTCTTAGATGGGGTCATCTTTAGGGAGTTTTTACTCCATGGGTGCATCAGGGGGGCTTCTAAAGGGACATGGTGTCAATAAAAAAGGCCATTAAAATTGGCCTTCCAGAAACCATGTCGGTCCTTTCCTTTTGCGCCCTGCCTTTTACTGATACAGCAGTTTACGACCACAAATGTGGCGTTTCTGTAAACTGCAGTATCAGGGTAATAAATATTAAGTTTTGTTTGGTTGTTAACCATTGCTTTGTTACCAGAAAAAACAGATTAAAATGGAAAAGTGCCAAAAATAGCTGTTTTGGCAGCGTTTAGTTTTTTTTGACCGTGTTAATCTGGGGGGTTAGGTCATGGTGTATTTTTATAGAGGAGATTCTTACGGACACGGCGATACCTAATAAGTCTACTTTTTTACAATTATTTAGGTTTTAGACTATATTATCCTTTTTGATACAAAAAAAAATTGTATCTCTAAAGTCTGAGTAATTTTTTGTTTGTTTTTTAGCCGATTATCTTATGTAGGGCTCATTTTTTGCGTGATGAGAGGACGGTTTTATTGGCACTATTTTGGGGGCTATATGACTTTTTGATCGCTTGCTATTAAAATTTTTGTTATGTAATGACCAAAAAGTTATTTTTTTGCATTTTCTTTTTTTTTTTTTGGACCATGTTAATCTGGGGGGTTAGGTCATGAGGTATTTTTTTTATCCGATAGTCAGTGGCTAAATTGGGATATATATTTAGTACTCTATGGAAGTGTGATACTCCCTGAAGCAACAGTCAATGCAGAGGCCTGGATGATCGGGGCACGTGTCGCACTAAGTAGTGGTGTCCTTCCGTATCCCCCTCCTGCGACATACGCTGCACTTCTTTTGGGTTTGTCCCTTCTTTCCAGTATGGGGGACCACACCTGGAAAGTGTTGGCCAGGGACGATCCGGGCAACTCCAGTTCGCAAGGTACTCCGGCATGCTCTTTCCCGGTCCGAAAAGACCAGGGCCTTGAGGACTGCCTCATAGAACTGAAGGAATGTCCCTGTGTTGCCAGCGCTCCGGGACAGCACAAAAGAGTTGTACAAGGCAACCTGTACCAAGTAGACCGCAACTTTTTTGTACCATGCCCGGGTTTTGCGCATGGCGTTATATGGCTTGAGGACTTGATCAGAGAGATCAACTCCTCCCATATACCGATTGTAGTCAACGATACAATTGGGCTTGAAGACCGTTGCCGCGGTACCTCGCACAGGGACAGGGGTGATGCCGTTACCATGAATTGTGGACAGTACAAGGACATCCCTCTTGTCCTTATATCTGACCAGCAATAGGTTTTTACTGGTAAGGGCACGGTTTGCACCCCTGGGGATAGGTACCTGGAGGGGGTGGGCAGGGAGGCTGCATAGATTTTTCCGCACGGTCCCACAAGCGGACGTGGATCTGGCGGCGAGGGACTGGAACAAGGGGATACTATTATAAAAGTTATCCACGTAAAGGTGGTAACCCTTATCTAGCAGTGGGTACATAAGGTCCCACACAAGTTTCCCGCTAATACCCAGAGTGGGGGGACATTCTGGGGGTTGAATACGGGAATCTAGCCCCTCGTACTCACGAAACTTCTAAGTGTACCCTGAGGTACTCTCACAAAGTTTGTACAGCTTCACGCCATACCTCGCCCGCTTTGAGGGAACATACTGGCGGAAAATGAGTCTCCCCTTGAAAGCAATGAGAGACTCATCAACCGCGACCTCAGTTCCAGGTACATAGGCCTGTACAAATTTGGCCCCAAAGTGATCGATGACCGGCCGTATCTTATACAGACGGTCATAGGCAGGATCACCTTGGGAGGGAAATGCTTCATTATCTGAATAATGCAGACATTTCCTGATGGCCTTAAACCGGGAGCGTGTCATGGCCGTACTGTAAAGTGGGGCCTGGTAGAGGACGTCCCTACTCCAGTAATGCCTGACACTAGGTTTCTTGACTAGGCCCATATGCAGCACGAGGCCCCAAAATGTCCTCATCTCGGCTGCACTGACCGGGGTCCAGTCACCGGGCCTAGCCAAAAAGGAGCCCGGATGTTGAGCAACGAACTGTTGGGCGTACAGGTTCGTCTGCTCCACCATTAGATTTACCAGTTGATCACTGAAAAAATGACTAAAAAAGTAATATTCAGTGAAGCCCACTGTGGAAATCTGGATTCCTGATTGGCCTACAAAATCATGAATCACGGGCTCATATCGCTTTGGGGTACACCAGACAAGTTCACCGGCAGGGTGCTCCGGTGGATTTAACTGGTGGGCTGGAAAACTAGTACGAGCCCCAGAGCTGCTCGTACTAGGGTGGGCCACAGGGTCCCTAGCATGACGGTCCCCTTGCTCCGCCTGGCGACGTCTCCGCCACCTTGGGGGCTCATCATCATCGCTAGATGAGGAGGAGGATGCGGATGACAACAGGAAAGTGGGGCACAGATCGGGTCCTGGGGCAAGGATGGGTGCTGGGGCACAGATGCTGGCTCAGATCTGACACGTGCTCCTCTCTCCTCAGGCTCCGGACACAAAAGGAGGAGGAGAGGAGCGCTGCTATCATTTGAATCTCCCGCCGGCCCGTCCTCCTACCAATAAGACGTGATCCTGAGAGGTGATATCACCATCACCACTCAGGATCGCACGATGGTGATTGGTGGGGTAAAATCACACCACCGATCACCATCCTGTTCCGGGTTATTGGGTCCTCAGAGACCCGAATAACCCGAAAACGCAGCAAACTGCAGGTCTGAATTGACCTGCGGTTTGCTGCGATCGCCTACACGGGGGGGTCACAGGACCCCCCGGCGCATTTGCCCCAGGTGCCTGCTCAATGATTTTAGCAGGCACCGGGTTCCGATCACCGCCGCGCGAAATACACAGGGCGTACAGGTACACCCTGTTTCTGTAATGACCGATGTCACGCACAGGGAGGAAAACAGGGAAAGCCCTGCCCAAGGGAGAGGGAAAGGTGGTGACCCCTAACTCACCTTGCGGCTGGCACCTGACTGCCCTGACGTCCCTAGACGGGTTCCTCACCCGTGCGGCGATCACATGCCTAAACCCTGGCTTTCCCTGAAATGAGCCCTAGATAGTGAACGGGGCGGTGGGATCGCTAGTCCACACCACTGACACTAAGAGGGAAACACCAGGGAGAGGACAGACAAATACAGACAAACACATACACCCAGGTGGGCGACCACAGCAGTCCACAAAGGTCCAACAGGGATCCGGAGGGTAGCGTTCTGAATCAACAATCAGAGAACGCAGCAACACAGCTCCAGTGGGTCAGAATAGATGTCCAGGCAGGCAGCTCTATCTCTGGCAACCAGAGAAGTGTGAGAGAGGAATATAAGAAGGTTTGGGAGTGCTGGACAAGGAACAGCTGAGGAGAAGGAGCTACGGATCCCTGAGTGAGCCAAAAGGGTTTGCAAAGCAAACCCAGAAAGCTACCATAAGGAAAACAGCCCTATCTTAAATAGAGCGTGCAGCCAACCGCTGCGACTTCCTGACCCTGGGTATAACGGAGTCAGGCGTGTTTCTCGATACCCTCGTGACAGTACCCCCCTCTCTACGAGGGGCCTCCGGACACTCAGGACCAGGTCTCTCAGGATGAGAGGCATGAAAAACCCGAACTAACCTGTCGGCATTTACCTCAGACGCAGGAACCCACATTCTTTCCTCGGGAACGTAACCTCTCCAATGCACCAGATATTGAAGAGAGCGGCGGACCCGACGAGAATTAACAATTTTGGATATCTGAAATTCTAGATTACCATCCACGACAACAGGAGGGGGTGGCAGCGGTGATGGTTCTAGAGGTGGAACATATTTTTTGAGTAACGACTTATGAAAAACATTATGAATTTTAAAAGTCTGAGGTAACTCCAGGCGAAAAGCCACGGGGTTGATGATGGCTACAATTTTGTAAGGGCCAATAAACCAAGGACCCAGTTTCCAAGAGGGAACCTTCAATTTAATATTCCTAGTAGACAACCACACATAGTCATTCACTCCTAGGTCCGGACCTGGCGACAGTCTCTTATCAGTCATGCATTTGTATTTACCTCCCATATTTTTCAAGTTAGCTTGCACCTTCTGCCATACCGATGAAAGAGATGACGAAAAACGTTCCTCTTCGGGAGCCCCAGAAGACTCCCCCTCTTTGAAAGTACAGAATTGGGGATGAAAACCATATGCACCAAGAAATGGTGACTTGCCAGTGGATTCCTGACGACGATTATTTATGGCAAACTCAGCTAACGGTAAATATGATGACCACAACTCTTGGTTTTCAGACACAAAACATCTTAGAGATGTCTCAAGGTTTTGGTTGGTACGCTCAGTCTGTCCATTCGACTGAGGATGGAAAGCTGAGGAAAAGGACAAGTGTACCCCCAAACGAGAACAAAAAGCTTTCCAAAATTTAGAAATAAACTGGGTACCCCGATCCGAAACAACATCGGAGGGGACCCCGTGAAGCTTCACGATTTCACTGACGAATACCTGAGCAAGAGTCTTAGCATTAGGTAGTGCGGGTAACGCAATGAAGTGTACCATTTTGCTAAACCTGTCCACTACCAAAATAACTGTTTTACCCGCAGACAAAGGTAAGTCAGTGATAAAATCCATTGACAGATGTGTCCACGGTCTATTGGGAATGACGAGTGGTAATAGAGACCCTGCAGGACGTGTATGTGAAACTTTTGCGCGCGCACAGGTAGAACAAAAAGACACAAAATCCAATACATCCTGACGCAACCTTGGCCACCAAAAACGAAGAGACAATAGCTCCAAGGTTGCTTTACTACCCGGGTGCCCAGCAAGTGCCGAATTATGATGTTCCTTTAATAATTCGAAACGTAGGTTCAACGGTACAAACTATTTCTCTGAGGGGCAAGAAACCGGGGCGTCCCCCTGGGCCTCTAACACCTTCCCCTCCAAAACAGAGTGTACCGCAGAGACAACCACTCCTCTGCGGTACACTCACATTACCCCCTCCAGGGAAACAACGAGATAGTGCATCAGCCTTGGTGTTCTTTGCCCCAGGACGATAGGTAATCACAAAGTTAAACCTGGTAAAAAAATAGCGACCACCTAGCCTGTCTAGGGGTGAGACGCTTAGCTGATTCGAGGTACAGGAGATTTTTGTGGTCCGTAATCACAGTGACGGGGTGGACTGCCCCCTCTAAGAAGTGACGCCACTCCTCAAACGCAAGTTTAATAGCTAATAGTTCCCTATTGCCAATATCGTAGTTCTTTTCTGCTGCACATAGTTTTTTAGAAAAGAAAGCACAAGGACGCCATTTGCCAGGAGACGGACCCTGAGACAGCACCGCCCCCACTCCCACCTCTGACGCATCGACTTCAACAATAAAAGGCTGAGAGACATCAGGTTGGACTAGTACAGGTGCTGAGGTAAACCTCTCTTTTAGAGAGGAAAAAGCAACTTTAGCGGCGTCAGACCATTTAGAAAAATCAGTCCCCTTTCCTAGTCATGTCAGTAAGGGGTTTTACAATAAGTGAATAATTTTTTATGAATTTCCTATAGAAATTCGCGAAGCCCAAGAACCGTTGTAGTGCTTTGAGGTTCTCAGGAAGATCCCAATCTAAAATTGCCTGGACCTTCCTAGGATCCATACTGAAACCTGAAGCAGATAAAAAATAACCCAGGAATTGTATCTCCTGAACGGCGAAGACACATTTTTCAATCTTAGCATATAATTCATTCGTCCGTAGGACCTGCAGTACCTGTCTGACATGCACCTCATGTGTTTTCAGATCAGACGAATAAATTAAAATATCATCTAGGTATATTACCACAAACCTGCCGATTAGATGACTAAAAATGTCATTAACGAAATGTTGAAAGACGGCAGGAGCATTGGTCAGACCGAAAGGCATAACTAGATTTTCATAATGCCCCTCAGGGGTGTTAAACGCTGTCTTCCACTCATCCCCCTCCTTAATACGAATCAGATTGTAGGCCCCCCTAAGATCAAGTTTGGAGAACCACCTAGCACCCGCAATCTGATTAAACAGGTCAGGAATGAGAGGAAGAGGGTATGGGTCTCGGATGGTTATCCGATTTAATTCGCGAAAATCTAAGCAAGGACGCAGGCCCCCATCTTTCTTTTTAACGAAGAAAAACCCTGCAGCCACAGGTGAAGAAGAGGGTCTGATGTGTCCCTTAGCCAAGCTCTCGGAGATATAATCTTTCATGGCTTGTCTCTCTGGACCCGAAAGATTATATAACCTGGTCTTAGGTAATTTTGCGCCGGGAATAAGGTTAACCGGGCTATCATAAGGACGATGAGGTGGTAACTTCTGACAACCCTTTTCAGAAAAAACATCCTCAAAATCCGAAATAAATGTAGGTAGGGTAGTTATGGAGGCGACTAAGCAATTGCTATTTAAGCAATTTTCTCTGCACTGCTCACTCCACTCCAATATCTCCCTGGCCTGCCAATCCACTACTGGATTGTGTGCTACCAACCAGGGAAGACCCAGCACTACCGGAGTGGGAAGCCCCTCCAGAACATAACCTGAAAGCATCTCGTTATGGTGGTCCCCTACCCGAAGGTGTAAATTATGAACAATGTGGGTGAGGTTTCTCTGAGACAGGGGAGCAGAATCAATAGCGAATATGGGAATGGGTCTCTGTAACGTAGAGAGAGACAAACCCAAAGTGCGGGCAAAATGGGCATCTATCAAATTTACCCCTGCTCCACTGTCTAGAAAGAAAGAAAGAAAGAAAGAAACAGTCTCCGTCTTATCACCAAAAATAATAACCGCTGGTAACACAAATTGCGATGTACGTATGGAGGAGACGTATACCCCCCGGCTGACATCCTCCACACAGCCTGGGGTTAGTAGTTTTTCCGACGGTCTTTTGTTTCTGAGGAAAGAAGGACAGACATTAATGAAATGACCCCTCTCCCCACAAAAAAAAAAAACCCCACGCCTACGGCGAGCCTCAGGAGGACGGACCTGACGAGTAGTTCCTCCTAGCTGCATAGGCTCGTCTAAGTCCGTACAGACTAACTGCTGTTTGGGAGGGGTTACCAATTTCTCCGGTTCTTTCAACCTGTCCCTAAGGCGTCTCTCTATACGGATAGAAAGGGACATAACCGCATCAAGGGAAAAGGGGGTCTCATATAATGAAAGCGCATCCTTAACCCTTTCGGATAACCCAGAGCAGAACTGACTCCTGAGAGCCGGGTCGTTCCATTGGGTATCCGTAGCCCACCTACGGAAGTCAGAGCAATACTCCTCTACCGGCCGCTCTCCTTGTAAGAGTCTCCGTAATCTTGATTCAGCCAGTGCTACTCGGTCAGGGTCGTCATATATAAGACCCAAGGCCCCGAAAAACTCATCCACTGACCGAAGAGCCTGGGAATCAGTAGGTAAAGAGAACGCCCAGGACTGCGGGTCCCCCTGCAGCAGGGAAATAACAACCCCCACCCGCTAATCTTCATTACCAGAGGAGTAAGGGCGCAGTTTAAAATATAACTTACAGGCCTCACGGAATGTCAAAAACTTGTCCCTTCCCCCAGAAAATCTGTCAGGGAGAGGGACCTTGGGTTCCGCAACAACCTGGTTACCAGTAGCAACCGCTGGGCTTGTGGTCAGTTGTAATTGCTGCTGTTGCTGGAGGACCGACGCCTTCAATCCTACCACCTCCAAAGACAGGCCATGAAATTGTTTGGACAGAGCAGCAATTTGATCCATACTGGATTCTAAGTAGGTAAAAAAATATATATATTTTATTTTATTTTTTTGATATTATTTTTTTACCTACACTAAATAAGGGCCAGAGATAATGTAATGACCGACGTCACGCACAGGGAGGAAAACAGGGAAAGCCCTGCCCAAGGGAGAGGGAAAGGTGGTGACCCCTAACTCACCTTGCGGCTGGCACCTGACTGCCCTGACGTCCCTAGACGGGTTCCTCACCCGTGCGGCGATCACGTGCCTAAACCCTGGCTTTCCCTGAAATGAGCCCTAGATAGTGAACGGGGCGGTGGGATCGCTAGTCCGCACCACTGACACTAAGAGGGAAACACCAGGGAGAGGACAGACAAATACAGACAAACACATACACCCAGGTGGGCGACCACAGCAGTCCATAAAGGTCCAACAGGGATCCGGAGGGTAGCGTTCTGGATCAACAATCAGAGAACGCAGCAACACAGCTCCAGTGGGTCAGAATAGATGTCCAGGCAGGCAGCTCTATCTCTGGCAACCAGAGAAGTGTGAGAGAGGAATATAAGGAGGTTTGGGAGTGCTGGACAAGGAACAGCTGAGGAGAAGGAGCTACGGATCCCTGAGTGAGCCAAAAGGGTTTGCAAAGCAAACCCAGAAAGCTACCATAAGGAAAACAGCCCTATCTTAAATAGAGCGTGCAGCCAACCGCTGCGACTTCCTGACCCTGGGTATAACGGAGTCAGGCGTTGTTCTCGATACCCTCGTGACAGTTTCCTTAAGTAACAGCACATAAGGGCGTACCTGTGTCCGGAAGCGGTCAAGGGCCAGGCCATTTTTAGCAAATCTATAATGTGTCACTTTATGTGATAAAAACTTTAAAACTGCTTTACTTATCCAGGCCATTCTGAGATTGCTTTCTCATCACATATTGTACTTCATGAAGTCAAAATATTTCATTTTTATTGGAAAAAAAATTAAAATTTGCAAATTTCAATTTCTATACCCTTATAATAGATAGTAATACCTCCAAAAATAGTTATTACGTCACATTCCCCATATGTCTACTTCATGTTTGGATAATTTTGAAAATGACATTTATTTATTTTTTGGGACATTAGAAGGCTTAGAAGTTTAGAAGCAAATCTTAAAATTTTTAAGAAAATTTCCAAAACCCAATTTTTGGAGGACTAGTTCACTTATGAAGTCACTTTCTGGGGCTTACATATTAGAAACCACCCATAAATCACACCATTTTAAAAACTACACCCCTCAAGCTATTCAAAACTGATTTTACAAACTTTGTTAACCCTTTATGTGCCCCAAGAGAATTAAAAGAAAAAGGGAATGAAATTTCAAAATTTCCCTTTTTATTTAGCAGATTTTAAAATGTAATCTATTTTTTCTGCAACACATCAAGGGTTAGCAGCAAAACAAAACTCAAAATCTATTACCCTGAATCTGGAGATTACAGAAACACCCCATGTGTGTTCAAAATTGATGTATGGGCGCACAGCAGGCTTCAGAGTGGAAGGAGCACCATATGGCTTTTGGAGAGCGGATTTAGCTGGAATGGTAATTGGAAGCTAGGTCGCATATGAAGACAGCCTGAGGTGGCCCTACAGTGGGACCCCCAAAAAGTGACCCCATTCCAAAAACTACACCCCTCAAGGAATATTTCAAGGTGTGTAGTGAGCACGTTGACCCATCAGGCATTTCACAGAATTAGGAGACACTTGGCTGTGAATAGGAAAAATTTAAATTTTCTCCAGAAAAAGTTGCTTTACACCCACATTTTTCACTTTCACAAGGGGTAACAGGACAAAATGCACCCCACATTTTGTTCCCCCCGAATACGGTGACACCCCATATGTGCTCAAAAAATGATGTATGGGGGCACAGCAGGGCTCTATAGTCAAACAGCAAAATATGGATTTTGGTGACCTGAATTGGCAGACATTGATTTTAGGTGCCATGTCGCATTTAAAAGATTCCAGAGGTCCCCAGAAATTAAAAACCCCAAGAAGTTACCCCATTTTGGAAGAGCATCCCTGTACGAACATTTTAAGTGGTGGAAAGGGTACTTTTGACCTAACAGGGGTTTCACAGAAATGAATATGTAGTAGTTGGTGAAAGGTGGATCTGTAAGCTATGCGGACTAAATCAGAGATATAAGGTGGTTAAACTACAGGGCACATTATGGATGAAATTAAATTAATACTTCATTGATGAGTGGTAGATTTTAAAACACTCCTGCATGCACAGGCCAGGTTTTTCAGGGCAGGTTTCGCAGTGGTAAATAGTGTCTTTCCTTATCCCCCTTTTGTGACACACCCTGCATCTTTTTTGGGTCCTTCCCTTCCTTGCTGTCGGGGGGACTTGACCTGGAAAATGTTGCCCTGGTACGAAACAGGCACCATGACTTCCAAAAGTACTGGGACCCTCCCTGGCCTGGGTTTGAAAAATTAGGGACTTGATAACCACCTCTTGGAACTGAAGGAAAGTTCCTGTGTGACCTGCAGATTGAAATAGCACGTACGCATTGCACATTGCCATCTGTACAATGTGCACGGCCAACTTTTTGTACCACACACTCGTTTTTCGTGTGGCACTGTAGGGCTTCAGAAGTTGATATGAAAGATCCACCCCTCCCATATGCCTGTTATAGTCCAGGATACAAACTGGTTTGGGGGTAGTGGTTGTGGTACCTCGTACAGGGGCAGGGGAGCTGGCGTTAGTGTGAATGGTGGTCAGTACACGGACGTGCTTCTTGTCCTTGTACTTAACCACCAGCATGTTCTCACAGAGGAGAGCCCTGCTTTTACCTTTTCTCAGTGGTTGCCCTACCAGGGGTTTAGGGCGGCCTCTCTGATTTTTGCGCACTGTGCAGCAAGCCACAGTACCTCTGGCAGTCAGGGACCTGAATAGGGGTATGCTGGTATAATAGTTATCCACATAGAGGTGGTAACCCTTATCCAGCAGTGGGTGCAGTAAGTCCCACATGATTTTCCCACTAAGGGTCCATTCACAGGTCCGTAGTGTATTGCGGATCCGCAGTACACCCGGCCAGCACCCCCCATACAACTGCCCATTCTTGTCCGCAATTGCGGACAAGAATAGGACATGTTCTATTTTTTTGCAGAGCCGCGGCCCAAAGTGCGGGGCTGAAGCCCGGAAGTTTAGGGCCGCGCTCCGGAAATGCGGATGCGGAGAGCACAGAGTGTGCTCTCCGCATCTCTTCCGGCCCCATAGAGAATGAATGGGTCCGCACCGGTTCCCGAAATTGCGGAATGGATGCGGACCCATTTGTGGATGTGTGAATGGACCCTAACTCCTAGGATGGGGGGGCATTCTGGGGGTTATTTCCGGGAATCTTTCCCTTCATAAATGAAGACCGTGTGGGTGTACCCCAAAGTTTGTAAATCTTTATGCCATACCTTGCCCATTTGTTAGGCAGGTACTGGCAGAATATAATCCTCCCTTTGAAAAGTAATAGAGACTCATCTACACTTTATCTGGGTTGTACACATCAGCAAACTTGGTGCTGAAGTGGTCAAGCACAGGCCTAGGGAACAGATGGTCAAATGTTGGGTCATTTTGGAGTTTGCACTGTGCATTGTCGTTGTAGTGTAGGAATTTTCAAATTTGCTCAAATCGCTTCCAGGTCACGATGTTACTGTAAATTGGAGTCTGGTAGAAAATCTCTGAACTCCAATACTGTCTAATGTTTTTTTTTTTTTTTAACAATGCCCCTATGCAGCACGAATCCCCAAAACATCATCATATCTGCAGCACTTACTGGGGTCTAACGTATTGCGATGTAGGGTTCTGATTAATGAATTGTTGGGCGTATAAATTGATTTGGGCCACCATTAAATTTACAAAATCTTCAGAGAACAAGATTTTGAAAAAATCTAGTTCAGTGAAGCGAGCACAGTCTATTTGTATTCCGGAGCTGCCCTCAAAGTCCAGAATTTGGGACTGATAATCATCAGGGGGTGAGGTCCATAAGGGTTCACTCTGGGAAGCTGCCTCCTCTGCTACCCTGGGGTGCTTTCTAGAGGGTCCCTCATCAGCAGATGATAATGATGGAGGAGGAGGGAGTAGAGGAAAGTAGCATCCTCTTCTCCCTCACTGGCAGACTCTGTATCGGAGGCAAGCATGGCATATGCATCTTCAGCTGAGTATACTCGTTGGGACAGACGGGCCATTTTTATTTTATTGGGGTGTGACGTGTGAAATGTGGAAACCTTTATTTAGTGTGAGGGGTGTGTACGTTGTGTTTTCACACGTGAAGGGACTTGTAATAAATGTGAAATTTTAGAAGAAAAAAAATTTGTTAATTTTTTTTTAAAAAGTCTTTTCTGCACAAAAAAGTATTTTCTGCATAAAAAATAAATAAACTTGCAGTGCAAACTGAGCAGACGTGAGCAGGTAATGGACACTACTGATCGGTGCTTAGTGGTTCCAAAATGCACGTACGCAGATGGTGCTCGTGATCGTGCTAAATTCTGACAATAACTGAAAGATATATATATCTCATATATATAAAAATGAGTTTGTTTGTCTGTCTGTCTGTTCCTTATGCGCGACCAATCGCCTGGACCGATCTACACAAAATTTGGCACAAAGGTACTTCAGGTGTCCGGGAAGGTTTTAGACCGGCTCTCTAGGATGTACCGTTCCTGAGATATTCCCAAAAAAAGAGCCCCCCCCCCATTACAAACCTGCAAGTCTTTCTCTTCAAATCCCAACTGCTATAAACACAGTTTTACTCCAGGTTTCCATAACAACCCAGTCATTATTCTTTACTGCTTAAAGGGGCGGGCACAGTGGAGGTCACTGTTATTAAAGGGGCGGGCACTGTAAAGGTTACTGTTATTAAATAGGCGGGCACTGTGGGGGTCACTGTTATTAAATGGGCATGCACTGTGGAGGTCACTGTTATTAAAGGGGCAGGCGCTATGAAGGTCCCTGTTAAAGGGGCGGGCATAGTGAAAGTCACTGTTAAAGGGGCGGTTACTGTGAAAGTCACTTTTAAAGGGGGGGGCGCTATGAAGGTCCCTGTTAAAGGGACGGTCACTGTGAAAGTCACTGTTAAAGCGGCGTTCACTGTGAAAGTCACTGTTAAAAGGGGTGGTAACTGTGAAAGTCACTGTTAAAGGGGCGGGCACTGTGAAAGTCACTGTTAACCACCTCCGGACCGCCTAACGCACGGATGCGTCCGGAAGGTGTTTGATTCATTCCTCCTGGACGCATCCGTGCGTCATCTCGCGATAGCCGAGATTTCCTGTGAACGCGCGCACACAGGCGCGCGCGTTCACAGGAACGGAAGGTAAGCGAGTGGATCTCCAGCCTGCCAGCGGCGATCGTTCGCTGGCAGGCTGGAGATGTGATATTTTAACCCCTAACAGGTATATTAGACGCTGTTTTGATAACAGCGTCTAATATACCTGCTACCTGGTCCTCTGGTGGTCCCTTTTGTTTGGATCGACCACCAGAGGACACAGGCAGCTCAGTAAAGTAGCACCAAACACCACTACACTACACCCCCCCCCCCCTGTCACTTATTAACCCCTTATGAACCCCTGATCACCCCTGATCACCTCATATAGACTACCTGATCACCCCCTGTCATTGATCACCCCCCTGTAAGGCTCCATTCAGACGTCCGTATGATTTTTACGGATCCACGGATACATGGATCGGATCCGCAAAACACATACGGACGTCTGAATGGAGCCTTACAGGGGGGTGATCAATGACAGGGGGGGGTGATCACCTCATATACACTCCCTGATCACCTCCTGTCATTGATCACCCCCCTGTCAGGCTCCATTCAGACGTCCGTATGTGTTTTGCGGATCCGATCCATGTATCAGTGGATCCGTGAAAATCATACGGACGTCTGAATGGAGCCTTACAGGGGGGTGATCAATGACAGGAGGTGATCAATGACAGGGGGGTGATCAGGGAGTCTATATGGGTGATCACCCCCCTGTCATTGATCACCCCCCTTGTAAGGCTCCATTCAGACATTTTTTTGGCCCAAGTTAGCGGAAATTGTTATATATTTTTTTTTTTCTTACTAAGTCTCATATTCCACTAACTTGTGTCAAAAAATAAAATCTCACATGAACTCACCATACCCCTCACGGAATACAAATGCGTAAATTTTTTTAGACATATTCCAGACTTCTTCTCACTCTTTAGGGCCCCTAAAATGCCAGGGCAGTATAAATACCCCACATGTGACCCCATTTCGGAAAGAAGACACCCCAAGGTTTTCCGTGAGGGGCATATTGAGTCCATGAAAGATTTAAATTTTTGTCCCAAGTTAGAGGAAAGGGAGACATTGTGAGAAAATACAAAAAAAAAAAAATCAATTTCCGCTAACTTGTGCCAAAAAAAAATAAATTCTATGAACTCGCCATGCCCCTCATTGAATACCATGGGGTGTCTTCTTTCCAAAATGGGGTCACATGTGGGGTATTTATACTGCCCTGGCATTTTAGGGGACCGAAAGCGTGAGAAGAAGTCTGGGATCCAAATTTGGGGTGTCATTTTACATATACCCATGCTGGGTGAGATAAATATCTTGGTCAAATGCCAACTTTGTATAAAAAAAATGGGAAAAGTTGTCTTTTGCCAAGATATTTCTCTCACCCAGCATGGGTATATATAAAATGACACCCCAAAACACATTCCCCAACTTCTCCTGAGTACGGCGATACCACATGTGTGACACTTTTTTGCCGCCTAGGTGGGCAAAGGGGCACACATTCCAAAGAGCACCTTTAGGATTTTACAGGTCATTTTTTACACATTTTGATTTCAAACTACTTACCACACATTAGGGCCCCTAGAATGCCAGGGCAGTATAACTACCCCACAAGTGACCCCATTTTGGAAAGAAGACACCCCAAGGTATTCCGTGAGGGGCATGGCGAGTTCCTAGAATTTTTAATTTTTTGTCACAAGTTAGCGGAAAATGATGAATTTTTCATTTTTTTTCTTTTTCTTACAAAGTCTCATATTCCACTAACTTGTGACAAAAAATTAAAAATTCTAGGAACTCGCCATGCCCCTCACGGAACACCCTGGGGTGTCTTCTTTCCAAAATGGGGTCACTTGTGGGGTAGTTATACTGCCCTGGCATTCTAGGGGCCCATATGCCTGAGAAGTAGTTTGCAATCAAAATCTGTAAAAAATGGCTGGTGAAATCTGAAAGGTGCTCTTTGGAATATGTGCCCCTTTGCCCACCTAGGCTGCAAAAAAGTGTCACACATCTGGTATCGCCGTACTCGGAAGAAGTTGGGGAATGTGTTTTTGGGTGTCATTTTACTAATACCCATGCTGGGTGAGAGAATTATCTTGGTATAAGACAACATTTCCCATTTTTTTATACAAAGTTGGCATTTGACCAAGATATTGATCTCACCCAGCATGGGTATATGTAAAATGACACCCCAAAACACATTCCCGAACTTCTCCTGAGTACGGCGATACCAGATGTGTGACACTTTTTTGCAGCCTAGGTGGGCAAAGGGGCACACATTCCAAAGAGCACCTTTCGGATTTCACCGGTAATTTTTTACAGATTTTGATTGCAAACTACTTCTCAGGCATATGGGCCCCTAGAATGCCAGGGCAGTATAATTACCCCACAAGTGACCCCATTTTGGAAAAAAGACACCTCAGGGTATTCCGTGAGGGGCATGGCGAGTTCCTAGAAATTTTTTTTTGTCACAAGTTAGTGGAATATGAGACTTTGTAAGGAAAAAAATTAAATAAAAAATAAATCATTTTCCGCTAACTTGTGACAAAAAATAAAAAAAGTTCTATGAACTCACTATGCCCATCAGCGAATACCTTAGGGTGTCAGGAAACATGACAGGTGCTCAGAAAGTCAGAGCTGTTTCAAAAAGTGGAAATTCACATTTTTGTACCATAGTTTGTAAACGCTATAACTTTTACCCAAACCATTTTATTTTACCCAAACATATTTTTTTTTATTAAAGACATGTAGAACAATAAATTTAGCGAAAAATGTATATATGGATGTCGTTTTTTTTGCAAAATTTTACAACTGAAAGTGAAAAATGTCATTTTTTTGCAAAAAAATCTTAAAATTTCGATTAATAACAAAAAAAGTAAAAATGTCAGCAGCAATGAAATACCACCAAATGAAAGCTCTATTAGTGAGAAGAAAAGGACGTAAAATTCATTTGGGTGGTAAGTTGCATGAACGAGCAATAAACGGTGAAAATAGTGTAGTGCAGAAGTGTAAAAAGTGGCCTGGTCATTAAGGGGGTTTCAGCTAGCGGGGTTGAAGTGGTTAAAGGGGCGGCCACTAAAAAGGTCACTGTTAAAGGGGTGGTCAATGCTAAAGAGGCGGTCACTGTTAAAGGGGCGGCCACTGGGGAGGTAAATGTTAAAGAAGCGAGTACTGTGGAGGTCAATGTTAAAGGGGCGGTCACTGTTAAAGGGGTAGCCACTGTAAAAGTCACTGTTAAAGGTGCGGTCACTGTGAAAGTCACAGTTAAAGGGGGGCGCTATGAAAGTCACAGTTAAAGGGGTGGTCACTGTGAAAGTCACTGTTAAAGAGGCGGTCACCGTGAAAGTCACAATTAAAGGGGCGGCCAATGTTAACCACCTCAGCTCCCCTAGCTTAAACAGCCTTAATGACCAGACCATTTTTTACAATTCTGCACTACACTACTTTCACCGTTTATTGCTCGGTCATACAACTTACCACCCAAATGAATTTTACCTCCTTTTCTTCTCACTAATAGAGCTTTCATTTGGTGGTATTTCATTGCTACTGACATTTTTACTTTTTTTGTTATTAATCGAAATTTATTGATTTTTTTTGCAAAAAAATGACATTTTTCACTTTCAGTTGTAAATATTTTTTAAAAAAAGAACTACATTTCTATATAAATTTTTCTCTAAATTTATTGTTCTACATGTCTTTGCTAAAAAAAATGTTTGGGTAAAAAAAAAATGGTTTGGGTAAAAGTTATAACGTTTACAAACTATGGTACAAAAATGTGAATTTCCGCATTTTGAAACAGCTCTGACTTTCTGAGCACCTGTTATGTTTCCTGAGGTTCTACAATGCCCAGACAGTAGAAAACCCCCACAAATGACCCTATTTCGAAAAGTAGAAACCCTAAGGTATTCGCTGATGGGCATAGTGAGTTCATAGAACTTTTTCTTTTTTGTCACAAGTTAGTGGAAAATGATGATTTTTTTATTTTATTTTTTTCTTACAAAGTTTCATATTCCACTAACTTGTGACAAAAAATGAAAACTTCCATGAACTCACTATGCCCATCACGAAATACCTTGGGGTGTCTTCTTTCTAAAATGGGGTCACTTGTGGGGTAGTTATACTGCCTTGGCATTTTAGGGGCCCTAATGCCTGAGAAGTAGTTTGACATTCAAATGTGTAAAAAATGTCCTGTGAAATCCTAAAGGTGCTCTTTAGAATTTGTGCCCCTTTGCCCACCTTGGCTGCAAAAAAGTGTCACACATGTGGTATTGCCGTACTCAGGAGAAGTTGGGCAATGTGTTTTGGGGTGTTTTTTTACATATACCCATGCTGGGTGAGAGAAATATCTCTCTAAAAGTCAACTTTTCACATTTTTTTATACAAAGTTGTCATTTTAGAGAGATATTTCTCCCACCCAGCATGGGTATATGTAAAAAGACACCCCAAAACACATTGCCCAACTTCTCCTGAGTACGGCGATACCACATATGTGACACTTTTTTGCAGCCAAGATGCGCAAAGGGGACCAATTTCCAATGAGTACTTTCAGGATTTCACAGTGCACTTTTACGAATTTGGATTCCAAACTACTTCTCACGCATTAGGGCCCCTAAAATGCCAGGGCAGTATAACTACCCCACAAGTGACCCCATTTTGGAAAGAAGACACCCTAAGGTAGTCGCTGATGGGCATAGTGAGTTCATAGAACTTTTTCTTTTTTGTCACAAGTTAGTGGAAAATGATGATTTTTTTATTTTATTTTTTTCTTACAAAGTTTCATATTCCACTAACTTGTGACAAAAAATGAAAACTTCCATGAACTCACTATGCCCATCACGAAATACCTTGGGGTGTCTTCTTTCTAAAATGGGGTCACTTGTGGGGTAGTTATACTGCCTTGGCATTTTAGGGGCCCTAATGCCTGAGAAGTAGTTTGACATTCAAATGTGTAAAAAATGTCCTGTGAAATCGTAAAGGTGCTCTTTAGAATTTGTGCCCCTTTGCCCACCTAGGCTGCAAAAAAGTGTCACACGTGGTATCGCCGTACTCAGAAGAAGTAGGGCAACGTGTTTTGGGGTGTATTTTTACATATACCCATGCTGGGTGAGAGAAATATCTCTCTAAAAGTCAACTTTTCCCATTTTTTTAAACAAAGTTGTCATTTGACACAGATATTTCTCTCACCCAGCATGGGTATATAAAAAAAGACACCCCAAAACACATTGCCCAACTTCTCCTGAGTATGGCGATACCACGTGTGACACTTTTTTGCAGCCTAGGAGCGCAAAGGGGCACAAATTCCATTTAGGAGGGCATTTTTAGACATTTGGATTCCAGACTTATTCGCACGCTTTAGGGCCCCTAAAATGCCAGGGCAGTATAATTACCCCACATGTGACCCCATTTTGGAAAGAAGACACCCCAAGGTATTTCGTGATGGGCATAGTGAGTTCATGGAAGTTTTTTTTTTTGTCACAAGTTAGTGGAATATGAGACTTTGTAAGAAAAACAAAAAAAAAAACATAATTTTCCGCTAACTTGTGACAAAAAATAAAAACTTCTATGAACTCACTATGCCCATCAGCGAAGACCTGAGGGTGTCTTCTTTCCAAAATGGGGTCATTTGTGGGGTGTTTGTACTGCCCTGGCATTTGAGGGTCTCCGCAATCATTACATGTATGGCCAGCATTAGGAGTTTCTGCTATTCTCCTTATATTGAGCATACAGGTAATGAGATTTATTTTATTTTTTTCGTTCAGCCTCTGGGCTGAAAGAAAAACTGAACGGCACAGATTTCTTCATTCGCATCGATCACTGTGGATGAAAAAATCTCTGCCCAAAAAAAAAAAAAAGGAGGGGAAAAGCGTCTGCCAGGACATAGGAGCTCCTCCCAACATCCATAACCACTTAGCTCGTATGCCCTGGCAAACCCGATTTCTCCATTCACATCAATCGATGTGGATGAATAAATCATTGCCGTACTTTTTATTTATTTTTTATATACAAAGTGTTTGCCAAAGCATATGAACACCACCGCCCCCTCAGCTCATATGCCTCGGCAAACGTATCTTTTTGACTGCAGAGGAGAAATCTCGTCTTGCAGCGCCGCATACACTGACTTTTGTGTAATCTGACAGCAGCGCAATGCTTCTGTCAGAATGCACATCAGTGCTGCAGCTGGGTCGATCGGTTGGTCCACCTAGAAGGGGTATAAAAAAAAAATATAAAAAAAACTGGCCGCAACGCAATAAATTTATTAACATGAACTTTATAATAACTTTTGAACAGAACATTAACTTTTATGAACTTTGGAAACAGAACATTAACTTTTTTGCTTACCGATGATTTTATTTTTTTTTTTACCTTTATAGGACAAACCTCTCCTTCCCCATGGGACAATGTGCAAAGCGCAAATAGCCCAAAGATGTGGCGAAGTACATTATGCACTTTGTCCCAGGTGAAAGGAGAGGTTTGCAGCAGCTGTGTGTGAATGGGCCCTAATAGCCCTGTGTGCCTGTCCTGTGAGATGCAATCCCTATGCTAAGTGTACCTGTGTGTGGTACTTCCGGAAACACTCCTAAGCATAGGGCAGGGTGGTCAGGGCAGTTAGGACAGAAATAGTGGGTGTCACGCCTTATTCCACTCCTGCTACAGACACAATATTTTTTTCGGGGTGTCGGTAGGTTTGAGGTACCGGCAACGACACTGGGGAAATGTTGCTCGTGTAGACGGCTAACTACACTGGTGGTTGGGGCCACGGAAGAAGATCTCTTCCTGAAATTTGAGGAAGGATCTTGTTCTCCCAGCCTTACTGTAGAGAACAAAACTATTATATACAGCCAATTAAATCAAATATACAGACATCTTCTTATACCAGCGTCTGGTTCTGCGGGAAAGTAAATAGGGAGCCAACATCTGGTCATTGAAGTCCTCCCCTCCCTTGAGCAAATTATAGTCGTGGACACAGAGGGGCTTTTCAATGACACTGGTTGCTCGTTCAATTTGGATTTTCGTGTCTGTGAGAATGGAGGAGAGCATGTAAACGTCACGCTTGTCTCTCCATTTCTCCGCAAGCAGTTCTTGGTTACACAAGGCAGCCCTCTCCCCCCTTGCAAGACGGGTGGTAACGAGCCGTTGGGGGAAGCCCCGCCCACTAAGTCGCGCGGTGCCACAGCAGCCAATCTGTTCTAGGAACAAATGCCTGAAGAGGGGCACACTTGTGTACAAATTGTCCACATAAAGATGGTACCCCTTGCCAAATAAGGGTGACACCATGTCCCAGACTGTCTTCCCACTGCTCCCCAGGTAGTCAGGGCAACCGACTGGCTCCAGGGTCTGATCTTTACCCTCATAGATCCGAAGTTTGTGGTTATAGCCTGTGGCCCTTTCACAGAGCTTATACAATTTGACCCCATACCGGGCGCGCTTGCTTGGGATGTATTGTTTGAAGCCCAGGCGCCCGGTAAAATGTATAAGGGACTCGTCTACGCAGATGTTTTGCTCAGGGGCATACAAATCTGCAGATTTGGTGTTAAAGTGGTCTATGAGGGGCTGAATTTTGTGGAGCCGGTCAAAAGCTGGGTGGCCTCTGGGACGGGAGGTGGTGTTGTCGCTAAAGTGCAGGAAACGCAGGATGATCTCAAATCGTGTCCTGGACATAGCAGCAGAGAACATGGGCATGTGATGAATTGGGTTCGTGGACCAATATGACCGCAATTCATGCTTTTTTGCTAGGCACATGTTGAGGAGAAGGCCCAGAAAAGTTTTAATTTCGGAAACTTGGACGGGTTTCCAACGGAAAGACTGGGCATAAAAGCTTCCCGGGTTGGCGGCTATAAATTAAGTGGCATATCGATTTGTTTATGCCACAACTAAGTCCAACAGCTCCGCAGTCAAGAACAGCTAAAAAAACCCCAGTGCCGAACCGATCTGAGCTGTCTCAACCTGAACTCCAGACTGGGCGGTGAAAGGGGGAACCTACTGGTGCGGCTGAAGTTGGGGGCTGCCAATCAGGGTTTGCCAACACCTCAGGGACTCTACGGGCCTGTCTGACCGGTGGCTGCGACGGGGGAACTATTGCACGTGCCACTGTACCAGCTTCAACTGCCCTTCTGGTGCTCACCACTTCACCATGTTCTAAGGCAGTGCTGGTACTAGGTCCAGGATGGGCTGCGCTGCTGGTGTATGCCTCACCACGTAATCCGACAGCGCCAGCCCCACTCTGCTGCCCTTGAAGTGGATCCTGAGCAACCTGTGGTGTAGCAACACGGGGCCGGGTACGCCTGGTGGTATCGGGGACCTCAACTTTGGGTCAGACTGCCACTGCTTTCTACAGGTTTATATTCTGACCCGCTGGATTCGTCAGATGAGGGTTCCCATTCCTCATCCGACTGGGTCAGAAGCCTGTAGGCCTCTTCAGAAGAATACCCCTTATTTGCCATTTGGACTACTAAATTTAGGGGTTATTCCCTGAGACTACCCAAGAAAAAAAGCAAGCCTGTCTTACAAATGGGAGGCTAGCAAAGTACCGGAGGCCGCTGCGATTGATAAAAAATATCAAAACTTATTTTTTTTATCGCCGCAGCGCTTGTAAAGTGATTATGCAGTGATTAAAAAAATATATATTTTTTGTCACTGCGGCGGGGCGGGCGTGGGCGAACGCACGTGTGGGCGACCGATCAGGCCTGATCGGGCAAACACTGCGTTTTGGGTGGAGGGCGAACTAAGGTGACACTAATACTATTATAGATCTGACTGTGATCAGTTTTGATCACTTACAGATACTATAACAGTACAAATGCTGATTAGCGATATGCTATTCAGCGAATCAGTGACTGCGGTGCGGTGGGCTGGGCGCTAAACGATCGCTAACTACCTAACCAAGGGGCCTAAACTATCCTAAAACTATCAGTCAATACCAGTGAAAAAAAAAAAAGTTTACACAGATGACTTTTTTCCTTTTCACTAGGTGATTGACAGGGGCGATCAAGGGGTTAATTGGGGTGATAGGGGGTGATCTGGGGCTAAGTGTAGTGTTTGGTGTGTACTCACTGTGATGTCTGCTTCTCTGCTGGAACCAACCGACGAAAAGGACCAGCAGAGGAGCAGGCAGCCATTTAACACATTATATTTATAAACATAATGTGTTAGATGGCTTCTGATCCGATTTTTTGAAAATCATCAGCCTGCCAGCGACGATCATTGGCTGGCAGGCTGATGACGCAATTGTCCTTCAACTTTTGCCAGCCTGCGATGCGCATGCGCGGGCCGGCTCTGACCGAAATCTCGCGTCTCGCAAAATGATGCAGCGGCGCGTCCAGGAGGAATTACAGGGCCAGAGGAGGTTAAAAGGGTGGTCACTGTGAAAGTCACTGTTAAAGGGGCGGTCACTGTAAAAGTCACTGTTAAAGGGACGGGCACTGTGAAAGTCACTGTTATAGGGGCGGGCACTGTGAAGGTCACTGTTAAAGGGGCGGGCACTGTGAAGGTCACTGTTAAAGGGGTGGTCAATGCTAAAGGGGCGGTCACTGTGAAAGTCACTGTTAAGGGGGCGGTCACTGTGAAAGTCACTGTTAAATGGGCAGACACTGTGGAGGTCAATGTTAAAGGGGCGGCCACTGTGGAGGTCAATGTTAAAGGGGCGGCCACTGTGGAGGACATTGTTAACCGCCTCCGGACTGCCTAACGCAGATCCGCGGTCCGGAGGCTGCAGCTGCAGGCAGAGTGACGCATATACGCGTCATCTCGCGAGACGCGAGATGACGCAATGCGGGCCGGCATTTCTTCCAGGGGGGTCGCGTCATCAGCTTGCCAGCCAATGATCGTGGCTGGCAAGCTGATGATTTTAAAAAAATCCAATGAGAAGCCAGATAACACATTATATTAGTAAATATGATGTGTTATATGGCTTCCCTGCTCCTCTGCTGGTCCTTTTGGTCGGTTGGATCCAGCAGAGGAGCAAGTTTCACAGTGAGTACACCAAACACCACACACTTTAGCCCCAGATCACCCCCTGCACCCCAATTAACCCTTTGATCGCCCCTGTCAATCACTAGTGAAAGGAAAAAAGTGATCAGTGTAAACTGTCACTTTTTTTTTCACTGGTATTGACTGTTAGGTTTTAGGTATAGTTTAGGCCCCTTGGTTAGGTAGTTTAGCGATCGGTATCGCTAATCAGCAGTTGTACTGTTATAGTATCTGTAAGTGATCAAAACTGATCACAGTCAGCTCTATAATTGTATTAGTGTCACCTTAGTTCGCCTCCACCCAAAACGCAGTGTTTGCCCGATCAGGCCTGATCGGTCGCCCACATGTGCGTTCGCCCACACCCGCCCCGCCACAGTGACCAAAAATATATATTTTTTGATCACTGCACATTCACTTTACACGCGCTGCGGCGATAAAAAAAATCTGTTTTGATATTTTTTATCAACCGCAGCGGCCTCCGGTACTTCGCTAGCCTCCCATTTGTAAGACAGGCTTGCTTTTTTTCTTGGGTAGTCTCAGGGAATACCCCTAAATTTAGTTGCCCACATGTCAAACAGGGGGTATTCTTCTGAAGAGGCCTACAGGCTTCTGACCCAGTCGGATGAGGAGTGGGAACCCTCATCTGATGAATCCAGCGGGTCAGAATACGAACCTGTAGAAAGCAGTGGCTCTCTGACCCAAAGTTCGGACGAGGAGGTTGAGGTCCCTGATAGCACCAGGCGTACCCGGCCCCGTGTCGCTAGACCACAGGTTGCGCAGGATCCGCTTCAAGGGCAGCAGAGTGGGGCTGGCGCTGTCGGATTACGTGGTGAGGCATACACCAGCAGCGCAGCCCTCTCTGGACCTAGTACCAGCACTGCCGTACAACATGATGAAGTGGCGAGCACCAGAAGGGCAGTTGAAGCTGGTACGGTGGCACGTGCAGTAGTTACCCCGTCGCAGTCACCGCACAGACAGGCCCGTAGAACCCCTAGAATCCCTGAGGTGCTGGCAAATCCTGATTGGCAGCCCCCATCTTCAGCCGCACCAGTAGTTCCCCCTTTCACCGCCCAGTCTGGAGTTCGGGTTGAGACAGCTCAGATCGGTTCGGCCCTGGGATTTTTTGAGCTGTTCTTGATTGCGGAGCTCTTGGACATAGTCGTGGCAGAAACAAACCGGTATGCCACACAATTTATAACCGCCAACCCCGGAAGCTATTATGCCCAGCCTTTCCGGTGGAAACCAGTCCAAGTTTCCGAAATTAAAACTTTTCTGGGCCTTCTCCTCAACATGGGTCTAACCAAAAAGCATGAATTGCGGTCATATTGGTCCACGAACCCAATTCATCACATGCCCATGTTCTCTGCTGCTATGTCCAGGGCACGTTTTGAGGCCATCCTGCGTTTCCTGCACTTTAACGACAACACCACCTCCCGTCCCAGAGGCCACCCAGCTTTTGACCGGCTCCACAAAATTCGGCCCCTCATAGACCACTTCAACCAGAAATTTGCAGATTTGTATACCCCAGAGCAAAACATCTGCGTAGACGAGTCCCCAATACATTTTACCGGGCGCCTTGGCTTCAAACAATACATCCCAAGCAAGCGCGCCCGGTATGTGGTCAAATTGTATAAGCTCTGTGAAAGGGCCACAGGCTATACCCACAAATTTCGGATCTATGAGGGAAAAGATCAGACCCTGGAGCCGGTCGGTTGCCCTGACTACCTGGGGAGCAGTGGGAAGACAGTCTGGGACTTGGTGTCACCCTTATTCGGCAAGGGGTACCATCTTTATGTGGACAATTTCTACACAAGTGTGGCCCTCTTCAGGCATTTGTTACCAACCGTCTTGCAAGGGGGGAGAGGGCTGCCTTGTGTAACGAAGAACTGCTCGCGGTGAAATGGAGAGACAAGCGTGACGTTTACATGCTCTCCTCCATTCACGTAGACACGACAATACAAATTGAGCGAGCAACCCGTGTCATTGAAAAGCCCCTCTCAGTCCACCACTATAACCTTCACATCTGAGGGGTGGACTTCAATGACCAGATGTTGTCTCCGTATTTAGTTTCCCGCAGAACCAGACGCTGGTATAAGAAGGTGTCTGTATATTTGATTCAATTGGCTCTGTATAATAGTTTTGTTCTCTACAGTAAGGCTGGGAGAACAGGATCCTTCCTCAAATTTCAGGAAGAGATCATCGAGAACCTCCTGTACCCAGGAGGTTCCATGGCCCCATCCACCAATGTAGTTAGCCGTCTACACGAGAGACATTTCCCCAATGTCGTTGCCGGTACCTCAACCCAACCGTCACCCCAAAAAAGATGTTGTGTCTGTAGCAGGAGTGGAATAAGGCGTGACACCCGCTATTTCTGTCCTGACTGCCCTGACCACCCTGTCCTATTCTTAGGGGATTGTTTCCGGAAGTACAACACACAGGTACACCTAGCATAGGGACCACATCTCACCAGGACAGGCACACAGGGCTATTAGGGCCCATTCACACAGAGCTGCTGCAAACCTCTCCTTTTACCTGGGACAAAGTGCATAACGCACTTCGCCACATCTTTGGGCGATTTGCGCTTTGCACATTGACCCATGGGGAAGGAGAGGTTTGTCCTATAAAGGTAAAAAAATATATAAAATCACCAGTAAGCAAAAAGGTTAATGTTCAAGAAGTTAAAGTTTATATGTTCTGTTCAAAAGTTAATAAAATTATTGCGTTGCGGCCTGGTTTTTTCATTTTTTTTACCTTCCAGGTGGACCAACCGATCGACTAGCTGCAGCACTGATGTGCATTCTGACAGAAGCATTGCGCTGCTGTCAGATTACACACAAGTCGGTGTATGCGGCACTGCAAGACGAGATTTCTCCTCTGCAGTAAAAGATACGTTTGCCGAGGCATATGAGCTGAGGAGGAGGCGGCGTTCCTATGCTTTAGCAAACACTTTGTATATAAAAAAAATAAAATAAAATCCCGGCAATGATTTATTCATCCACATCGATTGATGTGAATGGAGAAATCGGGTTTGCCAGGGCATACGAGCTAAGTGGGTATGGATGCAGGGCGGAGCTCCTATGTCCTGGCAGACGCCTTTCCCCTCTTTTTTTTTTTGGCAGAGATTTTTTCATCCACATTGATCGATGCGAATGAAGAAATCTGTGCCGTTCATTTTTTTCTTTCAGCCAAGAGGCTGAACGGAAAAAAAAAAAATCTCATTACCTGTATGCTCAATATAAGGAGAATAGCAGAAACTCCTAATGCTGGCCATACATGTAATGATTACGGAGTCCCTCAAATGCCAGGGCAGTACAAACACCCCACAAATGACCCCATTTTGGAAAGAAGACACCCCAAGGTATTCGCTGAGGGGCATATTGAGTCCATGAAATATTGAATTTTTTGTCCCAAGTTAGCAAAAAGTGAGACTGAAAAAAAAAACAATTTCCGCTAACTTATGCCAAAAAAAAAAAAATTCTGTGAACTCACCAGGCCCCTCATTGAATACCTTGGGGTGTCTTCTTTCCAAAGTGGGGTCACATGTGGGGTATTTATACTGCCCTGGCTTTTTAGGGGCCCTAAAGCGTGAGAAGTAGTCTGGGATCCAAATGTCTAAAAATGCCCTCCTAAAAGGAATTCGGGCACCTTTGCGCATCTAGGCTGCAAAAAAGTGTCACACACGTGGTATCGCAGTACTTTTTTTTAAACGAACGCGTTTCGGAGTGGATGTACTTCTTTTTTCAAGTCTTTAGGGTCCATGCTAATGCGGATGGCGTGGCTTCTCACATATGGATAGTCCAAGGTGTAAGATCCAAGCAGCTCGAAAAAGGTTTACATCCACTCCGGAACGCGTTGTCACTCCACTTAAAAAATAAATAAATAAATGAAGAATGTTGTAATAATATCTACTGGAGTCGTGTTTGCGCCAAGAGGTTTCACAGTTGTGTACTGTCTTGGTACATATCCCCCCCATTGTTAAGGGGGCGGTCACTGTGAAAGTCACTGGTAAAGGGTCGGCCACTGTTAAAGGGGCGGCCACTGTGAAAGTCACTGTTAAAGGGGCGGTCACTGTGAAAGTCACTGTTAAAGGGGCGGTCACTGTAAAAGTCAATGTTAAACGGGTGGTCACTGTGAAAGTCACTTTTATAGGGGCGGGCACTGTGAAGTTCACTGTTAATGGGGTGGTCAATGTTAAAGGGGAGGTCACTGTTAAAGGGGCGGGCACTGTGGAGGTCACTGTTAAAGGGGCGGGCACTGTGGAGGTCACTGTTAAAGAGGCAGGCACTGTGGAGGTTAATGTTAAAGGGGCGGCCACTGGGGAGGTCAATGTTAAAGGGGCAGGCACTGTGGAGGTCATTGTTAAAGGGGCGGGTACTGTAGAGGTCACTGTTATGGGGGAAACTGTCTATCTTTTTCGACACACGGAAACATAAAATGAAATAGATGAAATATACCCGTGCGAAGCCGGGTCCTTCTGCTAGTCTATTAAATATATATAAAATATATCTAACTAACTACAACTAACTGCAGATCTTTTTTCACACAAAAAAAAATGTAAAAAAAATAAAATAAACTCAAATGTGCAAATGCAAATGAGCACACTCATATTCGGTGCTCTGCAGCACGCACGCAGGTCATGCATGCGTGCAAAAACTAGTATAAAAATTAATTACAGTGCTCTACAAAATGCATGCAGATGGTGCGTTCGTGCAAAAATCTAAACTGACACTAACTGAAAAATATAATATACACACATACAGTGGATATAAAAAAGTCTACACACCCCTGTTAAAATGTCAAGTTTCTGTGATGTAAAAAAAATGAGACAAAGATAAATCATTTCAGAACTTTTTATACTTTTAATGTGACCTATAAACTGTACAACTCAATTGAAAAACAAAACTGAAATCTTTTAGGTGGAGGCAGTGGCGTCTCTAGCTTTCAAATTTTGGGGGGGGCACACTGGGGGCCAGGACAAAAGTAGGGGGGGCAGCTATAACAACGATACAGTTACACAAGTATGCTGTAGAAATGCTGCAATACTTTACCCAATACCCAAAACCGCACATATCCACAGTATATGTGATACCAAGCAGATAGGTGGTAGTCTGACTGCTGGAACCCCTGCCGATCCTAAGAATGTAGACATGCATAGGGAATGGCTGGAGTGGTGGACACATAGGTGCAGTCCCCACTATTCACTCCAGGCACAATTATGTCCCATTCTCAGGATTGGTGGGGGCCACAGCGGTTAGACTTCCATCTGCTGCTTTAGCTTATAGAGCAGTGGTCTCCAAACTGTGGAGCTCCAGATATTGCAAAACTACAACTCCCAGCATGCCTGGAGTGGACAGCCAACAGGAGTTGTAGTTTACTGAGGGCAGTGAAGCGGCTGAATTCAGGAAAGCACCCGCAGCTGCTGACCGAAGCTCCTAGCATTAAGTAATGCTGAGAGCATCAGATCATTTGGATCTGTGGGTGACACTTATGGAGGGGGATCTGTGGGTGACACTTATGGAGGGGGATCTGTGGGTGACACTTATGGAGGGGGATCTGTGGGTGACACTTATGGAGGGGGATCTGTGGGTGACACTTATGGAGGGGGATCTGTGGGTGACACTTATGGAGGGGGATCTGTGGGTGACACTTATGGAGGGGGGATCTGTGGGTGACACTTATGGAGGGGGGATCTGTGGGTGACACTTATGGAGGGGGATCTGTGGATGACACATACCGTTTATAGCATCTTATGCAATATGTGTCAGCCACAGATCCACCCCATATCAGTGTCATACCGGGATCCCTCTCCCTATAAGGCCCCATTCACACATCCGAAATTTGCATAATGGAATTGCAGACCCATTCATTTCTATAGGGCAACACGACGTGCTGGCGGATACGGAAATGCGGACACGCACTTCTGGGTCCGCAATTCCGTTCCCGAAAAAAATGCGAGACCCGCACATTGCTGCTGTTACAGATGTCTGAATGGAGCCTAACAGTGTCAGCCACAGAGTGGCACAGATTCCCCCCCCCCCCCCATAATCGTGTCATCTACAGATCTCCCTCCCTATAACAGTGTCATCTACAGATTCTCCCCCCCCCCCCCCCGTAACAGTGTCATGACATCCACAGACCCCCCCAAACCCCATCCCTATAACACTATAAGGCCCCATGCACGCGGCCGTGTGCGGGCCGTGGAACCGCGGCCTGGATCCCGATTCCCTCCTGAGTGCAGGAGCGCACGGCGTCACTGGTTGCTATGACGCCGTGCGCTCCTGCTCTCAGGAGGGATCCAGGCCGCGGTTCCACGGCCCGCACATGGCCGTGTGCATGGGGCCTAAGAGTATCATCCACAGATCCCTCCGCCCTATAACAGTGTAATGACTCATGACATCCACAGACCACACATCACCCTCCCACCGCTCCCATTTGAACATGATTTCTCTAAACGGTAAAGTAGTAAACACTGTAATCATCCAGGCTGCACTGACAGTAACTTTAAAGGGGTTCTGCACGTTCATTTAACTGATGATCTATACTCTGGATAGATCATCAGCTTCTGATCGGTGGGGGTCCGCCGCGGCCTTCTCACTGATTACCGCTGGCCCACTGACTGACATCACGACTAGTATCAACTCGCCTGAGCGCGGCTAAGCTCTGTTCACTTGAATGGAGCTTAGCCGCGCCCACGCTAGTTAATACTAGTTGTAACTCGTGACATCACTGGGCCGGTAAACAGTGAGAAGGCTGCGGCGCTACTGGAGCGCCAGTGCCTTCTCTAGCCTTCTCCTTCTCAAGCAGCTGATCGGCGGGGGTCCCAGGGGTCGGACCCCTGCTGATCAGATGCTGATGATCTATCCAGAGAACAGATCATCAGTTAAATGAAAGTGCAGAACCCCTTTAACTTTTAAATCAGGAAGATTCAGGGAATCAGGGTCAGCCGCCATCCAGCTCTCCTCTCAGACTCAGATCTAATCTAATAGAAATATAGAAAGAGACTTAGTCCACGTGCCACGTCCACTAAGTCACTAGTAATTTGTACCTTATTATTAAGTTAACCTGACTCTGTGTCCTGCTACACACCTTCACCTGTTCTCTTCACCACTAGGTCTGGTCTCTTTGGTCAGTCAGTCAGTCTCAGTCCAGTCTGTCTGTTGTTTGATATATCAATCCACGCCGACTCCATCCACACCTCTCTGTCTCTAGTCTGGGCCTGGCTGGCTCAAGCAGGTTAGACTACAGGCAGTGGGCGGGCTGCTCATGGTGACGTCACGCGCCGGAGGAAGACGAGCGCCGCCCACACTGCTGCCAATCAGACCCAGACGGCGACACCTAATGAATTAATCTAATTAGTGACTCAGCAGCTGAGCCTAAGCTGATCTGATTTATGCACAGCACCTCTCCTCTCCAGCCAGGCTGTCTGCAGTGCCACTGAGTCTGACTCAACTCGTCAGGGCCTGGGGGCGGGGCTGGGGGCGGGGCTAAGGACGCGGCGCGGCGGCGGTGGGTGGAGTCACCACAGAAGAAGAGAGACCGTGAGTGAATAAGATGCATGTCCGATACGATACCCGGCAGGTACAGTCAGTGCACAGACAGCAGGCACAACGCAGCAGCACATGTCACTGTGACAACTCACACAGACAACTAGTAGTGCGGCAGTGCCAAAATGAATTGGGGCATTTTAGTTGGGGGGGCACATGGGGGGGCACAGCTTGATGTAGGGGGGGCCGTGGCCCCCTCTGGCCCCCCCCTGGCGACGCCACTGGGTGGAGGGAAGAAAACAAAAAACTAAAATAATGTGGTTGCATAAGTGTGCACACCCTCTTATAACTGGGGCTGTAGCTGTGTTCAGAATTAAGCAATCACATTCGTAATCCTGTTAAATAGGAGTTAGCATACACCTGCCATCATTTAAAGTGCTGCTGATTAACCCCAAATAAAGTTCAGCTGCTCTAGTTGGTCTTTCCTGAAATGTTCTTAGTCGCATCCCCCAGCAGAAGCCATGGTCCACAGAGAGCTTCCAAAGCATCAGAGGGATCTCATTGTTAAAAGGTATCAGTCAGGAGAAGAGGACAAAAGAATGTCCAAGGCATTAGATATACCATGGAACACAGTGAAGACATCATCAAGTGGAGAAAATATGGCACAACAGTGACATTACCAAGAACTGGACGTCCCTCCAAAATTGATGAAAAGACAAGAAGAAAACTGGTCTGGGAGGCGACCAAGAGGCCTACAGCAACATTAAAGAAGCCGCAGGAATATCTGGCAAGTCCTGGCTGTGTGGTACATGTGACAACAATCTCCCGTATTCTTCATATGTCTGGGCTATGGGGTAGAGTGGCAAGACGAAAGCCTTTTCTTATGAAGAAAAACATCCAAGCCAGGCTACATTTTGCAAAAACACATCTGAAGTCTCCCAAAAGCATGTGGGAAAAGGTGTTATGGTCTGATGAAACCAAGGTTTAACTTTTTGGTCATAATTCCAAAAGATATCTTTGGCGCAAAAACAACACTGCACGTCACCAAAAGAACACCATACCCACAGTGAAGCATGGTGGTGGCAGCATCATGCCAAGGGGCTGTTTTTTTCAGCTGGAACTGGGGCCTTAGTTAAGGCTACTTTCACACTAGCGTTGTTTTAATCCGGCGTTCAATTCCGACACCGGAACTGCCCGCCGGATCCGGAAAAACGTGTGGAAACGGATTACATTTGAATCCTGATCAGGCTTTCGATCACAATGGAAAAATGCATTGGAAAAAACGGATCCGCCATTTATGGACTTTAACTTTTTTTTCAAATTTTTCGGGTTTAACATGCAAAAGCCGGATCCGTTTTGACTGAACACACGGGGCCGGATCCGGCGTTAATGCAAGTCAATGGGAAAAAAGCCTGATCAGGCGTTCAGTCAAAGTGTTCAGGCTTTTTGGCCGGAGGTAAAAATACTGCATGCTACGTTTTTCTGAAAAGCCTGATCAGTCAAAAAGACTGAACTGAAGACACCCTGATGCATCCTGAGGGACGGACTCTCCATTCAGAATGCATTAGGATAAAACTGATCAGTTCTTTTCCGTATTTGAGCCCCTAGGACGGAACTCAGCGCCGGAAAAGAAAAACGCTAGTGTGAAAGTAGCCTTAGCTAGAGGGAATTATGAACAGTTCCAAATACCAGTCAATATTGGCCCAAAACCTTCAGGCTTCTGCTAGAAAGTGGAACATGAAGAGGAACTTCATCTTTCAGCAGGACAACGACCCAAAGCATACATCCAAATCAACCAAGGAATGGCTTCACCAGAAGAAGATTAAAGTTTTGGAAAGGCCCAGCCAGAGCCCAGACCTGAATCCGATTGAAAATCTGTGGGGTGATCTGAAGAGGGCTGTGCCCAGGAGATGCCCTCGCAATCTGACAGATTTGGAGTGTTTTTGCAAAGAAGAGTGGGCAAATCTTGCCAAGTCAAAATGTGCCATGCTGATAGACTCATACCCAAAAAGACTGAGTGCTGTAATAAAAGCAAGAGGTGCTTCAACAAAGTATTAGCTTAAAGGGGTATTCCCATCTTGCTACTTCATTCTCAATTGCTGCCAGCTAGCTGGTAACTTCCTGCTTTTCTGCAGATAAGGCTGGGCGGGCTTAGGCAGCTAGAGTGAAGGACGGCCACGCCTCCTTATGACATCACACTGAGAGCTGAGTCCTGCGTGCTCGTTCATGTGAGTAGTATGACTCATCAGTCTGCAGTGTCTGAGGGGAACGGTCACTCAGAGAGCCATGTGAAGTGAGCTCAGTGCACAGTTTTACACATAAAATATCAGTCTGATCTTTTACAAACCCATTGTGTGCATCAAAAACTATAATTCCATATTATACATTAGCCCAAAAGCTTGACCAACCCCCCCCCCCCCCCCCACCAGCACTGATGCAGATTTGTTTCCATTACAGCTGTGCTCCAGTTGTGTATAAACCTCACACTATGTATCTTTATAGATGCATATACAGCTCAGCTACATGTGTCTTCTCCAGTGTCTGAAAAGCTTCATATACAGCTCTGCTACATCTGTCTGTTTATTTCTTCAACCAGCACTGTATCAGAACAGCTGCATATTCAGCTCTACTACATCTGTTTCTCTTTCACCAGCATTGATGCTGACCTGCCACATATACAGCTCTGCTACATCTGTTTTTCTATTCAACCAGCACTGCGTCAGAACAGCCGCATATTCAGCTCTACTACATCTGTTTCTCTTTCACCAGCATTGATGCTGACCTGCCACATATACAGCTCTGCTACATCTGTTTTTCTATTCAACCAGCACTGCGTCAGAACAGCCGCATATTCAGCTCTACTACATCTGTTTCTCTCTTCAAACAGCACTGTGTCAGAACACACGCATATTCAGCTCTGCTACATCTGTTTCTCTTTCACCAGCATTGATGCTGACCTGCCACATATACAGCTCTGCTACATCTGTTTTTCTATTCAACCAGCACTGCGTCAGAACAGCCGCATATTCAGCTCTACTACATCTGTTTCTCTTTCACCAGCATTGATGCTGACCTGCCACATATACAGCTCTGCTGCATCTGTTTTTCTATTCAACCAGCACTGCGTCAGAACAGCCGCATATTCAGCTCTACTACATCTGTTTCTCTCTTCAAACAGCACTGTGTCAGAACACACGCATATTCAGCTCTGCTACATCTGTTTCTCTTTCACCAGCATTGATGCTGACCTGCCACATATACAGCTCTGCTTCATCTGTGTCTCTTTCACCAGCATTGATTCTAAACCGCCACATACACATCTCTGCTAAATCCGTCTATTTCCTTCACCATTAGTACTGTGCCTAAACAGCGCTTATTCAGCTCTGCTTCATCTGATTCTATCTTTCACATGCATTGATTCTAAACCGCCACATACACATCTCTGCTAATTCCGTCTATTTCCTTCACCATTAGTACTGTGGCTGAACAGCCGCTCATTCAGCCCTGCTACATCTGAATCTATCTTTCACATGCATTGATTCTAAACCGCCACATACACATCTCTGCTAATTCCGTCCATTTCCTTCACCATTAGTACTGTGGCTGAACAGCAGCTCATTCAGCTCTGCTACATATGATTCTATCTTTCACATGCATTGATTCTAAACCGCCACATACACATCTCTGCTAATTCCGTCTATTTCCTTCACCATTAGTACTGTGGCTGAACAGCCGCTTATTCAGCTCTGCTAAATCTGATTCTATCTTTCACATGCATTGATTCTAAACCGCCACATACACATCTCTGCTAATTCCGTCTATTTCCTTCACCATTAGTGCTGTGGCTGAACAGCCGCTTATTGTTGCCGCAGTTTTTGTTCACATTTTTTTTTATACTTTTCTTATAGTCATTTTATTTCAGTAGGAAAGTTTATGGGAAAAGGCTTGAAAAAAATGGCATGGACTCAAAAAAACGCACCAAAAGTTTTAAAAATGCCTCCCCCCCAACCCAAATAAAAAAAACCTGTTTCTGAGTAGTTGCCTCATAGAACATTATTATCAGAGTGGCCCCTTTACACGCAGGAATAATACCAGCACAGAACCGGGTGGCATCATTGTGCCCTTCACCGTCTAGCGAGTGCTGTTTAGGGCAGCCTGTATTCTGTAAATGGCCGGCAGGACGGCTTTGCCAGCTGCTCTGCTATTACTCCTCCACCCTTATTATACAAGGAAATTGCTTAGAATGCAATCCCCTAATCTGTAGTTGGATCCCATGGCGAGGATCCTGCGGCCTCCCCTATACACAGCGTTCAGCCTATAGCCGCACTGTTTGGCCCGATTAATTATTACTGGTTCTAGTCTTCACTGGCGTGTCGGCGGTTAAAGGGTTTCTACCACCTCATTTGGACCTATGTCTGCTCTACCTAACCATGCTATTCTAAGACCTTTCTGTGCAGCCGTTACACAAAAAAAACTACTTTTATTGCTATGCAATTGAGCCTCTAGGTGCTATGGGGGTGTCTTTTCAGCACCTAGAGGCTCTGTCTACTCACCCTGTATTCCGCCCCGCTCGTCCGTCAAGCCCGCCCATCTCCTTTAGATTGCCAGCCTCCATCTCATTCATTCGCCGAATTCTCGCGCCTGCGTCTGTATTCAGCGCAGGCGCAGTGACTGTCTGAACGCTCCCTGCGCTGACATCTCCACTGCACCGATTACGTCCGAGTGCTCCGAGGAACAGATAGTGCAGACGCAGTGGAGATGCCGGAGCAGGGAGCATTCAGACAGTCACTGAGCCTGCGCTGAATACAGACGCACACGGCGCAGGCGCGAGAATTCGGCGAATGAATGAGATGGAGGCTGGCAATCTAAAGGAGATGGACGGGCTTGACTGATGAGCGGGGCGCAATACAGAGGTCTTAGAATAGCATGGTTAGGTAGAGCAGACACTAGCAGATCGCTAGTGTCTGACAGCTAATCAGGTCCAAATGAGGTGGTAGAAACCCTGGTTAAGGGGTTAAACTGCACTTTTATAAGCCTTATTGGGGGGGGGGGGGAATCTTGCTGCATTGACTGAGTTCGCTATCTGTACAGAGACCTCAAATATAAACAGTCCATTACTCACAGCCTCTCCTGCCTATTATCATGATTGTTTGTCACTGACACCTTTTCAGGGTCAAAATCCCGGACTGTGGCAGCAGCGGCAGCAGCACGACTTCTCTCCCCGGGATCTCCTCTCTGCACTACCCTCCCCCGCCTCTCCGGCTCAGCTGGCAGCTGCCCTCACCCGATACAAAGTACATAGTTATAAACAGCAGCGCACCCCCGATCTCTTCACCACTCACAGAGGACATCAGGGCTGCGCTGCTGAACGCTGCCAATAGATCACAAAGCCCCTGCTCCTCCGCTAATGTTCCTCAATTCTCTCCCCTGAAGAAAGATGGGGAGCGCATGCGTGGCTCTGTAGCAGACGTGCGCGCTCTCGTGGGAATGATCGGCTGCCTGGGTGAAAAGTAAGTGCGGTCTGCGCAAGCGCGGCACATAGATGCGGCCGTGGAGCGGTGGCCGTATCTATGGGTTGCCAAGTGTAAACAATGGATCGGTGGGAAGGCAATTTAGCTAAATGGGTGCATTATAAATAATAGAAGCAATTTAGAAAAATGAAGTATGGGATCAGTGTAAACATTTGAAACCTGATCATGAAGATGGGAATACCCCTTTAAGGTTGTGAAATGAGCAGACTACTGATCGGTGCTCTGCAGTACGCACGCACAAAACGTGCGTGCGTGCAAAAACTGTAGTATAAAAATTCACTACAGTATTAAAAAAGTGAACACTGGCTAAGGGACAGGGACGCAGGGTGGTTTAGGGATCTGGAACAGCGACAAATGTAAAAAAAATAAAAAATCAGTGCAGTAATTCAAGATGTTGTTCTTCTTTGAGCAGGAAAAGGTTAAAAGCGCTGTGGTGGTGCACCACAAGTCCCAGCAAGCCAACAGCAGCACAAAAAGGCAGAGACCCTCTCTGCATGCAGGGAGGTTCTGCCATTTCCTGTGCAGATGTAGCGCTGCCATTTGCTGGAGCGTTGTTCCAGTCTTCATTGACTGGCCAATCGCAGGGCTTGGAGCTGCAGGGGGGCGGTGCAGCACCTTGCTGCCTGCTGCTAAGAGCAGCCATGGTGCTCCGACTCGCCCGCGACCGTTCCCCAGAGCCCTGCCGACCTTGTGAATTAATGGTACGTCACTGGTCTTTAAGTCCCGTCCAGATATGACGTACATGTACGTCACGGGTCCTTATGGGGTTAATGGAAGCTGTTGTTATAAGGTAACTACAGATCTTATGACAATCATTGACAGACTAACTCAGGTATACAGGCCTAGCTGTAATAAACTAGCAAATAAAAAACATGACAGTTACACTTTAAGCAAGATTTTCATTATGGAACAATAATCCCAGTAAAGCTTTGGTCACCGTGGCCGTGGCACAGGCATACGGTATTATTTTACTGTGATGAGTACTCTGCTCAACAAACACATCCGCATCTGTAGTCTAACATCTGTCGTGGGTATCCTGGAGTATCACAATGAAAATAAGCAAATAACGCCATATCGGTGGAGTCAAACTCATGTATTCCGTTTGTCGGGAGGTAAGTTCTGGACTTGACCAGGGTGAGTAAATGGATGTTACTGCTGCCAAGGCCAATACGAATATCACGCCATAACAAGTTCAAGAGTGCATTGACTGATGAGACTCTATTCTTGGTTACTGTTTAACAGTACGATGGACTCTGCCAGGTGCAGAGACTAAGCTAGGCCAAGGCCAAGCTATAATCCTAAACCCAACCTCACAATAGCAGGTTGTGAATAGTAACTTATTACTGAGTAGTAATGACAGAGAAACTCCTGGGGGAAGTTACTGAGCTAAATGCGTCAGAACTCTGGCTTAGTTATAGTTTTAACGTATATATGGACGAGGGGGCACACTCAAAAGGAAAACACTAAATGGATGATTCAAAATTAATTTAATATTCTAAAAACAAACCCCTAAAATACACATAAAACATAAATCAAATTATCTGAATATGTGATATGCAGCAATATGCAAAAATACAAACAGTATCCCACTTGTGGTTGCAGATATGTAGCAGCCAATTCACTGCCGTAAATAGGAGTTCACAGCACACAGTTCATCTAGGCAGTGTCCAACTTCTAATTGTGGTATAGTAATAGACAGCCTACACAATGCTGTAGGTGCGATGTTGAGGCCCTAAATGCAGACAATATTCCAATTGGAAGTATGATGTAGACGTCTAAATCGATGATTTTCAATGTCCCGTACTTTTGGATCAGTGCGGCACTGCAACCCCTTGGGGTGATATTAAACAGCCTGCATAGTGCTGTGGGTGCGATGTTGCGGCTCTGAATGCAGACAATATTCCAATTGGAAATATGGTATAGACGTCTAGATCTATAATGTTCAAAGTCCCGTACCTTTGGGTACGTACGGCACTGCAACCACCTGGGGTGGTAATTTAGCGACTCAGATGGGGCGCAAATCACGTGCCAATGTCCGGTATTAGAATTGTACAGAGATGCGTATAAAACCTCCTGGTTACTTACAGTTTCTTTCCGCTGTAGCTTCCCAGTCTCACACCTCCTTGCTGCGGAACTGCAGCGCTAGTTTCCCAGGTGGCCGTACACGGCCGGCTGTGGCGTCCCACGTGACCTGGTCTCAGGGGTTCCGGGTAGGCGCTTGTATGACGTCACTACTATGCGGCTGTACCTTTGATTGTGGAGGTAAATCGCTGGAGTTTTGAATTTTGCTAATGTCCAACTTTGCTAATGTCCAAATTCATTGCTTGGAATCCACGCTCACTCTGATATGCCAGAAGCGTTTCAGGGTCTTGCACCCCTTCATTGAGCAGGCACCTTGGGACAATGCGCGGGGGGGGGGTCCCGTGACCCCCCCCCCCCGTGTCGGCGATCGACGCAAACCGCAGATCAATTCAGACCTGCAGTTTGCAGCTTTTACTGGAGGTTGCGGCGGTGATTGGAGAAGCCATCGGGTCCCCGATGGCAAGGAAGGCAGCGGCGCTGCCTTCCGGTGATGAGCCTGTGAGATCCAGCCCCCTGGATCTCACAGGCCGGAGGCTGTATGAGTAATACACACTGTATTACTCATACAGCCAATGCATTCCAATACAGAAGTAGGGGAATGCATTGTAAAAGGGATCAGACCCCAAAAGTTGAAGTCCCAAAGTAGGATAAAAAATAAAGTGAAAAAAGATGAAAAAATGAAGTTATCCCCCCCAAAAATGTAAAGTTTCAAGTAAAAAATATAAAAAAAAAACATAATTTCCCCTAAATAAAGTAAAAAAAAAAAATTTGTAAAAAGTAGGAAAAAAAAAAAAAAAAGTTGACATATTAGGTATCGCTGTATCGACCGGCTCTATAAACATATCACATGATCTAACCCCTCAGATGAACACCGTAAAAAATAAAAAAATAAATCTTTGCTAAATAAACCATTTTTTTGTCACCTTACATCACAAAAAGTACAACAGTAAGTGATCAAAAAGGCGTATGCCCACCAAATCTAGTACCAATCTAACCGTCACCTCATCCTGCAAAAGAGGAGACCCTACCTAAGATAAATCGGCCAAAAACTATGGCTCTCGGACTATGGAGACACTAAAACATGATTTTTATTTTGTTTCAAAAATGATATTTTGGAAAACTTACATAAATAAAAAGTATACATATTAGGAATCGCTGTGTCCGTAATAACCTGCTCTATAAAAAAAATCAAAAAAAAAATCACATGACCTAACCTCTCAGGTGAACACCGTAAAAAACAAAACAAAAAAACCTGTGTAAAAAATGCAATTTTTTGTCGCCTTACATCACAAAAAGTGTAATAGCAAGCGATCAAAAAGTCATACGCACCCCAAAATAGTGCCAATCAAACCGTCATCTCATTCCGCAAAAATCACACCCTACCCAAGATATTCGCCCAAAAACTAAAAAAAAATATGGCTCTCAGACTATGGAAACACTAAAACATGATTTTTTTTGTTTCAAAAATGAAATCATTGTGTAAAACTTACATAAATAAAAAAAAATGTTTACATATTAGGTATCGCCGTGTCCGTGACAACCTGCTCTATAAAAATACCACATGATCTAACCTGTCAGATGAATGTTGCAAATAACCAAAAAAAAAAAAAAAAAACAGTGCCAAAAAAGTTATTTCTTGTTACCTAGCCTCACAAAAAGTGTAATATAGAGCAACCAAAAATCATATGTACCCTAAACTAGTACCAACAAAACTGCCACCGTATCGTGTAGTTTCAAAAAATGGGGACACTTTTTTGGAGTTTCTACTCTAGGGGTGCATCAGGGGGGCTTCAAATGGGACATGGTGTCAAAAAACCAGTCCAGCAAAATCTGCCTTCCAAAAACCGTATGGCATTCCTTTTCTTCTGCGCCCTGCCGTGTGCCCGTACAGCGGTTTACGACCAAATATGGGGTGTTTCTGTAAAGTACAGAATCAGGGCCATAAATATTGAGTTTTGTTTGGCTGTTAACCCTTGCTTTGTAACTGGAAAAAAAATATATAAAAATTGAAAATCTGCCAAAAAAGTGAAATTTAGAAATTGTATCTCTATTTTCCATTAATTCTTGTGGAACACCTAAAGGGTTAACAAAGTTTTATAAAATCAGTTTTGAATACCTTGAGGGGTGTACCATTTGTGGGTGGTTTCTATTATGTAAGCCTCACAAAGTGACTTCAGTCCTGAACTGGTCCTTAAAAAGTGGGCTTTTGAAAATTTCAGAAAAATTTCAAGATTTGCTTCTAAACTTCTAAGCCTTGTAACATCCCCAGAAAAATAAAATATCATTCCCAAAATGATCCAAACATGAAGTAGACATATGGGGAATGTAAAGTAATAACTATTTTTGGGGGTATTACCATGTATTACTTTTGACGCTGTTGCCCTCAGGAGCTTGATGATCGTGCAGGCGGTACTGCGCCTGCGAGAGTTTTCTGGCCGCCGACAGGAAGGACGGGGCATTTCTAGAAGGTAGACTATGACGTGGGGAGGGGGCGGAACCGTTTGCTGGGGCTGTGGGAGGTTATTCGAGGATCAGGAGGCGTTCTTGGGCACTGCAGGGGGACGTCACTGTGCACCGGAGAAGGAAAAAAACGCCCCTCTGGGCACCTTGGAGCCTCATTAGCATATCATAAAAAGCGCTTTTATATCAAAAGAACAAAACGAAATAAAGTAGAAAGAAGACTGCTGGAAATAAGGTAATTTAGTGAACATAGCGATGGTGACCGCTTAAAATGGCAAAAGCAGGTGACAGATTCCCTTTAAGGTGAAAATAAGCCCGGTCCCTAAGGGGGTTAAACAGACTCATCGGAGCGCATACATTTTAATGCCTGGACAGAGATTTTAATGAATTTCAGTTATTGAGCTGAACGAATCAGCTTCGTCCAAATCACAACAATCCAGATTCTCTCACCCCTACTCAGTGCAATTACTAAAGTATTAAGATTCAGGGGCGGGTAAGTATCATGTGTGGGACAATCCCTTTAAGCAAACCAATAGGTGGTATCACATCTAAAGTTGAACCAGACTGAATACAGTTATTACATCTGTCCCAGTTTTTTTTTTTTTTTTTTTTAAGTTGTGGCTTATAATGCAAAAGCCAGTGGAAAACCACTTTAAAACTGGGAACCGAACTCGGCTTCAGTCGCGGCATACCAGTGGGAACCGAAGAAGAGTTCGGATCCAAGTTTTAAAAATGGTTTTCAAGTTAAAAAATCTATTACCGAAGTGTAAAGCGAAATATTAATTATTGATATTATCCAAAATATTCATAAATGGGCGCGAGTCGTTTAGAGATGACTCAGCCTATTTATACTATAAAACTAAAGAAAAACTATGTTAGCTAGCTAATTGACTAGCTACCTCCGCTGCCTTTACACTTCACTGAACTAAACTACGTGCGACTTACTACCACTACGGCGACTACACCGTATTATGAACAATGAAGAATATTCATTACACAAGTCTAATAATACGCTATATCTATATCTATAGATCAATGGTTATAAATATATATACATATTGACGCACACACCGCAAAATTAGCACTACCATAAACACAATACAAACCTAACGACACTACACAATACAATTCCCAACTCCACCCCATACACGATCTATACATTACACACACATACATAACAGCAACCCACCCAACCTATCTACACACTGTCTCTACGGGCAGCAGTAAAGGGGTTACTGGTGCAAGGAGCAGTGAAGGGGTAAATTCAATACCAGCAATGCAAGGGTTAATGCAGGGACTGCTGGGCACTGAAAGGGTTAACCCTGTGCTGTATAAAGGGTTAAATAAGGGCAGGGGACCAGGGGTACAGCAGAGGTAATCAAGGCAGAGTACTGGGGTATAGGGACTCTGCAGGTCAGGATCAGTCCAGCAAGGGGTTAACTGCAGGGTAAGGCTTAACCCAAGAAAGGGTTAACACCTGGGAGTTCAGGGCAGCAGCAGTGAAGGGGTTAATACAGGGTCAGGGATGCAGGGGTTACAGGGCAATGCAGAGAAGGATAGCAGGGGTTAAGGAGGAGGCAGGGAAAGTGATACTTAACCAGCTGGCTGCTTTCCTCTTCCGTCCCGCTCTTCAAGGCTGCTGGTGGAATCTTCCTGAGCGCAGTGCTGTGTGCTGCCTGCGCTCTTCTCCTTTCTTCTTGGGAGCCGGATCGGGGTTGTCCAGAGCGCTGCCTGCGCTCTCAGTCTGGGGGGGGTTTTAGGCAGATCAGGGGTCACTCCTCTGATTGCCATCTGCACTCTCCTTATTCTCCTGAGCGCATCGCTGCCTGCCCTCTCTTCTATGCGGGGAGGTAGGGGTTACTGCCTGTTGAGCGCAGTGCCTCTGGGGTATTTAAACCCCGCGGCGCTCACTCCCGTTTTCCTGCGCCGCAGGCGTGCGCATGCCAGGTCCACGTGGGTTGGCGCAGTGATATGACGTCACCGCACCAGCCAGCGCTCCCAGGCGGGGGGATCCTTTGATCCTCCCGCCTGTGGAGATTTCGCATACCCCTGGTGCTGTAATTACAGCGCCGAAAGGGAAGCGGCATACAGGGGCAGGAAAGCTCTTTATTGATCCTTTGTCCTTTGAAGTGGCCGAAACTAGACATAATTGTCCAGTTGTCGGCCTCTCCCTCCTGCAGGCACACCCAGAGGGGGCACCCCTGACTGGGGGGGGATATGCTGGCCACATTATAAATATATATCTATATGGATGCTTGGGGCACACATATATATATATATACATACACACACACACACACAATATAAACCTGGGGCATATTATATAAATATATACAGATGTATGCAATAACTTGGGCATGCATACATCTATATATACAGTCAGGTCCATAAATATTGGGACATCGACACAATTCTAACATTTTTGGCTCTATACACCACCACAATGGATTTGAAATCCTATTACTTTTGGTCCCTTAACAAGTGGGAGGCACAGATGCAAACTGCTGTAATTCCTGCACCGTTCACCTGATTTGGATGTAAATACCCTCAAATTAAAGCTGACAGTCTGCAGGTAAAGCATATCTGGTTCGTTTCATTTCAAATCCATTGTGGTGGTTTATAGACCCAAAAATGTTAGAATTGTGTCGATGTCCCAATATTTATGGACCCAACTGTATATACAGATGTATGTAATAAATGGGGCATATACACACACACATAATATGTATATATATATTTTTTTTTATTTTTTTACACACATCTGGGCCCATACTGGCCATACAGGGCCAATATACATATATTTGCATAATACACCTTCCCTCTACACAAAGTTATTCACCAAAGAATTGCGAGACTTCGGGAATAACCGACTTCGGCTCGTCGGAGGCCGCACATTTGAATGCTTTACGGAGACGTATCTCACTACAGCATTAGGCCTCTTTCCCACGACCGTGTTTTTTTCCGTTTACAGGCGGTTACCATTCATTTCAATGGTTCCGCAAAAAAAAAACTGAATGTACTCCGTATGCATTCTGTTTGTTTTTCGATTCCGTTGAAAGATAGAACATGTCCTATTATTGCCCGCGAAACATGTTCCGTGGCTCCATTCAAGTCAATGGGTCCGCAAAAAAAACAGAACACATATGGAAATGAATCTGTATCCGCTCCATTTTGGCGGAACCATCTATTGAAAATTTTATGCCCAGCCCAATTTTTTCTATGTAATTGCTGTATATGCCATACGGAAAAAACGGAACAGAATCGGAAACACAACGGAAACAAAAAAACGTAACAATGGATCTGTAAAAAACAGACTGCAAAACACTGAAAGCGCCATACGGTCATGTGAAAGAGGCCTTAATCTGAAGTTTTGAGAAAAGGCGACTTCGGTTCTAGGCTCCGACGCTCGCTGCGCTCCTTCCTACTTGTGACACATCCACGGACATTCAGCATTGTATGGAGGGCCGTAAGAACGCCTGTATACCAGCTACTGCAATCACCACGTGTTAGACGAGAAGAGCGTTTAATGCTTAAGCCGCACTTAAACTTCCTTTTTATTAGTACAATGTATAATAGAAATATAAAATTGCAAGCAAGCTTTATCAAAGTTATATGAAATGGTAGCGGATTACAATGTCCTTGGGCGCCGGTCACACCATGCTTGCCTCCATATGCCTTCACATGTTCACAGGACCGGACATCTTTAGACAAGTCATGCAACGCTGAAGCTTCTTTTCTCATAATGCTGTGCTACGCCGTTCCCGCTATTCTTCCAGAATATTCATGATAACATGGCGCTACACAGTCTGGTACGGTCAGCACTGATCAGACTGTGTAGGGACTGACCCCCAACTGGTAACGCCTCGTTGTCAGAAATGTCTACAAGGAACAATGAAGCTGCAGCACAGTGCAGAGGTCTAAGGGCGGGTTTTACATGTGCGCTGTATATTCCGTTATAACAGGGTTTTAAAATGCATTATGGAAACCTTTAGAGGCATCCCGCTGTGATCCGTCCTAGTAGAGTTCTATGGGCACAAATAACTGTTCCGTTATGTAAGACGGAAAAAAATAAAAAAGGCCTGTTGACAGGATTTTTTTCCATCTTCTATAATGGAACAAGATGGAACCCTTATTTGTGCCCAAAGAACTTTATTAGGACGGATCAGAACAAAATGCCTCTAAACGTTTCCGTTTTGCATTCCGTTCTAGAATTCCATTATAAGCCTGTTATAGCGGTACGGTATAACGGAATATACAATGCGTATGTGAACTCGCCCTGAGGAAAAATGCTCCAGAATTGTTTGTTTTTTTTAAATGAAAAATACAGGGTGATTCAAAAAGGATGGTTCAAACAAGCAAATGGAAGCTGTGCCGAGATTGATTGCTGTAGGCATTGCCGCAGATGGAGGAAGATCTGCCAAGTGTAGTCTATCAGCGGGATGGTGCTCCTTCCCACTTCCAGATGGGTGACACCTGCAGGAACGCCATGAATACCCTGTGACATCCAGAACTAAGGGACACATTTAGTTAGATCAGCATTTTAGACACCGATCTTAATAAGCCCTATATCTGGTGGTGGATCCGGCGAAGTTATGAAGAGGAGCAGGACTGTACATGACTATAGCATATCCACCGCTGATGCCAAGTGTAAGATGGCTTCCTTCAGTCTGCTTCCTAAACCAGGCATAGGAAATGATGAATGAGACCGGCCTAATGGCCCGTCCCCGCTCACTTTTTTTAGACCTGTCGTGAGCGAGGACTAAGTCACAGATTCTGCCACAACATGGCGTGCGACAGAATCCGAGCCAGATATACTCCCCAAAAGTGGCGTATCTCTGTTCATAAATGACTCCTTAAGTGTATCTGCCTCCCCCCAGCCACAGGATCTAAACGCCCTGAGATGACCATAACTGGAGTCCATAGCTGAGGATATGCTGGGACATGTCTGGGCAGAACTGGACTAACGCCTAGATAGGTCTGGTCACGGATGGAGCGCACATCGAACATTTGTAGTGTACAGATAAAACTAAGTCTTTCATGATAATGAAGTTGAGCTCTCTCAGTTATGAATACCGAGGGGAGAATTTTGCGCACTTCTTTTTGAATCGCCCTGTAATATAAAGTATTTTCGAGAACAGATGTCGGAGTCGTGAGAAGTCCTCAGTAAGACACTGGGTAGCACAGTCTACAAATTTTATTATGACACTAGAAAAAATATATGTGGTGTGACAAGACCCTTCCATATAGAACATCATTCAATGTGGAATACTAACAAGAACGTCGCTGTGGGGACACGCCGGCCATTTAAAACACTGACTCGACATTTCCCATCTCCACGCAGACCGTCTTCAGCTGCGAATAGTACTCAATGGCAACTTGTCCATTTTCACGTCCAAAGCCTGCAAGCACAGTTCATACTTCAGTATTATAATATTATTACTATTATCCTTATTTTTACTGGTAATTGCATGTCCAGAACATTGACAGAAGTAGGAAAGATGCAGATTATCCCAATATCGCAAGCTTATAAACCACGTAATTCCAGAAACAACTTATCTACAGAAGCGTGTTGAGCAGAAATACTTACCAGACTTTTTGTAGCCTCCAAAAGGCAGTTCAACGGGACTCACGTTGTAATTGTTGATGAAACACATACCGGCCTGCAGACCAGCCACCACTCTATGAGCGCGCTGGATGTCCCTGGTAGAAGAAAGGAACAAGCGGTTAACGTCGTCACAGTATCATATATATTATATATATATATATATATATATATATATCTCCAATTTGGTATTAAAAGGTCCCAGCTGTCTGATCACCGTGATTATAGGTTATGACAGTTGTAAGCACATAGGCCGATACTAGGCCTCGCAGGTAAGTTTGGATTTCTCCACAGATATTCCAGGCTGGGGACAAACAAAACTAAAAACTGACCAACCCTTTTAGGTCTCATGCACACAACCATATTTTTGGTTTGTAGCTGATCCACAATTTTTGCTGATGCACATGGACCACACATTACTTTGCAGATCTACAATTTGTGGACTACAAAACAGATATGGTCATGTGCAGGAGGCTTTAAAGGGGTTACTCCATGACTAATGTAAAAAGTAAAAATCAGACCTCATATAGTACTGACAACTTCTACCTAACAAAGCTAGAACCAGCCCTGGACCTCACATGGATCCAGAGATCTCCTCATTCATTGCTCTGCTAGATTTATATTAAGCTGAAAGCTCAAGGGGAGTGTCCATGCTCTCCCCATCACAGCTCAAGGGGAGTGCCCATGCTCTCCCCATCACAGCTCAGGGGGCGTGCCCATGCTCTCCCCATCACAGCTCAGGGGGCGTGCCCATGCTCTCCCCATCACAGCTCAGGGGGCGTGCCCATGCTCTCCCCATCACAGCTCAGGGGGCGTGCCCATGCTCTCCCCATCACAGCTCAGGGGGCGTGCCCATGCTCTCCCCATCACAGCTCAGGGGGCGTGCCCATGCTCTCCCCATCACAGCTCAGGGGGCGTGCCCATGCTCTCCCCATCACAGCTCAGGGGGCGTGCCCATGCTCTCCCCATCACAGCTCAGGGGGCGTGCCCATGCTCTCCCCATCACAGCTCAGGGGGCGTGCCCATGCTCTCCCCATCACAGCTCAGGGGGCGTGCCCATGCTCTCCCCATCACAGCTCAGGGGGCGTGCCCATGCTCTCCCCATCACAGCTCAGGGGGCGTGCCCATGCTCTCCCCATCACAGCTCAGGGGGCGTGCCCATGCTCTCCCCATCACAGCTCAGGGGGCGTGCCCATGCTCTCCCCATCACAGCTCAGGGGGCGTGCCCATGCTCTCCCCATCACAGCTCAGGGGGCGTGCCCATGCTCTCCCCATCACAGCTCAGGGGGCGTGCCCATGCTCTCCCCATCACAGCTCAGGGGGCGTGCCCATGCTCTCCCCATCACAGCTCAGGGGGCGTGCCCATGCTCTCCCCATCACAGCTCAGGGGGCGTGCCCATGCTCTCCCCATCACAGCTCAGGGGGCGTGCCCATGCTCTCCCCATCACAGCTCAGGGGGCGTGCCCATGTTCTCCCCATCACAGCTCAGGGGGCGTGCCCATGTTCTCCCCATCACAGCTCAGGGGGCGTGTCCATGCTCTCCCCATCACAGCTCAGGGGGCAGTTGAAGGATCAAACTGAGCATGTGCGCCCATCTCAGTGAGCAGGTCAAAGAAATAAGAAAAGAACAAACAGGTGGCGCTAATGTTTAATTACATGCAATTACAAAAGTACTCAGATCCTGGTGATGGAGAAAACTGCAGAATATTTTTCATGGGACAACTCCTTTAAGCTAACACCTAGTAGACCATAGGAGGGGACCTGCATTATTTTCCTGGAGTTAGACTGTAACAAGGGTAAAAAGGTAGAGGGGAAGTAATTATCGGCTCGCTGGGGTCTGAGGAGGTGCAATCTTTCAGGGTTTTAAATTATGTCCCAAGTGGGTTAGCTGCATATGTGTACGCATTTCTTTGGCTGCCTCTTGTAATAATGGTGACTATTAATGCTGGAGGGGGGGGGGGGGGAAGGTTTGTCACACCCTGCGCTCCAGAATTCTGGGGTCATTTATCAAACTGGTGGGAAGTAGAAGTGGATTAGTTGACCACAGCAACCAATCAGATTCTACATTTTATTTATCACAGCTTTTTGAAAATTAAAGGTGGAATCTGAGTGATGTCACTGTATACCAGTCACAAGGCCTAGTTGTAAAGGAGATGAGCTGCAGTACCAAGCACCGCTGCTGTCTAACGTACGGCGCTGGGCTTGGTGAGCTATAGAGACCGCAGCGCTCACCGGAGCTCTGCTGAGCGCAGCGGCCTCTTCAAACAGCTGATCAGCAAGGGTGTCAGGAGTCGGATCCCCACTGATCCGATACTGATGACCTATCCTGAGGATAGACCATCCATATCAAATGCTTAAGAAAACCTTTTAAGTGAAAAAACAAGAATCAGGTTGGAAAGACAAACATATATAGAGTGACTCTCCTTTACGAACACTTTTTATGTGTCATAGTGACCTGCCAATTTAGACTGGTGGCAATCGGGGTATTGAGACCCTGCAAGGAGGCAGAAATGCTGGGCCTTGTACTGTCCGAAAGACCGGATCACAGACTTTCTATAAGGCCTCATGCACATGACTGTATCTATGGTCTGAATGCATTCCAGATTTCTGTGGATCGGATGCAGAGCCATTGAACCACGTGCTGTCCGCATTCCGTACTTCCTTTCCGTGGCCTCTCATAAAAACAGAGCGTGTTCTTTTCTCTAGACTAGAAATAAAAGACGGCATGTCATGGCCAAGATCCGTGTTTTGCAGATCGCAAAACAGATACAGCTGTGTGCATGAGGCCTTACCCAGTCCTCAGCTAGCGAGGAGGGACAAGACGAGACTGAGCACTTCTGCCTCCATGTTCTCTTATATTAGGAAAAAATAAAAATAAAAAAAATAAAAATATATACACACACACACACACACACACACACAAACACACACACACAAACACACACACACACACACCCAGTACAGACCAAAAGTTTCGACACCTTCTCATTCAAAGAGTTTTCTTTATTTTCATGACTATGAAAATTGTAGATTCACACTGAAGGCATCAAAACTATGAATTAACACATGTGGAATTATATACATAACAAAAAAGTGTGAAACAACTGAAAATATGTCATATTCTAGGTTCTTCAAAGTAGCCACCTTTTGCTTTGATTACTGCTTTGCACACTCTCGGCATTCTCTTGAGGTAGTCACCTGAAATGCTCTTCCAACAGTCTTGAAGGAGTTCCCAGAGATGCTTAGCACTTGTTGGCCCTTTTGCCTTCACTCTGCGGTCCAGCTCACCCCAAACCATCTCGATTGGGTTCAGGTCCGGTGACTGTGGAGGCCAGGTCATCTGGCGCAGCACCCCATCACTCTCCTTCATGGTCAAATAGCCCTTACACAGCTTGGAGGTGTGTTTGGGGTCATTGTCCTGTTGAAAAATAAATGATGGTCCAACTAAACGCAAACTGGATGGAATAGCATGCCGCTGCAAGATGCTGTGGTAGCCATGCTGGTTCAGTATGCCTTCAATTTTGAATAAATCCCCAACAGTGTCACCAGCAAAGCACCCCCACACAATCACACCTCCTCCTCCATGCTTCACGGTGGGAACCAGGCATGTAGAGTCCATCCGTTCACCTTTTCTGCATCGCACAAAGACACGGTGGTTGGAACCAAAGATCTCAAATTTGGACTCATCAGACCAAAGCACAGATTTCCACTGGTCTAATGTCCATTCCTTGTGTTCTTTAGCCCAAACAAGTCTCTTCTGCTTGTTGCCTGTCCTTAGCAGTGGTTTCCTAGCAGATATTCTACCATGAAGGCTTGATTCACACAGTCTCCTCTTAACAGTTGTTCTAGAGATGTGTCTGCTGCTAGAACTCTGCGTGGCATTGACCTGGTCTCTAATCTGAGCTGCTGTTAACCTGCGATTTCTGAGGCTGGTGACTCGGATGAACTTATCCTCCGCAGCAGAGGTGACTCTTGGTCTTCCTTTCCTGGGGCGGTCCGCATGTGAGCCAGTTTCTCTGTAGCGCTTGATGGTTTTTGTGACTGCACTTGGGGACACTTTCAAAGTTTTCCCAATTTTTCAGACTGACTGACCTTCATTTCTTAAAGTAATAATGGCCACTCGTTTTTCTTTACTTAGCTGCTTTTTTCTTGCCATAATACAAATTCTAACAGTCTATTCAGTAGGACTATCAGCTGTGTATCCACCTGACTTCTCCACAACGCAACTGATGGTCCCAACCCCATTTATAAGGCAAGAAATCCCACTTATTAAACCTGACAGGGCACACCTGTGAAGTGAAAACCATTTCAGGTGACTACCTCTTGAAGCTCATCAAGAGAATGCCAAGAGTGTGCAAAGCAGTAATCAAAGCAAAAGGTGGCTACTTTGAAGAACCTAGAATATGAAATTTTCTGTTGTTTCACACTTTTTTGTTATGTATATAATTCCACATGTGTTAATTCAAAGAAAACTCTTTGAATGAGAAGGTGTGTCCAAACTTTTGGTCTGTACTGTATATATAGCCACATAGTATTAGCTTGCTGAATTTTCAAGTGCTGTATTTATAAGTGCATTGGAGATACTCAGGAGGTGGATACAATCTAAAAAAGTAAGATTTGTTTGTTTAAAATCTTTCCCCTCTTTACAATGGCAGACCTGGTTCTGTGCAGGAATTGTTGTGCTTACTGACGGATAAACTGCTACCGTCAAACTACATTTATTACTGTCTTAAAGGGCCGATCATAAATCTGACTTGGCTAAAACTGACTTTAGCCATATGTTAAAGTGGAGTGAGCTGTCAGAGTCATGATAAATCTGGCCCTATATCTCCAGAAGAATATTGATACTTTGGAGAGAGTTCAGAGAAGAGCTACTAAACTAGTACATGGATTGTAGGATAAAACTTACCAGGAAATATTAAAGGACCTTAACATGTATAGCAGGGGTGCACAACCTGCGGCCCGGGGGCCACATGCGGCCCTTGATACCATTCTGTGTGCCCCCAAACATCTGGTAACAGACATGTATGCCTATGTCTTGGGGCTGCTCACATGTATGTTTGATGTATTTCTCCCATTAGATGGGAGTCCTGGAAGTGTAACTAGACATTAAATGGTACATAATGTGTGTTCAATATGCCATAAGTGCAATATTTCAGTTGTTAATACACCTTTACATTTTTATTTCGGCCCTTGTCATTGGTTCAGTCTGGCAATGTGGCCCCCATCAAGGAAATGTTGTGCACCCCTGATGTATAGCTTGGAAGAAAGACGAGACAGAGGGGATATGATAGAAACTTTTAAATACATAAAGGGAATCAACTCGGTAAAGGAGGAGAGAATATTTAAAAGAAGAAAAACTACCACAAGAGGACACAGTTTTAAATTAGAGGGGCAAAGGATCAAAAGTAATATAAGGAAGTATTACTTTACTGAGAGAGTAGTGGATGCATGGAATAGCCTTCCTGCAGAAGTGGTAGCTGCAAATACAGTGAAGGAGTTTAAGCATGCATGGGATAGGCATAAGGCTATCCTTCATATAAGATAGGGCCAGGGACTATTCATAGTATTCAGATATATTGGGCAGACTAGATGGGCCAAATGGTTCTTATCTGCCGACACATTCTATGTTTCTATGGTCGGATTAGAATTCTTCTGTATGATCATACTTTTTCCCAGCTGTCCATTATTATTATTTTTTTAATGGTTTAAAATAGTCTAATTTTACATATGACACATACTGGGTTTCCTGACCCCATGGACTTCTAGTCAGGCAGACTAGAACAGTGCCCCAAATTGGCCCAGTATGCCCTCTTTTCTCTCTTGCTCAGCCTCCAGTGTCATCTCAGAGAGGGTCTTCAGCGTGGCACAGGGCGTTGCGACACCCAAACAGACAAAGGTGACCACCACCGGTGTACAACACCTCATTTTTGTAAAAAATGAATGAGGCATTGACCCATGAGGATTCTATCACTCATCTGGCTGACCCCAATAAATAGATGTGGCATGGCTGATGGCTATTTATCTCCAACCCCATAATGCCACTGCCTTCCTACCATCATGTTCTGTACCATGACTGCTACTGCTGCTACTCTCTGCTGCCAATCCCTACCATTTTATTACCCTTACACAGCTGCCTTTTTACTGGCTTGTTTGTTCCATGCCGTGCTGCTACTGCTGGCACTACTATTGCTGCCACTATTACCCCTACACTCCTTACCCTTTCCACATTCACGCTGTACAGCTGCTGCTTCCAAATAAAAGGGAGATTTTTTCCAGGATCGTTCAACTTCATAACAAGCCACTGTTTCTTCTGACAATTAACACTTGTGTGTGTGTGTAAATACAAGCAGGCATTTTACCAATGTTAACGCATAATTTTTGGACGCTTGTGCAGAACAAGCCATAGTTTCTTACGACATTAACATGTGTGTGTGTATAAACAGATGCAGGCCCGCTAAGGCATAATTTTTGGACTCTTGGTCCCAACAAGCCACTGCGGAAAAGATTGATGCATGTAAATGTACTGGTCTACTCCGCTAGTGATCAGCAGATTGCTGGGAAGGAACGCTTCCTTCCTGACAATCTGCTTGAACATCTTCCCGTGTACAGGGACCTTAGGTGTACGTAATAATCAAGGAATTGGATAAGGGAGTTTCTATTAGCTATATAACAGCTTATATAACAGGGACGGTGTCTGGTAGTGCAGTGACACAAAGTTCTGTATCCTTCAGTTATTAGCTTTATTAATGAGCTTGTGGATGGCCTAGGGAATAATGTCATTGGTCACCGGGCATTATCAGCACATTTTCATTATACACGGAAGGGAACAGAATTCTGTCCTCTTGGCATACTGTACTCCTAGCCGGTAGGCAAATTCTTTACAGTCAAATATTTGTTAGTTTGAAGTAGGGGAGACTTAAACCTTTGACTCCATTTGGTTCCACTAAGAAGAGTTTGCTGCTATTATTTGTATATTAATCGCAACCGATGATAAGACGCACTCACTTGTAATCAAATTGCTTTATAAAAGACGCATGGCCATTGTCCCCTCCAATTTTTTGGGGGTGAAAGTGCGTCTTATAAAGCGAAAAATACGGTATACATGTCTGGACAATACAATTAAAGAATATGTTTGTTATTTTAATTTTAGATTTTTCTATTCAGTGTATTAAAACAAAAAAAAGCTCAAACCTGCTAAAGACTCCTGCAGCCAAACCGTATGTTGTGTTATTGGCTCTTTCCAGAACTTCTTCCTCTGTATCAAAAGGCAGGATGGACATCACAGGACCAAAAATTTCTTCCTTGACGCAGGTCATATCATCCTTGCATTCTCCTATGGGTGATAAAGAGACTTTATATAGTGAGCCGCATGGCCGAGATGGACCCACTGACAATAAATGACTAGGTTTCAGTAGAGATGGTAAACTAGCTGGAGCAGATGAGAGATCCACAGGAGGAGGATGAAATCCAGAGATAACAGTACGGGGGATATATAAATTGTGACCCTCATCACTTTGTTAGATGCAGTTACCTAATACACAAGGGCTCATGAAAAATCCGGACTTCAGTTTAGGATCTGCTGGGACGTATGGCTCACCACCGATCAGCACCTTGACACCCTGATAAGAATGTGAGAGATGCATTATTGACCAGCGGTACCTCCCCAGTGAAAAGACATACAACCTCTGAACATATACTGTATATAGTGCGACACATCTAATAAATCTATATTATAAAAATCAATGTCCGTCTGTCCTCTACAGGCATCCATTACAGACACCTAAACCAGATTTGGTACATGGGTACATCAGGTATCCGGGAAGGTTTTCGTAAAGGTCTCAGGACGCACCATTCCTGAGATATTCCCAAAAAATGTATTGGCCAATAGGAACTCACAGGTCCTTCAGTCTTGACATACACCGTTTTACACCAGGTTTCCATAACAACTCAGCCATTTTTCTTCACGGTCATAGGTAACTGTTAAGGGGGAGGGGCACTGTGGAGGTCACTGCTATGGGGACGGCGCATTGTGGAGGTCACTGTTAAAGGGGCATATCGCTAGGATATGCCCCCATTATCTGATAGGTGCGGGTCCCACAGCTGGGACGAAGCGGGGAGCACTGTGGCTGGAGGACCCCGGATTTCCCGGGGTCCGTCCACCACCAAGCACTGCTCCCATGCGCGGCCCATGCTCCCATTCATTTCTATGGGGCAGACGGCAATAGCCGAGCCAGCGCTCGGCTATTTTCGGCAGCCCCATAGAAATGAATGGAGGGCGGCTGCGCATGCGCAGTGCGCTCTCCGTTCATTTTCCGGCTCCGTTCTCATTGTAGGTGCAGGTCCCAACGGTGGGACTCGCACCTATCAGACAATGGGGCATATCCTAGTGATATGCCCCCATTGTCTGAGATGGGAATACCCCTTTAAGGGGACGGGGCACTGTGGAAGTCACTGTTAAGAGGGTGGGCCTATATGAATGTCACTGTTAAGGGGGAAGGCTGCTGTGGAAGTCACAGTAAATAAATCAATGTTAAGGAGGCGAGGAGCTCACAGTTAAGAGGGTAGGCTGCTGTGGAGGTCACTACTAAGGGGTCAGGGTACTGTGGAAGTCAGTGTTATGGGGAGCACTGTGGAAGTCAGTGTTATGGGGAGCACTGTGAAGGGCACTGGTATGGGGAGCACTGTGAAGGGCACTGGTATGGGGAGCACTGTGAAGGGCACTGGTATGGGGAGCACTGTGAAGGGCACTGGTATGGGGAGCACTGTGAAGGGCACTGGTATGGGGAGCACTGTGAAGGGCACTGGTATGGGGAGCACTGTGAAGGGCACTGGTATGGGGAGCACTGTGAAGGGCACTGGTATGGGGAGCACTGTGAAGGGCACTGTTATGGGGAGCACTGTGGAAGTCAGTGTTATGGGGAGCACTGTGAAGGGCACTGTTATGGGGAGCACTGTGGAAGTCAGTGTTATGGGGAGCACTGTGAAGGGCACTGTTATGGGGAGCACTGTGGAAGTCAGTGTTATGGGGAGCACTGTGGAGGTCAGTGTTATGGGGAGCACTGTGGAGGGCACTGTTAAGGGGAACAGTATGGACATCTTTAAACCACACACACAAATATTAAATGGAATAGTTGAAGTATACCTGAGCAAAGCTGGGTCATCCGTCCAGGATAATATATGTCCGAAATAGAAGGTTTCCTGAGAGCCGTCAGCTGCAGTTTGCTTTCTCTTTACTATTTTTACTGCTAAGCTTACTAAACTTACTTGTTCTTTTGCACCTTTAACAAAGGCAAGCACTTTCTCCAGCTGAAGACGGTTAATGAGTGGTCCCATCCTGGTGTCTTCTAAAAGAGGGTCCCCAATTTTTATTTTTGCCACCTTCTTCACCACTTCTTCAGTAAACTTTTGCAATATGTCCCTTTGAACAAAGACACGTGTGCCATTGCAACATACCTAATGGACAACATCAAAAATCAAGTCAATGCCAAGTCTTGTGTCATGCTGATCGCAACACATACCACAGTAAAGGTGTTAAGGAGATTTACTGCAGGAAGGAGGAGGAGTAAAGACAATTGCAACACTAGGGAGGACAAGCTGTGAGGTTATGTAAATTGAAAAAGTAGCAAGTGTCACTAAGATCTGCAGATGATCACATTTTCAAGCACCTAGCTCCAACCTGTGGCATGTGAGTGGAGCAGAAAAGCCAGATTAAAAGCCACATGAAACCTCAAAAATTAGATCAAGTCACGTGGGATGACTGTGAGATGGCTCCTTTTCTCCACGTCCCAGTTATTGCCACTTGTTGCAAACTGAGAGGCAGAGAATCCTTGAATTAAGAGACCTTGGTTGTTAAAGGGGCTCCCGGGGGTAGCCTACATGGTCTCCAGACTAATCTCTTGCTTTCATTCTAAAATGACAAAAGCAGGACTTGGTGCTGAAGAGGATAGACCTCCATTCCAGCCTCCATTTTCCTTTTGCTGTGCACCATGATAGGCTTTGGGATTGATGGTATGAGGTCAGTGGAACATCTGTAGCTGGATGTTTGGCTCGTAGCCCAGCGTCGTGCAGACACCTTCTGATGGTTTGTGTCACTGTTTGCTGCCCTAGGTTTGGGATGTGATGTCCAATTTCACTTGCAGTACAGAATGGATCTCTTCTTCTGCTCCCTTCTTCTGATCAGACAATCCGTCTGTTGTACAACTCTTCCTGTTAACACACAATGTTGAACAGTGCTGACACCTTGGCCTAAGCAAGCAGTGATCTGCCGGAGTTAAAGGGGTTCTGCAGTTTTCTTTCTGATGATCTATCCTCAGGACCCGGGACCCCTGCCGATCAGCTGTTTGAGAAGGCAGCGCCGCTCCAGCTGCGCCGTGGCCTTCTTCCGGTTTATTGCAGGCCCAGTGACGTCACAACTAGTATCACTGGACTGGGCGCAGCTAAGCCCCGTTCACTTCAATGGTGTGGAGACCATGTAGGCGACGCCATGAAGAAGTTCATAAGGTAAGGTCACACTGGTCCTACTCACAGGATTATAGTGAGGGGTGGTAGACCCCTCAAGTCTTTCAAGACCCTTAATTTCAGGTACACTAACAGCTTGAGGGTTCACTGATTTGGTTGTGGAACCAGGGGTAAGGTCATTTTTCCAAAGTCTCCCAGCAATGCGTGGCCACATGTTGCTTGTGCTACTGTGAGCAGTCTTCATGGCCCAAAAGTGCTACCATGGCCTGCAGCATCTCTAGACTTGCCTCCCCTCAGCCAGATCTGGGATGTCATTAGTGGGCAAAGGGAGCTGCCAGCAGCGATCTTGAGGATTTGTGTGACCAAGTGCATTCAGCACGGCAGAACATTAATCAGATAACCATTAACATCCTCACTGATAGCATGCCAAGGCGTGCAACTACGTGCATCTACATGTGGCGCTCATACCCGATAATGAATTCCACTACTTCTTTCTTCTTGGTGTTTTAATTTCAAAGTTGAGGATTGTAGATAAGACAGGGACATGCAGAAAGTTCTGCAGAATAATACACAATGTGGGCAAATTTATCACCTGTTTAGTCTCCATTTCTAGGTTTTGTGGTGGTTTCCCACTACATTCTAATTTTCTCTAATCTGCACTTTTTGGCCTTTTTTTTTTTTTTGAGCAAAGAAAAGAAAAACCCCACACAGCCAGGCAATAGAAAATGATAAAACAACCTACAAATAGTGGCATTTAGGACGGTTCACTGCGCTTTTTGTGGCCTTTTTCCCAGAGGTTTTTACATAGGCAAAAGTAAAAACACAAGAAAAATGTGAGAAAAAAAAGAAAATGAAAAAGACCCTTTTACAGATGTGATAATTAGGTAAACAGTTTCCTATGAATGTCCGTGTCCGGTCACTGTCCCGAGATCAGGCCAAAGATGAGCTGACTGTTGGCAGCACATTACCTCATTTATAAAGTGATGTGCTGCAGGCGACAATAACACTGAATGTGTGCGAACCTCTGCACCAAGGATCGTTAGGTCACGTACTGTCACACACCGTACCATGCCGATCAACTTTCCATATTGTTGATCGGCACTTGTTACAAATAGATGGACCCCAAATCACCCTGCATGCTGTAGATATGTAGAAACTTGCAGGGGCAGAGCTGTGACTGGAAGATAGGAGTGGTAGCACCGATAGGAGTAGTAGTGGTTAACAGCAGATATCCTGACTCTGGCGCTCTCTGGGACCATAAAGAAACTGAAGGGGTTTAACCCTTCTTTCCCCCGGCTCACTTCCTGGTGTTGGGGCTCCTGCTTGATGTTCAGTGGGATGCCCTTGATGTTGGGTGATAGAGGCCACATCATTGTAATAAAGCTTCTACTCGGTTGATGATGAGGGTAGTAATACAAGTACCAGCAAAGTCACCGTTCAGGGGTACATAGCAGAGCAGTAGTTTCCTCAAAAGCTGTGCAATGACAGCAACAATGGAGGAAGTTGTAGAAGTCCCAGTCTCTCTTTTACGCTTTGCAGTCTCTCCATAGACATGCTACACTGTTCTTGGTGACCCTCTTTCTGCACATCCAAGATCCAGATGGCCAATCTGTATCAAAGAGTGGTAGGTGCCTGAGCAATGTAAGCCACCCACAGCAGTAACATCCTTAGCTTCAAGTGGTCTACACCTCACCGAAGTTAGCTTACACAGCTTTCATGAGGTCTTAGACCTTCTGAGATGGCTTTTCTCCTTCTTTCAGGGCTACTCTAGTCTTAAAGTGGTTCTTCGGGCAGTTGAAGTCTCAGAGATAGCAGTTCTCTAGAACTAAGGCCTGGTCTGCAGAGTCTCACTCACATGCATCCTTCCTGAAGCTCTGCACATGCTAGACTCACTAACCAGGGGGAGGGCCAAGTTCTTAACCCTGGCAACCTAACTAGTAACCATGCAGTTGCCTATACATTTGTCATTGAGTTTACAGATTGCTGGGGAAAACAAGCTCTTTGAAACATCAATCACAGCATTTAAGGTGGTAACTTAGGTTAAGTGTTTCGGTACTAATTAACCCATTTGCAGTGCCCCACAGAGGTACTGCAGTCAATTGTCTTGCAAAAAATGTTAGTACAGTACAATGGCTACGTGTATAATAAAAAAAAGTTTAAACACATACAACAAGACATAATTGCCATTGTTTTAGCTTAAACTGAACCAGATGCACAGACTTCATGCCTCCTTCCTGATTGTTTTTTTTGACCAAATTTTAAAATGTATTCTGTCCTAAACATGCTCTCTACATATTTCGCCTTAGGGCCTCTATTACTGGATTGTTCTACAAAACTGTTGGCAGACAGTTCTTCTATCTGGTATTCACAAGACCAAATTATTAAAGGGAATCTGTCACCAAGCAAACCCCTTTAAGATGCTGCATCTTTGAGGTGTTGGTTCTCAATAGCTGGAGCGGATTTGACTTGTAGACTGGAGTACGGTAAGGAGGGGGGGGGGGGGGGGGGGTCTCCTTCTGATTGCTCAGGAGGCAGCAGGTGGTCTCAGCCTGAGAGTGGTCTGCTCGTCTCCATTAGATCAGTGTTCCTCATCTGCAGGATTTCCTTGGTGTCAGTGCCTCACAACTTACCACAGGTATTCATTCTGTGGGTCATTATGACCGGTAGGTGGCCCTGAGGGCTGGAGCTGGGGGACTCTGCTAGATTACAGCTCATCACCGTTCTAGTGGAAATGTACAGCACTATTTATGGGAAATGACCCTGGACAGCCCCTTTAACTTGCAGACAGCACCTAAACTTCCAATAATATCACCCGTTCATGTGGATTAGAAAGAGAATATATGGCTGGAGGGACACCTAGACTTTCTGCAGCACTACCGGACCCTTGCTCTATATATAACGGCGCAGCGGGAAGTGACTTACCTGACCCGCTCCGTATATCAGGCTTTACACTGTGTGATATGTGCAGCCCAGAAGCCATGACTGACGTTTAAGCTATGGTGTAATGGACAGAGCGAGGTACATATAGCCTTCCTCACCGCTTGGCTTTACTCTGAGCGATATATACACATGTATAGAGTACAGCCCAGCGGTTTATCCCTCTCATGTGTACAGCCTGCCTGGCTGATTCTACACTGTGTGTAGTTTGTAATCTGCAATATATTAGGCTTCACTTTTCCCCATAGTGTGCAAGCACGGCCACCGCTGCTGGATTGCAGGGAGGTCAGAACCCCTGGAAACTAGCAATGTAGAATACTATTAAACAGTTAATCAAGCCAGAAAAGGATAAATACTTGCAGTGTGAAAATGCTCACTCCACCCCTTGATAAATAACATGTCGATAGTTTCCAAAATGGGGTCAATTATTGGGGATTTCCACCATATTGGTACCTCAAGGTCTATGCAAATGTGACATTGCTCCCGGAAATCATTCCAGCAAAAACTGCCCTCCAAAAGCGAAGTGGCGCTCCTTCCATTCTGAGCTCTGCCGCGTGCCCATACAGCAGCTTATGGCCCCAATTTTATAAACAAATCTCAATGTGCCAGGTCTTCGCCTCCTCTTCATAATCCTGTGCCTGGCTGTTAGACAACTGGCTGGAGCAGGAACCTTTTAGGCCTAATCATAACTGGTTGTCAGCTACACTGTCACCTTGAATGGTAGCATATCATGGGAGGCCTCCTTTCTTGCAAACACTTTTACATTTACAATGTATCTATGTAATTTGGTTCTTACTTGTCCCTGGGTGAGGAAGTTGGCCATCAGAGCACCATTCACAGCATTGTCAAAGTCAGAGTCAGAGAAGATAATGAGAGGAGACTTTCCTCCGAGCTCCAGGGTCACAGGTTTAATACCTTTGGAAGCCATTTCCATGATCTGAAAGACGCAGGGTAAACGCTTACTGGCACAAGTCACATTTTCTGAAGCTTTAAAACTTGGTACATAAGGAAAGTAGGTATTTGATGCACAGTAAGCAGTCTAACAGCAAAAATACAACTATTTGCGATAACTATAACTACACACACAGTATAAGTATCCAGAAATCCATGCACATTGTTGGATTCGGTCAATGCAGCAGCAGAATGGAAAGACTAAGGCCTCTTTCACACGGGCGTCATGTTTTTTGCCCGGATAAGAGGCGGGTGCGTTGCGGGAAAATGCGCGATTTTTCCGCGCGAGTGCAAAACATTGTCATGCGTTTTGCACTTGCGTGAGAAAAATCGCGCATGTTTGGTACCCAGACCCGAACTTCTTCACAGAAGTTCGGGCTTGGGATTGATGTTCTGAAGATTGTATTATTTTCCCTTATAACATGGTTATAAGGGAAAATAATAGCATTCTGACTACAGAATGCTTTGTATAATAGTGCTGGAAGGGTTAAAAATAATAAAAAAGTTAATTCACCTTCTCCTCTTGCTAGCGCAGATGCCGGTCTGTTCTTTAGCTGTGGACTGAATGACCTGAGGTGACGTCAGATCACATGCTCCAATCACATGGTCCATCACCATGGTGATGGAGCATGTGATCTGACATCACCACAGGTCCTTCAGCTAAAGAACAGACCGGCATCTACGGCATCTACCCGAACAAGAGGAGAAGGTGAGTTAACTTTTTTATTATTTTTAACCCTTCCAGCCCTATTATACTAAGCATTCTGTATTCAGAATGCTATTATTTTCCCTTATAACCATGTTATAAGGGAAAATAATACAGTGAATAGACTGTCACCTCGAACCCATGCGTGAAAATCGCACCGCATCCGCACTTGCTTGCGGATGCATGCGATTTTCACGCAACCCCATTCATTTCTATAGGGCCTGCGTTACGTGAAAAACGCACAAAGAGGAGCATGCTGCGATTTTCACGCAACGCACAAGTGATGCGTGAAAATCACCGCTCGTGTGCACAATCCCATAGAAATGAATGGGTCAGGATTCAGTGCGGGTGCAGTGCGTTCACCGCACGCATCGCACCCGCACGGAAAACTCGCCCGTGTGAAAGGGGCCTAAAGAGCTGTGATTTTTTATATTTTTTATTATAGCACAACACAAAATATCACCCAGTCAGATTGGGAGAGAAGAGAAGACCATCACAGGCAGGACTATCGTGACATGACAAGGCACTCATAGTAAAGTGTGCTCCAGGCTGTATATCATAGTGGCTTCAGCTGCCGGTTGCTGTCCACCTGGTCCTAAACAGGGTCTTGAACTTGGCCGAGTAGATGGTAGAAGAAAAAGTGACCCAATATTGGCGCTGCTATAGAAGACAACTCCAAGGAATACTGGCTTTATTGGTGGCAAAACAACATGGTTCAGGATCTTACTGATCCCATCAGGTCGGACATACCATGGTGTCAGGATCGTACCAATTCCTTTGTCAGGTCAGATACACCATAGTGAATTCGACCTGACGAAGTACAATCCCGAAATGGGTTGTTTTGTGCATTGTCTGAATTTGGTCCCAGTTCTGTTTTGCTAAGTTTTTGTACAAGTATCTGCTGTGTATGAATGGGTTCCTGCAGTATGCATGTCCAGGTTCCTGAAGGTTGTCTGTCTGCCAGTGCTCTGTGTTTTCGCTCTGGCCGCTAATCTGTCTGGGTTTGAATTAATGTCTTTGCCTCCGGTGCTTTGCACTAGTGTCTCTGAACCTGGATTATCCCAAGATGTAGAGTTCTGGTTGCTAACCCGCAGCAAAGTCCACATCCCTGTACAGGGGTTAAAGGGTGAATACCAGGGAGGTGACAGTATAACACCCTGAGGGTTAGGCCATATGCCAGACCGGTTAGTTGGTACAGTGCTCCTTAATAGTTACCTTCTATAGCTATGCCACCATCAGGTCCCTTTTACGTTACCGTCTACACACTGGCCAGACACTATACACTGACCAGTTGTTGACACAGACTGAATTGCAGTCAGGCTTATACAGATGTGTCCATCCTTACAACAGCTTGGAATTGGCCAGGTACTCCAACACATGCACTAGGTGGCCACACACAGACAAATACCTGATAGACATCTTGTGGCAGAATATCTCAATATTATGTAGCATCAGCACAGTAAATGTTGAGCACTTCATGGTTTGGTTTCTACGGTCAGTCACCATACAGTCTGCAGGACCACACATCGTAATTAGGTGCAACACAGATGTTCAAGAGGTTTCAGAGATCATAAAAAAATTTGGACAAGCCCTCAAATGGCCTAAAAACACTAGACTAGACAGCCTAAGGCCCCTTGCAGACGAGCGAGTGTCAGGCTCCAGACTCGCAGCGAGGCACCCGACCTGAACTCCCAGCACTGCCGGGGTCACACAGCATTATATTGATTTATGAGGCTATGTAACCCTTACAGTTCTGGAATGTATTGGCTAATACTGACAGCATTATGTCAGTGCTATCCAATGCATTCCAGAAATGTAAGGGCTACATAGCCTCATAAATCAATATAATGCTGTGTGACCCTGGCAGTGCTGGGAGTTCAGGTCGGGTGCCTCGCTGCGAGTCTGGAGCCTAACACTCGCTCGTCTGCAAGGGGCCTAAGGGTGCCAGCGAAAGTCAGTGAGATAAATCTGGTTGACTTTTAGACTGCCCAAGTGTACACTGTCTAACGATTAACGGGATTAGCTAATTTGTCCCAACGTCTCCACTGCACCACATTTTAAAGGCGTTGCCTGACATAATTAGAAATCTCGGACAAGCCCTACAATTGCTTCAAATAAGAAGGCACGTTATACTCAGCCCTTTCTCCAATGTTTCTCCGTGGCCCCAGTCTCGTCCTTCTGCCACTGTATACAAACCGCAGAGGTGACTGCTGCAGCCAATCACTGTCCTCATCTTGGTATACTGCTGAGGACAGTGACTGGCTGCTGGGAACATGTGCCATACCCACGTCCCTGACACTGTGATGTTCCAGGATACAGCACGTGACCACTGCAGCCAATCACTGTCCCCAGTGGTCTATCACAGAGGGCAGTGATGAGCATATCACAATGTTGGTGACGTGCCAAGAGAAAACCCCTTCAAACTCCGGTTAGTGGAAACATTGGGGTCATTTGGTAATTCTGCCTAATAGTTAGTGTAGTAGTGACCTAGGCCATGTTCACATCTCCGGCAGTGGAACAGACCTTCCGCAGTTACTGTATCCACCAGATCCCCACTGCCTATAATGGGATCAGACGGTGATCAGGAGAGATCTCTGGAATAAACACCGGCTTTCTGCCAGACAAATACCTCTGCGATTTATCTGCTGGAGATGTGAACACAGCCGTAGACAGGCAGTCTACAAGACCAACCAGATTTATCACAGTGGCAGATGCTGGGTGACAAACCTGACCACCTCTAGATTGTTTAGTCTCATTTTATATCACCAATTAATTGGTTTATTTTGCAAGATAATTTTAATTTTATTTTTTTGTGCCAGAATTTTGGCAAAATTGAGCATCTCAGGCCATGTACATTTCTCCTGAAAGTCCTGCGCCTTTCAAAAGAAGCCCGGCCCCTTGGAGAGCAAGGTGGAGTGGACTTTTGTTTTTGACTTAGGCCCCTTTCACACAAGCGAGTTTTCCGTGCGGGTGCATCGCGTGACGTGAACGTATTGCACCCGCACTGAATCCGGACCCATTCATTTCTATGGGGCTGTGCACATGAGCGGTGATTTTCACGCATCACTTGTGCGTTGCGTGAAAATCGCAGCAAGCTCTATATTCAGCGTTTTTCACGCAACGCAGGCCCTATAGAAGTGAATGGGGCTGCGTGAAAATCGCAAGCATCCGCAAGCAAGTGCGGATGCGGTGCAATTTTCACGCACGGTTGCTAGGAGACGATCGGGATGGGGACCCGATCATTATTATTTTCCCATATAACATGGTTATAAAGAGAAAACAATAGCACGATAGCGCTGGAGGGGTTAAAAAAAAAGAAAAAAATAATTTAACTCACCTTAATCCACTTGATTGTGCAGCCCGGCATCTCTCCTGTCTTCATCTTTGCTGTGCAGAGGAAAAGGACCTGTGGTGACGTCACTGCGCTCATCACATGGTCCGTCACATGATCATCACCATGGTAAAAGATCATATGATGAGCGTAGTGACGTCATCAAAGGTTCTATTCCTCAAAGAAGAAGACAGAAGAGATGCCGGCTGCGCGAACAACTGGATTAAGGGGAATCATTTTTAACCCCTCCAGCCCCATTGTACTATGCATTCTGTATTCAGAATGCTATTATTTTCCCTTATAACCATGTTATAGGGGAAAATAATACAATCTTCACAACCTTGAACCCAAACCTGAACTTCTGTGAAGAAGTTCGGGTCTGGGTACCACATTCAGTTTTTTATCACGCGTGTGCAAAACACATTGCACCCGTGCCATAAAAACTGAACAACGGAACGCAATCGCAGTCAAAACTGACTGCAATTGGGTACCTACTTGCGCGGGTTTGCCGCAACGCATCCGGACACGCTCGTCTGCAAGGGGCTTTACTGCTTAAAAAATACGTCTGAAATGAGCCAAATTTTAGGGCAACAGAATTCAGTCTTTGGCGTAACATTGGTTACATTGGTCAGTGACAGAGTTACCTTTGAGCCGGTGGGGACGCTGCCAGTGAATGATATTTTGGCCACCTCTGGATGCTTACAGAGGAACTCCCCAGTGGCTGCGGCCCCCTGGACCACATTAAAGAGACCTGGAGGGGCCCCGGCCTCCGTGAAGATCTCAGCGAGCAAAACTACTGTAATAGGAGTGAAGGGAGATGGTTTGTACACCATAGCATTGCCTGGAAGAGAAAACAAGAATGGAAAAACAGCCACGTCAGTACAGGAGCCACGTCTCATCAGTGAAAGTTCTAACGTCTTTATGTACCGAATCAAAAGGAGTACACAATGCCAACGCATTGGTCACCGGGCCTAGAATATGTCAAGACCACATGGGTCGTAGACACAGCAGACCGGAGGCATGCTCTCTGACCTGTACAGGGGCCAGGAGGGAGAAGATGAGCTGTGATATCACCTTCGGAGCAGGCAATTGTCCGGAAGGAAGCAACATTTTTCTTCTTCATTTTGCACTACCGATGTAACTGGAGCCCCGGTTACAGAGAATAACAGCCCCCCACGGGGGCACTGTGCACAGGCAGAGCTGACTAGGGTTTGCTTAGACCCAACAGCTCTCCTGTGCCCGAGATACCTGACCAGGTCATGAACTCCTCTGCCGGAACAGACTGGATTTTACTGTAACCGGAATAGTGTGCACCGTTTTTTCTCTGGCACTCAAACCAGCTGGATGCCATTATAGTCAACTGGGTTCGGCAGTGAGCGGCAGTATCCGGCTATGCCAGGCAAGATAAAATCCGGTAGTCCGTTCCTCTACAGATCAGGTAGAACAGATGCGAACGTACTCTAATACAACAAACTCATGGGTTCAGTGTAAAAAAGGAGTCCGTCACTGGGAAATTCACTGTTAAACTAGGCACAATGGGGGGAGACTCATCACATCTAGCGTTTCAATACGTCGGTCTTGATGTCGAATCTCTGCCCCTCCGTGTGCCAGAAACACCAATTGACACCAGCCAGAAGCTGCCATAGACTAGAGCTATAACCTGGAGGAAGTTATAGTAACTCCAGTGGGCTCCGCCCCACCTCTAAGGCACACCCCTTTTATTGCCACGTTATAAAAATGGCGAGAAACTGAAAAAAAGTTTGAAATTAAGGTGCAAATAAGCTGTTCTCCATAATTTGAGACTTTTTTGCACCAGAATAGTGGCGTGAAGAGTTTAGTAAATGCCCCCTCAGCTATGCAGGGCTAGCTCAGCTGAATGTAATGATCGTTTTCACTCAGTCATCTGTGGATTCATTCTGGAGAAAAAGCACTTTAAATCTATATGTAAATGAGCTGTTAAGTGCACAGAGGGCAGGCCCAGGTCGCTCTGTGCAATCTTGCTCCTCTGCCAGCCCCTCCCTCTACTTCTTGATTGACAGACAGGCTCGTGTATGGTCATCTCACTGGGGCCTGCCAATCAGGAAGGGAGGGAGAAGCTGGCAGAAGGAGCAGGGTGGCTCGAGCCCGCCCTCGGTGCACCTAACTGCTCATCTGCAAATAGATTCAAAGTCTTTTTTCCCCTCCAGAATGAAGGCACGGGTCACTAAGTGATACATATCAGGCCTTCCCAGCCCTGCGGTGAATTTCCAGGTAACTACAGCAGCCTATCACCCCCTCACCCCCATAGGTTCCAGTTTCTGTACATACCACATGCTAGTGCAGGTCCGGACTTCCAGCAGGCAATCTGGAAGGGGTAGTTCCAGGCTCCAATCCCTACACAGACACCGAGAGGTTCCCTTCTTGTGTAACCAAACGATCCTCCTGGGAGCTGCACATGTTGTCCTGCAGAGGCAAACAAAGCAGGCGTACAACACACAAAGGACTTTTTAAAAGTGGTAGGACCCCCACCGATCTGATAGTTATGTGGATGGGGAAGTTAGACAGTGTACACTTTTCCCTACTGGAATACCCCTTTAACTCCCACTTTGCAGTGCAGTAGCTACCGTACAACTAAGTGGATTCTGCGGCCTTTAGGAAGCTGATGGTGCGAGCTCATCTTCACCGCAAGATATCTAGCCTGCATTATTCCTCCAAATAATCCATCCCTGCCTTGTACTCTCACGTGGCAGGAACGTGGGCCGCCCCCCCGTAATTCCTGGAGCAGCTGTTATGGGCAGGGGCAGAACATGTATTTTTTGGCCCATTGGGTCAATGTTTTTTGGGCCAGTGGCGAGGAAGCACTGCAGAATTGAAAGTACCTATTTATATATTTCACCTCAGAGCCTCTGTTGTTGCCGGCCAGTGCTGTATAAATCACCTGGCTCCAAATGCACATGGCGCTCTCTCTCTTCTGAACCCTGCATTGTGCCCAGACAGCAGCTTACAACCACATATAGGGTTCTGTCCTATACAGGAGAAAATGAGTAACAAATTCTGCAGTGCTTTTTCTCCTGTTACCCCTTGTGAAAAATCTGGGGTTTAGGCCACAGTCACACGACCGCAAGTGTTTTGTGGATCCGTAAAACACGGATATCATCCCAGTGCATTTGCATTTTGCAGACAGCACATGGCCCTGTGTTAGAAATGCCTATTCTTGTCCGTGACTGTGGACAAGAATAGGACTCGCAATATGTTTACCGCGGAACGGAACAATGGATGTGGACATCCATTGCTGCGTTATAGGAAAATATGGATTTAAAATGGAAAATGCGCCAGAAAAAAAAAGTTTAATTTTGAAATATCTCCTTCATTTTCCTTTAACTCCTGCAAAAAACTAAAGCGTTAACAAAGTTAGTAAAGTCCGTTTTGACTACTTTGAGGGGTGTAGTTTATAAAATGGGGCCATTTATGTGTGGTTTCCACTAGGAAAGCCCCCTTTCTTAAACATTTTAATGAATTTGATGCTATGTAACCCTTAGAGGTCTGGAATGTATTGGATAACACTGACATAATGCTGTCAGTGTTATCAAATACATTCCAGAACTGTAAGGGTTACATAGCATCATAAATCAATTTAATGCTATGTGACCCCGTCAGTACTGGGAGGTCAGGGCGGGTGCTGCTCTGCGACTCCGGAGTGTGACACCCGCTCGTCTGAAAGGGACCCAAATTTCTATCTGAGAAGGACCAGATCACAGGAGTAACAGATGACATATGTCAATAGAAGTATATGGTGAGGAGGGAGGAGGGGGGGAGGGGGGGGGGGGGGAGTGAGCAGGAGCTGTGCGACAGGAGACCAGCTAAATAAATAGTTTCTATCTGAGTCCAAATGTGTTTTATTCACATTAATATAGGTCAGCACTACTCTATAATGTCTTCCATGATTCTGGGGCTGACTGAGTGAACGTTAGGAAGCATATTCTCCTCTACTTTCTGTGTGTAGTGGAGGGGACTAGTCTCCGTTATTGACCTATACGGAGGATAGGTCATTTTTTATTATTATACACACTTATATAGCGCTACTAATTCCGCAGCGCTTTACAGACATTATCATCCAACTGTCCCCAATGAGGCTCACAATCTAAGGTCCCTATCAGTATGTCTTTGGAGTGGCATCAATATAAAACCCTGGTACAACCCCTTTAAGGGGTTATTGTATATAATTGCTAAGCACATTCTAACCCTTGTTCTGAATGAGGATATACATCAGAATGGTCTTACCAGCCATGCTACCCGCAAGTCCAGCATAATACTCCAGCGTCTGCCAAGAAACATCAATGTCCACTCTCGCTTCAAAGATGGATTTCCCATTGTTGATGGTCTCCATGGTGGCCAGTTCTTCACTGCGCTCCTGTAAGGAAGCTATTAATACTGAAGGGTTCCCACAATTCGTCTAGGTAACCTCACAGATGCTTGTGCTGTACATCAGGGGGTCGGAAACTTTCAGCACCTCACATGCTGTGAAACTACATCTCCCAGCATGCACACTGGCTTGCTGTTCTTGCAAATGAAGTGAGCTGAAGCGAGCATTCTGGGAGTTGTAGTCAGAACAGCTGGAGTGCAGGAGGTCGCTGATCCCTGGAATACAGTTCTAAAAGTTAAAAACTAAAAGTTTATCCTTTAAATATTATAAAGGGGTAGTCCCATTAAAAATATTTTACAGTTTTCGCACCAGCATCTGAATAGTTTTGTAATTGCATGTAATTAAACATTCATTATTGCTACCGAGTTATAAAAAAAAAAAAAAAGAAAATAATCTGTATAGCGCCACCTGCTGTTTGATCCTTTTCTAGTTTCTCTGTCCCGCTCATTGAGATGGAAGCACCTGCTGCAGCAGAAAGGGCATGCCACCATTTTAGGACCACCCTTTTTCCAGCTTTCTGGACCCTTTCAATTTTTCAGCGTATTCCTATGATCACTAGTTCCCAATAATTTGCCTGAAATTGGGTGGTGTAGGAGGGCCTTCACACTGGAGCTGTCCTCACGTTTTTCTATGTACCTCCACAAAGTGGCTGCCAATAAAACCTTGCCCTGAAATGCGCTGGGGATATTTAGTATTTGCCATGTCTCATTTCTCCACCTGATCAGGGTCACTGAGATACGGAGAGGTAAATGTGCGGAGTGCCGCAGTCATTTATGATAAGGTAGAGGAGTTTATTATGTGCCGTCAGTGGCTTCTCATTAACAGGCAGATTACACAGCGTCATCTCAGCAAACCTGTGCTGCAACAGTCCCAAGGTGAAAACAAGCAACTGCTCCACAAGGGTCTGTCCAGCTTCTTATTACTAAGGCCGTGTTCACATTGGCATCATAGATCCTATTATTTATAGATCCATTTAACAGATCTGTTGTTTCCATGGATCCTGACTTACTGATAATGGGTCAGTCAGGTCTCTGCCTGGAATCACCGCACCCACCTGTCAGGGGAAGGGCCCCCCTACTAGTATGAGGGAGTCTTCTTATTACCGACCTCCTCAGCACCAGGTTCCCGCTCCCCCTAGGAGGTTATTACAATTATGCAGCTATTATCTGGATATTATAATACAGGCCCTCTTTATATACAGTTTAATTATTGGCATGTCATTGTTATAGCAGCACTCCATGCCTACCGCCACCGCTCTGCTCATTCACTCCCAGGTCCTTGGACCCGCCCGTGTCTTCCATGTCTGCTTAGTTGCTCCGCTAGTTCCTCGGCAGGCTGCAGATTGCTTATAAATGCTTCATCCTGCCCACAGGGCTCACATGCGTCTTCTCAAAGGACCACCATGCGCACACCCTAACTATACCCATCCAAAGGCTGACATGCTTAGGGTACTTAAGATACCTTTCACAACGGGACGATGACTGAGCAACATCTTCTAGTTTGCCCTGTTCCTCCAAGGTGTGCAGTTTATATGTTTGTCTGCATCTGCACCGACTTCTGCTTGTTTCCCAGATTTGATTCTTCACTGCCTGACCTGCCTGATCTCAGTTGTGACCCTGAGCTGCCTGCCTGACTTTGGTCTGTCCCAGACTACGTCTCAACCCTAGGTGTCCTGTACTCAAGTCTCTTGAACCCCGTGGGTCAGCAGACCCTGAAAGTCTACTCCAAGAGGTAGTTGCCCAGTACGGTGCGGTTAAAGGGTGAAGACCAGGGGGCACTAACATAATGCCCTAAGGATCAGCCTCAAGCCAAATCTGTTCAAGTGGCAGAGCAGATCCACATCCACTTCAGGGTATAACAGTAATAAATGTATTACCTGCAATTGTTTGGACTGAAACGCAAAAGCAAAACACGATCGCCTAATGTCTCAGTGCTAATATCATGGGTAGTCTCATCTGGTTATATTTATCCCTCTGACCAGATGGTGTTGGGCGGCTTATAGGCCAGTGGACCTGCTCCTATAAAGGTTTATACCGCGTGCCTAGTATCACAGCATAGTTTGCACCTTCACGGGTCTCTGGCAAAAGCTCAGCTCTGCACCAGTTATCTGGCACATGGACCAAACCAAGCTTAAGTGATTATCTCTGACAGCGTCTACCTAACGGGCAAGTGTCACCCAATGTGGTGCATGCGTGTTACACTGTACTCCATATTTGCTACTGGCATTATGGCACATATGACCATTCAGAATGCTCAGGACTGTGGGGGGCTTTACAAACAAGTCGGACAGGGTTTACTCTGACCAGTTCACCTATTTGGAAGCAGAGAAGCAAAGGAGCCTTGGCTTGAGAGACAACAGGTCAGAACTAGGGCAGCAGGAAACGATTATTTTAGAAATGGAGTATTCTACTGAATATTTTTATGATTAATCGAGTAATGTAATAAGAAAAAATGAATTAATAGACTGTTTTTCTTTAAAAAAAAAATAATAATAATCAGACCCCCTGCCATCAGTTCCCAACACCCTTTATTCCCCTCTGTGCGATCAGCCCAAGTGCATCAGTTCCCCTCTGTGCCATCCCCCCCCCCCCACCCCAGGGCCATCCGCTCTCCCTCACCCCAGGGCCATCCGCTTCCCCCCCACCCCAGGGCCATCCGCTTCCCCCCCACCCCAGGGCCATCCGCTCTCCCCCACCCAAGGGCCATCCGCTCTCCCCCACCCAAGGGCCATCCGCTCTCCCCCACCCAAGGGCCATCCGCTCTCCCCCACCCAAGGGCCATCCGCTCCCCCCCACCCAAGGGCCATCCGCTCCCCCCCACCCAAGGGCCATCCGCTCCCCCCCACCCAAGGGCCATCCGCTCCCCCCCCACCCAAGGGCCATCCGCTCCCCCCCCACCCCAGGGCCATCCGCTCCCCACCCCCACCCCAGGGCCATCAAGATGACATTATACTGCATGGGGCCACAAGGTAACATTATACTGTATGAGGCGGCTGGGGACAAGGTGACATTATACTATATGGGGAGGATTATACTGCATGGGGTGGCTGAGGCCAAGGGGACATTATAGTGTATGGAGCAACAATCCCCCCCCCCCCCCCCCCCCCCAAATACAATATCTATTCAGTGTCTGCATGGCATAAATAGCTGAGGGCTTGCTGGGCTTTGTAGTGCACTTAAGGTCACAGGTTGCTTCTTTAACATTAGCTTAGTGTATGTATGCCCCCTGCCAGACACAATGTGCCCACCCATCCCTCCTACATCACATTCAAGCCATAACTCTGCCCCCCCCCCCCTTTTCCCTGGTCCCAGCATGAGGGCGGGCTTGGGCTCCTTCCTGCAGGAGTGACGGCCCTCTGGGCACCTTACTGGCTCATTTGCATACCAAATAAACTGGATTTTCAGAGGATAAAAACCTCTATTGCTGGAACAAAGGCACATCTGGAAATAAGGTACTAAGTGCTATTAGGCCATGGCTTTACTGCAATAGCGATTATCCTGGTGACAGATTTCCTTTAAAGGGGCAGGGCGCTGTGGATGACACTGTTAAGGTAGCGGAGTGCTGTGGCAGGGATTGAAAAAATGAAGTTAAAATCAACTTCTGTCAGCTGCAGGCGTGGGAGGGACAGTGACTTTCTTCCTGCAGCTCACACTCAGACAGCACAGTGCTGCTGTCTGAGAGTGAGCTGTTCAAAAGGACATCCTTGTGTCCATCCAGGCCCTGTGCCGGACGGAGGACAGGGAGTCTGAAAGCTGGACTGTCCAGCCTAAAACCGGACCTCTGGCCACCCTCGGGGCAGGCTGCTGAGGAGGTCACAATTAAGGGAACAGTCCGCTATGGAGGCCAGTGTTAAGGGGCAGATTGCTGTAAAGGACACTGTTAAAGGGGACGGGGTGTTGTGTAAATCACTGTTAAGGAGACGGGGGTACTGTGGAGGTCATTAATAAAGGGGCAGCCGCTGTTAAAGGGACGGGCGCTGTGGAGGTCTCTGTTAAGGGGGCAGGGAACGGTGGAGGTCACAGTAAGGAGACGGTCTGCTATGGAGGTCAGTGTTAAGGGGCAGGGTGTTGTGGAGGTCACATTTTAAAGGGAACAGCGCTCTGTGGAGGTCACCGTTAAGGGGGTGGGTTATTGTCTAAATCACTGTTAATGAGACTGGGTACTGTGGAGGTCACTAATAAAGGGGCGGCTACTGTAGAGGTCACTGTTAAGGGAGAAGGGGACTGTGGAGGCCACTGTTAAGGCAGAGGGGTACTGTGGCAGTCACTGTTAAAGGGGCAGTCGTTGTGGCGGTCTCTGTTAAGGGGGCCGGGAATGGTGGAGGTCACACTTAAGGGGACTGTAACCTATGGTTAGTGTTAAGGGGCCGGTGCTGTAGAGGTCACTGTTAAGGGGGCGGGCCCCTGTGGAGGTCACTATCAAGAGAGTGGGGTGCTTTGGAACTCACTGTTAAAGGGGCAGGCTGCTGTGAAGGTCAAAGTTAAGAGGGTGGGCTGCTGTGGACGTCCCATTTTAAGGAGACGCAGCACTGTGGGGATGGGATCAGTGTTAAGGGGTGGGGGGCTGTGGAGGTCACTGTCAAGGGGGTGGGGTACTGTAGATGTAACTGTTGTAGTGGATACTGTCGATATCTTTTAACGACACACACAAACATTAAATTAAATAGATTAAATATACCCATGTGAAGCTGGCTCCTTCAGCTAGAACAGTATGGAATCCAATTTAAACTGCGTGTTCTCACCTACAAAGCTCTCCACAGTACTGCACCCCCTACATCTCCGTCTATCACCCTTCCCGTGCTCTCCACAGTGCTGCACCCCCTACATCTCTCCCCCCTTATCTCCGTCTACCACCCTTATCGAGCTCTCCACAGTACTGCACCCCCTACATCTCCGTCTACCACCCTTATCGTGCTCTTCACAGTGCTGCACCCCCTACATCTCTCCCCCCTTATCTGTCTACCACCCTACCCATGCTCTCCACAGTACTGCACCCCCGACATCTCTCCTCCCTCATCTCCGTCTACCACCCTACCCGTGCTCTCCGTTCAGCCAATGACTTACGACTTACTTCCACCATAATCCGAACCTCTCACTCCAAGATTTCTCCCAAGCTGCACCAGTTCTCTGGAATGTCCTACCCAAAGATATTAGGTTAAATCACAATATACACAGTTTCAGGTGCTCCCTAAAAACACATCTTTTTAGGGTGGCCTATCACATGCCCTGATCTAACCCCTCTCCATATATAGACCATTTATCATAATTTTCTGAACCTGATCCTCCAGCAATCTCTACACCGTCCCTATGCACCCAAAAGCACTACAAATATCAGCTGGTGACCGGCTCATTTTGTGTCACCCCTTTCCCCCTCATAGACTGTAAACTCTTGCGGGCAGGGCCCTCATTCCTCTTGTTGTTACGTCTGTTGCCATGTTATTTATGACTCTTTGTACATGAACCCCTGAACTGTAAAGCGCTGCAGAGTATGTTGGCGCTATATAAATAAAGATTACTAGTAGAAGGACCCGGCTTTGCACAGAGTATATTTCATCTATCTTAATTAATGTATGTGTTGGTCGTTAAAAGATATCAACAGTATCCCCATAACGGTGACCCCCACAGCCCCCCACGCCTTAACAGTGAGTTTCACAGCACCCAACTCCCTTGAGAGTGACCTACTCAGAGGTCTTCCCCCTTAACACTGACCTCCATAGGGGACCATCCCTTTATCGGTGACCTCCACTGTTCCCTACCCCCTTAACGGAGACCTCCACAGCACCTGTCCCTTTAACAGTGACGGCCACAGTACCCCGTTCCCTTAACAGTGACCTCCACAGCGGCCTGCCCCCTTAACAGTAACATCTACAGTGCCCGCCCCTTTAAACGGCTAGGGCAGGGCTAAAGCCCGCCCCTCAGAGCCGGTGACGTCACCAAAAACACAGCTGGGCGGAAGTTACCGCCCGGCAGTGTGTTATTGAAAACAAAAGAGCCCGTGCCCTGCGCGATCTAGCGCACGGCACTGGAGCGCATCGGAGCATGAGATGCTCCGATGCTAGGCTCAGGGGGGCTGCCGGGGTGAAAATAAGAGTATGTCCGGGTTCAGCTCTGAACCCGGACAACCCCTTTAACAGTGACCTGCCCCTTTAAGGCTAGGGCTACACGACGACATGTGTCAAGCGACATTTTGTCCCACCAATGTCGCACAACAATTTTTATAATGATAGGCTATGGCGTCGCACTGCGACAAGTGACATGCTGCGACTGCGATCCAAGATGGATTTTTCTGTGACTGTTGCATCACAGTCGCAGCATGTCGCAGTGCAACACCATAGACTATCATTATAAAAATTGTCACGCAACACATGTAGAAGTGTAGTTGTGCCCTATGTGTCATGCAACTTATTTTCATCCTGTAGCCCTAGCCTAAAGCTGACCTACAGCAGTGAAGAAAAATGGCTGGGTTGTTATGGAAACCTGGAGTAAAATTGTGTGTATGTGTAGACTAAGAGCCTGCAAGCTTCTAATGGCTGATAAGGGACATGGGGCCGTGTTATATGGCAGTTGGGATATAAAGAGAAAGACTTGCAGGCGTGTATTGGCTAATGCAGGTCATTTTTTTGGAATCTCTCAGGAACGGTACGTCCTAGCCTGCCGCCTTAACAGTAGCCTTTACTGGAGCGGGGCCGTGTCCTTTTGAACAGCTCACTCTAAGACAGCAGCACTGTACTGTTTGAGTGTGAGCTGCAGGGAGAAAGTTACCCTCTCTCCCACCTCTACAGCTGACAGAAGTTGATTTTTACCTTCATTTTTTCAATCCCTGTCGGTCCAGAAGTGGGCGTGCCCTAACCAGATCAGGGGCGTGGCTTAGTGGGACATGGGGGCAGGGTTTTAAGTCTTTTGAGGGTGGACATATAGTGGAAGGGGGCGTGTCTGGGCTCCTTCCTGCAAGAGAGACGCCCCTCTGGGCACCTTACTGGCTCATTTGCATACCAAATAAACTGGATTTTCAGAGGATAAAAACATCTGTTGCTGGAACAAAGGCACATCTGGAAATAAGGTACTAAGTGCTATTAGGCCATGGCTTTACTGCAATAGTGATTATCCTGGTGACAGGTTTTCTTTAAAGCTCTCCTACAGCAGTGAAGATAAATGGCTGGGTTGTTATGGAAACCTGAAGTAAAACTGTATGTGGAGACTGGAGGACCTGCGAGCTTCTATTGGCTAATGCATTTCTGGGAATCTCTCAGGAACGGTACGTCCTAGAGAGCTGAGACCTGGTCTAAAACCTTCCTGGACACCTGATGTACCTGTGTGCCAAATTTTGTGATGGTAAATGCGACGGAGCGGATTCCTTTAGCGGACATACACACACACACTCAGGTTTATATATTAGATTATTCTTGCGTTGCTACCCCGGCTTGTTTACCCGACGTCTCCTTGCCTGCCGCTGTGCTGGACCTCAAACTGTTTGACCATTCTCCTGCCTTTGCATCTCTGTACTTTTTGTCTCGCCTCAGGTTGTTTCAGACAATGCTATTGGATACCAGCTAGTACGACTACTTGACGTGTCCGCTCCACCTGCCAGAAGCTACCCAGTGGACACAAGATAGCTTCCATTCCACCTGCAGGGACCACTCAAGGTTATCTAGTTAGGTTCCCTATAGCGGGATCACTCTTATTAGGGCGGCTATTCCACTGTAGGGAGCAACCTGTAGTAAAAGGGGTTTTGAACCAGGTCTTATGGAAATAGACTAAGAAATACTGACCCTGATAATACGCGCTGCCTCCAACAAGACGCGGCTTCGCTCCATTCCCGATTTCTGACGCCATATTTTGAAAGCAGACTTGGCACTTTGAATGGCTTCATTGACTTCTTTTTCTCCAGAGCAAGCAAAAGTTGCAATGACCCGGCCTATAACAGAACACCAGATACGTGACTATAGTCCGTGGCCTGAATCCATGTCATGCAGACAGTATGTTAGCTCAAACTTTGAGATTTCCTTAATAGTTGCTACAGGATCACGGGACTTAAAAGGAAATTTGATGTAATTCTCAAAGCTCGAGCCCCATGCTATAAGATGCCAGGCTACCATCCCGTCCTCCAGAGTCCATGCTCTGTAGCCTTGCCTTCCATAGAACTCTTTCTGGTTATATCTGGGTGTATGTGGTTTTCGTAAAACTTTTGACATGTCCTAGACATATCAAAAGTTTTGATTGATGGGGGTCTGAGTGCTGAGACTCCCAATAATGGCTAGAACGGGAGAGAGAAACGTGCATATCACACGCTCTCTTCATAGTGGAGGATGAAATTAGGAAGTCTATGGTCCCGAGAGCGAGCGCAATATGTGAGCGCTTCTCTCTCCTCAATCTAGAGATCAGTGTTGGGGGGGGATCTCAGCACTGAGGACCCCACCGATCAGAACCTTCGATAGGTCTCTGTGATATATCAAAGTTTTTAGCAATGGGGGCGTTGCCATTACACCTAGAAGCTCTGCTCTCTCTGCAACTGCCGCGCCCTCTGCACATTGATTGACAGGGCCAGGCAGTGGAAACGTCATCACATCTGGTCCTGTCAATCAAAATGCAGAGGGCGTGGCTATAACACAGAGAGAGCAGAGCCTCTAGGTGTAACAGCAACACCCCCGTTGCTCTTAGAGTCTCATTTGTATATATTAAAACATCATATTTCTCAGCAGTGCAGACACATGTGAACATGGGACCAATACAGATGCCTTCAGCTGCCAACAGCACATGTAACAGGTCAGACAGTGTCATAGGTGCAGAACTGCTGACAGATGCCCTTCAAAGTAGTTCCCTGGGCCTAATAGTCTGTGAAAGACTCCATTAAACAATGACAGTATTGTAAAGAGGACATTGACTCGTTAGATAAACCACTGGACTTGTGCCACAAACCAGTACTGAAAGGAGACATGCTACTTTCACTCGGCTATGTTCTGTAAATCAGTAAGATAAGAACATTTCTCTCAATCTGAACATGGAGAGTTTGGATAAAGCATCTGGAAAAACTTGTTTGTTTCATATTAGAATAAGTTCAGCTTAAACACATATGGCCCGTCCCAAGCTGAAGGCTCTGGATTACATTAATTCTTTTCAAAAGGTCTGGCAGATATCCAGCCCATAAGCGATGGAACCAGAGGGGGGGAGGGGATGGAGCTTCTGCTTAGTTCCAGCGCTGCTTCTCAGTCTTACTTTCCTAATGCGAGAGTACAGGAAATAATAGTCCTTGAATCTTGCTTTCAATCTCAGAGGGTCAAGGAACATGAGGAACATCAGAGGTTCTTCTCCTCTTGGAAAGGGCTTGCAGAAGTTGGCTGTGTGACACATAATGCTGTTATTTGCTCTTGCTGGATTTACCACAAATCTTTAAAGGGGAATGGGGGTTATTGAACAGCACGGTTTTACGCCAGGGTTTGATCGCCCCTGTGCTCCCGGATGATGCGCTTGATTACTGGCAAGGAGCTTCCTCCGGCAGTCTGTGCACCTCAGCTGAAATCTACGCAAGTCTCTGACCGGATTACATTTAAATTGTGATTTTCTCCTGGAAACGGGCAGAAATCTTTGCCGTGAATTTGCCGGGGCCCAGTGACAGCGTAAAAACTATAAATAAATACAAAAAGGTCTTGCAACTTTTTTACAACAAAAAAATGAAATAAAATTCTTAGTAAGTGACCTCCTTGTGTATACAGCCTAATAGGCAGAAGGTCATCAAAGATGGGGTCCCCCTTATGAGGTTCTGGAGGCAGTTCCTATTGCAGATTTCTAACTAGTAAATGCACTTTTAATATTTTTTCCAGCTGTATGGAAATTAGTTTGTTCAAGTCAAGTAGCAGGGGTTTTACTCCTCCGAGTCAAGGTTTCCCTGCCCAAGGCCCACCCTCCGCACCTTGATTGACAGAGCCTGTGTGGGATCTGATGATACCTGGTGAGAAGATTCCCTATCTGAGAGAACATTGATGACCTATCCTGAGGAGAGGTCAAAAATATCAGACCTGTGGGGGTCCGACTCTTGGAACCTCCATTGATCAGCTGAGGAGTCGTCGGCGTTCAGGCGAGTGGTACTTCCTCTTGAAAACTATCTGCACATGGTCTGGCTCATCTCTCTTGCAGAGGCGGTGCAATGTAATGACAACTGAAGTAGTAGTAGTGCTCACTGACCCCCGCCAGTCTGATATTGAGGATAGGTCACCAATATAAATCCACTGCACAACCTCTTCACTATGGTTTAGCTCCATATGCAGGAGGAAAGTCACAGCGGGTGTGAGATCTTCAGACATTTGTTGCTCTTCAGTTTAGACTTTGATTTGACAAAAACCTTTGTAACGATTCACAAGTAGTAGGAATTAAGAAGTCTCATGATCCTGGTCACGTTGCTTACAGTCTGACATTTTTAAGACCTTTGTAGTTTGAAAATCATTAACGTAATTGAGAGATCTCAGCTTCGGACGGGCCGTCACTGTGTAAGCCCCAGAGGACTCCAAATAAAGCTGGGTAGAAAAGGTTTTGCCGGCTATCTTCTTATTTAGGCTTCGTGCATAAGACCGTATCCGTCTAGCAGTCTGCAAACTCTGGATCTACAAAACATGGATGCCGTCCATGTGCCATGCACATTATTTTGCACACCCACTCACTTCAGTTCATCCATGGACTGCATTCTGTGAACCGAAACAGGACCTCTTCAATAACTTGTAGGAGCAAAATACGGATGTGGACAACAGAACATGGATGATAGCCATATGCAGTACTGCAAATTGTAGAACATGTCCTCTTCTGGTCCATCAAATGCTATCCATAAAGCAACCAAAGTGAAAGGGTCCGCAAAAAAATGCAGATGGTAAACAGGCGGTGTCCACATTTTGTGGATCCATAGTTACGGTCGTGTGCACGAGGCCTAAGCAATCCTACTGGTGATTCAATTGAGCAAAAGCTTTTATTGCCATCTAGACGATTTCTCACATAAAAGGTCAAATACAATAGAAAAAAAACTAAGCCAGCACTGATCCTTTAACTCGGTGTTGCGAGACATCTGCAAACAAGACCTCTGGAGGACGGCCAGATTGCACAACACTGAATTCCACCAGTTTATATAAACTCCCACAGAACGAGGAGTTTGTGCTTTACATAAGCAGGACCTCTTAAAGCAGCAAGTAGGATATAAAGAAATGTGTAACGCCATATGCAACACAATGCAATCCTCACCGACTGAACCACCCATGGGCATGACGGCTGCTGTGTCCTAAACTCCCAAGGTGGCGAGGGTCCCATAATTTACCTCCTCGACTGCATCTTCTTCAGTGCCTGTCCACTGCAGAAGGGGACACAGCTGGAGGGGCAGTCAGGTGGGTAAATCACATGTCCCCCACCGCCATCTTGGGAGATACAGATACAACAATCGCATCCACGAGGCGTCAATGTGCATGATCTGGTAAGAAGCGAGGTGTTTTAGGGGTTGCCTATAGCTTTGCACATCAGTCTGTGGCATTTCTGGAATTTCACCAGAAGGTGGCTTCTTACTGACTAGAGTCTTATCAGGTCCTCCCAGGGTGCATATGAAAAGGGTTTACATGGAGAATACAAAAATAAGTATAAAAATGAGCTACCAGTGAGAAACTGGTGAGGGGGGAGGAGGCTGCAGATGGGGCTTACAGGGGACGGAGACAGGACATGAGGCCCTGGGATTACAGGCTGGAGGCTTTCATTCTTCACATCTAAGCATCAGGGTCCCTGAACACATGGAAACTAGGAAAAATAAAACGCCAGAAGAAACATTTGCAGATTGTTTTTTACTCATCTTTTTGTGGAGTATATTGCACACAGTGGAGGAGACTTACTACTGTAGTACTTCAGTTTTCAAGTGTAGAAAAGTCACACATTTTGTCAAATGTGGCAAGTAAGGGACAATTGTATAAAACAACGGTCTTAATAAGGCCCAGTGCTGGTGGTGGATCTGCCAACATTTTGAAGATGCGCCGGCCTCTCCAACTTCAGCAGGTCCACCACCGCTTCTAAATGTAAGCCAGCTTCCGAGCGGTCTCACATTTAGACCATTTCCTACCCCTAAATCAAGGATAGAAAATGGTAACTAAGACGGGTCATCCGCCCTGGTCCCTTTTAACACCACTTTTTTAGACCTGGAGTGAGCATGGAGAAGTCTCAGATTTATAGGCATATTTATGGTCAATAAATGACCCCCTAAATTTACTACTTTTTTATTTTAGCCCTCGCCATGTGGGTGGCAGAAGGCAGGCCAAAGATGTGACTTCATGGCCCGGCTCATATAATGTGTGTACTAGAAAACTAGGGCACATTACACCAGGCATCTACTCCAGCTCCTGCTCCAAGCAGAGTTCATATCTGGAGCACGGGTGGCCCGACATGCACCACAATTATAAAGGAGACAGAACCTCATAATAACTGTGGAGCATCTAACGCCAGAAAATCTCCCCCCTGTGTCTTACCATTAGGGATGAGCGAATCGACTTCGGAGGAAACATCCGAAGTCGATTTGCATAAAACTTCATTCTAATACTGTACGGAGCACCGATGAGCCGAAGTTATTGCTTTGTGAAGTCTCACGAGACTTTGTGTAATAACTTTATAAATTCATTTCTACTGTAAATAAAACATTTGCCAAACTCGGGTTCAGTTCCAAGTGGTACCTTGGAACCGAACCAGAGTTTGGGAAATGTTTTTTTACAGTACAAATTAAATTTATTAGGTTATTAAGAGAGGTCTAGTGAGACTTCACGAAGCAATAACTTCGGCTCATTAGAGCCAATACATTCTAATACTATACGGAGCTCAGAGGGGGTGCCAGGAGTCAGAACCACACCGATCTCATGGTAATGAGGAGGACAAGTCATCAATATGAAAAACTTGGACAACCCCTTTAAGAGCTAAGTGCAGTTTTTGAGCCAAAGCCAGAAGTGGATAAAGCGGGTGGGATGCTGTAGGGTGTGGGTCGTTATAAATATTTTGCTGCTGTTTTGTGGACATTACATACAGTATGGCACAGTGAAGTCGCCCCCGTGACGTACAGTCACTTACATACAGTATGGCACAGTGAAGTCGCCCCGTGACGTACAGTCACTTACATACAGTATAACACAGTGAAGTCGCCCCGTGACGTACAGTCACTTACATACAGTATAGCACAGTGAAGTCGCCCCGTGACGTACAGTCACTTACATACAGTATGGCACAGTGAAGTCGCCCCGTGACGTACAGTCGCTTACATACAGTATAGCACAGTGAAGTCGCCCCGTGACGTACAGTCGCTTACATACAGTATAGCACAGTGAAGTCGCCCCGTGACGTACACTCCCTTACATACAGTATAACACAGTGAAGTCGCCCCGTGACGTACAGTCACTTACATACAGTATAGCACAGTGAAGTCGCCCCGTGACGTACAGTCGCTTACATACAGTATAACACAGTGAAGTCGCCCAGTGACGTACAGTCGCTTACATACAGTATAACACAGTGAAGTCGCCCCGTGACGTACACTCCCTTACATACAGTATAACACAGTGAAGTCGCCCCGTGACGTACAGTCACTTACATACAGTATAACACAGTGAAGTCGCCCCGTGACGTACAGTCGCTTACATACAGTATAGCACAGTGAAGTCGCCCCGTGACGTACAGTCGCTTACATACAGTATAGCACAGTGAAGTCGCCCCGTGACGTACAGTCTCTTACATACAGTATAGCACAGTGAAGTCGCCCCGTGACGTACAGTCACTTACATACAGTATAACACAGTGAAGTCGCCCGTGAGGTACAGTCATTACATACAGTATAACACAGTGAAGTCGCCCCGTGACGTACAGTCGCTTACATACAGTATAACACAGTGAAGTCGCCCCGTGACGTACAGTCACTTACATACAGTATAACACAGTGAAGTCGCCCCGTGACGTACAGTCACTTACATACAGCATAACGCAGTGAAGTCGCCCCGTGACGTACAGTCACTTACATACAGTATAACACAGTGAAGTCGCCCCGTGACGTACAGTCGCTTACGTACAGTATAACACAGTGAAGTCGCCCCGTGACGTACACTCCCTTACATACAGTATAACACAGTGAAGTCGCCCGTGAGGTACAGTCACTTACATACAGTATAACACAGTGAAGTCGCCCCGTGACGTGCAGTCGCTTACATACAGTATAACACAGTGAAGTCGCCCCGTGACGTACACTCCCTTACATACAGTATAACACAGTGAAGTCGCCCCGTGACGTACAGTCACTTACATACAGTATAGCACAGTGAAGTCGCCCCGTGACGTACAGTCGCTTACATACAGTATAACACAGTGAAGTCGCCCAGTGACGTACAGTCGCTTACATACAGTATAACACAGTGAAGTCGCCCCGTGACGTACACTCCCTTACATACAGTATAACACAGTGAAGTCGCCCCGTGACGTACAGTCACTTACATACAGTATAACACAGTGAAGTCGCCCCGTGACGTACAGTCGCTTACATACAGTATAGCACAGTGAAGTCGCCCCGTGACGTACAGTCGCTTACATACAGTATAGCACAGTGAAGTCGCCCCGTGACGTACAGTCTCTTACATACAGTATAACACAGTGAAGTCGCCCCGTGACGTACAGTCACTTACATACAGTATAACACAGTGAAGTCGCCCGTGAGGTACAGTCATTACATACAGTATAACACAGTGAAGTCGCCCCGTGACGTACAGTCGCTTACATACAGTATAACACAGTGAAGTCGCCCCGTGACGTACAGTCACTTACATACAGTATAACACAGTGAAGTCGCCCCGTGACGTACACTCCCTTACATACAGTATAACACAGTGAAGTCGCCCGTGAGGTACAGTCACTTACATACAGTATAACACAGTGAAGTCGCCCCGTGACGTGCAGTCGCTTACATACAGTATAACACAGTGAAGTCGCCCCGTGACGTACAGTCGCTTACATACAGTATAACACAGTGAAGTCGCCCCGTGACGTACAGTCGCTTACATACAGTATAACACAGTGAAGTCGCCCCGTGACGTACAGTCGCTTACATACAGTATAACACAGTGAAGTCGCCCGTGAGGTACAGTCATTACATACAGTATAACACAGTGAAGTCGCCCCGTGACGTACAGTCGCTTACATACAGTATAACACAGTGAAGTCGCCCCGTGACGTACAGTCGCTTACATACAGTATAACACAGTGAAGTCGCCCCGTGACGTACAGTCACTTACATACAGTATAACACAGTGAAGTCGCCCCGTGACGTACACAGTCGCTTACATACAGTATAACACAGTGAAGTCGCCCCGTGACGTACACAGTCGCTTACATACAGTATAACACAGTGAAGTCGCCCCGTGACGTACAGTCACTTACATACAGTATAACAGTGAAGTCGCCCCGTGACGTACAGTCACTTACATACAGTATAACACAGTGAAGTCGCCCCGTGACGTACAGTCGCTTACATACAGTATAACACAGTGAAGTCGCCCCGTGACGTACAGTCACTTACATACAGTATAACACAGTGAAGTCGCCCCGTACAGTCATTACATACAGTATAACACAGTGAAGTCGCCCCGTGACGTACACAGTCGCTTACATACAGTATAACACAGTGAAGTCGCCCCGTGACGTACACAGTCGCTTACATACAGTATAACACAGTGAAGTCGCCCCGTGACGTACAGTCGCTTACATACGGTATAACAGTGAAGTCGTGCTGTGACGTACAGTCACTTACATACAGTATAACACAGTGAAGTCGTGCTGTGACGTACAGTCCCTTACATACAGTATAACAGTGAAGTCGCCCCGTGACATACACTCACTTACATACAGTATAACACAGTGAAGTCGCCCCGTGACGTACAGTCGCTTACATACAGTATAACACAGTGAAGTCGCCCCGTGACATACACTCACTTACATACAGTATGATACACTGAAGTAGATGAAGATGAATAATAAACAGCCATAGTCACTTACCTGTGGATGGTTCATACGCTTGTTCTTGTCCCACCGAGTCCACAGGCTGCACTCTACCCCCTGCCCGGTAATTGAGGGGCTGGGAGTTCTGGAAAACCCCGGTGCTGAGAGAACGGCTCATGGTTTGTCGTAGTTTTGGGATCAGAAAGCGAATGATAGGAGCAGCTCGGAGAAGTTTCATTCAGTGGCCTACAGGATGGACAAGAGGGCAACAAATGATCTTTTATATATGCAAGAGACGTCCATGCAGATATCACATACTGAATAGTAAAACCATGTTGTACAGAAGGTGCTGCCCGGCCAGTTACAATACAATGATCGGCGCAGTCTAATTACTGCGGATGGCCGAGCAGTACTCAGTCTTCACAAGCTCCATGCGACCACCCCGTATGGTCGTACCCTTAAACTTGTAGCTTCTGCTTCCAATCTCAAGGGCGGTTGGGAGTGGATCCAAGTCTGAGTCTTCAGTGCGTTACATTCCAGGAATAAATCGGCATAGCAGACGCACAGAGCAGGCGCTCTCACCTCAGTCAGTGGCATCTATCATGTAGACGCTCAGCACAACCTCAGGCACAAGCCCAGGTTTTAGAAATCTGTCCTGTCGCTGCACTTTGTGAACTGACACCAAGAAGAGACACATCCCTTATATCTACAGGTGACCGAGAGGGGTAAACCCCGGCCGCCCGGGGAGGCTTCTAAGATTGTAAGCCTTGCAGCCCGGTCCCCCACAGGCAAGGAATCTCCGAACAGACCTCAGTTATTTCTATCTGCAGAGCATTACATCTGCTCACCAGCCTGCAGTGCAATATCCTGCGTGTCCATCATCTGACCACCCGGCAGAACATCACACATGTTTGAGGAGCGGTCGCCCATCCTGCTGAGTGTTCCTCCTTCATGCATATTAACTGACCACCCTGCAGAGCATTGCGCCTGCTCACATATCAGCTAAGCATGTCGCAGAGCATCACTTTATAGAGCCACACCACGTTTTCTATTTCTCCTCTAATTGCCAGGGCACAGAAACAGGTACCGGATTCCTCGCCACATTAGGCTACTTTCACACTTGCATTCGGGGTTCCACTTGTGAGTTTCGTTTAAAGGCTCTCACAACCGTCCAGCCCTAATGCATTCTGAGTGGATGCGGATCCGCTCAGAATGCCTCAGTCTGGCGCCGTCTGTCCTCTGCTCAGCAGGCGGACACCCGTACGCTGCTTGCGTTACAATGTAAGTCAATGGGGACGGATCTGTTTGAAGGTGACACACTATGGCTCAATTTCAAACGGATCCGTCCCCCATTGTCTTTCAATGTAAAGTCTGGACGGATCCGTCTAAAATAACTTTCACACTTAGAATTTTTTCTTAAATATAATGCAGACGGATCCGTTCTGAACGGATCCCATCGTCTGCATTATAGGAGCGGATCCGTCTGTGCAGACACCAGATGGATCCGCTCCGAACGCAAGTGTGAAAGTAGCCTAAGACGTAGGTTTTACCCTGGGTTCACACCTGAGCGTTTCTGAGACGCGCGTTTTACACGCGTATTTGTCGCGCGTTTTTATGCACGTTTTTTGCAATAGTAAATGCGCGTTTGACGCGCGTTTGTGTGATTGACTGCAGTGTTGTCCAATGAGTCTATGGCCATAACGCGCGACAAACGCCCCAAAAAAAGCTCAAGAACTTGTTTATACCTCCTCTCAGGGGGGGGGCAGGCGACTATCAACCTCCTCTCAGGGGGGCAGGCGACCATCAACCTCCTCTCAGGGGGGGCAGGCGACCATCAACCTCCTCTCAGGGGGGGCAGGCGACCATCAACCTCCTCTCAGGGGGGGCAGGCGACCATCAACCTCCTCTCAGGGGGGAAGGCGACCATCAACCTCCTCTCAGGGGGGCAGGCTGCGGGCACAAGCTAAGAAATAGTTATTACTGGAAGATCCCTGTAAATAGTCGGCAGACTGAGGACACGGAGGAGCTGGCTCCTGACACCAGAGGGGATCCGGCACACAGACAGCCGGGATGTCACCTATAGAGCGGCCAGATCCACGTCCTGACAACCGCCTGCCCATCCATAGCTCTGCGCTCCTGCAGCAATGCCTGCCGCTACACACACTGATATCGTAGACACACAGACGATGAGGAGAGCGCGGCTTACTGTGACGTCACTGCTGTCCGCGGACCTGCGGCTGTCTCCTGATCCGAGGCTGTTACTACTGCGGTCCCAGGCGCGTCCTGCTCCTCTTCTGTCAGGGGCGGAGGAGACCAAAGTCCTCCAGCTCCTCCTCCTGCTCCGCCTCATCTAGCCCCGCCTCCTCTAGCCCCGCCTCCAGCTCCTCCTCCACTACAGATGCGTGTGAACCAGAACGAGGAAGGAGCAGCGGTTTTGTCATGTTCCATTTTAGTTCTTTTTATTTATTTTTTACAGGGTGAAATACTTTGAACTCGTTTTACCAGTGAAAAACTGCAAGGTGTGACCCCGGCCTCAGGCGATGTCCGCCCTGGAGCGCGCGCTGCGGCTCTGCACATTCACAAGGTGGTTTCTTATTCACATCATTTGTATTATTATTATTATTTTTAAGAATTTTGAGGCGACCTCCTCACCAGTGACAGAAGACGTCGCCGTGAGCCGCGCTGAGCGGAAATCCCCTGAAAGCACAAAAGATGGGCACAAAAAGTGTGGTCTAAAGGGTTAAATCACTTGACCCCGCTCTGCCGACAGGGGAAAATAATCAGTGACGTCAACACAGACTTCCTGCGGACCCCTCTCCGCTCTGTTAGTTTTCCGCCTATATGGCTTTTTGAGGGCTTGTTTTTTGCGGGACAAGTTGCAGTTTTTAATGGCGCCATTTTGGGGTACACATAACTTTCTGATTAACTTTTATTAACTCTTTCTGGGAGAGAGATGGGAAAAGCAGCCATACTGACACTGCGTTTTTACGTTATACATTTGACGGCGTTCATTTTTTGTTATAAACAACATGATATCTTTATTCTCTGGGTCAGTACGATTACAGTGATACCAAATACATATAGTTTTTTATTTATTTTACTACATTTTTTGCAATTCACACCATGAAGACATCATCCACGTAGCGCAAAAACAACTTAATGTGAATAAGGCGGGGGTTAATTGTAGAAAAAACAAACTTGCCCTCAAAGCGATTCAGCTATATATTGGCGAATGTACCTGAGACCGGAGTCCCCATCGCTGCTGGCCAAATGGAAACATAGAAGGGTCCATTCACACGTCCGCAATTTGCAGACCAATTCACTTTCAATGGGGCTGGAAGGATGCGAATCCGCATTTCCGTTATCAGCATCCATTTTTTTGGGATCCGCAATTCCATTCCTGAAAAAAAATAGAACATGTCCTATTCTGGTTCCCCAATTGTGGACCAGAAAAGGCATTTTATTTCATAGTGTCTGTGATGTGCGGTCCGCAAAACACTTACGGACGTGTCAATGGACCCTTATTTGTAAGTACAAACCCTAGGGCTTCCTCCACAAACTTGCAATAGGTGACACGTTCATCGCGTGTGGTATATGTGTATAGAGACTCTCCACGTCTAGTGAGACCAGGCGCCAACTCTCCTGCCACGGAAAATCCTTTAGCGCAAGAAGGGAGTGGTTGGTGTCCGATTTCTGCAATAAAGGACGTAATAACCAGTCTCGGTATTTGGACAAAGATTCCGTCCCCGACCCAATCCCCGCCACGCTACAAATTCCATTCTGCACCTTGGGAGTTTTCATCCACGTTGCGTGAAGAAACCCGTACCGTACGGACAATTCATTAGACTCACCGATGAGGGTCGTGAATTAAAAGATAGGCTACCCCGAAAGAGATCTAGAGGAAGCAATGCCCAAAGCACGGGATTTCAGGCAACAGGGTTTATCGTCTAGAAAACACAAGGGAGGCAGTGATGGGCAGTTCACCAGCGAACACATGCGGGTTGCCATCTTTAGTAAGGTAGACTCACCCGTCCGGCGATGCACAGGTAAGCCCTTACCTGTGTCGGAAGCCGGTCTGAAATCAAATGCAGGCAGTTCCGAGAACCGCCCGATGAAGGCTCCCGGCGGCTGTTCTCACGGTACCAAACATGCGCGATTTTTCTCACGCGCGTGCAAAACGCATTACAATGTTTTGCACTCACGCGGAAAAATCGCGTGTGTTCCCACAACGCACCCGCCTCTTATCCGGGCCAAAAATATGACGCCCGTGTGAAAGAGGATGTATTGGTCAGCAGCCGTTTAGCTGAAGACAAGGCAATGAATTGGTTAACCAGCAGAAGACCCATAGGTAACTGCAAATGTGGCAATTGTTCCTTCTGTAGCTACAACCTCCAGAAAAAGTTTCTTACCATTGGAGGCATTGATCATAAGGTAACCCAGATAACCGAGTTATGTTGTCTACGCGGTCACATGTCGATGCGGTACGTTTTATATTGGAAAAACTATAAGGCCTCTGTTTGAGAGATTTAGGGAACATCTGAATTCAGTAGGAAGAAGGGCAGCAGCGCGAAACGTCCGTCGCTACTTCGGCGCTGGTGTCCGCCCCAGCCCTTACTTTGTGTCCATGTGTGTTGGATGAATAAAGAAGCATTTTAACTGCCGTGGTGAGCGCCGCCTGCCATTTCTCGTACCTGCAATCAAGTGACATACTGATTTATTCTCCCGAGATGGAGAGTCATCAGGATCATTTGAGACAAGTCTTGCTGATCCTCCAGGAGAATAAGTTTTATGCCAAGATAGAAAAATGTGTGTTTGCTGTTCAAGGGGTTCCTTTTCTGGGTTACCTGCTTTCCGCTTCGGGCTTTCGAAAAAGTCTGTGCGGTTTTGGAATGGGATCTTCCCCGAGAATCAGAAAGCGCTTATGAGGTTTTTGGGGTTTACCAATTACTACAGACAATGTATCTTGAATTATTCCACTGTTGTCAAACCTCTGACTGACATGAGTAAGAAAGGGGTGGATTTCTCTGTCGGGTCGGAAGAGGCGTTACATGCTTTTTCCACTATAAAGAAATGTTTTTCTTCTGCTCCCATTTTGGTGCAGCTTGATGTGTCTGAGCCATTTATTGTTGAGGTGGATGCATCAGAAGGGGGAGTTGGTGCAGTTCTGTTGCAGGGTCCTTCTCCTGGCAAATGGCGCCCTTGTGCTTTTTTTTTTTCAAAAAAACTCTTCTGCCGAGAGAAATTATGATGTTGGCAATAGAGAGTTTCTGGCCATCAAGTTGGCCTTTGAGGAATGGCGTCATTGGTTAGAAGGAGTGATTCATCCCATTACTGTATTTAGCGATCATAAAAATCTGGCCTACCTGGAGTCGGCTAAGCGTTTGAAGCCAAGGCAGGCCAGATGGTCTTTGTTTTCTTTAATTTCATTGTCACTTTTTCGCCCTGGGGTCAAGAATGTCAAGGCATATACCTTGTCACGTAGCTTCCCGGGGGGTGGTCCGATTTTGGCTGATGGGGTGGTTGTATCCGCTCTCTATCCGGAGGTGTTGGAAGTTCAGGGAGAGGCAACTGATTCCTGTCCCCCAGGGAGGTTGTCTGTTCCTTCTGATCTTCGTCACAAGGTGTTTAACCCCTTAAGGACCAGGCTCATTTTCACCTTAAGGACCAGGCCATTTTTTGCAAATCTGACCAGTGTCACTTTAAGTGCTCATAACTTTAAAACGCTTCGACTTACCCAGGCCGTTCTGAGATTGTTTTTTCGTCACATATTGTACTTCATGACACTGCTAAAATTGGGTCAAAAAAGTTATTTTTTTTGCATAAAAAAATAAATTTTTTACCAAAAATTTTGAAAAATTAGCAAATTTCAAAGTTTCAGTTTCTCTACTTCTGTAATACATAGTAATACCCCCAAAAATTGTGATGACTTTACATTCCCCATATGTCTACTTCATGTTTGTAGCATTTTGGGAATGATATTTTATTTTTTGGGGATGTTACAAGGCGTAGAAGTTTAGAAGCAAATTTTGAAATTTTTGAGAAATCTTCAAAATCCCACTTTTTATGGACCAGTTCAGGTTTGAAGTCATATTGTGATAGTGATGTCCGGATCATGAACGAATCGTTCTTTTGAACCGATTCAGTTCACTGATCCGGAAGAGTCGGTTCCTCTGACTGAGCCGATCCGAATGAAACGGCTCAGTCAGATCAGCACAGAGGCAGCAGCAGGCAGTGAAATAGGAGCCGGCAGTGGACGCTAGCCCCGCCCCTCCCCGCCCTCCAACCAATCAGAGGCCGCAGCACTGCCTACCAGCACAGGGGGAGTCGCAGGGACTCAGAGAATCGGCTGAGTCTATTAGTTAAAAGAATCGAATGAGTCAGAGACTGTGTCACCGAGTCCCTGCCAGACTCCCTGCTCTGCGGCTCCCTGTAAGTCCGTAAGTCAGTCCGTCAGTCCGTCCGTCGGGGGGGGGGGGGGGGCAGGCATTGATCTAGCATGTAGCAGAGCTGTGTGTGTACAGGGTGCATGCAGCAGTGTAGCATCATGCGATATGCACCCTGTACACACACAGCTCTGCTACATGCTGTAGCAGAGCAGGAAGTTTGGTAGGGACTCGGTGACACGATTCTTTTAACACTCTCAGACAATTATCACAGTCTGCTCCACTGCAGCAGAGCTGTGTTTGCCAGGAGCGAGTCCCTCCTGACCTTCGGTTCACTTGAGAGCCGACTCAGCAAGTGAACCGAAGATTCGATGAGCTGAGCATGCGCATTGATCTTCAGTTCACTTGCCTCTGCCGGCTCATGAAGTGAACCGAAGATCCGATTCATGAATCGGTTCATTTGAATGAGCTGATTCAAATGAACCGATTCAGCTCAAAGATCCGAACTTCCCATCACTATATTGTGAGGCTTAGATAATAGAAACCTCCCAAAAATGACCCCATTCTAGAAACTACACCCCTCAAGGTATTCAAAACTGTTTTTTCAAACTTTATTAACCCTTTAGGTCTTCCACAAGAGTTAATGGCAGATGGAGAAACAATTTTGAAATTTCTATTTTTTGGAAAATTTTCCAATATAATCAATTTTTTCCAGGAGTAAAACAAGGGTTAACTGCCAAACAACACTCAAAATGGGTTGCCCTGATTCTGTAGTTTGCAAAAACACCCCATATGTGGTCGTAAACTACTGTTTGGCCAAACGGGAGGACATAGAAGGAGGGGAACACCATATGGGTTTTGGAAGGCAGATTTTGCAGGACTGGTTTTGTTTATACCATGTCCCATTTGAAGCCCCCTGTTGCACCCCTAGAATAGAAATTTCAAAAAAGTGACTCCATCTAAGAAAGTACACCCCTCAAGGTATTCAAAACTGGGTTTACAAACTTTGTTAACCCTTTAGGTGTTCCACAAGAGTTAATGGCAGATGAAGAAACAATTTTGAAATTTCTATTTTTTGGAAAATTTTCCAATATAATCAATTTTTTCCAGGAGTAAAACAAGGGTTAACTGCCAAACAACACTCAAAATGGGTTTCCCTGATTCTGTAGTTTGCAAAAACACCCCATATGTGGTCGTAAACTACTGTTTGGCCGAACGGGAGCACATAGAAGGAGGGGAACACCATATGGGTTTTGGAAGGCAGATTTTGCAGGACTGGTTTTGTTTATACCATGTCCCATTTGAAGCCCCCTGTTGCACCCCTAGAATAGAAATTTCAAAAAAGTGACTCCATCTAAGAAAGTACACCCCTCAAGGTATTCAAAACTGGGTTTACAAACTTTGTTAACCCTTTAGGTGTTCCACAAGAGTTAATGGCAGATGGAGAAACAATTTTGAAATTTCTATTTTTTGGAAAATTTTCCAATATAATCAATTTTTTCCAGGAGTAAAACAAGGGTTAACTGCCAAACAACACTCAAAATGGGTTTCCCTGATTCTGTAGTTTGCAAAAACACCCCATATGTGGTCGTAAACTACTGTTTGGCCGAACGGGAGCACATAGAAGAAGGGGAACGTCATATGGGTTTTGGAAGGCAGATTTTGCAGGACTGGTTTTGTTTATACCATGTCCCATTTGAAGCCCCCTGTTGCACCCCTAGAATATAAATTTCAAAAAAGTGACTCCATCTAAGAAAGTACACCCCTCAAGGTATTCAAAACTGGGTTTACAAACTTTGTTAACCCTTTAGGTGTTCCACAAGAGTTAATGTCAGATGGAGAAACAATTTTGAAATTTCTATTTTTTGGAAAATTTTCCAATATAATCAGTTTTTTCCAGGAGTAAAACAAGGGTTAACTGCCAAACAACACTCAAAATGGTTTGCCCTGATTCTGTAGTTTGCAGAAACACCCCATATATGGTTGTAAACTACTATTTGGCTAAACGGCAGGACATAGAAGAAGGGGAACGTCATATGGTTTTTGGAAGGCAGATTTTGCTGGACTGGTTTATTTACACCATGTACCCTTTCAAGCCCCCTGATGCCCCCCTAGAGTAGAAACTCCATAAAAGTGACCCCATCTAGGAAACTACGGGATAAGGTGGTTGTTGTTTTGGGACTATTTTAGGGGTAAATATGATTTTTGGTTGCTCTATATTACTCTTTTTTGAGGCAATGTAACAAAAAAATTAAATTCTAAAATTGTTTCTACATTCGCTATTTAGTTTTGTGGAACACCTAAAGGGTTAACATAGTTTGTAAAGTAACTTTTGAATACCTTGAGGGGTGTAGTTTCTTAGATGGGGTCACTTTTTTGGAGTTTCTAGTCTAGGCTACATCAGGGGGGGCTTCTAATGGGACATGGTGTAAAAAAAAAAACTGTCCATCAAAATCTGCCTTCCAGAAACCGTATGGAGTTCCCTTCGTTCTATGCCCTGCCGTGCGGCTATATAGCCATTTACGACCACATATGGGGTGTTTCTGCAAACTACAGAATTGGGGCAATAAATGTTTAGTTTTGTTTGGCTGTTAACCCTTGCTTTATTACCGGCAAAATGGATTTAAATTTAAATTTTGCCCAAAAATAGGTGTTTTGGCACCGTTTTTATTTTATATTTTTAACACCGTTCATCCGAGGCGTTTGGTAAAAAGTTATTTTTATAGCGACGACTTTTACGCACGCGACGATGCCCAATATGTATGGCTCTCAGACTTTGGAGACTAAGCAGGCATCCTAAAACTGCGGCCCTCCAGATGTTGTAAAACTACAATTCCCACCATGCCCTGATGATGGCTGTAGGTTGTCTGGGCATGCTGGGAGTTATGGTTTTACAACATCTGGAGGGCCGCAGTTTGAGGATGCCTGCTCTAAAACTAATATTTTTTGGGGAAAGAAAAATTGTTTTCGTGTCTCCAAAGTCTGAGAGCCATAGTGTTTTATGTTCTCTAGTGAACTGTTGGGGATTATAAAAATTTAGTACTCCATGGAAGTGTGATACTCCCTGAAGCAATCGATAACGCAGAGGCCCGGATGATCGGGGCACGTGTCACATTGAGTGGTGGTGTCCTTCCGTATCCCCCTCTTGTGACACACTCTGCATCTTTTTTGGGTTCGTCCCTTCTTTCCATTATGGGGGACCACACCTGGAAAGTGTTGGCCAGGGACGATCCGGGCGCCTCCAGTTCCCGAGGTACTCCGGCCTGCTCTTTCCCGGTCCGAAAAGATCAGGTCCTTGAGGACTGCCTCATAGAATTGGAGGAATGTCCCTGTGCTGCCAGCGCTTCGGGATAGTACAAAAGAGTTGTACATGGCAACCTGCACCAAGTATACCGCAACTTTTTTGTACCATGCCCGGGTTTTGCGCATGGCGTTATATGGCGTGAGGACTTGATCAGAGAGATCAACTCCTCCCATATACCGATTGTAGTCGACGATACAATCGGGCTTGAGGACCGTTGCCGCGGTACCTCGCACAGGGACTGGGGTGGTGCTGTTACCGTGGATTGTGGACAGCATAAGGACATCCCTCTTGTCCTTATACCTGACCAGCAACAGGTTTCCACTGGTAAGTGCACGGGTCTCACCCCTGGGGATAGGTACCTGGAGGGGGTAGGCAGGGAGGCCGCGTTGATTTTTCCGCACGGTCCCACAAGCGAACGTGGATCTGGCGGCAAGGGACCTGAACAAGGGAATGCTGGTATAAAAGTTATCCACGTACAAGTGGTAACCACTATCCAGCAGTGGGTACATAAGGTCCCACACGAGTTTCCCGCTAACACCCAGAGTGGGGGGACATTCTGGGGGTTGAATACGGGAATCTCGCCCCTCGTACACACGAAATTTGTAAGTGTACCCTGAGGTACTCTCACAAATTTTGTATAGCTTCACGCCATACCTCGCCCGCTTTGTGGGAATGTATTGGCGGAAACTGAGTCTCCCCTTGAACGCAACGAGAGACTCATCAACCGCGACCTCCCTTCCAGGTACGTAGGCCTGCTGAAATGTGGCCCCAAAGTGATCGATGACCGGCCGTATCTTATACAGCCGGTCATAGGCAGGATCACCTCGGGGTGGACATGCTGCATTATCGGAATAATGCAGACATTTCCGGATGGCCTCAAACCGGTGACGTGTCATGACCATACTGTACAGTGGGGTCTGGTACAGGACGTCCCCACTCCAGTATTGCCTGACACTGGGTTTTTGGACTAGACCCATATGCAGCACAAGGCCCCAAAATGTCCTCATTTCGGCTGCACTGACCGGCGTCCAGCCACCGGGTCTAGCCAAAACTGAGCCTGGGTTTTGAGCGACGAACTGTTGGGCGTACAGATTCGTCTGCTCCACCATCAAATTCACCAGTGGGTTACTGAAAAAAAAACTAAAAAAGTCTATTTCAGTAAACCCCACTGTGGGAATCTGGATTCCAGGATTGCCAGCGAAATCCGGAATCTCAGGCTCAAAGTCCACTGGGGGACACCAGCTAAGTTCATCGGCAGGGGGCTCCGGTGGACTTATTTGGTGGGCCGGGAAACCAGTACGAACCCCAGGGCGGCTCGTACTAGGGTGGGCCACAGGATCCCTAGCATGTGCGGCCCCTGGCTCCGCCTGGCGGCGTCTCCGCCGCCTTGGTGGCTCATCGTCATCCGATGATGATGAGGAGGATGCGGATGATAAAAGGAATGTGGGGTCATCCTCATCCTCACTGGGGCTCTCGGAGTCGGAGGCAATCTGGGCGTATGCCTCCTCGGCCGAGAACACCCGGCGGGCCATGGGTGTGTGTGCGTGTAGGTGTGCGTGTGTGGCAAACTTTATTATATGTGCGTGTGTGTGGGGGCAACGGGTGTTCGCGTACTAGAAAAGGCAAGAAAAAAAGGGCAAGTGATAGGAAAAAAAAAAGTTAAAACTTGCTAATCAGCGGTACAACACTGATCAGCAGTGGGGCGGGCGATGCGCTAACAGTGGACGGACGCTAAAAAGTGCCGGCCAGTCAGCGCACGCAGAAAAAAAAAAGTGGTGGTGAGGGGGGGGGGGGGCTGGTGGTGGTGGGGGGGGAGCTGGTGGGGGGGGGGGGCAAGTGGCAGGGGGGGTCGGGGTTAGGGTTAGATGGATAGATGGAAGTTTGGAATAAAAGTACTTTTTTTTTTTTTTTTTTCCTAACTTACTTTTCCCTTCTTTCCCTGCCTAACGGTGCCTCTCCCTCACTGACCCTAACCTACCTGGGTGGCGATGGGTGCAGGAGGGTGATGGATGGCGATTAGGGGGACACAGGAGCTGGTGCTGGACGATGCTGCCGGGTACTCGTGCAGAACAGGAAGAGGAGGGGAGAGAGGAGCGCAGGAAGTTTGAATCTCGCGCCTCTCTCCCCTGCACCAATCAGCACCCTGGACAGCAGTGTTCAGCACCAGGGCCAGCACCGCCTCCTCAAATCCTCGGACTGCGATTGGTGGTGTAAAATTACGCTACGATCGCAGTCTTTTTCCGGTTCATCGGGTCACAGGACACCCGAATGGACCGGAAACGCAGAAAACCGCAGGTCTGAATTGACCTGCGGTTTTCTGCGATCGCCGATACGGGGGGGTCCAATGAACCCCCCCAGCGTTGTTACGGGATGCCGGCTGAATGATTTCAGCCGAAATCCTGTTCCGATTAACCCCCGCGGCGCCGGAATTACATTTTTAAGTCAGGACGTACCGGTACGTCCTCGGTCCTTAAGGACTCGGGAAATAGGGCGTACCGGTACGTCCTATGTCCTTAAGGGGTTAAGGAACATCATGATACTGTCCTTGCTGGACACCCTGGAAGCAGATCCACTGTTGATCTTATTTTTATGAGATTCATGACCGAGTTTACATAAGTGTGTTGAGGGCTATGTGGCAGCTTGTGAGACCTGTGCACGTGCCAAGGTGACTTATACTCGGCCCTCAGGATCTCTTCTTCCTTTGTCCATCCCATCCTGTCCCTGGACGCACTTGTCCATGGACTTTATCACCGATTTGCCCAGTTCTTCGGGAATGACGGTGATTTTGGTAGTGGTCGACCACTTCAGTAAGATGGCACACTTTATTCCATTTTCTGGTTTACCCAATGGCAAAACTCTGGCTCTGACATTTGTTGATAAAATTGTGAAATTACACGGCATTCCCTCTGATGTGGTGTCTGATAGAGGGACTCAATTTGTGTCCAGATTCTGGAAGGCTTTCTGAACTCACCTGGGGATTCGTTTGTCCTTCTCTTCAGCTTTTCACCCTCAGTCGAACGGACAAACTGAACGCATTAACCATAATCTGGAGACATATTTGAGGTGTTTTGTCTCTGAGAATCAGGAGGAGTTTTGTCTTTGGCTGAATTTGCTTTGAATAACCATTGTCAGGAGTCCACTGATAGTTGCTCTGGTATACCTGATAAGGAGAGATTTGCTTCATTCTTGTCATCTATCTTGCAGAAAATTCAAATCAATTTTAAAAAGATGGGCGATGGGTATAAACGTATGGCTGACAAGAAACGTGTGTCTGGTCCGGACCTGAATGTGGGTGAAGGTGCCGTCCTGGAAGATAGGTCCAAGATTTATTGTTCCATACAAGATCTCTGCTATTATTAATCCGGTTTCTTTTCACCTTGAACTTCCGCAGGCTTGGAAGATTCATAATGTCTTCCATAAATCTATGTTAAAGAGTTATGTGGAACCTGCTGTACCATCTTCCTTGCCACCTTCACCTGTCATGGTTGACGGGAATCTGGAGTTTCAAATTTACAGAGTTGTGTCCTTCGGGGTTCCCTTCAATACCTCGTTCATTGGAAGGGTTACGGTCTGGAGGAGAGAATATGGGTCCCGGCGACTGATGTGAATGCCAGTCGGCTTCTGAAGGCCTTTCACAGAGCCTACCCTGATAAAGTTGGTCCTGGGTGCCTGGAGGTCACCCGTAGAAGGGGGGTACTGTCACCGCCGGCCTTGGGAGAGATCTTAGAAGTTCAAATAGACGGAAGACTCTGGAGTCTATCTGACAGATCTCTTTTGTTTTCATTGTTGCCGACAGGTTTCCCCCCTTTCTCAGATGCTGCTGATTATCAGTCAGGTGTCTCTTTATATGTTCCGCCTCTCACTTGTTTCCCTGCGGCTGATAGTTATTCTGTGGAGTGCTCTGCTTGTGTGGTGGGTCTCCTGTTCCAGTTGCTTCTCAAGCTAAGTACTTTTCCATTTTCCTATTGTGTCTGTTCTGACTAGGCCTCAGGGAGACACTAGTTTCTTCAGTTTGGAAGGAGCAGGTTGCCTCTTTCCCTGTTCCCTAAGCTGATGGTTTGGTGCAGTGTTTCAGCAGTCTCAGGTTCCTGTGTATGTGCATTTCTACCTTTGAGATTTGCACATGTTGTTAGCAGCTTAGGGAGAGAATCAGGGATTGCTAGGAGGTGACCTCTTTGTTCCCTAGGTTTGGGGCCTAGTCTGTAGTTTTGTTGTGGTTCCCTTTGGTTGTCTTTCCTTCCCTGTACTACCCATGACAGGCACACAACAGGCTTCAGAGTGGAAGGAGCACCATATGGCTTTTGGAGAGCGGATTTATCTGGAATGGTAATTGGGAGGTATGTCGCATATGAAAAATAGAATCATAGAATGTGTCGGCAGATAAGAACCATTTGGCCCATCTAGTCTGCCCAATATACTGAATACTGTGAATAGCCCCTGGCTCTATCTTATATGAAGGATGGCCTTATGCCCATCCCATGCATGCTTAAACTCCTCCACTGTATTTGCAGCCACTACTCTCTCAGTAAAGTAATATTTCCTGATATTACTTTTAAACCTTTGCCCCTCTAATTTAAAACTATGTCCTCTTGTAGCAGTTTTTCTTCTTTTAAATATTCTCTCCTCTTTTACCTTGTGGATTCCCTTTATGTATTTAAAAGTTTCTATCATATCCCCTCTGTCTCATCTTTCTTCCAAGCTATACATGTTAAGGTCCTTTAATCTTTCCTGGTAAGTTTTATCCTGCAATCCATGTACCCCACTAGTAACAAGACCTTGGTCTGAATATACTCCATTGACTACAACCCTCTGTTGTCTGTCCCTCAGCCACTGCCTAATCCATTTAACAATATGGGAGTCCAAGCCCAAAGACTGCAATTTATTAATAAGCCTTCTATGTGGGACAGTATTAAAAGCCTTACTAAAGTCTAGATAAGCAATGTCTACTGCACCTCCGCCATCTAATATTTTCATCACCCAATCAAAAAAATCAATAAGATTAGTTTGACATGATCTCCCTGAAGTAAACCCATGCTGTTTTGCATCTTTTAATCCATGGGATTTTAGATGTTCTACAATCCTGTCCTTAAGTATGGTTTCCATTAATTTCCCCACTATTGATGTCAGGCTTACTGGTCTATAGTTGCCCGATTCCTCCCTACAACCTTTCTTGTGAATGGGCACAACATTTGCTAATTTCCATTCTTTTGGGACGACTCCTGTTGCCAGTGATTGGTTAAATAAATCTGTTAATGGTTTTGCTAGTTCACCGCTAAGCTCTTTTAATAGCTTTGGGTGTATCCCATCAGGCCCTGTGACTTATTTGTATTAATTTTAGACTGCTGACTTAGAACCTCTTCCTCTGTAAAGACACAGGCATCAAAAGATTTATTAGTCTTCCTCCCTAACTGAGGTCCTTTTCCTTCATTTTCCTTTGTAAAAACTGAACAGAAGTACTCATTGAGGCAGTCAGCTAGTTCTTTATCTTCTTCCAAATACCTTCCTTCTTTAGTTTTTAATTTGGTAATTCCTTGTTTTAGTTTCCTTTTTCCATTTATGTATCTGAAGAATGTCTTATCGCCTTTTTTCACTGACTGAGCTAATTTCTCTTCTGCCTGTGCTTTAGAAGCTCTTATAACTTGTTTGGCCTCTCTCTGCCTAATCTTATAAATTTGCCTGTCATCCTCCTTTTTTTTATTTTTTTTATATATATAATTACTAAATGCTATCTTTTAGTTTTTAATGATTTTGCCCACTTCTGCTGAGTACCACAGTGGTCTCTTCCTTTTTTTGCTTTTACTGACAAGCCTAATGTATAACGGGGTGCCGAAGTCACACTCGGTCTCCCATCAGCCACAGACCTGCTGCTTAGTTTGGGGAGCGAGGATCTGTGTTTGACCTCGTTCCCAGGGCAGCTTTGCTAGCTGGGAGGCTCCCTGCTCCTAGGTCTGCCTTGAGCGCCGAGCTGATCACTCGGTGCTCGACTGGTCGGTCTGTCGGTCATGTGACGCTGGCTACGTCACATGATCCTCACTCCCCACTATAAATACAGGCAGCCTGCTGGCCACAGGTTGCCTGTTAAATTAGGTTCCTGGCAGTTGTTGGATACCTGTGTACTTACCTGATCCTGTTCCCTGACGATCCTTTGCCTGCTCCTCCTGTACTGCACATCCTTCCTGGTATATTGACCTCGGCTTCCACCTGACTATTCTTTGCGGACTCCTTTGGTACTTCTCGACTCTCCTGGTATTTATGACCCTGGCTTCTCCTGACCTTTCTTTGCTTATCCCTCTGTACTACGTTGTCCTCTTGGTTTTGACCCGGTCCGTTCACTATCTGTTATTTGTCTTGTCTGTCCTTCCCGCACGTATTCTAAGTTAGGGACTGCGTCCAGTTGTCTCCTGTCATCAGGACTCGTGAGGCAAGTAGGCAGGGTCAGGGGTGAGGGTGGAGCGCAGTGGTCACTATCCTCCCCCTGTGTGTGTACGTGACCGTTACATAATGCAATTATCTGTTGCCTTCAATAGTGCCACTTTAAAGTAGTCCTATTTCTCCTGGACTCCAGTGAAACTGTTCCAATCTGATAGGGACTCGTATACCATTAATCTAATTTTAGAAAAGTCAGTTTTTCTAAAAACTAAAACTTTTGTTTTTGTGTGGTGTGACTCAGTCACTGTATTATAGTAGACCACACTGACTGGTGATCACTAGATCCCAAGCTTTCCCCTACAGTAATATCAGATACCAAATTCCCATTTGTGAATACAAAATCTAAAATGGCCTCCTTCCGGGTTGGTTCCTCAACTACTTCCTGTAGAGATAATCTCAGTAGGGAATTTAGAATATCTGTACTTTTGGCAGAACTAGCTATTTTGGTTTTCCAGTTTACATCAGAAAGATTAAAGTTTCCCATAATGATAACTTCCCCTTTCCATGTCATTTTAGCTATTTCCTCAACTAGTAGATCATCTAATACTTTGACTTGGCTAGGTGGTCTATATATCACACCTACACGAGTTACCTTATGATTATCAAGCTGCAACGTAACCCAAACTGACTCTAAATTGGTCTCGCTAACTTGTATTAAATTAGATTTTATGCTATATTTCACATACAGGGCCACCCCTCACCCTTTCTTGCCTTCTCTGTCTTTCCTATATAGAGAGAACCCTGGTATTGTTATATCCCAGTCATTACTCCCATTGAACCATGTCTCAGTAACAGCCACTAAATCTATATTCTCGGATGCCATTATAGACTCAAGTTCATTGATCTTATTCCCTAAACTGCAAGCATTTGTAGACAAGACTCTGAGCTTGTCATTTCTTAACCTATGTGCTACTGGCATCTTCTGGCATTGTTCCGGGGGGCAGTCGGACTGCTGGATTATCACTCTTTTGCCCCCCTTTCCTAGTTTAAATGCTCCTTAGCAAATACTTTGAACTGTTCACTGAGGACATTTGTTCCCTTGAGCGAAAGATGCAAACCATCTTTCTTGTACAGTTCTTATCCATTCCAACGAGAGCTAACATGAGACACAAAGCCAAACCCTTGGTTCAGACACCATTCACCAAGCCATATATTGAATTCCTTGATGCGCACCTGCCTGTCATGCTGAAGGTTTTGCACAGGCAAAACTGCAGAGAATGAAACAGTTGATGCAACCTCCCGTATATAATTTCCAAGTGTGTGAAAAGCTTCCTTAACCTTTGAAACCTCATTGCAAGCCAGATCAACCAACCAAGATGGACAATAACATCCACCTCCCTTTCCTGCTTTGCTTCTCTAACAATATTAAGGACACATCGCCTGTCCCTGCTAGTGGTAGCACCAGGGAGACATCTCACAAAACAATTTTCCTCAAACTTCACACCTCTTATGATAGAATTGCTCATCAACAGCTGCCTACTATCAGTCCTCACCTTATGCTTTTTGTCTTTGGCTGCAGTCTTGCATACTTTAGGTATTGGAGATGATTGTTCCTCACTCACTGTGCCTGAGCCATCCCCCATGTTGCTCTTGCGCTCTGAAAGTGCTGCAAATGAATTATGGAGAGCCACAGGCTGTGGGACATGTCTTCTATCCACAACTCTCAGTCTACCAGAACCTGCAGTAACCCATCTACCATTTCTAGGGGGCCTCTGTGGCAGTGGCATTGCAACGTTCTCAGCCTGAGTTTGTTTAACGGTTAATTTACAAATCTCAGATTTCAAAAATGCAATTTCCTGCTGCATTATGGAGAGCTGTCTACAGATGAGACAGCATCTAAACCTCCAAAGAGTGGAACCTGAAATAAAAGCACAACGATTCCTGCACAGAACCAGGTCTGCAATTTTAGAGGGGAAAGATTTTAAACAAACAAATCTTACTTTTTTAGATTGTATCCACCTCCTGATTACCTCCTGAGTATCTACTGAATATCTCAAATGCACTTAGAGATGCTGCACTTTGAGAATGATGCAAGCTATAATATGAATATGAAGACACCCAGAGGTGTCCCCATTTCAGAAACTACACCCCTTCAAGGAATATTTCAAGGTGTGTAGTGAGCACTTTGACTCATCAGGCATTTCACAGAATTAGGCCTCCTGCACACAAAAGTTTTTTTTTTTCGCTTTACGTTCCATTTTTTGCATTCCATATACGGAACCATTCATTTCAATGGATCCGCAAAAAAAACAAAAAACGGAAAGTATTCTGTATGCCTTCATACGTTTCTGTATTTCCATTCAAAGATAGAACATGTCCTATTATTGTCTGCATAACGTACAAGGATAGTACTGTTCTATTAGTGGCCAGATGTTCGTTTCCGCAAAAAACGGAATGCACACGGATGTCATCAGTATTTTTTTTGCGGACAGCAAAATACTGAAAAAGCCATATGGTCGTGTGAAGGAGGCCATAGGAAACACTTGACTGTGAAAAGGAAAAAATATATAATTTTTTTTCAGAAAAAGTTGCTTTACACCCACATTTGTCACTTTCACAAGGGGTAACATGACAAAATGCACCCCACATTTTGTTCCCCATTTCCCCTTTAATATGGTGACAATCAATATGTGCTCAAAAAAATTATGTATGGGCACACAGCAGGGCTCTAGAGTCAAATGGCAAAATATGGGGGGGCGTGGCCTGTGAGCGCATGGAGTAAGCACCGTTCACTGCTCCTGATAGTATTCTGCTCTATTATATTGGTAGCACGCTTCGAGTGCTTGAGAAACCTTACCTGGTGAGAGGAAAGTGTCCAGTGGCTGCTGTGTCACGATCGGGAGCCTAAAAATGCAGAGAAAATGAAGTAAAGTCGCTAAACTTGACCGGCTGGAGATGGGGCAAAATGGCGCTGACGGCGGAGAGGTGACGGCGCTGCAGGAGATGGTGAGCCAGGGCGTGGCAGCTAAACTTAGCAAGTTTGCCCGGCTAGACAGCGGAGTGGGCGACTGGGCTAACGACAAGGGGACAGACATACTTACCTCCTCGGATCAGGAGGACGGTTCCATGGATGGCGACGGCCCAGACACGGCTGATCAGCCTTTGCTTACTCCTGCAGGCCCTGCATATGTCACAGAAGGCCTACGGGCCGAATCTGCAAAGGAGCCCACTCTAAAAGACATAATGGCCGCTGTAGCAAGTTGCAATAGCACCCTTAAAGTGCTCACGGTACAAGTCGGCAGTTTGCGGTCTGATGTGTCTATATTTAGACATGATTTACACAAGATTTCGGAGCGCACCTCTGAATTGGAAAAGAGGGTGTCCTCATTGGAAGATGTAGTCCAGCCTTTGCAAATGGCGTCTAAGACGACTATGAAGGACATTGCTGCCCTGAATGCTAAAACAGATGACCTAGAGAACAGGTCACGGAGGAATAACCTGCAAATTGTAGGAATGCCAGAGAAGACAGGGTGGGCCAATGCCACTGAATTTGTGGAGAAATGGTTGTACCAGTTATTTCATGAGAAAGACCTATCCTCCTTGTATGCGGTGGATCAGGCGCACAGAGTGCCCATGCGGCCGCTCCCGCCAGGCAGACCTCCTCGCCCTATCCTGGCGAAGATTTAGCATTTTAAGGATCGGGACACTATTTTGCGTCAGTCCAGAGACAATGATGAGATGGTCCTGAACGGGGTCAAAGTGTCCATCTTTCCAGATTATTCGAATGAGGTGCAGCGGAGGAGAAGCCGATTTATTGATATCAAGAAAAGGCTTAGAGGGTTACAGGTTCCATATGCCATGCTGTTCCCTGCTAAATTGCATATAGTGGCATTGGGATCCACCAGATATTTTGAGGATCCAGAGGAAGCGGCACAGTGGCTGGACGTCTACGAACGGCAACTGAGAAGTGGGGCACTGGACACTTGAAGGAGGCAGATATGCATTTTGGGTTTACTTTACATATGTGTTTGCACTTTAATGTCACTTTAATGTTACACCAGTTAAGAAGTGTATTATGTAATGCTACCGAATGGTAGATTCAGAGGTGGGAGTAGGCGGTTGGGGGATTATAATGTGTTTCCCAGTTGTTGAGAGGATTCTACCAAAGGGGGTGTGTTGGAATCAGTAATGATTATTGTTCACTAGTGGGCAAGTTGCTTATAGATTGCCCTGTTTTAGGCTTTGAAGTTGGAGAGGGGGGGGGCGGATGTTCTCATTTACAGTAACTTGATCAATGGGGAGGGGGATAGGGGGTGGTAGGGAGACAGTTAGGGGATGGGATAAGGGCGTGAACTCTGAGTGGATGAAGATTGAGTGGGGTGTGAGATCCAGATATGTCACAATGTTTTACCATGACACAGGTGATTAAAGTTTTGAGCTGGAATGTGAGGGGTATGGCTGATGCAAGGAAAAGACAGTGTATTTTTCATTATTTGGGGCGTTCTCAGTCAGCCATATGCTGCCTGTGGCTGAACAAAAACTGGGTGGGACATGTGGTACATGCAATCCATTCCTCTCATTCCAGGGGTGTTAGTGTGATTGTGCATAAAAGTATTAGATATGAACATGTGCAGCAGTGTGTGGATGCTGAGGGCAGGTATGTATGTGTTGTCTGTACAATTGATGGGATTCAGGTGGTGTCGGTGTATGTGCCTCCACCGTTTGCTTCTCCTTTGATACGGGATATTATGACCTTTGTGGCGGACTTCCCTGGGTTGCCATGGCTACTAGTAGGGGACTTCAATTGCACGCCGAATGACTCCTTAGATAGATGTCGGGTGGAAGGGTCAGGTGGATCACCGGGGAGTGTTGCTCTGAGGAATATTATGAATGAAACCGGCGTTTTTGACGTATGGAAATTGCGTAACCCTGATAGGCGCGAATATTCGTGCAGATCCGCCACGCATCATTCATTATCGCGCATAGACCTGGCTCTGGTTAATGATGTTATGCTACCACTGATTAGGGATGTCATTTATCACCCTCGGTCCTTGCCTGACCATTCTTTGGTGACGATTGACGTGTGCCTGGGGGCGCTCAGACAGGGACCGAGGTTGTGGAAATGTAACTCGCATTGGCTGAATGTGCTGGATGACCGGTCAGGGAACACTTTGCTATTAATGGAGGGACGGTTTCAATACACGGAGTCTGGGATGCCATGAAAGCGTTCTTAAGGGGAGTACTGATAAAATAAATTAGTAAGCATAAATCTAAGTCCAGAGAGGCTGATGTTAAAGCACATGTACAAGTGGCCGAGGCCGAACGGATGTTTGGCAGATCTCCTACCCTGGCTAAGGCTACTTTCACACTAGCGTTTGATCGGATCCGTTCTGAACGGATCCGATCATATTAATGCAGACGGAGGCTCCGTTCAGTACGGATCCGTCTGCATTAATAACTTAGAAAAATTTCTAAGTGCGCAAGATGCCTGAGCGGATCCGTTCAGACTTTCAATGTAAAGTCAATGGGGGACGGATCCGCTTGAAGATTGAGCCATATGGTGTCATCTTCAAGCGGATCCGTTCCCATTGACTTACATTGTAAGTCTGAACGGATCCGCTCGCCTCCGCACGGCCAGGCGGACAGCTGAACGCTGCAAGCAGCGTTCAGCTGTCCGCCTGGCCGTGCGGAGGCGAGCGGAGCGGAGGCTGAACGCCGCCAGACTGATGCAGTCTGAGCGGATCCGCTCCATTCAGACTGCATCAGGGCTGGACGGAGGCGTTCGGGTCCGCTCGTGAGCTCCTTCAAACGGAGCTCACGAGCGGACCGACGAACGCTAGTGTGAAAGTAGCCTAATAGTGAGGCATTGGCGGTAGCTCAGGAACAGCTGAGGTGTCATCTAATGCAGGCCGCAGAGCGGAAACGTAGTTTTTACCGCCAAAGATCTTTTGAGGAGGGGGAGAAGGTAGGTCATCTGCTGTCAGTCGTTTCTCAGGCCCAGTGGGGCTCCTCTTGTATTCAGGAATTGAGGGATGGAACTGGGAATAGTAGTCAGGACATTTTAAAAGGTTTTTATGTGTCTCTATACGCTTCCATTGTCTCTAGCTCTGAGGAGGCTTTGACCGCTTCCTTGGCGGAGGCACAGTTATCGGTGTTGTCAGACGAAGATAGGGAGAGATTAGAAGAGCCGATCTCACTTGAGAAGTTGGAGGCTGCACTTGGGGATATGCCGAATGGTAAGGCTCCGGGGGGATGGCCTTCCAGGGGGTAGTTCTCCCCGAGTTGCTCAAGGTTCTTGAACATTTGCTGGAGGCGGGTTCGCTACCACATTCTATGCAGGAAGCTATCATTGTAGTTATTCCTAAACCTGGGAAGGATCCCAAATTCACTGATTCTTATAGGCCTATTTCGCTTTTAACAGCAGATGTAAAGCTCCTAGCAAAGGTGTTGGCGAACAGGTTGTCCAGAGTGATCCTGACCATTGTGCACCCGGATCAGACGGGCTTCATGCCTGGGAAATCGACTGCTATAAATATCCGCCGATTTTATGCCAGTTTTAACATTCCGGCAGATAATTGTAGGGACAGGGCCTTACTTGCTCTTGACGCCGCCAAGGCATTTGATAGTGTTGAGTGGAACTACCTGTGGGGAATCTTGAGGGCCATGGGCTTTGGTGCGCGGTTCATTCAGTGGGTAAGGGTGCTGTACTCGAGTCCCAGGGTGAGAATTAGAGCTAATGGGGGGTTGTCGGATAGCTTTGCTTTGGCCAGAGGAACCAGACAGGGGTGCCCACTGTCGCCCTTGTTTGCTTTAGCAATTGAGCCACTCGCGGCCCTTATTCGGCTGTCACCTCATATTGCAGGATTTAGGTTACGGCGAGGTGCAAAATAAAGTGGCTATGTACGCCAATGACACTTTGTTATTCTTGGGCGATACTGGGACATCTCTGGATGCGGCCATGGCTCTAATAGATAGATTTGGGAGCTTCTCTGGGCTTCAGATAAATTGGCAGAAGTCTGCTTTGATGCTGGTGGATGGGCAGGCCCTGTCAGGTGGGCAAGTCAATAGTACGGTACCCTGGGTAGATAAATTTAAATATCTAGGGTTGCATATAACACCTAGACTGTTGGATTTTGAAGAATTTAATTTGACCCCGTTGCTAGCTACTTTTAGGCTAAAGGTGAGGACATGGTGCCCTTTTTATCAGTAGTGGGTAGAGTGAACCTTTTAAAGATGGTAATGATGCCCCAGCTGCTTTATGTATTGAATAATGCCCCCGTGTGGATTCCGGTGGATAGGTTTAGGAGAATACATTCTATGTTTAGAGATCTTATTTGGAAGTACGGTCAAGCTAGGATTAAGCTGGAGACGTTGCAATACCCTAAGACAGAAGGAGGTTTGGCTGTTCCTAATGCCTGGATCTATTACTTGGCCTCTTAGTGTCAGCACTTTAAGGGCTGGATTGATTTCCAGTCGTCGGATGTGACAGGAAGGATACTGCAACACTGGTTGGGCAATCGTGACCTTATGTGCATACTGGAGGGAGCGGGAATGCATGCGGGGAGAGAGAAGGTCTTGCTTATTGAACTTATGAAGAAAGTTTGGGTGAAGGTGAAACAGCTTAGAGGTGTGGGTGGAGTCTGTGAGCTTTCCCCAATATGGAACAACAACCTGTTGCCGGAGTACTCGTCTCTGTCAGGACTCCGGAACTGGGAATCTCATAAAGTATCGAGGATAGGTCAACTGCTGGAGGGTATTGGGTTCAAATCATTTCAGGGTTTGCAGCAGGAATTTCATGTCCCCAAGGTTTGGTTCTATCAATATCTTCAATTGAGCCATGCATATGAGGTCACGATGAGGAAAGGTTGTATTATAGCTAAAACGGATGTGGTTCATAAACTTGTTATCCCGATTGGGGGGAAGAGAGGATTGATATCGCAGGTATATACTCTATTACTGGACAAATTTCTGGAAGGGTTCCCGCTTACAAGGATAAAGAAATGGGAGGGTGATCTGGGGGACATTTCTAAAGATCAGTGGGAAGATATACTGGAGGCAGTTCCCAGAGTGTCCCTAAGTGAACAGGGCAAGTTGTCACAATTATTCATCATCCACAGAGTATATAAAAGTCCAGTATTTTTACGGAAAGTTGGTGTTAGAACCGATGACAAATGTCCAAGTGTATGGAGGAAGGAGCGGACCTGTTGCATATGCTTTGGTCCTGTCCAGTGATAGGTAGTTATTGGGATGGAGTGCTGACTTTGATGAATCGCAACTTGGAGCTGAGGTTGCAAAAGGACCCTATGGTATGTGTGTTGGGTTGTATGGCGGATATTGGAGGGAGCGAGCTGGTAAAGGTGGCAGTGGGGAGGCTGCTGTATGTGGCTAGGAAGTGGGTGGCGCGGCGGTGGATCCAGGGGATTCCGCCAACATTGGATGAGTTTGTGCGGGGGGTGCATGACATGTTGACGATGGAGAGGGGTGTGTTTGTAAGGAGAGGATGTCCTCAGAAGTTTGAGAAATTGTGGAATGAATGGTTGTCTCATACTCATGTCGTAATGTAGGATATTTTAGAGGTATTCGCGCTCTGGATTATGGGGGGGTGGGCGTATGTTATGTTCTGGACATGTAATGTGTAATAGCTGCTTTTGTTTGCGTTCATTGTATGCAGCTGTATGATGATTATCTCCTGTTATTGTCATATGCTACTGCGTTATTCTGACTCTCTGCATTTGTGAATCAGGAGACAATGTACTGTCATAAAATAAGTAACTTTATTTGATCAATAAAAATGATTTGATAAAAAAAAAAAAGGCAAAATATGGATTTTGCTGACCTGAATCGGCAGACATTGATTTTAGGTGCCATGTCACGATTCCTGAGGTCCCCAGAAATGAAAAACCCCAAGAAGTGGCCCCATTTTAGAAACAGCACCCCCGTACGAACATTTTAAGTGGTAGAAAGGGTACTTTGCAGCAAACAGGTGTCTCACAGAGGGCAGAAACCCTTGTTAAAGGATTTCAAAGCACAAAGTTCTGAAAATGAAAAATTACAAGCAAACCCCAATATTTCACTTTCACAAGGGGTTAAAGGAGAAAATGCACCCATTATGTGTTCCCCATTTTCTCCCCATTCAGGAAACACTGATATGTGCTGGTAGCCTGCTGTATGGGCAGGGCTCTAGAGGCAAAGTGCAAAATATGGATTTTGCAGGCTTGAATAAACAGACATGGATTTTAGCTGCCATGTTGCATTTTAAAAATTTCCTGAGGTCCTCAGAAATGAAAAACCCCAATAAGTGACCCCATTTTGGAAAGAGCATCCCCGTACAAGCATTTTAAGGGGTGGATAGGGCACTTTTGACCTAACAGTTGTCTCACAGAAAAGAATATGTGTTGGATGTTGGAAAGTTCATATGCAAGCGAGGTGGACTAAATCAGAGATATAAAGTGGAAGTATTGCAGGGATCATAAAGGATGAAATTAAATGAATACTCTGTGAATGAGTGGTAGATTCTGAAACAATCCTGCATGCACAGGCCAGGTTTTTCATGGCAGGTTTCCCAGTGATAAATGGTTCCCTCTTTTGGAACACACACTGCATCTTTTTTAGGTCCTTCCCTTCCTTGCTGTCTGGAGGACTTAACCTGGAAAATGTTGCCCTGGTACAACATGGGCACCATGCAGTGGCGTGCCTAGGGTGGGGGCGGGGGGTGCGGTCCGCCCCAGGTACCAGCTCTCAGGGGGGTACCAGAAGCAATGAGTGCTTCCTTCAATACAGATGGAAGCACTCATTGCTGGAGTGCTGACGCCCACATACTGCGGCGGGGCCCAGGAGCGCATAGTTCCCTGCCCCGCTGTCGATCACCATTATAGGTTTCAGGCCTAGTAGGCCTAAAGCCTATGCAGTAGTGAAATCCCGTCACAGGCGTGCGTGATGACATCATCGCGCGCGCCAGTGCTGGGACGCAGCAGCACAGTAAAGTGTGCGCGCCTTCCTCTCCTCTGCAAGCGGTGGTGAGTATTTGGCTTTTATTTTTACGTGCCAACTTTGGGGGGGCACTGTGTGGGGGCAAATAATTATGGGAGGGATTACTATGTGGGAGCAAATTATCATGGGAGGGATTACTATGTGGGGGCAAATTATTATGGGAGGGATTACTATGTGGGGGCAAATAATTATGGGAGAAATTACTATGTGTGGGCAAATCATTATGGGAGGGATTACTATGTGGGGGCAAATAATTATGGGAGGGATTACTATGTGGGGGGTAAATTACTATATGGGGCATTGTGTGGGAAATTACTTTGTGGGGGCAGTTTGGGGGAAACTACTGTTTGGGGGGCAAGTGTGGGGGAAATTACTTTGTGGGGGGTGTTGGGGGAAATTACTGTGGGGGAAACTACTGTGTGGGAGGCAGTGTGGGGGAAACTACTGTGTGTGGCAAATTACTATATGGGGGCAGTGTGGGGGGGGAATTACTATGTGGGGGCATCGTGGGGGGGGAATTACTATTGGGGCAGTGGGGGGGGAATTACTATTGGGGCAGTGGGGGGGAATTACTATTGAGGCAGTGGGGGGGAAATTACTATATGGGGCAGCGTGAGGGGCGTTGCTATTGGGGAGGCACTGTAGGGGCCATTCTATTATTTCTGGGGACACTATACAGGGATTATTGCCTGGAGCACAATATAGGGTGTTATTACTAGGGGCACTCGAGGGGACATTATAACTGCTGTGGACACTATAGGGACATTTGGGGTAATTTATGAAAACTGGTGTAAAGTAGAACTGGCTTAGTTGCCCATAGCAACAGATTATACCTTTCATTTTTGACAGCTCTTTTGGAAATCCAGTTCTACTTTACACCAGTTTGATAAATTACCCCAATTATGTCTACTGGGGTCACTATTTTTTCAGCAGTATATTACCTGGGGCATTGGGGGGCACAATGGGCACAGTATTGGGGGTGGCAGCAGTATGACACTGTGGGGAGACCAGGATGGGGAGGTTGATGGAAAAACTGAGAAATCTAACGTGTCTGTGTTACAAACTTTGTAGAGAAGAGATGCGGCTGAAAACATTTGTCATGCGGTCTAATAATGGAGGAGAAGAGGAAAGAGAAGGACTACATGACAGGAGATGTCCCTGGATGTAAGAGGTATGTGGTCAAGTATTGGGGGGCGGGTGCCAGAGAAAGCACCCTAGGCACGCCACTGGCACCATGACTTCCAAAAGTACTGGGACCCTCCCTGGCCTGGGTTTGAAAAATTAGGGCCTTGATAACCACCTCTTGGAACTGAAGGAAGTTTCCTGTGTGGCCTGCAGATTGAAATAGCACGTACGCATTGCACATTGCCATCGGTACAATGTGTACGGCCAGCTTTTTCGTGTGGCACTGTAGGGCTTCAGCAGTTGATCTGAAACATCCACCCCTCCCATGTCCCTGTTGTAGTCCAGGATACAAACTGGTTTGTGTGTAATGGTTGTGGTACCACGTATAGGGAAGGGGAGCTGGTGTTAGTGTGAATGCTGGTCAGTAAAAGGACGTCCCTTTTTGTCCTTGTGCCTAACCACCAGCATGTTATCATGGAGGAGAGCACTACTTTCACCTATTCTCAGATCCCTGGTAGGGCAACCACTTTTTCTTTTTGTGCAGAATACCTTTTTTTTTTTTTTTTTACAGATATTTTCTGTCCTTTTCAAATTTATTACAAGCCCCTACAACACAACATACACACCCCTCACACTAAATAAAGGTTTCCACATTTCACACGTCACACGCCAATAAAATAAAAATGGCCCGTCCGTCTCAATGAGTATACTCAGCTCAAGAGGCATACACCATCCTAGCCTCCGATACTGAGTCTGCCAGTGAGGGAGAAGAGGATGCCACTTTCCTCTATTCCTCTACCACCTCCTCATCATCATCATCCGCTGATGAGGGACCCTCTAGAAGGCGCCCCAGGGTAGCAGCGGAGGTAGCGCCCAGAGTAAACCCCTTTGGACCCCACCACCTGACAATTATCAGCCCCAAATTCCTGAGTTTGTGGACAACTCAGGAATTCAGATAGACCGTGGCTTCACAGAAACGGATTTTTTCAAAATCTTCTTCTCTGATGATTTAGTCAATTTAATGGTGGCCCAAACCAAATTATACGTCCAACAATTCATTGATCAGAACCCTACATCAGCATACATTAGACCCCTAGGTTGGACCCCAGTAAGTGCAGCAGAGATATTGAAGTGTTGGGGACCCCTAGGTTAGACTACTTTCACCCATTCTCAGACTCCTGGTAGGGCAACCACTTTTTTTGTGTGCAGAATTTTTTTTTTACAAAAAAACGGTTGCCCTACCAGAGCTCTAGGGAGGCCTCTATGATTTTTGTGCATTGTGCCGCAAGCCACAGTACCTCTGGCAGTTAGGGATGTGAATAGGGGTATGCTGGTATAATTGTTATCCTCATAGAGGTGGTAACCCTTATCCAGCAGTGGGTGCACTAAGTCCTACACGATATTCCCACTAACTCCTAGGACGGAGGGGGGGGGCATTCTGGGGGTTCTATCCGGGAATCTTTCCCTTTGTAAATGCGGAACTTGTGGGTGTGCCCCTAGCTACTCTCACAAAGTTTGTATAACTTTATGCCATACCTTGCCGGTTTGTTAGGCAGGTACTGGCGGAATCTAATCCCTCCCTTTGAACAGTAATACACAGACATTGTTATCTGGGTTGTACACCTCAGCAAACTTGGGGTTAAAGTGGTGAATGACAGGCCTATCTTTGAACAGACGGTCAAATGTTGGGTCGTTTTGGAGTTTGCACTGTGCATTGTCGTTGTAGTGTAGGAATTTCCTAATTGGCTCAAATCGCTTCCAGGTCACGATGTTACTGTAAATTGGAGTCTGATAGAAAATTTCCGAACTCCAATATTGTCTAATGTTTGGCTTCTTTACAACGTCCATTTGCAGCGCGAGTCCCCAAAACGTCATAATCTCTGCTGCACTTACTGGGGTCCTACCTAGGGGTCTAGCGTATGGTGAAGTAGGGTTCTAAGCAATGAATTGTTGGGCGTATAAATTAGTTTAGGCCACCATTAAATTGACAAAATCAGAAGAGAAGAAGATTTTGAAAAAATCTAGTTCAGTGAAGCCCGCACAGTCTATTTGTATTCCGGAGCTGCCCTTAAAGTCCAGAAATTGGGATCAATAATCGTCAGGCGGTGGGGTTCATAAGGGTTCACTCTGGGGGGCTGCCTCCGCTGCTACCCTGAGGCGCCTTCTAGAGGGTCCTTCATCAGCGGAGGGGGTAGAGGAGTAGAGGATAGTAGCATCCTCTTCTCCCTCACTGGCAGACTCAGTATCGGAGGCAAGCATGGCATATGCCTCTTCAGCTGAGTATACTCGTTGGGACAGACGGGCCATTTTTATTTTATTGGGGTGTGACGTGTGAAATGTGAAAACCTTTATTTAGTGTGAGGGGTGTGTACGTTGTGTTTTCACATGTGAAGGGGCTTGTAATTTGAAAAAAATATTAGCAAGGAAGGAAGGGGGGTTTACATTTCCTTACACAAAGTTTGATGCAAGCAGATTACAACTATTAATATTTCTACAACAGTATGGTGAGCTTGAAAGAATTCAACGGATTTTTTTCTTTGCACAGCAGGTAAAAGGGAGAGAATAGTAAACTGTAGTTTTGTCTGCTGCGTCAGAGAAAATGTCTACTTGTTAAAAGAACATTTTTCGCTCTATTTGTGTAAGGATAAGGTAACAGTATTTCCGTTGTGTAGTTTTTCGTGGATCTGAGTTGATTGTACAGAGATTGTGATGTGTGTGCTGAGCAGTACAGGGTATTGTGTTTTTATTTTTTTATTTTATATTACTGTGATTTTGTAAGAGGCGAGTTTTTAGAGGTTTATAGAGGCAGCAATTGGTTTTAGTGTTTGTACATTACAGACAGCATTTAGAGAGTATTTTTATATTGTTAAGCTGTAAATCACCCGCAGAGTGGAGGTTTTGCTCTGGTTTCAGGGGTGGGGAACAGGGAATATAGAAACTGTTCCTATTGCTGGACACTATCTTGATTTCCTTTGTGTGAAGGCCATGTGCTTTGTCGGCCATCTTTAAGACATGTGCTTTGTCGGCCATCTTGGTTAGTTTGCTATGGAAAGCGATTTGGTTGTTTTTGCCTCAAATGTCAGTTTTGTCCAGAATAGTTATCTTGTCTTTTTGTAACCTATATACAGTTTGATTTTGTTTTGATAAGTTTTGTGCTGGATATCAGTTGAGTGTTCGGTTATGGTATAGCGCAGTGACCAGTCTGATACAGGAATCATTGTGTGGGCATTAGTGGCAGTTTAGTGGTGAAATCGCCCTATAGTTGATGACTCTGCTTAATGTTTGTATATCTGTGGCTGTTACACTGAATTGTAGAATGGTTTGGCATAATTACTATGGATACTACAGTGTAGAATAGAGGCGCTTGTAGTTCTGTGCCAAAAGTATTGAGACAACTCCTAGAGATCGATAGTGTATTTTTTTGTAGAAACCATTGTGCTGTTTGTTTTTTCTTGTGCAATGGAAAGTATTTTTAAAGAAGTTGCAAAGTTGAAGGACACGGCGGCCATTCTTCAAGCTATGCAGGGATCTACTGATCCATGGCTGCAGGCCCAGAATTGTGTAGCAAACCTGATCGGTACCAAAAAATGGCACAAAAGGAAAGGCAAGTATGCTCTGATTTTTGCTGCTGGGTGGGTAGCGGATAAATATCAGGAGTCTTGTAGGCTGAAGCTGAGTTTGGAAGGAGAAGTGAAAGATTTAAAAGTGGAAATTGTTAAATTGAGAACTCTTGTCCAGCAAGCAGCTGAAGCTAGCGCCAATTATGAATGTACTGTGAGGTGTAATACTGAGCTGTGCAAGGAGAATGAATGTTTATCTGAAAGCCTGACACATGCACAGGGTGCTGTAAGGTAATTGCAATCGTTGGAGAGTAATGTGTGTGGGATTAGAGAAAATGTATGGGCTGTAAGCATGGGGAAGTCTGAGGACTGTGGGTCGCATGGTGGATCTGACTCAGGGATGGAGATGAATAATGTGTCTGACCCTGGAGTTGGAAGTGTTAACACAATGCCAGAAGATTCCTGGGATGACTCCGTGGTAAGTGGACTCAATACAGATAGTAGTGTGGGATCTAGTCATGCTAGGATGGTTAATGTGCGCCAAGTCAAATCACCATGTGCCCAGACAAGGTATTGTGCCGGGAGGCGAGCTATTCTTTGTTTTGCATGCAGGGAATACGGGCACATTGCACGATATTGTGACGTTGCTAAGGGCAACAGACACAGGTATGTTAAGTATCCCAGAACCACACCTAGAAGTGAAGTGGTTTATTCAGCAAGGTGGGGTAATGGTCCTAGACATGCTTCTTTGCAAAGGCAGAGAACCCAGGGACAGCCAAGGTCATTGATCAATGAAGCAGATTTTAAATCCCAATATGAACGGTTGAAATTTGAAAATGTGAAGCTCAGAGAGGAAAGAGATCGGTTCCTGGAATTCAGTAGAGTTTCTAATTTTTGTGTGCCAAAGAAGGGTACATTAAGGTCTTTGTAAACCATTTTAACTCTTAAGACCTAATTTAAATACATTTTTCCCTTCCCCTAGGAAAAAACGGTTTTGGGACCTCGTAATGTTAAATCCTGCTTCTCTGGTAAAATGACTCTGAAGCTGTTTGGGGCTGGGGGCAAATTAACATTTCAATGACTGGGTGGGTAGAAATTCTCCTGCTCACGGTTTCAGGTGAACCCTCCAAGACATTGATTTGTTAATTCAGTAATATACAGTTGTATGTGTTCCAAAGGGTTTTTGTTTTTGTATTTGAGTCTCAGTTTTTAAGTTAACATTAACTTTTTACTGAATCTTAATGTATATAGCAAGACTTTCTGTAACTGAAGTTTTCTATGTTGTTTTTTTTCTCTAATTTTTACAGGTCTTCTTTTACTAATCCATTTTTATTTTTAGGTTTTATTGTTGTAATCAAGTTTCTCCTTTTTCATACTTTGGCATCTTTTTCGGTTTTATTTTCAGTTATTTTTGTCTATTTTTGTTTGGGTATTTCTTTGATTAATTTAGGGTACTTTCACACTAGCGTTTTTCTTTTCCGGCGCTGAGTTCCGTCCTAGGGGCTCAAATCCGGAAAAGAACTGATCCGTTTTATCCTAATGCATTCTGAATGGAGAGTCCGTCCCTCAGGATGCATCAGGATGTCTTCTGTTCAGTCTTTTTGACTGATCAGGCTTTTCAGAAAACCGTAGCATGCAGTATTTTTACCTCCGTCCAAAAATCCTGAACACTTTGACTGAACGCCGGATCCGGCCTTTTTCCCATTGACTTGCATTAACGCCGGATCCGGCGCCGTGTGTTCAGTCAAAACGGATCCGGCTTTTGCATGTTAAACCCGAAAAATAGGAAAAAAAAGTTAAAGTCCATAAATGGTGGATCCGTTTTTTACAATGCATTTTTCCAATTGTGATCGAAAGCCTGATCAGGATTCAACTGTAATCAGTTTTCACACGTTTTTCCGGATCTGGCGGGTAGTTCGGGTGTCGGAATTGAATGCCGGATTCAAACAACGCTAGTGTGAAAGTAGCCTTACATTTACATTTTTCTTCTTTTACTATGCCATTTTTATTTTTTAGGTTTTTATTGAAGTTTTTCACATTTTTTCCTTATATACCAACCCATTTTTATTTTTAGTGTATTATATTTTTTTTCCTTTTTCATATTTTGGCGCTTTTCTTTTTTTCTTTCTTTTTCTCTTTCTTTCCCTCTCCCTCTCTCTTCTCTGTAGATTTGGTTAGGAGTACTGGGGGTCTCATGATATTGTGTGGGAACTACTGTCTGAATTCAAGGGTTGCTGCTGAGCAAGAGGTTTTTGATCAGTCACTGCAAAAAGGGCTTTGTGTGCTGTTCAGCTTGACTATATAGAATCATATTGGCAAAGGAAAGTGAGTTGATGAGCTTTTTTTAAGGAGACAAGGTGATATATATCACCCGGGCATACCAATAGCAGTGTGAGTAACCCCATTCCCCACAGGAGTACTGTGTGTTTGTTTCCTGTGCACCCCTCGTCCCCACAGAAGGCACTGTGTGTTCTCTGTGCACCCCTTTTTCCACTCCAGGTCAATTGGAAGCCCTATCCTGTGGTCAGGTTACTATTCAGAGCCAAAACCGAGGCTGGTATATCTCATTAGGAGACTAAGAGGGCCGCCGTGTGTCGGCGAGAGCCCTTTTCCTCACACTAATTACTCCTTTTCCAGAGGTCTAACTAGGGTGAACGGAGTCCGTGTGTCGGTGCCAGAAACCCTAGGGCAACTCGGAGGCGAACGATGGGGAGTAGCAGCCGTCCAAGCGTGTGTTGCGGGACACTGTAGGATGGACGCACCTACTTTTATAAGGCTCGAGCATGGGTTTAGGCAACAGAAGGGTACCACTTCTGACTATAGGACAGCCAAGCAGTACATGAAATCCATCTAAGAAACAGACTGTGTGTGATGTCAGGAGGTACTGCACGTAGACGCGCTATGACCTGGCACTGTGTGTGATGTCAGGAGGTACTGCACGTAGGCGCGCTATGACCTTTCACTGTGTGTGATGTCAGGAGGTACTGCACGTAGATGCACTATGATCTGACACTGTGTGTGTGTGTGTGACGTCAGGAGGTACTGCACGTAGACGCGCTATGACTTGGCACTGTGTGATGTCAGGAGGTACTGCAACTGCACATAAACACGTTATGACCTGACACTGTGTGTGATGTCAGGAGGTACTGCACATAAACACGTTATGACCTGACACTGTGTGCGACGTCATGAGGTACTGCACATAGACGCACACTATGAACTGACACTGTGTATGACCTCAGGAGGTACTGCACGTAGATGCGCTATGACCTGACACTGTGTGATGTCAGGCGGTACTGCACGTAGACGCATACTATCACCTGGCAGTGTGTGTGCTGTCAGGAGGTACTGCACGTAGACTCGCTATGACCTATCACTGTGCGTGTGATATCAGGAGGTACTACACATAGACGCACTATTACCTGACACTGTGTGTGACGTCAGAAGGTACTGCACGTAGACGCGCTATGACCTGACACTGTGTGTGATGTCAGGATGTACTGCACGTAGACATGCTATGACTAGAGATGAGCGAATAAAAAAAAAATTAGATTCGCCAGTTTGCCAAATATTTTGGTAAAAATTTGCTTCGATCCGTCGTGGCAAATTGCGTTAAAAAACTGCTATTTCTTGGCTGTAAAGAGCCTTCATAGTGTAGAACACTGTGCTTTGCAGTAACTTGCATAGAAAGTCTGCTGTGGTAGTGAATTAATACTGTAAGTCAGTAGGACATGCAGATGACAGGCGTCGCTCTTAGAATCACTGCACACTTCACTTATTAGGGCAGTCACGAGGCCAAAACTGACCAAATAACTCAAGTCAACTCAGCCTTACAGGTCGATGTTAGTGTCAAGAAGAAGCGCACTCCTTTTACACCGTTGTCAGCTGATTCCACATAGATGTCTACAGAACCTGTTCTATTAAACGCTTATACAAGTAGAGCCCCCCGACAGAGTGGAGAGGGTGTCAGCAGTAAGTTTGTGTTGACGTCACTGTTTATTTTACTCTTCCTCTGATCCGTCAGAACAATAACCCACAAAAAAACGGATCCTGTCTGTGGAGCATCCGCCTTCACTCGGTCAGCATTTGGTCAGTAATCCATCATTTTTTCTAATGCCAAAAAAACTGTTGTGGATCCAAAACAGAGATGACACGTGAACAGAATATTTGCATGTCTTCTGTGTTTTATACCCACTTCTGCTTTTGACTACCAAATCACAAGCCAATTCTGATGGGGCCATACAGGCCTTACAGCTGGTACACAGACAGGATCCTTTGTGCGTCTCATTTTATTTTCCTTTTGACAGATCATAGGAATGGTCAAATAAATAATGATGTCAGCCAAGCCAGAAAGGCTAAATAGTGGCCCAGTCATGAAGTAGGGAGGGTGGGAACAGCATGAGAAGTCGACAGAGTGGCCTAATGATGGAGTCTGTAGGTGGTGGCAGCATCAGGAGGCCAAATAGTGGCAAGGTTGTGAGATTGTCGAACAGCTCTTCCTTTATAATGTTTAACCACTTCAGCCCCGCTAGCTGAAACCCCCTTCATGACCAGAGCACTTTTTACACTTCTGCACTACACTACTTTCACCGTTTATCGCTCGGTCATGCAACTTACCACCGAAATGAATTTTACCTCCTTTTCTTCTCACTAATAGAGCTTTCATTTGGTGGTATTTCATTGCTGCTGACATTTTTACTTTTTTTGTTATTAATCGAAATGTAACGATTTTTTTGCAAAAAAATGACATTTTTCACTTTCAGCTGTAAAATTTTGCAAAAAAAACGACATCCATATATAAATTTTTCGCTAAATTTATAGTTCTACATGTCTTTGATAAAAAAAAAAATGTTTGGGCAAAAAAAAAAATGGTTTGGGTAAAAGTTATAGCGTTTACAAACTATGGTACAAAAATGTGAATTTCCGCTTTTTGAAGCAGCTCTGACTTTCTGAGCACCTGTCATGATTCCTGAGGTTCTACAATGCCCAGACAGTAGAAAACCCCCACAAATGAACCCATTTCGGAAAGTAGACACCCGAAGGTATTCGCTGATGGGCATAGTGAGTTCATAGAACTTTTTATTTTTTGTCACAAGTTAGCGGAAAATGATGATGTTTTTTTATTTTTATTTTTTTCTTACAAAGTCTCATATTCCACTAACTTGCGACAAAAAATAAAAAATTCTAGGAACTCGCCATGCCCCTCACGGAATACCTTGGGGTGTCTTCTTTCCAAAATGGGGTCACTTGTGGGGTAGTTATACTGCCCTGGCAATTTAGGGGCCCAAATGTGTGAGAAGAACTTTGCAATCAAAATGTGTAAAAAATGACCGGTGAAATCCGAAAGGTGCACTTTGGAATATGTGCCCCTTTGCCCACCTAGGCTGCAAAAAAGTGTGACACATCTGGTATCGCCGTACTCAGGAGAAGTTGGGGAATGTGTTTTGGGGTGTCATTTTACATATACCCATGCTGGGTGAGAGAAATATCTTGGCAAAAGACAACTTTTCCCATTTTTTTATACAAAGTTGGCATTTGACCAAGATATTTTTCTCACCCAGCATGGGTATATGTAAAATGACACCCCAAAACACATTCCCCAACTTCTCCTGAGTACGGCGATACCAGATGTGTGACACTTTTTTGCAGCCTAGATGCGCAAAGGTGCCCAAATTCCTTTTAGGAGGGCATTTTTAGACATTTGGATCCCAGACTTCTTCTCACACTTTCGGGCCCCTAAAAAGCCAGGGCAGTATAAATACCCCACATGTGACCCCACTTTGGAAAGAAGACACCCCAAGGTATTCAATGAGGGGCCTGGCGAGTTCATAGAAATTATTTTTTTTTTGCATAAGTTAGCGGAAATTGATTTTTTTTGTTTTTTTCTCACAAAGACTCACTTTCCGCTAACTTAGGACAAAAATTTCAATCTTTCATGGACTCAATATGCCCCTTAGCAAATACCTTGGGGTGTCTTCTTTCCGAAATGGGGTCACATGTGGGGTATTTATACTGCCCTGGCTTTTTAGGGGCCCTAAAGCGTGAGAAGAAGTCTGGAATATAAATGTCTAAAAATGTTTACGCATTTGGATTCCGTGAGGGGTATGGTGAGTTCATGTGAGATTTTATTTTTTGACACAAGTTAGTGGAATATGAGACTTAGTAAGAAAAAACAAAAACACAAAAAATTTCCGCTAACTTGGGCCAAAAAAATGTCTGAATGGAGCCTTACAGGGGGGGGGTGATCAATGACAGGGGGGTGATCAATGACAGGGGGGGTGATCACCCATATAGACTCCCTGATCACCCCCCTGTCATTGATCACCCCCCTGGTAAGGCTCCATTCAGACGTCCGTATGATTTTTACGGATCCATGGATCGGATCCGCAAAACACATGCGGACGTCTGAATGGAGCCTTACAGGGGGGTGATCAATGACAGGGGGTGATCAGGGTGATCACCCCCCTGTCACTGATCACCCCCCTGTAAGGCTCCATTCAGACGTCCGCATGATTTTTACGGATACATGGATCGGATCCGCAAAATACATGCGGATGTCTGAATGGAGCCTTACAGGGGGGTGATCAATGACAGGGGGTGATCACCCCTCTGTCATTGATCACCCCCTGTAAGGCTCCATTCAGACGTCCGCATGATTTTTACGGATCCATGGATACATGGATCGGATCCGCAAAACACATGCGGATGTCTGAATGGAGCCTTACAGGGGGGTGATCAATGACAGGGGGTGATCAGGGAGTGTATATGGGTGATCACCCCTCTGTCATTGATCACCCCCTGTAAGGCTCCATTCAGACGTCCGTATGATTTTTACGGATACATGGATCGGATCCGCAAAACACATGCGGATGTCTGAATGGAGCCTTACAGGGGGGTGATCAATGACAGGGGGTGATCAGGGTGATCACCCCCCTGTCACTGATCACCCCCCTGTAAGGCTCCATTCAGACGTCCGCATGATTTTTACGGATCCATGGATACATGGATCGGATCCGCAAAACACATGCGGATGTCTGAATGGAGCCTTACAGGGGGGTGATCAATGACAGGGGGTGATCAGGGAGTGTATATGGGTGATCACCCCTCTGTCATTGATCACCCCCTGTAAGGCTCCATTCAGACGTCCGTATGATTTTTACGGATACATGGATCGGATCCGCAAAACACATGCGGACGTCTGAATGGAGCCTTACAGGGGGGTGATCAATGACAGGGGGTGATCAGGGTGATCACCCCCCTGTCACTGATCACCCCCCTGTAAGGCTCCATTCAGACGTCCGCATGATTTTTACGGATCCATGGATACATGGATCGGATCCGCAAAACACATGCGGATGTCTGAATGGAGCCTTACAGGGGGGTGATCAATGACAGGGGGTGATCACCCCTCTGTCATTGATCACCCCCTGTATGGCTCCATTCAGACGTCCGCATGATTTTTACGGATCCATGGATACATGGATCGGATCCGCAAAACACATGCGGATGTCTGAATGGAGCCTTACAGGGGGGTGATCAATGACAGGGGGTGATCAGGGAGTGTATATGGGTGATCACCCCTCTGTCATTGATCACCCCCTTTAAGGCTCCATTCAGACGTCCGCATGATTTTTACGGATACATGGATCGGATCCGCAAAACACATGCGGATGTCTGAATTTTGCCTTACAGGGGGGTGATCAATGACAGGGGGTGATCAGGGAGTGTATATGGTTGATCACCCCTCTGTCATTGATCACCCCCTGTAAGGCTCCATTCAGACGTCCGCATGATTTTTACGGATCCATGGATACATGGATCGGATCCGCAAAACACATGCGGATGTCTGAATGGAGCCTTACAGGGGGGTGATCAATGACAGGGGGTGATCAGGGAGTGTATATGGGTGATCACCCCTCTGTCATTGATCACCCCCCTGTAAGGCTCCATTCAGACGTCCGCATGATTTTTACGGATCCATGGATACCAAAACACATGCGGACGTCTGAATGGAGCCCTACAGGGGGTGATCAATGACAGGGGGTGATCAGGGAGTGTATATGGGTGATCACCCGCCTGTCATTGATCACCCCCCTGTAAGGCTCCATTCAGACGTCCGCATGTGTTTTGCGGATCCGATCTATGTATCCATGGATCCGTAAAAATCATACGGACGTCTGAATGGAGCCTTACAGGGGGGTGATCAATGACAGGGGGGTGATCAATGACAGGGGGGTGATCAGGGAGTTTATATGGGGTGATCATGGGTGATCAGGGGTTCATAAGGGGTTAATAAGTGACGGGGGGGGGGTGTAGTGTAGTGTGGTGTTTGGTGCGACTTTACACAGCTACCTGTGTCCTCTGGTGGTCGATCCTAACAAAAGGGACCACCAGAGGACCAGGTAGCAGGTATATTAGACGCTGTTATCAAAACAGCGTCTAATATACCTGTTAGGGGTTAAAAAAATCACATCTCCAGCCTGCCAGCGAACGATCGCCGCTGGCAGGCTGGAGATCCACTAGCTTACCTTCCGTTCCTGTGAGCGCGCTCGCCATTGTGCGCGCGTTCACAGGAAATCTCGCGTCTCGCGAGATGACGCGCCGATGCGTCCAGGAGGAATAAATCAACCACCTCCCGGACGCATCGGTGCGTTAGGCGGTCGGGAGGTGGTTAAGGATAATTGTATTGGAACTGTCATTTGGCATTTCGGGCACTAGAGGCCGCTGTTTCCCCACACAGCTAAAGTGACTGCTGGATTTGAATATGCAAAAGAGCGGATGACTCATGCTTATGACTGCAGGCTGTTTTCTCTCAGAAGAACAGGAAGGAGAGACTCAGAGATCTTGGGAGGATGGAGTGTGTGAGACACAAGCCGGTCTCATCACGGCGTTGGAGTGTCCTGCAGTGATCGGGGTGATAGTAGAGAGGGACTGTCACCCGTTCCATACCCAGATCCTATCCTCAGGAGAAGGGACTGTCTCTAGCAGAGCTGATTAGAGCTTTGAAAGAAAAGAACATCTATTCATTAAGGCCGCAGGTGTGTTTACAGGCCTGGAACTGTCCGGATGAGAGACATCCTCTGTTACCAGATGTGATCAGGTCAGTGAACCCAGGTTTTGTCGTGTTCATCACACTGTTTTTGTGGTACCTGAAGAATCTGAGCCATTAGTTAGATAGGTAGGATTTGTATTCGGCAGGCTGCCCAGGATTGTTATTGGCACAGTATCGACTTTTCAGGCTCTTCTGTGGGCGACATCGGTCAGGGTTGTTCTCATCCGCGGCAGAGTATCGACATTTCAGGCTCTGCTGTGCACGCCACCTAGTTAGGGTCGGCTAGCCGGACTAGGACAGGGGTGGGGAATATTACCTTGTGTATTCCTATATCGATATGTTGGTTATCAATGTTTAGTAAAGTTTTATAGGTTACTAAAAGCTGGAGATTGTGTTGCTTTTCTTGTCTGTGACTTCGTTGTATCCTGGGGAGCCCACCCCGGTACACGGCTTTCAACTTGGCGTAGTCGGCAGAATACAGCGACCTTTATGGACGGGAACGCAGCGGAAGACCGTCCTCCGATGCCAGTGGTGCCGGATCAGGACCCAGTCCAGGGTGAACAGGCGCAAGACCAGCTTGCCCCCAACAACATGGCTACCCCAGTGGGATATATCCCCGTGGAGGGGCACTGCTGCATCATGTGCCAAAGTATGATGGTAGAAATATGACATTGCAGGACTGGACTGAAAGGGTGCGAAGTGCGGTTAAAATGTATAACCTGCCTCCCAAACTGCGGGCAAAGGTTGCGTTGGGAGCCCTAGAGGGTGACATCAGGTGGAGAGTGATGGTTTAGGCCTGACTCCGAGAGAGATACCCTAGAGAAGATATTCTCCCTGCTAGAGCGAGCCAAAGGGGGGGGGGGGGGGGGCGTGCCAAAGTGGTACAGTTACAGAGTCACTTCTTTAACCGACCCCAGCGAGAGGGCGAGACCTTGATGTAATATTCCAATGCTCTACAGGAGACGCTGAATGAGATAAAACGACGAGACCTTGAGGTCATGGGCGCCTTCCGGGAGGTGGACCGGCTACTACGATATCACTTCATAGTGGGGCTCTCCAATAAATTCTTACAAGACAAATTACAAGAGATGACCCGAACAATGGCCGACATAACATTCTACAGCGTCTACTGAGCCGCCATAGAGAGAGAGAGAGAGAGAGAGAGAGGAAGAGCCCATACCTACGGAGGTCAGAGTAGTGAATAGCACGCATGTTACAAGGGACCGACCGGGATCTGAAAAATTGGAGTCCTTAAAGGATGTAGTCCAGGCCCTGTGGGGGGAATTGAAAGAACTTCGGCTGGAAGTGTCCCAGATGAAGGCAGAGCCGTCCCAGGCTCAGGAAACAGCTCTGCCACTCCATCCAAAACAACCCGGTGAGGGGGCCAGTCAGAAGAGGGCCCCTCTGTTGGGCTTGCCGATAGTACGGCCATATGGCCAGAGAGGGCCCAGAACAGGTAGCATCTGAGCCTACGTTAAACTTCCGACCACTGCAGTAGCTGGGCGTCCTTCGGCGGTGCATCAGAAGTTAAGACCTCTGCATGAAGAACATGATCTATATGCTGCCGATAACAGAGAGATGGATGTTCGAGGGAACTGTTTTTGGAAAGAAAGGGGTCATGCTGGTGGGCCATTCATCCCGGAAAGGAATGGACATGACCCTGGGCATGAATGTACTGAGAGACCTAGACCATCAACTCTATGCCAAGGAAGGGCCGAAGTATTGGCAACGGATCAACACACACCGGCCTACTCAGAAGGTCTTACAACAGATGGAGAGGAGCTGTAGCCTACAAAAGAGTAGCCTGTCTGCTCGGGCCATTGGAGACGTGAGGGTGCTACGGTGGACTCAGTTGAAAATCCCACCTCGACAAGAGCGAATATTGATGCTGCCGGTGCGGGCTGCACGACGACTGAATGTACTGGAGGTCCTAATCGAGTCCGCTTATCAAGAAGAAACACAGACTCACCCACTGGTAGCCCGGGTCCTCGCCATTGTGAAGAATAGATATTTGCCTATACACTGCTGTAATGTTGAGGACTGTGAGTTAACCGTTCCCGGAAACACCCTGCTGGCCAAAGGTTATGTGTCCAAAGGGGGTATCGCTCGACAAAGGGACTTCACGCTACGGCCTGGTCGTACCGAATTTTGGGGTGTCCGTGACACGGACCCGAACCTGAACATTTTAGTAAAAGTCCGGGTTCGGGTTCGGTGTTCGTCGCTTTCTTGCCGCTTTTTGAAAGGCTGCAAAGCAGCCAATCAACAAGCGTCATACTACTTGCCCCAAGAGGCCGTCAGAGCCATGCCTACTATTGGCATGGCTGTGATTGGCCAGTGCAGCATGTGACCCAGCCTCTATTTAAGCTGGAGTCACGTAGCGCCGCACGTCACTCTGCTCTGATCAGTGTAGGGAGAGGTTGCAGCTGTGACGTTAGGGCGAGAATAGGCAGTGATTAACTCCTCCAAAAGACTTAATTCAGTGATCAATCTACAGCTGTGGATCATTAAACTGCTGCTATTCAATTGCTCACTGTTTTTAGGCTGCCCAGAGCGTTTTTCATTCACCTTTTTCTGGGGTGATCAGCAGCCATTTTGTGTCTTGTGGTGCGCCAGCACAAGCTGCCACCAAGTCCATTTAACCATCAATAGTGTGGTTATTTTTTGGCTATATCCTACATCCGGGGCAAGCTGCCACCAAATCCATTTAACCATCAATAGTGTGGTTATTTTTTGGCTATATCCTACATCAGGGGCTTGGCTGTGCTTGCTATTTTATTGAGGGGTGAAATACAATTGCCAAAATAGCAGTACCCTAAATCTGGTGTTTCGGCTGTGGCCAGCCAATTGTAATACTGTCTGCTGTCTGGCAAAAGATATAATTTTGTTCAGGGTTGAAATACAATTCCCAACTTAGCAATTTCCTAAATTAGTGGTTTCTGCTGTATCAGGCCTACTTTAAATCTATTCATTAAAAGGGTATATAAGATTCAAGGTGCAGATAGGGTAATTCTCAATAACTTCACACACACGCTACTGTGCATTTCCAAGTCTAATTCTGTCTGTAAACGTATACCTGTCACCCAGCGCCTAAATAATAGGCCTCAAATTTACATTCATCTAAATCTGTGTTTATTGCTGTGGCTGGTCAAGTTATTTAGTGTCCGTCAAAGCGCAGTTTTTGTTCTGGGTTGAAATACAATTCCCAATTTAGCAATTTCCTAATTTAGTGTTTTCTGCTGTATCAGGCCTACTTTTAATCTATCCCTAAAAGGGTATATTAGATTCAAGGTGCAGATAGGGTCATTCTCAATAACTTCACACACGCTACTGTGCATTTCCAAGTCTAATTCTGTCTGTAAACGTAAACCTGTCAACCAGCGCCTAAATACTAGGCCTCAAATTTATATTCAGCTAAATCTGTTGTTACTGCTGTGCCTGTATTAGTGTAATACGGTACCTAAATAGATAGCCAGATAGTGTTAGGTGTCTGTAAAAAAAGAGTCCTGAATTTGAATTCAATACATTGGGCCAAATAATATTTTTCTTATTGTGGTGAACGGTAACAATGAGGAAAACATCTAGTAAGGGACGCGGACGCGGACATGCTCGTGGTGGTGTTAGTGGACCCTCTGGTGCTGGGAGAGGACGTGGCCGTTCTGCCACAGCCACATGTCCTAGTGTACCAACTACCTCAGGTCCCAGTAGCCGCCATAATTTACAGCGATATTTGGTAGGGCCTAATGCCGTTCTAAGGATGGTAAGGCCTGAACAGGTACAGGCATTAGTCAATTGGGTGGCCGACAGTGGATCCAGCACGTTCACATTATCTCCCACCCAGTCTTCTGCAGAAAGCGCACAGATGGTGCCTGAAAACCAAGCCCATCAGTCTGTCACATCACCCCCATGCATACCAGGGAAACTGTCTGAGCCTCAAGTTATGCAGCAGTCTCTTATGCTGTTTGAAGACTCCGCTGGCAGGGTTTCCCAAGGGCATCCACCTAGCCCTTCCCCAGCGGTGGAAGACATAGAATGCACTGACGCACAACCACTTATGTTTCCTGATGATAAGGACATGGGAATACCACTTCAGCACGTCTCTGATGATGACGAAACACAGGTGCCAACTGCTGCATCTTTCTGCAGTGTGCAGACTGAACAGGAGGTCAGGGATCAAGACTGGGTGGAAGACGATGCAGGGGACGATGAGGTCCTAGACCCCACATGAAATGAAGGTCGTGGCAACTGACTTTCACAGTTCGGAGGAAGAGGCAGTGGTGAGACCGAGCCAACAGCGTAGCAAAAGAGGGAGCATTGGGCAAAACAGAACACCCGCCGCCAAGAGACTCCGCCTGCTACTGACCGCCGCCATCTGGGACCGAGCACCCCAAAGGCAGCTTCAAGGAGTTCCCTGGCATGGCACTTCTTCAAACAATGTGCTGACGACAAGACCCGAGTGGTTTGCACGCTGTGCCATCAGAGCCTGAAGCGAGGCATTAACGTTCTGAACCTTAGCACAACCTGCATGACCAGGCACCTGCATGCAAAGCATGAACTGCAGTGGAATAAGCACCTTAAAAACAAGGAAGTCACTCAGGCTCCCCCTGCTACCTCTTCTGCTGCTGCCGCCTCGGCCTCTTCCTCCGCCTCTGGAGGAACATTGGCACCTGCCGCCCAGCAAACAGAGGATGTACCACCAACACCACTACCACCTCCGTCACCAAGCATCTCAACCATGTCACACGCCAGCGTTCAGCTCTCCATCTCACAAACATTTGAGAGAAAGCGTAAATTCCCACCTAGCCACCCTCGATCCCTGGCCCTGAATTCCAGCATTTCTAAACTACTGGCCTATGAAATGCTGTCATTTAGGCTGGTGGACACAGATAGCTTCAAACAGCTCATGTCGCTTGCTGTACCACAGTATGTTGTTCCCAGCCGGCACTACTTTTCCAAGAGAGCCGTGCCTTCCCTGCACAACCAAGTATCCGATAAAATCAAGTGTGCACTGCGCAACGCCATCTGTGGCAAGGTCCACCTAACCACAGATACGTGGACCAGTAAGCACGGCCAGGGACGCTATATCTCCCTAACTGCACACTGGGTAAATGTAGTGGCGGCTGGGCCCCAGGCGGAGAGCTGTTTGGCGCACGTCCTTCCGCCGCCAAGGATCGCAGGGCAACATTCTTTGCCTCCTGTTGCCTCCTCCTCCTACTCGGCTTCCTCCTGTGTGCGATAATGGGCGAAATCTCGTTGCAGCTCTGGGACTAGCCGGTTTGACGCACATCCCTTGCCTGGCGCAAGTGCTGAATTTGGTGGTGCAGAAGTTCATTCACAACTACCCCGACATGTTAGAGCTGCTGCATAAAGTGCGGGCCGTCTGTTCGCGCTTCCGGCGTTCACATCCTGCCGCTGCTCGCCTGTCTGCGCTACAGCGTAACTTCGGCCTTCCCGCTCACCGCCTCATATGCGACGTGCCCACCAGGTGGAACTCCACCTTGCACATGCTGGACAGACTGTGCGAGCAGCAGCAGGCCATAGTGGAGTTTCAGCTGAAGCACGCACAGGTCAGTCACACTGCGGAACAGCACCACTTCACCACCAATGACTGGGCCTCCATGCGAGACCTGTTGCGCTGTTTCGAGTACTCCACCAACATGGTCAGTGGCGATGACGATGTTATCAGCGTTACAATACCACTTCTATGTCTCCTTGAGAAAACACTTAGGGCGATGATGGAAGAGGAGGTGGCCCAGGAGGAGGAGGAGGAGGAGGAAGAGGGGTCATTTTTAGCACTTTCAGGCCAGTCTCTTCGAAGTGACTCAGAGGGAGGTTTTTTGCAACAGCAGAGGCCAGGTACAAATGTGGCCAGCCAGGGCCCACTACTGTAGGACGAGGAGGATGAGGAGGAGGATGAGGAGGAGGTGGAGGAGGATGAGGATGAAGCATGGTCACAGCGGGGTGGCACCCAATGCAGCTCGGGCCCATGACTGGTGCGTGGCTGGGGGGAAACGCAGGACGATGACGATACACTTCCCACAGAGGACAGCTTGTCCTTACCTCTGGGCAGCCTGGCACACATGAGCGACTACATGCTGCAGTGCCTGCGCAACGACAGCAGAGTTGCCCACATTTTAACGTGTGCGGACTACTGGGTTGCCACCCTGCTGGATCCACGGTACAAAGACAATGTGCCCACCTTACTTCCTGCACTGGAGCGTGATGGGAAGATGCGCGAGTACAAGCGCACATTGGTAGACGCGCTACTGAGAGCATTCCCAAATGTCACAGGGGAACAAGTGGAAGCCCAAGGCCAAGACAGAGAAGGAGCAAGAGGTTGCAGAGGCAGCTGTGTCACGGCCAGCTCCTCTGAGGGCAGGGTTAGCATGGCAGAGATGTGGAAAAGTTTTGTCAACACGCCACAGCTAACTGCACCACCACCTGATACGCAACGTGTTAGCAGGAGGCAACATTTCACTAACATGGTGGAACAGTACGTGTGCACACCCCTCCACATACTGACTGATGGTTCGGCCCCATTCAACTTCTGGGTCTCTAAATTGTCCACGTGGCTAGAGCTAGCCTTTTATGCCTTGGAGGTGCTGGCCTGCCCGGCGGCCAGCGTTGTGTCTGAACGTGTATTCAGCACGGCAGGGGGCGCCATTACAGACAAACGCAGCCGCCTGTCTACAGCCAATGTGGACAAGCTGACGTTCATAAAAATGAACCAGGCATGGATCCCACAGGACCTGTCCATCCCTTGTGCAGATTAGACATTAACTACCTCCCCTTAACCATATATTATTGTACTCCAGGGCACTTCCTCATTCAATCCTATTTTTATTTTCATTTTACCATTGTATTGCGGGGCAACCCAAAGTTGAATGAACCTCTCCTCTGTCTGGGTGCCGGGGCCTAAATATATGACAATTGACTGTTCCAATGTTGGGTGACGTGAAGCATGATTCTCTGCTATGACATGAAGACTGATTCTCTGCTGACATGAAGCCAGATTCTCTGTTACGGGACCTCTCTCCTCTGCCTGGGTGCCTGGGCCTAAATATCTGACAATGATCTGTTCCATCGTTGGGTGACGTGAAGCATGATTCTCTGCTATGACATGAAGACTGATTCTCTGATGACATGAAGCCAGATTCTCTGTTACGGGACCTCTCTCCTCTGCCTGGATGCCGGGGCCTAAATATCTGACAATGGACTGTTCCAGTGTTGGGTGACGTGAAGCATAATTCTCTGCTATGACACGAAGACTGATTCTCTGCTGACATGAAGCCAGATTCTCTCTTACGGGACCTCTCTCCTCTGCCTGGGTGCCTGGGCCTGAATCTCTGACAATGGACTGTTCCAGTGTTGGGTGACGTGAAGCATGATTCTCTGCTATGACATGAAGACTGATTCTCTGCTGACATGAAGCCAGATTCTCTGTTACGGGACCTCTCTCCTCTGCCTGGGTGCCTGGGCCTTAATATCTGACAATGGACTGTTCCAGTGTTGGGTGACGTGAAGCATGATTCTCTGCTATGACATGAAGACTGATTCTCTGCTGACATGAAGCCAGATTCTCTGTTACGGGACCTCTCTCCTCTGCCTGGGTGCCTGGGCCTAAATATCTGACAATGGACTGTACCAGTGTTGGGTGACGTGAAGCCAGATTCTCTGCTATGACATGAAGACTGATTCTTTGCTGACATGAAGCCAGATTCTCTGTTATGGGACCTCTCTCCTCTGCCTGGGTGCCTGGGCCTAAATATCTGACAATGGACTGTTCCAGTGTTGGGTGACATGAAGCATGATTCTCTGCTATGACATGAAGACTGATTCTCTGCTGACATGAAGCCAGATTCTCTGTTACGGGACCTCTCTCCTCTGCCAGGATGCCGGGGCCTAAATATCTGACAATGGACTGTTCCAGTGTTGGGTGACGTGAAGCATGATACTCTGCTATGACATGAAGACTGATTCTCTGCTGACATGAAGCCAGATTCTCTGTTACGGGACCTCTCTCCTCTGCCTGGGCGCCTGGGCCTAAATATCTGACAATGGACTGTTCCAGTGTTGGGTGACGTGAAGCCTGATTCTCTGCTATGACATGAAGACTGATTCTCTGCTGACATGAAGCCAGATTCTCTGTTACGGGACCTCTCTCCTCTGCCTGGGTGCCTGGGCCTAAATATCTGACAATGGACTGTTCCAGTGTTGGGTGACGTGAAGCATGATTCTCTGCTATGGGACCTCTCTCCAATTGATATTGGTTAATTTTTATTTATTTTATTTTTATTTTTATTCATTTCCCTATCCACATTTGTTTGCAGGGGATTTACCTACATGTTGCAGCCTTTTTAGTGCCGAAAAGTTCAGGTCTCCATTGACTTCAATGGGGTTCGGGTTCGGGACGAAGTTCGGGTCGGGTTCGGATCCCGAACCCGAACATTTCCGGGAAGTTCGGCCGAACTTCTCGAACCCGAACATCCAGGTGTTCGCTCAACTCTAGTGGAGGTTTATTCAAGGGAAACCCCGACACCGGAGTGGAACGGTCAAGTGATCATGGCCCTGATGGGGGTAGACTGCAGAACCCTGACCCTGGGGGAACAAAAGCTGCTGGAAGACATCCTTTGGGAATTTCAGGAGGCCTTCTCGAGACATGACGAGGACTTTGGGTGTGATACTACCATCGAACATGATATCCCAACCGGCAATGCTGCACCGATCAGGTAACGTTACTTGCAGATCCCACCTAAGATGTACCAGGAGGTGAAAGATATGGTGGCCAGCATGTTGGAGAACCAGGTGATCCAGGAGAGTCAAAGTCCGTGGGCTGCTCAGGTAGTCTTTGTGTCGAAAAAAGATGGGAGTCTCCGGTTCTGCATTGTTTATCGGAAGATGAATGCTCTGACCGTCCGGGATGCCTACCCCCTTCTGCATATTGAGGAGTCATTGTCAGCCCTAAGCCAAGCAAAGTTCTTCTCGACTCTTGACCTGGCTAGTGGGTACTGGCAGGTGCCGGTCGCCAAGAAGGACAAAGCCAAGACGGCCTTCATTTTACCTATGGGACTCTACGATTTAACCGGATGCCCTTCGGCCTCTCCAATGCTCCGGGGACATTCCAGTGATTGATGGAACACTGTCTGGGGACCTCAAATTCAAATCATACCAAAAGTTTGGACATACCTTCTCATTCAAAGAGTTTTCTTTATTTTCGTGACTATGAAAATTGTAGATTCACACTGAAGGCATCAAAACTATGAATTAACACGTGTGGAATTATATACATAACAAAAAATTGTGAAACAACTGAAAATATGTCATATTCTAGGTTCTTTAAAGTAGCCACCTTTTGCTTTGATTACTGCTTTGCACACTCTTGGCATTCTCTTGATGAGATTTAAGAGGTAGTCACCTGAAATGGTCTTTCAACAGTCTTGAACGAGTTCCCAGAGATGCTTAGCACTTGTTGGCCCTTTTGCCTTCACTCTGCGGTCCAGCTCACCCCAAACCATCTTGATTGGGTTCAGGTCCGGTGACTGTGGAGGCCAGGTCATCTGGCACAGCACCCCATCACTCTCCTTCATGGTCAAATAGCCCTTACACAGCCTGAAGGTGTGTTTGGGGTCATTGTCCTGTTGAAAAATAAATGATGGTCCAACTAAACGCAAACCGGATGGAATAGCATGCCGCTGCAAGATGCTGTGGTAGCCATGCTGGTTCAGTATGCCTTCAATTTTGAATAAATCCCCAACAGTGTCACCAGCAAAGCACCCCCACACCATCACACCTCCTCCTCCTCCATGCTTCACGGTGGGAACCAGGCATGTAGAGTCCATCCGTTCACCTTTTCTGTGTCGCACAAAGACACGGTGGTTGGAACCAAAGATCTCAAATTTGGACTCATCAGACCAAAGCACAGATTTCCACTGGTCTAATGTCCATTCCTTGTGTTCTTTAGCCCAAACAAGTCTCTTCTGCTTGTTGCCTGTCCTTAGCAGTGGTTTCCTAGCAGATATTCTACCATGAAGGCCTGATTCACACAGTCTCCTCTTAACAGTTGTTCTAGAGATGTGTCTGCTGCTAGAACTCTGTGTGGCATTGACCTGGTCTCTAATCTGAGCTGCTGTTAACCTGCGATTTCTGAGGCTGGTGACTCGGATGAACTTATGCTCCGCAGCAGAGGTGACTCTTGGTCTTCCTTTCCAGGGGCGGTCCGCATTTGAGCCAGTTTCTTTGTAGTGCTTGATGGTTTTTGTGACTGCACTTGGGGACACTTTTAAAGTTTTCCCAATTTTTTGGACTGAATGACCATCATTTCTTAACCCCTTAAGGACATAGGGCGTACCGGTACGCCCTATTTCCCGAGTCCTTAAGGACCAAGGGCGTACCGGTACGTCCTAACTTAAAATCTTAATTCCGGCGCCGCTGGGGTTAATCGGAACGGGATTTCGGCTGAAATCATTCAGCCGGCATCCCGTAACAACGCAGGGGGGGGTCATTTGACCCCCCCGTATCGGCGATCGCAGAAAACCGCAGGTCAATTCAGACCTGCGGTTTGCTGCGCTTTTTGCCGTTTCTGATCCCCGCGGTCCCTGACCGCGGGGATCAGAAACTTCAGAGTGCCCGAAATCAATATTGTTAACCCCCCCCTGCACCCCTGCACGATTTGATGGCGGCGGGTGGTGCAGGGGGGTGTCGCATGCAGTGGGGGCGTTGCGGGAGGCGGGCGGTGCGGCAGGCGGGATCGCGATCCCCCGCCCGCCTCCCATTGCATAATCGTTGGTGTACAGTGGGTATACCAGGGTGCCAGCACATTGCTGGCACCCTGGTATAAACGGCTGACATCGTTGATGCGATGTCAGCCGTTTAACCCTTTCCATACAGCGGTCCGTACGGACCGCTGTATGGAAAAGGTTAACAGTAAGAGGGAGCTCCCTCCCTCTCCGATCGGGGGGCTGCTGTGCCTTTGCAGCCCCCCGATGGGAGAAGGAGAGAGCCCCCAGACAGCCCCCCCAGAACCCCGTCCTTACCCTTCCCCGTCTGCGAAGTTCTGACCATAACTGAGCAGACGGGGAAGGTTCCCATGGCAACAGGACGCCTGATCAGGCGTCCTGCTGTCCATGGTGCTGAACAGATCTGTGCTGAAAGCATAGACCTGTTCAGTGTAAGTAAAATACAGTGCAGAAACCTATATAGGTTCTGTTCTGTATTTTACAGACATCAGACCCACTGGATCTTCAAGAACCAAGTGGGTCTGGGTCAAAAAAATCAAATAAAAAGTGAAAAAAGTTAAGATAAAAAAAAAAAACATTTATCACTGAATAAAAATTAAAAAAATAAAATACACTACACATATTAGGTATCGCCGCGTCCGTAACGACCTGATCTATAAAATGGTCATGTTACTTTCCCCGCACAGTGAACGCCATAAAAATAAAAAAATAAAAACTATGAGAAAATTGAAATTTTGCCCACCTTACTTCCCAAAAAAGGTAATAAAAGTGATCAAAAAAGTCGCATGTACGCCAAAATAGTACCAATCAAACCGTCATCTCATCCCGCAAAAAATGAGACCCTACTCAAGATAATCGCCCAAAAACTGAAAAAACTATGGCTCTTAGACTATGGAAACACTAAAACATGATTTTTTTTGGTTTCAAAAATAAAATCATTGTGTAAAATGTACATAAATAAAAATAAAGTATACATATTAGGTATCGCCGCGTCCGTATCGACCGGCTCTATATAAATATCACATGACCTAACCCCTCAGGTGACCACCGTAAAAAAAAAAAAAAAAAAACTGTGTAAAAAAAGCAATTTTTTGCCATCTTACGTCACAAAAAGTGTAATAGCAAGCGATCAAAAAGTCATATGCACCCCAAAATAGTGCCAATCAAACTGTCATCTCACCCCGCAAAAAATTAGACCCTACTCAAGATAATCACCCAAAAACTGAAAAAACTATGGCTCTTAGACTATGGAGACACTAAACAATTTTTTGGTTTTCAAAATGAAGTTATTGTATAAAACTTACATAAATAAAAAAAATTGTATACATATTAGGTATCGCCGCGTCCGTGACAACCTGCTCTATAAAATTACCACGTGATCTAACCTGTCAGATGAATGTTGTAAATAACAAAAAAAAAAAACATGCCAAAAAAGCTATTTCTTGTTACCTTGCCGCACAAAAAGTGTAATATAGAGCAACCAAAAATCATATGTACCCTAAACTAGTACCAACAATACTGCCACCCTATTCCGTACTTTCTAAAATGGGGTCACTTTTTTTGGAGTTTCTACTCTAGGGGTGCATCAGGGGGGCTTCAAATGGGACATGGTGTCAAAAAACCAGTCCAGCAAAATCTGCCTTCCAAAAACCGTATGGCATTCCTTTTCTTCTGCACCCTGCCGTGTGCCCGTACAGTAGTTTAGGACCACATATGGGGTGTTTCTGTAAACTACAGAATCAGGGCCATAAATAATGAGTTTTGTTTGGCTGTTAACCCTTGCTTTGTTACAGGAAAAAAAATATTAAAATGGAAAATCTGCCAAAAAAGTAAAATTTTGAAATTGTATCTCTATTTTCCATTGAATCTTGTGCAACACCTAAAGGGTTAACAAAGTTTGTAAAATCAGTTTTGAATACCTTGAGGGGTGTAGTTTCTTAGATGGGGTCACTTTTATGGAGTTTCTACTCTAGGGGGGCATCAGGGGGGCTCCAAATGGGACATGGTGTCAAAAAACCAGTCCAGCAAAATCTGCCTTCCAAAAACCGTATGGCATTCCTTTCCTTCTGCGCCCTGCCGTGTGCCCGTACAGTAGTTTACGACCACATATGGGGTGTTTCTGTAAACTACAGAATCAGGGCCATAAATAATGAGTTTTGTTTGGCTGTTAACCCTTGCTTTGTTACTGGAAAAAAAATATTAAAATGGAAAATCTGCCAAAAAAGTGAAATTTTGAAATTATATCTCTATTTTCCATTGAATCTTGTGCAACACCTAAAGGGTTAACAAAGTTTGTAAAATCAGTTTTGAATACCTTGAGGGGTGTAGTTTCTTAGATGGGGTCACTTTTATGGAGTTTCTACTCTAGGGGTGCATCAGGGGGGCTTCAAATGGGACATGGTGTCAAAAAAACTGTCCAGCACAATCTGGCTTCCAAAAACCATACGGCGCACCTTTCACTCTACGCCCCGCTGTGTGGCCGTACAGTAGTTTATGGCCACATATGGGGTGTTTCTGTAAACAGTAGAGTCAGGGCAATAAAGATACAGTCTTGTTTGGCTGTTAACCCTTGCTTTGTTAGTGGAAAAAATGGGTTAAAATGGAAAATTAGGCAAAAAAATGAAATTCTCAAATTTCATCCCCATTTGCCAATAACTCTTGTGCAACACCTAAAGGGTTAACGGAGTTTGTAAAATCAGTTTTGAATACCTTGAGGGGTGTAGTTTCTTAGATGGGGTCACTTTTATGGAGTTTCTACTCTAGGGGTGCATCAGGGGGCTTCAAATGGGACATGGTGTCAAAAAAACTGTCCAGCAAAATCTGGCTTCCAAAAACCATACGGCGCACCTTTCACTCTACGCCCCGCTGTGTGGCCGTACAGTAGTTTATGGCCACATATGGGGTGTTTCTGTAAACAGCAGAGTCAGGGCAATAAAGATACAGTCTTGTTTGGCTGTTAACCCTTGCTTTGTTAGTGGAAAAAATGGGTTAAAATGGAAAATTAGGCAAAAAAATGAAATTCTCAAATTTCATCCCCATTTGCCAATAACTCTTGTGCAACACCTAAAGGGTTAACGGAGTTTGTAAAATCAGTTTTGAATACCTTGAGGGGTGTAGTTTATAGAATGGGGTCATTTTTGGGCGGTTTCTATTATGTAAGCCTCGCAAAGTGACTTCAGAGCTGTAGTGGTCCCTAAAAATTGGGTTTTTGTAAATTTCTGAAAAATTTCAAGATTTGCTTCTAAACTTCTAAGCCTTGTAACATCCCCAAAAAATAAAATATCATTCCCAAAATAATTCAAACATGAAGTAGACATATGGGGAATGTTAAGTCATCACAATTTTTTGGGGTATTACTATGTATTACAGAAGTAGAGAAACTGAAACTTTGAAATTTGCTAATTTTTCCAAATTTTTGGTAAATTAGGTATTTTATTATGCAAAAAAATTAATTTTTTTGACTTTTTTTTACTAGTATCATGAAGTACAATATGTGACGAAAAAACAATCTCAGAATGGCCTGGATAAGTCAAAGCGTTTTAAAGTTATCACCACTTAAAGTGACACTGGTCAGATTTGCAAAAAATGGCCTGGTCCTTAAGGTGAAAATGAGCCCGGTCCTTAAGGGGTTAAAGTAATGATGGCTACTAGTTTTTTCTTTACTTAGCTGCTTTTTTCTTGCCATAATACAAATTCTAATAATCTATTCAGTAGGACTATCAGCTGTGTATCCACCTGACTTCTCCACAACGCAACTGATGGTCCCAACCCCATTTATAAGGCAAGAAATCCCACTTATTAAACCTGACAGGGCACACCTGTGAAGTGAAAACCATTTCAGGTGACTCCATCTTGAAGCTCATCAAGAGAATGCCAAGAGTGTGCAAAGCAGTAATCAAAGCAAAAGGTGGCTACTTTAAAGAACCTAGAATATGACATATTTTCAGTTGTTTTACACTTTTTTGTTATGTATATAATTCCACATGTGTTAATTCATATTTTTGATGCCTTCAGTGTGAATCTACAATTTTTATAGTCATGAAAATAAAGAAAACTCTTTGAATGAGAAGGTGTGTCCAATCTTTTGGTCTGTACTGTACCTGAATGACATAGTAGTGTTTAGGGCCTCCTTTGAAGGTCACTGTCACGACTGTGACTGATCCAGACAGGTCTGGGAGGAGAAGGTCGCAGCGACTTGCTACTCGCGATAGCTTGTGAGTTTGCTCTGTGGTTCAGGGTATGTCATCAGGGTTTTGCCTTGTGAACCTTTTTGTCCTGACTGGGAGTTTGTAGGCATCCTTCTCAGGTGAGTCCTGTCTGCCACTCCCAGCTACTATATTAGTTTCAGTTTCACTTGCAGTCATTGCCAGATATAGTCCTTACTTCCAGTGCTATTCTGACCTTTGAAGGAGATCGTTTGATGGTATTGCTGTGGAGCTCTCGTCCGGTGTGGACCGTCGTTACTGGGATCACCTTCTCTGCTCGTGACTGGATAAGTCTATCTATGTTTGATTGTTTGTTTGTTTGTTGCTGTCTTCCCCTGTTGTTCTCCTAGACGTGAGTGATGGTGACTAGTGCTCCCATCTGCCTTTCCCCAGTCTAGTCTTGTTAGGGTGACTGAGGGTTTAGGCATCCTGCTCGCCGCACGGGTTCACACCCCGTCTAGGGTATCAGGACAGACAGGTGCCAGCTTAGGGTTAGTCAGGGGTGACCGTTCTATTTCCCATCCGTAGATAAGGGTCCCCCTTCCCCTCCGTCTGGCGCGACACGACTGCTGCTGGGATAGCGGTCGTGACAGTATATCTGGCCATTTAAAAAAAAATAAAAAAGTGACATATCATTTTTTTTTTTTTTTTTTTTGCTTGCTGTTTTGCTTTGTATTTTTCTGTTCCACTATGGATCCGGTTACGGTTTTGGCAAAAGAATTACAGGGGTTATCCCTGGAAGTGGCAGGATTAAAAGCAACAGTGCAGCAGCAGCAGCAATCCTTGGGTTCCACCGTTGCTACGGGAGACCAAGGTACTCCAAAAGTGGTTTTACCTGATAGGTTCTCAGGAGGAAGAGACCAATTTGTAACCTTCAGAGAAGCTTGTAAATTGTTCTTCAGGTTACGCCCTAGGTCCTCCGGCGGTGAGGAACAATGGGTGGGCATTGTAATTTCGCTCCTGCAAGGAGATCCGCAGGCTTGGGCTTTCTCCCTACCATCAGACTCTCCGGCCTTACGATCAGTGGAGGAGTTTTTTAAAGCCCTGGGTCTCGTATATGATGACCCGGACAGGGTCTCACTGGCTGAGTCTAAGCTACGTAGACTTCGGCAAGAGAATCGGTCTGCTGAACTATATTGTTCCGAATTCCGTAGGTGGGCTACTGATACATTATGGAACGACTCGGCCCTTAGGAGTCAGTTCTGCCAGGGGTTGTCTGAAAAATTAAAAGACGCGCTGGCGGTATACGAGGTCCCTGGGTCTCTTGAGGCTGCTATGTCACTGTCAATAAGAATCGACAGACGACTCAGGGAGAGACTATTAAATTCTACAGAGGCCTCTATAGGGCAGGGATCGGTTTGTTATGATCCAGTCGAACCAATGCAAATTGGGGGCGCCACTAGACGGGTGAATCCTTCTAAGGTCCGCCGTAGGTCAGAGGTTTGTTTTCGTTGTGGGGGGGGGGGTCATTTTGTAAAGGTATGTCTCTCAGAACCCAAGAGACCACAAACAAGGGAGCCGCCGGAAAACTAGAGTCCCCAGATTGTGCGGAGGATAACAGTCTGGGCGTATTTCTTTCCTCCATACGCATGTCTCAGTTTTTGTTGTCCGCTACCGTTGAGGCGGGCAATAAGACTGAGATCTGTTCCGTCTTTTTTGACAGTGGGGCAGGGGTCAACTTGGTGGATTCACGGTTTGCTCAGGCTCTGGGTTTTACTCCGGAACCGGTACGCAGAACTATTCCTGTTTTTGCCATCGACTCCTCCCCTCTTACTCAGAGAGAGTTAACTCAGATCATCCATAATATCCATCTACAGGTAGGGGACCTCCATAAAGAACATATCTCTTGTTATGTCCTGGACGGTCTTCCGGCTCCTATGGTATTGGGGCTTCCCTGGCTGGTGACCCACAATCCAGTGGTGGATTGGCAGGCCGGGGAGATTGTGGAGTGGAGTGAACATTGTAAGGACAACTGCTTGAGTAGTAGGTTCTCTACACTCTCTGTAACATCTCTACCTGCCTTTCTGTCAGATTTTATGGATGTGTTTTCTGAGAAGGGTTGTCAGGGGTTACCACCTCATCGTCCATATGATTGCCAGATTAATCTTGTGCCTGGGGCAAAACTACCTAAAACCCGGTTATACAATCTTTCCGGCCCGGAGAGGAAGGCTATGAAAGATTATATTTCGGAGAGTTTGGCTAAGGGACACATCAGACCCTCTTCTTCACCCGTGGCTGCAGGGTTCTTTTTCGTTAAAAAGAAAGATGGGGGCCTGCGTCCTTGCCTGGATTTCCGGGAGTTAAACCGGATAACTATCCGAGATCCCTATCCTCTTCCTCTCATTCCCGACCTCTTTAATCAGGTTGCTGGTGCTAAATGGTTCTCTAAAATGGATCTCAGAGGAGCCTATAACCTGGTTCGCATCAAAGAGGGGGATGAGTGGAAGACGGCTTTTAATACTCCAGAAGGGCATTATGAAAATCTGGTCATGCCATTTGGTCTTACTAATGCGCCTGCGGTGTTCCAACATTTTGTCAACGATATTTTTAGTCACCTTATCGGGAGATTTGTTGTGATATATCTTGATGACATCCTGGTCTATTCTCCGGATTTGGAGACACATAAGATCCATGTGAGACAAGTGCTGCAGATATTAAGGGCCAACAAATTGTTTGCTAAATTAGAGAAATGTGTGTTCGCCGTAAAAGAACTGCAATTTCTGGGGTATGTGTTGTCAGATTCAGGTTTCCGCATGGATCCAGAGAAAGTCCGGGCGATTATGGACTGGGATCTGCCTGAGAACCTGAAGGCATTGCAACGTTTCCTGGGGTTTGCCAATTTTTATAGAAAGTTTATAAAGAACTATTCCTTGGTGGTCAAACCACTGACTGACATGACCCGAAAGGGATCCGATTTTTCCAAATGGTCACATGCAGCCAAAACTGCCTTTACATCTCTGAAGGAGAGATTCACCTCGGCCCCTATTCTCGTACAGCCAGATGTCTCGCTTCCTTTTATTGTAGAGGTTGATGCATCAGAGGTGGGGGTGGGAGCGGTACTTTCTCAGGGCCCGTCCCCTGGTGAATGGCGTCCGTGTGCTTTCTTTTCGAAGAAATTGTCCACTGCAGAAAGGAACTATGATATTGGCAACAGGGAACTTTTGGCTATTAAGTTGGCCTTTGAGGAGTGGCGTCATTTTTTGGAGGGGGCGGTCATCCCGTCACAGTGATTACTGATCACAAAAACTTATTATATCTGGAGTCTGCTAAACGTCTCAACCCTAGACAGGCTCGGTGGTCATTATTTTTTACTAGGTTTAATTTTGTAATAACCTATCGCCCGGGGGCAAAAAATACTAAGGCGGATGCATTGTCTCGAAGTTTTCCTGGAGGGGGTGATGTTGAGGTACCAGAGCCTATTTTGCAAAAGGGGGTGGTGGTCTCTGCATTACACTCAGGTTTAGAGGGAAGGGTGTTGGAAGCTCAGGGGGACGCCCCGGCCTCCTGCCCCTCGGGTAAACTGTTTGTGCCAGAAAATTTACGCCTGGAGATACTAAAAGAACACCATAACTCCACACTGGCAGGACACCCAGGTAGTAAGGCAACCTCTGAATTAGTGTCTCGTCGGTTCTGGTGGCCTAAGTGGCGCCAGGAGGTGTTTAATTTTGTGTCTGCATGTGCTACCTGTGCTCGTTCTAAGGTATATCATACTCGTCCAGCAGGGCGTCTTTTTCCTCTGGCCATCCCCAACAGGCCTTGGACGCACCTATCAATGGATTTCATTACGGATCTACCAGTATCAGCTGGGAAGACTGTTATTCTTGTAGTTGTTGACAGATTCAGTAAAATGGTGCACTTTATTGCTCTTACCGCATTGCCTAATGCTAATACACTGGTTCAGGTTTTTATTGACCACATCGTGAAGCTTCACGGGGTCCCTTCCGATATTGTTTCGGATCGTGGTACCCAATTTGTTTCTAAATTTTGGAAAGCTTTTTTTTCTCGTTTAGGGGTTCATCTGTCGTTTTCTTCATCTTTCCATCCACGGTCCAACGGTCAGACTGAACGTACCAATCAAAACCTAGAGACATATTTGAGATGCTTTGTTTCCGAAAATCAGGAGGAATGGTCATCTTATTTACCGTTAGCCGAGTTTGCCATTAATAATTGTCGTCAAGAATCCACAGATAAGTCACCATTTTTTGGTGCGTATGGTTTCCATCCTCAGTTTTGTACGTTTAGTGAGGGGGGGCCGTCTGGGATTCCCGAGGAGGAACGATTTGCATCTTCACTTTCATCAGTGTGGCAGAGTGTGCAAGAAAGTTTGAAGAGAATTGGTGCTAGATACAAACGTGCGGCTGATAAGAAGCGCTCTGAAGGTCCGGACCTTGGGGTGAATGACTTGGTGTGGTTGTCTACCAGAAATATCAAGTTGAAGGTTCCCTCGTGGAAATTAGGTCCGAGATTTATTGGTCCTTATAGGGTAATTAAGGTCATTAACCCGGTGGCTTTTCGTCTGGAGCTACCTCAGACTCTAAGGATCCATAATGTCTTCCACAGATCTCTGCTTAAGAGATATGTAGAACCTCATGAACCATTGCCACTACCGCCTCCACCAGTGGTTGTTGATGGCAGTCTTGAGTTTCAGGTAGAAAAGATTGTTGATTCACGATATGTTCGCCGCTCTCTTCAGTACCTGGTGCACTGGAGAGGTTATGGTCCCGAAGAGAGAATGTGGGTGCCAGCATCAGAGATAAAGGCGGACAGACTTATTCGAGCTTTTCATAGGTCCCATCCGGAGAGGCCGGGTCTTGAGGGTCCGGTGGCCCCTCGTAGAAAGGGGGGTACTGTCACGACTGTGACTGATCCAGACAGGTCTGGGAGGAGAAGGTCGCAGCGACTTGCTACTCGCGATAGCTTGTGAGTTTGCTCTGTGGTTCAGGGTATGTCATCAGGGTTTTGCCTTGTGAACCTTTTTGTCCTGACTGGGAGTTTGTAGGCATCCTTCTCAGGTGAGTCCTGTCTGCCACTCCCAGCTACTATATTAGTTTCAGTTTCACTTGCAGTCATTGCCAGATATAGTCCTTACTTCCAGTGCTATTCTGACCTTTGAAGGAGATCGTTTGATGGTATTGCTGTGGAGCTCTCGTCCGGTGTGGACCGTCGTTACTGGGATCACCTTCTCTGCTCGTGACTGGATAAGTCTATCTATGTTTGTTTGTTTGTTTGTTGCTGTCTTCCCCTGTTGTTCTCCTAGACGTGAGTGATGGTGACTAGTGCTCCCATCTGCCTTTCCCCAGTCTAGTCTTGTTAGGGTGACTGAGGGTTTAGGCATCCTGCTCGCCGCACGGGTTCACACCCCGTCTAGGGTATCAGGACAGACAGGTGCCAGCTTAGGGTTAATCAGGGGTGACCGTTCTATTTCCCATCCGTAGATAAGGGTCCCCCTTCCCCTCCGTCTGGCGCGACACGACTGCTGCTGGGATAGCGGTCGTGACAGTCACCTCCAGAAGCTGCGACAAGTCTTGGGACGGCTACAAGAACATTGGCTCAAGATCAAGTCCAAAATGTGCCAGCTGTTCTGACAGCAGATTGAGTATTTAGGACATGTGGTCACCCAGGAGGGGGTAAAACTGGCCCCCAGCAAGGTGGAGGCCATTTAGAAGTGGCCTCGGCCAAGTCCACTACGAAAGGTACGGGCTTTCGTGGGACTGGCCGGCTACTACAGGAGGTTTATACCCAAATTCGCTCATCTGGTGGGCCCGTTAAATGAGTTGCTAAGAGGCACAGCTGGGGGCCCGAAGAAACGTCCCATTGACTGGGGGCCCCAACAACAAGAGGCCTTTGAAGCGGTGAAAGAGGAGCTGACCAATGCCCCGATCCTGGCTTACGCGCGGTTTGATACCCCATTCTTGCTGTATACTGACTGAAGCCTACATGGTCTGGGGGCCGTCTTGTCCCAAGTCCAGGATGGATGGGAGAGAGTCATCGCCTATGGGAACCGGTCCATAAGAGAGTCAGAACGCAACCCTGATAACTATAGCTCTTTTAAACTGGAACTACTGGCACTGGTGTGGGCCATGACTGAAAGATTTGCAGAATACCTGACTGATGCAGAATTGACCATGATGAAGGACACCAACCAGTTGGCACACCTGTAAAATGACAAGCTCAGTGCACTCGAGCAAAGATGGTTGGCCCGCCTTTCTAAGTACCAATACCGCCTCAAGTTCCGGTACGGTAGGGAGAACGGCAACACTGATGCACTCTCTCTTGTTCCAGTAGGACAGTCGACTCAGAGAGCCGATGAGGAGTTAGAGAACACTGAAACTCCTGACCTTGGTCGCTTACCTCTGTTCCCGGATGTGGCACATTCAAGTGGGGTGGCATCTAGAATGACCCTGGGGCTGGGAAAAACGTTGGCTGATTGGGATAAAGTCCAGAATGGCTGCCGGGATTTGTGGAAAGTGAAAGAATGGGTTCAGAGCAAGATCTGGCCTCGGTCAGAAGAACGAGCCTGCCTGACCCAAATAGAGCCTTATTTTTTTTCCATTTATACATGCCACAAAAGGCTTTAGAACATATAACTGCACCGCTGAACGGCAAATATATTTTTCTTTTGCCACTAATACACACCAAAAAGGGCTGTAATTTTTGCACTTCACACAACGGATAATAAGCCCTTTTTCCCACTTATACAAGCCAAAAAATGCTTTAGAACATATAACTGCACCGCACAAGGGCAAATAAGACATAGAAATATTCCCTTGTAATAAACCCTGCTAATGGCTGTATCATACAGCACTTGCACCCTAATGACATGAACGGTTTGCTGAAATTACAGAGCTGTATAATGGCAATTTGGATCCCCAGTCAGTGCAGCAAGGTGTAATAGAAATCTTCCTATTACCCAGGCTGTAACCTCCCCTACAGAACCGTTCTGCTTCAATACTGTGGAATGATTCCTCCCTCTCCTTTCCCTACACCTTGAATAATCTTTCCCTGAACTTGTAAATTGTTTTTTTAGCACAATGAAGTCTTTCCTAGCACTGTCCCTAGCGCCTGCTCACGTCTCTCCCTGCACTAAGTACACTGGAAAATGGCAGAATACAAGATGGCAGAGGCTATGCATAGGGCTGTGACATCACAGGGCAGGCTGGCTGCTGATTGGCTGCATGCATGGCATTGAGGGGGATCCCGCGTTCCCAGAGTTCTTTGCTCCATGTCCTCATATGTGCAGCAGCCATTTTAGGAAAAAATGTGATTCGTTACCACGAAGCATGAGAAAATTCAGATTCAATGCAGATTTATTTTTCCTGAAATTCAGATCGAATTTCACTTCATCAACTTCGACTTGCTCATCTCTACTCACGGCGACAATTACACCCTGCTGGCTAAGCCACTGTCTCACGCCAAGCTGCCACCCTCACCCCCTGATGATGATGAATTCCATGATGAATGAATGCCAACTAAGTGTGGTATCAGAGGAACCAACTGACTCCTGGCTATGGGTGTCTGATGTCAGTTGAGATGATGTTGAAGACTGAGTGAACCATTCAAGGACAGCATGATTGGCTGGTCAAAACATGACTGCTGGATGACACTGGCAGCTCCCCGCCCCCTTCTTCTTCTGCTACTTCTGCCAGCTCCAGATTTTTTTTTGCCACTGCCCGTTGCCTTGGATGGCCCTGGCACCTGTCTGTCGAACATACTGTACTGTAACAGTAACTGTAAGTATAAAATAGCAGTAGTTTTTCAGTTACAGAATCAAGGCCAAATGGAATTACTTATCTATAAAACAAGGTGGGGAAACAAATAACTGTAACAATTGAGCACTATTCACCCCAGTTACAGAATCCGTGTTAGAGAAGCTCTAAGTGCTTGAAGAGTTAATCCTTTGCAGATATTACTGACACTCGCTACGTCCTTGAATTGCATGAGCTTACGAGTGTAAAATAGAAAAATTAAATCAAATTTTAATAATCACTTTTCTGCTTTCCTTTTGCAGATCTGAGAGGTCCCTGATGGATATGACTTTTCTCATTTTGTATCCTTTTCTAGATATTACACAGGAGGACATTGTGCCTATTTCTCGGTACAGACCTGACCGGCGATAAGATATAAACCTCTCCCTGTCACGTCCCTTGATCTACTGCTGAAGAATTCCCAGTGATGAGTGATGCAGGCCTGTGCAGACACCAGTGTGCCAGAGATACAATGGAAGCAATGAACATGCAGAAGATTATTTCCATCATTTTGTGTTATTTTCAGAAAAGTTTCCTATTGCTGGTTTTGTGTGTGACCTTCAGTGATTCTGAGATACAGGACCCTGCAGCTCAATGTCATCTTGCAATTAAGAATTACACCTTTGAGTATGAATATTCTCAGGAAGGAGACATCATTATCGGAGGGATCTTCACTGTACATTCCTGGGTGTCACGATGGTTCTGGAAAGAGAGCAGCGACTACAACCGGATGTGTTCAGGGTCAGTACAAATGTTAGTCCTGCAGAGCTGGAATTTATACAGAAAATGTGCAGGGAAATTACAGGGATCAGAGAGGCGATCACCTCTTATTGTATTCAGTCTATACAGGGATACATTTATTAACTTACTGTGATATAAAACCTTGTAAAGTTTCTGTGAGGAGCAACGTAAATAAATCACTTCATCCAGGTCTGTGTTGTGTGTTGTGGGGTATGTACAACTAAATGCAGGTAAGTACATGTCTCTTCTGCCTTGGTATTGCACACGTGGTATACATACATATGTTATAGGCTGAAGATGCAGATGAGCGAACCATTTCGTAATGAACTCATCTAGCAGCCAAACCTGAAGCTTTTCTGGTTCATTTCCAGTAACCAGAAAGCTAAGAAAAAAGACGACTGAGAGGAGATCTAATAACTATGTATAAATATATCAGGGGTCAGTACAGAGATCTCTCCCATCATCTATTTATCCCCAGGACTGTGACGAGGGGACATCCTCTAGAAGAAGGAGAAGTCTAGAAGAAGGTTTTTACACAAACATAGTAAGAGCAGTGAGACTATGGAGCTCTCTGCCTGAGGAGGTGGTGATGGTGAGTTCACTAAGAGTCCAAGAGGGGCCTGGATGTATTTCTGGAGTGTAATAATATTACAAGTTATAGATACTAAGATTTCTGGAGAAGGGTCATTGATCCTGGGAGTTATTCTGATTGCCTGATTGGAGTAAAAAAATGTTTCCCCAAAAAGGGAAATTGGTTTCTACCTCACATATAGTTTTTGTCTTCCTCTGGTTGAACTTGCAGGAAAACATGTTGAATTGGATGGACAGATGTCTTTCTTTCAGCCTTACAAACTATGGGGGTCATTTATTAAGACCGGCATTTTAGACATCGATCTTAATAACCCCTATATCTGGCAGTGGATCCGACAAAGTTATGAAGAGGAGCAAGCCTCTACAGAACTTTGACACATGCAGCGCCAGTCTAAATGTAAGGCAGCTTCATTGCTGTCTTACATTCAGACCATTTTCTACAACTAAATTTTTATTTAAATATCTATATACCGTATTTTTTGCCCCATAAGACGCACTTTTATTACCCCAAAGTGGGGGGGAAATGCCCCTGCATCTTATGGGGTGAATACTAATGAAGCGCTTCCATTTTGGAAGCGCTTCATTAGTACCGGATCCCCGTGAAGCGGTGAAGGCTCTGTACTCACCTCTTCCTGGTCTTTGGCTCAGCTATCAGCAGTGCAGGGCTGCGCACAGCGTGAGGGCGCTCTCTGACCTCACACTGTGCACCGCGATACACAGCCGACAGCAGGATGAAGAGGATCGCGATGGTGAGGAGCGGTGGCATCCAGGAGCAGGAGAGGTAAGTGAGTTTTTTTAATTTTATTTGCGCTGGGGGCTGATGGCTGACATATGGGGGGTAATGGCTGACATATGGGGGCTGATAGATGGCTGACATATGGGGGCTGATAGATGGCTGACATATGGGGGTTAATAGCTGACATATGAGGGCTGATAGATGGCTGACATATGGGGGCTGATAGATGGCTGAAGGTTGGGGGTTGATCTGAGGCATTGAGGGGGGGGGGTCTGATCTGATGTCTGATTAACTTTGGGGGTCTGATTGCTGGTCTGACCTGAGGTGTAATGGAAAATATTTTTTTCTTATTGTTCTCCTCTAAAACCTTGGTGTGTCTTATAGGGCGAAAAATACGGTCACTTCCTGTCTGTATAATGAATTTGTGATGTCATGAACATGTGATCCAACCCCTTTACCTATAAAATGTTACTATGTGTCAGTTTATGTTATCAGTTGAGAAAGGCTGGACGGCCCGAAACGCGTCCTGGAAACCTATGATTTAGGAGTTAAAATAAAGAATACACCGTGTTGAAAGCAATACGCCTGCTGGGATTACTTTTGCAAATTTTTAGACCTGGTGTGAGTGGGGAAACGTTTTAGATTGCGGCATAACTAACCGCTGTCTCGCAATCGTGGCCAGAAATACGCCTAATTTAGGCGGATTTCTGTTAAATAAATGACCCTCTATGTTACTAATTTATTATGTTAAATAGTATATAAGTGTGTCTTACAATACACAGGGTAGCGGACGATTGTATCTTTGACTGATATCTTTAAATACTGGACCAAAGTCTAGTAGGGTGGTGAATGATAAGGATAAATAGTAGGCCGAAAGCAGTGCCGGTGCATCTATAAAATCCTTTTTTAAACAAATTAAAACCACACAGCCCTATAGGACACATATATTGCGGACATGCTAGCGGCGATCTAGCCATGCATGTCCTTATCTCTATAGGCCCAAACCTGGTGACAGAATCCCTTTAAGTTTGGGAAAATAGCATATCATTTTCTCTTACAATACAAAGTGTAGCTGTTCATACCAGTTTAATTAAAAATGTAAAGTATTAGTCTGAAATCCGCTACGGAGCATCTCTAGGCACTTATTTTTATTTTATTTGTTTTTTGTTTAAGTTTGGGTACGACAGCATATTAGGGTACTTTCACACTAGCGGCAGGGGACTCCGGCAGGCTGTTTCGGCGGGTGAACAGCCTGTCGGATCTGTCCTGCCGCGAGTTCACGTGTTTTCCCAGACTGCAGCTCCGTCCCCATTTACTATAATGGTGGCGGGGGCGGAGTTCCGGTAGCAGCGCACACCGAGAGGCAGCCGGACTAAAAATACTGCATGCAGTACTTTTAGTCCGGACGCCTCTCGGCGTGCGCTGCCGTGCTGCCACCAGAACTCCGCCCCCATTATAGTGTGAAACTAGCCTTAGTGCGTGTAGCAATACACAGGGTAGCAGATCGTTATATCTAGTAATATTTAGTACTAGCCTAGACTGCAATCAGTGTCGGTGCATGTGCTGGCATTCCAAATTTTTGTTTTTGTTTGGGAAAGTATCATATTAGTGTTTCTTACAATACAAAGGGCAACTGTTTTTACCAGTCTGAGTGATAACGTGAAATACTAGACCAATATCCATGTCTGTGAATCTCCAGGCACTTCAAATATTTATTTATTTTTATGACATTTTGGAAATTAGCATATGAGTGTCTTACAATACAAAGGGTAACGGACCATTTTCATCTCTGAGTGATAAGGTTAAACATTAGGCTAAAATCCATGCTGCAGACATTTCAAATGATTCCTTATTTTAAGTTTCGAAAAATAGGATAAGTGTGTCTTACAATAACACGTAGGAGTTAGGGATGAAGTGGATGTCCAGGTTCGAGGGGTTCAGCCCAACTTCGTTACAAAGTTTTGTTCGGGTTCCGAACTTGACCCGAACAACAAACCCCATTGAAGTCAATGGGGACCCAAACTTTGGGACACTAAAATGGCTATAACAAAGTCATAGAAAGGGCTAGAGGGCTGCAAAAATCTCCAAAGTGGGCTTAACCTGTTGGGGACACATGACTTACCAGTACGTTATGATGCCCTGGTACTTAAGGACACATGATGTACCGGTACATCATGTGTATTTATGATCACCGCCGCACGGGCACTCTGTCACAATGCCGAGGGGGGTCCTGTGACCCCCCTGTATTGACGAGCGCAGCAAACCACAGGTCAATTCAGACCTGCGGTTTGCTGCGTTTCCAGGTTATTTGGCCCTCTGGTGACCCGATAACCCGGAAAAGGATGGTGATCGGTGGTGTGATAATACACCACCAGTCACCATCCTGCGATCCTGAGAGGTGATGGTGACATCACCTCTCAGGATCGCTTGCTATTGGCTGCGCGGGCGGCTGGGGGTTAACTCCCCCCAGCTCTCCTCCTCCATTCTGTGTTCGGGAGCAAGGAGAGAGAGCGTTGGATCTGTGCCCAGCACCCCCATCTCTGCCCAGCACATCTTCGGACCCTCCACAATGCCATCTGGCACTAAAAGGTACTTTAGGGACAGAAGTGTCCAGCAAAGTTGACCCTTTAAAACGTAACTTTTACTTACTGATACTATATAAAATAATACCACTGTGGTGGTTCACCAGTGGAAATTGTGAAACAAACAAACAATGAAAAAAGATGAGATATGTTTACACAGGGTAACCAACCGTTGATACGGTTTCAGAGGTTAGTAAACACAGGGCAGCAATTGGGAGTGTTGGGATATGTCTAACCTATCCCTATACTCACCCTGAGTTATTCCTCAGCCCAGGGACGTCCCCTGGTGGTGGAGACTCCCTGTCCTCGTGCCTGGACTGACTGACCTCCGTTTACCCTCCTCTTAAAAGAAGCACAGTGCCACGGTACCCCGTAAACCGACGGATATTATCTGTGTCCCAGTAAGTCAATACCCGCAAAGACAACAGCCCATATAGATGGATAGACCAAAAATATGTACATAGGTGTACAGATGTGAGTATCACCTATAGCAGTGATGGCTAACCTTGGCACTCCAGCTGTGGTAAAACTACAACTCCCAAGATGCCCCCCTTGCTTGGCTGCTCCCAGAACTCTATAGAAATAAATGGAGCATGCAGGGAGTCGTAGTTTCACCACAGCTGGAGTGCCAAGGTTATCCATCACTGACCTATAGCATCAATTTAAAAAGAACCAAACACAGGAGCATCAATAGCGATGCGTTCCCAGGTTGGTTCTCATAAAACCCCTACGCGTTTCCCCTAGTCAGGGGGTATTAACAATCATGGGTGAACCGTCATGTTCAAATAGATAAATATAGATAAATCATAAAGATATACTCATGATGCAGTAGAGGACACAGGACCGAAGACGCAAACAGGGACGTGTATAGGACCCAGGGGACCATTGGATATACCCCACTTAATGTCCTAGGCAGTCAAATGGCTAAAGGGCCCAGTCAGATAAAGGCCAACACATTATCCAAGAGGATTTAGGTTGCGTCTTGGTGCCATCCTGTTCCTCCTACTGATCACCAGGGTATATCCAATGGTCCCCTGGGTCCTATACACGTCCCTGTTAGCATCTTCGGTCCTGTGTCCTCTACTGCATCATGAGTATATCTTTATGATTTATCTATATTTATCTATTTGAACATGACGGTTCACCCATGATTGTTAATACTCCCTGATGAACCTAGTAATAGGGGAAACGCGTAGGTGTTTTATGAGAACCAACCTGGGAACGCACCGCTATTGATGCCCCTGTGTTTGGTTCTTTTCAAATTGATGCTATAGGTGATACTCACATCTGTACACCTATGTACATATTTTTGGTCTATCCATCTATATGGGCTGTTGTCTTTGCGGGTATTGACTTACCTGGGACACAGATAATATCCGTCGGTTTACGGGGTACCGTGGCACTGTGCTTCTTTTAAGAGGAGGGTAAACGGAGGGCAGTCAGTCCAGGCACGAGGACAGGGAGTCTCCACCACCAGGGGACGTCCCTGTGCTGAGGAATTACTCAGGGTGAGTATAGGGATAGGTTAGACATATCCCAACACTCCTCATTGCTGCCCTGTGTTTACTAACCTCTGAAACCATATCAACGGTTGGTTACCCTGTGTAAACATATCTTTTTTCATTGTTTGTTTGTTTCACAATTTTCACTGGTGAACCACCACAGAGGTATTATTTTATATAGTATCAGTAAGTAAAAGTTAAGTTTTAAAGGGTCGACTTTGCTGGACACTTCTAGATTCTATGATCCCTCTATAAAATATTTATTAATTTAGCTGGACATTTTTGTACTTTAGGGACAGGTTAGGGAAAGGTTAGGTTAGGCAGAGATATTCAGGGAAAGTTTAGGAAAAAAAAAAAAAGTTTCACTGTTGTATCACTCTGATCGGGTGTCTGGGGTCCACAGCACAGTGTGATCCTATACCCCCCAGGGGTGCTCCAGCTTGCCCCCCTCACCCCCCCCACACAAATTTTTCTTGGGCGCAAGCGTTTTTTGTTGTTGTTTTTTTTGCGTACACTGACTGTGGCTGGCACTCTTAGCGTCCGGCCACTGTTAGAGCATTGCCCACCCCACCGCTGATCAGCTTCGGATGGCTGATCAGCGAGTTTGAATATTATTATTTTTTTGCCTTTTTTTTTTCAGTTACGTTTAGGGCAAAGTCCGCAAACACCCATGCCCCCACACACACGCACACTAAATAAAGTTTTCCACACACGCACGCGCGCACACACACACACACTCCCCTATGGCCCGCCAGACGTTCTTGGCCGAGGAGGCATGCGCCCTGCTTGCATCCAAGTCTGAGAGCCCCAGTGAGGATGAGGAAGAGGACTTTCCTCTTGTCATCCGCGTCCGCCTCATCATCTAGCAATGATGATGAGCCCTCAAGGCGGTGAAGATGCCGCCAGGTGGAGCAAGGGGACCGCCATGCTAGGGACCCTGTGGCCCACACTAGTTTTCTGGCCCACCAGATAAGTCCATCTGAGCCTCCTACCGGTGAACTTGCATGGTGTACCCCAGAGGATTTTGAGCCTGTGATTCCTGTTTTTGCTGGCCAAACAGGAATCCAGATTCCCACAGTGGGCTTCACTGAATATGACTATTTTGGTCTTTTTTTTCAGTGACCACTTTGTGAATCTGATGGTGGAGCAAACTAACTTGTATGCCCAACAGTTCATTGCTCAACACCCGGGCTCCTTTTTGGCTAGGGCCGGTGGCTGGACTCCGGTTAGTGCAGTCGAGATGAGGATGTTTTGGGGCCTCGTGCTGCACATGGGCCTAGTAAAAAAAAAAAAACAGTGTCAGGCTGTACTGGAGTGGGGACGTCCTCTACCAGACCCAACTTTAAAGTACAGCCATGACACGCTCCCGTTTTGAGGCCATTCGGAAATGCCTGCATTATGCAGATAATGCAGCATGTCCCCCCCAAGGTGATCCTTCCTATGATCCGCCTGTACAAAATCATGCCGGTCATCGATCACTTTGGGGCCAAATTTTTGGAGGCCTATGTACCTGGAAGGGAGGTCGCAGTTGATGAGTCTCTCATTGCTTTCAAGGGGAGACTTATTTTCCGCCAGTATGTTCCCTCTAAGCGGGCGAGGTATAGCGTGAAGCTGTACAAACTTTGTGAGAGTATCTCAGGGTACACTTACAAGTTTCATGTGTAAGAGGGGCGAGATTCCCATAGTCAACCCCCAGAATCTCCCCACACTCTGGGTGTTAGCAGGAAACTTGTGTGGGACATTATGCACCCACTGCTAGATAAGGGTTACTACCTGTACGTGGATAACTTTTATACTAGTTTCCCCTTGTTCCAGTCCCACGTTCGCTTGGCTTGTGGGACTGTGCGAAAAAATAAACGCGGCCTCCCTACCCACCCCCTCCAGGTACCTATCCCCAAGGGTGAGACTCATGCCCTTACGAGGGGAAACCTATTGCTGGTCAGATATAAGGACAAGAGGGATGTCCTTGTACTGTCCACAATTCACAGTAACAGCACCACCCCAGTCCCTGTGCGGGGTACCGGGGCAACGGTCCTCAAGCCAGATTGTATTGTCGACTACAATCGGTATATATGGGAGGAGTTGATCTCTCAGATCAAGTCCTTAAGCCATATAATGCCATGCGCAAAACCCGGGCATGGTACAAAAAAGTTGCGGTCTACTTGGTACAGGTTGCCTTGTACAACTCTTTTGTACTATCCCGAAGCGCTGGCAACACAGGAACATTCCTTCAGTTCTATGAGGCAGTTCTAAAGGACCTGATCTTTTCTGACCGGGAAAGAGCAGGCCGGAGTACTTCGGGAAGTGGAGGCAACCGTTTTGTCCCTGGCCAACACTTTCCAGGTGTGGTCTCCCATACTGGAAAGGAGGAAGGGTCCCCAAAAAGGTGCAGAGTGTGTCACAGGAGGGGGATACGGAAGGACACCACCCCTCAGTGTGACACGTGCCGATCATCCGGGCCTGTGCATTATTGGTTGCTTCAGGGAGTACCACACTTCCATGGAGTACTAAATTCATAATCCCCTTCCCCAGTTTTAATTCCATTTAGCCACTGACAATCGAAAAAAAAAACTATGGTTCTCAGACTTGATTGTAAAACTAAAATAAATAACATATTAGGTATCGCTGCGTCCATAAGAATCTGCTCTATAAAAATACCCCATGACCTAACCCCTCAGATGAACACGGTCAAAAAAAATTTAACAAAACCCATGCAAAAAAATGTATTTTTGTGTCACTTTACATCACAAAAAGTGTAATAGCAAGCGATCAAAAAGTCACATGCCCCCCAAAATAGGCCAATAAAACCATCCTCTCATTCCGCAAAAAATTAGCCCCTACCTAAGACAATCGGCTAAAAACAAAAAAATACTGACTCTTAGACTATGGAGATGCTAAAATGATTTTTTTTTATTTGTTTAAATAAGGAAAATATAGTGTAAAACCTAAATAAATGTAAAAAAGTAGACATTAGGTATCACCGCATCCGTAAGAATCAGCTCTATAAAAATACCCCATGACCTAAACCCTCAGATGAACACGGTAAAACAAATAATAATAAAAACGGTGCAAAAATTCTTTTTTTTTGTCACCTTACATCACAAATAGTGTAATAGCAAGCGATCAAAAAGTCATATGCCCCCCAAAATAGTGCCAATAAAAACGTCCTCTCATCCCACAAAAAATTAGCCCCTACCTAAGACAATCAGCTATGGAGATACTAAAATGTAATTTTTTTGTTTAAAAAAGGATAATATAGTGTAAAACCTAAATAAATTTAAAAAAGTTGACATATTAGGTATTGCCGCGTCCATAAGAATCTTCTATATAAAAATACTCCATTACCTAACCCCTCAGATGAACATGGTCAAAAAAATAAAATAAAAACAGAGCCAAAACAGCTATTCTTGGCAAATTTTCAATTTTAATCAATTTTTTCCAGTAGCAAAGCAAGGGTTAACAGCCAAACAAAACTTTATATTTATTACCCTGCTTCTGATGTTTACAGAAACACCCCATATGTGGTCGTAAACTGTTGTATGACCAAACGGCAGAGCGCAGAAGGAAAGGAACACCATATGGTTTCTGGAAGGCAGATTTGGATGGCCTTTTTTGGTACCATGTCCCATTTGAAGAACCCCTGATGCACCCCTAGAGTAGAAACTCCATAAAAGTGACCCCATCTAAGAAACTACACCCCTCAAGGTATTCAAAACTGATTTTACAAACTTTATTAACCCTTTAGGAATCAGGCATGTCCAAAGTGCGGCCCTCCAGCTGTTGCAAAACTACAACTCCCAGCATGCCCTAATAGCTGTAAGCTATCCAGGCATGCTGGGAGTTGTAGTTTTGCAACAGCTGGAGGGCCGCACTTTGGACATGCCTGCTTTAGGTGTTCCTCAACAGTTTATGGCAAATGGAGATGGAATTTCAGAATTTCTATTTTTGGGTGGTTTCTATTCTCACAAAGTGACTTCAGACCTGAACTGATCCTTAAAAAGTGTTTTTTTTTTTACAATTTCTGAAAAAATTCAAGATTTACTTCTAAGCCTTGTAACATCCCCAAAAAATAAAATTGCATTCCCAAAATGATCCAAACATGAAGTAGACATATGGGAAATGTAAAGTAATAACTATTTTTGGAGGTATTACTATGTATTATAGAAGTAGAGAAATTGAAACTTGGAAATTTGCAAATTTTTCCCAATTTTTGTTAAATTTGAATAAATTTTAAATAAATGAAAATGAACTTTTTTTACTCCATTTTACCAGTGTCATGAAGTACAATATGTGACGAAAAAAGAAGCTCAGAATGGCCTGGATAAGTCAAAGCGTTTTAAAGTTATTCACACATAAAGTGACCCTGGTCAGATTTGCAAAAAATGGGTGAAATATGTCCATGTCCTTAAGGGGTTAAGAGCAGTACAATTGTGCTGCAAACAAAAGTGAATAGGGAAATGACTAATAATAACATAAAATACATAAAAACAAACAAATATTAATGTTGATCCAAGAGGTGGAGGTCCAACTGGAGTATGACGTTGAGGAGGCTGTGGGCATGGCAGTGTAGGTGGAAGAGCTAGAGGAGGTGAAGGAACACTCTTTCTGTTTTTTTTTTTGTGTCTGTCAATTCTTTGTGTGATCTTTAGCCATTTTGGGGGGCATGGCCGGTATATTTCTCTACTCTGCCAATATAAGACATAATAATCTTGAGCCACGAGGTGGAGGTCTGAGTGGTGAAGGAGGCGAACGTTGAGGTGTAGATGGAAAATGTGGAGAAGGTGGGGGAGGAAGACAACACTGTTTCATTTATTTATTTATTTTTCCATGTGTCTGTCAATTCTGTGTCAGGTTGCTAAGGGCTACGGCGTGACAGTTTGGTGCTTGTATGTCCTGGGTTAAAAAATGTCTCAGTTATAGATCTCACACGTCCCCTCTCTGGGGACTATATCTTAAAAACATTTTTCTCTTACTACAGTAAGGGTACTTTCACACTAGCGTTTTTATTTTCCGTCCTAGGGGCTCAAATCCGGAAAAGAACTGATCAGTTTTATCCCAATGCATTCTGAATGGAGAGTAATCCGTTCAGGATGCATCAGGATGTCTTCAGTTCAGTCTTTTTGACTGATCAGGCTTTTCAGAAAACCGAAGCATGCAGTATTTTTTACCTCCGGCCAAAAATCATGAACACTTTGACTGAACTCCGGATCAGGCCTTTTTCCCATTGACTTGCATTAACGTCGGATCCGGCGCCGTGTGTTCAGTCAAACCGGATCCGGCTTTTGCATGTTAAACCAGAAAAATGTGAAAAAAAAGTTAAAGTCCATAAATGGCGGATCCGTTTTTTCCAATGCATTTTTACATTGTGATCAAAATCCTGATCAGGATTCAAATGTAATCCATTTTCACACGTTTTTCCGTATCCGGCGGGCAGTTCCGGTGTCGGAATTGAACGCCGGATTTAAACAACGCTAGTGTGAAAGTAGCCTAAAACGGATTAAGGGGTGTTACATAGTAACATAGTAACATAATACATAAGGCCGAAAAAAAGACATCTGTCTTCTATGTTTGTGTACAAACCTTCTTTCCTCCAGACGCAGAGGATGTCCCCTCGTCACAGTCACCGCCCTGGGGATCAATAGATGATGGGATAGATCTCTGTACTGACCCCTGATATATTTATACATAGTAAGGGTCCATTCACACGTCCGTTGTTTCTTTCCTGATCTGTTCCGTTTTTTGCGGAACAGATCTGGACCCATTCATTTTCAATGGGTCCTGAAAAAAACCGGACAGCACAATGTCAGATTTTTTTTCAAGACCCATTGAAAATGAATGGGTACAGATCTGGTCCAGATCTGTTCAGCAAAAAACGGAACAGATCAGGAAAGAAACAACGGACGTGTGAATGGACCCTTATTAGATCTCTGTGTACATTTAAACCTAAACGTCAGGAATACAGAAAGGTTCCACATAAAAGACACAGAGTCAGAATGTGGGTAGTAGAAGCACCAGCTATGCAGACAGTAGTAGTAGTAGTAGTAGTAGTAGTAGTAGGTCACAGCTGTCCTTGGCTTCGGAAAGGTCCAATATTATCATTGAGGAGGAAAGAAAGGATGAGATTGTGAATTGTATAACTTACTCCTCTTCTTAGTTGCAGCAGGATGACATGGAGGTGACTTTTGCATCTGACACCATGCCATGGAGTCAGGGGTCACAGCTCCTCCTCCTTGCAGCCCCAGAGAAGGCTTTCAGTAATGTCTTTCCTGTCTCCCCTTTTTAGTTGGACGCCTTCTTTTTTCCTAAAAAGTGGCAAAAAAACAACAACACCATGCCTTATGACAGACAGTCAAGAGAGTCTCCCTGTTGAACACTTGGGTAGGAGCAATCAGCATTTGTACTGTCCTGAGGAGGAGGTTCAGGAGGAGGTTGGGGTTTCCATGCATAGCTGTGCTGTTGGTGGTAATATTTGGTACCCGTAGCATCGTACCTGTTGCTCTACCTGGGCTTGCTGTACTAAGTGGGCTTGTGAATAAGTGGAGTTTAAAGAACCAGAGTTTAAGGCAAGGAGCTAAACTAAGGTTTGATAATTTTCCTTATGTGTTGTTGCCTTGATTCTAGCTAGTCCTCCAACTAAAGCAGACAGGGTCTCATTTTAACTCATATTTACTATTTTACTTTTTTACTGTTCATCCCCATTTAAACATGTGCTCCATGGACAATGCTACTAAGTGTGTGTCAAGTGCAATGTATGCATGCCTTGAAAAGCCATTCAAAGGTGAATACATTTGCACTAGATGCAAACATGTTGCATATTTGGAAGCCCAGATATTGTATCTAAATAAGCAGCTTGAAACACTATTTGGGAAAGACAGGGTCAATAGAAAAGGTAGTAGCGTGTGCCTGTATGTGAAGAGTGATCTGAAGACAAGTGTGAAAGAGGCAATTGTGGGTGAGGATGGTGAGGATTAGTGATGGACGAAAATCGGCCAGGACAATTTGCGAACGCGATTGCGCAAACGCAATCAAATGTTCGCGAACCGCAAGTTTGCAGCGGACCCCATTCACTTTAATGGCTGGCAAACCTGAAAAACCTTCAGGTCATTTTTGCAGCCACTAAATACTTACTAGAAGTGCACAAATAGTCCTACAACATGGACAGTGACATACTAGAGGGGGGATCAATGAAAAAAATTCCCACAAAAATATGTATTTTAATCATGGGCCATTTTTATGCGTCTGAAAGGGAAATTCTCAAAAATCTGCCCTGCTGGAGCCTAGAAAAGTTTTATTTTATGCCACGGGAGTAAGGGCCCTAAAAATTAGGCATTCACCTGGCAAAATAAATTGTGATTATGTGGCTCGAGGTACATTATGCGGTCACTGAATAACAATTTTACTGTAGCCCACTGGAGTACAGGCCCCAAACATTAGGCATTCACCGTACAGAAAAGATCAAGTGATTATGTGGCTGGAGGTACATTAGATGGTCATTGGATATCAATTTTACTGCAGGCCAGTACAAATACATGTCAAATACATATATTTAACAGAACTTAACCATTTTTTAATCCAATTTTATATTTTAAGTTCTGTTAAATATATGTATTTGACATGTATTTGTACTGGCATGCAGTAAAATTGATATCCAATGACCATCTAATGTACCTCCAGCCACATAATCACTTGATCTTTTCTGTACGGTGAATGCCTAATTGTTGGGGCCTCGGAGGAATTCAACACCTGTGACAACCACGTGTTGGTTTCACCTATTATAATTAGGGGGTTTATTCAAGAGGGGGGATTTTGTTAACCATTTTTTAATCCAATTTTATATTTTAACAAAATCCCCCCTCTTGAATAAACCCCCTAATTATAATAGGTGAAACCAATACGTGGTTGTCACAGGTGTTGAATTCCTCCGAGGCCCCAACAATTAGGCATTCACAGTACAGAAAATATCAAGTGATTATGTGGCTGGAGGTATATTAGATGGTCATTGGATAACAATTTTAGTGCAGGCCAGTGGAGTACAGGGCCCAAACATTAGGCATTCACCTTACAGAAAAGAACAAGTGGATATGTGGCTGGAGGTATATTAGGCGGTCACAGTATAACAATTTTGCTGTTGGCCAGTTAGATTACAGGCCCCAAAAATTATGCATTCATCGTACAGAAAAGATCAAGTGATTATGTGGCTGGAGATATATTAGACAGTCATTGGATAACAATTTTACTGCAGGTCAGTGGAGTACAGGCCCCAAACATTAGGCATTCACTGGACATTATAAAGGCCTTTTATGCTGCTGTATTTACATAAGACAGGGACCATTATTTGCTCTGTGTGGTGGTGGATATGTGTGGGCTGGCATGAGGAAATTCAATTAAACGTGGTCGTCAATTTTTAGAAATGTGAGGTAGTCCACACTCTCATGAGCTAGGCGAGTGCGCTTATCGGTCACGATCCCTCCTGCTACGCTAAACGTCCTTTCGTCCTTTCGACACTCGACGAGGGGCAAGCCAAGAGTATCATGGCAAATTGTGCCAGCTCTGGCCACAGGTCAAGCCTGCACACCCAGTAGTCCAGGGATTCCTCACTTCTCAGAGCGTACACATCGGCCATTAACCCAATGTAGTCGGACAACTGTCAGTCTAGGCGTTTCCTGAGGCTGGATCCGGAGGACGGCTGTCGATGGGTTGGCTGCAAGAATGATCTCCTATCCGAAGTGACCAACACATCTTCAAACTGCCCTCTTCTTGCATGCGTGGTAGGATTGGTACCTGCAACTGTTTCTCTGTGGGTGGATAATCCTCTGCCAAAGCCCACAACAGCAGAGTGCAGCATCTTTCACAGCAAGGCCTGGAAATGCTGCATTCTGACAGCCCTCTGTAATGCTGGTAACATGTCCGCCATTTTGTGTTTGTACCGGGGGTCTAAGTACGTTGCCCTTTATGCTTTTTATACGGGGGTCCCTTTTCAAACACTGGAGCATGAAGGTCCCCATTTGCACTAAATTGGAAGCGGTGGAGTGACCTGGCTCCTGCTCATCGCCCAGGAGAATAACGTCCTTGTTCTCTTTCCCCCATCCACGGACAACACCAGGGATCCCTGAAACGTTTGAAGCCTGCTCTTCTTGCTCCTCCTCCTCCTCCCCCCAGACACCATCCTCTTCTGACTCCTCTTAAGACTCCTGCTAACTTGTCTCAGATGGAGTAGCCCCTCCTGGGAATTTATCCAGCATAGCGACTTCCTCACCTTCCTGCTCCTTAACGGCTTGATCAATGACTCTACGCAATGCACGCTCCAGAAAGAAGGTGTAAGATGTCACTGATGGTGCCCTGGCTGTGATTGACCAGTTTGGTAATCTCATCAAATGGCCGCAGAAGTCTGCATGCGCCACGCACGAGCAGCCACTGGTGCGGTGAAAAAAAAACAAGCTCCCCAGAACCTGTCCTGCCGCAGAGTCCATACAGGTAGTCGTTAACAGCACGTTTCTGCTGGAGCAGCCTATCAAGCAAATACAAGTGGAGTTCTAGTGCATCGGGCAGTCAAAAATCAGACGTTTGATCGGCAAGTGGTGTCGTCGCTGAACGTCAGCAAGGCGATCCATGGCTGTGTAAGATCTTCTAAAATGTTCAGAGATCATACTGAAGTAAGACGTCCTGGACCCGGGGTATTTGGCAACGGACGTGTGCCATGCACTGCACATGTCATTTTGCCCTGTTTCAGCGCGCTCAGCAGATTGGCATCATTGTCGCACACCACCTTACCAACTGTTAAATTGAGTGGGGTTAGCCACTGATCGACCTGTGACCGCAGAGCCCAAAGTAGTGCAGGACCAGTGTGGCTCTTGGCTTGCAGGCACAACAGCTGCAGCACAGCATGGCAATGTCTCACCTGGCACGTCAAATAGGTTCTGGGGAGCTTGGGGGGTGCAGCAGAAGAGGTGGTAGCAGTGGAAAAGGAGGAGTCAGCCGAGGAGGAGACGGAGGATGGAGTAGGAGGAGGAGAAGAAGAGGCAGGCCTGCATGCAGTCTGTGGTGGTAACACCAAATCCACACGGGTGGCATGGGTTACATGCTTGACGGCCTTCAGAAGGTTCACCCAGTGGGTAGTAAAAGTTATGTACCTTCCCTGCCCGTGCTTGCTAGACCAGGTGTCTGTGGTCAGATGTCTCTTGGCAGCGTTGCCATATATTTTAGGGATGCCCTTCTAGGAGAAATATTTATCTCCTGGGATCTTCTATTACTGTGTGCCAATGGCCACAAATTTTCTAAAGGCCTCCGAGTCCACCAATTTATATGGCAGTAGTTGGCGGGCTAGCAGTTCTGACAAGCCAGCGGTCAGCCGTTGGGCAAGAGGATTATCCGGCGTCATCAGTTTTTTTACGCTCAAACATTTGGGCCATGGGAGCCTGCCTTGTGCCAGATGAATGCGACGATGGCACGGTGAAAGGTGGAGTGGAGGACAAATGGGAGGAGAGAGGAGAAGGAGAAGAGGCAGAACGTGGTGCGCCGGGAGTGTGGCTTTGTGGGTTCTGACGGCGTTGCTCCCATTGGGCTCTGTGATGGGAGGCCAGGTGCCTTCTTATGGCGGTCGTCCCAGGGTGAGTGTTGGACTTACCGCAACTTATGCGTTGACAGCTCAGGCTACAGATGGAAACACTATTATCAGCAGCTGACACATTAAAAAATGTCCACACTGCGGAGCCATGTGCCAGCATCCCGGGAGCGCAAGATGTGACCGTGCATGGTGGATGGCTGGCTCCAGATACATTTGCAGTCTACTTTTTGCCTCCTGGGCACTGTGAGTTCTGCTTGCTATTCCTCCTTCTCCTCCCTATCTGCTGCTCCATCTTGCCCTCTGAACTCCCCTCCTCTTCCTCTCTTGTGGGCACCCACGTGACATCCATCGACAAGTCATCATTGTCACCTTCACCACCACTGACATTAGAGATCTCGGAGTAGGCAGCAACAGCGGGGACCACCCTCCTTGGGCTGATCTGAGTACTGTCGTCAGACTGCTAGGTGGCGGCCGTTGCTACCTCCTCTTCCTCATCCGATGCCAAGAATGAAAATAATTCCTCTGACTCAAGTGAAGGTGCTATGTTGGTGGTGGTGTCTTTGGGGGTGCACACAGCAGAGAGTGAGGAGAGTGCAGATACAGAGGATGAGGAGGGTGCAGAAGCGGAAGGCTGAGTGTGCAACTCAACCAACTCTGGTGCGCCCTTTGAAGCTATAGCACGCGCCTTCTCAAACTTCCCACTTAGGCTTCGGCCTAGTACACCTGCCCGACCCCTACCAACCTTGTGGAATGGTCTGCCTCTTCCTCTGCCTGTCACTTTCTAAATGACCCACTGCCTAAGTCCGTAGAGAAGAGCAGTATTTGTGGAAAAAGGTATATCGCAGCCCTCAATCAGCATTTGTCGGAAACAGGTATATGGCACCCCTCAATCAGTATTTGGAGGAAACAGTTACATAGCACCCCTCAATCAATATTTGGTGGAAAAAGGTGTATAGCAATAGCACCCCTCAATTAGTATTTAGTGGTATATAGTAACATAGTACATAACATAGTAACATAGTACATAAGGCCGAAAAAAGACATTTGTCCATCCAGTTCGGCCTGTCATCCTGCAAGTTGATCCAGAGGAAGGCAAAAAACCCCTGTGAGGTAGAAGCCAATTTTCCTCACTTCAGGGGAATAAAAAATTCCTTCCCGACTCCAATCAGGCATCAGAATAACTCCCTGATCAACGATCTCTCTCTAGTAGCTATATCTTGTAATATTATTACACTCCAGAAATACATCCAGGCCCCTCTTGAATTCCTTTATTGTACTCACCATCACCACCTCCTCAGGCAGAGAGTTCCATAGTCTCACTGCTCTTACCGTAAAGAATCCTCTTCTATGTTTGTGTACAAACCTTTCCTCCAGACGCAGAGGATGTCCCCTCATCACAGTCACAGTCCTGGGGATAAGTAGATGATGGGATAGATCTCTGTACTGACTCCTGATATATTTATACATAGTAATTAGATCTCCCCTCAGTTGTCTTTTTTCTAAAGTGAATAACCCTAATTTTGATAATCTTTCAGGGTACTGTAGTTGCCCCATTCCAGTTATTACAAACCGGATTCCCAAAAAGTTGGAACACTATACAAATCGTGAATAAAAACTGAATGCAATGATGTGGAGGTGCCAACTTCTATTATTTTATTCAGAATAGAACATACATCACGGAACAAAAGTTTAAACTGAGAAAATCTACCATTTTAAGGGAAAAATATGTTGAATCAGAATTTCATGGTGTCAACAAATCCCCAAAAAGTTGGGACAAGGCCATTTTCACCACTGTGTGGCATCTCCCCTTCTTCTTACAACACTCAGCAGACGTCTGGGGACCGAGGAGACCAGTTTCTCAAGTTTAGAAATAGGAATGCTCTCCCATTCTTGTCTAATACAGGCCTCTAACTGTTCAATCGTCTTAGGCCTTCTTTGTTGCATCTTCCTTTTTATGATGCGCCAAATGTTCTCTATAGGTGAAAGATCTGGACTGCAGACTGGCCATTTCAGTACCCGGATCCTTCTCCTACGCAGCCATGATGTTGTGATTGATGCAGAATGTGGTCTGGCATTATCTTGTTAAAAAATGCAGGGTCTTCCCTGAAAGAGATGACGTCAGGATGGGAGCATATGTTGTTCTAGAACCTGAATATATTTTTGTCACGGAAGGTGTACAGGAAACAAGACAACACAAAATGAATATATGACTCACTGGATCCAAAACTAAGGAACAAAAAGGGAGACCCCTGCATCAGACCTGGCACTCTCCCTGACTGCTCAGCCTATGTGAAAATCCCAATGGTAGATGATCGCATATCCTCGTACCTCGACTGTATAACACCTGAACACCCTATAATAGTGAGGGGACACGACCACCGGCTCCCTACACTAGATACGGAGGGAGTCAGGGTCACCTGGGATCCAGCAAACAGAAAAACACAAATGAATGCACAACACTTATCTTGTAGAAGACTGGGAAGTAGGATCAGCATGCACACACACTCCAGGAAGTAATATAAACCGCAAACTGATGCACTATGGGGAGGAATTTAAAGGGATGCAATCAGTACAACTACATGACAGCTGAGAGATGCTAACGAGATGAGGAACTGAAAGAAAAACAAAGGAAGCTCAAGGAGGAGGTTCTGAAAGGCATCTGTCAGAGCTTCTCAGATGTCTGGTGGTGACAGTACCCCTCCTTCTACGATTGGACTCCAAACACTCAGAGCCCACCTTCTCAGGATGGGACCTATGGAAAGCCCTGATGAGACGAGTGGCCTTAATGTCCGTCACTGGGACCCACATCCTCTCCTCAGGACCATAACCCTCCCAATGAACGAGGTACTGGAGAGAACCGCGGACAACACGAGAATCCACAATCCTAGAGACCTGAAATTCAAGATTACCATCAACCATAATCGGAGGAGGAGGCAAAGACGAGGGTACAATGGGTTGGACATAAGGTTTTAATAAAGACTTATGAAAAACATTATGGATCTTCCAAGTCTGAGGAAGATCAAGACGGTAGGCAACAGGATTGATGACAGACAAGATTTTGTAAGGCCCAATAAACTTAGGACCCAACTTCCAGGAGGGAACCTTCAATTTGATATTCTTAGTAGACAACCACACCAGATCACCAACATTCAGGTCCGGACCAGGCACACGTCTCTTATCTGCCACACGCTTATATCTCTCACTCATGCTCTTTAGATTATCCTGAATCATTTGCCAAATAGATGACAAAGACGAGGAGAATCTGTCCTCATCAGGTAAACCAGAAGACCCCTCTCCAGAGAATGCCCCAAACTGCGGATGAAACCCATATGCACCAAAAAATGGTGACTTATCAGAGGACTCCTGGTGACGGTTATTTAAAGCAAACTCAGCAAGGGACAAAAAAGAACACCAATCCTCCTGATTCTCCGCCACAAAACAGCGCAGATATGTCTCCAGATTCTGATTGACGCGCTCTGTCTGGCCATTCGACTGCGGGTGGAAAGCAGAAGAGAATGACAACCGAACCCCCAAGCGAGAACAGAAAGCCTTCCAGAATCTGGAAACAAACTGCGTGCCCCTATCAGAGACAATGTCCGAAGGAATACCATGCAATTTGACAATGTGTTCAATAAATGCCTGCGCCAGCGTCTTAGCATTGGGCAAGCCAGGAAAAGGGATGAAATGCACCATTTTGCTAAAACGGTCCACCACCACCAGAATCACAGTCTTCCCCGAGGAACGAGGCAGGTCCGTTATGAAGTCCATGGACAGATGTGTCCAAGGACGGGAAGGAATGGGTAAAGGAAGGAGAGGACCTGATGGCCGTGAATGAGGAACTTTGGCACGAGCGCAGGTCTCGCAGGCTGCCACAAAACCCTCAACCGACTTACGAAGCGCCGGCCACCAGAATCTCCGAGCGATGAGATCCACTGTGGCTCTTGCCCCCGTGTGCCCAGCAAGGACCATATCGTGGTGTTCCTTAATTTTTTTTTGTCTTAAAGCGAGAGGCACAAACAACCTCCCAGGAGGACAAAGATCAGGAGCCTCTGACTGGGCTACCTGCACCTCTGCCTCCAATTTAGGAAAAAGAGCAGAGACCACCACACCTTCAGCCAAAATGGGACCCGGGTCTTCAAAATTCCCACCTCCCGGAAAACAACGTGACAGGGCATCTGCCTTCACATTCTTAACCTCAGGGCGGAACGTGACAACAAAATTAAACCTTGAAAAAGAACAAAGACCATCTGGCCTGTCTCTGGTTGAGACGCTTGGCTGACTCCAAGTAGGCCAGATTTTTATGGTCAGTAAACACGGTAATAGGGTGTCTGGCTCCCTCTAGCCAATGGCGCCATTCCTCAAAAGCCAACTTGATGGCCAACAACTCCCTATCTCCCACATCGTAATTTCTCTCTGCGGAGGAGAGTTTCTTCGAGAAAAAGGCACACGGTCACCATTTGGCAGGAGAGGAACCCTGAGACAAGACCGCACCCACACCCACCTCAGAAGCATCAACCTCAACTATGAAGGGTAGAGAAATATCAGGTTGTACCAAGATGGGAGCAGAAGCAAAACTCTCCTTGATATTAGAAAAGGCCTTACGCGCCTCTACCGACCAGGAAGAAAAATCTACCCCCTTTCTGGTCATATCAGTGAGTGGTTTAACCACTTCAACCCCGCTAGCTAAAACCCCCTTAATGACCAGGCCACTTTTTACACTTCTGCACTACACTACTTTCACCGTTTATCGCTCGGTCATGCAACTTACCACCCAAATGAATTTTGCCTCCTTTTCTTCTCACTAATAGAGCTTTCATTTGGTGGTATTTTATTGCTGCTGACATTTTTACTTTTTTTGTTATTAATCGAAATGTAACGATTTTTTTTACAAAAAATGACATTTTTCACTTTCAGCTGTAAAATTTTGCAAAAAAACCCGAAATCCATATATAAATTCTTCGCTAAATTTATTGTTCTACATGTCTTTGATAAAAAAAAAAAAATGTTTGGGCAAAAAAAAAAAATGATTTGGGTAAAAGTTAGTAAAAGTTATAGCGTTTACAAACTATGGTACAAAAATGTGAATTTCCGCTTTTTGAAGCAGCTCTGACTTTCTGAGCACCTGTCATATTTCCTGAGGTTCTACAATTCCCAAACAGTAGAAAAATTTCGGAAAGTAGACACCCTAAGGTATTCGCTGATGGGCATAGTGAGTTCATAGAACTTTTTATTTTTTGTCACAAGTTAGCGGAAAATTATGATTTTTTTTTCTTTTTTTTCTTACAAAGCTCATATTCCACTAACTTGCGACAAAAAATAAAAAATTCTAGGAACTCGCCATGCCTCTCACGGAATACCTTGGGGTGTCTTCTTTCCAAAATGGGGTCACTTGTGGCGTAGTTATACTGCCCTGGCAATTTAGGGGCCCAAATGTGTGAGAAGTACTTTGCAATCAAAATCTGTAAAAAATGACCGGTGAAATCCGAAAGTTGCACTTTGGAATGTGGGTCCCTTTGCCCACCTAGGCTGCAAAAAAGTGTCACACATCTGGTATCGACGTACTCAGGAGAAGTTGGGGAATGTGTTTTGGGGTGTCATTTTACATATAACCATGCTGGGTGAGAGAAATATCTTGGTCAAATGCCAACTTTGTATAAAAAAATTGGAAAAGTTGTCTTTTGCCAAGATATTTCTCTCACCCAGCATGGTTATATGTAAAATGACACCCCAAAACACATTCCCCAACTTCTCCTGAGTACGGCAATACCAGATGTGTGACACTTTTTTGCAGCCTAGGTGGGCAAAGGGGCACATATTCCAAAGTGCACCTTTCGGATTTCACCGGTAATTTTTTACAGATTTTGATTGCAAAGTACTTCTCAGACATTTGGGCCCCTAAATTGCCAGGGCAGTATAACTTTGCCACAAGTGACCCCATTTTGGAAAGAAGACACCCCAAGGTATTCCGTGAGGGGCACGGCGAGTTCCTAGAATTTTTTATTTTTTGTCACAAGTTAGCGGAAAATGATGATTATTTTTTTCTTTTTTCCTTACAAAGTCTCATATTCCACTAACTTGCGACAAAAAATAAAAAATTCTAGGAACTCGCCATGCCCCTCGCGGAATACCTTGGGATGTCTTATTTCCAAAATGGGGTCACTTGTGGCGTAGTTATACTGCCCTGGCAATTTAGGGGCCCAAATGTGTGAGAAGTACTTTGCAATCAAAATCTGTAAAAAATGACCGGTGAAATCCGAAAGTTGCACTTTGGAATGTGGGTCCCTTTGCCCACCTAGGCTGCAAAAAAGTGTCCCACATCTGGTATCGACGTACTCAGGAGAAGTTGGGGAATGTGTTTTGGGGTGTCATTTTACATATAACCATGCTGGGTGAGAGAAATATCTTGGCAAAAGTCAACTTTTCCAATTTTTTTATACAAAGTTGGCATTTGACCAAGATATTTATCTCACCCAGCATGGGTATATGTAAAATGACACCCCAAAACACATTCCCCAGCTTCTCCTGAGTACGGCGATACCACATGTGTGACACTTTTTTGCAGCCTAGATGCGCAAAGGTGCCCAAATTCCTTTTAGGAGGACATTTTTAGATATTTGGATACCAGACTTCTTCTCACGCTTTAGGGCCGCTAAAAAGCCAGGGCACTATAAATACCACACATGTGACCCCACTTTGGAAATAAGACACCCCAAGGTATTCAATGAGGGGCCTGGCGAGTTCATAAGTTAGCGGAAATTGATTTTTTTTTGTTTTTTCTCACTTCTGCTAACTTAGGACAAAAATTTAAATCTTTCATGGACTCAATATGCCCCTCAGCGAATACCTTGGGGTGTCTTCTTTCCAAAATGGGGTCAGTTGTGGGGTGTTTGTACTGCCCTGGCATTTGAGGGTCTCCGCAATCATTACATGTATGGCCAGCATTAGGAGTTTCTGCTATTCTCCTTATATTGAGCATACAGGTAATGAGATTTTTTTTTCCGTTCAGCCTCTGGGCTGAAAGAAAAAAATGAACGGCACAGATTTCTTCATTCGCATCGATCAATGTGGATGAAAAAATCTCTGCCAAAAAAAAAAAAAAAAGGAGGGGAAAGGCGTCTGCCAGGACATAGGAGCTCCACCCAACATCCATACCCACTTAGTTCGTATGCCCTGGCAAACCAGATTTCTCCATTCACATTGATCGATGTGGATGAATAAATCATTGCCGGGATTTTTTTATTTATTTTTTATATACAAAGTGTTTGCCAAAGCATAGGAACGCCGCCTCCTCCTCAGCTCGTATGCTTTGGCAAACGTATCTTTAACTGCAGAGTAGAAATCTCGTCTTGCAGCACCGCATACACCGACTTGCGTGTAATATGACAGCAGCGCAATGCTTCTGTCAGAATGCACATCGGTGCTGCAGCTAGTAGATCGGTTGGTCCATCTGGAAGGTAAAAAAAAAGAAAAAACCAGGCCGCAACGCAATAATTTTATTAACTTTGGAACAGAACATAGAAACTTTAACTTTTTGAAACTAAACATTAACCTTTTTGATTACTGTTTTTTTTTTGTTTTTTTTTACCTTTATAGAACAAACCTCTCCTTCCCCATGGGTCAATGTGCAAAGCGCAAATCGCCCAAAGATGTGGCGAAGTGCGTTATGCACTTTGTCCCAGGTGAAAGGAGACGTTTGCAGCAGCTGTGAGTGAATGGGCCCTAATAGCCCTGTGTGCCTGTCCTGGTGAGATGTGATCCCTATGCTAGGTGTACCTGTGTGTGGTACTTCTGGAAACACTCTCCAAAGCATAGGGCAGGGTGGTCAGGGCAGTCAGGACAGAAATAGCGGGTGTCACGCCTTATTCCACTCCTGCTACAGGCACGACATCTTTTTCGGGGTGACGGTTGGGTTGAGGTACCAGCAACGACATTGGGGAAATGTCGCTCGTGTAGACGGCTAACTACACTGGTGGATGGGGCCACGGAACCTCCTGGGTACAGGAGGCTCTCGATGATCTCTTCCTGAAATTTGAGGAAGGATCGTGTTCTCCCAGCCTTACTGTAGAGAACAAAACTATTATACAAAGCCAATTGAATCAAATATACAGACACCTTCTTATACCAGCGTCTGGTTCTGCGGGAAACTAAATACGGAGACAACATCTGGTCATTGAAGTCCACCCCTCCCATGTGAAGGTTATAGTCGTGGACTGAGAGGGGCTTTTCAATGACACGGGTTGCTCGCTCAATTTGTATTGTCGTGTCTTCGTGAATGGAGGAGAGCATGTAAACGTCACGCTTGTCTCTCCATTTCACCGCGAGCAGTTCTTCGTTACACAGTGCAGCCCTCTGCCCCTTTGCAAGACGGGTGCTAACGAGCCGTTGGGGGAAGCCCGCACGACTAGTTTGCGCGGTGCCACAGGCGCCAATCCGTTCTAGAAACAAATGCCAAAAGAGGGCCACACTTGTGTAGAAATTGTCCACATAAAGATGGTACCCCTTGCCGAATAAGGGTGACACCAAGTCCCAGACTATCTTCACACTACTCCCCAGGTAGTCAGGGCAACCGACCGGCTCCAGGGTCTGATCTTTTCCCTCATAGACACGAAATTTGTGGGTATAGCCTGTGGCCCTTTCACAGAGCTTATACAATTTGACCCCATACCGGGCGCGCTTGCTTGGGATGTATTGTTTGAAGCCAAGGCGCCCGGTAAAATGTATTAGGGACTCGTCTACGCAGATATTTTGCTCTGGGGTATACAAATCTGCAAATTTCTGGTTGAAATGGTCTATGAGGGGCCGAATTTTGTGGAGCCGGTCAAAAGCTGGGTGGCCTCTGGGACGGGAGGCGGTATTGTCGTTAAAGTGCAGGAAACGCAGGATGGTCTCAAATCGTGTCCTGGACATAGCAGCAGAGAACATGGGCATGTGATGAATTGGGTTCGTGGACCAATATGACCGCAATTCATGCTTTTTAGTTAGACCCATGTGGAAGAGAAGGCCCCAAAAAATTTTAATTTCGGAAACTTGGACTGGTTTCCACCGGAAAGGTTGGGCATAAAAGCTTCCCGGGTTAGCGGTTATAAATTGTGTGGCATACCGATTTGTTTCTGCCACAACTAAGTCTAAGAGCTCCGCAGTCAAGAACAGCTCAAAAAATCCCAGGGCCGAACCGATCTGAGCTGTCTCAACCCGAACTCCAGACTGGGCAGTGAAAGGGGGAACTACAGGTGTGGCTGAAGTTGGGGACTGCCAATCAGGGTTTGCCAGCACCTCAGGGATTCTAGGGGCTCTACGGGCACATCTTTGCGGTGGCTGCGACGGGGTCACTACTGTATGTGCCACCGTACCAGCTTCAACTGCCCTTCTGGTGCTCGCTACTTCACCATGTTCTACGACAGTGCTGGTACTAGGTCCTGGAAGGGCTGCGCTGCTGGTGTATGCCTCACCACGTAATCCGACAGCACCAGCCCCACTCTGCTGCTCTTGAAGCGGATCCTGCGCAACCTGGTGCTATCAGGGACCTCAGCCTCCTCGTCCGAACTTTGGGTCAGAGAGCCACTGCTTTCTACAGGTTCGTATTCTGACCCGCTAGATTCATCAGATGAGGGTTCCCATTCCTCATCCAACTGGGTCAGAAGCCTGTAGGCCTCTTCAGAAGAATACCCCCGGTTTGACATTTGGGCAACTAAATTTAGGGGTATTCCCTGAGACTACCCAAGAAAAAAAAGCAAGCCTGTCTTACAAATGGGAGGCTAACGAAGTACCGGAGGCCGCTGCGGTTGATAAAAAATATCAAAACTGATTTTTTTATCGCTGCAGCGCGTATAAAGTGAATGTGCAGTGATCAAAAAAAAATTTTTTGGTCACTGCGGTGGGGCGGGCGTGGGTGAACGTGTGGGCGACCGATCAGGCCTGATCGGGCAAACACTGTGTTTTGGGTGGAGGGCGAACTAAAGTGACACTAATACAACTATAGATCTGACCGTGATCAGTTTTGATCACTTCCAGATACTATAAAAGTACAAATGCTGATTAGCGATACGCTAATCAGCGAATAAGGGACTGCGGTGCGGTTGGCTGGGCGCTAACCGATCCCTAAACTACCTAACCAAGGGGCCTAAACTATCCTAAAACCTAACAGTCAATACCAGTGGGAAAAAAAAGTGACAGTTTGCACTGATCACTTTTTTCCTTTCACTAGTGATTGACAGGGGTGAACAAAGGGGTGATCAAAGGGTTAATTGGTTTTCAGGGGGGTGATCTGGGGCTAGTATGTGGTGTTTGGTGTACTCACTGTGTAGCCTGCTCCTCTGCTGGATCCAACAGACAAAAAGAACCAGCAGAGGAGCAGGCAGCCATATAACAGATCATATTTACTAATATGATCTGCTATGTGGCTTCTGATTGTTTTTTTTTTAAATCAGCAACCTGCCAGCCGCGATCATTGGCTGGCAGGTTGCTGACAAAATGCTCCTTGAACTTTTGCCGGCCCGCGATGCGCATGCGCGGGCCGGCTGTGACCGAAATCTCGCGTCTCGCGAGATGACGCACGGATGCGTCCAGGAGGAGTAAATCAACCACCTCCCGGACGCATCCGTGCGTTAGGCGGTCGGGAGGTGGTTAACAACAGAGGAATAATTTAAAACAAACTTCCTGTAATAATTGGCAAAGCCCAAAAAACGCATCAGCGCCTTCTGATTCTCAGGAAGCTCCCACTCAAGCACAGCGCGGACCTTCTCGGGGTCCATGCGAAAACCAGAAGCGGAGAGAAGAAACCCCAGAAATTGAATTTCCGGAACCGCAAACACACATTTTTCCAGTTTCGCGTATAATTTATTCTCCCGCAGGATGAGCAAGACCTGACGTAAGTGTTCCTTATGAATTTTGAAATCAGGAGAAAAAATTAAAATGTCATCCAAATACACTAATACAAATTTCCCCATTAAATGATAAAAAATGCTGTTCACGAAATGCTGAAAAACGGCTGGAGCATTCATCAAACCAAAAGGCATAACCAAATTCTCAAAATGGCCCTCAGGGGTATTGAAGGCCGTCTTCCATTTGTCTCCTTCTCTGACCCTGACCAGGTTGTATGCCCCTCTTAGATCTAATTTGGAAAAAACTTTAGCCCCAACAATCTGGTTAAACAGGTCCGGGATCAGAGGAAGCGGATAAGGGTCACGAATTGTGATACTGTTCAGCTCCCTGAAATCCAGACAAGGTCTTAAAGAACCATATTTTTTTCTTAACAAAGAAAAAAACAGCGGCAACTGGTGACTTTGAGGGTTGTATGTGTCCTTTTCTCAGACTCTCCGAGATATAAGCACACATAGCGACCCTTTCAGGTTGGGAGAGATTGTATAAACGAGATTTAGGCAGCTTGGCGCCTGGAATGAGATTAATAGGGCAATCGTACTCCCTGTGCGGGGGCAAATCCTGAACTCCACTCTCAGAGAAGACATCCGAAAATTCAGAGAGAAAAGATGGTACAGTCTTAGTAGAAACCTCAGAAACAGATGTCGTGAGGCAATTCTCTCTGCAAAAGTCACTCCAACCATTTATTTGCCTTGCTTGCCAATCAATGGTGGGGTTATGTTTAGTGAGCCAGGGTAGCCCCAACACTAGAGAAGTAGGCAATTCGCTAAGGACGAAACATGACACATCCTCAACATGAGCATCACTCACAATTAAACAGATATTGTGAACTATGCCCTTTAATGATTTCTGAGAAAGTGGAGCGGAATCAATAGCAAAAACAGGAATATCCTTTCCCAAAGTGCATACCTGGAAACCATGAGTTATCGCAAATTGATTATCAATGAGATTGACAGCTGCTCCACTATCTACAAAAATCTCACCAAAAATATTCTTGCTCTCTAGCGCCACCCTGGCAGGCAGGACAAAACGGGAACTACAACAAACGGAAAACCTTCAATTTCCGCCTCAACCCTGCCAATGTTAACAGATGGAACATTTTTAAAGGATTTTTTCCTTCTTGTTTCTTTATTACTCCCAAAAAACTGCCTGAATCTCCTAGAGTGACAAACATTTGCCAAATTATTTATACCTCCACAACAAAAACAAACCTTCCCATGCGGGCTGAATCTTCTATTGTCAGAGGCAATCAACCCCAGCTGCATGGGGTTGACAGCGACTGAGACCCCTGCACACAGAATGAGACCGCTGCACTGTCCTGGGATTGAGTATGACAAGAAGGAGTGATCTCTCCTCTCTCTCTAAGACGCCTGTCAATACAAACGGCCTGAGACATGGCAGAGTCCAAGGAGGTAGGCCTCTCATGAAAGGCAAATGCATCTTTCAATCCCTCGGAAAGACCATGGCAAAATTGACTTCGGAGTGCAGCATTATTCCAACCAGTATCTGCTGCCCATCTTCGAAATTCTGAGCAGTATATCTCTGTGGATTGTTTACCCTGGCATAACAGACGTAGTCTAGACTCAGCCAAAGCAATACGATCTGGATCATCATATATCTGACCCAGGGCTAAAAAGAATTCATCCACTGAACGGAGGGGCCGTGCCCCCACCAGCAGCGAAAAGGCCCACGACTGAGCGTTACCCCTGAGCAGCGATATAATGATCCCCATCCTCCGTTCCTCATCACCAGAGGAATGGGGAAGAAGGCGAAAATGGAGTTTGCAAGCCTCTCTAAAACGCACAAATTTCTCACTACCCCCGGAGAACGTATCCGGGAGCGAGATCTTAGGCTCAGAACAAACTCCATGAACGCAAGCTGAACCGGTCACTTGAAACTGAGAAAGAGTCTTACGGAGATCTGCTACCTCCAATAAAAGACCCTGGAAGCGTTCAGTCAAAAGTGAAACCGGATCCATGCTTGAGACGGTTTTGGCGGTTTATAATGTCACGGAAGGTGTACAGGAAACAAGACAACACAAAATGAATATATGACTCACTGGATCCAAAACTAAGGAACAAAATGGGAGACCCCTGCATCAGACCTGGCACTCTCCCTGACTGCTCAGCCTATGCGAAAATCCCAATGGTAGATGATCGCATTTCCTCGTACCTCGACTGTATAAAACCTGAACACCCTATAATAGTGAGGGGACGCGACCACCGGCTCCCTACACTAGATACGGAGGGAGTCAGGGTCACCTGGGATCCAGCAAACAGAAAAACACAAATGAACGCACAACACTTATCTTGTAGAAGACTGGGAAGTAGGATCAGCATGCACACACACTCCAGGAAGTAATATAAACCGCAAACTGATGCACTATGGGGAGGAATTTAAAGGGATGCAATCAGTCCAACTACATGACAGCTGAGAGAGGCTAACGAGATGAGGAACTGAAAGCAAAACAAAGGAAGCTCAATGAGGGGGTTCTGAAAGGCATCTGTCAGAGCTTCTCAGATGTCTGGTGGTGACAATTTTTCTGCATTGATGGTGCCTTTCCAGACATGCCAGATGCTCATGCCACACACACTCATGCAACCCCATACCATCAGAGATGCAGGCTTCTGAACTGAGCGTTGATAACAACTTGGGTTGTCCTTGTCCTCTTTGGTCTGGATGACATGGCGTCCCAGATTTCCAAAAAGAACTTTGATTCGTGACTCGTCTGACCACAGAACAGTCTTCCATTTTGCCACACTCCATTTTAAATGATCCCTGGCCCAGTGAAAACGCCTGAGCTTGTGGATCTTGCTTAGAAATGGCTTCTTCTTTGCACTCTAGAGTTTCAGCTGGCAACGGCGGATGGCACGGTGGATTGTGTTCACTGACAATGGTTTCTGGAAGTACTCCTGAGCCCATTCTGTGATTTCCTTTACAGTAGCATTCCTGTTTGTGGTGCAGTGTCGTTTAAGGGCCCGGAGATCACGGGCATCCAGTATGGTTTTACGGCCTTGACCCTTACGCACAGAGATTGTTCCAGATTCTCTGAATCTTCGGATGATGTTATGCACAGTTGATGATGATAGATGCAAAGTCTTTGCAATTTTTCGCTGGGTAACACCTTTCTAAAATTGCTCCACTATCTTTCTGCGCAACATTGTGGGAATTGGTGATCCTCTACCCATCTTGGCTTCTGAGAGACACTGCCACTCTGAGAAGCTCTTTTTATACCCAATTATGTTGCCAATTGACCTAATTAGTGTTAATTGGTCTTCCAGCTCTTCGTTATGCTCAAATGTACTTTTTCCAGCCTCTTATTGCTACTTGTCCCAACTTTTTGGGGATTTGTTGACACCGTGAAAATTTTAATCAACATATTTTTCTTTTAAAATTATACATTTACTCGGATTAAACGTTTGATCTGTCATCTACGTTCTATTACAAATAAAATATTGACATTTGCCATCTCCACATCATTGCATTCAGTTTTTATTCACAATTTGTTTAGTGTCCCAACTTTTTGGGAATCCGGTTTGTACTTTAGTTGCCCTCCTCTGGACCCTCTCCAGCTCTGCTATGTCTGCCTTGTTCACTGGAGCCCAGAACTGTACACAGTACTCCATGTGTGGTCTGACTAATGATTTGTAAAGTGGTAGGACTATGTTCTCATCACAGGCATCTATGCCCCTTTTGATGCAACCCATTATCTTATTGGCCTTGGCAGCAGCTGCCTGACACTGTTTTTTGCAGCTTAGTTTGCTGTTTATTAAAATTCCTAGATCCTTTTCCATGTCAGTGTTACCGAGTGTTTTACCATTTAATAAGTACGGGTGACAGATTTATACTTTATAACATTTATATAATTGAAGAATATTTTAGGGTTAGTTTTATTCTATTTGGCAATTAATCTCTCAGTCTTTAGTTTGGATGCTTTTATTTGTTTTTTACATGTTCTATTTTTTTCCTTATAGTTTTTCAGTGCTTCCGTGCTACCTTCCTGTTTTAGTGTTTTATATGCTTTCTTTTTGTCATTTATTGCTTTCTTTACAGTTCTGTTTATCCACATTGGTTTCTTTTTGTTCCTTAACCTTTTATTCCCATACGGTATGTACCTCTCACAATGAGATTTTAGGATGCTTTTAAAGATATCCCATTTTGTGGCTGTATTTTTATTTGTGAGGACTTTGTCCCAGTTAGTTTGGCCTATGGCCTCTCTTAGTTGGCTAAATTTAGCTTTTTTGAAGTTTGGTATTTTTGTTCCTCCCTGTAGAAACGCTCTTTTGAATGATAATTGGAAGGTTATTACTTTGTGGTCACTATTTCCCAGGTGTCCCCCAACCTGCACGTCTGTTGTTCTGTCAGGCCTATTGGTTAATACTAAGTCCAGTATGGCCGTCCCTCTAGTCGGGTCCTGAACCAGTTGGGAGAGGTAATTGTCTTTGGTTATTGCCAAGAACCTGTTTCCTTTATGAGATATACAAGTTTCAGTTTCCCAGTCTATATCTGGGTAGTTGAAGTCCCCCATAATAACCACCTCATTATGATTTGCCGCCTTGTCTATCTCATTTAGTAGTAGATTTTCTGTGGACTCTGGTATATTAGGTGGTTTATAGTAAACTCCTATTAGTAATTTAATATTGTTTTTAGCTCCATGTATCTCTACCCACAGTGACTCCACATGTTCATGTCCCTCACTTATATCTTCACGGAGTGTGGTCTTTAGACAGGACTTTACATAGAGGCAGACCCCTCCCCCTCTCCGGTTTTGACGATCCTTTCTAAACAGACTGTAACCCTGTACATTAACTGCCCAGTCATAGCTATCATCCAGCCATGTCTCAGTTATTCCCAGTATGCCATAGTCCGCCTCACACATCACTAATTCCAGTTCACCAGTTTTATTAGTCAGGCTTCTGGCATTAGTATACATACATTTGAGAGGTTTATGTATATTTTTTACCCTACACCTTTCCTTCTGAACTGTTCTAGTCCCTCCTTCCATTCCTCCCCCAGTCCCACTACCTCGCCCCTGGTCTCTATCTGCACTATCTTCCCATCCTATAACATAATTACCCTCCCCCCCCAGTCCCTAGTTTAAACACTCCTCCAACCTTCTAGCCATCTTCTTCACCAACACAGCTGCACTTCCCCATTGAGGTGCAGCCCATCCCTGTGATAGAGCCTGTAGCTGATAGAGAAATCGGCCCAGTTCTCCAGGAACCCAAACCCCTCCTTCCTACACCAGTTCTTGAGCCACTTGTTAATCTCCCTAATCTCCCGCTGCCTTTCTTGTGTGGCTCGTGGTACAGGCAGTATTTTGGAAAATACTACCTTTGAGGTCCTTGCCCTAAGCTTTTGACCTAAATCCCTGAAATCATTTTTAAGGACCCTCCACCTACCCCTAACTTTGTCATTGGTTCCGATCTGGACCATGACCGCTGGATCTTCTCCAGACCCTCCCAGTAATCTGTCAACCCGATCCGCGATGTGTCTAACTCTAGCGCCAGGAAGACAGCACACTGTTCGGCGATCACGGTCTTTGTGAAAGATTTCCCTATCTTTTCCCCTAATAATTGAGTCTCCCACTACCAGCACCTGTCTGGCCTGCCCTGCTCTCCTGGTCCCCTGCTTACCGGAGCTGACATTCCCCTGACTGGCAGAGGAAGTGTCCGGCTGCAGCAGTGCCATCCCTGGACTGACATCCCCCTCATCTGCCAAACGTGCAAACTTGTTGGGGTGTGTCAGATCAGGGCTAGCCTCCCTGGCACTCTTCCCTCTACCCCGCTTTCAAACTGTTACCCAGCTAGCTACCTCACTTTCCTCTCTGTCACCCTCCCCCTCATCTACCCCAAAGAGTGCTTTCTCGGTGAGAAGCAAACTCTTTTGCAAATTGTGAATGCCTCTCAGTGTTGCAACTTGCCCATTTAGAGACTCGATTTGCAATTCCAAACGGGTAATTTGCTCACATCTTGAGCAAAGATATGCACCCTTGAACTCCTGTTCCAGGACTGCATACATCATGCAAGATGTGCACTGGACTGCGTTGTCAATTGTGCAACACATACTAAATGGGGATTACACCACAAAAGCGAAACATACACTATAATTAGAAACTGGCTAATTACAGTCCCCCACTGAAGTCCCTGAATCTAAAGTCACTTAATCTTAAGTCACACACTTACGTAATCAAATCACTGTCGTTTGGAACGCTACATTTCTGTTAAAACTGTTACTTTATTAATCAGAAAAACAAAAGGGAAGGGGGACTAACCTATATTAAAATTCTAGGACACCATCCATTCAGTATAGGGTCGATATGAGGACCTATAAGCCGCATACACGGTAAATACAGCTGCGGATGGGGTCACTAGAAATGCCGCAGGCTAGTGCTATACTGCAAGTGAAAGCAGAGGGCCATGGGGCCGTGCTAATTGATTCCACAGAAGTAAGCACTAAGGTGCGGTCAGTGTGCTCTGAATCACTACCAGCTCATGGATCCCTCGACTAAAGTTATGGATAGACTAATCCAGTGATAAACATCTGCCTGCAGAAGCCGATCTCAATTGAATCCATCCGTTCATGTGAAACGGATGTCTAAGAATCGGCCCTGCAGACACGAATCACTGGATCTAAGCTAAGCTGGGTGAAACAGACAGATCTGGATTGCTGTTGCTCATCTAACTGCAGAGGGCTGAGAACCGCAGACCTCAACTGCAGTGTGAGCGCAAAGCAGATACAAATGAACATTGATTCATCCCCACACCACACTCAACGCGTTTCGCCATAAGGCTCGTCAGGAGCGTGTATCTGTGGTTAGCAGGATAAATATTCAAAGCTGCTGAGCCTCCATTACAGAGGCTGCAGCTGTAAGTACGAGGTGGCCGAACGCGGCCGCTCAGGTGCACAGAATATGAGGAGAGTCCTCCTCCCCTCAACTGAGCCCCGCCTGCAGAACGGCCAATGAGGACGCAGGAGGCACGGCATCGCCGCATCATCCATCCCACCCCCATTGTGCCGCCCCCTCGATGAGACCGGCCCAGATGAATGTAATGACATTCTACATTAAAGTTAGAGTAAATATATACGGCGACTTACTACCCTGGCAACGTTTGTATAGCTCCGATCGGGACAGGGATCATGAAGTGGTATGAACTACATTGTATTTTATTTAATTTTATTTATTTTATTTAATTAATTGAGGACATCAATCGGTGGTGGTGGAGACAATACAGGAGGGTCAAGAAAGACCCAGCAGCATTTTTACTAGATGGCAATACTGTGATCAGGCTGATTTAAAGGGGCAGTGTATGGTATGATGTGGTATAAGTAATCCACAACCAATAATTACACTATCACACCCCTGGTATCTCCTAGCCCCCTCAATTGCCTAGGTGATCTAATGACATAGAGTCATTAGTAGTCCATGCCGCTGGGACACACGGATCGTGGGCAGTATGTCATCACCCCTAATGATCCCCCGTTGCACCTCAGCTCCAGGGATCTAGAGAAAACACACAAAGGAATTATACTCATTTAGTCCCTGGGGCTGGAGCGCACATAGGCGGTAAATCCACTGTGTCTCTTTTTGCAATAACCGCCTATCAAAGTCGCCTCCTCTTGGCGATCTTCTAACCACCTCCACAGCCTGAAATTTGATGACATCCACATCACCGTTGTGCATGGTCGATATGTGTCTAGCAATCGGGGTGTCCGCCCCTTTGCGGATGTCATTTAGATGTTCTGCTACTCTTCTACGGAATTCTCTTGTGGTTTTACCCACATATTGCTTTCCGCAAACACAAGTGGCCAAATATACCAGGCCTCTTGTTTTGCAATTGACAAATGATCTGATAGTAAATCTCTGTTCGGTGACGCTACAGATAAATGTAGCGCCAGTCTGGATTGCAGGGCAAGCCACGCAGCTGCCACAGCGGAAGGTCCCTTTGAGGCTGGTACTCAGCCATGTGGATGTAGTCGGGCCCTGAAAAAAGCTGTGGACCAGGCGATCTCTCAAACTACGTCCACGTCTGTACGTGATTAGAGGTACATCACCTATCATATCCCCAATATCTGGGTCTGATTTAAGAATACCCCAGTAGGTCGTCAGCAAGTCACGCACTGTGTTATGTGCTTCATCATATGTGGCTATGATGCGCAACTGGTCCATTCCAGCCGATCCCGACCTAGGGGTAAGGAGGGCATCCCGGTTTTGTGCCAGTGAATGCTGGTATGCTTTAGTTAGTACATGTTGTGGGTACCCCCTACTCCTAAATCTGGTTCGTAGATCACTGGATGCCGTTCTGAAATCCGACATACTGGAGCAGTTACGCCTTACCCGAAGGTATTGCCCTTTTGGAATTCCCCTCTTCAGGGGCAGGGGGTGGCAACTGTCCCAACTAAGGAGGCTGTTTGTTGCAGTCTCCTTGCGGAACAGCCGTGTGCCAATATTGCCCATCCTGTCCCTGAAGATGGTTAAATCCAGAAAGTTAATTTGAGATTCCTGGATCTCTGATGTAAAAAATAATCCCATAGTGTTTATGTTCAGGTCTGAAACAAACCGATTGAAGTCCTCAACACTCCCAGACCATAAAATCAATACATCATCGATGAAGCGTAACCACAAATTAATGTGGTCAGCCCATCTCTGATTATCCGCGAACACAACTTCACGTTCCCACCAGCCCAGGTAGAGATTGGCGAAGGTCGGGGCACAGGGGCTCCCCATCGCCACTCCCCTGAGCTGGTGGTACATGCGATGATCAAAAATAAAACAGTTGTGCTCAAGGACAAATTTCATTAGTTCAAGAATAAATTCGTTATGCTGCCAGCAATGGGTGCCACGTTGACTAAGGAAAGAGGCCACAACTCCACACCCCCTATCATGGGGTATGGAGCTGTACAAGGCCTCAACATCCAGGCTGGCCAGCATAACGTTCTCACCAAGATGTATTCCTTCCAATTTTTTGATTACATCCATAGAATCACGTACATACGAGGATAGGGACACCGCAAATGGTCGTAAAATCCTATCCACGTATGTACTGATTGGATGTGTCAAACTCCCAGTCCCTGACACAATGGGACGTCCCTTTAAAGGGGTAAGTCCCTTGTACACCTTGGGTAACCCATAGAAACAAGGGATCTGGGGATGTTTGGGAAACAAAAACTCAAATTCAGATCTACTGATAAGGGCATGATCGTGTGCTGTGTCCAAGAGGTCCTTCAATTGCCTCCTGAACATCTCAGTAGGATTTGATTCCAGCACACGATAACATGATTTATCACTGAGAATGTTCAGACACATGATCTTATATTGTCTTTCTTGACCCTCCTGTATTGTCTCCACCACCACCGATTGATGTCCTCAATTAATTAAATAAAATAAATAAAATTAAATAAAATACAATGTAGTTCATACCACTTCATGATCCCTGTCCCGATCGGAGCTATACAAACGTTTCCAGGGTAGTAAGTCGCCGTATATATTTACTCTAACTTTAATGTAGAATGTCATTACATTCATCTGGGCCGGTCTCATCGAGGGGGCGGCACAATGGGGGTGGGATGGATGATGCGGCGATGCCGTGCCTCCTGCGTCCTCATTGGCCGTTCTGCAGGCGGGGCTCAGTTGAGGGGAGGAGGACTCTCCTCATATTCTGTGCACCTGAGCGGCCGCGTTCGGCCACCTCGTACTTACAGCTGCAGCCTCTGTAATGGAGGCTCAGCAGCTTTGAATATTTATCCTGCTAACCACAGATACACGCTCCTGACGAGCCTTATGGCGAAACGCGTTGAGTGTGGTGTGGGGATGAATCAATGTTCATTTGTATCTGCTTTGCGCTCACACTGCAGTTGAGGTCTGCGGTTCTCAGCCCTCTGCAGTTAGATGAGCAACAGCAATCCAGATCTGTCTGTTTCACCCAGCTTAGCTTAGATCCAGTGATTCGTGTCTGCAGGGCCGATTCTTAGACATCCGTTTCACATGAACGGATGGATTCAATTGAGATCGGCTTCTGCAGGCAGATGTTTATCACTGGATTAGTCTATCCATAACTTTAGTCGAGGGATCCATGAGCTGGTAGTGATTCAGAGCACACTGACCGCACCTTAGTGCTTACTTCTGTGGAATCAATTAGCACGGCCCCATGGCCCTCTGCTTTCACTTGCAGTATAGCACTAGCCTGCGGCATTTCTAGTGACCCCATCCGCAGCTGTATTTACCGTGTATGCGGCTTATAGGTCCTCATATCGACCCTATACTGAATGGATGGTGTCCTAGAATTTTAATATAGGTTAGTCCCCCTTCCCTTTTGTTTTTCTGATTAATAAAGTAACAGTTTTAACAGAAATGTAGCGTTCCAAACGACAGTGATTTGATTTTGATAGGTGGAACGTATACCATATATCAGTTATACCAGTGAAACACACTTACGTAACCACACTTAATCAACCACGCGTCGCGGTCAAACTCGCGTTATATATCTCCTTATATAAATAAATATAAATGCAGCTCACTACACCGGCCTGGTTTGTTTTCCCTCTGGATTCCCTATGGCACCCATCAATCAGTATTTGGCGGAAAAAGGTGTATTGCACCCCTTAATCTGTATTTGGTGGAACAAGGTATATAGCGATAGCACCCCTCAATCAGTATTTATTGGAAGAAGGTATATGGCACCCCTCAATCAGTATTTAGAGGAAGAAGGTATATGGCACCCCTCAAACAGTATTTGGTGAAAGAAGGTATATAGCAATATCACACTTCAATCAGTATTTAGAGGAAGAAGGTATATGGCACCCCTAAATCAGTATTTGGCTGAAAAAGGTGTATTGCACCCCTCAATCGGTATTTAGTGGAAGGAGGTATATAGCAATAGCACCCCTCAATCAGTATTTGGTGGAAACAGTTATATGGCATCTCTCAATCGGTATTTGGCAGAAACAGGTATATATCACCCCTCAATCAGTATTTGTTGGAAACAGGTATATGGCATCCCCTCAATCAGTATTTTGTGGAAGCAGGTATATTGCACCCCTTAATCAGTATGCGGTGGAAAAAGGTATATAGCAATAGCACCCATCAATCATTATTTAGAGGAAACAGGTATATGGCACCCCTCAATCAGTATTTAGCGGAAAAAGGTGTATTGCACCCCTCAATCGGTATTTGGTGGAAGAAGGTATATGGCACCCCTCAATCAGTATTTGGCGTAAACGGTATATAGCACCCCTATATCAGTATTTAGCAGAAACAGGTGTATGGCACCCCTCAATCAGTATTTGGCGTAAACGGTATATAGCACCCCTATATCAGTATTTGGCAGAAACAGGTGTATGGCACCCCTCAATCAGTATTTGGCAGAAAATGGTGTATTGCACCCCTCAATCAGTATTTGGTGGAAGAAGATATACAGCAATCGCACTCATCAATCATTATTTTTTGCAAAAAAGTATATGGCACCCCTCAATTAATATTTGACGGAAACGGGTATATAGCACCCCTCAATCAGTATTTTGTGGAAGCAGGTGTATTGCACCCCTCAATAAGTATTTGCTGAAAGAAGGTTTATAGCAATAGCACCCCTAAATCAGTATTTAGTGGAAGAAGGCATATGAAACCCCTTATTCAGTATTTGGCGGAAAATTGTGTATTGCACCCCTAAATCTGTATTTGGTGGAAGAAGGTATACAGCAATAGCACCCCTCAATCAGTATTTTGTGGAAGAAGGCATATAGCACCCCTCAATAAGTATTTGGCAGAAACTGGTAAATAGCACCCCTCAATCAGTATTTGGCGGAAACAGGTATATAGCACTCCTTAATCAGGATTTTATGGAAGGTATATGCACCCCTCAATCAGGATTTTGTGGAAGAAGGTATGTCGAAGCGCTCAACCTGTTTTTTGGGGGGCAACAGGTATATCACACCCGTTGCAATTAGTTACTCCAATAGCGTTTCTCCCTCTATCTGGCTGCGGTATCACAGCAGTTCCGCACACAACTGCTGCACAATACAAATACACAATAATATAATGTTAAAAAGTATATTATAGGTATATCACACCCCTCCATATCACACCTATCAATAGCACACCTATACCAGTCCCTAAAAGGACTTTTGTGGCCCTATTAGCTAGCGTTTGGTGTCCCTAACTGTCCCTGCTCCAAAATGCAACCTCTCCTCACACTGGCAAAACGCATAATGTAAAATGGATGCCATATCGGGTTCTGTTATATGGTTAGGAGTGTGTCCATGTGCTGAAACGTCTCAATTGGCTGTCCTGTCCCACCTGATTGATGTGTTATGGGTCAAAGTTTGGCGCTATGCAAAAAAATATGGCGCGTGCAAATATCGCCATATGTTTGCATGTTCGGCGAATTGCGAACAAGCAAAGTTTGCCGAAAAAGGACCGCCGGGCAAAACGTGAGGCCATCTCTAGTAAGGATGTGGAAACCTTATGGGTGGAAGTTCAAAGGGATATAAACACAAAATAATACTTGGTGTAATCTATAGACCCCCCTAACATCACAGAGGAGATAGAAATGCAACTGTATAACCAAATATAGCAGGCTGCACAGGCTGGTACAGTGGTCATAATGGGAGATTTTAACTTCCCAGACATTGACTGGGGTCATGATTCTGCCTCAACCGCAAAGGAGAGAAAATTCCTCAACTTGCTGCAGGACCACTTTATGGGCCAGTTTGTAGAAACTCCCACTAGGAGCAATGCTCTGTTGGATCTGGCAATTTCTAATGATGCAGAGTGGCAATTTCTAATGACTGCACATCTGGGATTAGACAAGCATAAGTGACTGTCACATTTAGGCCAGAAATATGGCTTTGGCATACTGGGGTGAAAAAAGCCTCTGATATACTGCACATCTGGGATTAGACAAGCATAAGTGACTGTCACATTTAGGTCAGAAATTCGGCTTTTTGCTTACTGGGGTGAAAAAACCCTCTGATATACTGCATATCTGGGATAAGACGTGCATAAGTGAGTGTCACATTTAGGGCACAAATGCCACTGTCATATAGAGTTAAAAAAAAAAAATTGAGTGCAATACCCTACATCAGGGTTTTTATTGGCGGTTAATTATTTTTAACAGACTTAACCACTTTTTACTTTGCTTTGTAAACGCTAACTGTGAGGAAAACATCTAATAAGGGACGTGGTCATGGTCGTGGTGGTGGTGTTGGTGGAGCCTCTGGTGCAGGAAGAGGACGTGGCCGTTCTGCCACAGCTAAATGTCCTACTGAACCTACTACCTCAGGTCCCAGTAGCCGCCAGAATCTACAGCGATATTTGGTCGGGCCTAATGCCGTTCTAAGGATGGTAAGGCCTGAGCAAGTACAGGCGCTAGTCAATTGGGTGATCGACAGTGGATCCAGCACATTCACATTATCTCCCACCTAGTCTTCTGCAGAAAGGTGGCGCCTGAAACCCATGCCCATCAGTCTGACACATCACCCCTGTGCATATCGCGGAACCTGTCTGAGCCTCATATCATGCAGCATTTTCTTAAGCTGTTTGAAGACTCTGCTGGCAGGGTTTCCCAAGAGCATCCACCTAGCCCTTCCCCAGGGGTGGAAGACATAGAATGCACTGACGCACACCACTTATGTTTCCTGATGAGGACATGGGAATACCACCTCAGCACTTCTCTGATGATGACGAAACACAGGTGCCAACTGCTGCGTCTTTCTGCAGTGTGCAGACCGAAAAGGAGGTCAGGGATGAAGACTGGGTGGAAGACGATGCAGGGGACGATGAGGTCCTAGACCCCACATGGAATGAAGGTCGTGCCACTGAGTGGGAGGAAGAGGCCCAGCCAACAGCGTAGCAAAAGCGGGAACAGCGTGAAAAAGCAGAGCAGCAACTGGCCACCGTCACCGAGCACACCAAAGGCAGCTTAAAGGAGTTCCCTGGCATGGCACTTCTTCACACAATGTGCTTATGACAAGACCAGAGTAGTTTGCATGCTGTGCCATCAGAGCCTGAAGCGAGTCATTAACGTTCTGAACCTTAGCACAACCTGCATGACCAGGCATCTACATGCGAGACACGGGCTGCAGTGGAGTAAGCACATTCAAAACCAAGAAAGGGCTCAGGCCCCTCCTGCTCCCTCTTCTGCTGCTGCCTCGGCCTCTTCCTCCGCCTCTGGAGGAACGTTGGCACCTGCCGCCCAGCAAACAGAGGATGTGCCACCAACAACGTCACCAAGCATCTCCACCATGTCACACGGAAGCGTTCAGCTCTCCATCTCACAAACCTTTGAGAGAAAGCGTAAATTCCCACTTAGCCACCCTCGATCCCTGGCCCTGAATGGCAGAATTTCTAAACTGCTGGCCTTGAAATGCTGTCATTCAGGCTGGTGGAGACTGACAGCTTCAAACAGCTTATGTCGCTTGCTGTCCCACAGTACGTCGTTCCCAACCGTCCTTACTTCTCCAGGAGAGCCGTGCCCTCCCTGCACAACCAAGTGTGCACTGTGCAACGCCATCTGTGGCAAGGTCCACCTATCCACAGATATGTGGACCAGTAAGCACGGCCAGGGATGCTATATCTCCGTGACTGCACACTGGGTAAATGTAGTGGCGGCTGGGCCCCAAGCAGAGAGCTGTTTGGCACACGTCTTTCCGCCGCCAAGGATCGCAGGGCATCATTCTTTGCCTCCTGTTGCCTCCTCTTCCTACTCGGCTTCCTTCTCTTCAACCACCTCCTCATCCTTCACCACCAACTTCAGCACAGCCAGGGGTAAACGTCAGCAGGCCGTTCTGAAACTAATGTGTTTAGGGCACAGGCCCCACACCGCACAGGAGTTGTGGCGGGGTATAGAACAACAGACCGACGAGTGGTTGCTGCCAGTGAGCCTCAAGCCCGGCCTGGTGGTGTGCGATAATGGGCGAAATCTCGTTGCAGCTCTGGGACTAGCCGGTTTGACGTACATCCCTTGCCTGGCGCATGTGCTGAATTTGGTGGTGCAGAAATACATTCACAACTACCCCAACATGTCTGAGCTGCTGCATAAAGTGCGGGCCATCTGTGCGCGCTTTCGGCGTACTTATCCTGCCGCCGCTCGGCTGTCTGCTCTACAGCGTAACTTCGGCCTTTCCGCTCACCGCCTCATATGCGACGTGCCCACCAGGTGGAACTCCACCTTGCACATGCTGGAGAGACTGTGCGAGCAGCAGCAGGCCATAGTGGAGTTTCAGCTGCAGCACACATGGGTCAGTCTCACTGCGGAACAGCACCACTTCACCACCAATGACTGGGCCTCCATGCGAGACCTGTGTGCCCTGTTGCGCTGTTTCGAGTACTCCACCAACATGGCCAGTGGCGATGACGCCGTTATCAACATTTCAATACCACTTCTATGTCTCTTTGAAAAAACACTTAGGGCGATGATGGAAGAGGAAGTGACCCAGGAGGAGGAGGAAGAGGGGTCATTTTTAGCATTTTCAGGCCAGTCTCTTTGAAGTGACTCAGAGGGAGGTTTTTTGCAACAGCAGAGGCCAGGTACAAATGTGGCCAGCCAGGGCCCACTACTGGAGGACGAGGAGGAGGTGGAGGAGGATGAGGATGAAGCATGTTCACAGCGGGGTGGCACCCAACGCAGCTCGGGCCTATCACTGGTGCGTGGCTGGGGGGAAACGCAGGACGATGACGATACGCCTCCCACAGAGGACAGCTTGTCCTTACCTCTGAGCAGCCTGGCACACATGAGCGACTACATGCTGCAGTGCCTGCACAACGACAGCAGAGTTGCCCACATTTTAACGTGTGCGGACTACTGGGTTGCCACCCTGCTGGATCCCCGGTACAAAGACAATGTGCCCACCTTACTTCCTGCACTGGAGCGTGATAGGAAGATGCACGAGTACAAGCACACATTGGTAGACGCGCTACCGAGAGCATTTCCAAATGTCACAGGGGAACAAGTGGAAGCCCAAGGCGAAGGCAGAGGAAGAGCAAGAGGTCGCCAACGCAGCTGTGTTACGGCCAGCTCCTCTGAGGGCAGGGTTAGCATGGCATAGATGTGGAAAAGTTTTCTCAACACGCCACAGCTAACTGCACCACCACCTGATACGGAACGTGTTAGCAGGAGGCAGCATTTCACTAACATGGTGGAACAGTACGTGTGCACACCCTCCACGTACTGACTGATGGTTCGGCCCATTCAACTTCTGGGTCTCCAAATTGTCCACGTGGCCAGAGCTAGCCTTTTATGCCTTGGAGGTGCTGGCCTGCCCGGCAGACAGCGTTTTGTCTGAACGTGTATTCAGCACGGCAGGGGGCGTCATTACAGACAAACACAGCCGCCTGTCTACAGCCAATGTGGACAAGCTGACGTTCATAAAAATGAACCAGGCATGGATCCCACAGGACCTGTCCATCCCTTGTGCAGATTAGACATTTATAACTATCTCCCCTTAACCATATATTATTGTACTCCAGGGCACTTCCTCATTCAATCCTATTTTCATTTTTATTTTACCATTATATTGCGGGGCAACCCAAAGCTGAATGAACCTCTCCTCTGTCTGGGTGCTGGGGCCTAAAAATATCTGACAGTGGCCTGTTCCAGTGTTGGGTGACATGAAGCCTGATTCTCTGCTATGACATGAAGCCTGATTCTCTGCTATGGGACCTCTCTCCTCTGTCTGGGTGCCGGGGCCTAAAAATATGTGACAATGGCCTGTTCCAGTGGTGGGTGACATGAAGCCTGATTCTCTGCTATGACATGAAGCCTGATTCTCTGCTATGGGACCTCTCTCCTCTGTCTGGGTGCCGGGGCATAAAAATATGTGACAATGGCCTGTTCCAGTGGTGGGTGACATGAAGCCTGATTCTCTGCTATGACATGAAGCCTGATTCTCTGCTATGGGACCTCTCTCTTCTCTGTCTGGGTGCCGGGGCCTAAAAATATTTGACAATGGCCTGTTCCAGTGTTGGGTGACATGAAGCCTGATTCTCTGCTATGACATGAAGCCTGATTCTCTGCTATTGGACCTCTCTCTTCTCTGTCTGGGTGCCGGGGCCTAAAAATATTTGACAGTGGCCTGTTCCAGTGTTGGGTGACATGAAGCCTGATTCTCTGCTATGACATGAAGCCTGATTCTCTGCTATGGGACCTCTCTCCTCTGTCTGGGTGCTGGGGCCTAAAAATATCTGACAATGGCCTGTTCCAGTGTTGGGTGACATGAAGCCTGATTCTCTGCTATGACATGAAGCCTGATTCTCTGCTATGGGACCTCTCTCCTCTGTCTGGGTGCCGGGGCCTAAAAATATCTGACAGTGGCCTGTTCCAGTGTTGGGTGACATGAAGCCTGATTCTCTGCTATGACATGAAGCCTGATTCTCTGCTATGGGACCTCTCTCCTCTGTCTGGGTGCCGGGGCCTAAAAATATCTGACAATGGCCTGTTCCAGTGGTGGGTGACATGAAGCCTGATTCTCTGCTATGACATGAAGTCTGAATCTCTGCTATGGGACCTCTCTCCTCTGTCTGGGTGCCAGGGCCTAAAAATATTTGACAATGGCCTGTTCCAGTGGTGGGTGACGTAAAGCCTGATTCTCTGCTATGATATGAAGCCTGATTCTCTGCTATGACATGAATCCTGAATCTCTGCTATGGGACCTCTCTCCTCTTTCTGGGTGCCCGGGCCTAAAAATATCTGATAGTGGCCTTTTCCAGTGTTGGGTGACATGAAGCCTGATTCCCTGCAATGGGACCACTCTCCTCTGTCTGGGTGCCAGGGCCAAAATATCTGACAATGGCCTGTTCCAGTGGTGGGTGACGTGAAGCCTGATTCTCTGCTATGACATAAAGCCTGATTCTCTGCTATGACATGAAGCCTGATTCTCTGCTATGACATGAAGCCTGATTCTCTGCTATGGGACCTCTCTCCTCTGTCTGGGTGCCAGGGCCAAAATATCTGACAGTGGCCTGTTCCAGTGTTGGGTGACATGAAGCATGATTCTCTGCTTTGACATGAAGCCTGATTATCTGCAATGGGACCTCTCTCCTCTGTCTGGGTGCCGGGTAGGGATGAGCGGGAGGTGCCTGATTCTCTGCAATGGGACCTCTCTCCTCTGTCTGGGTGCCAGGGCCAAAATATCTGACAATGGCCTGTTCCAGTGGTGGGTGACGTGAAGCCTGATTCTCTGCTATGACATGAAGCCTGATTCTCTGCTATGACATGAAGCCTGATTCTCTGCTATTACATGAAGCCTGATTCTCTGCTATGGGACCTCTCTCCTCTGTCTGGGTGCCAGGGCCAAAATATCTGACAGTGGCCTGTTCCAGTGTTGGGTGACATGAAGCATGATTCTCTGCTTTGACATGAAGCCTGATTATCTGCAATGGGACCTCTCTCCTCTGTCTGGGTGCCGGGTAGGGATGAGCGGGAGGTGCCATATTCGATTTCGCAATATTTCACGAATATTCGATTGAATATTCGTGTTATATTCGTCGAAATCGAATATTAGTAATTATTCCAATTATCGTGATTAATATGCGTTTTAAATAATCTCGTATTTTACGAATATTCTTAATATTGCTCTAACTTTGTCTTTTAGAATATTCGTAATATTCTAAAAGACGAAGTTAGAGCAATATTACGAAATTTTGTAAAATACACATATAGATTGTAATTTAGCTAATATAGTGCTATAATCCTTTTTTTTGTTCTCTAATTTTTTTGGCCTCTTCAGAACTTTTGTTAAAGATGTACACTATTAAAAAAAATTACTATAGCAGTATATTAGCTAAATTACAATCTATATGTGTATTTTACGAAATTTCGTAATATTGCTCTAACTTCGTCTTTTAGAATATTCGTTATATTGCTATAACTTCGTCTTTTAGAATATTACGAATATTCTAAAAGACGAAGTTAGAGCAATATTAAGAATATACGTAAAAAGTTGAAATCGCAATTCGATTATTATAACTTGAATTAATCGAATTGCGATTTCAACTTAGCACTGCTATATTCTATAGGCTAGAATTAACGAATATGGAATATAGCAGTACTAAGTTGAAATCGCCATGCGATTACTTCGAGTTATATTAATCGCATTGCGATTTCAACTTAGCACTGTTATATTCCATATTAGGCTAGAATTAACGAATATGGAATATAGCAGTACTAAGTTGAAATCTCAATTCGATTATTGAAGTTATAATAATCGAATTGCGATTTCAACTTAAGCACTGCTATATTTCATATTCGTTAATTCTAGCCTACTATGGAATATAGCAGTGCTAAGTTGAAATCGCCATGCGATTACTTCGAGTTATATTAATTGCATCGCAATTTCAACTTGGACCTGGTTTACTATGGTTGGCTTCAATGGCTTGGTAGAATTTGCGAATATACCAATGTATTCGTCATATTCCACAAAACGAATATACGAATGTATTCGTCATATTCCACAAAACGAAGATATTCTCCATCTTCGTTTTAGCTACCTATTCATCAACTTCGCGAATTCTAGCAAGCATATAGGAAAGTTGACTATAGAGACAGCTAAGTTTAATTCGCTATGTGATTATATTACTTAGCTTTTTTTTATAAATAGAATAATTATAATAATTATCAGGTATTATAATTATTCTATTTACTTAAAAAAAAAGCTAAGTAATATAATCGCATAGCGAATTAAACTTAGCTGTCTCTATAGTCAACTTTCCTATATGATTGCTAGAATTCGCGAAGTTGATAAATAGGTAGCTAAAACGAAGATGGAGAATATTTTCGTTTTGTGGAATATGACGAATACATTCGTATATTCGCTAATTCTACCAAGCCATTGAAGCCAACCATAGTAAACCAGGTCCAAGTTGAAATCGCAATTCGATTATTATAACTTGAATTAATCGAATTGTGATTTCAACGTAATTCTCAAATCCAACAGTACATTCTAGTATATGGAGACGTTCCCATGGTGATGGGGACGCTCCATAAGCACGGAAGCAACGGGCACTGACTGGAGCATAAAAAAAAAATATATGAATATTCGATTTTGCGAATATATAGCACTATATTCTAAATATTCCCGAAATCTCAAAATCGCGATATTCAAGAAAAAAATTAGCAATTTGAATATTTGCGCTCAACACTAGTGCCAGGGTCTAAATATCTGACAGTGGCCTGTTCCAGTGGTGGGTGACATGAAGCCTGATTCTCTGCTATGGGACCTCTCTCCAATTAATATTGTTTATTTTTTATTTATTTTATTTTTATTCATTTCCCTATCCACATTTGTTTGCAGGGGATTTACCTACATCATGGATGTCAAACTCAGGGCCCTCCAGATGTTGCAAAACTACAACTCCCATCATTCCCTGATATCTGTAGTATGCCCAGGCATGATGGGAGTTGTAGTTTTGCAACAGCTGGAGGGCCACGAGTTTGACATCCCTGACCTACATGTTGCTGCCTTTTGCAGCCCTCTAGCCCTTTCCTGGGCTGTTTTACAGCCTTTTTAGTGCCAAAAAGTTCGGGTCCCCATTGACTTCAATTGGGTTCGGGTTCGGGACGAAGTTCGGATCGGGTTCGGATCCCGAACCCGAACATTTCCGGGAAGTTCGGCCAGGTGTTCGCTCAACTCTAGTTAGCAGGCATCAGTAATTAATTAAAGCTAAACAGGTCATAAAAAGAACTAACACCAAAAAAAAAAAAAAAAAAAAACACAGAATGTTCCCTCCCCACTAGTTGTTTGAACATATGTTTTTATATATTTTTTTCAAACAGAACACAAAGACATAAAGTATTAAATAAAATCATATGACTACACATTACAGCAATATACTGGATAAATATAACAACATACACTGACCAAATATTACATCATATACTGACTACATATTACCAACATATGTGGCTCTATCTATCTCTACTATCTAGCTACCATTTTTCTTTCTATACATCTATCCAGCGACTTCTAGGCGGAATAAAAGAGGAACAATATAGAGAGATTATTTTTTATATTATTATAGATAGATAGATAGATAAAATGTAGAAAGATAAATAAAATGGTAGATAAATAAAATGGTGGATAGATAAAATGGTGGATAGATAAAATGGATAGATACATAGATAAATGCATAGATGTTAGATATTAGAACATGCCTTGACATATCTGCGGTGATAGACAGATAAATAGATAGATAAAATATAGAAAGATAGATAAAAAAAAATGTATAAAATGGATAGATACATAGATAAAATGAGGATAGATAGAGATAAAAAAAAATAGATATGTAGATAGAAATATAAATAGATAGAGGCGGCACGGCGAAATAGCGGAAGGACGGATCCGACAGGGTGAACAGCCTGTTGGATCCGTCCTGCCGCTTGCACACTGGAACCTATTTCAAGCAGTGATGTAAAAAGGGAGTGCACATAGCATATATATAGCATGTTCCATAGCAATCAATCAATAACATGATTAAGTACAAAAAGTAATAAAATTCATAAAAATATGTCTCAAAATCCAAATATACATGATTAAAAAAACAAGTGAAATACATGATAAACATATAAGTGACCTAAATACATGTATCCGAAAAAATGCATATACCTAAATGACTATAAGTCATATTTGATACAATTAAGACATTCATTAGCACCCAAGTGATCTTAATAACTACCTTGATTAAAAACAATAGCTGAACGTTCGTGACCTGATTCGAATCTGACGTGGTGTAAAAAGAACTGCGCCTGCGCGGCGTTACTTCCGCAATCGTCCTAGTGAAGGCAGTCTTCTATGACCAAATGCATCACCTGATCCGCAAGTCAGCTGATCGAAGAGTCAGGGGTCAGGTGATGGGAGTATTGAAGTCACATGCGGCCTGTTTGTACAAGTTGCTACCGCAACCATCACATGACTAAGGTCCTGCATTTTCTAGACAAGACCTTTGTTTCTGTGTCTCTGTTACTTTGTGGCAACTCAATAAGGAATAAAGCTAACTTCCATCATCCCAAAGCAGTTGTCACACCTGCAGTTCCGGATAGTAGAGAAATATCTGAATTTGATTATCATTAACTGACACACGTAAGTTGCAGACTCAATTTATATACCTGTGGGGTCATCAACAACTGCTGAGATAGCTAAATGCCACCAGTTGTATCCGTTGGTAGCACCGGCCACACTGCACCTGTCCCCAAATACAGGATCTGGCCGTGCCCGCCCATCCCCCAGTACAGTAAAGTAAAGACGTAATGGCAGGGAGGATCTACCCCCACACACACAGCGATCCAAATAATATTCGGAGGGGATGCTGGGTGGCCTCATCCCACACTGTCACCAAGGGATTTACTGGAAGTGCGTCGGGCTCCCATTTCACGGGGCTCCAGCACATTTAATCCACATCCCATTCAATGCTCTAGTAACTGTCTGCAGCTCACTCTTGTCAAAACTAAGGTGCAAATTTCACCAAAGAGCACCAAAACTAAATCCAAGAGCTCCAGGTGAGAAGAGAGAACAGACAAAAGAAAGTAGTGACCTCATATTAATAATCTATTCTCTTATCCATAAATCTTCGTATATAATATATATTCCTCATGTGTGGCGGGGATCCAAATCACTTCTACATATTCACCAAACGTTCAACTTTACATATTCTGCAAGTGAAAAAAGTGGGACAACCCTTCTTAAAGATTCCTAAGAAGGGATGTTTCCCATGCTTGAATTGCATTAATTGCAAACAGATACAGAAGGGAGGAAGTTTTATACATCCAAGAACTGAGGTCACATATAAAATCAATTTTTATTTGACATGTGATTCGTCTTTTGTGATATATGTGTTGTGGTGCCCTTGTTCTCTCTTCTCACCTGGAGCTCTTGGAATTAGTTTTGGTGCTGACAAGGGTGAGCTGCAGACAGTTACTAGAGCAACGAATGCCATTACGTCTTTACGTCGCTACATATTGGATGTGCTCCAATGTCCTCCTCCAGTTCAGTCCCCACAGGGCTCATATGGCTATGAGGTGAAGGCGCCACGTCTCCAGTAACCTGACCAGCCAGATTTACCAGCATCTGTTCCAGGACATGAAGCAGTGGAATGACGTTTATCATCCTGTAGTCCTGGCGACTGGCAAATAACGTGGCCTGTTGAAAGGACCTGAGCAAACGGCAGGTGTCACACATGAGCTGCCATTGGCTGACATCGAAGGGGTACTCCTGTCCGCTTGAATCATCAATAAATTGTTTATGGCTTTTCTCTCTTCATATAGTCGGTCCAACATATGGAGGGTGGAATTCCAACGGGTGGAAACATCACATATCAGCCTATGTTGGGGGATGTCGTTCTGCCACTGCAACTCAAGAAGGGTGTGCTTTGCGGTGTACGAGTGGCTGAAGTTTCCTGGCCATTTTTAGGATGTCTTGCAGATGGGTGGAAGACTTCAGGAACCGCTTGACAACCAGATTGTACATGTGTGCCATGCAGGGCGCATGGCTCATCCCTCCTTGACGCAGCGCCGACACCATGTTTTTCGCCTTGTCAGTCACAATGGTTCCAATTTTCAGTTGTCGCGGAGAAAGCCAGGATTCGATTTCATGATGAAGGACATGGAGCACCATTATCTTATTGGACTTGGCAGCAGCTGCCTGACACTGTTTTTTGCAGCTTAGTTTGCTGTTTATTAAAATTCCTAGATCCTTTTCCATATCAGTGTTACCGAGTGTTTTGCCATTTAGTATGTACGGGTGACTTGCATTATTCCTTCCCATGTGCATAACTTTACATTTGTCAATGTTAAACTTCATCTGCCACTTATCTGCCCAAGCCTCCAATCTATCCAGATCCCACTGTAGTAGTATACTGTCCTCTTCAGTGTAGAGTTGAGTGGACACCTGGATGTTCGGGTTCGACGGGTTAGGCCGAACTTCGGAAAAAAGTTCAAGTTCGGGACCCGAACTTGTACCGAACTTGACCCCGAACCCGAACCCCATGGAAGTCAGTGGAGACCGAACTTTTGAGCACTAAAATGGCTGTAAAAATGTCATGGAAAGGACTAGAGGGCAGCAAATGTCATCAAATTGTGGTTAAGAGCATGGCAAGTGCTCTGCAAACAAATGTGGATAGGGAAATGACTTAAAATAACATAAAATACGTAAACATAAAAAATTATAATCTTGATCCAGCGGGTTGAGGAGGCGGTGGATGTGGCAGTGGTGGTGGAGGAGGAGGTAGCCTACACTGCTTTTTGGTCTTAAATTTATTTATTTATTTTAAATTAGGGTACACCCCAAAACATTGGGTAATATAACCCTCCAGTCGTGCTAAACACACGTTCAGACAATACACCTGCTGCAGGGCAGGCCAGCACCTCCAAGGCGTAAAGGGCAAGCTCAGGCCATGTTCACAATTTGGAGACCCAGAAGTTGCAGGGGCTGACCCCTGTCAGTTAGTTTGTGTAGGCGTGTGCATCAACTTTCAATGTTTTTTTTTTCTGCGCCTAGCATGGTGATTACGGGTGGCGGGGAATCAGGGTTCCAGGTCAGAGAGGGAGCGTGAGAAAAAGAGACCAAATTAAAGGGAGATAAATTTATTTTTTAAAAATTGGGATCAAGAAGAAATGTGGGAAAAGCTATTGAGTCGCAAATGTTGGCCAAAAGAGTATAGCGGAAACGTGGGACAAAGTATTGAAGCTTAAATGTGGTACAACTTGTTTAAGTTTAAGCATTGAATCAAAGGAGGTGGCGTGCATCAATTAAAGAAGCATTTCAGAAATGTTATTCCGTGTCACCTATGCAGAGCAGGGGTTTATTCACGTCCAAAATTGTAAAATGTCAACCCAAGAATGTAACAGAAAAATTACAGAAATTTATTAACCTGTCTACTTGGTAGAGCAGGGGTCTATGACAGAAAACAATTGTTTATTGTCACCCGAAAATGTAAAATAAAAATGATTGAAATTTATTAAGCTGTCAACTAGGTAGAGGAGGGGTATATTACACCCAAAAATTGGTGAATTTGACCCTAAAATGTAACTGACAAATGTTATTTATTTTATTTATTTTTTACCAGTCTAATAGGTATAGCAGTGGTACATCACTCCCAAATATTGCTGAATTTCACCAGAAAATGTAACTGACATTTTTTTTTCTTTTTGTTAACCCGCCTACTAGGTATAGCAGTGGTACTATACACCCAAAAATTGGTGAATTTCACCCGAAAATGTTAATGACAATATATATATATTTTTAACCGGCCTACAAGGTAAAGCAGTGGTACTATACACCCCAAAATTGGTTAATTTCACCAGAAAATGTTAATGACAAAGTAGTGAAATAATATAAAATAAAACACGCACAAAAAAAAAAAATGATTTATGAGGTGGAGTTCCATATGGAGTAGGAGTTTGAGGAGGCGGTGGACATAGCGGAGTAGGTGGAAGCGGCGGTGGAGGAGGACGAGATAGTCAACACAGGTTTTTGATTTTAATTTAATTTTGTAAAATTAAGGTACACTCCAAAAGAGTGTGAAATATCCAAAATACAAACATGAGCAATTGCGCTGCAGTATAACAATGGCTGGTTAGTGTCGGTGTACATGTCTATTCTGTACAAGGTACGGACAAGTCCTGATTCATGCCTGGTTCAGTTTAATGAACGTGAGCTTGTCCACATTGGCTATGGACAGGAGGCTGCTCTAGTCTGTGATAACGCCCCCTGCCGTGCTAAACACATGTTCAGATAATACACTGGCTGATAAAGCTTTTCCACATTTCGGCAATGCTAACCCTGCCTTCTGAGGTGCTGGCGGTGCCCCAGCTGTGTTGGCGACCTCTTCCTCCTCCTCTTCCTTCGCCTTGTGCTTCCACTGTGCCCCCGCTGTCAGGTGGAAATGCCACCAGCAGTGTGTCTACCAGCGTGCGCTTGTACTCGCACATCTTACGATTACGCATCAGTGACGGAATTAAGGACGGTACGTTGTCCTTGTAACGGGGATCCAGCAGCGTGGCCACCCAGTAATCAGCACAAGTTAGAATATGGGCAATCGCTCATGTGTGCCAGGCTGCCCAGAGGCAACGAAAAGCTGTCCTCTGTGGAAGGTGTATAGTCTGTGTCCTCTGTATCCCTCCATCCACGCACCAGTGATGGCCATGAGCTGGTCTGGGTGCCACCCTGCTGTGAACATGGTTCCTCCTCCTCCATCTCCTCCTCCTCCTCCTCCTCCTCCTCCAGAACTGTGCCCTGGCTAAACAATTGTGTACCTTGGGTTTGTGGGTGCAAGAACCCACTCTCGGGGGCACTTGGGAATGACTGGCCGGAAACCCTACGAAATGTTCTGTCTTCCTCCTACTCCTCCTGTGTCACATCCTCTTCCATCATCCCCAGGAGAGTTTTTTTAAGGAGGCATAGAAGTGGGACAGTAACGCTGAGAACGGCGTTATCGGCACTGGCCATGTTGGTGGAGTACTCGAAACAGCGCAACAAGGAACACAGGTCTTGCATGGAGGCCCAGTCATTGGTGGTGAAGTGGTGCTATTCCACCGAGCGACTCACCAGTGCGTGCTGTAGCTGAAACTCCATTATCGCCTGCTGCTGCTCGCACAGTCTGGCCAGCATGTGCAAGGTGGAGTTCCCCCTTGTGGCCACGTCGCATATGAGGCGGTGAGTGGGAAGGCCGAAGTTATGGTGCAGCGCTGACAGGCGAGCAGCAGCAGGGTGAGAACGCCGAAAGCGTGCACAAAGGGCCTGCACTTTATGCAGCAGCTCTGACATATTCTGGAAATTTTTAAGGAATCTCTGCACCACCAAATTTAGCACATGCACCAGGCAAGGGATGTGTGTCAAACCGGCTAGTCCCAGAGCTGCTACGAGATTTCGTCCATTATCTCACACCACTAGGCCGGGCTTGAGGCTGACTAGCACAAACCACTCATCGGTCTGTTGTTCAAGGCCCGTCCACAGCTCCTGCGCGGTGTGGGGTTTGTCCCCCAAACAGATAAGTTTTAAAACTGCCTGCTGTCATTTACCCCTGGCTGTGCTGAAGTTGGTGGTGAAGGTGTTACACTGACTGGACGAGGAGCTGGTAGAGGATGAGGAAGCAGAGAAGGAGGAGGAAGCAACAGGAGGCAAACTGTAGCGCCCTGCAATCCTCGGTGGTGGAAGGACATGTGCCAAACTGCTATCTGCCTCAGGCCCAGCCGCCACTGCATTTACCCTGTGTGCTGTTATGGAGATATAAAGGCCCTGACCATGCTTACTGGTCCACGTATCCATAGTCAGGTGCACCTTGCCACAGATGGCGTTGCGCAGTGCACACCTGATTTTGTCCCCTCACTTGGTTGTGCAGGGAAGGGATGGCTCGCCTTGAAAAGTAGTGGCGGCTGGGCACGACTTACTGTGGGACAGCCACCGCCATAAGGCCTTTAAAACTTTCCGTCTCCACCAGACGGAATGCCAGCATTTCAAAGGCCAGTAATTTTGAAATGCTGGCATTCAGGGCTAGGGATCGCAGGTGAGTAGGGGGTACTCCCTCTTCCTCTCCAGCGTTTGGGAGATGGAGAGCTGAACGCTTGTGTGGGATATTGTGGAAATGCTTGGTGACCCAGGTGTTGGTGTTGCTGGCAGATCCTCTGTTTGCGGGGTGGAAGGTGGCACTGTCACTCCAGAGGTGGATAAAGAGGCTGCGACTGCAGCAGAAGAGGAAGCAGGAGGAGCCAGAGAACTTTCTTGGTTTTTGAGGTGTCTACTTCACTGCAGCTCGTGCTTTGCACTTAAATGCCTGGTCATGCAGGTTATGCTCAGATTGAGAATGTTTATGCCTCGCTACAGGCTCTGATTGCACAGCATGCAAACCACTCGTGTCTTGTCGTCAGCACGTTGTCTGAAGAACTGCCATGCCAGGGAACTCCTTGGAGCTGGCTTTGGTGTGCTCGGTCCCTTGCTGCGGTGGGCAATAGCAGGCGTATTGTCTAGAGGAAGGCCGCTCCGCTTTTGCACCCTGCTCCCTCTTCTGCTGTGCTGGTGGCTCTGTGCGACCACCGCCTCTTCCCCCGAACTACATAGCTCACTCGCATGATTCCATGTGGGGTCGAGGACCTCATCGTCCTCCACATCATCTTCCACCCAGTCTTCACCCCTGCCTTCCTTGTCGGTCTGCACACTTTCGAAAGCCCCAGCAGCTGGCACCTGTGTTTCGCCATAACCCTAGACGTGCTGCGATGGTCCTCCCATGTACTCATCTTGAAAGATAAGTGGTTGGGCATCGGTGCACTCAATCTCTTCCACTTCTGGGACAGGGCTAGGTGGATGGCCCTGGGAAACCCTGCTAACAGAGTCTTTAAAAAGCAGAAGAGACTGCTGCATGACTGAGGGGTGAGGTGAAAGACTGATGGACATTGGCTGCAAGTGCTAACTGTGGTCTTTCAGCAGGAGACTGGATGGGAGACAATGTGAAGGAACTGGATCCACTGTCAGCAACCCAATCTACTATTGCCTGTACTTGTTCAGGCCTCACCATTCGTAGAGCAGCATTAGGCCCGACCAAATACTGCTGCAGGTTTTGTCACCTACTCGCACCTGAGGAAGGTGTTTCACTTGTGCGTGTAGCTGGCACAGATCGACCACGTCCTCTCCCTGCAACAGGAACTCCACCAGCAGCACCACGACCTGGGCCACGTCCCTTATTTGACACTCTCCTCATTTTTTTCAAATTTAGGATCTTGCCCTAAATGGGTGTTTAATTAATAGTAGAATAGAATGACAATATGTAAAGGGTGCACCAAATGGCGGCATTTCAAATGCCTGAATCAAACCCCTGTATGTAGAGGGAGTATCTCATATGGTCTGAACCAGTGTAGGCTTGAATGAAATACAAACCGGATTCCAAAAAGGTTGGGACACTAAACAAATTGTGAATAAAAACTGAATGCAATGATGTGGAGATGGCAAATGTCAATATTTTATTTGTAATAGAACGTAGATGACAGATCAAGCATTTAATCCAAGTAAATGTATCATTTTAAAGGAAAAATACGTTGGTTGAAATTTTCACGTAGCAATAAGAGGCTGGAAAAAGTAAATTTGAGCATAACGAAGAGCTGGAAGACCAATTAACACTAATTAGGTCAATTGGTAACATGATTGGGTATAAAAAGAGCTTCTCAGAGTGGCAGTGTCTCTCAGAAACCAAGATGGGTAGAGGATCACCAATTCCCACAATGTTGCGCAGAAAGATAGTGGAGCAATATCAGAAAGGTGTTACCCAGGGAAACAATCTGTGTGCGTAAGGGTCAAGGCCGTAAAACCAAACTGGATGCCCGTGATCTCCGGGCCCTTAAACGACACTGCACCACAAACAGGAATGCTACTGTAAAGGAAATCACAGAATGGGCTCAGGAATACTTCCAGAAACTATTGTCAGTGAACACAATCCACCGTGCCATCCGCCGTTGCCAGCTGAAACTCTACAGTGCAAAGAAGAAGCTATTTCTAAGCAAGATCCACAAGCTCAGGCGTTTTCACTGGGCCAGGGATCATTTAAAATGGAGTGTGGCAAAATGGAAGACTGTTCTGTGGTCAGACGAGTCACGATTCGAAGTTCTTTTTGGAAATCTGGGACGCCATGTCATCTGGACCAAAGAGGACAAGGACAACCCAAGTTGTTATCAACGCTCAGTTCAGAAGCCTGCATCTCTGATGGTATGGGGTTGCATGAGTGCGTGTGGCATGGGTAGCTTGCATGTCTGGAAAGGCACCATCAATGCAGAAAAATATATTCAGGTTCTATAACAACATATGCTCCCATCCAGATGTCATCTCTTTCAGGGAAGACCCTGCATTTTTCAACAAGATAATGCCAGACCACATTCTGCATCAATCACAACATCATGGCTGCGTAGGAGAAGGATCCGGGTACTGAAATGGCCAGTCTGCAGTCCAGATCTTTCACCTATAGAGAACATTTGGCGCATCATAAAGAGGAAGGTGCAACAAAGAAGGCCCAAGACGATTGAACAGTTAGAGGCCTGTATTAGACAAGAATGGGAGAGTATTCCTATTTCTAAACTTGAGAAACTGGTCTCCTCGGTCCCCAGACGTCTGTTGAGTGTTGTAAGAAGAAGGGGAGATGCCACACAGTGGTGAAAATGGCCTTGTCCCAACTTTTTGGGGATTTGTTGACACCATGAAATTCTGATTCAACATATTTTTCCCTTAAAATGGTACATTTTCTCAGTTTAAACTTTTGTTCCGTGATTTATGTTCTATTCTGAATAAAATATTAGAAGTTGGCACCTCCACATCATTGCATTCAGTTTTTATTCACGATTTGTATAGTGTCCCAACTTTTTTGGAATCCGGTTTGTATTTCTTTGCCCAAAATGGCTGTATTTCAAATGGCTGTATTTTAAATGCCCAGTGTAGGCCTGAATTAAATATTTCTTTGCACAAAATGGCTTTATTTCAAATGCCTGAATCAAACCCCTGTATGTAGAGGGTGTATCTCACAGGGCCTGAACAAGTGTAGGCCTGAATTCAATATTGGTGCACCAAATGGCGGTATTTCAAATGCCTGAATCAAACCCCTGTATGTAGGGGAAGGGGGGGGGGGGGTATCTCACAGGGCTTGAACCAGTGTAGGCCTGAATTAAATATTTATTTGCCAAAAATGGCTGTATTTCAAATGCCTGAATCAAACCCCTGTATGTAGAGGGTGTATCTCACAGGGCCTGAACCAGTGTAGGCCTGAATTAAATATTTATTTGCCAAAAATGGCTGTATTTCAAATGCCTGAATCAAACCCCTGTATGTAGAGGGTGTATCTCACAGGGCCTGAACCAGTGTAGGCCTGAATTAAATATTTATTTGCCAAAAATGGCTGTATTTCAAATGCCTGAATCAAACCCCTGTATGTAGAGGGTGTATCTCACAGGGCCTGAACAAGTGTAGGCCTGAATTCAATATTGGTGCACCAAATGGCGGTATTTCAAATGCCTGAATCAAACCCCTGTATGTAGAGGGTGTATCTCACAGGGCTTGAACCAGTGTAGGCCTGAATTAAATATTTATTTGCCAAAAATGGCTGTATTTCAAATGCCTGAATCAAACCCCTGTATGTAGAGGGTGTATCTCACAGGGCCTGAACCAGTGTAGGCCTGAATTAAATATTTATTTGCCAAAAATGGCTGTATTTCAAATGCCTGAATCAAACCCCTGTATGTAGAGGGTGTATCTCACAGGGCCTGAACCAGTGTAGGGCTGAATTTAATATTGGTGCACCAAATGGCGTTATTTCAAATCTCTTAATCTAACCCAAATAAATTAAGGGTGTATCTTACAATGACATCTACTGTACATCAAAGGCTGCCAACAAATTTTTTTGTGCACAAACGAGTGTTTGTTTAACAACTAAATTTGGCAGCAGTATATAAGCCTGTAATTTCACACGTGCTGATGCTGCAAGGCCTGAAAATAGTGTTTTTTGTCAAAAAAGTGTGTTTTTAAAACCCCAGAAAATGATGGGTGTATATCTAGCTCAAATTGCACACTGACTAATCCAGATGTTGTAGATTGCAAAAAAAGTGTTTTTTTGTAACAGAATATGAAAGCTGTATATCTTAAACTTGAATTTAACACTTGCAGATCACGAAAATACAGTTTTTTGACAAAAAAGTGTGTTTTGAAAACCCCAGAAAATGATGGGTGTATTTCTACCTTAATTTGCACACGGACTATTCTAGATGTTGTAGATTGCTAAAAAAGTCTTTTTTTGGTAACAGAATATAAAAGCTGTATATATTAAACTTGACTTTAACACTTGCAGATCATGAAAATACAGTTTTTTGTAAAAAAAAAAAAAAAAGTGTGTTTTTAAAACCCCAGAAAATGATGGGTGTATTTTTACCTTAAATTGCACACTGACTAATCCAGATGTTGTAGTTTGCCCAAAAAAATTGTGATTTGCAATGTCCCACAAGCTCAGATGCAGTGCTGGTGCACTGAGCTTGCATAAAATGGCCGCCGCCGCTGCCCACCTAACTAACAGAATTATAAAAGTTAGTTTTTTATGGTCAATGACTCCCCCCTCATTACTCTTTAAAAGTCCGACACCTTCAGATTTATACTTTTTAACATTTATATAATTGAAGAACATTTTAAGGTTAGTTTTACTCTCTTTGGCAATTTATCTCTTTGTCTCTAGTTTGGCCGCTTTTATTTGTTTTTTACATATTCTATTTTTTTTCCTTATAATTTTTCAGTGCTTCCGTGCTACCCTCCTGTTTTAGTACCGTATATGCTTTCTTTTTGTCGTTTTTTTTTTTTTTTTTTTTTACAGTTCTATTTATCCACATTGGTTTCTTTTTGTTCCTTAACCTTTTATTCCCATACGTTATGTACCTCTCACAATGAGATTTTAGGATGCTTTTAAAGATATCCCATTTTGTGGCTGTATTTTTATTTTTGAGGACTTTGTCCCAGTTAGTTAGGCCTATTGCCTCTCTTAGTTGGCTAAATTTAGCTTTTTTGAAGTTTGATATTTTTGTTGCTCCCTGTAGAAACGCTGTTTTGCATGATAATTAGAAGGTTATTACTTTATGGTCACTATTTTTCAGGTGTTCCCAAACCTGCCAGGCCTATTGGTTAATACTAAGTCCAGTATGGCCGTCCCTCTAGTCAGGTCCTGAACCAGTTGGGAGAGGTAATTGTCTTTTGTTATTGCCAAGAACCTGTTTCCTTTATGAGTTATACAAGTTTCAGTTTCCCAGTCTATATCTGGGTAGTTGAAGTCCCCCATAATAACCACCTCATTATGATTTGCCGCCTTGTCTATCTCGTTTAGTAGTAGGATTTTGTGATGGACTGAACCGTCACTGGTGCTGCTTGAGAAGCCTGAGGGCCAGCCTCCTTCCTACGGACTATGGACCCAGAACTATGGAGACCCCCTCAGACCTTTTGGGGTTACAAGGAACTATGAACCCTGATTTATGTGTGGAATTTATATGCCACATATTTCCCATTGCACATTAAAGGTGCATGGTGTGGATTCAGCAACACAAAAAGGGTTAACTCTGCACTGAGACTCCCACTGATTGTGTGATGGTAGTAAGATAGCTGACTATAAGAGCAGCCGACTCCTAGATGAGTAGATCACCCTATGATACACTCAGGAGATAATTCCATCACATGTGTCTCCTCTCTCCCTATTCATTCATTAGGGAGGGGGTGAAGATGTCTGTTTGAATGTTGTTCATGGTTGATTGCGTTATGTTGTTAGACTTCTTGAACTGTATATATACTCAGTTGATCTTCAATAAAGAGAGTTCCTGTTTTACCCTTCATCATGTTGAGGCTGGTGTTTGGGTAACTGATCGACACTGGGGATTCCTATACGATGAAGATTTGCAGGATGAGAGGCCGAACTGGATGGACAAATGTCTTTTTTCGGCCTTATGTACTATGTTACTATGTATACTACTAACTCTTGTAAGAGCTGTTCCTGTTCCTTGTTCCTGTGGTGGTATTGGTGTTGAGTGGAGTGCTTGGAGCCTTCGGGAAGCACTAGGAGCATCCATCAATGGAGGTACCCGGTTGGAGTGTCAGGAGATAGGTTACAGTTTTCTGTAGACTCTGGTATATTAGGTGGTTTATAGTAAACTCCTATTAGTAATTTATTATTGTTTTTAGCTCCATGTATCTCTACCTACAGTGACTCCTCATGTTCATGTCCCTCACTTATATCTTCACGGAGTGTGGGCTTTAGACCGGACTTTACATAAAGGCAGACCCCTCCCTCTCTCCGGTTTTGACGATCTTTTCTAAACAAACTGTAACCTTGTACATTAACTGCCCAGTCATAGCTATCATCCAGCCATGTCTCAGTTATTCCCACTATGTCATAGTTCTCCTCACACATCACTAATTTAAGCTCCCCAGTTTTATTAGTCAGGCTTCTGGCATTAGTGCACATACATTTGAGGTGATTTTACCCCCAACACTACGCACTGACTAACTGCTACCGCCGCTGCTTCCATGACCCCACTCACCACGACTTTCCGGGCAGGTAGGATCCTGCGAAGTGGGTGATCTACCCTGGGCACGTTTGGCTACTGACCTCCCACTGCTGCCACCTTGCTGACTACCCCACTAGCAACTTGCTGGCTCAGGTGCTGCCTCATGGGCAAGCTGCCACCCTCTTCTCAAAACATTGAAGATCCGCTGGACTACTGGGCAGCCAAACTGGATTTGTGGCCGCAACTAGCAGAGTTTGCCCTGGAAAAGCTGTCCTGCCAGGCCAGCAGTGTGGCATCAGAGCGGGTTTTTAGTGAGCCGGGGCAATAGTTACCCCAAGAAGAACTCTCCTGTCCACTCAAAATGTGGAGAGACTGACCTTTGTCAAGATGAATCAGGCGTGGATCAGCCAGGATTTTCACCCAACAATGCTTGATGCATCAGACAAGATCATTCATGGTGACGCACCGACACTTTGACAAAAAAAGACCGGTTTCTTCTGGCTACCTGCCTCAGTTACTATTCTGATGCTGCCACCCGCCTGATGCCACACATCTGATGCCAAATGCTCCTTCTTTCACCCACCATCTTCAGCTGGTACTGGTATTGCCACCCACCTCCCCACTATGTCACTGGGTCAATCTGGTCTCCTGATGCTGCTGCCACCTCCACACTATGTCACCTTGCCACTCTGTGGTCTCATCATGCTGCTGCCACCTCCACACTATGTCACCTTGCCACTCTTTGGTATCCTGATGTTTCCGCCACCTCCACACTGTCATTGTGCCACTCTGTGGCCTCCTCATGCTGCTTTCACCTCACCACTATGTCAAAGGGCCACTCTGTGGACTTCTCATGCTAATCCCTCCATCCCCACTTCATTACCATCCCCACTTCATTACTGGGCCACTATTTTGCCTTTTGGCCTGGCTGTCACCACCAGACATCTGAGAAGCTCTGACAGACGTTCTTCAGAACCTCCTGCTTGAGGTTCCTTATGTTTTGCTTTCGTTTTCTCATCTCGTTAGCCTCTCTCAGCTGTCATGTAGTTGCACTGATTGCATCCCTTTAAATCCCTTCCCATACTGCATCACTTTGCGGTTTATACAACTTCCTGGAGTGTGTGCATGCTGGATGCTACTACTGAGTTTTCTACAGATAAGTTTGTTTATTAATTTGTGTCGTGTCCCCTCACTATTATAGGGTGTTCAGGTGTCATACAGTCGAGGAACGAGGGTATGCAATCATCTACCATAGAGATTTTTGCATAGGCCGAGCAGTAAGGGAGAGAGCCAGGTCTGTTACAGGGCTTACCCTCTGGTTCCTTAGTTTTGGATCCAGTCAGTCGGATCTTCATTTTGTGTCTTCTAGTTTTCTGTACACCTTCCGTGACACTGGCTGACATCATCATTTTTTTTACCCTTCTTCTGATATGTCAGAAGGATGGAAAAATGAGACGCAATACGGATCCTGTCTGTGTAGCAGCTGTTAGGGCTGTATGGGACCTTAAAAATTGGCTTGTGATTTGGTAGCCAAATGCAGGAGTGGGTACAAAACACAGAAGACATGCAAATATTCCATTCACTTGTCATCTCTGTTTTGGATCCACCCCTGCTTTTTTGGCATTAGCAATATTGATGGATTACTGACCAAATGCTGACCCAGTGAAGGCGGATGCTGCACAGACAGGATCCGTTTTTTTGGGGTCATTGTTCTGACAGATAAGAGGAAGGGCAAAATAATCAGTGACGTCAACTCAAACTTACTGCTGACACCATCTCCACTCTGTCCGGGGGCTCTACTTGTATAAGCGTTAAATAGAACAGGTTCTGTAGACATCTATGTGGAATCAGCTGATTACGGTGTAAAAGGAGTGCACTTCTTGGCTCTAACATTGACCTGTATGGCTGAGTTCATACTTGAGTTTTTTGGTAAGTTTTGGCCCCGTGACTCTAAGAGCGACATCTGTCATTTGCATGTCATACAGTATTATTTAACTAACACAGCAGACTCCCTATGCATGTTACTGCAAGACACAGTGTTCTACACCGCTATAAAGTCTCTCTGTAGCCAGGAAATAGCCATTTTTAAACGTGATTTGCCGGATATAAATTCGTATTGAAGTACTTTATTTTTTTTAATTTGGTAAAACGGCCAAATCTAATTTTTGAAAAATTTGCTCATCTCTAGTTACCACGAAGTGTGAGGAAATTTGGATTCGGTGCGGATCAAATTTTTCCTGAAATTCGGGTAGAATTCCACTTCGTCAACTTCGATTCGCTCAACTCTAGTTGAAAGTCTTACTTTGCTAGTGTTTCTGTGTGGCAGAGTCACTCGGACAATCATCATGGGACTGGGTTGGTGGAGAAACCTCTTCATCCTGGTAAATCTTAAGGTCGCTGTTGTGGTAGGTGTAGCTCTGTATCTTGCAAGTCTTATTGTTCTTAAGTTTTACTCGTCCCTTGGAATAGGATTCCACAACTAAGTGGGGTCCAATTTAGCGCTGATTTTTCATACCAGCAGTGATTTCTTTGTTGCTGTCTTGTCTCCCTGTGCACAGTGGATGTTGGTACTAACGGTTGAGCAGAGCTTTTTAAGAATGGTTGTCAGTGTATTTAACACATCAGGGTTGGCATCATCTGAAATGGGCATGGGGTCCACAGTGTCATTTTCTGGTTGAGGTCCATATGAAGCTTGGCCTTCCGTCCATACTTGACCTCAAATGGAGTGCACTTCATTGAGACATGCACAGATGTGTGATAGGCAAACAGAACACCAGGGATGAACTGATCACAGTTGTTTTCTTGGTCAATGACAAGCTTACTAAGAGATTCTTTGAATGTTCGATTGTCATGTTCCCGCTGGCCATTTGTTTGTGGGTGGTAGGCAGATGAAATGCAGTGATCTGTTTGAAAATGCTTCATCAGATTGTTGATGATCCAGTTCACAAACTCTCGTCCCTGTTCGCTAATCAGAGTGTCCATACAGCCAAGGCAGCAAATAAGGAAGCACAAACAAATTGGTACTACCTTGGCACTCTTATCTGGAACAGCTGTTGCTTCAGTCCACTCAGAGAAATGATCAGTGACAGCAACCATATATTTGTTGCCATTTGATGTTTCCTGAAGAGGACCGATAATGTCAACCCTGACTAAGCTCCATACTTTTCCAGGCACTGGTACACTGTTGAGTGGTGGAGCTTCTTTGCTGATTTTGGGATTTATGACAAAACATTTTTGACACGCTTTGAAATGTTGGTGAACATCATTCTTCATTCCATTCGGTCAGAGATTTTGGCAAAAGTTTTATCTCTGCCAAAATGGCCACCAGAAATTGGGCTGTCATGACAGGCCTTCAAGATATTTGGCAGTCTGCTTTTAGTGAGAACCTCCTTTTCCACGTGGTAAATAATTCCTCCAACTCCTCAATATGGCTTTGCTGTTTGTCTGAACTGGGACTTTGCATTTATAAGTTTCTCTGGAAGTAGATCATAAATGCACTGGGTGTACTTTTGTTGTATTACAGTGTAGAATCTCCATGGTGTTCAAAACTGGAAAAAGTTTGGTGTCATACAGAGCAGAGAGAAACATACATAACAGGTTACAATACATAACATTAACTTTGCACTGATGAGACAGCTCCATCTACTGTCAGTTAAATTAGAGACTGGGTGAGAAACCCAGTGAAGTGATAACATTATGGCCTGGAGGGATATAGTCTGGCCTATGCTATTTTACACCACCAGGTACAGAGTTTATCCCCCCTGGTATAGTCTGGCCTGGAGGGGTATAGTTTGGCCTAGGCTATTTTGCACCCTGAGGTATAGTGTGGCCTAGCACAGTTAGTGCCCTGGATATACTCAGGCCTGGGCCAAACTATACCCGGGTTTAATCTGGGAAGGGGTTAATTTGGCCTGCTACACTGGAAAGAAAAACGCAGATGTGAAAGTAGCCTTATAGAGATGAGCCAAATTTTGAAAAAATTCCAGTTGCATCTGAAACTAAATTTTTAGAGGGAGAAAGAGACAGAGGAGTGAAATAAGAGAGAATATTAGTCCTAGGAGACCTCAGAGTGTCATACACAAATTTGCAGGCCAATGGGAACATTTTGGATCTGGGTCAAATCAAATCTGTCATCCAAATTACTGAATGGAACCTGTGTTGAATTTTGAGCTCCTTAACTTTCCTCTAGTCTAAAAATATCTGGAGATTAGTGGTGCAAGATTACCAGCCTTAAAAATGATTTAAAGGGAACCCATCACCGGGATTATATGCATAGAGCTGAGGACATGGGTTGCTAGATGGCCGCTAGCACATCCGCAATACCCAGTCCCTATAGCTCTGTGTGCTTTTATTGTGTAAAAAAAATCGATTTGATACATATGCAAATTAACCTTAGTCTTGAGTCTTGTCCCTGAGATGAGTCCAGCGTGAAGGAGCCCAGAACCGCCCCGCATCCTCACATTCTCCTCCTTGCTCCCGGACGTCAGAAAGCTAGAGCGCCGTAATCTTGCGATGCGCAACGGTTTGCATATGTATCAAATCATTTTTTTTTTACACAATAAAAGCACACAGAGCTATGGGGACTGAGTATTGCGGATGTGCTAGCGGCCATTTAGCAACCCATGTCCTCAGCTCTATGCACAAAATCCCGGTGACGGGTTCCATTTAATTTGCTTTGCAGGACATTGAGAAATATATTAACGTTTTAATTTTTTTATCTTGTGCTACTCATCTTGGGATATATTGAGTTGAGGAAAGGCAAGGAAGGAAAAATCTGTACATATCTGTACATACAGTGGATATAAAAAGTCTACACACCCCTGTTAAAATGTCAGATTTCTGTGCTGTAAAAAAATGAGACAAAAATAAATCATTTCAGAACTTTTTCCACCTTTAATGTGACCTATAAACTGCACAACTGAAATCTTTTAGGTGGAGGGAAGAAAAAATATAAAAATAAAATAATATGGTTGCATAAGTGTGCACACCATTAAACTAATACTTTGTTGAAGAACCTTTTGATTTTATTACAGCACTCAGTCTTTTTGGGTATGAGTCTATCAGCATGGCACATTTTGACTTGGCAATATTTGCCCACTCTTCTTTGCAAAAACCCTCCAGATTCCGAGGGCATTTCCTGTGCACAGCCCTCTTCAGATCACCCCACAGATTTTCAATCGAATTCAGGTCTGTGCTCTGGCTGGGCCATTCCAAAACTTTCATCTTCTTCTGGTAAAGCCATTCCTTTGTTGATTTGGATGTATGCTTTGGGTCGTTGTCATGCTGAAAGATGAAGTTCCTCTTCATGTTCAGCTTTCTAGCAGAAGCCTGAAGGTTCTGTGCCAATATTGACTGGCATTTGGAACTGTTCATAATTCCCTCTAGCTTATCTAAGGCCCCAGTTCAGTTCCAGCTGAAAAAAACAGCCCCTTGGCATGATGCTGCCACCACCATGCTTCACTGTGTATATGGTGTTCTATTGGTGATGTGCAGTATTGTTTTTGCGCCAAACATATCTTTTGGAATTATGGCCAAAAAGTTCAACCTTGGTTTCATCAGACCATAACACCTTTTCCCACATGCTTTTGGGAGACTTCAGATGTGTTTTTTCAAAATATAGCCTGGCTTGGATGTTTTTCTTCGTAAGAAAAGGCTTTCGTCTTGTCACTCTACCCCATAGCCCAGACATATGAAGAGTACAGGAGATTGTTGTCACATGTACCACACAGCCAGTACTTGCCAGATATTCCTGCGGCTCCTTTAATGTCCAGTTCTTGGTAATGTCACTGTTGTGCCATATTTTCTCCACTTGATGATGTCTTCACTGTGTTCCATGGTATATCTAATGCCTTGGAAATTCTTTTGTACCCTTCTCCTGACTGATACATTTTAACAATGAGATCCCTCTGATGCTTTGGAAGCTCTCTGTGGACCATGGCTTTTGCTGTGGGATGCATCTAAGAAGATTTCAGGAAAGACCAACTAGAGCAGCTGAACTTTATTTGGGGTCAATCAGAGGCACTTTATATGATGGCAGGTGTATGCTGACTCCTATTTAACAGGATTGTGAATGTGATTGCTTAATTCTGAACACAGCTACATCCCCAGTTATAAGCGGGTGTGCACACTTATGCAACCACATTATTTTAGTTTTTTTTTCCCCTCCACCTAAAAGATTTCAGTTTATTTTTCAATTAAATTGTACAGTTTATAGGTCACATTAAAGGTGGAAAAAGTTCTGAAATGATTTATGTTTGTCTCATTTTATTACATCACAGAAACCTGACATTTTAACAGGGGTGTATAGACTTTTTATATCCACTGTATATCCACCCTATATTTTTTTTCTTTTTCTACAGGGTTTATGTAAGAGAATATACACATCTGTTGGCTTTTCTATTTGCTATTGATGCAACTAACAAGCGTTCAGATATTCTGCCCAATGTCACTCTGGGATATCATATATATGACTCCTGTGGACATGTGAATAAAGTTATAAAAGATGTTCTGCAGATACTGTCCGGACACACGGTGACAGCTCCAAACTACTCATGTATGGAGAAGGATGCAGTGGTCGGTTTTATTGGAGATTTACACTCTGAGACGACTGTTTCCATGGCCCGGCTGTTAAGCGTTTATGGATACACACAGGTGAGTGCAAAATACTGAGAACAAATACTCCTAACATGCTGCTATAAATTTAAAGAAATAAAAAAGTTATTTTGTAGCGTTTTCTAACTTGAGGGAAACCAGATGAATCAAATCACAGAAAACAAATAATAATGCACTAAGACAATAGGTGCAAGCATCATATATAGACTAAGTCTTCATTCTGATATAATTAAATATGAGACTCTTAGCCAATATATTTTGATCAAAACACATCTGTGCCCACCTACCCCCAATGTGGTCTCAGTCAGGCAGGTCCTACGCTAAACCTACCTATGCTGTTGGACATCTATGTTCAGGAGCGCAGACTGATCAAAATATTTTGGCTAAGAGTCTCCGATTTTATTATATCAGAACGAGGGCTTAGTCTATATATAATGCTTGCATCTATTGTCTTAGTGCATTATTATTTGTTTTCTGTGATTTTTTTTCATAAATGTAGCCATGGACATCCACATATTTATTTATCATATTGTGCAGGTTGTTTTTATCTGTGTTCATCTTTTTTCTATGATTTTTGTTGAAACCAGATGAATTCTTCATATTTTTCAATTTAAACAATCACAGGACAAATAATGGGATAAATAGTGGGAGGGGGCTGGTCCCACTTCCTGCTGTAGGGTTATTTCTAGAGAGTTCCAGAGTTCAGTTAAGGGGACGGTCCGCTATGGAGGTCAGTGTTAAGGGGCGGTGTGCTAGAGAGGTCACTGTTAAGGGGGCGAGGTGTTGTGGAGGTCACATTTTAAGGGAACAGAGCTCTGTGGAGGTCACTGTTAAGGAGGCGGATTATTGTGGAAATCACTGTTAGCGAGATGGGGTACTGTGGAGGTCACTAATAAAGGGACGGTCGCTGTGGAGGTCACTGTTAAAGGGGAGGGTGCTGTGGATGTTACTGTTAAGGGTGCAGGCCGCTGTGGAAGTCACTGTTAAAGGGGGAGGCACTATGGAGGTCACTTTTAATGGGGGAGTCACTGTGGAGGTCACTGTTAAGGGAGTAGGGGACTGCGGAGGCCAATATTAAAGGGGCAGTGGGGTACTGTGGGGTCACTGTTAAGGCAGCAGGGTACTGGGAGGTCACTGTTAAGGGAGCAGGGTACTGTGGCAGTCACTGTTAAAGGGGCAATCACTGTAGAGGTCTCTGTTAAGGGGGCTGGGAATGGTGGAGGTCAGTTAAGTGGACTGTAATCTATTGTCAGTGTCAAGGGACGGGTGATGTAGAGATCACTGTTAAGGGGGCGGGCCACTGTGGAGGTCACTTTCAAGGGGGTAGGGTGCTGTGGAACTCACTGTTAAAGGGACAGGCTGCTGTGAAGGTCAAAGTTAAGAGAGTGGGCGGCTGTGGAGGTCCTATTTTAAGGAGACGGGGCACTGTGAGGGGTCAGTGTTAAGGGGTGGGGGCTGTGGCGTTCATTGTTAATTGGGCGGGGTACTGTAGATGTCACTGTTAAAGTGGATATTGTCGATATCCTTTAACGGCACACACAAACATTAAATTAAATAGATGAAATATACCCATGTGAAGCTGAGTCCTTCGACTAGTTTTTTAATAAATACAATAGTGTGTGTACAGGTCCTTCTCAAAAAATTTGCATATTGTGATAAAGTTCATTATTTTCTGTAATGTACTGATAAACATTAGACTTTCATATATTTTAGATTCATTACACACAACTGAAGTAGTTCAAGCCTTTTATTGTTTTAATATTGATGATTTTGGCATACAGCTCATGAAAACCCAAATTTCCTATCTAAAAAAATTAGCATATTTCATCCGACCAATAAAAGAAAAGTGTTTTTAATACAAAAAAAGTCAACCTTCAAATAATTATGTTCAGTTCTGCACTCAATACTTGGTCGGGAATCCTTTTGCAGAAATGACTGCTTCAATGCGGCGTGGCATGGAGGCAATCAGCCTGTGGCACTGCTGAGGTGTTATGGAGGCCCAGGATGCTTCGATAGCGGCCTTAAGCTCATCCAGAGTGTTGGGTCTTGCATCTCTCAACTTTCTCTTCCCAATATCCCACAGATTCTCTATGGGGTTCAGGTCAGGAGAGTTGGCAGGCCAATTGAGCACAGTAATACCATGGTCAGTAAACCATTTACCAGTGGCTTTGGCACTGTGAGCAGGTGCCAGGTCGTGCTGAAAAATGAAATCTTCATCTCCATAAAGCTTTTCAGCAGATGGAAGCATGAAAAGTGCTCCAAAATCTCCTGATAGCTAGCTGCATTGACCCTGCCCTTGATAAAACACAGTGGACCAACACCAGCAGCTGACATGGCACCCCAGACCATCACTGACTGTGGGTACTTGACACTGGACTTCAGGCATTTTGGCATTTCCCTCTCCCCAGTTTTCCTCCAGACTCTGGCACCTTGATTTCCGAATGACATGCAACATTTGCTTTCATCCGAAAAAAGTACTTTGGACCACTGAGCAACAGTCCAGTGCTGCTTCTCTGTAGCCCAGGTCAGGCGCTTCTGCCGCTGTTTCTGGTTCAAAAGTGGCTTGACCTGGGGAATGCGGCACCTGTAGCCCATTTCCTGCACACGCCTGTACACGGTGGCTCTGGATGTTTCTACTCCAGACTCAGTCCACTGCTTCCGCAGGTCCCCCAAGGTCTGGAATCGGTCCTTCTCCACAATCTTCCTCAGGGTCTGGTCACCTCTTCTCGTTGTGCAGCGTTTTCTGCCACACTTTTTCCTTCCCACAGATTTCCCACTGAGGTGCCTTGATACAGCACTCTGGGAACAGCCTATTCGTTCAGAAATTTCTTTCTGTGTCTTACCCTCTTGCTTGAGGGTGTCAATGATGGCCTTCTGGACAGCAGTCAGGTCGGCAGTCTTACCCATGATTGCGGTTTTGAGTAATGAACCAGGCTGGGAGTTTTTAAAAGCCTCAGGAATCTTTTGCAGGTGTTTAGAGTTAATTAGTTGATTCAGATGATTAGGTTAATAGCTCGTTTAGAGAACCTTTTCATGATATGCTAATTTTTTGAGATAGGAATTTTGGGTTTTCATGAGCTGTATGCCAAAATCATCAATATTAAAACAATAAAAGGCGTGAACTACTTCAGTTGGTGTGTAATGAATCTAAAATATATGAAAGTCTAATGTTTATCAGTACATTACAGAAAATAATGAACTTTATCACAATATGCTAATTTTTTGAGAAGGACCTGTATGTGAGTGATGTATATGAATAACAGCAGTTTTTTTAGGTGTGTGTATAGCAGTGTGGTATGTATATATGTCAGCTGTGTAGCAAATCTATGTATGTACAATCAGGTCCATAAATATTGGGACACCAACACAATTCTAACATTTTTGGCTCTATACACCACCACAATGGATTTGAAACGAAACGAACAAGATGTGATTTACCTGCAGACTGTCAGCTTTAATTTGAGGGTATTTACATCCAAATCAGGTGAACGGTGTAGGAATTACAACAGTTTCCATATGTGCCTCCCACTTGTTAAGGAACCAAAAGTAACGGGACAGAATAATAATCATAAATCAAACTTTCACTTTTTAATACTTGGTTGCAAATCCTTTGCAGTCAATTACAGCCTGAAGTCTGGAACGCATAGACATCACCAGACGCTGGGTTTCATCCCTGGTAATGCTCTGCCCGGCCTCTACTGCAACTGTCTTCAGTCCCTGCTTGTTCTTGGGGCATTTTCCCTTCAGTTTTGTCTTCAGCAAGTGAAATGCATGCTCAATCGGATTCAGGTCCGGGGATTGACTTGGCCATTGCATAACATTCCACTTCTTTCCCTTAAAAAACTCTTTGGTTGCTTTTGCAGTATGCTTTGGGTCATTGTCCATCTGCACTGTGAAGCACCGTCCAATGAGTTCTGAATATGAGCAGATAATATTGTCCAAAACACTTCAGAATTCATCCTGCTGCTTTTGTGAGCAGTCAAATCATCAATTAATACAGGAGAACCAGTTCCATTGGCAGCCATATATGCCCACGCCATGACACTACCACCACCATGCTTCACTGATGAGGTGGTATGCTTAGGATCATGAGCAGTTCCTTTCCTACTCCATACTCTTCTCTTCCAATCACTCTGGTACAAGTTGATCTTGGACTCATCTGTCCATAGGATGTAGTGTTGAGCGCGAATATTCAAATTGCGAATTTTTTTCTCGAATATTGCGATTTCGAGATTTCGCGAATATTTAGAATATAGTGCTATATATTCGCGAAATCGAATATTCGTTTGTTTTTTTTAATGCTCCAGTCAGTGCCCGTTGCCGCTTCTGCCGACTTCCGTGCTCATGGAGCGTCCCCATCACCATGGGAACGTCTCCATATACTAGAATGTACTGTCGGATTTGAGAATTACGTTGAAATCGCAATTCGATTATTTCAAGTTATAATAATCGAATTGCGATTTCAACTTAGCACTGCTATATTCCATATTAGGATAGAATTAACGAATATGGAATATAGCAGTGTTAAGTTGAAATTGCAATTCGATTATTATAACTTGAAATAATCGAATTGCGATTTCAACGTAATTCTCAAATCCAACAGTACATTCTAGTATATGGAGACTTTCCCATGGTGATGGGGACACTCCATGAGCATGGAATATAGCATTACTAAGTTGAAATCGCCATGCGATTACTTCGAGTTATATTAATCGCATTGCGATTTCAATTTAGCACTGCTATATTCCATATTTGTCACAACCAGACAGCTGAGAAGCTCTGACAGAAGCCTTTCAGAACCTCCTCCTTGAGTTTTCTTTGTTGTGGTATTCAGTTCCTCATCTCGTTAGCCTCTCTCACCTGTCATGTAGTTGGACTGATTGCATCTCTTTAAATTCCGCCCCATAATGCATTACTGGGCGGCTTATACTTCTTCCTGGAGTGTGTGTGCATGCTGATCCTGTTTCCCAGTCTGCTACAAAGTTAAGTGCTGTACATTTATCTGTTATTTTCTGTTTGCTGGATCCCAGGTGACCCTGACTCCCTCCGTGTCTGGTGTAGGGAGCCGGTGGTCGTGTCCCCTCACTATTGTAGGGTGTTCAGGGGTTATATAGTCGAGGTACGTGGATATGCAACCATCCACCTTTGGGATCTTTGCATAGGCTGAGCAGCCAGGGAAAGTCCTAGGTCTTGTGCAGGGGTCTCCCTTTTGGTTCCTTAGCTTTGGATCCAGTGAGTCATATATGCATGTTGCTTTGTCTTGTTTCCTGTACACCGTCCGTGACATTATAAGCCGCCAAAACCGTCTCAAGCATGGATCCGGTTTCACTTTTGGCTGAACGCCTTCAGGGTCTTTCATTGGAGGTAGCTGATCTCCGCAGGACTTTTTCTCAGCTTCAAGTGACCGGTTCAGCTTGCGTTCATGGAGTTTGTTCTGAGCCTAAGATCTCACTCCCGGATACGTTTTCCGGTGGTAGCGAGAATTTTGTGCGTTTTAGAGAGGCTTGCAAACTCCATTTTCGCCTTCTTCCCCATTCTTCTGGTGATAAGGAACGGAGGGTGGGGATCATTATATCGCTGCTCAGGGGTAACGCTCAGTCCTGGGCCTTTTCGCTGCCGGAGGGGGCACGGCCCCTCCGTTCAGTGGATGAATTCTTTTTAGCCCTGGGTCAGATATATGATGATCCGGATCGTATTGCTCTGGCTGAGTCTAGACTACGTCTATTATGCCAGGGTAAACAATCCGCAGAGATATACTGCTCAGAATTTCGGAGATGGGCAGCTGATACTGGTTGGAATGATGCTGCACTCCGAAGTCAATTTTGCCATGGTCTTTCAGAGGGATTGAATGATGCATTTGCCTTTCATGAAAGACCTATTTCCTTGGACTCTGCTATGTCTCAGGCCGTTCGTATTGACAGGCGTCTTAGAGAGAGAGGAGAGATCTCTCCTTCCTGTCATACTCAGTCCCAGGACAGCGCAGCGGTCCCATTCTGTGTGCAGGGGTCTCAGTCGCTGTCAGCCCCTTCTGAGCAGGAGCCCATGCAGCTGGGGTTGATTGCTTCTGACAATAGAAGATTCAGCCCGCATGGGAGGGATAGTTTTTGTTGTGGAGGTATAAATCATTTGGCAAATGTTTGTCCCTCTAGATTCAGGCAGTTCTCTGGGAGTAATAAAGAAACAAAGAGGAAAAAATCTTTTAAAAATGTTCCGTCTGTTACTATTGGCAGGGTTGAGGTGGAAATTGAAGGTTTTCCGTTTGCTTGTAGTTCCCGTTTTGTCCTGCCTGCTAGGGTGGCGCTAGAGAGCAAGAGCATTTTTTGTGAGATTTTTGTGGATAGTGGAGCAGCTGTCAATCTCATTGATAATCAATTTGCAATAACTCATGGTTTCCAGGTATGCACTTTGGGAAAGGATATTCCTGTTTTTGCTATTGATTCCGCTCCACTTTCTCAGAAATCATTAAAGGGCATAGTTCACAATATCCGTTTAATTGTGAGTGATGCTCATGTTGAGGATGTGTCATGTTTCGTCCTTAGCGGTTTGCCTACTCCTCTAGTGTTGGGGCTACCCTGGCTCACTAAACATAACCCCACCATTGATTGGCAAGCGAGGCAAATAAATGGTTGGAGTGACTTTTGCAGAGAGAATTGCCTCACGACATCTGTTTCTGAGGTTGCTACTAAGACTGTACCATCTTTTCTCTCTGAATTTTCGGATGTCTTCTCTGAGAGTGGAGTTCAGGATTTGCCTCCGCACAGGGAGTACGATTGCCCTATTAATATCATCCCAGGCGCCAAGCTGCCTAAATCTCGTTTATACAATCTCTCCCAACCTGAAAGGATCGCTATGCGTGCTTATATCTCTGAGAGTCTGAGAAAAGGACACATACGACCCCCGAAGTCACCTGTTGCCGCTGTTTTTTTCTTTGTTAAGAAAAAAGATGGTTCTTTAAGACCTTGTCTGGATTTCAGGGAGCTGAACAGTATCACTATTCGTGACCCTTATCCGCTTCCTCTGATCCCGGACCTGTTTAACCAGGTTGTTGGGGCTAAAGTATTTTCCAAATTAGATCTAAGAGGGGCATACAACCTGGTCAGGGTCAGAGAAGGAGACAAATGGAAGACGGCCTTCAATACCCCTGAGGGCCATTTTGAAAATTTGGTTATGCCTTTTGGTTTGATGAATGCCCCAGCCGTTTTTCAGCATTTCGTGAACAGCATTTTTTATCATTTGATGGGAAAATTTGTATTAGTGTATTTGGATGACATTTTGATTTTTTCTCCTGATTTCAAAACTCATAAGGAACATTTACGTCAGGTCTTGCTCATCCTGCGGGAGAATAAATTATATGCGAAACTGGAAAAATGTGTTTTTGCGGTTCCAGAAATTCAATTTCTGGGGTTTCTTCTCTCCGCTTCTGGTTTTCGCATGGACCCCGAGAAGGTCCGCGCTGTGCTTGAGTGGGAGCTTCCTGAGAATCAGAAGGCGCTGATGCGTTTTTTGGGCTTTGCCAATTATTACAGGAAGTTTATTTTGAATTATTCCTCAATTGTTAAACCACTCACTGATATGACCAGAAAGGGGGTAGATTTTTCTTCTTGGTCGGTAGAGGCGCGTAAGGCTTTTTCTAATATCAAGGAGAGTTTTGCTTCCGCTCCCATCTTGGTGCAACCTGATATTTCTTTACCCTTCATAGTTGAGGTTGATGCTTCTGAGGTGGGTGTGGGTGCAGTCTTGTCTCAGGGTTCCTCTCCTGCCAAATGGCGACCTTGTGCCTTTTTCTCGAAAAAACTCTCCTCCGCAGAGAGAAAATACGATGTGGGAGATAGGGAATTGTTGGCCATCAAGTTGGCTTTTGAGGAATGGCGCCATTGGCTAGAGGGAGCCAGACACCCTATTACCGTGTTTACTGACCATAAAAATCTGGCCTACTTGGAGTCAGCCAAGCGTCTGAACCCGAGACAGGCCAGATGGTCTTTGTTCTTTTCAAGGTTTAATTTTGTTGTCACGTTCCGCCCTGGGGTTAAGAATGTGAAGGCAGATGCCCTGTCACGTTGTTTTCCGGGAGGCGGGAATTTTGAAGACCCGGGTCCTATTTTGGCCGAAGGTGTGGTGGTCTCTGCTCTTTTTTCTGAATTGGAGGCAGAGGTGCAGGCAGCCCAGTCAGAGGCTCCTGATCTTTGTCCTCCTGGGAGGTTGTTTGTGCCTCTCGCTTTAAGAAACAAGATTTTTAAGGAACACCACGATACGGTCCTTGCTGGGCACCCGGGGGCAAGAGCCACACTGGATCTCATGGCTCGGAGATTCTGGTGGCCTGCACTTCGTAAGTCGGTTGAGGGTTTTGTGGCAGCCTGCGAGACTTGCGCTCATGCCAAAGTCCCTCATTCACGGCCATCAGGTCCTCTCCTTCCCTTACCCATTCCTTCCCGTCCTTGGACACACCTGTCCATGGACTTCATAACGGACCTGCCTCGTTCCTCGGGGAAGACTGTGATTCTGGTGGTGGTGGACCGTTTTAGCAAAATGGTGCATTTCATCCCTTTTCCTGGTTTGCCCAATGCTAAGACGCTGGCGCAGGCATTTATTGATCACATTGTCAAATTGCACGGTATTCCTTCAGACATAGTCTCTGATAGGGGCACGCAGTTTGTTTCCAGATTCTGGAAGGCTTTCTGTTCTCGCTTGGGGGTTCGGTTGTCATTCTCTTCTGCTTTCCACCCGCAGTCGAATGGCCAGACGGAGCGCGTCAATCAGAATCTGGAGACATATCTGCGCTGTTTTGTGGCGGAGAATCAGGAGGATTGGTGTTCTTTTTTGTCCCTTGCTGAATTTGCTTTAAATAACCGTTGTCAGGAGTCCTCTGATAAGTCACCATTTTTTGGTGCATATGGGTTTCATCCGCAGTTTGGGACTTTCTCGGGAGAGGGGTCTTCTGGTTTACCTGATGAGGACAGATTCTCCTCGTCTTTGTCATCTATTTGGCAAAAGATTCAAGATAATCTAAAGAGCATGAGTGAGAGATATAAGCGTGTGGCAGATAAGAGACGTGTGCTTGGTCCGGACCTGAATGTTGGTGATCTGGTGTGGTTGTCTACCAAGAATATCAAATTGAAGGTTCCCTCCTGGAAGTTGGGTCCTAGGTTTATTGGGCCTTACAAAATCCTGTCTGTCATCAATCCTGTTGCCTACCGTCTTGATCTTCCTCAGACTTGGAAGATCCATAATGTTTTTCATAAGTCCTTATTGAAACCTTATGTTCAACCCATTGTACCCTCGCCTTTGCCTCCTCCTCCGATTATGGTTGATGGAAATCTTGAATTTCAGGTCTCTAGGATTGTGGATTCTCGTCTTGTCCGCGGTTCTCTCCAGTACCTTGTTCATTGGGAGGGTTATGGTCCTGAGGAGAGGATGTGGGTCGGACATTAAGGCCTCTCGTCTCATCAGGGCTTTCCATAGGTCCCATCCTGAGAAGGTGGGCTCTGAGTGTCCGGAGTCCACTCGTAGAGGGAGGGGTACTGTCACAACCAGACAGCTGAGAAGCTCTGACAGAAGCCTTTCAGAACCTCCTCCTTGAGTTTTCTTTGTTGTGGTATTCAGTTCCTCTCTCACCTGTCATGTAGTTGGACTGATTGCATCTCTTTAAATTCCGCCCCATAATGCATTACTGGGCGGCTTATACTTCTTCCTGGAGTGTGTGTGCATGCTGATCCTGTTTCCCAGTCTGCTACAAAGTTAAGTGCTGTACATTTATCTGTTATTTTCTGTTTGCTGGATCCCAGGTGACCCTGACTCCCTCCGTGTCTGGTGTAGGGAGCCGGTGGTCGTGTCCCCTCACTATTGTAGTGTGTTCAGGGGTTATATGGTCGAGGTACGTGGATATGCAACCATCCACCTTTGGGATCTTTTGCATAGGCTAAGCAGCCAGGGAAAGTCCTAAGTCTTGTGCAGGGGTCTCCCTTTTGGTTCCTTAGCTTTGGATCCAGTGAGTCATATATGCATGTTGCTTTGTCTTGTTTCCTGTACACCGTCCGTGACAATATTAGTCTAGAATTAACGAATATGGAATATAGCAGTGCTAAGTTGAAATCGCAATTCGATTATTATAACTTGAAATAATTGAATTGCGATTTCAACTTAATTCTCAAATCCAACAGAACATTCTAGTATATGGAGACTTTCCCATGGTGATGGGGATGCTCCATGAGCATGGAATATAGCATGACTAAGTTGAAATCGCCATGCGATTACTTCGAGTTATATTAATCGCATTGCGATTTCAACTTGGACCTGGTTTACTATGGTTGCCTTTAATGGCTTGGTAGAATTAGCGAATATGACGAATGTATTCGTCATATTCCACAAAACAAAGATATTCTCCATCTTCGTTTTAGCTACCTATTCATCAACTTCGCGAATTCTAGCAATCATATAGGAAAGTTGACTATAGAGACAGCTAATTTTCATTAACTATGCGATTATATTACTTAGCTTTTTTTAAAAATAAATAGAATAATTATAATACCTGATAATTATTATAATTATTCTATTTATAAAAAAAAAAGCTAAGTAATATAATCGCATAGCGAATTAAACTTAGCTATCTCTATAGTCAACTTTCCTATATGATTGCTAGAATTCGCGAAGTTGAAGAATAGGTAGCTAAAACGAAGATGGAGAATATCTTTGTTTTGTGGAATATGACGAATACATTCGTCATATTCGCTAATTCTACCAAGCCATTGAAGCCAACCATAGTAAACCAGGTCCAAGTTGAAATCGCAATGCGATTAATATAACACGAAGTAATCGCATTGCGATTTCAACTTAGCACTGCTATATTCCATATTAGGCTAGAATTAACGAATATGGAATATAGCAGTGCTTAAGTTGAAATCGCAATTCGATTATTATAACTATTATATTTATTATAACTAATTATAGTTGCGATTTCAACTTACCACTGCTATATTCCATATTCGTTAATTCTAGCCTAATATGGAATATAGCAGTGCTAAGTTGAAATCGCAATGCGATTAATATAACTCGAAATAATCGCATGGCCATTTCAACTTAGCACTGCTATATTCCATATTAGGCTAGAATTAACGAATATGGAATATAGCAGCAACCATAGTAAACCAGGTCCAAGTTGAAATCGCAATTGATTAATTCAAGTTATAATAATCAAATTGCGTTTTCAACTTTTTACGTATATTCTTAATATTGCTCTAACTTCGCCTTTTAGAATATTCGTAATATTCTAAAAGACGAAGTTATAGCAATATAACGAATATTCTAAAAGACAAAGTTAGAGCAATATTACGAATAGTCTAAAAGACGAAGTTAGAGCAATATTACGAAATTTCGTAAAATACACATAGATTATAATTTAGCTAATATACTGCTATAGTAATTTTTTTAATAGTGTACATCTTTAACAAAACTTAAGTTCTGAAGAGGCAAAAAAAATTAGAGAAAAAAAAAGGATTATAGCACTATATTGGCTAAATTACAATCTATATGTGTATTTTACGAAATTTCGTAATATTGCTCTAACTTCGTCTTTTAGAATATTCGTAATATTCTAAAAGACGAAGTTAGAGCAATATAACGAAATTTCGTAAAATACACATATTAGCCTAGCCATAGTCAATTAGTCATAAAGACGTTGCCTTATACTATTAAAAGAAAAATCGCAATACGCGATTAATTAAATTGCATATTATTTGCGATAATTGGAATAATTACGAATATTCAATTTCGACAAATATATCACGAATATTCAATCGAATATTCGCGAAATATCGCGAAATCGAATATGGCACCTCCCGCTCATCACTAATAGGATGTTGTTCCAGAACTGTGAAGGCTTTTTTTAGATGTCGTTTGGAAAAATCTAATCTGGCCTTCCTGTTTTTGAGGCTCACCAATGGTTTACATCTTGTGGTGAACCCTCTGTATTCACTCTGGTGAAGTCTTCTCTTGATTGTTGACTTTGACACACATACACCTACCTCCTGGAGAGTGTTCTTGATCTGACCAACTGTTGTGAAGGGTGTTTTCTTCACCAGGGAAATAATTATTCGCCGTTCTTTGGTCATCCACCACAGTTGTTTTCTGTGGTCTTCCAGGTCTTTTGGTGTTGCTGAGCTCTCCGGTAGTGATGTCCCGAACTATTCGCCGGCGAATAGTTCCCGGCGAACATAGCTTGTTCACGTTCACCGCGGTGGGCGAACATATGCGATGTTCGGTCCACCCCTATACATCATCATTGAGTAAATTTTGACCCTGTACCTCACAGTCAGCAGACACATTCCAGCCAATCAGCAGCAGACCCTCCCTCCCAGACCCTCCCACCTCCTGGACAGCATCCATTTTAGATTCATTCGGAAGCTGCATTCACAGTGAGAGGAGGGACAGTGCTGCTGCTGCTGATTCAATAAGGAAAGCGTTAGCTAGGGCATTGTTCTGTGTCCACAGACTCATCTGCTGTAAGGACAGCGTCCTGACAGCACCCCAAAAAGCCCTTTTCAGGGCTGGTACATCAGTGTGCTTTTTTTTTAAATATATATGTATATATTGCAGTTGCCTGGCTGCCCGTGTGTGAGAGGCTGCAGGCTCAGTCACAGACAACACTGTGTGCACAGTGCACACCATTCATACAGGGTGTGACAGAAAATACCTTGCAGATAAAAAAAAATTCAATTTAATATTTTTCTGTGACATAATCACATTTGCAAGCCCGTGTGTGTCAGGCCCACACAGACTGTATTGTGGCCACTGGCTAGGCCTCCACTCATACCGTTACAGGGTGTCATTCACTCAAATACCTTGCAGATAAAAAAAATTATATTTAAAAAAATGTTGTGATATAATCACATTTGCAAGCCCGTGTGTGTCAGGCCAACACAGACTGTATTGTGGCCACTGGCTAGTGGCTAGGCCCCCACTCATACCGTTACAGGGTGTCATTCACTCAAATACCTTGCAGATAAAAAAAATAAAAATTAAAAAAATTTCTGTGATAATCACATTTGCAAATTGCAAGCCCGTGTGTGTCCGACCCACACAGACTGTATTGTGGCCACTGGCTAGGCCTCCACTCATACCGTTACAGGGTGTCATACACTCAAATACCTTGCAGATAAAAAAAATTATATTAAAATTTTTTCTGTGATATTATCACATTTGCAAATTGCAAGCCTGTGTGTGTCAGGCCCACACAGACTGTATTGTGGCCACTTGTCAAGGTTCCTTAACAAGTGGGAGACCAATATGCAAACTGTTGTAATTCCTACATCAGTCACCTGATTTGGATGTAAATACCCTCAAATTAAAGCAGATAGTCTGCAGTTAAAGCACATCTTGTAGGAACATAGGAAGACAGGCACTCTATATGAGGTCACCAGCAGATATCAACAAAGGACAAGGGATGGTGTGTATATGATAAAAACTTATTTGGGTAGTAATAAAAATGTTATCAATATAGGTCACTGATGAATGGATAAATGAATAAAGAAAAATAATGTGAAAATGTGATGATAAAACACCCTGTATTGGGCTATAAGTCCAGAATCATAGTATGTAGAACTTTAAATATTAGACAAATATAGTCAGTAGTCTGAGATGGATTTGTAGTGTCCCACTAGGTAAAGGTGGGCACTATACAAGGGTTAATATGTCTGTTGCATTAATGTGATGTTAAATGTTCATTTCCCTGTGTTATCTGGGTGTCAGGCCTGTTAGGGTGTAGTTTAGCCTTCTATACACTAGAGGGAGCCAGTAAGCCCTTAGTATATATAGCTAGGCCCAGACAGGGAAGAGTGAGTTCAGTCCAGGTGGCTAGAAGTGTAGCCTAGTCAGCCTGAAGTTCCTGAGTCTAAGTTTAGCTCAGAAGAATCACCCCAGTAGAAGAACTTGCCTCCTGGGAGAAACCTACAGTTACCATCAATCCAAGCAGTGCCAGTGGACCCAGCTAAGATAAGTAAGCTGATGGGCAGAGGAACTATAAAGTGGTGCAAGGATTAATACAGGAGGAAGATTAATTGCCAAGGATAAAAGCCAGCATTTAGGCATACGGGCCTTGGGATACAGCCAGCCAGGATAGCTGTGAAATAGTGCAGCCTGGTCTGAGAAGCATTAATTATTTACCCTCCGAGTATCTTGCAAGATTATACCTGCCAATATTGAGAATAAGCCTGCTTGTGGATCATTTGAATGAAAGGGACTGTATGAACACTTTATTCTACAAATTTGGACTGTTACCAGTAAAACAACATTTGGTTCACCATACCATCTGTGTACCTCACTTATTACTGCTAGAAACCGGTGTGCCACTGTTACAGGCACTGGCGTCACAATCCTTAAAGGGACCTTGCCCCAGGCACTCAAAACACCTGCAACATCCAGGGCACCGCATCCACCATCAGGCCTGGTCCCTACATACAGAGTGTGCCCCAGAGGAACTTTGTGCCAGCCTCTCCTTCACTGCCGCATGCCTGCCCAGGGTTCTCCTACAAACAGTGAGTAACCCTCGATTGCCCATAACCGTGACCTCACTTCGCAATACCCTGCAGGTCTGGCGTGCTGCATAAATTGGTGTCACGAACAGGATTTACGGATTATTCCTGCGCCATTGTGGAATTAAAACTGTGTGCCGTTATTTGCCCTTAAAGTGACTAAGCCCTACTTGTTTATTGAAAATTGCTGGGCCAAACAACTGTAATAATCGCGGTGTGAAAAACTGTACATTGCATGGACTGTTTGCTGCTTAATTTAGCCACCACTTGCTGTCAGTGAATAGACAGCGATGTGCTCAAAGATGGCCGCTTAAAACTGACTGGATTACTGGTGCGCCTCGTTGTATCCGTTTGGCGCGAAAAAGACAAAGGGAAGGTACCGCCCCCAGCCTGTGAGGAGGAAAAACGCCGTCCTGTCTGTAAAAAAGATACCGCCTACCTTCAATCCCGGAGCTCCAAGAGGCCACGCCTACCTTCTGACGCCGCCCGTGAGACTCCCATCTGACGTCACCACGCACCTCACGAGATTTGGAGCGAGCATCGCCGGAGTAAGTACAAATGTTACCCTTCACCGGCCCCCTTCTGAGTACTATACCGGAGAGGGTCCCCCACTAGCGAAAAGAGACTTGACTTAAAAAAAAAAAAAAAAATCTGACATCTCAGCTCCGGTCCGCTCCGCTGTCATTTAAAGGGCCATACCCATCTAGTAACACTATGTCCGCACCTGAATAAGCAGGGCAGGCGGTCCCAGATGTGCCCTCTGAAGTGCCCGCAGCTGACAATAGGGCACCTGCCACCGCGGGAGCATCAAGCCTGATGCCACTGACCATGCCGTATTATTTTGGGGCCCCCTGGTTCCCACGATATTCAGGGGAAGCCCATAAATTAAAGGACTTTAGAGACCAGATACTGGCCTTATTCCAGCTCTACCCTATCTCTGCTGAACAATAAATGGAGATCCTCCTAGCTCAGTTAGAAGGGGCCGCCCGCAGGGAAGTCATGTCATGGCCCTGTTCTGAAAAGAGTGTCCTGGAGCAGATTTTTGATCGCCTCGGAACCACATTTGAAGCTAGATGTCATGGTCTTACCTTCTTGCTGTTCCCCTTCGTTTGACATGTGCTGGCGGCCATCTTGGTTTCTGGGTTTCTTGTAGCCTCCCACCCTGCGGCTTCTCCTTCCCACTGGGAGGAGCTGGATGCCCAGCTCATATATATAGGAGGTCTGTGGCTTCAGTTCCTTGCTTGGTCCTCCTGTGTTCACATGCTTCTAAGACTGCTGCTGCTTCTGGTTCCTGATCCTGGCTTCGTCTGACTACCCTGCTGGTTCCTGATCCAGGCTTCGTCTGACTACCCTGCTGGTTCCTGATCCAGGCTTCGTCTGACCACCCTTCTGGTTCCTGACCTCTGTCTTCGCAAGACCCTGCTTCGGTTTAGCCATCCGTTTGGACTTTCGCCTTACAGCTTGATTTTCAATAAAGCCTTCTTATTTCCACTTATCTCTTGTTGTACGTCCGGTTCATGGTTCCATGACATTAGGACCAAGCCATGAATTCTGACGGTACAGGGCCATCCTCGCTACCTACGCTGGTTGCCAGACTTGATCAGCAGGATCACCTGTTGGGTCGGTTCGCTGTGGCGTTGCAAACCCTGCTTGAACGCACGGCTCATTTAGCTTCCGTTGCCGATGGGTCGGTTGTCGCTCCTGGGCCCGCTCCTACTGCCGCTCCGGTTGTTGCGCCAGAGTCTACCCCGACACCTGTTGCTGCGCCTGCGGTGTTTCGGGGTATGACCGGATCTGCCCCCCTTCCACAGCGCTTTGGGGGAGAGCCAACTCAGTGCCGAGGTTTCCTTAACCAGGTGGGCATTTATTTCGAGTTGCTGCCACATGCCTTTCCTACTGAGAGATCAAAGGTGGGCTTCTTGATCTCGCTGCTCTCGGACAAGGCCTTGGCCTGGGCCAGCCCTTTATGGGAGAACAACAATCCGGTGGTTGCCGAGTTTTCCGGTTTTGTTGCTTCTCTTCGGAAGGTATTCGATGTGCCGGCTCGTGCTGCCTCTGCTGCGAAGCTCCTTATGTCCATCAGACAGGGTTCACGATCCGTAGCTGAATACGCCATTGAGTTTCGTACCCTGGCAGCAGAGGTGGGCTGGAATAATGAGGCTCTGGTCGCTGCTTTCTCTCATGGTCTCTCGGATGCCTTGAAGGATGAGGTTGCAGCTAAGGACCTACCAGTGGAGCTCGAGTCTCTTATTTCTTTCCTGATTTTGATTGACACCAGACTCAGGGAGAGACCTGCCTTTAAGGAGAGCCTGCGGAGGCCTTCTAACAGATTGGCGCCTACGTTTGCTGTCCCACCCGTGCCTCCCTCTCCTCCCACGCCTCCTGGGGATGACTTGTCTGGGGGTGAACCCATGCAGCTGGGGTTTGCTTGCCTGTCCGAGGGGGAGAGGGTACTCCGGAGACGCGAGGGCCGATGCATGTACTGTGGTCTCGGTGGGCATTTTCGGTTTGCATGCCCGAACCGTCCGGGAAACGCTCGCACCTGAGATCCTATCGGGGGCAGATCTTGGGTGGAGTCTCCTCGTCCCCGGTTTCCCGTGTTGACAAACCACTGATTACTGTTGTCCTCTCCTGGGTCGGGGGCTCGGTGACGACCCAGGCGTTGGTGGACTCTGGTGCTGGTGGTTTGTTCATTGATAGTGTGTTCGCTGCCGCCAATTCCATTCCTCTGCAGCCTCGAGGTTCCCCACTGGCTCTTGAGGCGATAGACGGCAGACCCCTTCTGCCGCCACACGTGACTCATGAGACCCTTCCAGTGGGGATGGCCATTGGTGCCGTTCACAGAGAGTCGGTCTGTCTCCAGGTTATTTCGTCTCCACACTACTCGGTGGTCTTGGGGTACCCCTGGCTCCAGAAGCATAATCCGACTTTCGATTGGAAATCGGCCGAGATCCTCTCGTGGTCACCGCAGTGTGGGGCTAGTTGCATCCATGGTCCTGTCAAGTTGCTGTGTACTTCCTCGGACTCTCTGTTGCCTCCTGAATACGAGGAGTACCGGGATGTATTCGATAAGGTGCGTGCGGTTGCCCTACCTCCGCACCGCCCATACGATTGTGCCATAGAGTTACAATCTGTTGCCGTTCCTCCTCGTGGCAAAGTCTATCCACTGTCGGTAGCGGAGAATGAGGCCATGGAGGAGTACGTGAGGGAGGCGCTTTCACGCGGACACATTCGCAAATCCTCGTCCCCGGCAGGGGCTGGATTTTTCTTTCTGAAAAAGAAGGGCGGTGAGTTGAGGCCTTGCATCGATTACAGGGGTCTCAATCGCATTACGATCAAGAACGCTTACCAGATACCCTTGATTTCCGAGCTCTTCGATCGCCTCAAAGGGGCCACGGTCTTTACCAAACTCGACCTGAGGGCGGCATATAACCTGGTAAGGATCAAGGCGGGCGATGAGTGGAAGACCGCGTTTAACACCAGGACCGGTCATTATGAATCCTTGGTTATGCCCTTTGGGTTGTGCAATGCGCCCGCAGTCTTCCAGGAATTCATCAACGATGTTTTCCGTGACCTGTTGCAGCAGTGTGTGGTGGTCTATTTGGATGACATCTTGGTATATTCTGAATCCATGGAGGCCCACATTCTGGATGTCAGACGAGTGTTGCAACGGTTACGAGAGAACAAGCTGTTCGGTAAGCTTGAGAAATGCGAATTTCACCGATCCCAGGTAACCTTCTTAGGTTACATCATTTCCGCTGAGGGGTTCTCCATGGATCCTGAGAAGGTTTCGGCTGTCTTACAGTGGCCCCAGCCCAGTGGTCTTCGTGCCCTGCAGCGCTTTTTGGGCTTCGCCAATTACTATCGGAAGTTCATCAGGGACTTTTCCATGCTAGCCAAGCCTCTCACGGATCTGACCAGGAAGGGCAGTAATCCCCAGGTCTGGCCGCCCGAGGCCATCCGAGCTTTTGAGGCTCTAAAGTCCGCCTTTGTGTCGGCTACGATTCTGTTGCATCCCAACCCTGGGTTGCCTTTTGTCCTCGAGGTGGACGCGTCTGAGACGGGAGTAGGCGCCCTTCTGTCTCAGCGTAGAACACCAGAGGGTCCTCTGCTTCCTTGTGGGTTTTACTCCCGGAAACTGTCTTCCGCGGAGTGCAACTATCAGATTGGTGACAGGGAGTTATTGGCCATCGTGCAGGCCCTTAAAGAATGGAGGCACTTGCTCGAGGGCTCGGTGGTTCCGGTTCTCATCCTGACGGACCACAAGAATCTGACCTACCTCTCTGAGGCCAAGAGATTGACACCACGTCAGGCCAGATGGGCTCTGTTCTTGTCACGTTTTAATTACGTGGTCTCCTACCTACCCGGTTCCAAGAACATCAGAGCGGATGCCTTATCACGGCAGTACTCCGAGCTGTCCGGGGAGGAGTCGATTCCGACTTCGGTCATACCTCCGAATCAGATCCTGGCCGCCATTCGCACCAGCCTGACCTCTCCCCTGGGTGAGCAGATTTTGGCGGCTCAATCTGGTGCTCCCTCTGGGAGACCCAACGGCAGATGTTTTGTGCCTGAGGAGTTGCGCACTCGGTTGTTGCGAACCTACCATAACTCCAAGGCCGCGGGGCATCCTGGAAAGAATCAGCTGTCCTGGGCTGTTTCACGTCTGTTCTGGTGGCCTTCTCTACGTTCCGACATCGCCGCATATGTAGCGGCATGCTCCGTTTGTGCCCAGAGTAAGTCCCCTCGGCACCTTCCGTTGGGCCTCTTGCAACCCATAGCCACTGGGGAGCGTCCATGGTCACACCTGGGGATGGATTTCATTGTGGACCTCCCTGCATCCCGAAGCCATACGGTCATTCTCATGATAGTGGATCGGTTTTCCAAAATGTGCCACTGTGTTCCTCTCAAGAAGTTACCCTCTGCACAAGAGTTGGCCACGATTTTTGCCAGGGAGGTCTTCCGGTTGCACGGGTTGCCCAAGGAGATTGTGTCGGATCGGGGGAGTCAGTTTGTGTCCAGGTTCTGGCGCGCCTTTTGCTCCCAGTTGGGGATTCACCTCTCTTTCTCCTCGGCCTACCACCCTCAGTCCAATGGGGCCGGAGAACGATCCAATCAGGCCTTGGAGCAATTCCTTCGTTGCTATGTCTCCGATCACCAAGACAATTGGGTTGACCTCCTGCCTTGGGCTGAGTTTGCCAGGAACACGGCGGTGAACTCTTCCTCTGGGACGTCTCCCTTCATGGCCAATTATGGGTTCCAACCTGCCGTGTTACCGGAGGTATTCTCTCCACAGGATATTCCGGCTGTGGAGGATCACCTTTCCGTCCTACGTGCTTCTTGGGTACAGATCCAGAGGTCCCTTGAGGTCTCTGCGCAGCGCCAGAGACTCCAGGCTGATCGCAGACGAGCGCCCGCTCCTTCCTACCAGGTCGGAGACCGCGTATGGTTGTCCACCCGCAACCTCAACCTTCGAGTGCCCACTCCCAAGCTGGCGCCTCGCTTTGTTGGTCCCTTCCGAGTGCTTCGCAGGGTAAACCCGGTAGCCTATGCCCTTGCACTTCCTCCTGACATGCGGATCTCCAACGTGTTTCATGTCTCCCTGTTGAAGCCACTGGTGTGTAATCGTTTCACTTCCTCAGTTCCTCGGCCTCGTCCGGTCCAAGTGGGCAATCGTGAGGAGTATGAGGTGAGCAATATCCTGGACTCACGCCTGGTCCGCGGTCGGGTGCAGTTTTTGGTCCATTGGCGTGGTTATGGTTCAGAGGAGCGTTCCTGGGTTCCCTCCGCAGATGTCCATGCTCCTGCCTTGCTCCGAGCCTTCCACGCACGCTTCCCTCAGAAACCGTTCTTTACTCCGCGGAGGAGGGGCCCTTGAGGGGGAGGTACTGTCATGGTCTTACCCTCTTGCTGTTCCCCTTCGTTTGACATGTGCTGGCGGCCATCTTGGTTTCTGGGTTTCTTGTAGCCTCCCACCCTGCGGCATCTCCTTCCCACTGGGAGGAGCTGGATGCCCAGCTCATATATATAGGAGGTCTGTGGCTTCAGTTCCTTGCTTGGTTCTCCTGTGTTCACATGCTTCTAAGACTGCTGCTGCTCCTGGTTCCTGATCCTGGCTTCGTCTGACTACCCTGCTGGTTCCTGATCCAGGCTTCGTCTGACTACCCTGCTGGTTCCTGATCCAGGCTTCGTCTGACCACCCTTCTGGTTCCTGACCTCTGGCTTCGCAAGACCCTGCTTCGGTTTAGCCATCCGTTTGGACTTTCGCCTTACAGCTTGATTTTCAATAAAGCCTTCTTATTTCCACTTATCTCTTGTTGTACGTCCGGTTCATGACACCGGTTTGCGTTTAGTTGGACCATCATTTATTTTTCAACAGGACAATGACCCCAAACACACCTCCAGGCTGTGTAAGGGCTATTTGACCATGAAGGAGAGTGATGGGGTGCTGCGTCAGATGACCTGGCCTCCACAGTCACCGGACATGAACCCAATCGAGATGGTTTGGGGTGAGCTGGACCGCAGAGTGAAGGCAAAAGGGCCAACAAGTGCTAAGCATCTCTGGGAACTCATTCAAGACTGTTGGAAGACCATTTCAGGTGACTACCTCTTGAAGCTCATCAAGAGAATGCCAAGAGTGTGTAAAGCAGTAATCAAAGCAAAAGGTGGCTACTTTGAAGAACCTAGAATATGACATATTTTCAGTTGTTTCACACTTTTTTGTTATGTATATAATTCCACATGTGTTAATTCATAGTTTTGATGCCTTCAGTGTGAATCTACAATTTTCATAGTCATGAAAATAAAGAAAACTCTTTAAATGAGAAGGTGTGTCCAAACTTTTGGTCTGTACTGTATATAGAGGGATGAGGGAGCTGAATTCTAAGCGATGGTCAGGGGTGATCGTACAGAGGTATCTGTCTTTGTGTATATGTATATCTATCTATATACATATATCTATATAACTTAGTTGTGTTTTTGCTTATAGTCTCAATTTCTAGCCATTGTATAGGTCCTCAGTTCCTTTTGTCCTATAGTCACCACCAGTGTTATGCGTTACAGAATGGTCTCACTTATCTCATTGAGCCCATGTGGGGTCAGGGTGTCTTATTGATAGATCCAGTATACCTCTCTTCTCTGGAGGCTGCTGAATCTATTGTATGGATTGTCTGGAATATAATCTATGGGTGTGATTTTTAGTGTGTGTTTGCTTTTTTCTGATGTTGTGGCACAATGTTGTGCAATGTTGTGTTTTGGTCAAAATTTTTGTATGTTGTGTCTGTGTTGGTTGACTCTACAGTGCAGCTCTTGTGTTGTCCGCCCCACGTACTGGAGTCCGCATTTACACTCTATAAGATATATTACATAACTGCTTTTGCAGTTTAGGTGATATTTTATTGTGAAAGTGGCACAATTTTTCGTTGAGCTGAAATTTTTGCTATTGTGCACGATTATGCTGCAGCAGAGGCAACGTTTTGTCCCACATTTGAAGCTGCCTACTGGTTCTTTTCTAGGTTTCTTTGGGGATTTTATATATTCTTTTTCCCTTTGCTGGGGGCTAGCGTGTTTTTTATAGTTGGGGCTCTTCTGTAGATGACTGCGGGTTTTGCTGGGAGGTATTTTTCAAGATAGGGGTCACGTCTTAAAATGTGCCAGTATTTGGTCAGGATGTCTAGTATAGCTTTATTTGAAGTATTATATTGTGTGATCAGGTTTAAGTGTTTAGGGTATTTTTCTGTTCCTATCTTTTTTTCTCCTTTGGTGTTTGTTAGGCATTCCCTTTGTGTTGTTTTTTTGCTCTTTTGATAAGCATTTTTTATTATTCCCTTTAGGTAGTCTTTGTCGGTGAATCTTTTCTGAATAATTTTAGCTTGTTCTACAAAATCTGTGTCCTCTGTGCAGTTTTGTCTTATGCGTTTGCACTGGCTGTAAGGGATATTTTGGAGCCATTTTTTATGGTGGAAGCTTTTGTAATGTATGTAACTGTTAGTGTCTACTTGTTTGAAATATGTTTTAGTTACAAGGGTATTATTTTTGGTGGTGATGGCGATATCTAGGAAGTCTATTTGGTTTCTGTTATAGTTAGGGGTAAAAGTGATTCCCCAGCTTGTCCTATTTAGTTCATCACAGAAAGTTAATGCAAATTGTTCACTCCCTTCCCAGATGATAAAGATATCATCTATATATCTTTTATAATAGACAATATGTTTAGATGACTCTGTGTTCCCATAGATATGTGTGTCTTCAAAATGGCCCATAAAAATATTTGCGAAGGCCGGTGCCACTTTCGTCCCCACCTCGGTCCCCCGGCATTGATGTTATGTGGTGTCATTGTGATTGTTAAAATTATTTTCGAGGACAAAACGTAGACTCTCCACTAAAAATTGAACTTGTGGCAGTTTTAGAGTGGTGTTGTTTCCTAGGGTGGTCTCTACGCACTTAATACCTAGCTCATGTTGGATATTTGAGTACAACGCAGTCACATCCATGGTCAGTAAGGCGTATGTGTCTTTCCATGTTATTTTTTCGATTTCCTGGATTAACTGTCTAGAGTCGTGTAGATAACTTGGTAGCTTCCGGACATACGGTTGGAGAAATAGATCAAGATAGTGTGATATATTGCTTGTGGCTGAATTTGTGTTTGACACAATTGGCCTTCCTGGTGGTTTCTCAGAGTTCTTATGGAATTTTTGGTAGGTGGTAAAAATATGGATTGGAAGGAGCTTTCGGGATGAGGAAGATTTTTTTCTTTTTTCTTTATAAAATGTTGTCCATGGGCATGTTTTATTAGGTTTTTTAGTCTCCTGATTATATCTGAGAAGGGGTTTTCTGGTATCACACGGTAATATTCAGTATTGCTAAGAATATTTTGAGATTCTATTTCATAGTCCTCTAGGTTTTGGATTACTATACCCCCTCCCTTGTCTGCCGGACGTATTATTATGCTCTCATTATTTTTTAGGCTTTTCATGGCACGTACTTCACATTGGGTTAGATTTCCCCTGGTGAGGGGTCTTTTTTGTTGTTCAGTTTTTTAGGGGGATTTTTTTCAAGTCTGCTGCTATTAGGTCAAAGAAAGTGGGTATAAAGTGTCCTTATCTATGTATTGGAAAGAAACTGGATTTGGGATGTACTTCCTGATGTTTATATATTTGTGTTTCTTAATCTGCACCTACCGTATTGTCTGTTTTCTTTTTGTTTTCGTGTTCAAAAAATCTTTTTACGGTTAGGTTTTTTCTAAATTTCTGTATATCCAAATATAGTTGGAAGGGGTCAATATTTTTGAGTGGGCAGAAGGACAATCCATTTTGTAGAAGGTTATCCTCTTGTTTGGTGGTTTTGTATGATGACAGGTTGAAGATTTTTACTGTTGGTGTCTGGTCACTATTCTTCTTTCTTTTTTTATTATTTTTTATACTGGTTTTATTTTTCTGATGTTGTCCTCCCCTGCACCCTCGGGTTTGAATTTTCTTTTCCCGGGGTTGGGCTTGAAGAATTCCGTTATCTGTGGTGTACCTGCTTTGCAGGGGTTTGGTATTTCCTTGTGCGCATTTGTTGTGATACATGGGTGTCGTGGGGGTTTTGCACGGTCTAAAAAGGAACCAGGGCTGATGTACCTGCCGCAGTGTTGTCTATGGTAATTAGGGATGTACTATCTGTCTGGTCTTCTGAGATGGAGGTTTGGTGTATTGTTAAAATGGATATGTTTATGTTACTGTCTTGGGTGCAACTTTTCTCCTATTTGTATATGATTGGGAGATGTGCTAGTTTTAGTCTGGTTTGTCTTCTTTGGAGGACTAAGTATTATCAGCGGAGATGATATAACTATGTCCTGGTCTCTTGCTGTTATATTTTTCTTTTTGTAGGTCTAGGTATTTCAGTACTCTGAATATTTCCAGAAATTCATCTGTAGATGTAGCTAAATACTTTTTCTTTGTGGAGCAGTACGAAGTGTTATCTATGTTACTGGCCATCTGTGGACTGTATATGTGTGGTGATTCTGATAGGTCCTTTGTCATTGGCGTGCTATTTTTTGGTGGGGTGCGGAGGGGTTTTGTGTGTTGTTTATTTGCTGGTAGTGTCAATTTGTTGGTGTTGTCTGCATGGGGGGGGGGGGGGGCCTCTTTGTATATTTGTACTACAGTAGTAGGAATTTTTGGAATTTTTTGCGGGGATTTTTTATGGTTTTGTATGTGTCTGGAATCTAGGGGCTTTGTAGTATTGTTTGTTGTGGCGCTATTTTTGGTTTGTGTTTTTGTCATATATTTGTTGAATGGTCTCTTGTATGTTTGGTTGGTAAATGAGCGTGTTCTAACGTCCTGGTTGGTGTTTTGTCTATGGCCATAGTTAGTTTTTGGTCTGTGGTCATATGTAGTGTTGTCTGCAATGTGTTCAGTTAGGATAGAACCCGTAGGGTTCTGATGTATGCTGTTTCTTCGTTGTTGTTTAGGTCTATAGTTCCCTTGCTGTTTGTCTAGTCTGTCCCTTTGTAGTTTATTTGCTTTGCCGGCTACAATGTTTTGTTCATTCTGATAGATTCTATTGGTTATGTTATGGTTCATTGTTGTAAAATCTGGGTGATCTGCAAAGGGTTGTAGGTCCATCATAGTAGTTTCTATCTTTTCTATGTGTTTTTTTTACCAAGATTTCTCTATTATGTGAGATGATTCTCATGAGGCCCACCGCGCACTGATCCAGATAATCATTCTATTCATACACGAATGCCTGATCATCAGGAAATGTGGGGCCAATGCCTATCCTTAGTCCTTGTGGGGCTATATTTTCTTGCGTATAGATCTGTAGAAAACTGATATCCAGTAGATGGAAAAGTTCACTTTTAAGATTGTCTTCCAAACTATTAAACAGTGTACACATAGTTTTTGTCTCATCTGGGGTGTAACTTGCCGTAACCAAATCTTGATATTAAGGACTTCCGCTGTTGGGTTCGTTGTGGGAAGTACTCCATTTTCTTCTATGGTGATACCGGTTCTTTGCACACTTGTGGCTGCAGGTCCTCCTCTGGATATTCAGACTTGAGTTGTCCTCCGTGGTCCGTGTGTTCCCACCGAGCTCCGGGTTCAGTACATAAAAGGAGAAAAAAGATACTTGTTGATGTGGGAATTTTTCATCAAGTCGCCGGAGGACGTCAGCATGGCACTATGTAAATTCTATGTAGGCACTATATAGGCTCTGTGGACAGAAAAAAGTGCTGGCACCACGGTACTGCGTCAATACATGTAGCATCACCATAAAGTGGCCCTGGAAAACTATGGTGCTAATGTAACATAGTAACATAGTAACATAGTACATAAGGCCGAAAAAAGACATTTGTCCATCCAGTTCGGCCTGTCATCCTGCAAGTTGATCCAGAGGAAGGCAAAAAAAAAACCTGTGCGGTAAAAGCCAATTTTCCTCACTTTAGGGGAATAAAAATTCCTTCCCGACTCCAATCAGGCAATCAGAATAACTCCCTGGATCAACGACCCCTCTCTAGTAGCTATAGCCTGTAATATTATTACGCTCCAGAAATACATCCAGGCCCCTCTTGAATTCCTTTATTGTACTCACCATCACCACCTCCTCAGGCAGAGAGCTCCATAGTCTCACTGCTCTTACCGTAAAGAATCCTCTTCTATGTTTGTGTACAAACCTTCTTTCCTCCAGACGCAGAGGATGTCCCCTCATCACAGTCACAGTCCTGGGGATAAATTGGGGATAAATAGATGATGGGATTGATCTCTTTACTGACCCCTGACATATTTATACATAGTTATTAGATCTCCCCTCAGTCGTCTTTTTTCTAAAGTGAATAACCCTAATTTTGATAATCTTTCAGGGTACTGTAGTTGCCCTATTCCAGTTATTACTTTAGTTGCCCTGGTTTTTGCAGCTAAGTTTGCTGTTTATTAAAATTCCTAGGTCCTTTTCCATGTCAGTGTTACCGAGTGTTTTACCATTTAGTATGTACGGGTGACTTGCATTATTCCTTCCCATGTGCATAACTTTACATTTGTCAGTGTTAAAGGGACTCTGTCACCACTTTCTAACCCCCACTTTTAAAACTATAGTTCTGTCCATGGAGCCCCTGTGATTTCAATGGTGTTGTTATATGTGAAATCCGCAGGCTCGTTTTGATAAAAAAAGCTTTTATCTAACCTGTCAGTCATGAGGATAAGGTGCCCAGGGCGTTTCTCCCGGTCTGAACATGCCGCTGCCGCCGCCGCCGTTGGTGCCCAGCTCCTCCTCTGCCTTGAATTTGCGCCGCCTGAATGTCAAGAAATACGCCTCCGGCTCTCCCTCAGTCCCCCCTCCTTTTCCAAAATTTCGCGCGTGCGCACAGGCCTGTGCCTGATGCGCCCGTGCAGACTTTACGATTCAGCCTCATTGAGCGAAGTGCGCATGCGCATGCGCATGCGCACTTCGCTCAACCTCCCGATAACGCGAACACTGCCGCACGCGCGGGATCTTAGAAAAGAAGGAGGGGGGACTGAGGGAGAGCCGGAGGCGTATTTCTTGACATTCAGGCGGCGCAAATTCAAGGCAGAGGAGGAGCTGGGCACCAACGGCGGCGGCATGTTCAGACCGGGAGAAACGCCCTGGGCACCTTATCCTCATGACTGACAGGTTAGATAAAAGCTTTTTTTATCAAAACGAGCCTGCGGATTTCACATATAACAACACCATTGAAATCACAGGGGCTCCATGGACAGAACTATAGTTTTAAAAGTGGGGGTTAGAAAGTGGTGACAGAGTCCCTTTAAACCTCATCTGCCACTTATCTGCCCAAGCCTCCAGTCTATCCAGATCCCTCTGTAGTAGTATACTGTCCTCATCAGTGTAAATTACTTTACACAGTTTAGTGTCATCTGCAAAAAATTGATATTTTACTATGCAAGCCTTCTACAAGATAATTAATAAATATATTGAAGAGAATAGGGCCCAATACTGACCCCTGAGGTACCCCACTAGTGACAGTGACCCAATCTGAGTGTGTACCACTAATAATCACCCTTTGTTTTCTATCCCTCAGCGAGTTACTTACCCACATACAGACGTTTTCTCCCAGTCAGAGCATTCTCATTTTATATACTAACCTTTTATGTGGTACAGTGTCAAATGCTTTGGTGAAGTCCAGATATACGACATCCATTGATTCGCCGCTGTCAAGTCTAGAACTTGACTCCTCATAGAAACTGATTAAATTAGTTTGGCATGACCAATCCCTCATAAAGCCATGCTGATATGGCGTTATTTGCTTATTTCCGTTGAGATGCTCTAACATAGCATCTCTCAGAAAACCTTCAAACAGTTGTAGTGGTACAGCCTGGTGCAGCAACTGCTGAATTTCACAGTGGCCAGCACACCTTCTGCAGTAGTCAAGGCTCCACCGGCTCAGCAGAAGGGAACTGTGTTTCCTTCCCATCTTCTACTGGTCCTGATACTCCTACTCCCACTCCTTGTCGCGCATTTTGTCAGCAATCGATCACCGAGGCGATTGCAAAAAGTCAACAGTATGCATGGACTCCTCCAACCGCTCAGAAGCTGAACATACTCCTGGCCAAGTTGCTGATACTACAGTCTTTCCCTTTCCATTTAGTTGACTCTGCCAAGCCAAGATGGAGATGGATGATGCCCAAGCCAAATAAAATCAATTTAAGGCTGGACAGGTCAGATCCCCCATAATCACGGAGCCAACTACACCTATTTACTAAACAAATCCCATCTGAATTCCGTATTCAAACCCTCCGGTTTAAGTGTGCGCAACCGATGAATCCATACTAGTTTGCACTGTTTTAATGTCAACTCTCTGTTACCTCCTCTCTTGAGAGGGGGATATGATCGATAATCCTATATTTGAGATCTTTCTCTCTGTGCCCAACATCTACAAAATGCTTGAACACAGGAGAACTTTCCTTTTTTTACGTTTGCAGGGAGAGACGTGACAGGCACTAGGGACAGTGTTTAGGAAAGACTAAAACTATTGAGTAGTTCAGGTAAAGATTATTCATTGTGTAGGGAAAGGATAGGGAGGCATTGCCCACACTGTAGGGAGAGAGCAGGGACCAATAGGAGAGTGTAAAGCTTATGTACATCCATTTCTCCTTGCTTCTACGGTGAAATTGCAATCTGATACAAACAGTTTTGGGGAGTTTTTATTTTCTATATAACTACATCCATTCCTCCTTGATTCTGGGGTGATATTGCGTTCTGTTTGGGGTGTATTTATTTACCATAACAGTACTTCCATTCCTCCTTGATTCTGATGTGAAATTTCAATCTGATGCAAATAGTTTTGGGGTGTATTTATTTTACTTATAAGTACATCCATTCCTCCTTGATTCTGGGGTGAACGCGTGGTCTGGCATGCTGCACGAGTGAAGAAAGCACTGTCCACGGGTTTAAAAAAACCCAGGCCGAGAACAGATGACCTGAAAAGGGTTTGCTGCCGAGGCCACCGTTTGCCGAAGCAGAACACTTCTCTACACACTTTTAGGGTGTTCAAATTATTTTACAATCAATTTGACGCGTCAATCAGTAGTTGCGGAGTTGGTGCAAAATTGCGGCCTGACACTATTGCTCTTTTACCCTTGAAGTTAATGTTGCAGTACAGTATGCCCAACAGACAGGTGAGGAGGAGAGATCCGATGCCTCCTCCGGTAGGCAGGCAAGTAGCGACAATGAGAGTCGCGTGGGAGCTGGTGTTGCAAGCGTCAGGCAAGTGGCCCCGAGACTGGTGAGGATGACATCAGTGACGTGCAGACACGTGGTGCAGTGATGAAAGTCTGCATTCGGGTGCCGGACACCGTAACGTTTGGTACGAACCCAAACATTCCGGTCCAGGTTCGCTCATGCCTACTGATGATGCAGTCAAAGAGGCAGTAATACGTTTCCTTCAGTAGCAGGAAGTCTTCTATTCCGGAGGTATCCAATCACTGGAGATGAAGTGGAATAAGTGTGTTGAGGTCAAGGGGGATTACATTGAAAAGTAGTAAGTTCAATTTTCTCTGAAAATTTTATTTTCATATTCAGGTAGATAACTTATTGAACACCCCTCATAGAAGTGTTTTTGGTTAATCCATAATCCAATTTTCTCATACAGTATGGAGATAACTATTGCTTGTTTTATCCTAGATCAGTTATGGGGCAAGAGATCCTCTTCTAAGTGATAAAAGGCTTTACCCAAATGTTTTTCGAACAGTCCCCAATGACAAGATACAATATTCAGCATTTGTGAAGCTATTGGAGAGGTTCCAGTGGAACTGGGTTGGGATCATCACATCAGATGATGACAGTGGACGGCAGGAGTTACAGCAGTTAATCAAGAAGTTTACACATCATCAGATTTGTGTGGAGTTCAGCATTCTTGTATCTGAGTATACTTATAAGCATGTCCCAGTATCTTTACAGACATCGTCCACTGATGTTATTATTATTTGTGGCACCAATAGTCTGACTTACCTAAATTTTTTGTACGATGCAGCTGATGTTCTGAGAAACAAGACTCTTATTCTTCCAATTTCATGGTCACTTGCTAGAGAGCTGATACAAGATACAGAAAAAGTTCCTGCTAATTGCAGTTTGGTGTTTTCACCTCACAAATACAATATTACTGGGATGCAGGAGTATTTTTCTAAAATAGAATTTTCTGATCGACCTTCTGATCCGTTGTTGGAGGATATTTGGATGGCTGTGTTCCAATGTTTTTCAAGAAATAAATTAAAGAACCTGCTTTTTCCATATACATATACCACTCCTTTCCATAACTGCTCAGGAGAGGAGCGATTTTCAGATATTTTTGGGCATATTAATAAAGACTTTACCCCTTTTCAAGTGTATGCGGCAGTCCTACTGATGGCTTGGGCTTTACATAATATAGATATGGCTCTTCATAATCATAAGAAGCACAATATTTCAGCAGGTGACTATAAATACAAGGTGAGCGGGATCCGCTGAGTGCGTGTATAACATCCATGACTGAAGGAACCATCTATATCTCTTAGGCCGAATGCACACGGCCGTGTTTCATGGCCGTTAGCAGTCCGTGGTAACACGGCCTGGATTCCGGCTGTGAGCAGGAGCGCACTGCGTCACTGGTTGCTATGACGCCGTGCGCTTCATGCCGTGTACTCGTACGAGTGTATTACTGTAGTACAGCGGTGGCATGAAGCGCACGGCGTCATAGCAACCAGTGATGCCGTGCGCTCCTGCTTGCAGCCGGAATCCAGGCCGTGTTACCACGGACCACTCACGGCCGTGAAACACGGCCGCGTGCATTCGGTCTAATATGTATATAAATTAATTTCTGTCTGTCCGGACGTCTGTCTTTCTGTCTGGAAGTTCTTTATGCATGACCAAACGACTGGAAAAATGACCCACATTAGCCATTAGGAGCCTGCAAGTCTTTCTCTTCAAATCCCAACTGCTATAAACACAGTTTTACTCCAGGTTTCCATAACAACCCAGCCATTTTTCTTTACTACTTAAAGGGGCGGCCACTGTGGAGGTCACTGTTTTTAAAGGGGCAGGCACAGTGGAGGTCACTGTTATTAAAGGGGCGGACACAGTGGAGGTCACTGTTATTAAAGGGGCGGGCACTGTGGAGGTTGCTGTTATTAAATTGGCAGGCACTGTGGAGGTTACTGTTATTAAAGGGGTGGATGCTATAAAGGTCCTTGTTAAAGGGGCGGGCACTGTTAAAGGGGCAGTCTCTGTTAAAGGGGTGGCCAATGTAAGAAGTCTATGTTAACCTCCTCAGGACCGCCGCACGCAGGGATGCGTCTTTGCGGCGGCCCTGTAATTCTTCCTGGACTCGCCGGGCGCGTCATCTCGCGAGACGCGAGATTTCGGTCAGAGCCGGCCCGCGCATGCGCATCGCTGGACGGCAAAATTTAAAGGACAATTTTGTCGTCAGCCTGCCAGCCAATGATCGTTGCTGGCAGGCTGATGATTTTCAAAAAATCTAATCAGAAGCCATCTAACACATTATAATTATAAATATAATGTGTTAAATGGCTGCTGTGCTCCTCTGTTGGTTCTTTTTGTCGGTTGGTTCCAGCAGAGGAGCACAGTTCACAGTGAGTACACCAAACAGCACACTTAGCCCCCAGATCACCCCCCATCACCCCAATTAACCCCTTGATCTCCCCTGTCAATCACCTAGTGAAAGGGAAAAAAGTGATCAGTGTAAACTGTCACTTATTTTTTTTCACTGGTATTGACCGTTAGGTTTTAGGATAGTTTAGGCCCCTTTGTTAGGCAGTTAGCGTCGGTTAGCGCCCAGCCCACCGCACCGCAGTCCGTTATTCGCTGATTAGCGTATCGCTGATCAGCATTTGTACTTTTATAGTATCTGTAAGTGATCAGAACTGATCACAGTCAGATCTATAATAGTATTAGTGTCACCTTAGCTCGCCCTCCACCCAAAACGCAGTGTTTGCCCGATCAGACCTGATCGGTCGCCCACACGTGCGACGCCCGCCCCGCCGCAGTGACAAAAAAAATATATTTTTTGATCACTGCACAATCACTTTACAAGCGCTGCGGCGATAAAAAAATCAGTTTTGATATTTTTTATGAATCGCAGCGGCATCCGGTACTTTGCTAGCCTCCCATTTGTAAGACAGGCTTGCTTTTTTTCTTGGGTAGTCTCAGGGAATACCCCCTAAATTTAGTAGTCCAAATGGCAAATAAGGGGTATTCTTCTGAAGAGGCCTACAGGCTTCTGACCCAGTCGGATGAGGAATGGGAACCCTCATCTGACGAATCCAGCGGGTCAGAATACGAACCTGTAGAAAGCAGTGGCACTCTGACCCAAAGTTCGGACGAGGAGGTTGAGGTCCCTGATACCACCAGGCGTACCCGGCCCCGTGTTGCTAGACCACAGGTTGCGCAGGATCTGCTTCAAGGGCAGCAGAGTGGGGCTGGCGCTGTCAGATTACTTGGTGAGGCATAAACCAGCAGCGCAGCCCATCCTGGACCTAGTACAAACACTGCCGTACAACATGGTGAAGTGGTGAGCACCAGAAGGGCAGTTGAAGCTGGTATGGTGACACGTGCAATAGTTACCCCGTCGCAGCCACCGCACAGACAGGCCGTAGAGCCCCTAGAGTCCCTGAGGTGCTGGCAAACCCTGATTGGCAGCCCCCAACTTCAGCCGCACCAGTAGTTCCCCCTTTCACTGCCCAGTCTGGAGTTTGGGTTGAGACAGCTCAGATAGATCGGTTCGGCACTGGGGTTTTTTGAGCTGTTCTTGACTGTGGAGCTGTTGGACTTAGTTGTGGCAGAAACAAATCGATATGCCACTCAATTTATAGCCGCCAACCCGGGAAGCTTTTATGCCCAGTCTTTCCGGTGGAAACCCGTCCAAGTTTCCGAAATTAAAACTTTTCTGGGCCTTCTCCTCAACATGGGCCTAACAAAATAGCATGAATTGCGGTCATATTGGTCCACAAACCCAATTCATCACATGCCCATATTCTCTGCTGCCATGTCCAGGACACGATTTGAGACCGTCTTGCGTTTCCTGCATTTTAGCGACAACAGCACCTCCCATCCCAGAGGCCACCCAGCTTTTGACCGGCTCCACAAAATTCGGCCCCTCATAGACCACTTTAACACCAAATTTGCAGATTTGTATACCCCTGAGCAAAACATCTGCGTAGACGAGTCCCTTATACATTTTACCGGGCGCCTTGGCTTCAAACAATACATCCCAAGATCAGACCCTGGAGCTGGTCGGTTGCCCTGACTACCTGGGGAGCAGTGGGAAGACAGTCTGGGACTTGGTGTCACCCTTATTTGGCAAGGGGTACCATCTTTATGTGGACAATTTCTACACAAGTGTGCCCCTCTTCAGGCGTTTGTTCCTAGAACAGATTGGCTGCTGTGGCACCGCGCGACCTAGTCGCCGGGGCTTCCCCCAACAGCTCGTTACCACCCGTCTTGCAAGGGCGGAGAGGGCTGCCTTGTGTAATCAAGAACTCCTTGCGGTGAAATGGAGAGACAAGCGTGACGTTTACACGACAATCCAAATTGAACGAGCAACCAGTGTCATTGAAAAGCCCCTCTGTGTCCACGACTATAATTCGCTCATGGGAGGGGTGGACTTCAATGACCAGATGTTGGCTCCCTATTTACTTTCCCGCAGAACCAGACGCTGGTATAAGAAGGTGTCTGTATATTTGATTCAATTGGCTGTATATAATAGTTTTGTTCTCTACAGTAAGGCTGGGATAACAAGAGCCTTCCTCAAATTTCAGGAAGAGATCATCGAGAACCTCCTGTATCCAGGAGGTTCCGTGGCCCCAACCACCAGTGTAGTGAGCCGTCTACACGAGCAACATTTCCCCAGTGTCGTTGCCGGTACCTCAAACCAACCGCCACCCCGAATAAAATGTTGTGTCTGTAGCAGGAGTGGAATAAGACACTCGCTATTTCTGTCCTGACTGCCCTGACCACCCTGCCCTATGCTTAGGGGAGTGTTTCCGGAAGTACCACACACAGGTACACTTAGCATAGGGATTGCATCTCACAGGACAGGCACACAGGGCTATTAGGGCCCATTCACACAGAGCTGCTGCAAACCTCTCCTTTCACCTGGGACAAAGTGCATAATGTACTTCGCCACATCTCTGGGCGATTTGTGCTTTGCACATTTTCTCCATGGGGAAGGAGAGGTTTGTCCTATAAAGGTAAAAAAACAAAAACAAAAAAAAATCACCGGTAAGCAAAAAAGTTAATGTTCTGTTTCCAAAGTTCATAAAAGTTAATGTTCTGTTCAAATGTCATTATAAAGTTCATGGTAATAAATTTATTGCATTGTGGCCTGTTTTTTTTTATTATTTTTTATTTTTTTTACCTTCTAGGTATACCAACCGATCGACCAGCTGCAGCACTGATGTGCATTCTGACAGAAGCATTGCACTGCTGTCAGATTACACAAAAGTCGGTATATGCGGCGCTGCAAGACGAGATTTCTCCTCTGCAGTAAAAAAGATACGTTTGCCGATGCTTATGAGCTGAGGGGGCGGTGGTGTTCATATGCTTTGGCAAAGACTTTGTATATACAAAAAAAACTAAAAAATATCTCATTACCTGTATGCTAAATATAAGGAGAATAGCAGAAACTCTTAATGCTGGCCATACATGTAATGATTGCGGAGACCCTCAAATTCCAGGGCAGTACAAACACCCCACAAATGACCCCATTTTGGAAAGAAGACACCCTAAGGTCTTCACTGATGGGCATAGTGAGTTCATAGAACTTTTTATTTTTTGTCACAAGTTAGCGGAAAATTATGTTGTTTTTTTTTGTTTTTTTTCTTTCAAAGTCTCATATTCCACTAACTTGTGACAAAAAATAAAAACTTCCATGAACTCACTATGCCCATTACGAAATACCTTGGGGTGTCTTCTTTCCAAAATGGGGTCACATGTGGGGTATTTATACTGCCCTGGCATTTTAGGGGCCCTAAAGCGTGAGAAGAAGTCTGGAATCCAAATGTCTAATAATGCCCTCCTAAAAGGAATTTGTGCCCCTTAGTGCCCCTAGGCTGCAAAAAAGTGTCACACATGTGGTATCGCCGTACTCAGGAGAAGTTGGGCAATGTGTTTTTTTATTTTTTTTTACAGATACCCATGCTGGGTGAGATAAATATCTGTGTCAAATGACAACTTTGTATAAAAAAATGTGAAAACATGTTGCCCTACTTCTTCTGAGTACGGCGATACCAGATGTGTGACACTTTTTTGCAGCCTAGGAGGGCAAAGGGGCACAAATTCTAAAGAGCACCTTTAGGATTTTACAGGGCATTTTTTACACATTTGGATTTCAAACTACTTCTCACGCATTAGGGCCCCTAAAATGCCAAGGCAGTATAAATACTCCACAAGTGACCCCATTTTGGAAAGAAGACACCCCAAGGTATTTCAAATTGGGCATAGTGAGTTCATGGAAGTTTTCATTTTTTGTCACAAGTTAGTGGAATATGAGACTTTGTAGGAAAAAAAAAAATCATAATTTTCCACTAACTTGTGACAAAAAATAAAAAGTTCTATGAACTCACTATGCCCATCAGTGAATACCTTAGGGTGTCTACTTTCCGAAATGGTGTCATTTGTGGGGTTTTTCTACTGTCTGGGCATTGTAGAACCTCAGGAAACATGACAGGTGCTTAGAAAGTCAGAGCTGCTTCAAAATGCGGAAATTCACATTTTTGTACCATAGTTTGTAAACGCTATAACTTTTACCCAAACCATTTTTTTTTCTACCCAAACATTTTTTTTTATCAAAGACATGTAGAACAATAAATTTAGAGAAAAATTTATATAGAAATATAGTAAAAAAAAAATATTACAACTGAAATTGAAAAATTTCATTTTTTTGCAAAAAATCTGTAAATTTCTATTAATAACAAAAAAAGTAAAAATGTCAGCAGCAATGAAATAACACCAAATGAAAGCTCTATTAGTGAGAAGAAAAAGAGGTAAAATTCATTTAGGTGGTAAGTTGTATGACCGAGCAATAAACTGTGAAATTAGTTGTAGTGCAGAATTGTAAAAAGTGGTCTGGTCATTAGGGGTGTTTAAGCTAGGGGAACTGGGGTGGTTAACAGTAAATTAAACAGTGGCCGCCCCTTCAACAGTGACTTTCACAGTGGCCGCCCCTTTAACAGTGACTTTCACAGTGGCTGCCCCTTTAACAGTGGCCGTCCCTTCAGCAGTGACTTTCACAGTGGACATCCCTTTAATAGAGACTTTCACAGTGGCCGCCCTCTAACAGAGACTTTCACAGTGATTGCCCCTTTAACAGTGACTTACACAGTGGCCACCCCTTTAACAGTCAAGCCCCTTTAACAGTGACTTTCACAGTGGCCGCCCCTTTAACAGTATCCGCCCCTTTAACAGTTCCCGCCCCTTTAACATTGACTTTCACAGTGGCCGCCCCTTTAAAATTGACCGCCCCTTTAACAGTGACTTTCACAGTGGCCGCCCCTTTAACAGTGACTTTCACAGTGACCGCCCTTTTAACAGTGACTTTCACAGTGACTGCCACTTTAACAGTGACTTTCACAGTAAACGCCCCTTTAACAGTGACTTTCACAGTGACCGCCTCTTTAACAGTGACTTTTACAGTGACCTCCAATTTAACATTGAATTCCACAGTGACCGCTTCTTTAACAGTGACTTTCACAGTAACCTCCCCTTTAACAGTGGCTGCACCTTTAACAGTGTCTTTCAAGTGGCCGCCCTTTAACATTGATCGGCCCTTTTAATAGTGGCCGCCACTTATATAGTGACTTTCACAGTGACCTCCTCTTTAACAGTGACTTTCACAGTGGCCGCCCGTTTAACAGTGACTTTCTCAGTGACCTCCCCTTTAAGAGTGACTTTCACAGTGACTGCCCTTTTCAGAGTAACCACCCATTTAACAGTGACCACCCCTTTAACTGTGACTTTCTCAATGACCTCCCTTTAACATTGACTTTCACAGTGACCGCCCCTATAACAGTGGCTGCCCCTTTAACAGTAAATTTCACAGTGACCGCCACTTTAGCAGTGACTTTCACGGTGACTGACCCTTTGCAATGACTTTCACAGTGACTGCCCCTTTAACAGTGACATTTACAGTGAATGGCCCTTTCGCAGTGACCGCCCCTTTAACCACTTCAACCCCGCTAGCTGAAACCCCCTTAATGACCAGGCCACTTTTTACACTTCTGCACTACACTACTTTCACAGTTTATTGCTCGGTCATACAACTTACCACCCAAATGAATTGTCCCTCCTTTTCTTCTCACTAATAGAGCTTTCATTTGGTGGTATTTCATTGCTGCTGACATTTTTACTTTTTTTGTTATTAATCGAAATTTAATGATTTTTTTGCAAAAAAATGACATTTTTCACTTTCAGTTGTAAAATTTTGCAAACAAAATGACATCCATATATAAATTTTTCACTAAATTTATTGTTCTACATGTCTTTGATAAAAAAAAAATGTTTGGGTCAAAAAAAATGGTTTGGGTAAAAGTTATAGCGTTTACAAACTATGGTACAAAAATGTGAATTTCTGCTTTTTGAAGCAGCTCTGACTTTCTGAGCACCTGTCATGTTTCCTGAGGTTCTACAATGCCCAGACAGTACAAACACCCCACAAATGACCCCATTTCAGAAAGTAGACACCCTAAGGTATTCGCTGATGGGCATAGTGAGTTCATAGAACTTTTTATTTTTTGTCACAAGTTAGCGGAAAATTAGATTTTTTTTTTTTTCTTACAAAGTCTCATATTCCACTAACTTGTGACAAAAAATAAAAACTTCCATGAACTCACTATGCCCATCACGAAATACTTTGGGGTGTCTTCTTTCCAAAATGGGATCACTTGTGGGGTAGTTTAGAATGTGTGCCCCTTTGCCCACCTAGGCTGCAAAAAAGTGTCACACATCTGGTGTCGCCGTACTCAGGAGAAGTTGGGGAATGTGTTTTGGGGTGTCATTTTACATATACCCATGCTGGGTGAGAGAAATATCTTTTATCGGATACTTGGTTGTGCAGGGAAGGCACGGATCTCTTGGAGAAGTAGTGGCAGCTGGGAACAACATACTGTGGGACAGCAAGCGACATGAGCTGTTTGAAGCTGTCTGTGTCCACCAGCCTAAATGACAGCATTTCATAGGCCAGTAGTTTAGAAATGCTGGCATTCAGGGCCAGGGATCGAGGGTGGCTAGGTGGGAATTTACGCTTTCTCTCAAATGTTTGTGAGATGGAGAGCTGAACGCTGCCGTGTGACATGGTTGAGACGCTTGGTGACGGAGGTGGTGGTGGTGTTGGTGGTACATCCCCTGTTTGCTGGGCGGCAGGTGCCAACGTTCCTCCAGAGGCGGAGGAAGAGGCCGAGGCGGCAGCAGCAGAAGAGGCCGAGGCGGCAGCAGCAGAAGAGGTAGCAGGGGGAGCCTGAGCGACTTCCTTGTTTTTAAGGTGTTTACTCCACTGCAGTTCATGCTTTGCATGCAGGTGCCTGGTCATGCAGGTTGTGCTAAGGTTCAGAACGTTAATGCCTCGCTTCAGGCTCTGATGGCACAGCGTGCAAACCACTCGGGTCTTGTCGTCAGCACATTGTTTGAAGAAGTGCCATGCCAGGGAACTCCTTGAAGCTGCCTTTGGGGTGCTCGGTCCAAGATGGCGGCGGTCAGTAGCAGGCGGAGTCTCTTGGCGGCGGGTGTTCTGCTTTTGCCCACTGTTCCCTCTTTTGCTACGCTGTTGGCTCGGTCTCACCACTGCCTCTTCCTCCGAACTGTGAAAGTCAGTGGCACGACCTTCATTCCATGTGGGGTCTAGGACCTCATCGTCCCTTGCATCGTCTTCCACCCAGTCTTGATCCCTGACCTCCTGTTCAGTCTGCACACTGCAGAAAGACGCAGCAGTTGGCACCTGTGTTTCGTCATCATTAGAGACATGCTGAGGTGGTATTCCCATGTCCTCATCATCAGGAAACATAAGTGGTTGTGCGTCAGTGCATTCTATGTCTTTCACCGCTGGGGAAGGGCTAGGTGGATGCCCTTGGGAAACCCTGCCAGTGGAGTCTTCAAACAGCATAAGAGACTGCTGCATAACTTGAGGCTGAGACAGTTTCCCTGGTATGCATGGGGGTGATGTGACAGACTGATGGGGTTGGTTTTCAGGCGCCATCTGTGCGCTTTCTGCAGAAGACTGGGTGGGAGATAATGTGAACGTGCTGGATCCACTGTCGGCCACCCAATTGACTAATGCCTGTACCTGCTCAGGCCTTACCATCCTTAGAACGGCATTGGGCCCCACCATATATCGCTGTAAATTCTGGCGGCTACTGGGACCTGAGGTAGTTGGTACACTAGGACGTGTGGATGTGGCAGAACGGCCACGTCCTCTCCCAGCACCAGAGGGTCCACTAACACCACCACGACCATGTCCACGTCCGCGTCCCTTACTAGATGTTTTCCTCATTGTTATGGTTCACCACAACAACAAAAATATTATTTGGCCCGAATGTATTGTATTCAAATTCAGCTGAATATAAATTTGAGGCCTAGTATTTAGGCGCTGGGTGACCGGTATAGGATTTACTGACAGAATTAGACTTGGAAATGCACAGTAGCGGGTGTGTGAAGTTATTCTGAATGACCCTATGTGCACCTTGAATATTATATACCCTTTTAGGGATAGATTTCAAATAGCTCTGATACAGCAGAAACCACTAAATTATGAAATTGCTGAATTGGGAATTGTATTTCAACCCAGAACAAAAAATGTGCTTGAACGGACACTAAATAACTTGCCCAGCCACAACAGTACAGCAGTAACGACAGATTTAGCTGGATATAAATTTGAGGCCTAGTATTTAGGCGCTGGGTGACCGGTATAGATTTACTGACAGAATTAGACTTGGAAATGCACAGTAGCGTGTGTGTGAAGTTATTCTGAATGACCCTATGTGCACCTTGAATATGATATACCCTTTTAGGGATAGATTTCAAATAGCTCTGATACAGCAGAAACCACTAAATTAGGAAATTGCTAAATTGGGAATTGTATTTCAACCCAGAACAAAAAATGTGCTTTGACGGACACTAAATAACTTGCCCTGCCAGAACAGTACAGCGGTAACGACAGATTTAGCAGGATATAAATTTGAGGCCTAGTATTTAGGCGCTGGGTGACCGGTATGGATTTACTGACAGAATTAGACTGGGATATGGCCAAAAAATAACCACACTATTGCTGGTTAAATGCACTTGGTGTGACAGCTTGACCAACCACACTACTGAGGGTTAAATGCACTTGGTGACAGGCGCAGCTTGCCCCTGATGTAGTATATGGCCAAAAAATAAACAGACTATTGCTGGTTAAATGCACTTGGTGTGACAGCTTGACCAACCACACTACTGAGGGTTAAATGCACTTGGTGACGGGCGCAGCTTGCCCCTGATGTAGTATATGGCCAAAAAATAAACAGACTATTGCTGGTTAAATGCACTTGGTGTGACAGCTTCACCCTGATGTAGGCTTTAGCCAAAAAACAACAACACCATTGAGGGTTAAATGCACTTGGTGACAGGCGCAGCTTGCCCCTGATGTAGTATATGGCCAAAAAATAACAGACTATTGCTGGTTAAATGCACTTGGTGTGACAGCTTCACCCTGATGTAGGCTTTAGCCAAAAAACAACCACACCATTGAGGGTTAAATGCACTTGGTGACAGGCGCAGCTTGCCCCTGATGTAGTATATGGCCAAAAAATAAACAGACTATTGCTGGTTAAATGCACTTGGTGTGACAGCTTCACCCTGATGTAGGCTTTAGCCAAAAAACAACCACACCATTGAGGGTTAAATGCACTTGGTCGCAGCTTGTGCTGGCGCACCACAAGACACAAAATGGCCGCCGATCACCCCAGAAAAAAGTGACTGACAAACGGTCTGGGCAGCCTAAAAACAGTGAGCAATTGAGTATCAGCAGCTCAATGACCCACAGCTGCAGATCGATCAATAATCAAGTCCTTTGGAGGAGTTAATCTGCCTAATCTCGCCCTACTGTAGCAGCCGCAACCTCTCCCCACGCTAATCAGAGCAGAGTGACGGGCGGCGCTATGTGACTCCAGCTTAAATAGAGGCTGGGTCACATGGTGCTCTGGCCAATCACAGCCATGCCAATAGTAGGCATGGCTGTGATGGCCTCTTGGGGCAAGTAGTATGACGCTTGTTGATTGGCTGCTTTGCAGCCTTTCCAAAAAGCGCCAAGAAAGCGTCACAAAAGCGCCAAGAAAGCGACGAACACCGAACCCGAACCCGGACTTTTACGAAAATGTCCGGGTTCGGGTCCGTGTCACGGACACCCCAAAATTCGGTACGAACCCGAACTATACAGTTCGAGTTCGCTCATCCCTAGTTACAGGCACTAGGGACAGTAATTAGGAAAGACTTTATTCAGCAAATATTACTAATTAGTAGTGTTAATTGTGAATATTCTAATCGCAAATTTTTATTGCAAATATTGGCAATCTGAGAATTTTCAAATATCTAGAATACAGTTCTATATCTTCGTAATAGCGAATATTCTAGTTTTTTTCATCGGTACCCATGATCCCCCACTGCTTCTTGCTTGTTGGCCAATTAGAAGGCTGCAATATCTTTGACTTTAGGAGTAGTGTTGATCGCAAATTTTAGTATCGCAAATTTTTATTGTGAATTTTCGAATTTCCGATTTTCGCAGTCAAGAAAATAATGACTGGAGATCACGAATTCTTGAATTTGCGAATATATGATAAATAGTCGACCAAATATTTGCGAAATATCGTGAATTTGAATATTGCCCCTGCCGCTTATCATTGCTAATGAGCAGTAATGTTTTGTCCCAGGCCCCGAATGCTCTGCCTGCCAGACAGATACAACTGTATGGCCATCCTCAGGTCGGCAATACAATTGAATCTAATGCCTTGCAAGAGCTGAAGGACCTGTGATCGCAGTTTTAAATGCAGTAGCTGAAAAGGACCTGCGATAATGTCACCATCATGTGACCAGTGCAGGAGAGGACGGCTCAGCAGTGAAGAGAAGTCCTCTGAAGAAGCTGTGGTGAGGTCTGTTAAATGAGGAGAGGTAAGTGAAGGGGTAGATTACTCAGTGTGAGAGGCAGAGCAATGTTGGGAGTTGTAGTTATTTAACTGGGACTGTATGTTAGGGCTGAAAGGAGGGAAGTTATTTACATGGGAGAGTGGGGTAGAGTGATGTTCTTTACATGTGACTCAATGTTGAGGGGGTTATGTTTTTTACATGGTAATGCATGTTGGAGGTGGCTGGGACAGGGCGATGTTATTTACATGGGACTGTATGTTGAAGGTGTCTGGGGAGGAAGTGATGCTATTTACATGGGACTGAATATTGAGAGGGTGATGTTATTTACATGGGACTGTTGTCACGCCCTGCCCTGTGGGTGTTCTGAGACGATCTGTCAGAGTTGCTGCACGTGACTCGATCTGACAGTTTGTTTTGATCTGGGTTTAAACAGAATCCAACCTCCTATCAGGTGTGGTTTGCTTGGTCATTGGGGAGGCTTTTTATTCCTCCCTCTCCCTATAGCCTTTGCGGGTTATAGTTCTTCCTTGCTTGTGTACTGGAAGTTTTGGTGGATTGTCTGCTCCAACTCATCTAAAGATAAGTCTTTTTCCCTTTTCCCTTCTGTGTCTGTTTTTACTAGGCCCCTAGAGTGACGCTAGCTCCTTCGGTGGTTGAAGGAGCTGGTAGTCTCTTTCCCTTTTCCCTACTGCTGAGGGTTTGGTCTAGTGTGTTTCAGCTTAGGTACGTGGGCATGTGCATATCTACCATTGAGATATGCACATGGGCATAGCAGCGTAGGAAAAGTCTTTTAGTAATTGCTAGGAGGTGACCCCTTCGTTTCCTACTTTTTGGAACCTAGTCAATTGTTTTGTTTGCTTCACCGTTTCCTGTTTCCTTCCCTTATCTTACCTACCGTGACATTATAACCCACTGTACCGTCATTTTTTGCAAAATGGAGACTATTGATGCTTTGGTTGATCGCATGCAGGGATTGTCTTTGGAGGTAGCTGACCTCCGCAATTCGGTTGCACAGTGTCAGAGTACTTTGGCGTCTGGTGCCGCCGGAGGAAACCAGTTCTGCCAGGAACCTAAGGTCGCTCTCCCTGATAGGTTTTCCGGGGGAAGTAATAACTTTGTCCAGTTCAGGGAGTCCTGTAAATTGTATTTTCGTCTGCGTACGATTTCTTCTGGAGACGAAAACCAGAGAGTTGGGATTATTTTTTCACTGTTAAAAGGTGACGCTCAGTCCTGGGCTTTTTCTCTTCTGACCAGTTCTCAGTCCCCTCCGGTCAGTGGATTAATCTTTCGGAGCCCTGGGTCTGATTTATGATGACCCTGACGGGGTCTCCATGGCTGAATCTAAGTTGCGCAGCTTGTGCCAGGGAGAACTTACTGCTGAGTCATATTGTGCTGAATTTAGAAGATGGGTGACTGACTCAGAGTGGAATGATCCTGCACTCCGTAGTCAGTTCTGTCAGGGGCTATCTGAGAGATTAAAAGATACCCTTGCATTTCATGAAAAACCTGATTCCTTGGAGGCGGCCATGTCTTTAACCGTACATATTGATAGGCATCTTATGTAGAGATGCAAGATTTCCTTCGGGCAGGGGGTGATGCCTGGTGGGGAATCAGTCCCTCCTGTCCTTCGGGGTACTATGACACCTGAATTAGGGTCTGGAGAGGAGCCTATGCAATTGGGTAAGGTTACTTCTTGCTCTGGTAATAGGAATTTTAGGAAGCTGAATGGAGTGTGTTTCTTCTGTGGTAAAGAAGGTCATTTCGTGTGTGCCCTTTAATTAAACCTCAAAGGGGTTAATGAAAAACAAATAGGGGATCCCGTAAACCAAAAAAAATAAAAAACTCCCTTACTCTTGGTAACGTGAATGGGGAGTCAGAGCAGGCATATTTGTATCCTACCTGCAGTACCCGATTCCTCCTGCCAGCCATGGTGGTGCTAGACTTTGGAAATTTTGAGTTAAAGGTATTTGTTGGCAGTGGCGCGGGGTTAATCTTATTGATTTTGAGTTTGTTCAGAGTCATGGCTTTAAAACTACCGCGTTAAGCAAAGAGATATCTGTGTTTGCTATAGATTCCGCCCCCTCTCGCAAAGATGTCTAGCTCATATTGTTTAGGATATTCATTTGAAGGTGGGTGATTCTCATGTTGGGTTCATTTCTTGTTTTGCTATGAAAGGTTTGCCTGCTCCGGGTTTACCATAGTTGATAAAACATAACCCTACCATTGACTGGTAGTCAGGAATTGGAGTGAATTTTGTTGGGACAACTGTCTTAGTGCCTCTATTTCGGGGGTGGTCACTAAGGTGTTGCCTCAGTTTCTTTACGATTTTTCGGATGTATTCTCGGAGGGCGGAGCACCGGGAGTATGATTGTCCGGTCAATCTTATCCCCGGAGCAAAATTGCCAAAATCTTGGTTATATAGTCTTTCTAAACCCGAAAAAGTAGCTATGCGGGAGTACATTGCCGAGAGTTTGGTAAAGGGACATATTAGACCATCTAAGTCTCCTATGGCTGCTGGCTTCTTTTTCGTAAAGAAGAAGGACGGATCCCTTAGACTGTGCCTAGATTTCCGGGAACTGAATCTCATTACAGTCCGTGATCCTTATCCATTTCCCTTTATTCCAGATATTTTTGATCAGATTGTTGGTGCTAAGGTGTTTTCTAAGTTGGATTTAAGAGGAGCTTATAATCTGATCAGAATCAGGGAAGGAGATAAATGGAAAACTGCCTTCAATACCCCCGAGGGTCACTTTGAGAACCTAGTCATACCCTTTGGTTTAACTAATGCTCCAGCAGTCTTTCAGTGCTTTATCAATGACATTTTTCATCATTTGGTGGGGAGGTTCGTGGTTATTTACCTCGATGACATACTAATTTACTCTCCCTATATGAAGACTCATCAGGATCATTTGAGACAAGTGTTATTGATCCTTCGGGAGAATAAATTGTATGCTAAGTTGGAAAAATGTGTGTTTGCTGTTCAGGAGCTGCTGTTTTTGGGGTACTTGCTTTCTGCCTCCGGTTTTCGTATGGATCCCGAAAAGGTCCGTGTGGTACTGGAATGGGATCGGCCGGAGAATCAGAAAGCCCTGATGCGGTTTTTAGGATTTACTAATTACAACAGAAAGTTCATCCTGAATTATTCCACCATTGTCAAACTGTCATGCCCCACTCTGACGATGTGCGGAGGTCGGCCAGGATAGCAGCACGAGTTTAGTGTTTGTTTTGGTGCCGTGCTGGATCCGCCTCTCATCAGGTGCACTGGGTGGAGTCATTAGTTTAAAAGGCCTCCAGCTAAGTGCTCTGAGCGTATTATACTAATCATTGTGGTCTGGCAAGCTTGGAGGGAAGGTTGGCTGTCTGTTCCTGCTTTGGAAGATAAGTGTCATTTCTAGTTTGGTTGTTTGTGTCATCTATCCCATCCAGGTTCTGTGCGAGCAGGCTGCTCCTATTTCCCCACTTCACCATCTCAGGGAATTCAGGGTTTTGTCAGCCCAGGCTGGAGGACACATCACACCTACCTTCAAGGTCTGCATGTGCGCTGAGCAGTGCAGGGAAAGAGGTCAGGGATTAGCTAGGAGGTGACCCTTCCCCTGTCTCTCGTCCAGAGCCTGGTTGGTGCGTTATCTGTTATACTGAGTGCACGTCCGCCGTGACATTATAATCCGCCATACTGTGACTGCCATTGCTCAGTGTTTTTGTGATGGCGTCAATTAATGCACTGGTTGACCGCTTGCAGGGTTTATCCCTAGAGGTTGCGGATCTGCGTATTTCGGTCACACAGTGTCAGAGGGTTCTGGCATCAGGTACAGGTCAAATTGTTGGGGGGCCTATAGTCGCTCTTCCCGAGAAATTTACCGGGGGTACGGATGATTTTTTCGCTTCAAAGAGTCATGTAATCTGTACTTTCGATTGCGTCCATTTTCATCAGGTAATGAAGATCAGAGGGTGGGTATCATCATGTCTTTGCTTAAAGGGGACGCGCAATCCTGGGCTTTTTCTCTGCCGCACTGTTCTCTGGCCCTCCGGTCGGTGGAGGAATTTTTCAAAGCCCTGGGATTGATTTACGATGACCCAGATCGAGTCTCGATGGCAGAATCGAAATTACGTAACTTACTACAGGGTAAACATACTGCTGAGGTTTACTGCACAGAGTTTAGGAGGTGGGCTACTGAGTCGGGGTGGAACGACCCCGCGTTACGTAGTCAGTTTTGTCAGGGGTTATCTGAAAGGTTGAAAGATGCCCTCGGTTTTCATGAGTACCCAGATACTTTGGAGAATGCAATGTCTTTGGCTATACGTTTGGATAGACGTATCAGAGAGAGGTGTAAGGGACCCTCCATGCAGGGGATTCCTCCTGCGTGTGGTTTTGTTTCACCAACTGCCCAGGGTGATATTACTTATAACTCTGGGGTAGGGGAGGAACTAATGCAGTTAGGTCAGATATCTTGCCATTCTGATTGTGCACTTTTCTAAAGTCTCTACTATCTATGTTACTATTGTGGGAAGAGGGGTCATTTTATTTTTTCTTGTCCTTATGTTAAACCACAGGTGGAAGAGAAAAAGAAAAAAGAGAAAAAAAAAACTTCCCTCACACTTGGTAGTATGAATGGTGTGGTGGAGCAGACGGGTATGCAAGCTCCCTGCAGTTCCCGTTTTCTCCTTTCAGCTATGGTGGCGCTAGAGTCTAGAAATGTGTTTGTTGATGTTTTCCTTGATTGTGGTGCTGGGGTAAACCTAATTGACCTTCTTTTTCTTCAAAACCTAGGACTAAGTTCTTGCACGTTAGAGAACGAGATTCGTGTTTTTGCAATTGATTCTTCCCCTCTCTCTCCAAGGAGCCTTACTCACATTGTTCATGGTATTCATTTAAGGGTGGGTGATTCACATGCTGAAATTATTTCTTGTTTTGTCGTGAAGGATTTGCCAGCTCCTATAGTTTTGGGGTTGCCATGGTTGTCTAGACATAACCCAATTATAGACTGGCAAGCGAGACAAATCATTGGTTGGAGCGATTTTTGTTCGGATGATTGTCTTGTCACATCTATCTCTGGTGTGTCCATTACGGCCTTGCCTCAGTATCTCTCAGATTTTTCGGATGTCTTTTCGGAGGGTGGGGCTCAGGAATTGCCCCCTCATCGAAACTATGATTGTCCAGTGAATCTCATTCCGGGGGCTAAGTTGCCTAAGTCTGGGCTTTACAACCTCTCTCAACCCGAGACAGAGGGTCATGCGAAAGTATGTCGCCGAGAGTTTGGCAATGGGTCATATTAGACCATCTAAGTCTCCAGTGGCAGTAGGTTTGTTCTTCGTGAAGAAAAAAGATGGATCACTGAGACCGTGTTTGGATTTCCGGAAGTTGAACCGTATTACAGTCCGGGATCCATATCCCCTGCCTTTGATCTCTGATCTTTTTGATCAGATTGTTGGAGCCAAGGTGTTCTCCAAGTTGGATTTGAGAGGAGCATACAATCTGATCAGGATCAAGGAGGTGGATGAGTGGAAAACGGCCTTCAATACGCACAAGGGTCATTTTGGGTTGACGAACGCGTCAGCAGTATTTCAGCGATTCGTCAATGACATTTTTCATCACTTGGTGGGGAGGTTCGTAGTAGTTTACCTAGAGGACATTTTAATTTATTCTCCTGATCTGAAGACCCATCAGGATCATGTGAGACAGGTTTTGACGATCCTTCGGGAGAATAAGTTATATGCCAAATTGGAGAAATGTTTGTTTGCGGTGCAAGAGCTTCCGTTCTTGGGATACATGCTTTCTGATTCCGGTTTTCGTATGGACCCCGAAAAGGTCCGGGCGGTTCTGGAGTGGGACCGACCAGAGAATCAGAAAGCTTTGATGCGGTTCTTGGGGTTTACGAATTATTATAGAAAATTTATTTCGAATTATTCTACCCTAGTCAAACCTCTTACTGATATGACCAAGAAGGGCGCCAATGTCTCTGTCTGGTCGGATGAGGCATTGCAGGCCTTTTCGGCTATTAAGGAGTGTTTTGCGTCTGCTCCCATTCTGGTGCAGCCGCATGTGTCTCAGCCATTCGTGGTGGAGGTTGATGCATCAGAGGTGGGGGTTGGGGCGGTGCTGTCACAGGGTTCATCTCCTGGCAAGTGGGTCCCGTGTGCCTTCTTCTCCAAGAAGCTCTCGGTCGCCGAGAGGAATTATGATGTTGGAGATAGGGAGTTGTTGGCTATCAAGTTGGCCTTTGAGGAATGGCGTCACTGGTTAGAGGGGGCGTCTCACCCCGTTACGGTGTATACAGACCATAAGAATTTGGCTTACCTGCAATCTGCCAAGCGTTTGAATCCTAGGCAGGCCAGATGGTCACTGTTTTTTTACCAGGTTCAATTTCGTGGTTACCTTTCGCCCAGGGGTCAAGAACTTCAAGGCAGATGCCTTGTCTCGCAGCTTCCCTGGGGGAGGTGGTCTCCGCTCTGTACCCTGAATTGGAGATGGAGGAGTTGGGAGCCCAGGAGGGGGCTCCTGGTTCTTGTCCCCCAGGGAGGTTGTTTGCTTCCTGAGGGCCTACGATACAAGGTGTTCAAGGAACATCACGATACTGTTCTCGCTGGACATCCTGGTGGTAAGTCCACCCGTGAGCTGGTGTCCCGGAGGTTCTGGTGGCCAGGGATACGTAAGAGCATTGAGAATTACGTGACAGCTTGTGAATACCTTGAGGGGTGTAGTTTCTACTCTAGGGGTGCATCAGGGGGGCTTCAAATGGGACATGGTGTAAATAAACCAGTCCAGCAAAATCGGCCTTCCAAAAACCATATGGCACACCTTTCCCTCTACGCCCTACTGTGTGCCCGTTTGGGGTATTTCTGCAAACTACAGAATCGGGGCAATAAATATAACATTTTGTTTGGCTGTTAACTCTTGATTTGTTACAGGAAAAAATGGATTTAAAAAATAGAAATTCACAAATTTCATCTCCATTTTCCAATAACTCTTGTGCAAATCAGTTTAGAATACCTTGATGGGTGTAGTTTCTAGAATGGGGTCATTTTTGGGTGGTTTCTATTATGTAAGCCTCACAAAGTGACTTCAGACCTGAACTGATCCCTAAAAATTGGGTTTTTGAAAATTTCTGAAAAATTTGCTTCTTCTAAGCCTTGTAACATTCCCAAAATATAAAATATAATTCCCAAAATGATCCAAACATGAAGTAGACATATGGGGAATGTAAAGTAATAACTATTTTTGGAGGTATTACTATGTATTATAGAAGTAAGAGAAATTGAAACTTGGAAATTTGCAATGTTTTACAAATTTTTGGTAAATTTTGTATTTTTTATAAATAAAAATTATTTTTTTTTTACTTCATTTTACCAGTGTCATGAAGTAAAATATGTGATGAAAAAACTGTCTCAGAATGGTCTGGATAAGTCAAAGTGTTTTAAAGTTATCACCACTTCACTATCAACCACCTCAGCCCCCTTAGCTTAAACACCCTTAATGACCAGACCACTTTTTACAATTCTGCACTACACTACTTTCACGGTTTATTGCTCGGTCATACAACTTACCACCCAAATTAATTTTACCTCCTTTTCTTCTCACTAATAGAGCTTTCATTTGGTGGTATTTCATTGCTGCTGACATTTTTACTTTTTTTGTTATTAATCAAAATTTACAGATTTTTTTGCAACAAAAATGACATTTTTCACTTTCAGATGTACATTTTTTCAAATAAAACTACATTTCTATATAAATTTTTATCTAAATTTATTGTTCTACATGTCTTTGATAAAAAAAATGCAATAAGTATATATTTATTGGTTTGCGCAAAAGTTATAGCGTTTACAAACTATGGTACAAAAATGTGAATTTCCGCATTTTGAAGCAGCTCTGACTTTCTGAGCATCTGTCATGTTTCCTGAGGTTCTACAATGCCCAGACAGTAGAAACACCCCTCAAATGACACCATTTCAGAAAGTAGACACCCTAAGATATTTGCTGATGGGCATAGTGAGTTCATAGAAGTTTTTATTTTTTGTCACAAGTTAACGGAATATGATGATTTTTTTCTTTTTTTTTCTTACAAAGTCTCATATTCCACTAACTTGTGACAAAAAATAAAAACTTCCATGAACTCACTGATGAAATACCTTGGGGTGTCTTCTTTCCAAAATGGGGTCACTTTTGCGGTATTTATACTGCCTTGGAATTTTAGGGGCCCTAATGCGTGAGAAGTAGTTTGAAATCCAAATGTGTAAAAAATGCCCTGTGAAATCCTAAAGGTGCTCTTTAGAATTTGTGCCCCTTTGCCCACCTAGGCTGCAAAAAATTGTCACACATGTGGTATCGCCATACTCACGCTTTAGGGCCACTAAAATGTCAGGGCAGTATAAATACCCCACATGTGACCCCATTTTGGAAAGAAGACACCCCAAGGTATTTCGTGATGGGCATAGTGAGTTCATGGAAGTTTTTATTTTTTGTCACAAGTTAGTGGAAAATGAGACTTTGTAAGAAAAAAACAAAAACAAAAAAAAACATCATTTTCCGCTAACTTGTGACAAAAAATAAAAACTTCTAGGAACTCACTATGCCCATCAGCAAAGACCTTAGGGTGTCTTCTTTCCAAAATGGGGTCATTTGTGGGGTGTTTGTACTTCCCTGGCAATTGAGGGTCTCCGCAATCATTACATGTATGGCCAGCATTAGGAGTTTCTGCTATTCTCGTTATATTGAGCATACAGGTAATGAGATTTTTTTTTTCCGTTCAGCCTCTGGGCTGAAAGAAAAAATGAACGGCACAGATTTCTTCATTCGCATCGATCAATGTAGATGAAAAAATCTCTGCCAAAAAAAAAAACAAAAAAAAGGAGGGGAAAGGCGTCTGCCAGGACATAGGAGCTCCGCCCAACATCCATACCCACTTAGCTGGCAAACCCTATTTCTCCATTCACATCAATCGATGTGGATGAATAAATCATTGCCGGGCTTTGTTTTTTTTTGATTTTTTTTATATACAAAGTGTTTGCCAAAGCATAGGAACACCACCGCCCCCTCAGCTCATAAGCCTCGGCAAACATATATTTTTTTACTGCAGAGGAGAAATCTCGTCTTGCAGCACCGCATACACTGACTTTTGTGTAATCTGACAGCAGCGCAATGCTTCTGTCAGAATGCACATCAGTGCTGCAGCTGGTTCATCGGTTGGTCCACCTAGAAGGTAAAAAAAAAAAAGAAAAACCAGGCCGCAACGCAATAAATTTATTAACATGAACTTTATAATAACATTTGAACAGAACATTAACTTTTATGAACTTTGGAAACAGAACATTAACCTTTTTGCTTACCGGTGATTTTTTTTTGTTTTGCTTTTTTTACCTTTTACAGGACAAACCTCTCCTTCCCCATGGGACAATGTGCAAAGCGCAAATCGCCCAGATATGTGGCGAAGTACATTATACACTTTGTCCCAGGTGAAAGGAGAGGTTTGCATCAGCTCTGTGTGAATGGGCCCAAATAGCCCTGTGTGCCTGTCCTGTGAGATGCAATCCCTATGCTAATAGTGTACCTGTGTGTGGTACTTCCGGAAACACTCCCCTAAGCATAGGGCAGGGTGGTCAGGGCAGTCAGGACAGAAATAGTGTGTGTCACGCCTTATTCCACTCCTGCTACAGACACGACATTTTTTTCGGGGTGGCGGTTGGTTTAAGGTACCAGCAACGACACTGGGGAAATGTCGCTCGTGTAGACTGCTCACTACACTGGTGGTTGGGGCCACGGAACCCGGAGGTTCCGTGGCCCCAGGAGGTTCTCGATGATCTCTTCCTGAAATTTGAGGAAGGATCTTGTTATCCCAGCCTTACTGTAGAGAACAAAACTATTATATACAGCCAATTAAATCAAATATACATACTCCTTCTTATACCAGCGTCTGGTTCTGCGGGAAAGTAAATAGGGAGCCAACATCTGGTCATTGAAGTCCACCCCTCCCATGAGCGAATTATAGTCGTGGACACAGAGGGGGTTTTCAATGACACTGGTTGCTCGTTCAATTTGGATTGTCGTGTCTGCGTGAATGGAGGAGAGCATGTAAACGTCACGCTTGTCTCTCCATTTCACCGCGAGCAGTTTTTCGTTACACAAGGCAGCCCTCTCCCCCCTTGCAAGATGGGTGGTAACAAGCCGTTGGGGGAAGCCCCAGCGACTAGGTCGCGCGATGCCACAGCAGCCAATCTGTTCTAAAAACAAATGCCTGAAGAGGGGCACACTTGTGTAAAAATTGTCCACATAAAGATGGTACCCCTTGCTAAATAAGGGTGACACCAAGTCCCAGACTGTCTTCCCACTGCTCCCCAGGTAGTCAGGGCAACCGACCTGCTCCAGGGTCTGATCTTTACCCTCATAGACACAAAATTTGTGCGTATAGCCTGTGGCCCTTTCACAGAGCTTATACAATTTGACCCCATACAGGGCGCGCTTGCTTGGGATGTTATTGTTTGAAGCCAAGGCATCCGGTAAAACGTATAAGGGACTCGTCTACGCAGATGTTTTCTGGGGTATACAAATCTGCAAATTTGGTGTTAAAGTGGTCTATGAGGGGCCGAATTTTGTGGAGCCGGTCAAAAGCTGGGTGGCCTCTGGGACGAGAGGTGCTGTTGTCACTAAAGTGCAGGAAACGCAGGATGGTCTCAAATCGTGTCCTGGACATGGCAGCAGAGAACATGAGCATGTGATGAATTGGGTTCGTGGACCAATATGACCGCAATTCATGCTTTTTTGTTAGGCCCATGTTGAGGAGAAGGCTCAGAATAGTTTTAATTTCGGAAACTTGAACGGGTTTCCACCGGAAAGACTGGACATAAAAGCTTCCCGGGTTGGCGGCTATAAATTGAGTGGCATATCGATTTGTTTCTGCCACGACTAAGTCCAACAGTCAAGAACAGCTCAAAAAAAAAACAGTGCCGATCCGATCTGAGCTGTCTCAACCCGAACTCCAGACTGGGCGGTGAAAGGGAGAACTACTGGTGCGGCTGAAGTTGGGGGCTGCCAATCAGGGTTTGCCAGCACCTCAGGGACTCTAGGGGCTCTACGGGCCTGTCTGTGCGGTGGCTGCGACGGGGGAACTAATGCACGTGCCACCGTACCAGCTTCAACTGCCCTTCTGGTGCTCGCCACTTCACCATGTTGTACGGCAGTGCTGGTACTAGGTCCAGGATGGGATGCGCTGCTGGTGTATGCCTCACCACGTAATCCGACAGCGCCAGCCCCACTCTGCTGCCCTTGAAGCGGATCCTGCGCAACCTGTGGTCTAGCAACACGGGGCCGGGTACCTCCTCGTCCGAGCTTTGGGTCAGGCTGCCACTGCTTTCTACAGGTTCGTATTCTGACCCGCTGGATTTGTCAGATGAGGGTTCCCATTCCTCATCCGACTGGGTCAGAAGCCTGTAGGCCTCTTCAGAAGAATACCCCTTATTTGCGATTTGAACTAAATTTAGGGGGTATTCCCTGAGACTACCCAAGAAAAAAAGCAAGCCTGTCTTACAAATGGGAGGCTAGCGAAGTACCGGAAGCCGCTGTGATTGATAAAAAATATCAAAACTGATTTTTTTATTGCTGCAGCTCTTGTAAAGTGATTGTGCAGTGATAAAAAAAACAAAACATTTTTTTGTCACTGCGGCGGGGCGGGCATGGGTGAACGCACGTGTGGGCGACCGATCAGGCCTGATCGGGCAAACACTGCGTTTTCGGTGGAGGGCGAGCTAAGGTGACACTAATACTATTATAGATCTGATTGTGATCAGTTCTGATTACTTACAGATACTATAAAAGTACAAATGCTGATTAGCGATACGCTAATCAGCGTATCAGTGACTGCGGTGCAGTGGGCTGGGCGCTAACCGACGCTAACTGCCTAACAAAGGGACCTAAACTATCCTAAACCTAACCGTCAATACTAGTGGAAAAAAAAGTGACAGTTTACACTGATCACTTTTTTCCCTTTCACTAGGTGATTGACAGGGGCGATCAAGGGGTTAATTGGGGTGATGGGAGGTGATCTGGGGGCTAAGTGTGCTGTTTGGTGTACTCACTGTGAACTGTGCTCCTCTACTGGAATCAACCGACAAAAAGGACCAGCAGAGGAGCACAGCAGCCATTTAACACCTTTATATTTATAAATATAAGGTGTTAAATGGCTTCTGATTAGTTTTTTTGAAAATCACCAGCCTGCTAGCGCTGATCATTGGCTGGCAGGCTGGTGACAAAATACTTCTTTAACTTTTGCCGGCCCGCAATGCGCATGCGCGGGCTGGCTCTGCCTGAAATCTCGCGTCTCGCGAGAGGACGCGCCGGCGTGTCCAGGAGGAATAACAGGGCCGCAGCCAGGACGCATCCCTGCGTGCGGCGGTCCTGTAGTGGTTACAGTGACACTGGTGAGATTTGTAAAAAATGGCCTGGTCGTTAAGGTGAAATAAGGCTGTGTCCTTAAGAAGTTAACACTAGCATATCAGGAAAATATTGTTTTTTGAAAAAAAAAAGTGTGTTTTTCAAACCCCAGAAAATGATGGGTGTATTTCTAGCTTAAATTGCACACTGACTCATCCAGATGTTGTAGATTGCAAAAAAAAAAGTTTTTGGGGTAACAGAATATGAAAGCTGTATATATATTAAACTTGAATTTAACACTTGCAGATCAGGAAAATACGTTTTTTTGACAAAAAAATGTGTTTTTTAAACCCCAGAAAATGATGGGTGTCCCAAAAGCTCAGATGCAGTGCTGGTGCACTGAGCTTGCATAAAATGGCCGCCGCCGCCGCCCACCTAACTAACAGAATTATAAAAGTTGTTGTTTTGGTCAATAGGCTTAGGGCAGGGTAAAACGATTGTGCCCTGCACCCACATAACTATTTATCTGTAGATCGCTGAGTTAGATTCTATCCTATTCTCTCCCTGAAATCACAAGTCCAGCAGCATCCTCTCCCTACACTTGTAACAGCAGAGTGACGTGCAGCGCTACGTGACTCCAGCTTATATAGAGGCTTGGTCACATGCTGCTCTGGCCAATAACAGCCATGCCATTAGTAGGTCAGACAGCTACCGCTTGTTAATTGGCTGCTCTGCAGCCTTTCAAAAAGCGCCAAGAAAGCACCGAACACAGTTCGGGTTTGGGTCCGGGGTCCAAAAATCCTAAAGTTCGGCATGAACCCGAACTTTACAGTTCGGGTTCGCTCAACCCTAGTGGTCACCTATCGCCCTGGGATTAAAAACGTGAAAGCGGATGTGTTGTCACGTAGCTTTCCGAGGGGGGGGGGGAGATTCGGAGGATCCCGCTCCGATTTTGGCTGATGGGGTGGTGGTTTCCGCTCTTTACCCCGAGCTGGAGATGGAAGTGTTGGGGGCTCAAGAGGAGGCTTCTGATTCTTGTCCTCCAGGAAAGTTGTTTGTTTCTTCTGAATTGTGATACAAAGTGTTCAAGGAGCATCATGATACTGTCCTTGCGGGACATCCTGGAAGTAGATCCACTGTAGATCTTATTTCCCGGAGAGTCTGGTGGCCTGGGTTGCGTAAAAGTGTTGAGAGTTATGTAGCAGCTTGTGAGACCTGTGCACGCACGAAGGTGGCGCACATTAGGCCATCAGGATCCCTTCTTCCTTTGTCCATCCCATCTCGTCCTTGGACGCATTTGTCCATGGACTTCATTACTGATTTGCCGAGTTCCTTTGGGAAAACTGTGATTTTGGTGGTAGTGGACCGCTTCAGCAAGATGGCTCACTTTGTAACATGATCAGGTTTGCCCAATGCGAAAACTGTAGCTCAGGTTTTTATTGATAACAATGTGAAATTACATGGCATTCCCTCTGATGTGGTGTCTGATAGGGGGACGCAATTTGTTTCCAGGTTTTGGAGGGCGTTTTGTTCCCGTCTGGGTATGCAGTTGGCTTTCTCTTCTGCTTTCCATCCTCAGTTGAATGGTCAAACTGAGCGCACTAACCAAAACCTGGAGACTGATTTGAGGAGTTTTGTCGCTGAGAATCAGGATGAGTGGTCCTCGTTCTTGTCTTTAGCCGAGTTTGCCTTGAACAACCGTAGGCAGAAGTCAACTGAAAAGTCACAATTTTTTGGCGCATATGGTTTTCACCCTCAGTTTGGTACTTTTTCTGGGACTGAATCTTCTGGGATACTAGAAGAGGAGAGATTCTCTTCCTCTTTGTCATCTATCTGGCGGAAGATTCAAGTTAATTTGAAAAAAATGGGTGAAAGATATAAGCGGATGGCTGACAAGAGACGTATGACTGGTCCGGACCTGTGTGTGGGTGATTTGGTGTGGTTGTCCACTAAAAACATTAAGCTGAAGGTACCCTCTTGGAAATTGGGTCCAAGATTTATTGGCCCTTACAAAATCTCGTCCATTGTCAATCTGGTGGCGTTTCGTCTGGAACTTCTGCAGGCCTGGAAGATCCATAATGTGTTTCACAGGTCCTTGTTGAAGAAATATGTGGAACCTGCAGAACCATCTCCTTTGCCTCCTCCTCCTGTTTTGGTTGATGGTAATCTGGAGTTTCAGATCTCCAGAATTCTCAACTCACATGTTCTTCGGGGTTCCCTTCAGTACCTGGTGCATTGGAGGGGATATGGTCCCAAGGAAAGAATGTGGGTTCTGGGTACCGATGTTAACGCTAGCCGCCTTGTTAATGCCTTTCACAGGGCACACCCGGATAAAGTTGGGCCTGGGTGTCTGGAGGTCGCCCGTAGAGGGGAGGGGGTACTGTCACGCCCTGCCCTGTGTGTGTTCTGAGACGATCTGTCAGAGTTGCTGCATGTGACTCGATCTGACAGTTTGTTTTCTTTTGAGTTTGAACAGAATCCCACCTCCTATCAGGCGTGGTTTTGTTTGGTCATTGGGGAGGCTATTTATTCCTCCCTCTCTCTATAGCCTTTGTGGGTCATAGTTCTTCCTTGTTTGTGTGCTGGCAGTTTTGGTGGATTGTCTGCTCCAACTCATCTAAAGATAAGTCCTTTTCCCTTTTCCCTTCTGTGTCTGTTTTTTCTAGGCCCCTAGAGTGACGCTAGCTCCTTCGGTGGTTGAAGGAGCTGGTAGTCTCTTTCCCTTTTCCCTAATGCTGAGGGTTTAGTCCAGTGTGTTTCAGCTTAGGTACGTGGGCATGTGCATATCTACCATTGAGATATGCACAGGGGTATAGCAGCGTAGGGAAAGTCTTTTAGGGATTGCCAGGAGGTGACCCCTTTGTTCACTAGCTTTTGGGGCCTAGTCAGTTGTTTTGTTTGCTTGCCGTTTCCTGTTTCTTTCTCTTATCTTACCTACCATGACAACTGTATGTTCAAGGCGACTGGGGAGGGGGTGATGTTATTTACATGGGACTACATGTCGAAAGGGGCTGGGTAGGCAGTGATGTTATTTACATGGGACTGTATTTTGGAGGGGGCTGTAGATAGAGAGGGACATTATTTACATGGGACTGTATATTGGAGGGGGCTGGAGAGATGGTGTGATGGTATTTACATGGGACTCTACAGAAGAGGGAGGGAAATAGTGTTATTTACATGGGACTGCATGGTGGAGGGGCTGTGGAATCATAATTTCTGAGGACACTAAATGAAATAATATAACTACAGGGGGCACTGCAGGGGAGAGCATTATAAATACTGGGGGCACTTCAGGGCGAGAATTATAACAGTTGGGGGGTGATATATATACTGGGGGCACTGTAGGGGCATTATAACAGTAGGGGACAATATAAATACTGGGGCACTTCAAGGTAAGCATTATAACAGAACGGGACATTATAAATTCTTGCGGCACTATAGGGAAATTATAAATACTGGGGGCACTTCAGAGCGAGAATTATATCAGTAAGGGGCAATATAAATACTGGGGGCATTTCAGGGAGAGCATTATAACAGTAGGGGGCAGTATAAATACTGGGGGCACTGTAGGGGCATTTTATATCCATGGGACATTATAGGTGTTCTTATTACTACTGGGGGCTGTATAGGTGTGACTTATAGATCCACCTTATTTCTACTAAGAACCCTATGGGGGCCTTATTACTACTGAGGGGTCTGTATATAGCTTTATTACCACTGGCGGAACAATAGGGGGGCCTTATTTCTACTGGGGGCTCTGTGAGGGCATTATTAATACTGGAGGGCTCTTCTACTAATGGGGCACTCTTAGGGAGCATTATTACTGTTGGGGGCACTGTAGGGGGCAGTATTACTATTGAGGGAATTCCACTTTGAGGAGCAATATTACTTTGGGGGCATTCATTTTTCTTCAGGATAGTATTTGGGGATATTGGGGCGCACAGAGAGGATAACACTGTGGAGACTCCAGGTTGGGGGATGATAATAGAAAAGCGAGGAAGCTAAGATGTTCGTGTGTCACTCTCTACAGAGACGAGGCACGGCTGAAAGTAGGTGTCCGAATGGAATTGAGAAGATGATGACATAGAAGATCTACATTAGAGGAGACGTCACCTGGATGCCCTGGATATGAGAGGTACGTGCTGCTGTATAGCTGTATAGCAAGTACAGTAAAATGTCTTCAATGCTAGTGTTTGAGGGAAGGAGGGCGAAGGGTCGACTTAGAGAATTGGGCTATATGCATTGGGCCTTCGGCCCCGGATCTTTTGAGACCCTAGCAACACCCCTGTTTCAGGGACAGATTATTCAAAGTGTAGGGATATAATAGGGAGGTATTACCCACACTATAGAGAGAGAGCAGGGGCCAATAGAAGAGTGTAAAGCCTGGGTAATAGGAGTTTTTCTACAGTATTATACCTTGCTGGGATACAAAGTGATCTAATACTATAGATTTTAGGTTGTTTGCATTCTTAGATACATCAGTAATTCCAGTAATCCTTAATTCTGTTATTGGGGTGAAACTGTGGTTTTACAGAATTTGGGGGTTCACTTTTTTTTATATATCATTTAGAGATGAGCGAATCGAAGCTGACGAAGTGGAATTCGATCCAAATTTCAGGAAAAATTCCATTTGCAACTAATGCAAATTTCCTCGGGCTTCGTGGTAACTAATCGCTTTTTTCCTAATATGGCGGCTACACATCTGAGGACATGGGGCAAAGACCACCCTGATTGACATGCATGCATACAGCTAATCAGCAGCCAGCCAGCACAGCGATGTCACAGCACTATAAATACGGCAGCCATTTTAGATTCTGCCATTTTCCAGCATTCTGAGCGCAGGGACAGACCTGAGAAGGCGCTAAGGACAGCAATTGGAAAACTTGAGTGCAAAGGCTCATGTTTGGAGCCGAAACGTTGCACCACCTGGGTGAATAAAGGGTTCACTTGCTTTTACCTATCAGAGTGCCGCTCTTTTTTCTGGATCCATTTATTGGGGTAATAAGTCCTTTCCCCTTGGGACGTGCACCAGTACCTCTTTTTTTGAGCCAGTGCCGCCATTTTTCTTCATATATATATCTATATATATATATATATATATATATATACGCACTGAACTGTTGCAGTTCATTCTGGTGAAAGCATATAGGGGCGTATTTCAGTCCTATAAGAAAAATACATACGCAGTTCAGTGTTTAAGTTTATTCTGGTGAAAGCGTATAGGGGCATATTTCAGTAAAAAAAGAAAAATATATAAGCAGTTCACTGTTTAAGTTTTTTCTGTTGAAAGTGTATAGGGGCATATTTTATTAAAAAAAGAATAATCTATACGTACTTCACTACTTAATTTTTTCCGGGTGAAAGCATATAGGGGCGTTTTTCATTAACAACAAGAAAAATCTATATGCATTTCACTGCTGAATTTTTTCCCGGTGAAAGCGTATAGGGGCGTATTTCTGTAACAAAAAGAAAAATCTATACACACTTCACTGCTTAATTTTTTCCCGGTGAAAGCGTATAGGGGCGTATTTCATTAATAACAAGAAAAATCTATATGCACTTCACTGCTTAATTTTTCTCCCAGTGAAAGTGTATAGGGGGCGTATTTCTATAACAAAAAAAAGAATCTATACACACTTCACTGCTTAATTTTTTTCCTGGTGAAAGCGTTTGTTGGCGTACAGAAAGAAAAAGATTACACACACTTTACTGGTGCACTTATTTTTGGCAAAAACGTGTAGTGGTCTATTTCATTATAGAAAGAAAAAATATACACACTTCACTGGTGCTCTTATTTGTGGCAAAAGTGTTTAGTGGCATATTTCTGTACAGAAAGACAAAAATATACGGACTTCACTGGTGCAGTTATTTCTGCTATATATTTTTTTCACGCATTTCAGTGGAAAAATACATTTTATTCAGCATTCAGTGCTGCAGTAATATGTGCTAAAATGTTTGTGCCGTATTTAGGTGGAAACTTATTTTATTCATCGTTCAGCGCTGCAGTAATATGTGGCAAAATCTTTATTGAAGTATTTCGAAAAACAAAATGTATTCAGCGGTCAGCACTGCGGTTATATGCGGTAAAATCTTTAGTGACTAGGGATGAGCGAACCCGAACTGTATAGTTCGGGTTCGTACCGAATTTTGGGGGGTCCGTGACACGGACCCGAACAAGTCCGGGTTCGGGTTCGGTGTTCGGCGCTTTCTTGGCGCTTTTTGAAAGGCTGCAAAGCAGCCAATCAACAAGCGTCATACTACTTGCCCCAAGAGGCCATCACAGCCATGCTTACTATTGGCATGGCTGTGATTGGCCAGTGCATACCACCTCAGCACATCTCTGATGATGACGAAACACAGGTGCCAACTGCTGCGTCTTTCTGCAGTGTGCAGACTGAACAGGAGGTCAGGGAGGAAGACTGGGTGGAAGACGATGCAGGGGACGATGAGGTCCTAGACCCCACATGGAATGAAGGTCGTGCCACTGACTTTCAGAGTTTGAAGGAAGAGGCAGTGGTGAGACCGAGCCAACAGCGTAGCAAAAGAGGGAGCAGTGGGCAAAAGCAGAACAACTGCCGCCAAGAGACTGCGCCTGCTACTGACCGCCGCCATCTGGGACCGAGCACCTCAAAGCCAGCTTCAAGGAGTTCCCTGGCATGGCACTTCTTCAAACAAAGTGCTGATGACAAGACCCGAGTGGTTTGCACGCTGTGCCATCAGAGCCTGAAGCGAGGCATTAACGTTCTGAACCTTAGCACAACCTGCATGACCAGGCACCTGCATGCAAAGCATGAACTGCAGTGGAGTAAACACCTTAAAATCAAGGAACTCACTCGGGCTCCCCCTGCTACCTCTTCTGCTGCTGCCGCCTCGGCCTCTTCCTCCGCCTCTGGAGGAACGTTAGCACCTGCCGCCCAGCAAACAGGGGATGTACCACCAATACCACCACCTCCATCACCAAGCATCTCAACCATGTCACACGGCAGCGTTCAGCTCTCCATCTCAGACATTTGAGAGAAAGCGTAAATTCCCACCTAGCCATCCTCGATCCCTGGCCCTGAATGCCAGCATTTCTAAACTACTGGCCTATGAAATGCTGTCATTTAGGCTGGTGGACACAGACAGCTTCAAACAGCTCATGTCGCTTGCTGTCCCACAGTATGTTGTTCCCAGCCGCCACTACTTCTCCAAGACAGCCGTGCCTTCCCTGCACAACCAAATATCCGATAAAATCAAGTCTGCACTGCGCAACGCCATCTGTGGCAAGGTCCACCTAACCACAGATACGTGGACCAGTAAGCACAGCCAGGGACGCTATATCTCCCTAACTGCACACTGGGTAAATGTAGTGGCGGCTGGGCCCCAGTCGGAGAGCTGTTTGGTGCACGTTCTTCCGCCGCCAAGGATCACAGGGCAGCTTTCTTTGCCTCCTGTTGCCTCCTCCTCCTACTCGGCTTCCTCCTCCTCTTCTTCCACCTGCTCATCCAGTCAGCCACACACCTTCACCACCAACTTCAGCACAGCCCGGTGTAAACGTCAGCAGGCCATTCTGAAACTCATATGTTTGGGGGACAGGCCCCACACCGCACAGGAGTGGTTGCTGCTGGTGAGCCTCAAGCCCGGCCTGGTGGTGTGCGATAATAGGCGAAATCTCGTTGCAGCTCTGGGACTAGCCGGTTTGACGCACATCCCTTGCCTGGCGCATGTGCTGAATTTGGTGGTGCAGAAGTTCATTCACAACTACCCCGACATGTCAGAGCTGCTGCATAAAGTGCGGGCCGTCTGTTCGCGCTTCCAGCGTTCACATCCTGCCGCTGCTCGCCTGTCTGCGCTACAGCGTAACTTCGGCCTTCCCGCTCACCGCCTCATATGCGACGTGCCCACCAGGTGGAACTCCACCTTGCACATGCTGGACAGACTGTGCGAGCAGCAGCAGGCCATAGTGGAGTTTTCAGCTGCAGCACGCACGGGTCAGTCGCACTGCGGAACAGCACCACTTCACCACCAATGACTGGGCCTCCATGCGAGACCTGTGTGCCCTGTTGCGCTGTTTCGAGTACTCCACCAACATGGCCAGTGGCGATGACAGCTGTTATCAGCGTTACAATACCACTTCTATGTCTCCTTGAGAAAACACTTAGGCGATGATGGAAGAGGAGGTGGCCCAGGAGGAGGAGGAGGAGGAGGAGGAAGAGGGGTCATTTTTAGCACTTTCAGGCCAGTCTCTTCGAAGTGACTCAGAGGGAGGTTTTATGCAACAGCAGAGGCCAGGTACAAGCATGTTCACAGCAGGGTGGCACCCAACCAGCTCGGGCCCATCACTGGTGCGTGGCTGGGGAAACGCAGGACGATGACGATACGCCTCCCACAGAGGACAGCTTGTCCTTACCTCTGGGCAGCCTAGCACACATGAGCGACTACATGCTGCAGTGCCTGCGCAACGACAGCAGAGTTGCCCACATTTTAACGTGTGCGGACTACTGGGTTGCCACCCTGCTGGATCCCCGATACAAAGACAATGTGCCCACCTTACTTCCTGCACTGGAGCGTGATAGGAAGATGCGCGAGTACAAGCGCACATTGGTAGACGCGCTACTGAGAGCTTTCCCAAATGTCACAGGGGAACAAGTGGAAGCCCAAGGCGAAGGCAGAGGAGGAGCAAGAGGTCGCCAATGCAGCTGTGTCACAGCCAGATCCTCTGAGGGCAGGGTTAGCATGGCAGAGATGTGGAAAAGTTTTGTCAACACGCCACAGCTAACTGCACCACCACCTGATACGGAATGTGTTAGCAGGAGGCAACATTTCACTAACATGGTGGAACAGTACGTGTGCACACCCCTCCACGAACTGACTGATGGTTCGGCCCCATTCAACTTCTGGGTCTCCAAATTGTCCACGTGGCCAGAGCTAGCCTTTTATGACTTGGAGGTGCTGGCCTGCCCAGCGGCCAGCGTTTTGTCTGAACGTGTATTCAGCACGGCAGGGGGCGTCATTACAGACAAATGCAGCCGCCTGTCTACAGCCAATGTGGACAAGCTGACGTTCATAAAAATGAACCAGGCATGGATTCCCACTGGACCTGTCCATCCCTTGTGCAGATTAGACATTTATAACTACCTCCCCTTAACCATATATTATTGTACTCCAGGGCACTTCCTCATTCAATTATATCATTATATTGCGGGGCAAGCCCAAAGTTGAATGAACCTCTCCTCTATCATGGGTGCCGGGGCCTAAAAATATCTGACAGTTGCCTGTTCCAGTGTTGGGTGACATGAAGCATGATTCTCTGCTATGCCATGAAGCCTGATTCTCTGCAATGGGACCTGTCTCCTCTGTCTGGGTACCGGGGCCTAAATATCTGACAATGGCCTGTTCCAGTGGTGGGATGACGTGAAGCCTGATTCTCTGCTATGACATGAAGCCTGATTCTCTGCTATGACTTGAAGCCTTATTCTCTGCTATGACATGAAGCCTGATTCTATGCAATGGGACCTCTCTCCTCTGTCTGGGTGCCGGGGCCTAAATATCTGTCAATGGCCTGTTCCAGTGGTGGGTGACGTGAAGCCTGATTCTCTGCTATGCCATGAAGCCTGATTCTCTGCAATGGGACCTCTCTCCTCTGTCTGGCTGCCGGGGCCTAAATATCTGACAATGGCCTGTTCCAGTGGTGGGTGACGTGAAGCCTGATTTTCTGCTATGACATGAAGCCTGATTTTCTGCTATGACATGAAGCCTGATTTTCTGCTATGACATGAAGCCTGATTATCTGCTATGACATGAAGCCTGATTCTCTGCTATGCCATGAAGCCTGAATCTCTGCTATGGGACCTCTCTCCTCTGTCTGGGTGCCGGGGTATAAAAATAACTGACAGTGGCCTGTTCCAATGTTGGGTGACATGAAGCCTGATTCTCTGCTATGGCACCTCTCTCCTCTGTCTGGGTGCCAGGGCCTAAATATCTGACAATGGCCTGTTCCAGTGGTGGGTGACGTGGAGCCTGATTCTCTGCTATGACTTGAAGCCTGATTTTCTGCTATGACTTGAAGCCTGATTCTCTGCTATGACTTGAAGCCTGATTCTCTGCTATGACTTGAAGCCTGATTCTCTGCTATGACATGAAGCCTGAATCTCTGCTATGGGACCTTTCTCCTCTGTCTGGGTGCCGGGGCCTAAAAATATCTGACAGTGGCCTCTTCCAGTGTTGGGTGACATGAAGCATGATTCTCTGCTATGCCATGAAGCCTGATTCTCTGCAATGGGACCTGTCTCCTCTGTCTGGGTACCGGGGCCTAAATATCTGACAATGGCCTGTTCCAGTGGTGGGTGACGTGAAGCCTGATTCTCTGCTATGACATGAAGCCTGATTCTCTGCTATGACTTGAAGCCTTATTCTCTGCTATGACATGAAGCCTGATTCTATGCAATGGGACCTCTCTCCTCTGTCTGGGTGCCGGGGCCTAAATATCTGACAATGGCCTGTTCCAGTGGTGGGTGACGTGAAGCCTGATTCTCTGCTATGCCATGAAGCCTGATTCTCTGCAATGGGACCTCTCTCCTCTGTCTGGGTGCCGGGGCCTAAATATCTGACAATGGCCTGTTCCAGTGGTGGGTGACGTGAAGCCTGATTCTCTTCTATGACATGAAGCCTGATTCTCTGCTATGACATGAAGCCTGATTTTCTGCTATGACATGAAGCCTGATTCTCTGCTATGACATGAAGCCTGATTCTCTGCTATGCCATGAAGCCTGAATCTCTGCTATGGGACCTCTCTCCTCTGTCTGGGTGCCGGGGCCTAAAAATAACTGACAGTGGCCTGTTTCAATGTTGGGTGACATGAAGCCTGATTCTCTGCTATGACATGAAGCTTGATTCTCTGCTATGGCACCTCTCTCCTCTGTCTGGGTGCCAGGGCCTAAATATCTGACAATGGCCTGTTCCAGTGGTGGGTGACGTGAAGCCTGATTCTCTGCTATGACATGAAGCCTGATTCTCTGCTATGACTTGAAGCCTGATTCTCTGCTATGACATGAAGCCTGAATCTCTGCTATGGGACCTTTCTCCTCTGTCTGGGTGCTGGGGCCTAAAAATATCTGACAGTGGCCTGTTCCAGTGTTGGGTGACATGAAGCACATTCTCTGCTATGACATGAAGCCTGATTCTCTGCTATGGGACCTATCTCCTCTGTCTGGGTGCCGGGGCCTAAAAATATCTGATAGTGGTCTGTTCCAGTGTTGGGTGACATAAAGCATGATTCTCTGCTATGACATGAAGCCTGATTCTCTGCTATGGGAACTCTCTCCTCTGTCTGGGTACCGGGGCCTAAATATCTGACAATGGCCTGTTCCAGTGGTGGGTGACGTGAAGCCTGATTCTCTGCTATGCCATGAAGCCTGATTCTCTGCAATGGGACCTCTCTCCTCTGTCTGGGTGCCGGGGCCTAAATATCTGACAATTGCCTGTTCCAGTGGTGGGTGACGTGAAGCCTGATTCTCTGCTATGACATGAAGCCTGATTCTCTGCTATGACTTGAAGCCTGATTCTCTGCTATGACATGAAGCCTGATTCTCTGCTATGACATGAAGCCTGATTCTCTGCTATGGGACCTCTCTCCTCTGTCTGTGTGCCGGGGCCTAAAAATATCTGACAGTGGCCTGTTCCAGTGTTGGGTGACGTAAAGCCTGATTCTCTGCTATGACATGAAGCCTTATTCTCTGCTATGACTTGAAGCCTGATTCTCTGCTATGACATGAAGCCTGAATCTCTGCTATGGGACCTCTCTCCTCTGTCTGTGTGCCGGGGCCTAAAAATATCTGACAGTGGCCTGCTCCAGTGTTGGGTGACGTGAAGCCTGATTCTCTGCTATGACATGAAGCCTGATTCTCTGCTATGACTTGAAGCCTGATTCTCTGCTATGGCACCTCTCTCCTCTGTCTGGGTGCCAGGGCCTAAATATCTGACAATGGCCTGTTCCAGTGGTGGGTGACGTGGAGCCTGATTCTCTGCTATGACATGAAGCCTGATTCTCTGCTATGACTTGAAGCCTGATTTTCTGCTATGAGGGGAGTGCCCTGGGCAACCAGGTGCTATAAATTAACCCACTAAAACTCTGTAGAGCCTGCTCTTCCTGGGGCTTGCTCTACTAAGTGGGCTTCTTATTAAGTGGAGTTAAAAAAACAAGGAGTTCTAGTGCTGTGTGTGGTTTTGTGGGAGTGATTGCAGGTGGCTGAGTGTGGATTGCAGCAGAGATCATTGAAAGTTAAGTGTTGGTATTCTAGTACTGCCATTTAAAACCTTTTTTTTTTTTTTTTTTTTTCTCTGCTTAATTAAGGGGAGTGCCCTGGGCAACCAGGTGCTATAAATTAACCCACTAAAACTCTGTAGAGCCTGCTCTTCCTGGGGCTTGCTCTACTAAGTGGGCTTCTTATTAAGTGGAGTTAAAAAAACAAGGAGTTTAAGAAAAGGAGTTTGGAAACTAAGGTTGGATATAATTTCCTTGTGTGTTGTTGGCTTGGTTTAGCCCTTCGGCTACAGCAGACAGGGTCTAGGTCTGAATCATATATACTGTTTTACTTTTTTACTGTTGTAATCCCCATTTAGTATGTGTTGCACAATTTACAACGCAGTCCAGTGCACATCTTGCATGATGTATGCAGTCCTGGAACAGGAGTTCAAGGGTGCATATCTTTGTTCTAGATGTGAGCAAATAACCCGTTTGGAATCGCAAATCGAGTCTCTAAACGGGCAAGTTGCAACACTGAGAGGCATTGATAATTTGCAAAAGAGTTTGCTTCTCACCGAGCAAGCACTCTTTGGGGTAGATGAGGGGGAGGGTGACAGAGAGGAGGCTGAGGAAAGTGAGGTAGCTAGCTGGGTAACAGTTAGAAAGCGGGGTAGAGGGAAGAGTGCCAGGGAGGCTAGCCCTGATCTGACACACCCCAACAAGTTTGCACGTTTGGCAGATGAGGGGGATGTCAGTCCGGGGACGGCACTGCTGCAGCCGGACACTTCCTCTGCCAGTCAGGGGAATGTCAGCTCCAGTAAGCAGGGAACCAGGAGAGCAGGGCAGGCCAGACAGGTGCTGGTAGTGGGCGACTCCATTATTAGGGGAACAGATAGGGAAATCTGTCACAAAGACCGTGATCGCCGAACAGTGTGCTGTCTTCCTGGCGCTAGAGTTCGACACATTGCGGATCGGGTTGACAGATTACTGGGAGGGGCTGGAGAAGATCCAGCGGTCATGGTCCATATCGGAACCAATGACAAAGTTAGAGGTAGGTGGAGAGTCCTTAAAAATGATTTCAGGGATTTAGGTCAAAAGCTGAGGGCAAGGACCTCAAAGGTAGTATTTTCCGAAATACTGCCTGTACCACGAGCCACACAAGAAAGGCAGCGGGAGATTATGGAGATTAACAAGTGGCTCAAGAACTGGTGTAGGAAGGAGGGGTTTGGGTTCCTGGAGAACTGGGCCGATTTTTCTATCGGCTACAGGCTCTATCGTAGGGACGGGCTGCACCTCAATGGGGAAGGGGCAGCTGTGCTGGGGAGAAAGATGGCTAGAAGGTTGGAGGAGTGTTTAAACTAGGGACTGGGGGGGAGGGTAATTACGTTATAGGACGGGAAGATAGTGCAGATAGAGACCGGGGGCAAAGTAATGGGACTGGGGGAGGAATGGAAGGAGGGACTAGAACAGTTCAGAAGGAAAGGTGTAGGGTAAAAAATATACATAAACCTCTCAAATGTATGTATACTAATGCCAGAAGCCTGACTAATAAAACTGGTGAACTGGAATTAGTGATGTGTGAGGAGAACTATGACATAGTGGGAATAACTGAGACATGGCTGGATGATAGCTATGACTGGGCGGTTAATGTACAAGGTTACAGTCTGTTTAGAAAGGATCGTCAAAACCGGAGAGGAGGAGGGGTCTGCCTCTATGTAAAGTCCGGTCTAAAGCCCACACTCCGCGAAGATATAAATGAGGGACATGAACATGTGGAGTCACTGTGGGTAGAGATACATGGAGCTAAAAACAACAATAAATTACTAATAGGAGTTTACTATAAACCACCTAATATACCAGAGTCCACAGAAAATCTATTACTAAACGAGATAGACGAGGCGGCAAATCATAATGAGGTGGTTATTATGGGGGACTTCAACTACCCAGATATAGACTGGGAAACTGAAACTTGTATATCTCATAAAGGAAACAGGTTCTTGGCAATAACCAAAGACAATTACCTCTCCCAACTGGTTCAGGACCCGACTAGAGGGACGGCCATACTGGACTTAGTATTAACCAATAGGCCGGACAGAACAACAGACGTGCAGGTTGGGGGACACCTGGGAAATAGTGACCACAAAGTAATAACCTTCCAATTATCATTCAAAAGAGCGTTTCTACAGGGAGGAACAAAAATACCAAACTTCAAAAAAGCTAAATTTAGCCAACTAAGAGAGGCCATAGGCCAAACTAACTGGGACAAAGTCCTCAAAAATAAAAATACAGCCACAAAATGGGATATCTTTAAAAACATCCTAAAATCTCATTGTGAGAGGTACATACCGTATGGTAATAAAAGGTTAAGGAATAAAAAGAAACCAATGTGGATAAATAGAACTGTAACGAAAGCAATAAATGACAAAAAGAAAGCATATCATTCACTGAAACAGGAGGGGAGCACGGAAGCACTGAAAAACTATAAGGAAAAAAATAGAACATGTAAAAAACAAATAAAAGCGGCCAAACTAGAGACCGAGAGATTAATTGCCAAAGAGAGTAAAACTAACCCTAAAATGTTCTTCAATTATATAAATGTTAAAAAGTATAAATCTGAAGGTGTCGGCCCTTTAAAGAGTAATGAGGGGGAAGTCGCAGAGAGCGATGAGGAGAAAGCAAAGCTGTTAAATATTTTTTTCTCCAATGTATTCACTGAGGAAAATAAATTGTCAGATGACATGCAGAATGCAAAAATAAATTCCCCATTAAAAGTGTCCTGTCTGACCCAGGAAGAAGTACATCAGCGACTTAAAAAGATTAAAATAGACAAATCGCCAGGACCGGATGACATACACCCCCGTATCCTAAAGGAATTAAGTAATGTCATAGCCAGACCCTTATTTCTGATATTTGCAGACTCTATACTGACAGGGAATGTCCCACAGGATTGGCGCATGGCATATGTGGTGCCAATATTCAAAAAGGGGCCAAAAACAGACCCTGGAAACTATAGGCCGGTAAGTTTAACATCTGTTGTGGGTAAACTGTTTGAAGGTTTTCTGAGAGATGCTATATTAGAGCATCTCAACAGAAATAAGCAAATAACGCCATATCAGCATGGCTTCGTGAGGGATCGGTCATGTCAGACTAATTTAATCAGTTTCTATGAGGAGGTAAGTTCTAGACTTGACAGCGGCGAATCAATGGATGTCGTATATCTGGACTTCTCCAAAGCATTTGACACTGTACCACATAAAAGGTTAGTATATAAAATGAGAATGCTCGGACTGGGAGAAAACATCTGTATGTGGGTAAGTAACTGGCTCAGTGATAGAAAACAGAGGGTGGTTATTAACGGTACACACTCAGATTGGGTCACTGTCACTAGTGGGGTACCTCAGGGGTCAGTATTGGGCCCTATTCTCTTCAATATATTTATTAATGATCTTGTAGAAGGCTTGCATAGTAAAGTATCAATTTTCGCAGATGACACTAAACTGTGTAAAGTAATTTACACTGATGAGGACAGTATACTACTACAGAGGGATCTGGATAGACTGGAGGCTTGGGCAGATAAGTGGCAGATGGGGTTTAACACTGATAAATGTAAAGTTATGCACATGGGAAGGAAAAATGCAAGTCAACCGTACATACTAAATGGTAAAACACTCGGTAACACTGACATGGAAAAGGATCTAGGAATTTTAATAAACAGCAAACTAAGCTGCAAAAACCAGTGTCAGGCAGCTGCTGCCAAGGCCAACAAGATAATGGGTTGCATCAGAAGGGGCATAGATTCCCGTGATAAGAACATAGTCCTACCACTTTACAAATCGCTAGTCAGACCACACATGGAGTACTGTGTACAGTTCTGGGCTCCTGTAAACAAGGCAGACATAGCAGAGCTGGAGAAGGTCCAGAGGAGGGCAACTAAAGTAATAACTGGAATGGGGCAACTACAGTACCCTGAAAGATTATCAAAATTAGAGTTATTCACTTTAGAAAAAAGACGACTGAGGGGAGATCTAATTAATATGTATAAATATATCAAGGGTCAGTACAGAGATCTATCCCATCAGCTATTTATCCCCAGGACTGTGACTGTGACGAGGGGACATCCTCTGCGCCTGGAGGAAAGAAGGTTTGTACACAAACATAGAAAAGGATTCTTTACGGTAAGAGCAGTGAGACTATGGAACTCTCTGCCTGAGGAGGTGGTGATGGTGAGTACAATAAAGGAATTCAAGAGGGGCCTGGACGTATTTCTGGAGCTTAATAATATTACAGGCTATAGCTACTAGAGAGGGGTCTTCCTCTGGATCAACTTGCGGGATAACAGGCCGAACTGGATGGACAAATGTCTTTTTTCGGCCTTATGTACTATGTTACTATGTTACTTGAAGCCTGATTCTCTGCTATGACTTGAAGCCTGATTCTCTGCTATGACTTGAAGCCTGATTCTCTGCTATGACATGAAGCCTGAATCTCTGCTATGGGACCTTTCTCCTCTGTCTGGGTGCCGGGGCCTAAAAATATCTGACAGTGGCCTCTTCCAGTGTTGGGTGACATGAAGCATGATTCTCTGCTATGCCATGAAGCCTGATTCTCTGCAATGGGACCTGTCTCCTCTGTCTGGGTACCGGGGCCTAAATATCTGACAATGGCCTGTTCCAGTGGTGGGTGACGTGAAGCCTGATTCTCTGCTATGACATGAAGCCTGATTCTCTGCTATGACTTGAAGCCTTATTCTCTGCTATGACATGAAGCCTGATTCTATGCAATGGGACCTCTCTCCTCTGTCTGGGTGCCGGGGCCTAAATATCTGACAATGGCCTGTTCCAGTGGTGGGTGACGTGAAGCCTGATTCTCTGCTATGCCATGAAGCCTGATTCTCTGCAATGGGACCTCTCTCCTCTGTCTGGGTGCCGGGGCCTAAATATCTGACAATGGCCTGTTCCAGTGGTGGGTGACGTGAAGCCTGATTCTCTTCTATGACATGAAGCCTGATTCTCTGCTATGACATGAAGCCTGATTTTCTGCTATGACATGAAGCCTGATTCTCTGCTATGACATGAAGCCTGATTCTCTGCTATGCCATGAAGCCTGAATCTCTGCTATGGGACCTCTCTCCTCTGTCTGGGTGCCGGGGCCTAAAAATAACTGACAGTGGCCTGTTCCAATGTTGGGTGACATGAAGCCTGATTCTCTGCTATGACATGAAGCTTGATTCTCTGCTATGGCACCTCTCTCCTCTGTCTGGGTGCCAGGGCCTAAATATCTGACAATGGCCTGTTCCAGTGGTGGGTGACGTGAAGCCTGATTCTCTGCTATGACATGAAGCCTGATTCTCTGCTATGACTTGAAGCCTGATTCTCTGCTATGACATGAAGCCTGAATCTCTGCTATGGTACCTTTCTCCTCTGTCTGGGTGCTGGGGCCTAAAAATATCTGACAGTGGCCTGTTCCAGTGTTGGGTGACATGAAGCACATTCTCTGCTATGACATGAAGCCTGATTCTCTGCTATGGGACCTATCTCCTCTGTCTGGGTGCCGGGGCCTAAAAATATCTGATAGTGGTCTGTTCCAGTGTTGGGTGACATAAAGCATGATTCTCTGCTATGACATGAAGCCTGATTCTCTGCTATGGGAACTCTCTCCTCTGTCTGGGTACCGGGGCCTAAATATCTGACAATGGCCTGTTCCAGTGGTGGGTGACGTGAAGCCTGATTCTCTGCTATGCCATGAAGCCTGATTCTCTGCAATGGGACCTCTCTCCTTTGTCTGGGTGCCGGGGCCTAAATATCTGACAATTGCCTGTTCCAGTGGAGGGTGACGTGAAGCCTGATTCTCTGCTATGACATGAAGCCTGATTCTCTGCTATGACTTGAAGCCTGATTCTCTGCTATGACATGAAGCCTGATTCTCTGCTATGACATGAAGCCTGATTCTCTGCTATGGGACCTCTCTCCTCTGTCTGTGTGCCGGGGCCTAAAAATATCTGACAGTGGCCTGTTCCAGTGTTGGGTGACGTAAAGCCTGATTCTCTGCTATGACATGAAGCCTTATTCTCTGCTATGACTTGAAGCCTGATTCTCTGCTATGACATGAAGCCTGCATCTCTGCTATGGGACCTCTCTCCTCTGTCTGTGTGCCGGGGCCTAAAAATATCTGACAGTGGCCTGCTCCAGTGTTGGGTGACGTGAAGCCTGATTCTCTGCTATGACATGAAGCCTGATTCTCTGCTATGACTTGAAGCCTGATTCTCTGCTATGACATGAAGCCTGATTCTCTGCTATGACATGAAGCCTGAATCTCTGCTATGGGACCTCTCTCCTCTGTCTGTGTGCCGGGGCCTAAAAATATCTGACAGTGGCCTGTTCCAGTGTTGGGTGACGTGAAGCCTGATTCTCTGCTATGACATGAAGCCTGAATCTCTGCTATGGGACCTCTCTCCTCTGTCTGGGTGCCGGGGCCTAAATATCTGACAGTGGCCTGTTCCAGTGATGGGTGACATGAAGCCTGATTCTCTGCCATGAGACCTCTCTCCAATTGATATTGGTTAATTTTTATTTATTTTCTTTTTCTTTTAATTCATTTCCCTATCCACATTTGTTTGCATGGGATTTACCTACATTTTGCTGCCTTTTGCAGCCCTCTAGCCCTTTCCTGGGCTATTTTACAGCCTTTTTAGTGCCAAAAAGTTCGGGTCCCCATTGACTTCAATGGGGTTCGGGTTCGGGGCGAAGTTCGGGTCGAGTTCGGATCCCGAACCTGAACATTTCCGGGAAGTTCGGCCAAACTTCTTGAACCCGAACATCCAGGTGTTCACTCAACTCTATTAGTGACGTATCTTGATGAACTTCGCGACTCTTACGGGCTCAACGCTATTTTGACGCTTTGTCTTCTCATTGTCTGTAGCTACTAGAGGCCTCTTCATGCCAGGCAGGTTCCCCCAGAAGTATCTTGGTCGATCAACACTCTGTCATTGTGCCATTCTGTGGCTTCCTCATGCTGCTGCCACCTCCACACTTTGTGATTGTGCCATTCTGTGGTTTCCTCATGCTGCTGCCACCTCCAGACTCGCTCATTGTGCGACTCTGTGGCCTACTCATGCTGCTGCCACCCCCAGACTCGGTCATTGTGCCACTCTGTGGCTTCCTCATGCTGCTGCCACCCCCAGACTCTGTCATTGGTGTAACGGTCGCGTACACACACACACAGGGGGGAGGGAAGTGACCACTGCGCTCCACCCTCACCCCTGGCCCTGCCTACTTGCCTCGCGAGTCCTAATGACAGGGGACAACTGGACTGCAATCCCTAGCTTGGAATAAGTGCAGGGATGACAGACAAACAACAGAACGTAAACAGACCGAGTCAATACCAGGAAAGCTACTAAGTACAAATGGAGCAAACAGAGAATAGTCAGGAGAAGCCGGGGTCATAAATACCAGGAGAGTCGTGAAGTACCAAAGGAGTCAGCAGAGGATCGTCAGGAGGAGGCCGGGGTCAGAATACCAGGAGAGCAGCAAAGTACACAAGGAGCAGGCAGAGGATCGTCAGGAAACAGCAGGAGGTAAGTACGCCAGGAAATACAACATCACAGGTGGAACATAAATTAACAGGCAACCTGTGGCCAGCAGGCTGCCTGTATTTATAGTGAGGAGTGAGGGTCATGTGACGTGGCCAGCGTCACATGACCGATAGACCAACCAGTCGAGCACCGAGTGATTAGCTCGGCGCTCAAGGCAGACTTAGGAGCAGGGAACCTCCCAGCTAGCAAAGCCGCCCTGGGAACGAGGTCAAGCACAGATCCTCGCTCCGGAAGCTAAGCAGCAGGTCTGCGGCTAATGGGAGACCGAGTGCACCTTCGGAACCCCATTACAATTGGGCCACTCTGTGGCCTACTCATGCTGCTGCCACCTCCAGACTCTGTCATTGTGCCACTCGGTAGCTTCCTCATGCTGCTGCAACCTCCAGACTCTGCAATTGTGCCACTCTGTGGCCTCCTCCTGATGCTGCTGCTGCCACCTCCAGACTTTCATTGTGCCACTCTTTGGCTTCCTCCTGATGCTGCTGCCACCTCTAGACTCTGTCATTGTGCCACTCTGTGACCTACTCATGCTGCTGCCACCTCCAGACTCTGTCATTGTACTACTCTGTGGCTTCCTCCTGATGCTGCTGTCACCTCCAGACTGGGTCATTGTGTCACTCTGTGGCTTCCTACTGATGCTGCTGCCACCTCCAGACTCTGTCATTGTGCCACTCTGTAGCTTCCTCCTGATGCTACTGATGCTGCAACCTCCAGACTCTGTCATCTTCCTCATGCTGCTGCCACCTCCAGACTCTGTCATTGTGCGACTCTGTGGCTTCCTACTGATGCTGCTGCTGCCACCTCCAGACTCTGTTATTGTGCCACTCTGTGGCCTACTCATGCTGCTGACACCTCCAGACTCTGTCATTGTGCCACCCTATGGCCTCCTCCTGATGCTGCTGCCACCTCTAGACTCGGCCATTATGCCACTCTGTGGCCTACTCATGCTGCTGCCACCTCCAGACTCAGTGATTGTGCAATTCTGTGGCCTACTCATGCTGCTGCCACCTCCAGACTCTGTCATTGTGCCACTCTGTGGCTTCCTCCTGATGCTGCTGCCACCTCCAGACTCTGTCATTGTGCCACTCTGTGGCCTACTCATGCTGCTGCCAACTCCAGACTCGGTCATTGCGCCACTCGCTGGCCTCTTCATACTGCTTCCACCAACAGACCCTTTCATTGGGCCACTCTGTGGTCTCCTCATGCTGCTTCCACCTCACTACTATGTCATAGGTCCACTCTGGGAACTTATTGTGCTGTTTCCACCCTCCCCATTTCATGACTGGTCTTATTTTGCTTTCGGCCTGGCACAATGGATCCTTTCTGTGTAGCAGCTGTAAGACCTGTATGGTCCCATCAGAATTGGATTATGATTTGGTAGCCAAAAGCAGGATTGGGTACAAAACACAGAAGACATGCAATTATTCCATTCACTTGTCATCTCTGTTTTAGATCCACTCCTGTTTTTTTTGGGCATTAGCAATACCGATGGATTATTGATCAAATGCTGACCAAGTGAAGGAGTATGCTCCACAGACAGGATCCATTTTTTGTGGGTTATTGTTGCAGTGTCCCACTACGTCATTGTGGGCACCGCAGACTTGCTTTTATTGTGTTTTAATGTCTTGTATTATGCCTGTATGCTGTATTTCATCTCATGTCATATTCTCCCATGTCACAATGTGATTCCTCAGGTAAGACCCTTTACACAGGCCTAGTTAGAGTGCACTACACTAGTTTCTACACAAGTTGGGGCAGTGTTACAGTGTATAAATAGCTTAGCTCAGGCCCAAGTTAGGCAGTTGAGTTCAGTTCAAAGTTAGTTCCAGTCTGGACTAGTTTAGTCAGAGAGCAGCCATGAAGTAGCTGCCTGCTGGAGGGAGGTCTCCTGCCTCTCTGCTCTCTCCCCGTTGGCTCCACAGCCCAGTGTTAAAAGACACAAGATTCCACCCAGAGATGAGAAGTCCTCTTCTACATCACACTCTTCCGGGCTGACCAGTGTCCAGCTACTAAAGCAAGTATTCAAGGGGATTTTGATATGGTCTTAAAGTCAAAGGGTAGCACACGGCCATACTTAAGGGCTTCCCAGGCACTTTTGCGAGCAGGTGTGTAGGACACAGCTTCTGGCATCCACACCTTCCAGTTTAAACCCTCAGGACGGATAGGCCATCTGTCAGAAAAGACTGGAAAATAGAAGTTCAAGGATTCAGCAAACCACCTTTTAGTCAGGTTAGGATCAGGCGAGAGATTTTACCAGCCAAACACTATTATTTCTTCAAAGCTTAGTCTGAAGCAGTAGCTTTCTTACATATATATTTAGGAGCAGAGCCTGTTTCTTCTGAGGACTTACATTTTCCTACCCCTGTATGCATGAAACTGTATTTTATACTGGGATGTATCAAAGACTGTCTTATAAATTGGATGGAATTGTTACTAGGAGCAATGTTCAGTAAAAGTTATAATTTGGATTGCACCATCCTTGTCTCATTTCCTCAATTAACACTCCCTTATACCAGAGTGTGCCCCAGATAATCCTTGTGCCGTTCTCCTCTTCACTTATGCGAGCCTGCCCAGGGACGACGTAACCATGAGTAACCAGAACTGTATTTACCTCGGCCCAACTATTGCTCACACTGTGACCTCAGGTGTATTTCCTCTGATGGTCTGGCATACCGCATTGTTATGACAGATCAGAGAATTGGGAAAATTAATCAGTGACGTCAACCCAAACTTACTGCTGACACCTCTCCACTCTGTCGGGGGGCTCTACTTGTATAAGTGTTTAATAGAACAGGTTCTGTAGACATCTATGTGGAATCAGCTGATGATGGTGTAAAAGGACTGCACTTCTTCTTGAAGCTAACAGCTTCCTGTAAGGCTGAGTTGATACTTCACTTATTTGGCCCCTTGACTGCCCAAATAAGTGAAGTATGCAGTGATTCTAAGAGCGACGCCTGTCATCTGTATGTCATACTTAGGCCTCATGCACATGGCCGTAGTTATGGTCCGCATCCGAGCCGCAGTTTTTGCAGCTCGGATGCGGACCCACTCACTTCAATGGGGCCGCAAAAGATGCGGACAGCACTCCGAGTGCTGCCCGCATCCTTTGCTTCGTTCCGAGGCCCTGCAAAAAATATATAGCATGTCCTATTCTTGGGGAGATCACCTGGGATGTTAAAACACGTTTAAATCAGCATAGATATTCTATTAGAAAAGAAAAAATGGATTTGCCAGTCTCCAAGCACTTCAAGCACTTGAAAAAGTATTGAGGTTTTGTGTATTGGAGCAAGTACAGATGGGCAGATGTGGTGGTGACAGGAAGGCTCTCCTCAAAAAGCGAGAGCTATTTTGGATATTTACTTTGAAGACTCTCAAGCCAAATGGTTTGAATGTTGACTTTAGGGTGGATTAGTGGTGTCTCTCCCAGTGTATCGTGTTGTTCTTATCCCCTGGTGTAGTCATATTGGACATGTGTAGAATACAACTAAGCTTAAATATAAGTTGTTCATGATGAGTAATACTCCTTTTTTTATCTTCTGTAGATTCAGCTATGAATTGCAACTCCAGTTGGTGTCCTGCGTGAAGATACGAGCATCTCGGTCCCCATCAGCTATCCACATTCTGTTTTATAGATATTTTGTTGATATCGTTTATGATGGCCGCGTTTGTATAGTGCCATACATGTGATATGCTATATATTGCAATCTTTGGTCCACCTATACACTTAATTATTTGCATTATTTGAAATTTGAGATGTTGGTGTCCCCCCTTCCCTAGGGGTCACACCATCTCTGATTTTAATTAATGTAGGGTACACGTGTGGATCTGTTTAGTGTCTTTTTGGGTGCATTGACGGTTTGACACGGTGACCCGTGTCAACACCATTGCTGCCCTATCACAGTGATGACTCTACTGCTGATCCGGTTGGGCCTGACTGTGAGACATTCTTTTCCACGTTGTATATTTGCTATATGAATGGGTCTGTACAGTGGTAAGTGGGTTGGTGGGACGCTTGTCTCTGGGGTTCCATGGCGGCGTCCCTACCACCGACTATTAGGGAATCATTGACTATTGTTACGGTCTTGATTTGCTGTCAATGGTTTTGATCCTCTATATCCCCATTATTTTTGTTTACCTGTTTCTATTTGGATCATGTGACAAGGATCACATGACTTTGTATTGGGTGGCCACTATTGCTCGAGCATGCGCACATGTGGACACTCTCAGATTAGGCCATCTTTGATGAGGCTTCCATTGAGCTCCCTTGTGCCAGAGTTTTTGCGAGATCTATGGATCTCGCGCATGCGCATTAACTGAGTGTGGACGCCTCCGAGACCGCTATGCTCGGCGCGCGCAGGCTACCAGCTAGCTGATTTGTGAGTTTTTAATTTACACTATGCATTGGGCACACCTGTATTTTAAATTATCAATTATATCTAATCACTGTCATCATATATTATGTAATATTTATGAGGCACTGTCACTTTATTAGAATCACAGGTATATGTCACACTGATGCTGATGAGTTTGTATCTTTTTAAACTTAATTTTTCATGAATTTTGCTTGTTTTGGATATTTTATATTATTTTATATTATGAACACCATTATATACTGCTGTTGTAACACATGTGCACATAGCTTGAGAAAGACCGCAACAAGCGATTGAAACGTCGCTACTTGACACTGGATGAATAAACCACACGTGTTTTTTGATCTTATTGGAGTGCTGCTGGCTTTTTTCTTATGTCCAATTCTTGTCCGAAAATTGCGGAAGGCACGCGGGCATCTTCAGTTTTTTTGCGGATCCGCGGTTTGCAGACCGCAAAAAATGGCACGGTCGTGTGCATGTAGCCTAACACAGTATTATTTCACTACCATAGCAGACACCCCCAATGCGTGTTACTGCAGGGTACAGTGTTCTACACCCCTATAAAGGCTCTCTGCAGCCCGGAAATAGCAGTTTTTTTATGTAATTTGCCGCAAATAAATTTGGATCGAACCAAATTTTCCCGAGAAATTCGGCGAACCAGCCGAATCGAATTTTTTTAAAATTCGCTCATCTCTAATATCATTCAATCCGTTAATCCTTGATTGTCTAACTGGGGTGAAATTGCGGCTGGATACTACAGATTTTAGGGTCTTCGTATTCTTTTATATGTAATTCAGTCCGTTAATCCTTGAATGTCTAATTGGGGTGAAATTGCGACTTGATACTACAGAATTTAGGATTCTCACGTTTTATTATACACAAGTATATCCGATAATCCCTAACTGTATAACTGGGGTGAAATTGCGGCCTGATACTACACATTTTAGGGTGCTAAAGTTCTACTATCTTATATATAAAGCTGAGTGTATGTCTGTGTGTGTGTGTCCACTAAAGGAATCCGCACCGTCGCATTTACAATCACAAAATTTGGCACACAGGTACATCAGGTGTCCGGGAAAGTTTTAGATCGGGTCTCAGCTCTCTAGGACGTACCATTCCTGAGATATTCCCAAAAAATGCATTAGCCAATAGAAGCCTGGTCACATGACCCTTATCAGCCAATAGAAGCTCGCAGGTCCTCCAGTCTCCACATACAGTTTTACTTCAGGTTTCCATAACAACCCAGCCATTTATTTTCACTGCTGTAGGAGAGCTTTAAAGAAAATCTGTCACCAAGATAATCACTATTGAAGTAAAACCGTGGCCTAATAGCACTTAGTACCTTATTTCCAGATGTGCCTTTGTTCCAGCAATAGATGTTTTTATCCTCTGAAAATCCAGTTTATTTGATATGCAAATGAGCCAGTAAGGTGCCCAGAGGGGCGTCACTCTTGCAGGAAGGAGCCCAGACACGCCCCCTGCCACAATGTGTCCACCCTCAAAAGACAAACTTAAATCCCGCCCCCAGGTCCCGCTTAGCCACGCCCCTGATCCGGTTAGGCCACCCATCCTCCCACTCCTTAGGTATTTAGACAGGTATTTAAAAAATAAAGTTAAAAATCAACTTCTGTCACCTGCAGCTTACATCAGACAGCACAGTGCTTCTGTCTTAGACTAAGCTGTTCAAAAGGACACGCCCTGAATCCAGTTAGGCCACGCCCCTCACACTCCTCAGCTGACAGGGATTGAAAATTGAAGTTAAAAATCAACTTCTAGGTCCTGCTAAGCCACGCCCCAATCTGGTTAGGCCACTCCCCTCCCACTCCTCAGCTTAAAAAGGGATAAAAAAAATGACGTTAAAAATTAACTTCTGTCAACTGCAGAGGTGGGAGGGACGGTGACTTTCTTCCTGCAGCTCACACTCAGACAGCACAGTGCTGCTTTATGTGAGTGAGCTGTTCAAAAGGACATCCTTGTGTCTGCAGTAAGCCGGTTTTGAATAATGCACACTGGCGCACTTATATGCACTGACTGGGTCAGGTGTAGGTAATAGTTAATAGTTTTTGTTTGTGACGCCAATTGCAGTGTGCGCAGGTTACAGTCTCAGGGCCCTTTAAGGTGTTGCAACTCACGTACCAGGTGAGGAATGCCAGAGTGGGGTAATGTCTCTGTGTAGTAGTAGTAATAGTGTCAACGGTGTCTCCTACCTGGGTACGGCTGGACTCCTGGATCCTGGCTCACTTACAATAAATGAGTGTTGCTAGTAGGAGTAATTGAGGAATGAATGAGATCCAGACTGGAAGTATAATTCAACTTGTCTTTACTGAAGGCAGCATAAATCCATACGAGATACAGCAATAGTCTTTTAGGTCCCAGCAGGTATTGGCAATATGTGGCAGGGCTCAATATCTCTTCTGCTTCTTATCATATGCCACGAGAATATGGCAGGTATCTATCTTCTGCTCTGTCTATCTTCTGCTTGGTGTGGGCCTGACTAGCTGAGGAGGAATTTGTGTTTAATAGAAGAGATTCTATTCCAGTTTAGAAACACTAAACTGTCTAAGGTCCTGCTAAACATTGCTGCCACCTGCTGGTGTACATAGAAAACTGCAGCCAATATATAAAACAGGCCTAGAAAATGCATATAATGACAATAGATTATGCAGACTGACAATACACATACACTTAACATGTGGTAGCGGGGAGAAAGCGTTTGGTAACATAACTCTGGAATGTTACATGTCCATCCAGGCCCTATGCCAGATGTAGGGCAGGGAGTCTGAAAGCCAGACTATCCAGCCTAAAACTGGACCTATGGCCACCCTAGGGGCAGACTGCTGTGGAGGTCACAGTTAAGGGGATGGTCCGCTATGGAGGTCAGTGTTAAGGGGGTGGGCCCCTGTGGCGGTCACTGTCAAGGGGGTGGTATGCTGTGAAAGTCACTGTTAAAGGGGAAGGCTTCTGTAAAGGTCAAAGTTAAGGCTGCCGTGGAGGTCCTATTTTCACTGTGGGGGGGTCAGTGTTAAGGGGTGGGGGGCTGTAGATGTCACTGTTATAGTGGATAGTGTTGATATCTTTTAACGACACACACAAACATTAAATGAAATAGATTAAATATACCCGAGCGAAGCCGGGTCCTTCAGCTAGTACATTATATTTCTTAATACCTAATTGTGGAATTTTATGTAAAATTGAGGTCTGATACTACACGTTTTGGGGTGTTCATTTTTTTGTTATATAATTACAGCCAGTCATCCTTGATTCAAAGGTGAAATTGCGGCCTGATACTACACATTTTAGGGTGCTTACGTTCTCATATATAAGTGCCTCCATTCAGCCTGGCACTTCTGCTCATTTACCTTTACAGTTACAGTACAGTATGTCCAACAGACAGGTGACAGGCCCTTCTAAGGGAACGAGCAATGGCCAAAATGTTTATGGAGCTGGCAGAAGTAGCAGCAGCAGAAGTTGGGGTGGTCACAGCAGTCGCAGCGACAGGCCAGATCTGCCAGTCTCATCCGGCAGTTGTGTTTTGACCAGCAACTCAACTGTCCTTGAATGGTTGACTCGATCTAATATCTAATCTCAAGTGACATCAGACAACCCCAGCCAGGAGTCGGTGGGTTCCTCTGACACCACCTTTAGTTGGCATGGCCCGGAAACAAGCTCTGTGCCCCCACCTGTCCTGAACCTGCCTCTTTAATTTGCAATTCCTGTTGTTGCTCCCCCCACCCTGTGACTTTCCACTGTGTTGACTCCTCATGTGTTTGCCACCTCACCACTCTGACTGACCACTATGCTGACTCCTCATGCTTTTGCCACCCTCACCACTCTAGACTGGGCCATTGTGTCGACTACTCATGCGGTTGCCACCCTCCCCATAATGTAACTGGACCACTGTGTTGACTCCTCATGTCTTTGCCACTTCACCACTCTATGGCCCCCACTATTGTCCCTGTTTGGCCTTGTTGACATCACTATTTATTTTACCCTTCTTCTGATCTATCAGAAGAACGGAAAAGTAATTAACACAATGAATCCTGTCTTTGGAGCATCTGTAAGGCCTGTATCACACTGTTACTATTTTGCATCAGGATATGCTCATGATTTTGAAGCCAAAAGCAGGAGTGGATACAAAACACAGAAGACATGAAAATTTTCCAATCATGTGTCATCTCTGTTTTAGATCCACTCCTGTTCTTTTTTGGCCTTAGCAGTACTGATGGATTACTGACCAAATGCTGACCGAGTGAAGGCAGATGTGCAATGGCCAGAATACGGGTGGGTAATATTCAGAATTTGTTTGTGACGCCAATTGCAGCGTGCAGGGTACTTTCCCATGGCCCTTCCAAGGTGTTATAATGCATGTCCCAGATTAGGAATGTCAGAGTGGTGTAATGACCTCTAATGTCTCTGTAGTTTGATGTTAGTTGTGTCACAGTGTCTTCTACCTGGGTACGGCTGGACTCCTGGCTCACTTGCAATAGATTTGAGTGTAGTGATAGTAGGAGTAATAGAGGAATTTTGCAGAAGAAATGATGTCCAGACCTACAGATGAAGTTCAAACATTGCTTTACTGAAGGTAACTTTCATCCAAGCAGTGTCTCTTGGTCCCAGCAGGTTTTGGCAATCATTGGCAGGAATAAATAATTCTGCTTTAAATTTGGAGCTTGCAGGATAAGTCGTCTGTTTGGTAGCTCTGTAATTGTGACAGGAATTAATATTCTGCACTTTTCTGTAACTTCTGCCGTATGGGGACAGACTAGCTGAGGAGGAACAGCTTCTCCTAGATCTCTGGACTTGAAAGTGCTCAGACTGGGTATATGACCAAGTCTCAGCCGAGACAAGGTCCTTGCTATCTTCCCTATGCAGAGGAACTCCTCACACACACCCTACACCTAGCAGGGGGCGGGCTACACTGACTCTAACTTCCTTCTCCACCCATGCTGCAGGATGTGGGAACTGCCCACTTCGCTCACATAGGGGGAGCTAAGCTGGAATAATCCATTCCAGCCTAGATATGCTGAACTGTGACTATAACTTTTCCAATGTGTTGCTGCCACCTACTGGTAACCAGGCCAGTTACAGGAACAATAGTATTTAACATGGTTTTAGATGCACATTTGTGGAAGACATGAGCAAAATCACATCAGATGACAGGACAAATCTCTTAGAAGATAGTAGTGGGGTAGAGGCGTGTAGTAACACAACTCTGGGGTGTTACAGATGCTTCACAGACAGAATCCGTTTTTTTGGGGGTTGCTCTTCTTGGCAAATAAACAGTGATGTTAAGACAAACTTACTTCTGACACCCTCTCCACTCTATGAAGAAGGAAGACCAGCACTCGCGAGTGCCGGTCTTCCTTCTTCATATTGCACGTTGGGACGCCTGCCTACTGACACGTGCACCGCAAGCATTCTAGTGCAGTGCCGACCTTTACCTACAACACCCTCTCCACTCTGTCATGGTGACACTACTTGTATCAGCGGGTAAAATAACAGGTTCTGTAAAAATCTATGTGGTATCAGCTGATGACGGTGTAAAAGGAGTGCGCTCTTTTACTCTATAGTACAATCTTGGGACTCTGCACGGTTCTTTATACCTGATGCTAACACTGACCTATAGGGTTAAGCTCACACTTGAGTTATTTGGTCACTTTTGTCCCTGTAACTGACTAAATAAGTGAAGTGTGAAGTGATTCTAAGAGGGACCCCTGTCATCTGCGTGTCATACAGACGCAAAGTAACAGACGCAAAGTTTCACTACCACAGCGGACTACCTATGTAAGTTTCTGCAATGCACAGTGTTCTCTCTGCAGCCGGGAAATAGCTGATTTTTAACGTGATTTGTCACAAATAAATTTGGATCAAATCAAATCTTTTTGGAAAATTGCTGTGAACCGTCTGAATTTAATTTTTGAAAAATGTGCTCATCTCTACTCATAGAGCTTCAGCAGGAAGTCACATGTGGTGAGATGGCTTGGTGGGTATATAAGGTTTGTGATAGGCTGTCCGCACACATATTCCTCTGTGATTTATCAGCATTGCGAAAGGGATGATTATTGGATTTCGGGCCAAGAGTGGCACCATTTCTGAAACTGCGCAGTCTGTGATCTGTTCTTCTGCTGTGATGAAAGTGTATCATCAGTGGACAAATGTCACCATTGTGAAAGAGCAACATGAAAACAGCAGAGCATCACTGATGGGAGAGCTAAATGTTGGCTATGAAGTTGCGTAAGGGTGGATTGACATGCTACAGTGGAGCTGTTCACCATGAAAATGAACCAGGGGGCTACCAGACGTGTATAAAACAGTTCAGTGGTCCCTTCTGCGTATAGGGCACCAAAGCCAATAGAGTTTGAAAAGAGTAGCAGTGTTCCTGCTCAAACGCTGCTTTATCTAAAGAGTGGACATGAGACCTCTTCTCCCAGCGGTTTGACACCATTTAATAGTTATGCCCTAGAGAGGGGATAACTTGTTGCTACTGAAGTCCCCCTTTAGTATGACCCTTATGATCACAAGCTTCAGAACCTGATGCTAAAAAACTACAATTAAAGGTGTCTATATTGTTTTTAGAAATATTATAATTAAAGTTGTAATAATGAATATCATTATCTCAAGTGTTTAATTATTTATTTATTTGTTAAGCTAACCCAGTACATCAAAAGACTCCATTCTGAAAATAAACTGGACCTGCATATACCTTTTAATGAGAAAGGAGAATGGTTACCACCTCTGTTTATTACAAACTGGGTACAACTAGATGATTCAGGACAGAGGTCATTAATTAGACTTGTTGGAATATTTGATCCTTTATCTCCAGATCAGCTGAATATCACAGGACAGATAACATGGAAACATAATTCGGTAGGTAGGATATGAAATGAATGATAAATGCTTACATGTATGTGCTAAAATCAAGTGTCATCATATTGAATATCACTGGACATAAGGTATCAGGATGTCCGATCTCCGGAGATTGGTTTTGCATGCAGGCGAGACCTACACAAGACCAAATGTGTATGTTTTCCAGTTTGCAGAGGTGTTAATGAGGTGAATGTCCCGATGGCCTTTCTCCAGCCCAACCAACTTCTCTCTATGTCTGCAGGTCCCTATTAGGGTCTGTTTGTCACACAGTCATTTTCAGAACCATGGAGTCTATGGGGTTATTCATGACTGCATTTTATTAACAGACAGTTAATATGGGAAATCCAAAAATATGACACATTCTATTTTAGGCCATTTTGATTGCCAGATGGACCTGTTGAAATCAATGAAGTGCACCTTCTAATGGCTGTTAAAAATGGGTACACTATGAAAATCACAACCTCAGGCATGCACAGAAACACTTGCTCCCCAGGACCTGGCACTTCCAGCGGGATCATGTGACATCACTGGGAGCGTGGGAAGGAGGGGGCACTATATATACCAGGGCACAATAAGGAACCATTATACATACTGAGAGCACTGTGGGGCATTATAGCTACAAAAGGCACCGTGCAGTTATTATATATACTAGGGGCACTATGAGGGCCATTATCTATACTGGAGACATTATAAAGGGGCATTATTTATACTGGGCACACTATGGGGGCACTGGAAATACTGAGGCAATGCAGGGTTTGGGGCTTTAAAAAAATCAAGCCAATGAAATTCATCCATGTTAATGACCGATTTTAAATGCCGTTAAATGTAGGTTAGAAACAGACTGCCGGAAATGAATGCGCTCACAAGGATGCACAATGACTACGAAAAACTGACAGTTTATTCGCTTTTGACTGCTTTTGTTATACTGTCATGTGAATCTAGAGTCAAAGGAAAATATAATACTCCAAAGCCTCCACTTGCTAAAAAATAATTCACCTTTACATTCTCAAATCATATATTAGTTAATTTTTTTAAATATTTCATATTCATACTTTGGAATTTGCCCTTATATTATCTCTAGTGTTTAGCGAATCAAAGCTGACGAAGTGGAATTGTATTTGAAGTTTAGGAGAAATTTGATTTGCACCGAATCCCCTACACGTGTTACTTTCACTCTGTTAGAAGCCCGGGAACAATATCACCCATAATGCCATGCAGACATCCAATCATCATCCAGCCAGCTCCTGTGATGTCACAGCTCTATATAATCCTCATCCTGCCCGGTCTCCAACATTTTGTGAACTGAGTGTAGGGAGAGACGTGCCAGGTGAAATATTGAATAGAGACAGTGCAGGGACAGTGTAGGAAGATCACAGGGTGACTTTTTACACGGTATAGGGAGAGTGAAGGGACTAATTGAATAGAGTCCTCCTTAGTTAATAGATAAGCAATTCTATAACACATTGAATCTCTAATTGAGGTTAAAATGCTGTCTGATACTACTGCTATTGTGGTGACCACATGATGTTATAAATAAGTGCAGTACGCCAGTCCCTTAGGGTGAGCGAATGTGAGGTCATGGGGGTCAGTTAACAGACCGAGGGTTGCTCTTAGTACTCACAGTTTGTAGGATACCCTGGGAAGGCGTACAGCAGTGATGGAGAGGCTGGCATATAGATCCTCTGGGGCACTCTCTGGGTATAGGGACCAGGCCTGGTGGTAGGTGAGGTTCCCTGGGTGTTGTAGGTTTAGTGTGCCGGTGGCAAGATCCCTTATAGTTCGTGACGCCAGTGCCGGCAATGGTGGAACACCGATTTAATGTAGGAATAATTGAGGTACACACAGTTGTAGTGAACCAGAACTCCTTTTTACTGAACAGTTCAACTATATACAGGTTTCAGTTAGTTTCATATGCAGGGTCTTGGTAACAGGCAGGCTTCACATAAATGACAGGCAAAGTCTTTGCAAGATACTCAGAGGGAATAAACACTCACAGATCAGGCTGTACTCTCCTCAAATCCTGTCTGGCTTTCTCCAAGGCCCGTATGCCCTATAGCTGGCTTTATCCTTGGGTAGGGAAACCTTCCTCTGGTATAAATCCTCTTGCTGTAAATAACCTTCTGCCCTTCAGTTTTCTACTTGGCTGGATAAAATTGGCTCTGCTCTGTACTTGGCACGATGCAGGGAACTTCAGGAGGCAACCTCTTCTCCTGGGTGCAAGCTAGAAACCTGGGCTATCTAGCTGCATGTTAGAAGCTGATCCTCAGCTACTCTTGGCTGAAGTTACACTGGCTTCTAACCACACACTCTAACCCCCTCCCTGAACTGGACCTGACTATATATACTAGGGGGTTCCCTAGCTCCCTCTACTACCTAGGAGGAGGAACTACACCCCTAACAGGCCTGGTACACAGGAGATAACATGACAACATACATTAAAATGCAATACAAAATACCATGACCATGTTCCACAAAAGGTGGGGAACAACGTGACCCAATTGACCCTTGAGTAGTGCCCACATTTACGTAGTGGGACACTACATAAGTAATTCTATAACTCCTTGAATCACTAATTGGGGTGAAAAAGCTGTTTAATACTACTGCTATTGTGGTGTCCACATTGTTTTATACATAAGTAATTCTATAACGCCTTGATTTTGTAATTGGGGTAAAAAAGCTCCCTACTTTTTGTAGTGATGTGTAGTTATTTGTAGTGATGTGTGGACCTGTAGATGTTCAGGCTTGACCGGTTTGGCTGAACTTTGTTTCAAAGTTGGGTTTCGGTCATGAACTTGACCCTGAACACCAAACTCCATTGAAGTCAATGGAGACCCAAACTTTGGGGCTGAAAAATGGCTGTAAAAAAGGCATAGAAAGGACTAGAAGACTGCAAAAGGATCCAAATGGGGGTAAGAGCAGCACAATTGCCCTGCAAATGCATAAAAAAATATTGAACCAGGAGGAGGAGGTTAAAGTTGAGTAGGTAGTTGAGGAGGCTGTAGATGTGGTGGTGTAGGTAGAAGAGGCAGATGAGGAAGCCAACACAGTTTTTATTTTTATTTTTTGATTTGTCTGTTAATTCTGTGTGTGACATAGCCATTTTTTGTGTGTGGTCAGTATACTTCTGTAATTGGTGATTTTGTAATTTTGAGACCGGATGGGGAAGTCTGAGTGGAGGAGGAGGTGGACGTGCTGGTGGAAGAGGGGGAGGAGGTAGCCAACTTTTTTTTTTTTTTTTTTGTGGAGGCCCCAAAACATTGGGAGATGGCAAAGAGAATGCACAAATTGTGCTGGAGTATAACAATGGCTGGGTGCAGTCTGTATAACTCTCTACTCTGTCCAAGGTACAGACAAGTCCTGTGGGATCTATGCTGGTTCATTTTAATTAATGTGAGTTTGCTGTGCTCAAGCTATGTGCCCAATTTGGAGACCCAAATGTTAAATGGGGCAGACTCATCATACAGTACGTGCAGACCGTACGCACAGATATTGTTCCACCATGTTGCTGAAATGCTATTTCCTGCAAAAAATTTCCGTATCAGATTGTGGTTCTGGATGTTGTGTCGTGCTAGCAAAGCTTTACCACATTTCAGCCATGCTAACCCTCCCTTCTGAGCTGCTGGAGGTGCCCCAGCTGTGTTGGCGACTTCCTCCTCCTCCTCATCCGCCTCATACTTCCACTGAGCCCTCATTGTCAGATGGGAACACCATCAGTAGCACGTCTACCAGCATACGCTGGTACTCGCGCATCTTCCGACCATGCTCAAGTGACGGAAGTAAGGGCGGCATGTTGTCCTTGTAGCAGAGATTCAGTAGGGTGGCCACTAGTGTTGATCGAGCATCAAAGTGCTCGGGTGCTTGGGTGCTCTGGCCAAACACACCCGAGTATAATGGAAGGCAATGAAAGAACCCGAGCATTAAACTAGGCACCCCCTGCTCTGAAGAGGGAACGGTGCCTGGTTCATAGGAAAAGGTCAGAAATTGATGGAAATACCACCAAAATGGTTTGGGAACAGCATGGGAAGGATGTCTCGATGTATCTTGGACTCCCAGGTAGCTGCTGGGAACTATGTTTTCCAAGTAGTACGCCACTTTTACAGACTGACAATAATGCGCACAAAAAAAAACAACAATATATTTACTTGTATATAAAGTGCAAGTGCTGCCAAAAATTACATAGAAGAGGTACTCAGATACAACCTGTATATCACATAATGGAGGGCCTCATTCAGATTGTGGTACAAATGTTCAGGTAGTGAGACTCCTACACTCATAAAGCCTATGCACTAAGTGAAAGGTCTGCCAAAAATTACAAGGAACCGGCACTCCAAAACACCCTTTGTTACACATAAAGGAGGGCATCATACACACCCTTGAAAAATTATGATTGATGGCCTGCTGGTGACCGTCAAAAACATTTGGAGCAAGGGCCTGCTGATCTGACCATCTAAAACCTTAGGGGCGAGGGCCTGCTGCCGCATTGGTGACTCTAGATAACCTCTGGGCGATTGCACGTCCCCGTAATGGCGACAATCCATTCGAATATCTGCCCTATCAACTTTCGATGTTCTTTTCTGCGCCTACCATGGTGATCATGGGTAACGGAGAATCAGGGTTCGATGCCGGAGAGGGAGCCGGAGAAACAGCTATCACATCCCAGGGAGGTCAATGGCTGAAATCTGACTGGCTGTTGTTGCCTTGCCCCTTTTTTTTCCTAATTGTGAACCACCCAGAGAGGGTGGGACAAGTTATTAAAGCACAAGCGTCCAAGGAAGGCAGCAGGCACGCGGCAATTACCCACTCCCGACTCGGGGAGGTATTGACGATAAATAACAATACATCACTCTTAAGAGGCCCTGTTATTGGAATAAGTACACTTTCCGTTAACGATGATCTATTGGAGGGCAAGTATGACTTGCTCCCGGCATCCACAACGTTCACCCAGTGTGCCGTCATGGTGAGGATTGTGTTGATCAGACTCTTGGCTACTGAGACTGGACTTGTAGGTGAGGGCCTGCTGCTGCTTTGTTGACTCTAGATATCTTCTAGGCGATCGCACGTCCCCGTGACGGTGTCGATCCATTTGGATGTCTGCCCTATCAACTTTGGAGCAATTTTTCAACAAGGACCTTCTGGTATAGCACCATTTTGCTTGTCCTCTCCACCAGAAGAATTAGAGATGAGAAGTTCTCTTTGTAGCGGGGGTCGAGAAGGGTGAACAACCAGTAATCCGTGTTGTCTAAAATGCGTTTAATGCGCAGGTCGAGGGAAAGGAAGCCTAACATGAAGTCAGCCATGTGTGCCAGAGTTCCAACAGTTGTAGCTTAGGCTGTATTTCAACAGCTAATTTACTATTTTTCCTCTCCCACATTGATTGTTAAAACTTCACCTTTATTTTGTACTTAATAAAACCTACTATATCAATGAGAACCTATAGTTAAAACTTTCAGGGTGAGCTCTAATCTCACTGCAATTCAGTACAATCTTTAATAGTGCCTGTGGCTGCGCACTCACACCGACGCCTCTAATATCCTATTAGCTATATTCATTCTTATAGCGCTCACTTCCTGGACTAAAACATTTTTACCTATAGGTTCTCATTGATATAGTAGGTTTTATTAAGTACAAAATAAAGGTGAAGTTTTAACAATCAATGTGGGAGAGGAAAAAGCGTAAATTAGCTGTTGAAATACAGCCTAAGCTACAATGGTATTTCTTAACGCTGCTTCTTTTACAATAGGGTTTTTGTGAATTAAGAGTACCAAGAGGCAAGACGTCGCTGTCGTCATCAGAAGGTGAGCTGACCCTGTAAAAGATTGTAGGTGAGGGCCTACAGGTGAGCTTACCCTGTAAAACATTATATGTGAGGGCCTGCAGGTGAGCTGACCATGTAAAACATTATATGTGAGGGCCTGCAGGTGAGCTGACACTGTAAAACATTATATGTGAGGGCCTGCAGGTGAGCTGACCCTGTAAAACATTATATGCGAGGGCCTGGAGGTGAGCTGAACCTGTAAAACATTATATGCAAGGGCCTACAGGTGAGCTTACCCTGTAAAACATTGTAGGTGAGGGCCTGCAGGTGAGCTTACCCTGTAAAACATTATATGTGAGGGCCTGCAGGTGAGCTGACCCTGTAAAACATTATATGTGAGGGCCTGCAGGTGAGCTGACCCTGTAAAACATTATATGCGAGGGCCTGGAGGTGAGCTGAACCTGTAAAACATTATATGCAAGGGCCTGCAGGTGAGCTGACCCTGTAAAACATTATACACAAGGGCCTGGAGGTGAGCTGAACCTGTAAAACATTATATGCGAGGGCCTGCAGGTGAGCTGACCCTGTAAAACATTATCGGCGAGGGCTTGCAGGTGCGCTGACCCTGTAAAACATTATATGCGAGGGCCTGAAGGTGAGCTGACCCTGTAAAGCATTATATGCGACGGCCTGCAGGTGAGCTCATCCTGTAAAAAATTATATGCTAGGGCATATATGCGGGGTTTGCATCCAAGACCCAAGATCTCAGACGCAAACCCAGCTTTCCGACACTGGGCTCTACAGTGCGACCCAAAATCTGTTGGTAATCCTCAGATTTCATGATGCCTTGCACACAATAAAGGCACCCAGTCCCAGAGGCAGCAAAACAACCCCAAAACATCAATGACCCTCCATCATATTTCACTATAGGTAATGTGTTCTTTTCTTTATAGGCCTCATTCCGTTTTCGGTAAACAGTAGAATGAGGTGCTTTACCAAAAAGCTCTATCTTTGTCTCATCTGTCCACAAGACGTTTTCCCAGAAGGATTTTGGGTTACACAAGTTCATTTTTAACAAAAAATTCAAACAGTCTCTATACTCTGTAGTTACTTATCGGCGCTGCAGATCCACCAAGCAACGTGGGCAAAGTTTGCTTCACAGTCAAATATTTCCAAAAGATAATGATCGCACTGCCTATGGGTGTAGGATTCCACTCCCAGATTATTTTCTCAAATGCACAGTTGTTTCACCTTGTAGCCAAACAATCGGATTCCAGAGGCTGGCGCACTCACTTACACCCGCACCCTAGAAAGAAATTTTTTTTCGCACAATAGTGAAGTTCTACCAGGTAATTCCGCTAAAAGCAATTTATTCAGCCTTCTACAATCAGAATGTCTTTATCTCAAGAGTCCAGTAGACCCGGGTTTCGCCGGTCCAGCTTAGTCAGAGGCGATAGTATCCTCCCTCATTAGCCATAGGTCATATCCACGGACCGCCCTTCTATGCAAAAAAACCTTTGCTCTTTTGAGACACATTTAAATAAAATTCTACTCTAAGTTATGAGTAGAATAAATTGCTTTTAGCGGAAATCCCTTTTGGAATTTAACTATTGTGCGAAAAAAACTTCTTTCTAGGGTGCGGGTGTACGTGAGTGCACCAGCCTCTGGAATCCGATTGTTTGGCTACAAGGTGAAACAACTGCGCATTTGGGAAAATAATCTGGGAGTGGAATCCGACACCCATAGGCAGCGCGATCATCATCTTTTGGAGCAAGTTTATTTTTGCAAAATGAAGTCTTGCTGTTTATTGTCTCTGTGTCAGCAATGGGGTCCTCCTGGGTCTCCTGCCATATTGTTTCATTTCATTTAAATGTCAATGGATAGTTCGTGCTGACACTGATGCTCCCTGAGCCTGCAGGAAAGCTTGAATATCTTTGGAACTTGTTTGGGGCTGCTTATCCACCATCCGGACTATCCTGCATTGACACCTTTCATCAATTTTTCTCTTCCGTCCACATCCAGGGAGATTAGCTACAGTGCCATGGGTTGCAAACTTCTTGATAATGTTGCGCACTGTGGACATAGGCAAATCTAGATTTCTGCAAATGGACTTGTAACTAGAGTTGAGCGAACCCGAAGTGTAAAGTTCGGGTTCGTACCGCACTTTAGGGTTTTCAGCACCCAGACCCGAACCCAAACATTTACCTAAAAGTTCGGGTTCGGTGTTTGACGATTTTTATGGCGCTTTTTGAAAGGCTTCAAAGCAGCCAATCAACAAGCGTCATACTACTTGCCCCAAAAGGCCATCACAGCCATGCCTACTATTGGCATGGCTGTGATTGAGCAACTGCAGCATGTGACCCAGCCTCTATTTAAGCTGGAGTCACGTAGCGCCGCCCATCACTCTGCTCGGATTAGTGTAGGGAGAGGCTGCAGCTGCTGTGAGGGAGAGATCAGGGAGAAATCCTATCAAGAACTGTTTTTTGTACTCAGCAATCTACAGCAAATGTGTTTTGTGGGTGCAGTGCACAATATTTTAAGCCTGCCCTGAGCCAACTGCTGCTGAAAACAAACTTTTTATCTTCAGTTAGTCAATATCAATACATTATCGGCAGCCATTTTATGCAACGATAGTGCACCAGCACAGGCTATCTGCATGTCTGCAAGTCCAGAAATACAGCTTTTTGCTTACTGGGGTTAAAAAAATGCATCTGTTAAATATAGTGCACATCTGGGATTACACGTGCATAAGTGTCACATTTAGGCCAGAAATACGGCTTTGGCATACTGGGGTGAAAAAAGCCTGATATACTGCACATCTGGGATTAGACAAGCATAAGTGACTGTCACATTTAGGCCAGAAATACGGCTTTTTGGTTACTGGGGTGAAAAAACCCTTTAATATACGGCACATATGGGATTACACGTGCATAAGTGACTGTCACATTTAGGCCAGAAATATGGCTTTTTCGTTACTAGGGTGAAAAAACCCTCTAATATACTGCACATCTGGGATAAGACATGCATAAGTGACTGTCACATTTAGGCCAGAAATACATATTTTTGCTTACTGGGGTGAAAAAACCCTCTAATATACTGCACATCTGGGATAAGACATGCATAAGTGAGTGTCACATTTAGGCCAGAAATACCGCTGTGATAAAGAGTTAAAAAAAAAAATTGAGTGCAATAGCCTACATCAGGGTTTTTTATTGGCGGTTAATTATTTTTAACAGGCTTAACCACTTTTTACTTTGCTTTTTAAATGCTAACTTTGAGGCAAACATCTAATAAGGGACACGGTCATGGTGTTGGTGGAGCCTCTGGTGCAGGGAGAGGACATGGCCGTTCTGCCACAGCTACACGTCCTACTGAACCTTCTACCTCAGGTCCCAGTAGCCGGCAGAATCTACAGCGATATTTGGTCGGGCCTAATGCCATTCTAAGGATGGTAAGGCCTGAGCAAGTACAGGTTTTAGTCAATTATGTGGCCGACAGAGGATCCAGCACGTTCACTGTAACGGATCTCCTGGCACCCCGACCGGGTACCTCCGTCGATAGATGCTCCTAGTGCTTTCCGAGGACTCCAAGCACTCCACTTGACACCGTATGCACTGCAGACCCACGAACCGCCGCAGCTTGGTTGGGGTCTCACCGTCCTCCACCCACGCTGGACCCAAGACCGGGCTTCAGCTTCCAGTGGGTGAACTTCTCCTACATCCAGAGAGCAGGAACCATGAACAAGCTCTTACAAGAGCTTATACTCAGGGGAGTATTGTGATATAGCAATCCCCAAGAGTGTAGTTATCCCCTTTCCCAAACATGAGCCAAAACTTCATGAAGGTATAAAGCAGCCTCTTTATTTTAACACACAAGCATTTTATACACATCTTCCAACAAGGTTACCACCCACAGGGTTTTGTAAAAACAGCCAATAACCACGTACAATACACTCAGACACTCCCACACAAAATCCTCCCCTCTGCCCGTGATAGAATTACCTCACACTGGGTTGATGCAATCATCACAGGCAGGCGAATACACAATATCCTCTGTCCTGGAGACAACCGAGAAGTAATTCAATTATCTCTCAGGACAAAGGACATTGCCAATACACACAGAGAGACAATGGAACAGACCTCCCTACTCAACGTATACAATGTCCCACCCTTTTCAATACACATAGACATTTAACATCCCAAAATGGCACGAATTAGACCAGGGGTTCAAGTTAGTCCAAGTCCTTTGTGGACAAAGGAGGCCTGGCTGATAAAAGGGCCCATAATCCTGGGGCAAGAGGCTAGTAGCCAAGCCCCTTCAAAACCCAGTGGCGAGGTTGGTTTCGCCACATTCACATTATCTCCCACCCAGTCTTCTGCAGAAAGCGCACAAGTGGCGCCTGAAACCCATGCCCATCAGTCTGTCACATCACCCCCGTGCATATCGGGGAACCTGTCTGAGCCTCAAGTCATGCAGCAGTCTTTTATGCTGTTTGAAGACTCTGCTGGCAGGGTTTCCCAAGGGCATCCACCTAGCCCTTCCCCAGGGGTAGAAGACATAGAATGCACTGACGCACAATCACTTATGTTTCCTGATGAGGACATGGGAATACCACCTCAGCACGTCTCTGATGATGACAAAACACAGGTGCCAACTGCTGTGTCTTTCTGCAGTGTGCAGACCGAAAAGGAGGTCAGGGAGGAAGACTGGGTGGAAGACGATGCAGGGGACAATGAGGTCCTAGACTCCACATGGAATGAAGGTTGTGCCACTGACTTTCAGAGTTCGAAAGAAGAAGCAGTGGTGAGACCGAGCCAACAGCGTAGCAAAAGAGGGAGCAGGGTGCAAATGCAGAGCAGCTGTCGCAAAAACAGTTCGCCTGCTACTGGCCACCGTCACCAGGGACCGAGCACACCAAAAGCAGCTTCAAAAAGTTCCCTGGCATGGCACTTATTCACACAATGTGCTGACGACAAGACCCAAGTCGTTTGCACGCTGTGCCATCACAGCCTAAAGTGAGGCATTAACGTTCTGAACCTTAGCACAACCTGCATGACCAGGAATCTACATGTGAGACACGGGCTGCAGTGGAGTAAGCACCTTCAAAACCAAGAAAGGGCTCAGACCCCTCCTGCTCCCTCTTCTGCTGCTGCCTCGGCCTCTTCCTCAGCCTCTGGAGGAACGTTGGCACCTGCCACTCAGCAAACAGAGAATGTGCCACCAACAACACCACCTCCGTCACCAAGCATCTCCACCATGTCACACGGAAGCGTTCAGCTCTCCATCTCACAAACCTTTGAGAGAAAGCGTAAATTCCCACCTAGCCACCCTCGATCCCTGGCCCTGAATGCCAGCATTTCTAAACTGCTGGCCTTTGAAATGCTGTCATTCAGGCTGGTGGAGACGGACAGCTTCAAACAGCTCATGTCGCTTGCTGTCCCACAGTACGTCGTTCCCAGCCACCACTACTTCTCCAGGAAAGCCGTGCCCTCCCTGCACAACTAAGTATCGGATAAAATCAAGTGTGCACTGCGCAACGCCATCTGTGGCAAGGTACACCTAACCACAGATACGTGGACCAGTAAGCACGGCCAGGGACGCTATATCTCCCTGACTGCACACTGGGTAAATGTAGTGGCGGCTGGGCCCTAGGCGGAGAGCTATTTGGCGCATGTCCTTCCGCTGCCAAGGATAGCAGGGCATCATTCTTTGCCTCCTGTTGCCTCCTCTTCCTACTCAGCTTCCTCCTCATCTTCTACCACCTCCTCATCCGGTCAGCGACAGACCTTCACCACCAACTTCAGCACAGCCAAGGGTAATGATGTGTTTGGGGGACAGGCCCCACACCGCGCAAGAGTTATGGCAGGGGTATAGAACAACAGACCAACGAGTAGTTGCTGCCAGTGAGCCTCAAGCCTGGCCTGGTGGTGTGCAATAATGGGCGAAATCTTGTTGCAGCTCTGGGACTAGCCAGTTTGACGCACATCCCTTGCCTGACGCATGTGCTGAATTTGGTGGTGCAGAAATTCATTCACAACTACCCCGACATGTCTGAGCTGCTGCGTAAAGTGCGGGCCGTCTGTGCGCGCTTACGGCATTCTCATCCTGCCATCGCTCAGCTGTCTGCTCTACAGCGTAACTTCGGCCTTTCCGCTCACCGCCTCATATGCGACGTGCCCACCAGGTGGAACTCCACCTTGCACATGCTGGAGAGACTGTGCGAGCAGCAGCAGTCCATAGTGGAGTTTGAGCTGCAGCACGCACAGGGTCGCACTGTGAGTCGCACTGTGGAACAGCACCAGTTCACCACCAATGACTGGGCCTCCATGCAAGACCTGTGTGCCCTGTTGCGCTGTTTAGAGTATTCCACCAACATGGCCAGTGGCGATGACGCCGTTATCAGCGTTACAATACCACTTCTACAGTATGTCTCCTTGAGAAAACACTTAGGGCGATGATGGAAGAGGATGTGGCCCAGGACTAGGAGGAGGAAGAGGGGTCATCTCTAACACTTTCAGGCCAGTCTTTTAGAAGTGGCTCAGAAAGAGGATTTTTGCAACAGCAGAGGCCAGGTACAAATGTGGCCAGCCAGGGCCCAATACTGGAGGAAGAGGAGGAGGAGGATGGGGATGAAGCATGTTCACAGCGGGGTGGCATCCAACGCAGTTCTGGCCCATCACTGGTGCGTGGCTGGGGGAATACGGAGGACGCAGACGATACGCCTCCCACAGAGGACAGCTTGTCCTTACCTCTGGGCAGCCTGGCACACATGAGCGACTACATGCTGCAGTGCCTGCGCAATGACTGCCGAGTTGCCCACATTTTAACGTGTGCTGACTACTGGGTGGCCACCCTGCTGGATCCCCGTTACAAAGACAATGTGCCATCCTTAATTCCCTCACTGGAGCGTGATCGGAAGATGCGCGACTACAGGCGTACGCTGGTAGACGCGCTCATGAGAACTTTCCCGACTGACGCCGGGGGACAAGTGGAAGCACAAGGCGAAGGCAGGGGAGGAGGAGAGGAGGAAGAGGTTGCCAACGCAGCTGTGTCAGCGCCAGCACCTCAGAAGGCAGGGTTAGCATGGCCGACATGTGGAAAAGCTTTGTCACCTCTCTGCAACAACCGGCCCCAACTGCTGATATGGAGCGTGTTACCAGGAGGCAGCATTTGAACAACATGGTGGAACAGTACCTGTGCACACGCCTACACGTACTGACTGATGGTTCTGCCCCATTCAACTTCTGGGTCTCCAAATTGTCCACATGGCCAGAACTTGCTCTGTATGCCTAGGAGGTGCTGGCCTGCCCTGCAGCCAGTGTACTCTCTGAACGTGTATTTAGCATGGCAGGAGGCGTCTGTCACGGAAGGTGTACAGGAAACAAGACAATGCAAAATGAATATATGACTCACTGGATCCAAAACTAAGCAACAAAAAGGGAGACCCCTGCATCAGACCTGGCTATCTCCCTTACTGCTCAGCCTATGCAATAATCCCAATGGTGGATGATCGCATATCCTCGTACCTCGACTATATAACACCTGAACACCCTACAATAGTGAAGGGACACGACCACCGGCTCCCTACACTAGACACGGAGGGAGTCAGGGTCACCTGGGATCCAGCAAACAGAAAATCACAAATGAATGTACAACACTTAACTTGTAGAAGACTGGGAAATAGGATCAGCATGCACACACACTCCAGGAAGTTGTATAAACCGCACACTAATGCATTATGGGGAGGAATTTAAAGGGATGCAATCAGTCCAACTACAAGACAGCTGAGAGAGGCTAACGAGATGAGGAACTGAAAACCAAAACAAAGAAAGCTCAAGGAGGAGGTTCTGAAAGGCATCTGTCAGAGCTTCTCAGATGTCTGGTTGTGACAGTACCCCTCCCTCTACGAGTGGACTCCGGACACTCAGAGCCCACCTTCTCAGGATGGAACCTATGGAAAGCCCTGATGAGACGAGTGGCCTTAATGTCCGTCAGTGGGACCCACATCCTCTCCTCAGGACCATAACCCTCCCAATGAACGAGGTACTGGAGAGAACCGCGGACAAGACGAGAATCCACAATCCTAGAGACCTGAAATTCAAGATTCCCATCAACCATAATCGGAGGAGGAGGCAAAGGCGAGGGTACAATGGGTTGAACATAAGGTTTCAATAAGGACTTATGAAAAACATTATGGATCTTCCAAGTCTGAGGAAGATCAAGACGGTAGGCAACAGGATTGATGACAGACAGGATTTTGTAAGGCCCAATAAACCTAGGACCCAACTTCCAGGAGGGAACCTTCAATTTGATATTCTTGGTAGACAACCACACCAGATCACCAACATTCAGGTCCGGACCAGGCACACGTCTCTTATCTGCCACACGCTTATATCTCTCACTCATGCTCTTTAGATTATCCTGAATCTTTTGCCAAATAGATGACAAAGACGAGGAGAATCTGTCCTCATCAGGTAAACCAGAAGACCCCTCTCCCGAGAAAGTCCCAAACTGCGGATGAAACCCATATGCACCAAAAAATGGTGACTTATCAGAGGACTCCTGACGACGGTTATTTAAAGCAAACTCAGCAAGGGACAAAAAAGAACACCAATTCTCCTGATTCTCCGCCACAAAACAGCGCAGATATGTCTCCAGATTCTGATTGACGCGCTCTGTCTGGCCATTTGACTGCGGGTGGAAAGCAGAAGAGAATGACAACCGAACCCCCAAACGAGAACAGAAAGCCTTCCAGAATCTGGAAACAAACTGCGTGCCCTTATCAGAGACTATGTCTGAAGGAATACCATGCAATTTGACAATGTGATCAATAAATGCATGCGCCAGCGTCTTAGCATTGGGCAAACCAGGAAAAGGGATGAAATGCACCATTTTGCTAAAACGGTCCACCACCACCAGAATCCCAGTCTTCCCCGAGGAACGAGGCAGGTCCGTTATGAAGTCCATGGACAGATGTGTCCAAGGACGGGAAGGAATGGGTAAGGGAAGGAGAGGACCCGATGGCTGTGAATGAGGGACTTTGGCACGAGCGCAAGTCTCGCAGGCTGCCACAAAACCCTCAACCGACTTACGAAGCGCAGGCCACCAGAATCTCCGAGCGATGAGATCCACTGTGGCTCTTGCCCCCGGGTGCCCAGCAAGGACCGTATCGTGGTGTTCCTTAAAAATCTTGTGTCTTAAAGCGAGAGGCACAAACAACCTCCCAGGAGGACAAAGATCAGGAGCCTCTGACTGGGCTGCCTGCACCTCTGCCTCCAATTCAGGAAAAAGAGCAGAGACCACCACACCTTCAGCCAAAATGGGACCCGGGTCTTCAAAATTCCCACCCCCGGAAAACAACGTGACAGGGCATCTGCCTTCACATTCTTAACCCCAGGGCGGAGCGTGACAACAAAATTAAACCTTGAAAAGAACAAAGACCATCTGGCCTGTCTCGGGTTCAGACGCTTGGCTGACTCCAAGTAGGCCAGATTTTTATGGTCAGTAAACACGGTAATAGGGTGTCTGGCTCCCTCTAGCCAATGGCGCCATTCCTCAAAAGCCAACTTGATGGCCAACAATTCCCTATCTCCCACATCGTAATTTCTCTCTGCGGAGGAGAGTTTCTTCGAGAAAAAGGCACACGGTCGCCATTTGGCAGGAGAGGAACCCTGAGACAAGACCGCACCCACACCCACCTCAGAAGCATCAACCTCAACTATGAAGGGTAGAGAAATATCAGGTTGTACCAAGATGGGAGCGGAAGCAAAACTCTCCTTGATATTAGAAAAGGCCTTACGCGCCTCTACCGACCAGGACGAAAAATCTACCCCCTTTCTGGTCATATCAGTGAGTGGTTTAACAATAGAGGAATAATTCAAAATAAACTTCCTGTAATAATTGGCAAAGCCTAAAAAATGCATCAGCGCCTTCTGATTCTCAGGAAGCTCCCACTCAAGCACAGCGCGGACCTTCTCGGGGTCCATGCGAAAACCAGAAGCGGAGAGAAGAAACCCCAGAAATTGAATTTCTGGAACCGCAAACACACATTTTTCCAGTTTTGCGTATAATTTATTCTCCCGCAGGATGAGCAAGACCTGACGTAAGTGTTCCTTATGAGTTTTGAAATCAGGAGAAAAAATCTAAATGTCATCCAAATACACTAATACAAATTTTCCCATTAAATGATAAAAAATGCTGTTCATGAAATGCTGAAAAACGGCTGGGGCATTCATCAAACCAAAAGGCATAACCAAATTCTCAAAATGGCCCTCAGGGGTATTGAAGGCCGTCTTCCATTCGTCTCCTTCTCTGACCCTGACCAGGTTGTATGCCCCTCTTAGATCTAACTTGGAAAAGACTTTAGCCCCAACAATCTGGTTAAACAGGTCCGGGATCAGAGGAAGCGGATAAGGGTCACGAATAGTGATACTGTTCAGCTCCCTGAAATCCAGACAAGGTCTTAAAGAACCATCTTTTTTCTTAACAAAGAAAAAAACAGCGGCAACAGGTGACTTCGAGGGTCGTATGTGTCCTTTTCTCAGACTCTCAGAGATATAAGCACGCATAGCGACCCTTTCAGGTTGGGAGAGGTTGTATAAACGAGATTTAGGCAGCTTGGCACCTGGGATGAGATTAATAGGGCAATCGTACTCCCTGTGCGGGGGCAAATCCTGAACTCCACTCTCAGAGAAGACATCCGAAAATTCTGAGAGAAAAGGTGGTACAGTCTTAGTAGAAACCTCAGAAACAGATGTCGTGAGGCAATTCTCTCTGCAAAAGTCACTCCAACCATTTATTTGCCTCGCTTGCCAATCAATGGTGGGGTTATGTTTAGTGAGCCAGGGTAGCCCCAACACAAGAGGAGTAGGTAATCCGCTAAGGACGAAACATGACACATCCTCAACATGAGCATCACTCACAATTAAACGAATATTGTGAACTATGCCCTTTAATGATTTCTGAGAAAGTGGAGCGGACTCAATAGCAAAAACAGGAATATCCTTTCCCAAAGTGCACACCTGGAAACCATGAGTTATCGCAAAATGATTATCAATGAGATTGACAGCTGCTCCACTATCTACAAAAAATGTTCTTGCTCTCTAGCGCCACCCTGGCAGGCAGGACAAAACGGGAACTACAAGCAAACGGAAAACCTTCAATTTCCGCCTCAACCCTGCCAATAGTAACAGATGGAACATTTTTAAAAGATTTTTTCCTTTTTGTTTCTTTATTACTCCCAGAAAACTGCCTGAATCTCCTAGAGGGACAAACATTTGCCAAATGATTTATACCTCCACAACAAAAACAAACCTTCCCATGCGAGCTCAATCTTCTATTGTCAGAGGCAATCAACCCCAGCTGCATGGGCTTCTGCTTAGAAGGGGCTGACAGCGACTGAGACCCCTGCGCACAGAATGAGATCGCTGCACTGTCCTGGGACTGAGTATGACAGGAAGAAGAGATCTCTCCTCTCTCTCTAAGACGCCTGTCAATACGAACGGCCTGAGACATAGCAGAGTCCAAGGAGATAGGCCTCTCATGAAAGGCAAATGCATCTTTCAATCCCTCTGAAAGACCATGGCAAAATTGACTTCGGAGTGCAGCATCATTCCAACCAGTATCAGCTGCCCATCTCCGAAATTCTGAGCAGTATATCTCTGCGGATTGTTTACCCTGGCATAACAGACGTAGTCTAGACTCCGCCAAAGCAACACGATCCGGATCATCATATTTCTGACCCAGGGCTAAAAAGAATTCATCCACTGAACGGAGGGGCCGTGCCCCCACCGGCAGCGAAAAAGCCCACGACTGAGCGTTACCCCTGAGCAGCGATATAATGATCCCCACCCTCCGTTCCTCATCACCAGAGGAATGGGGAAGAAGGCGAAAATTGAGTTTGCAAGCCTCTCTGAAATGCACAAAATTCTCACTACCCCCGGAGAACGTATCCGGGAGCGAGATCTTAGGCTCAGAACAAACTCCATGAACGCAAGCTGAACCGGTCACTAGAAACTGAGAAAGAGTCTTACGGAGATCAGCTACCTCCAATGAAAGACCCTGGAAGCGTTCAGTCAAAAGTGAAACCGGATCCATGCTTGAGACGGTTTTGGCGGCTTATAATGTCACGGAAGGTGTACAGGAAACAAGACAATGCAAAATGAATATATGACTCACTGGATCCAAAACTAAGGAACAAAAAGGGAGACCCCTGCATCAGACCTGGCTCTCTCCCTTACTGCTCAGCCTATGCAATAATCCCAATGGTGGATGATCGCATATCCTCGTACCTCGACTATATAACACCTGAACACCCTACAATAGTGAAGGGACACGACCACCGGCTCCCTACACTAGACACGGAGGGAGTCAGGGTCACCTGGGATCCAGCAAACAGAAAATCACAAATGAATGTACAACACTTAACTTGTAGAAGACTGGGAAATAGGATCAGCATGCACACACACTCCAGGAAGTTGTATAAACCGCACACTAATGCATTATGGGGAGGAATTTAAAGGGATGCAATCAGTCCAACTACAAGACAGCTGAGAGAGGCTAACGAGATGAGGAACTGAAAACCAAAACAAAGAAAGCTCAAGGAAGAGGTTCTGAAAGGCATCTGTCAGAGCTTCTCAGATGTCTGGTTGTGACAGCGTCATTACAGACAGACTCAGCCTCCTGTCCACAGCCAACGTGGGCAAGCTCACGTTCATTTAAATGAACCAGGCTTGGATCCCTCAGGACTTGTCTGTACCATGTGCAGAATAGACAGTTCTAACAGCCTCAACCATCCATCCTTGTACTCGAGTGCACTTATTACTCTTTTTTTTTTATATGTCCCAATATTTTGGGGGCTACCCCTATGTAAAAAAGCAAAATAACACACATCTGTGTTGGCTACCTATTCCTCCTTCGCCGCCGCTTCCACCTAGACCGCCACGTGAGCCTACACGGCCACATCCACCCATTCACCGCCTCCTTAACCTCTCCCTCCTACATCATTCCTAATTTTTATTTTTTTAAGGTCTTTTATTTTTTGTATTCATTTCCCTATCCACATTTGTTTGCAGAGCATTTGCCATGCTCTTAAGCACATTTTGCTGCCTTTTGCCTTTAGCTCTTTCCATTACATTTTACAGCCATTTTAGTGCTCAAAAGTTTGGGGTCAAGTTTGGGTTAAGTTCGGGTCCCGAACCCGAATTTTTTTTTCAAGTTCGGCCGAACCTGCCGAAACCGAACATCCAGGTGTCCGCTCAACTCTACTTGTAACCTTGAGATTGTTGATATGTTTCCACAATTTTGGTTCTCAAGTACTCAGACAGTTCTCTTCTAGTGTTGATCACGAATATTCGAATTGCAAATTTTAATCGCGAATATCGGCATTTCGAGAATTCGCAAATATTTAGAATATCGCAAAATATATTCTTAATTGTGAATATTAGTTTTTTTTAAAATACCAGTTCATGCAAATTTTTATGCAAATTTTTGGAATCAAGAAAATAATGCCTGGAGATCAAAATTTTGCGAATTTTCAATGGCGAATATTCGCCCAAATATTCGCGAAATATCGCAAATTCGAATATTGCCCCTGCCACTCATCACTATTCTCTTCTTCTCTTTCTGTTGTCCATGCTTAGTGTTGCACACACAATGCAAAGACTAAGTGAACTTCTCTCTTTTTTATCTGCTTTCATGTGTGATTTTTTTTTTTTTTTTATATTGCCCACACCTGTTACTTGCCCCAGGTGAGTTTAAAGGGTTATTCTCATCCTGCTAAATCAGCCTGAGCTGCAGTTACAGCAGAATTCACTTTACTGGTTTGAAGCTTCTAAAGCTGGGCTGGCTTAGGCAGCTAGATTGAAGGCTGGCCACGCCTCCTTATTACCTCACACTGAGAGCTCGTTCATCTGGATAGTATAATATTGTCCCCAGCGTCCCTGCACTACATAACATTGTCCCCAGCGTCCCTGCACTACATAACATTGTGCCCAGAGTCCCTGCAAAAAATAACATTGTGCACGGCATCCCTGCAATAAATCACATTGTGCCCAGCGTCCCTGCAATAAATCACATTGTGCCCAGCGTCCCTGCAATAAATCACATTGTGCCCAGCGTCCCTGCAATAAATCACATTGTGCCCAGCGTCCCTGCAATAAATCACATTGTGCCCAGCTTCCCTAAACTAAATTACATTGGCCCTAGCGTCCCTGCAATAAATTACATTGTGCCCAACGTCCCTGCCCTAAATAACATTGTGCCCAGCTTCAATGTTCTATATATTTTACCCCCTTTGATGGTTCTAATAAATAAAATCGTTGGTGGATAAGTGGTTGAAGTTCTCCTGGCACTTACATATGCTGTCTGTGCACCTCCTCGGTACTGCAGCTCGCTCCTATGGGCACGTCCTCTCTCTCTCTCCGCCGCTCGCATGGAAGGCCGCACAGCATACAGAGCATGCGCGGCTCTGTATCAGACATGGCAGAGAAGAAATGAGATCAGCGCATGCGCGGCTAGCGTGTGCGTTCCTGTGAGAATGGCTGGCCGCCTGGGTGAACAGTAAGTGCGGTCTGCGCAAACGCGGCCCATAGATGCGGCCATGGAGCGGTGGCTGTATCTATGGGTTCCAAATGTAAACAATGCTGTAAGAGGGAAATAATTTTTCAGAATGGCTGCATTATAAATAATAGAACCTAATTGCAAAAATAGTCTATGGCACTAGGGGAATTTTTTTAGATATGATCTTAAAGATGAGAATACCCCTTTAAAGGAGCATCACAATCTTGGAACAATCTTCTGGGTCTCCAAATTGGGCACATGGCCTGAGCTTGCCCTTTACGCCTTGGAGGTGCTGGCCTGCCCTGCAGCCAGTGTATTGTCTGAACATGTGTTTAGCACGGCAGGGGGCGTTATCACAGACAAGCGCAGCAGCCTGTCCACAGCCAATGTGGACAAGCTCACGTTCATTTAAATGAACCAGGCATGGATCCCTCAGGACTTGCCCGTACTTTGTGCAGAATAGACATGTATACCGTCACTAACCAGCCATTGTTATACTTCAGCACAATTGCTCATGTTTGTTTTTTTGATATTTCACACTCTTTTGGAGTGTACCTTAATTATAAAAAATCACATTAAAACCAAAACCCTGTGTTGGCTACCGCTTCCACCTACTCCGCTACGTCCACCGCCTCTTCAAACTCCTACTCCATATGGAACTCCACCTCATAAAACACAATTTTTTTTTTTGTACGTGTTTTATTTTATATAATTTCACTACTTTGTCTTTTACATTTTCGGGTGAAATTCACAATTTTTTGGGTGTATAGTACCACTGCTATACTTAGTAGGCCGGTTAAAAATTTTTTTTACATTTTCTGGTGAAATTAACCAATTTTTAAGTGTATAGTACTGTTGAGGAAGAGTTGAAATATATGCATATATATATGCATGCAAACACAGGCATGCAGGTATAATATATACGCATACCTAAATGGGCACATTATGATGTGCGCAGATGTGCCCATCACCTGCGCACATATGCCCTTAGTATTCCACAGGGGCTCATTGTGGCCCCTGTGGGGAATAGGTGCCCCCCTAATATGTCCCTTTCATATACATGTTCCCCCATATCTGTGTCCCCTTATAGTTAGTATATGTTCCCCTTATAAATCGTATACCCCCATTATCCACAGGCCCCATTGATGGGAAAATGTTACCTGTCCAAAGAATTCACACTGATGCCATCTTGTTATCCTGCATGCTTCAAACAAGAGTCCGGCCATCCTGCATGCTTCAAAGAACTCTGATTCAATAGAATCAGAGTCCTTTGTATTAATGATCTCCAGTGCCGCTGGAGATAATTATGCATAATAGGAAGAGGGGAGAAACCTCCCCTCCTTCTATTATGTGCATTCTGGCAGCGCAATTAGTATCGCGCTGCCGGAATGCAAAGTGCTACAGAGAAGCCTTTGATCTCCCGCCGCCTGTTAGGAAGTTGCGCGGCCCCCAATGCGCTTGTGCAGGGACGCGCGTGCTGGTGCAGTGATGTCATCTCACTGCGCCGTCCCATGTGTCCATGATGATGGCTCGCGTAAATGTCCGGCAGGCCCTGCACTAGGGCAGAAGAGCTGTTTAAAAAAAATAAAAAATTGTCATGAACATTTTCTGGTGAAATGAACAAATTTTTGGGTGTATAGTACCACTGCTATACCTAGTAGGACGGTTAAAAAAAAATTATCATTAACATTTTCGGGTGAAATTCACCAATTTTAGGGTGTATGGTACCACTGCTCTACCTAGTAGGCTGGTTAAAAAAAAAATTCATTAACATTTTCGGGTGAAATTCACCAATTTTAGGGTGTATAGTACCACTGCTATACCTAGTAGGCCGGTTAAAAAAAATAAAAAAAATTCATTAACATTTTCTGGTAAAATTAACCAATTTTTGGGAGTATAGTATCACTGCTATACCTAGTAGGCCAGTTAAAAAAATAAAAAAAATTGTCATTAACATTATTGGTGAAATTCACCAATTTTGGGGTATATAGTATCACTGCTATACCTAGTAGGCTGGTTAAAAAAATAATAATTATATTAACATTTTCTGGAGAAATTCACTAATTTTTGGGTGTATAGTACCACTGCTATACCTAGTAGGCTGGTTAAAAAATAAATAAAAAATTCATTAACATTTTCTGGAGAAATTCACTAATTTTTGGGTGTATAGTACCACTGCTATACCTAGTTGGCCGGTTAAAAAAAAAAAAAAAGATTGTCATTAACATTTTCTGGTAAAATTAACCAATTTTGGGGAGTATAGCATCACTGCTATACCTAGTAGGCCAGTTAAAAAAATAAAAAAAATTGTCATTAACATTACTGGTGAAATTCACCAATTTTTGGGTATATAGTATCACTGCTATACCTAGTAGACCGTTTAAAAAAAAAATTGTCATTAACATTACTGGTGAAATAAACCAATTTTTGGGTGTATAGTACCACTGCTATGCCTAGTAGGCTGGTTAAAAAAAAATATTATATTAACATTTTCTGGAGAAATTCACAATTTTTTGGGTGTATAGTACCACTGCTATACCTAGTAGGCTGGCAAAAAAAAATAAAAAATTTCATTAATATTTTTGGGTGAAATTCGCCATTTTTTGGGTGTATAGTACCACTGCTATACCTTGTAGGCCAGTTTAAAAAAAAAATTATCATTAACATTTTCTGGTGAAATTAACTAATTTTTGGGTGTATTAGTACCACTACTATACCTAGTAGGCCGGTTAAAAAAAAAAAGATTGTCATTAACATTTTCTGGTAAAATTAACCAATTTTTGGGAGTATAGTATCACTGCTATACGTAGTAGGCCAGTTAAAAAAATAAAATAAATTGTCATTAACATTATTGGCGAAATTCACCAATTTTTGGGTATATAATATCACTGCTATACCTAGTAGCCCATTTAAAAAAAAAACTAAAAATCGTCATTAACATTTTTGGGTGAAATTAACCAATAATTGGGTGCATAGTACCACTGCTATATCTAGTAGGCTGGTTTAAAAAATAAATAAAATTCATTAACATTTTCAGGTGAAATTCACCAATTTTTGGGTGTATTGTACCACTGCTATACCTAGTAGGCTGGTTAAAAAAAAAATTGTCAGCTACATTTTTGGGTGAAATTCATACATTTTTGGGTGTATAGTACCACTGCTATACCGAGTAGGCTGGTTAAAAAAAAATAAAAAATTGTCTAACATTTTCTAGTGAAATTAACAAATTTTTGGGTGTATAGTACCACTGCTATACCTAGTATGCCGGTTAAAAAAATAAAAATAATTGTCAGTTACATTTTCAGTTGAAATTCAACAATTTTTGGGTGTGAAGTACAACTGCTATACCTAGTAGACAGGTTAAACAATAAAAAAAATGGTCTGTTACATTTAATGGTGAAATTCACCAATTTTTGGGTGTGATATACCACTGCTATACCTAGTAGGCTGTTTAAAAAAAATACATTTGCAGTTACATTTTCTGGTGAAAATCAGCAATTTTTTTGGGTGTAATATACCCCTCCTCTACCTAGTTGACAGCTTATTACATTTCAATAATTTTTATTTTACATTTTTGAGTGACAAAAAACAATTGTTACCTGTCATAGACCCCCTGCTCTACCAAGTAGACAGGTTAATTCATTTCTGTAATTTTTTTGTTACATTCTTGGGTTGACATTATACAATTTTAGACGTGAATAAACCCCTGCTCTGCATAGGTGACAGGGAATAAAATTTCTGAAATGCTTCTTTATTTGATGTGCGCCACCTCCTTTGATTCAATGCTTAAACTTATAAACAAGTTGTACCACATTTAAGCTTCAATACTTTGTCCCATATTTCAGCTATACTCTTTTGGCCAACATTTGCGCCTCAATAGCTTTTTCCACAATTCCGCTTCACTCTTTTGGCCCACATTTGGGGTTCTGTAATTTGTCCCACATTTGCTCCTCAATAGCTTTTCCCATATTTCTTCTCGATCCCAATTTTTTAAAATAAATTCATCTCCCTTAAATTTGATCTCTTTTTCTCACGCTCCCTTTCTGGCCTGGAACCTTGATTCCCGGCCACCCGTAATCACCATGGTAGGCGCATAAAAGAACATCGAAAGTTGATAGAGGAGATATCAAATTGGATCGTAAACATTACAGGAACGTGCAACATGGTGGGGCAGTAAGTATGCACACGCCTACACGAACTAACTGACAGTGGTCAGCCCCTGCAACTTCTGGGTCTCCAAATTGGGCACATGGCCTGAGATTGCCCTTTATGCCTTGGAGGTGCTGGCCTGCCCTGCAGCAGGTGTATTGTCTGAACGTGTGTTTAGCACGACTGGAGGGTTATATTTCCCAATGTTTTGGGGGGTGTACCCTAATTTAAAAAAATAAATTTTAAAACAAAAAGCAGTGTAGGCTACCTCCTCCTCCTCCACCCCCACTTCCACCTACACCTGCCACATCCACTGCCTAACTAACACCGCCTACTCCATATGGACCTGGTCCTCCTAGATCAAGATTTTTATTTTTTATTTTTACGTATTTTTTGTTATTTTAAGTAATTTCCCTATCCACATTTGTTTGCAGAGCACTTGCCATGCTCTTAACCACATTTTGACGACATTTGCAGCCTTCTAGCCCTTTCCATGACATTTTTACAGCCATTTTAGTGCTGAAAGGTTCGGGTCCCCATTGACTTCAATGAGGTTCGGGTTCAAGTTCGGGTCAAGTTCAGGTCCCGAACTTGAACTTTTTCCGCAATTCGGCCGAACCCGTCGAACCCGAACATCCAGGTGTCCGCTCAACTCTAGTGCCAACATTTACGGCCATGACTGTATATGCGACAAATAAGTATGTTGATATGATGGAAGAGGAGGAGGAGGATGAGAACAGGAAGATTTAATCATATACCCTTTTTTTGTGGTGGAAGGGGTGCATGGGAATATAGTGTATTGAGTACATTAAACAACACATTTAAAGTGCCTTTGTTCTTCCGCTTTCCTCTGGTGGAGTCAAGAAGTCTGGTGCAAACCAGGCCTTGTTTATTTTTATAAGAGTCAACCGGTCAGCATTTTCAGTTGACAGGCGAATACGCTTATCTGTTATAATGCCACCAGCAGCACTAAATACCCGCTCAGACAAAATGCTGGCGGCAGGGCAGGCCAGCACCTCCAAAGCATAGAGCGCCAGTTCGTGCCACGTGTCCAGCTTGGACACCCAGTAGTTGTAAGGCACTGAGGGAAACTGTCCCAGGCCTTGGAGAGTGTTGCCCTGCCTCTTTTGGAACTGGTGTGTGTTTCCCTTGTCTCCCCTCCTTGGTTGCCCAAGGAAGTACGGAGTCTGCCGCCAGCGTTGTTAGATGGAAATTTTTGGAGCACTTTTTCAACAAGAACCTTCTGGTATTGCACTGTTTTGCTCGTCTTCTCCACCTGAGGAATGAGAGATGAGAAGTTTGCTTTGTAGCGGGGGTCAAGATAGGAAAACACCCAGTAATCCGTGTTGTCTAAAATGCATATAACGTGCGGGTCGCGGGAAAGGCAGACTAACATGAAGTCAGCCATGAGTGCCAGAGTACCAACAGGCAAGACTTTGCTGTTGTCATCAGGAGGATGACTGTCCATCTCCTCATCCTCTTCCTCCTCCTCTGCCCACCCACGCTGAACAGAAGGAATTAAGCTTCCATGGGTACTCCCCTCTGTAGCGGAGGCAACCGTCTCCTGCTCCTCCTCCTCTTCATCGTCCAATTCTCACTGAGGAGACGGACGGAGGGTGGTCTGGCTATCACCCTGAGTAATGTCTTCTTATCCCATTTCCACCTCTTCCACATGCAAAGCGTCGTCCTTAATTGTGAGCATGGAGTGTTTGAGTAGACACAGAAGTGGGATAGTTACGCTGATAGTAGCGTAATCGCCGCTCACCATCTGTATTGATTCCTCAAAGTTTTCTTAAAACCTCACATAGGTCAGACATCCATGCCCACTCCTCGCTTCTGATTAGTGGAAACTGACTGGAAAGGTGCCGACCATGTTGCAGCTGGTATTCTACTACTGCCGTCTGCTGCTCACAAAGCCTGGCCAACATGTGGAACATCGAGTTCCAGCGCGTGCTCTCGTCGCACAACAGCCGGTGAGATGGCAAGTTAAAGCACTGCTGCAGCATTGACAGACCGGCTGAAGCTGTTGATGACTTGCAGAAATGTGTAAACACACGGCGCACCTTCACCAGTAGCTCATGCAAATTGGGGTAGGCTTTGAGAAACAGCTGAACCACTAAGTTTAAGACGTGGGCTAGGCATGGAATGTGTGTGAGCTTGCCGAGCTCCAAAGCCGCCACCAAGTTACGGCCATTCTCACACAAAACCATGCCTGGTTGTAGGTTGAGTGGCGAGAGCCACGGCTCAGTCTGGTCTCTTATGCCCTGCAACAGCTCTGCGGCGATGTGCTGTTTGTCCCTTAAGCATATCAGCTTCAGCGCGGCCTGTTGACGCTTACCCACTACAGTTCTACACTGTTTCCAGCTACCGGCTGATGGCTGACTGGTGCTGCACGCAGATAATTCAGAGGTGGAAGTAGAGGAGGAGGTGGCGGAGAAGAAGTGGGGGTTGGAGCCACTAACTGTAGGTGTTGGCGGAAACCCTGATGGAATTACCGATGCAACATGGTTAGCACTTCTTATTTCTGAGAATTGTGAGTTTTGGTTATCTAATCTAAGCAAATACCTTCAATTGCTTTTCAATGGCTTTTGTCTCAAGATAATGAAATTAGTTAAGAAATTTGAGTTAACAGAGGGAGTGCTAACCATGGATACATCTGTAGGGTCTGCAATCCTCGGCATCGGTAGCACCTGTGCCATCCCAGGGTACGACTTGCTCCCGGCCTCCACATTGTTCATCCAGTGTGCCATCAGGGAAATATAGCATCCCTGGCCAAATGCACTTGTCCATGTGTCCGTGGTTAAGTGGACCTTCCCAATAACTACGATGGTCAGGGCACGTGTGACGTTTCGGGACACATGTTGGTGTAAGGCGGGCACTGCACACCTTGAAAAATAGTGGCGGCTGAGGACAGAGTACTGCGGGACGGCCGCCAACATCAGACTGCGGAAGGCCTCAGTGTCCACAAGTATAAATAGCAACAATTCCAGGGCCAGTAATTTAAGGTGCGCATTTAGTGCTATGGCCTGCGTGTGTGTGGCTGGATATTTGCGCTTGCGTTCAAATGCCTGGGGTAATGACATTTGGATGCTGCCCTGGGACAGGGAATTGGATGCGGTCGCTGATGGTGCTTGCGAAGGTCCAGGTGCAGGACGGGAGGCATCCTTGCCTGCGCCTTCGACAGGCGATTGGCCAGCACGTACCATAGTGGAAGAGGAGGCAGTGGTGTGACCCGCAGACACAGATTGCGGACCCAGGCATTTGTTCTACTTATTATGGTGCTTGGATGCCATGTGGCGGATCATGCTGGCGGTGGTGAGGTTGCTAGTGTTCACGCCCCAGCTCATTATGGTGTGGTACAGGTTGCAAACTACTATTTTGAAGTCGTCCGCACTGTCCTCAAAAAAGTGCCAGACTGCGGAACACCTACCCCTTGGCAAGGGAGATTTACGCAAAGAGGTGCTCTGTGGAACAGGTTCGGGCCTGTTTGGGGTGGTCCGTCTTCCAGCCTCTTCCAGGCTGTTGCGGTGCTGCAGATCCCTCCCACTCTGTTCTGCTGTCAACGCTCGGCTTTCCACATTCCCAGGTTCGGTCAGTGACCTCATCGTCCACCACCTCCTCTTCCACTTCCTCACTCTGATCATCCTCTTGATTTGTTGACCTAACCACAACTTCAGTGTTTGACAACTGTGTCTCATCCTCTTCATCAACCTCTTGAGACAGTAATTGTGGTTGACTCATTGGAAACTGTGTCTCATTATCATCCACCTCATTAACCACCCCAGGACCGCATAACGCACGGATGCGCCCTGTAGGCGGTCGATTCATTCCTCCTGGACGCATCCGTGCGTCATCTCGCGAGAGGCGAGATTTCCTGTGAACAGCGCGCACACAGGCGCGCGCGTTCACAGGATCGGAAGGTAAGACTGGATCTACAGCCTGCCAGCGGCGATCGTTCGCTGGAAGGCTGTAGATGCAATTTTTTTAACCCCTAACAGGTATATTAGATGCTGTTTTGATAACAGCGTCTAATATACCTGCTACCTGGTCCTCTGGTGGTCCCTTTTGCTTGGATCGACCACCAGAGGACACAGGTAGCTCTGTAAAGTAGCACCAAACACCACTACACTACACCCCCCCTTGTCACTTATTAACCCCTTATGAACCCCTGATCACCCCATATAGACTCCCTGATCACCCCCCTGTCATTGATCACCCCCCTGTAAGGCTCCATTCAGATGTCCGTATGTGTTTTACGGATCCACGCATCCATGGATCGGATCCGCAAAACACATACGGACGTCTGAATGGAGCCTTCACAGCGGGGTGATCAATGACAGGGGGGTGATCACCCCATATACACTCCCTGATCACCCCCTGTCATTGATCACCCCCCTGTCATTGATCACCCCCCTGTAAGGCTCCATTCAGACGCCTGTATGTGTTTTATGGATCCACGCATCCATGGATCGGATCCGCAAAACACATACGGACGTCTGAATGGAGCCTTACAGGGGGGTGATCAGGGAGTGTATATGGGATGATCACCCCCCTGTAAGGCTCCATTCAGACGTCCGTATGTGTTTTACGGATCCACGCATCCATGGATCGGATCCGCAAAACACATACGGACGTCTGAATGGAGCCTTACAGGGGGGTGATCATCCCATATAGACTCCCTGATCACCCCCCTGTCATTGATCACCCCCCTGTAAGGCGCCATTCAGACGTCCGTATGTGTTTTGCGGATCCACGCATCCATGGATCGGATCCGCAAAACACATACGGACGTCTGAATGGAGCCTGAAAGGGGGGTGATCACCCCATATACACTCCCTGATCATCCCCCTGTCATTGATCACCCCCCTGACATTGATCACCCCCCTTTAAGGCTCCATTCAGACGTCTGTATGTGTTTTACGAATCCACGCATCCATGGATCGGATCCGCAAAACACATACGGACGTCTGAATGGAGCCTTACAGGGGGGTGATCAATGACAGGGTGGTGATCACCCCATATAGAGTCCCTGATCATCCCCCTGTCATTGATCACCCCCTGTAAGGCTCCATTCAGACGTCCGTATGTGTTTTGCGGATCCGATCTATGGATCCGCAAAACACATACGGACGTCTGAATGGAGCCTGACAGGGGGGTGATCACCCCATATACACTCCCTGATCATCCCCCTGTCATTGATCACCCCCCTGTAAGGCTCCATTCAGACGTCCGTATGTGTTTTACGAATCCACGCATCCATGGATTGGATCCGCAAAACACATACAGATGTCTGAATGGAGCCTTACAGGGGGGTGATCAATGACAGGGTGGTGATCGCCCCATATAGACTCCCTGATCATCCCCCTGTCATTGATCACCCCCAAGTCATTGATCACCCCCTCGTAAGGCTCCATTCAGACGTCCGTATGTGTTTTGCGGATCCACGCATCCATGGATCGGATCCGCAAAACACATACGGACGTCTGAATGGAGCCTTACAGGGTAGTGATCAATGACAGGGTGGTGATCACCCCATATAGACTCCCTGATCACCCCCCTGTCATTGATGACCCCCCTGTAAGGCTCCATTCAGACATTTTTTTGGCACAAGTTAGCGGAAATTGATTTTTTTGTTTTTGTTTTGTTTTTTCTTACAAAGTCTCATATTCCACTAACTTGTGTCAAAAAATAAAATCTCACATGAACTCACCATACCCCTCACGGAATCCAAATGCGTAAATTTTTTTAGACATTTATATTCCAGACTTCTTCTCATGCTTTAGGGCCCCTAAAATGCCAGGGCAGTATAAATACCCCACATGTGATCCCATTTCGGAAAGAAGACACCCCAAGGTATTCGCTGAGGGGCATATTGAGTCCATGAAAGATTGAAATTTTTGTCCCAAGTTAGCGGAAAGGGAGACTTTGTGAGAAAAAAACAAAAAAAAAAATCAATTTACGCTAACTTGTGCCAAAAAAAAAAAAATTCTATGAACTCGCCATGCCCCTCATTGAATACCTTGGGGTGTCTTCATTCCAAAATGGGGTCACATGTGGGGTATTTATACTGCCCTGGCTTTTTAGGGGCCCTAAAGCGTGAGAAGAAGTCTGGGATCCAAATGTCTAAAAATGCCCTCCTAAAAGGAATTTGGGCCCCTTTGCGCATCTAGGCTGCAAAAAAGTGTCACACATGTGGTATCTCCGTACTCAGGAGAAGTTGGGGAATGTGTTTTGGGGTGTCATTTTACATATACCCATGCTGGGTGAGATAAATATCTTGGTCAAATGCCAACTTTGTATAAAAAAATTGGAAAAGTTGTCTTTTGCTGAGATATTTCTCTCACCCAGCATGGGTATATGTAAAATGACATGCCAAAACACATTCCCCAACTTCTCCTGAGTACAGCGATACCACATGTGTGACACTTTTTTGCAGCCTAGGTGGGCAAATGGGCCCACATTCCAAAGAGCACCTTTCGGATTTCACCGGCCATTTTTTACAGATTTTGATTTCAAACTACTTTGCACGCATTTGGGCCCCTAAAATGCCAGGGCAGTAGAACTACCCCACAAGTGACTTCATTTTGGAAAGAAGACACCCCAAGGTATTTCATGATGGGCATAGTGAGTTCATGGAAGTTTTTATTTTTTGTCACAAGTTAGTGGAATATGAGACTTTGTAAGGAAAAAAATAAATAAAAAATCATCATTTTCCGCTAACTTGTGACAAAAAATAAAAAGTTCTATGAACTCACTATGCCCATCAGCGAATATCTTAGGGTGTATACTTTCCGAAATGGGGTTATTTGTGGGGTTTTTCTACTGTCTGGGCATTGTAGAACCTCAGGAAACATGACAGGTGCTCAGAAAGTCAGAGCTGCTTCAAAAAGCAGAAATTCACATTTTTGTACCATAGTTTGTAAATGCTATAAATTTTACCCAAACCATTTTTTTTTTTTACACAAACATTTTTTTTTTTATCAAAGACATATAGAACAATAACTTTAGAGAAAAATTTATATATAGATGTCTTTTTTTAGAAAGTGAAACTGAAAGTGAAAAATGTAATTGTTTTGCAAAAATTTCGTAAAATTAATAACAAAAAAAGTAAAAATGTCAGCAGCAATGAAATACCACCAAATGAAAGCTCTATTAGTGAGAAGAAAATGAGGTAAAATTAATTTGGGTGGTAAGTTGCATGACCGAGCAATAAACGGTGAAAGTAGTGTAGTGCAGAATTGTAAAAAGTGGTCTGGTCATTAAGGGTGTTTAAGCTAGGGGGCTGAAGTGGTTAAACACGAAAAGCTGTTACCCACCGTCATCTTCTTGTGACTGTGGATGCTCAAGAGGTTGGGAATCAGAGCACAAGATCTCATGTCCGTCTTCAAGCGTGCTTGGTGAGAGGGCCAAATCAAATAATGGCGATGAAAAGAGCCCCTCCGAATTTCCGAGTCTGGGATCCCTTGTTTGGCCAGACTCTCCATGATGGGAGGAAGTAGGATCAGGGTGAGTATTCTGTTGACCAGACTCTTGGCTACTGAGACTGGACTTGGTGGAAGACATGGTGGTGCTTAACTGACTGGAAGCATTATCTGCTGCAATCTAACCGACCACTGGTCTGACTTCAAGAGTTTTGTCCTGAGATGCCCTGTAAACTGGGACATGAAGCTCTGACAGCAGGCACAGTTTCAATATGCCCAGGGCCACGGCCTCTGCGTGAACCACCAGCATCACGGCCACTTTCCCGTCCCTTAATGCTTGCCTTCTTCATAATAAATATTATATGCACGCTTGACACACAAGATGTGGCACGGATGTCACAGTTCACAGCAAGCATAGTATATGGGAAAAAGTATGGAAAAGTATGGAAAAAGGAAAATAGATTTCACTTTATATTTTTCCTATCTCTGGCCGCGACACACAGAAGGTATTGCACAGACGTCACAAGTCACTGCAGACACCCTCTATAGAAAAAGTATTGAAAATGAAGTAAAAAATATACTAGTTTTCACTTCTATTTTTCCTATCTCTGGCCCTGACACACAGAAGGTATTTCACAGATGTCACAAGTCACTGCATACACCCTCTATAGAAAAAGGCATGGCGCTCGAGCAAATGCGGTACTCGGCCGAGTTCGGCCATGTGCCAAGCATAGCGATGCTCAAGCCCTACAGCAGTTCGGCTGAGCATGCTCGCTCAACACTAGTGGCCACCCAGTAATCAGCACTTTAAACAATGCGGGCAACTTGTCAGTCATTACACAAGAACTGCAGCATGTAGTCACTCATGTGTGCTAGGCTGCCCAGAGGCAACGACAACTTGAACTCGGTGGGAGGTGTATTTTCTGTGTCCTCTTTATACCCCAACCATGCTCCATTGATGCCTATCAGCTTATTTGGGTGCCACCCTGCTGTGAATGAGGATCCTCCTCCTCATCATCCAAAACTGAGCCCTGTCTGTACAGATGTGTACCTGACCGCTGTTGGTGCAAGAACCCACCCTACGAGTCATGTGTGGAGGACATCGCCTAAAGCATTTTTTCCAAGAGACATAGAAGTGGAGTAACGCTGAGGACAGCGTCTTCGGCACTGGTCATGTTGGTGAAATACTTAATACAGTGCAAAACGGCACACACGTCCGGAATGGAGGCCCACTCTTTGGTGGTGAAGTGGGGCTGTTCCGCAGAGCGACTCACCTGTGCATGCTGCAGCTGAAATTCCACTATTGCAGGCTGCTGCTCGCACAGTCTCTCCAGCATATGCAAGGTGGAGTCCCGCCTTGTGGGTATGTCGCATATGAGGCGGTGAGTGGGAAGAAAGAAGCTACGCTGTAGCGCAGACAGGCAAGCAGCAGCAAGTTGAGAATGCTTAAAGCGTGCACAGACGGCACTGCTTTTCTGCAGCAGCTCTGGCATACAGATGTAGTAGAGTTAACACTCATGCTTTATGAGCTGTATTATCTAAACTAAATGCGTTAAGCAAACACCTTCAATTGCTTTGCAATTTAGGCTAGGCCTAAAACCTGTTGTCGCACACCACTAGGCATGGCTTGAGGCACCAACCATTCATCGGTTTGTTCTTCCATTCCTGTCCACAGCTCTTGCGCGTTGTGGGGTTTTTCCCCCAAGCATATTTCCTAACAGCCTGCTGTTGTTTCCCCCTGGCTATGCTGAAGTTGGTGGTGCAGGTGTTGCGCTGATGATGAGGAGGCAGTAGAGGAGGAACAGGAGGACGAAGCGGAGTAGGAGGAAGAGGCAACATAAGGCACTGAGAAACGTCCTGCAATCCTCAGTGGCGGTAGGATATGCGCCAAATCGCTTTGCATCTCAGGCTCAGCCACCACTACATTTACCCAGAGGGCAGTTAGAGAGATATAACATCTTTGACCATGCTTACTGGTCCACATATCTGTGGTTATGTGGACCTTGCCACCGATGGCGTTGCACAGCCACTTATTAATGCAGGACAGGAACGGTCCACATGGAAAAGTAGTGGGGGCTGGGAACCAAGGACTGTGGCACAGCCACTGTCAGTAAGTTTTTAAAACTGTCCATCTCCACCACACGGAATGGCAGTATTTCAAAGGCCAGGAATTTGGAAATGCTGGCATTCAGGGAAAGGACTTGTGGACGGTGGGGGCTACTTCCTCTTTCTCTCTAGTGTTTGGGGGATAGACAGCTGAACGCTTCCATGGAGTGTGGAGATGCTTGGTGACACTAGTGGTGGTGGTGTTTTTACATCCTCTCTTTCAGGGGTGCCAGGTGGCCCTGTTGCTCCAGAGGGGAAGAAAGAGGCCGAGACCGCAGCAGAAGAGGAAGCAGGAGGAGCCTTAGATCTTTTGTGGGTTTTCAGGTGTCTACTCCACTGCAGCTTGTGCTTTGCAGTTGGATGCCTGGTCATGCAGTTGGTGCTTAGGTTTAGAACAATTATGCTTTGCTAGAGGCCCTGAGTGCACAGCATGCAAACCACCTGTGTCTTGTCTTGTCATGAAGAACTGCGTGGCATGGTGGGCGTTAACAGGAGCACAGGCTAGGGGCCGACCACTGTGGTTTTGCACCCTGCTTCCTCTTTTGCTGTGTGGCTGGCACTGTGTGACCACCACCTCTTCCTCCGAACTGCACACATCACTCAGATGACCTGGATGCCATTTGAGGTCTAGGACCTCATCATCCTCCACATCATCTTCCACCCACTCCTCACCCCTCCCCTCCTCGCTGTTCAGCACAGTGCAGAAAGACCCAGCAGTTGACACCTGTGTTTCGTCATCATCAGCAAAGATGTGCTGCGGCAGTCCACCCACGTACTCTTCCTCAGATATTAGTGGTTTGGCATCAAAGCACTCAATCTCTTCCACTTCTGGGACAGGGCTACGTGGATGGTTCATGGAACCCCACCAGCAGAGTCATTACAAATCATAAGTGACTGTTGCATGACTTGGGGCTCAGACTGCTTGACTGATGTGCAAGGGGTTGAGGTGGAAGACAGATGCCCATGGGCTGCTGGTGCCAACTCTGCACTATCTTAGCAGGGGACTGGGTGGAAAACAATGTGCAGGAACTGGAGGCACCGTCACCCATCCAATCTATTACTACCTCTAATGGTTCTGGCCTCACCATTCGTACAGTGGTATTCGGGCCTACAAAATAATGCAGAACGTCCTGTCGCCTGCGTGCACCCGAGGAAGGTATTTCATTTGGGTGCGTAGTTGGCACAGATCGACAATATCCTCTCCCTGCAGCAGGAGCTCCACCAGCACCAGCAGCACCACGGCCACATCCCGTATTCGATGCTCTCCTATTATTTTTTTTTGGTCACCCACAAAATTTTCTGACAAACAATTGTGTTTTTGTGTCGCAGGTGAAAATGAGGTGTATGTCAACCTAAAAAAATGCCATAGGTCACCGACAGAATTAACAGCCACAGTAAGTATTGTATTTCTGTGTCACGGATGCAAAGAAGGTGTTTTGCGCCCCCAAAAAATGGTTTATGTCACCCACACAATTAACAGACTGATATAACTATTCTATTACAGTAAGACGGATGCAAAGGTAGTGTTTTGAACACAAAAAATGGGCTTATGTCATCCACACAATTAATGGACTGATTATTCTATTACAGTAAAACGGATGGAAAGGAATTGTTTTGAACCCCAAAAAATAGCTTTATGTAATGACACAGTTAACAGACTGTTTAACTATTCTATTACTGTAAGTTGGGTGCAAAGACGATGTTTTGATCCCCAAAAAATTGGTTTTAGGTCACCAACACAAATAACAGACTTATTATCTATTTTATTACAGTAAGACGGGTGCAAAAACTGTGTTTTTAACCCCAAAAATGGCTGTATGTCACCAACACAATTAACAGATGGATTAACTATTTTCTGCAGTAAGACGGATGCAAAGGCAGTGTTTTGCACCCTAAAAAATGGCTACAGGTCACCCACAGAATTAATAGCCTAATTAAGTATTGTATTCCTGTGTCACTGGTGCAAAGGAGGTGTTTTGCCCCCGATCAAAAATGCCTACAGGTCACCAAGAGACTTAACAGTCACATTAAAAGCCTAACACTGCCCCTGACTGCAGCAGCATTTTGTCCCTACACTAGTTAGTAGTGATGAGCGGCAGGTGCCATATTCGATTTCGACGAAATTCGCGAATATTCGATAGAATATTCGTTTTATATTCGTCGAAATCGAATATTCGTCATTATGCTAGTTATCGCGAATAATATGCGATTTAAAAAATCGCATATGCGATTTTTTATTTTTTTTTTACTTAAAGGCTACTCTCCTATTGAAATCGCAAATGCGATTAATATAACACGAAATAATCGCATTTGCGATTTCAACGTAATTCTCAAATCCGACAGTACATTCTAGTATATGGAGACGTTACCATGGTGATGGGGACGCTCCATGAGCATGGCATATAGCAGGGATCAGCAACCTTCGGCACTCCAGCTGTGGTGCAACTACAACTCCCAGCATGCACACCTCCATGGCTGTTCTCAGGACTCCCAAAGAAGTGAATGGAGCATGCTGGGAGTCGTAGTTTGACAACAGCTGGAGTGCCGGAGGTTGCTGATCCCTGGAATATAGCATTACTAAGTAAAAATCGCAAATGCGATCATTTCGTGTTATATTAATCGCATTTGCGATTTTTTTTTTTTTTTTTTTTTTTTACTATGGTTGGCTTCAATGGTAGAATTAGCGAATATGACGAATATATTCGTTATATTCCACAAAACGAATATACGAATATATTCGTTATATTCCACAAAACGAAGATAACGAAGTATTCTGCATCTCAGTTATATCTACCTATTCATCAACTTCGCTAATTCTAGCAATCATATAGGACAGTTTACTATAAAGACAGATAAGTATAATTCGCTATGCGATTATATTACTTTGCTTTTTTATATAAATAGATTATAATAATTATCAGGTATTATAATTATTCTATTTATATAAAAAAAAGCAGTCATATAATCGCATAGCGAATTATACTTATCTGTCTCTATAGTCAACTGTCCTATATGATTGCTAGAATTAGCGAAGTTGATGAATAGGTAGATATAACTGAGATGCAGAATACTTTGTTATCTTCGTTTTGTGGAATATGACGAATACATTCGTATATTCGTTTTGTGGAATATAACGAATATATTCGTCATATTCGCTAATTCTACCATTGAAGCCAACCATAGTAAAAAAAAAAAAAAAAAAAATCGGAAATGCGATTAATATAACACGAAATAATCGCATTTGCGATTTTAACTTAGTAATGCTATATTCCATGCTCATGGGAACGTCTCCATATACTAGAATGTACTGTCGGATTTGAGAATTACGTTGAAATCGCAAATGCGATTATTTCGTGTTATATTAATCGCAATTGCGATTTCAACGTAATTCTCAAATCCGACAGTACATTCTAGTATATGGAGACGTTCCCATGGAGATGGGGACGCTCCATGAGCACGGAAGGCGGCAGAAGCGGCAACGGGCACTGACTGGAGCAGCCAGGAAGCCCGGAATCCAAAGGACAGGTAAGAACAACTTTAGGGAAGTGGGAAAGGAAAAAATATAACAATTAAAAAAAAACAAAAAAAAAACGAATATTCGAAATAGCGAATTTATAGCACTATATTCGAAATATTCGCGAATTAGCGAAGTGCCGATATTCGCGAAAAAAATTCGCGATTCGAATATTCGCGCTCAACACTACTAGTTAGAGCAGAATGCTGGCGCAACACATGATCCTTCATTTATGCATGCATGGTCATGTGCTCCGCCGGCCAATCACAGCCATGCCAATACTAGGCATGACTGTGATGGCTTCCAAGTGTCCGGGTTGTTTCATCCCTAATCAAGATGTAATCAAATTGTCTATCTTAAAAAGGTGGACACTCCAATAACCGGAGAATTAGACAGGTTGTTCACCCCTCTTTTAGAATCAAGGTCTAATGGAATTGTTTATCTATTAAACAAGGTGGACACCCCAATAACAGTAGAACAAGACGGGCTATTCACCCAAATTTGAGAATCAAGGCCTAATAGAATTGTTTATCGATTTAAACAAGGTGGACACCCCAATAACAGTAGAATTATACAGGTTATTCACCCCTCTTTTAGTATCAAGGCATAATAGATTTTTTTTATCTATTTAACAACGTGGACACCCGACTAACAGTAGAACAAGAGTTATTCAACCCAATTTGAGAATTAAGGTCTAATTGAATTGCTTATCTATTCAACAAGATGGACACCCCAATAACAATTGAAGGAGACAGGTTAGGGTTCACCCGAGTTTAAGAATCAAGGCGCAATAGAATTGTTTATCTATTAAAGAAGGTGGACATTGCAATAACAGTAGAATTAGATGTTATTCATATTCATTAGTAATTTCTTATCTGTTAAACAAGGTGGACACCCCAATAACAGTAGAACGAGACAGGTTATTTTCCCCAATTTGGGAATCATGGCCCAACAGTATTGTTTTTCTATTAATCACTGTGACAAACTGAACCTCGCAGACCCGCCTGATGTCACTATTACTTCGGGATCACGTGGTACGATCCCTTCACTTTCATCAAGATGTGACAGCCTGGCACAGTTTTACACAGACACCCCCTGCCCACACGGGCACAGGAAGGCACGGGAACTGAGAGACTGTGGCATAAGTGACCTCCCGAGTGGCACAACACTCGCTCACAACCCTGACAGGTTTAGTGAGCCCTTTCACTGCCCCAGTCAAACAGAGCCCTGCCAGCCCTAGACTGCTCCCATTTCCTCGTTAGATATAAGACCGATTCGTTAGCAGAATTATATCGGGCCAGAAACCAGGCCAGGTAGCATCTAACGTTAAACCAAGACATGGACATGTGGATTTGTGGATCGAGATAAAAGAACAACCCAAGGTTAAATTCTATATTTAATCGCCTTATGGGCACACTAGACAACAACACTATATACACAAAGGATATATACAATGGTTAGAGATGCAAATACAGGTGGTAGTACAATCAGAATTAGCAGATAACACGAAAGTCAGCTACCGAATAGGTGTAGTCCTTGACATGGGAGTCAATGATGCCCGCGGGGGTTCCTGGTCTCTTCCAACATGATACATGTTGTAACCTCCCTTCAGAAAAAAAGACCATGGCTACTGCCTTGCACACGCAATTAAACCCTTGGTCGGTCAGCCCCCTCCCACACCCTGGGAGGGTCCCACTCCCCCTTCATTTGGGTATGGTAGCTAAAACTCCAAAAACCCAAAATGGATCATGACTCCTCACCGGAAGGTCATAGCGAGGCGATTCTGGTACCAATGGATCCATCTGTGTCCTTAGTACATTTGGAGACGAAAAACGGCATTGCTACTTGGCTTCTACTATGAGTTCTCCATATCTCTGATTCCCTACAATGTTTGGCTGGTTCCCAGGATCTTGAAGACAGGGCCGGACTGGGACAAAAAATAGGCCCGGGCATTTTTGACTGAGCAGCCCAATCACATGACACCCAACAGGCCCCACCCCCTTGCAGTCTAGGGGTGGAGCCAAAACCGGAAGCACAATTGACTTTGTTTTCCGACTTGCATAACAGGAACCAGATGGATCTGTTTTGATTCCCATAGACTTTTATGAGGACGGAGAGCAAACTGAAAGCCTCTTGCAGAGTCTGCACTGTACAAGAGAGAGATAGCAGTGGCTGTGAAGGGAAAAGTTCCAGAGCGCAATGACTGCCCCAGAGCCTTTCTGCTGCCTGACCAACCGTATGCTGCCACAGCGCCAGCCTGCAGGACATCAGAGATGCCTGGGGTCCACATTATAGCACCACTACATTTACTTACTACATTTATAATAAAACAATTTACTTACAAAAGAAGCTATTAAGTTGTCTGCTTTGCCGTCCTCTGCTTGCTTCCACTGATTATTTGCCCTCCTTTCTGTCTCTCCTCGCAGGCGCACTGTTATGGGGGACCTGTGGATGACACACTGTTATGGGCATCAGTGGATGACGCACTGTTATGGGCATCAGTGGATGACGCACTGTTATGGGCATCAGTGGATGATGCACTGTTATGGGCATCAGTGGATGACACACGGTTATGGGCATCAGTGGATGATGCACTGTTATGGGCATCAGTGGATGACGCACTGTTATGGGCATCAGTGGATGACGCACTGTTATGGGCATCTGTGGATGACGCACTGTTATGGGCATCTGTGGATGACGCACTGTTATGGGCATCTGTGGATGATGCACTGTTATGGGCATCTGTGGATGATGCACTGTTATGGGCATCAGTGGATGACGCACGGTTATGGGGGCATCAGTGGATGACACACGGTTATGGTGGCATCTGTGGATGACACTGTTATGGGCATCAGTGGATGACGCACTGTTATGGGCATCAGTGGATGACACACGGTTATGGGGGCATCTGTGGATGACACTGTTATGGGCATCAGTGGATGACGCACTGTTATGGGCATCAGTGGATAACGCACTGTTATGGGCATCAGTGGATGATGCACTGTTATGGGCATCAGTGGATGACGCACTGTTATGGGCATCAGTGGATGACGCACTGTTATGGGCATCAGTGGATGATGCACTGTTATGGGCATCAGTGGATGACGCACTGTTATGGGGCATCTGTGGATGACGCACTGTTATGGGGGATCTGTGGATGACACTGTTTCTGTGGATGATGCACTGTTATGGGCATCAGTGGATGACGCACTGTTATGGGGGATCTGTGGATGACACTGTTTCTGTGGATGATGCACTGTTATGGGCATCAGTGGATGACGCACTGTTATGGGGCATCTGTGGATGACACTGTTTTTGTGGATGACACTGTTATGGGGACATCTGTGGATGACGCACTGTTATGGGGGATCTGTGGATGACACACTGGTATGGGCATCTGTGTGGATTGTGGAATGATGGAATCTGACACAGATACCGGGGGGGGGGGGGGGCATCTGTGGATGACACTGTTATGGGTGGCCGGGGGGATCTGTGGATGACACACATATATGGCAGCGCAAGCATCTTGTGCTATATAAATGTGTCATCATCCACATATCACATCTCCCCCCCCCCCATAACAGTGTCCCTCCCTATTGTAAGACGTCTGTTCCTTATGTAAGTGAGCTATTGAGCTTGTAAATAAACTTGTGCAAAGTATATGAGTAGTTAGTAACTAAACTACTCATATACTTTGCAGTTTGCACAAGTTTATTTACAAGCTCAATAGCTCTCTCACTTACATAAAGTTACTATCTAATATAATCTATCATTATCATCACTAACTTACCAAAGCCAGTTGGGCACTAGTACTGGGGCAGGCAGAAGCTGGTGGGCTGGTGCGGTGGTGGCTCCAGTCCAGTCCCGCTCTTCAACATTCAAACTAGGCGGCCGCGTAGCGTAACATGCCGTCACTCACTACGTCACGTCGCACGCTCCTCCCTCTTTATTAATGAAGGCGGAGCAGGCGCGTGACGTCTGAGTGACGTTACGCTGCCGGCCGCCGGAAGATGGATTCACAGAGGCCGGGCACAGGAGGCGGAGCAGTGGGGGTGGACTCACACAGTGAGTAAGTATGAGTGTGCGGCCGGGGCTGGCAGGAGGCGGAGCACAGGGAGGGGTGTGATTAGGCCATACCGGCACACCCACTCGAGCCCTGAGGCGGCCCGGCCCTGATCAGATTATTAAGATGTGCGGCCGGGGCTGGCAGGAGGCGGAGCACAGACAGACAGGGGTGTGATTAGGCACACCCACTCGAGCCCTGAGGCGGCCCGGCCCACCGGGCAAATGCCCGGTCTGCCCTATGGCCAGTCCGGCCCTGCTTGAAGATGTAACCAGTATGCGGCTAAGATGTACAATAATTTCATAAATCCTTTCTGTCTGGGTTCCAGACTGTCTGGGGGGGGGTTTCAGTTCCAGCTTGGGCTCCCAAGCAGGGGGTTGTCCTGTCAGAGAAGCTTGCTTCCAGTCCGGCTGCTGGAGGTGTGAAATATTATCACTTTGAGGCTTTGAGACTGGGCCACCTGTGGAGCCTATTTCATATGCAAGATACTCATCACCCTGACTGAAAATTTGCAGGCATCAAATTATGTTTCCCCATATTCCTCACAATCACTGTGGACACCGTTCAATTTCACAGCTCTGTGCCCTACACTGTGATTGATCCAAACTGTGCTGTCTATGGATCCCTTCAGCTTCAGATTACAGTCTCTGCATTGTCTCTTTCACACTGGCAATTAAGTATTCTCTTTTTCTACAGATCGTCAGCCCTACTACTACTACTACTACTACTACTACTACTACTACTGAGCTTTTAACGGGCTGTGACACCATAGGGGATGGTTATCTGTGGATTGGCTGGCTGCATGGCATTATGAGTGATCTCATGTTCCCAAGCTTCTTACTTTCACTTTGTAACATATGTAGCCGCCATTTTAGGGAAAAAAAAAAAAACAATTCCTTACCCTGAAGCACAAGGAAAATGAGTATTACACTCACCGGTAATCCGATTTCCTGGAAATCTCAATGACAGCACATCCTGAGACTGACTTTCCTCTGATAGGACAGGAAAAACACAGAGAGGTTTAAACTCCCTTTCCTTCCCTCCACCACCAGTGTATTTTCAACGGACACCAGGATAAGAGATAACTTACATAGAAAAAAAAATAAAAAATAAATAAAATAACAACAAAAAAGGGTGGGATATGTGTGCTGCCATGGGGACTTTAAAGAAACCGGATTACCAGTGGGTGTAATACTCATTTTCCCCCGTCGTCTCCATGATAGCACATCCTGAGAATTAACAACGAAAACAATTATTTTTTAGGGAGGGACACAGGACTACAGCACACAGGACTTTTCATCCAATGGCCATATCCTCATTCACAAATACATCACATTTTTTATATTTCGTGAAAGTATGGGCCCTCTTCCAGGTAGCAGCTCTACAAATCTGCTCTACGGAGGCTTCAGATTTTTGTGCCAACGAAGTAGCCACGGCCCTAGTAGACTGGGCTCTAAGGGAGGTAAGGGCCTCCTTTCCAGCAGCCTTATACACCTTCTTATCCAACGGGAGTTGGAACTTTTTGCTGCTCTCTTTCCCTTATTTGGCCCACAGAACTGGAAAAAAATTTTTTTATCTACTCTACAATCTTTTGTGACTTCTAGATAGTGTACAACAGAACGTTTAACATCCAGATTATTGTAAGCTGCTTCCTGGTCATTCTTAGCGTTAGCACAAAATTACGGTAACACAATGTTCTGGGACCTGTGAAAGGAAGTGACTACTTCAGGTAAAAAACTGTTATCTAGTTTGAAGACTAATTTGTCTTCAAAGATTCTTAAAAAGGGTTGCTGGATGGAAAGGGATTGAAGTTCACAAGCTTCTCTAGCTTCTCTGGTTTCCAAAAAGATGGTTTTGAGTGTGAGCCATCTTAGCTGCTTTTAAAGATCTGGCTATCCAGGGTACTAAGGGTATTTGGTGCTAGGCCCAAGTCCAGACCATCTTGCAGGGATTCCAGGATGACAGGGATATTTGGATACAACTGATGGAATTTATCTCTACTCCAAGAAGCAAACTTTTCCATACTTTTAAGTAAGCCTTTGAGGAATTAGTTTTTACTACTTTTTCAGATAAGCCTAATCTGAGTAGGATGGATTCCTCAGAATCCACGCTGACAATCTCAGTATTTTGAGATGTGGATGGCAGATTGGACCTTGAGTCTGAAGGTTCTGGCTCTGGGGTACAAGAATAGGGACCTCCTGGGCCAATAGGGCACTACTAGAATTAAGGTACATTTTTCTGTTTGGAATCTTTGCAAGACTCAGTGGATAAGTGGAAATGGAGGGAATGCGTGCACCAGATTCACCGACCAATGGTGACTGAAGGCATCCACTGCTGTGGGACAATCCCTGGGATTGAAGAAGAAAAATTGAGGTAAATAAGTCCACAGTCGGGGTTCGCCGTCGATCCGTGATCCCCTGGAAGGCTTCCTGAGGTGTACAGCTGAGAGGGATAGTACATTTCTCTCTGCCCACTTGAAAATCTGGTTCGCTAAGTTTTGTAAGTGACTGTGTCTTGTCCCTCTTTGATTCTAAATGAATGCTACTGCAGTCTAATTGTCCGAATGGATAAGGATGTATTGGTTTTTTAAGTGATCCTGCACCACTTTCAAGGCTTCCCATATTGCTCTTAGCTACTTGTAATTGGATGAGAGAGGTTTTATGGCATTGGTCCAGACTCCCTGAAATATTTCCTGGTCCATGTGAGCTCCCCAGCCCCAGGCGCTTGTGTCTGTTGTCAGGAAAATGGCTAACTTCAGTTCCTAGAATATTCTGTTTTCCAAGTTCTTGTCCTAACGCCACCAATCCAGAGAGTTCTTTACTTCCCTGATCACAATAATTTTCTGTTCCAGAGTTGTTTGAGATCTGAGAACAAATTCCTGAAGGGGTCTCATATGAAACTGGGCCCAGGCTACCACCGGTATACATGAGGACAGGGTTCCAAAGATTTTCACGCTCTCCCTGATTGCAATCTTGGTTTTCTCTAGAATTGGTGTATCTTTTCTTTGAGATCCTGAAACTTTTGAGCAGGTAGAAAAAATCTCTGGAGATGAGAATCCAGCAAAATCCCTAGAAATATTTTCCGACTTTCTGGTATCAGACTGGATTTTTCCCAATTTATTATCCATCCTAGTGTCTGAAAATCTGACATGACAATCTGAAGATGAACCTGGAGAAACTCTTTGTTGTCCGCCAAGGTCATCCAGGTATGGAATTATTAGAATGCCCTGTTGTCTGAGGCCTATTACCCCCTCTGCTGTTATCTTTGTGAAAACCATGGGGGCTGACGAGATTTCAAAGGGTAAACAAGTGAACTGAAAATAATGGGTGTGATTTTTTTAGTGGGGCTGCAAATCGTAGTAGATGCCTGGAGCAAGGATAGATTGAAATGTGGTAGTAGGTGTTTGTTAGATCTAGAGTGGCCATTACCGCACCGTTTTTGATTAACTTTTATTGCTGACTTTACGGTCTCTATCTTGAATCTTTGGTATACAATAAATGTGTTTAGAGCTTTTTGATTTATTATAGTTCAGAATTTCCAATTCAGTTACCTGGAATAATGACCTTTGCTCTATTCTGTAAAAGGGACGGGTTCTATTCCTCCTAACTGTAGAAGCTCTGAAATGCTTGAAGTTAGGTAGGATTGTTGACCCGGAGGCAGAACAGTTTTTATAAACTTTTGAGTGGGAGGAGACTGTAGTTCTATTTGGTACCCTTATATTACTTGCTCCCAGATGTCTACAAAGGAGAAGAGTCTCCCCCCCCCCCCCCCCCCACTTGGATCACATCATTGTTTTTGGGCTAAAGAAGATTCCCCTTTGTTGGGATTAAAGAGGAAACTTCGGCCCCTTCTTCCCTTTGCATAACTCCACCTTCCTTTCCCCTGTTTTTTTTTCACACTGATATTGTTTGTCACAAAATAATGAGTTTTGGAGCAGTACATGTCCCCAGGAAAGTGGAGTTCAAACTGCTCCAGCCAGACATTTAAGGCGCGAACTACTGATGTCGCAGCCAACCCAGGTTTTAATAATGCTGCCATGGCCTCCCAGGTTCTTTTTAGATGCTTTCTGGTTTCCTGTCCATGGGGTCTTTTATTGGGCCGCATATTCAAAGGGCAGTACTGCGCGCTTTGCTATTTTAGCCACAGGTGCGTCCACCGTAGGAATGGTCTCCCGATCCGCACAATCCTCATCAAATGAGTAGCGTCTTTTGATCCCCCAGGGGATAAAGGAACCCCAATTCTGGTTTCTGCCATTCTGCCTTAATTAACTTTTGCACGTTATCAGGCACTGGAAATGCTGATCTGGGTCTCTCCCCTGCCCCCCCCCCCCCCCCCAAATGTCTTCCTGTACGGATAAGCTCTTCAATATCATCTGGATTAAATAAATAAAAATTATACTCATTATGCTTATCTGAGTCAAGTTTTGAGATCTCAGGATCCGACTGATCCAGGTACACAGAATCAGATCACTATCCATGGTCAAGGTTTATCTATAAATCGGCGAAGGGGGCCCGGGGGAGGCTGAAGATAGAGCAGACTGCACTTCTTCTATTACCAGAGGTCTTATATCTTCCAGGAAACTAGAAGATTCCCCTTTAACTACTTTAGCTGTGCATTGCTTACAAAGAGGCTTGGAGCCAGATGAATGTAAACATTTAGAGCATATTCCACAAGTTTAGCAAGAGGAGGATGACTCCTTTTCTCCCTAAAAAAGTACAAGGGAGAGAAGGGTCAGCCACAGTAGGGTATTACAGTACAAGAGGGGCCTGAAGTCAGGCTACTCACTGTTCCTGTATGGTGGCAGGCTCCTGTCCTGAGCCCAGCGTGGTAGGTGGCGTGGCACAGGTTTTTGACGGAGGGAGGAAGAGCCAGACTCTGGAACCAACCCAAAGCCTGGATATTTGTAAATAAAATGAAAAATTTAAGTAAAGAATGAAAACTATTCTGCCAGAAAACCCAGAGGGTCTCTCGCCACCTCTCTGAACTTCCTTCCTCTGGCAGGACACAAAAAACACTGGTGGAGGAGGAGGGAAGCGGAGGGAATTTAAACCTCTCTGTATTTTTCCTGTCCTATCAGAGAAAAGTCAGTCTCAGAATTTGCTGTCATGGAGATGACTGGGGAAATTAGGAATTGCTGACAATCAAATTTTTCCTAACTTTGGATCAAATTCCAGTTTGGATGCTTTGATTCACCTAACACTAATTGTCTCTATTTCCATTGCCTTCCTGCAATGGACAATCATCGTCGTTCTCCTGCTTGATGTATTCTGCTCTGCAGTGGTATTAATCCAGAGTACCGTAATAAATTCAGGTATTCACTAGAGGTCTGCTCCGGCCAGTTCACTACTCTAAACTAAAGATGAGCAAAACAGTTTGCAATGAATCAAGTTCATTACGACCTTCTCAAAAATGTATGCAGGTTCACTTTGGATGAATCCAATAAAACTGTGTGCAACCCCATTTTACAGGGAGGAAGAAAAGGGATGCTTATAGGACCCTGAGAGGAAGGGAGGAGGACATGCCTTGATTGGCTCACAGGCTGACAGCCTGGATGAGCCAAATAGTGGGGTAGCAGGCAGGGAGGTTCCCTTACAGAATGACTAGAATGTCATTGTGTGTTGGGCTATGAAAGAGGGTAGATGGGTGTAACAATCTACATCTTAGGGGTAGTATACAGTCATAATCAAGCATGGAAAGCTTTCAGGGAATGAGGAGTTAAAGCTAGGTATACCTGTTTAAGTGTTGGTGCAATACAAGTGTGTAACTCGTGTTTTACAATACAAGTGTTCAACAGTATTATTTTAAATATCTTAGCAAAAATAGTAAAAAAGAGAGAAAATCTAACAATTCCTAGAAGAATTGAGGGTGCAATATAACAATTTCCAGGGCAATCCAAGCAACTTTGTTTAGGATAAAATCGATTTGGGTCTGAACCAAATTTAAAAAAATTTGACTACCCTAAACCAACCCGAATCTCAAAAGGTTAGCTCATCTCTATTAAAGTGGTTGTCCGAGTTATGAAAAGATATATATAGCACTTTAAATTTGATGGGCAGCAATATATAATCAACCTAAGCATGTTTTAGGCAAATCTATATTTCATCATTTCCCTGGTTCTGTTCTGGCCCTTTGTTTACCTATAATAACAACAATCTCTGCCCCTCCCACTGCTCTGCAAAGGGAGTGAATACAAGTACTGCCCTGAGTGACATGTCTGCCTGCTGGGAAACTCAGCAGCATGTTGTATTTGAACTCCCAGCTGTACAATAACACTGCTGATCCACACAGGATCTCCCCCCTACCTGGTCTTGTGCAATGCTCTGCAGAACTCCTATGTCAGCTCCTGTGCCCAGCATGTGTCTTCTCACTGCCTGCAGCTACTCAGTAAAACCTTCAGTCCTGGGCAGCTGAAAGGTTTAATGTTTTTCCTCAATAATCCAAGGAGAGAGCAATAAGCAGCAGTTGGCAGTGCAGGGGGGCATGGCCAGCACAGTCCTGTGTGCAGGCACATATCTGCTCTCTCAGGCTTGTGCAGAAACATCATCAGAGCAGGGAGAGAGGCTGACATCACAGGTCAGGTGACCCTCAGTGAAATCTGCGAAAGCTGCAACGGGAGATAAAGTAAGTGAATTGTAAAGTCCTTTCATTTCATTAGTTAGGAACATACAAAGAACAAAAAATAACTTTAGCCAACCACTTTAAATACTATAGTAAAGCTCTATAAGAGTGCTTTCAGGGCATCACTACTAGAGCTGCAGATGCTGTAAAGGACCATCTTTCCTTCCTCAGGGATACTCCATGGCTCTCTAGCTTGTCCTTTATCTACTCCTTCATTAAACCTGGATTAACCTCTTGTGTGCTTTCTTTTTCTACTCCATACATGGTCACAGCATTTATCATTTCTCTTCTTCTAGACAGGTTTCCTTTTATTCAAAAACAAACAATTCTACTTCCTAATTCAAACCTATTAGGGCAGGGGATTTAGGCTAAAGATTCACCTCTTCTCTGCTTCACCAGGTCTTGTAAGGAGTTTAAGAAATAAGGGAACCATGGTTTGATATGGATGCCTTGTACCCTTCTTTCATGTGTGTTTTTGCAGGTTATAGTGGAGTTGGCGTGAACTGCAATAATAACTCATTGGGGTCCACTTGAATTAGTTATGTCTGCTAAGAAATCCATAAACCTTGATCAAACCCCTAGGTGCGCATTTTCACTACAGATATGAGCATAACCTTAACATTTTAATACTGTGAATTTTGGATTCTTTGATGATGGAAGAGTATAATGAGTAGAGATGAGCGAATCGCATCCAACGAAGTAGAATTCGATCCGAATTTCAAGATAAATTCGATTTAACGCAAAGCCAAATTTCCTCGTGCTTTGTGGTAGCAAATCGATTTAACCTGAAATAGTGTAAAAAACTAAATAATCATACTTACCTCCTCCAGTTGGTCACGACGGGCTGGCCCCCGCCATCTTGATTGAAGACCTCGGCCGAAATCCCGTGTGTGGTGACGTATGGTGGCGGTGGCCGGCCCATCACGAGAAAATAAAGGCGGTAAGTATGATTTAAAAAAAAAAAAATGTCTTTTAAACTGTATTCTTACACTGTATTATTACACTGTATTATTACTCTCAGATGCCACAATCATGTATGAACGCAGCATCTGAGGGGTACAATGATGGGGAGCGGTGCTATCGCAGCTCTCTGTCATTGCACCCGCTAATTACAAAAAAAATGCGCTTTGTTACAAAGTAATTCGTCAAAAAGCTAAGTTTTTGGTAAAATTATGTGAAGCAGCCAAATAAAATTTTAGAAAACTTCGCTCATCTCTAAAAATGAGCAAATCATCTATTTATGACTAAAAAATAGTAAATGATGACTTTCTCAGTCTATAGTCTGTAGATCCAGGTCAATTAAAAATATACATTATTGCTTACTTAAAACTTTTCAGCATATATTACTTACATTAATACTGTAGATGCCAAAAGGTCGATGTAGTGAACTTTGTCCTCCAGGAACCAGAAAGATTCTCAGGGAAGGATATCACATCTGCTGCTATGACTGCGTCCCATGCTCAGAAGGAGAGTTCACAAATGTTACAGGTAAAATACTATAATCATAAAATACTGTAAACTGCAGTTTAAAAAAAATATAATAGTCACATCATATATCCCGGCTGTTTTTAGGCTACATTCATATCTGCGCTTTTCCTTTCTGATATTGAGTTCCATCATAGGACCAATACCTCAATACCAGAGGAAAAGCTTCAGTTTTGCCCCCATTCACTGTCCATGCGGACAAACCTGAACTGAACGGGAGGCACCACAATGCATTCCGCTCCGTTTGTTTGCGTTTTTCCATGCCACAAAGAAAGATGCTGCAAGCAGCGATTTTGAGTGCGTCATGGGATGTGGAGCAAGACGGATCCGTCCTGACACACAATGTAAGACAATGGTGCCGGATCCGTATTCTCGGACACAAAAGAAAACGGATCCGGTACCCACTTACAATGGTTTTAGTGCTGGATCCATCATGGCTGATTAGAGATAATACAACCGGATCTGTTCAGAACCTAGTTCTACTGCTTCATGAGTCCTCTATTGTTCTCCATTTCCCAGTAACACAGAAAATATGGACACTTACTTCTGGTATATCTCAGCTGGTCCATACACCAGAATCTGAAAGGTCCACCAGCTAGGAAGAGGCATAGGTTTAAAGGGGTTGTCTGAGTTATTTTTTTTGTTCTTTCTATGTTCCTAACTAGGCAAATGTAACAGCTTTCCAATTAACTCACTTTATCTGCAGTGCCTGGTTTCTCAGATTTCACGGAGGTCACATGACCTGTGATGTCAGCTTCTCTCCCGGCTCTGATAAACCTTGTTTACAAGCCTGTAAACGAGATGTCACTGTGCTGGCCACGCCCCCCTTGACTGCAGGGCTGCTCTCTCCTAGGATTCTTAACCCCTTCAGCTGCACAGACTGGGTAGCTGCAGCAGTGACAATTCTGGGCAAAGGAGCTGACAGACTAGAGAGAGAATTGCACAAGAAGGTAGGGGGGGGGGAGATCCTGTGTGTATTAGCAGTGTCATTATACAGGTGGGACTTGTAGTTCTACACTTACAAGTTGCTGTTGATTCTCCCAGCACTCAAGGCAGCTCTTGTATCCACTCCCTTAGCAGTGTCATTATACAGCTGGGACTTGTAGTCCTACACAAACAACATGCTGCAGAGTCTCCCAGCAGGCAGACATGTCACTCAGGGCAGCTCTTGTATCCACTCCCTTAGCAGAGCAGGGGGAGGGGCAGAGATTGTTCTTATTGCATGTAAACAAAGGACCAGAAGAGAACCAGGGAAATTAGGAAAAAAAATAATAATATATATATATATAAGACGATAATTCAGGGCAGCACTCCAAGTATTGAAAAACTGGGTGCCAGCAGAAAAAACACCTAACCAAGGTGTATAATGCAGAAATGGAAAACACCGCAGCACATCCGTTGGTGAAAATAGTGGATCTTTATTCACCCAAGCGACATTTCAGTCCTCTTACTGGGAGCTTTCTCATGCTTGAATAAAGATCCACTATTTTCACCAACGGATGTGCTGTGGTGTTTTCCATTTCTATATATATATATATATATATATTTTTTTTTTGCATAAAACTTGCTTAGCTTAGTTATATATTGCTGCCCATCAGATTTGCAATGCTATATATATATATATATATATATATTTTTTTTTTAACTCAGACAACCCCTTTAAGGCATTACTGGTGCCAGCTTTATAGAACCGCTGATGCCTGCCCTTTCCTGCCCAGACAACTTCTACCCCGACTACTGTACTTCTAACAACAAGTGTAGAGCGTGTCCGAGAAAAGGCAGAAAGTTGCAGTCTTTTTCTACACTAAAATGTGCAACTTCTTGGCACAATAACCTCCCTGACAGTCGGTGTATGGTACATTTCAGCCAGCATGAGTAATACATTCACTGTAAAGTAATGTTAGATACGCTGCACTTTATATTCAATTATCTGTATGTAACTTTTTTTTCTCTCCTGACTAGAGATGAGAGAGTTAATTTGTAGGAAATGATTCATCCATCAGAAATCCTGAGAAGTGAGGGTCTCCTCCCACTGCTCCAGAGTCTCCTCCCACTGCTCCAGAGTCTCCTCCCACTGCTCCAGAGTCTCCTCCCACTGCTCCAGAGTCTCCTCCCACTGCTCCAGAGTCTCCTCCCACTGTTCCAGAGTCTCCTCCCACTGCTCCACAGTCTTCTCCCACTGCTCCACAGTCTCCTCCCACTGCTCCAGAGTCTCCTTCCTCCCTTTTGATTGACATGTGCTGGACATCTTGTCTGACTCTGTCAATCAAGGGTCTGCACAGCTGTTTCCGCTGTTACTACCGGAGCAGTGACTGCGCATGTGCCCCTACACTTCTAAACCCTTCATCAGGTATCTGCTGTATTATACAGGTGGCACCTGGGATCTATGGAGCAAGCTCATCATGTGAGCCTGCTATATACATCCCCTGCACTCTATAGCCGTACATGTACCATATTATCTGTATTAATCCAGTCCCAAGACCAGACTTCGGAATTAATTCCTGACCCTACACCAGGGGTGCACATAGCCTTTCTGCTGCCTAAAGAAAAAATTGAAATTGCGCCCCCCCTGTGCCAAATTCTCAATCTGACCCCTTTCCCAGCACTACCATTAAAGGCTATGTACACCTTCGGATACAATTTTTGTTAATGATTGAGTTTTACTAATTTTTGGCCAAAAATCATATTTTCAATTGGCCTTTATTAAAAACTAGCAGAAGGACCTGGCGTTGGTATATTTCATCTATTTTATTTAATGTTTGTATGTGTCAATAAAAGATATTGACAGTATCCACTATAACAGTGACATCAGCAGTACCCCGCCTCTTTAACAGTGACCTTCACAGCGGCCGGCCCCCTTAACAATAACATCCACAGTGCGCTCCCCTTTAACAGTCACCTTCACAACGGCCACCCCTTTATTAATGACCTCCACAGTTCCCCGTCTCGTTAACAGTGATTTCCACAATAACCCGCCCCCTTAACAGTGACCTCTACAGAGGTCTGTTACCTTAAAATATGACCTGTACAACACTCCACCCCCTTAACAGGCACAGTGGAGTGTCAACACTGTCAAAAATTATTTCTAATTATATAAAATACATAATAAAACCTTAACCATGATTAATAAATCCCAAACAGTTTACTGTCAGTTCTATGTAACTGAAGAACACTTGTTCCCTTCTTAACAGACTCAAAAATGCACTGTGCTGGATGATAGTGTTGGTGATCCGCTGTGCCTGTCACTAATACCCCGGGTGTTCAAAATAGGCCCTTAAAATGGATCATTATGCCCTAGGACCGGCAAGAGATCATGCAGGTTGTTCACTGGTGGAAGCCCCAATGTGGACCCTTCCATCAGCCTTGGAACAACGCTGCTTCATCGCCAAAGGGAGTTTGCGTTTCCCCCGTCGGATCATGGCGGATGGCTTCCAGACTCCGGCAGATGAAACTTGGCTCATCACTGCCTTCAGTGCTCACACAGGCAAATGAGGGATGGGTGTAGCAGTTGGATGTAGACTAGCGTGTGTGTGATACTGATCGTGTATGGGTGGGTGGAGCGTCGGGACACATCCCTCCTCACAGACATGAGGAGGAACGAAAGAGCCGCTGCTAAACACCGACACTTCCACAGCCCTCTGGCTTCGAGAAAACATAACATGATGTCGTTGTAAGCAAAAACACAGTGTTCTGCTGCATCTTCCATGTGCCTGATCGGGAAACCTGGAGCAGACTAGTGAGGTCAGATTGTGTGCTGTGTGGGCATGCACACTAATTATTTTAGAAAATCAATTAAGAAAATAAATAATGTCTGATTATTTAAAACTGGAACTGGAATTAGTGATGTGTGAGGAGGACTATGACATAGTGGGAATAACTGAGACATGGCTGGATGATAGCTATGACTGGGCAGTTAATGTACAGGGTTACAGTCTGTTTAGAAAGGATCGTCAAAACCGGAGAGGGGGAGGGGTCTGCCTTTATGTAAAGTCCTGTCTAAAGCCCACACTTCGTGAAGATATAAGTGAGGGACATGAACATGTGGAGTCACTGTGGGTAGAAATACATGGAGCTAAAAACAATAATAAATGACTAATAGGAGTTTACTATAAACCACCTAATATACCAGAGTCCACAGAAAATCTACTACTAAATGAGATAGACAAGGCGGCAAATCAAAAAGAGGTGGTTATTATGGGGGACTTCAACTACCCAGATATAGACTGGGAAACTGAAACTTGAATATCTCATAAAGGAAAACGGTTCTTGGAAATAACCAAAGACAATTACCTCTCCCAACTGGTTCAGGACCCCACCAGAGGGGTGGCCATACTATACTTAGTATTAACCAATAGGCCTGACAGAACAACAGACGTGCCGGTTGGGGGACACCTGGGAAATAGTGACCATAAAGTAATAACCTTCCAATTATCATAATGTCTGCGCTCTGGCAATGGCATTGTATAAAATGGAGGAGTTTGTACTATTTTGCCACAAAGTTAACGTTTGGCTCCAAGAGTAGCCCTTGGTTGTTTGATCAGCTTGCGCAGGCCCAGCATTGGATTTTGGAAACCAAGTTCCACTGCGAACATGTCATCCACTATCTGGATGATTTTTTTGCTGATTGAACGTCTGGGACGTACACCTCAGGGGCTTGAAACCTTACAAGCAGTTTTCTCCCATCTAGGTGTGCCAGTGTCACACAGGAAGGTTGAGGGCCCATCCACTGTTATCACATTCCTGGGCATCGTGCTAGATTCAGGGAACATGTTAGCCAGACTGCCTGAAGACAAACTTGTGAGGATTAAGGAAGTCATCCACAAGTTCACAGTAGTGAGGATGGCGATGAAAGCGGACTTACAGTTGTTATTGGGGATGTTAAACTTTGCTATGCGTATTATTCCACCGGGTAGGTTATTCATTTCCCGTCTGTTGGCTCTTCGTCAGTGGAAGAGGATTAATTTTTTCCTCCCCGCATCTTCTAGTTTGTTTCCCATGGTCTTTTTTGATGCTTCCGCTGGCATTGGTTTTGCAGCCATTTTTGGCACCGACTGGATAGTCGGGACATGGCCCGCAGAAGTTAGACAGATCCTGGGTTTTCTACAGACTTCAGCCTTGTTTGAACTGTACCCCATAGTGGCTGCCACATACGTTTGGGGTAGCTCATGGGCCAGTTCCACATTCGTGTTCATTACAGATAATTCGGCTACAGTGGACATTTTAACAAAAGGTAGATCTAAATTCCCACAAGTTATGCCTTTCATGAGACGTTTAGTGCAGCTCTCGTTAGGCTACTTTCACACTAGCGTTCGGGTTTCCGTTCGTGAGCTCCGTTTGAAGGAGCTCACGAGCGGACCCGAACGCAGCCGTCCAGCCCTGATGCAGTCTGAATGGAGGCGGATCCGCTCAGACTGCATCAGTCTGGCGGCGTTCAGCCTCCGCTCCGCTCGCCTCCGCACGGACAGGCGGACAGCTGAACGCTGCTTGCAGCGTTCGGGTGTCCGCCTGGCCGTTCGGAGGCGTGCGGATCCGTGCGGATCCGTCCAGACTTTCAATGTAAGTCAATGGGGACGGATCCGTTTGAAGATGCCACAATGTGGCTCAATCTTCAAGCGGATCCGTCCCCCATTGACTTTACATTGAAAGTCTGAACGGATCCGCGCAGGCTACTTTCGCACTTGCGCACTTGCGAATTTTTTTAAAGTTATTAATGCAGACGGATCCGTACTGAACGGAGCCTCCGTCTGCATTAATATGAGCGGATCCGTTCAGAACGGATCCGCCCGAACGCTAGTGTGAAAGTAGCCTTACAATACAACTTTCACTACTGTTGTTACCATGTCCGAGGTACACAGAACGTGGCGGCTGACGCGTTGTCACGGGCTAACTTCTCCCACATTTCACAGGTCATGCCAGAAGCGGACATCATAGGGGCCTTGATTCCTCCTTACTCAGCGTTAGTTCTGGACCAGCAAACCATCTGGTTACTGCACACAGCCTGGTAGCCAGGTCACTGTCATCTAACACGGCTAGGAGTTACAACACAGGTTGGGATCTGTTTGGCAGGTTTCAGGAGAGATACCCCCAGGGAAATACTTTATAGATTATATTTTGGCGTTCATAGGATACTGCCACTCGGAATTGAAGTTGTCCCACAACACTCTTCGGTCCTACCTGACTGGGGTACAACATTTCTCCGCCATAAGTCATCCGGAGCGGGGGTCCCTGTTTTCTGCTCATGTTATCAAGGCCGCCTTGAGAAGTTTGGGTACATGTAGAACAGGAGGCCAGCCTCGCAGACAGACCATCACTGGTAAGATCTTTCGGGACCTGTCTGACATGTTGGATAGAGCCCCTTTCAGTGTACTCCCCAGTTTAGTGCTTAAAGCCGTCATCTACTTGGCATTCTACGGGTTCATGAGGCCTGGCGAGTTCACCAGCATCATGTAAATAACATCAACCCCTCAACATTTAGTCCCATGTAAATAACATCCCTCCCTTCAGCCCTAACATACAGTCCTAGTCCAGCAAGTAGAGATGCAATCTAAATTAGGGTTAGTAGACAAAAACCTAGTTCCAGAAATTATTATAACTCTTAAATTAATAAGCTTTAATTAGATATCCTTAAAATAAGACACACGGAACAAAAATCACTGAGATTAACTCAGATAGTTCTACCGCAGACAGCTATACACATATATCCTGAAGGGTGGGGAGAACTGTCCCTATAGTCTCACCCTAATCTAGTGCTCACCCCAGGGATGACCCCTGATGGTGGGGACTCCCTGTCCTCGAACCTGGACTCGCAAAGTCCAAAATCAACCCTAACAATGTGGTGGAGGGTAGAGGGTAGAATGGGTGCCTGTCAGTAAAAATAGGAAAAAGAGACACTGTACATATACACTCCCCTATAGACATAGGGTAAATTGATGGACTCTGTATACAACCCTAGTGCTGTATTATAACAGTCAACAATGTACACAGTGCATCAAGGTATATGTAATGAAATCACCCTAAACATAGAAAGACATAAAGAATACCTCAACAAGTTTCCCCCACTATGTGGGGTCATCAGGGGGTAGGTAAGCTCAATAATTGATATCATAGATATCGGATACCCATATTGATAGAGTGATACCCGTAATTTGGGTGAGGACTACCAATATTAATAAATCAGTGTCTGTTATGTATTCATATCGATTGTGAGGAGGCCATAAGATGATAGCGGGAGGAGATCAATCTCAATTGGACTGTACGCCGACCATAACATAAGGAAGTGGTTGTTCCATACGGTCACATTTCCATAGAGGCATCTGTGGGGGAGAAAAAAATATAATAGTATCGAACACACCAAGTTCCAAAGTATAGAAACATAGAAACATAGAATGTGTCGGCAGATAAGAACCATTTGGCCCATCTAGTCTGCCCAATATACTAAATACTATGGATAGCCCCTGGCCCTTTCTTATATGAAGGATGGCCTTATGCATATCCCATTCATGCTTAAACTCCTCCACTGTATTTGCAGCTACCACATCTGCAGGAAGGCTATTCCATGCATCCACTACTCTCTCAGTAAAGTAATACTTCCTGATATCACTTTTAAACCTTTGCTCCTCTAATTTAGAAACGATGTCCTCTTGTAGCAGTTTTTCTTCTTTTAAATATTCTCTCCTCTTTTACTTTGTTGATTCCCTTTATGTATTTAGCAGTATCTATCATATCCCCTCTGTCTCGTCTTTCTTCCAAGCTATACATGTTAAGGTCCTTTAATCTTTCCTGGTAAGTTTTATCCTGCAATCCATGTACCAGTTTATTAGCTCTTCTCTGAACTCTCTCCAAAGTATCAATATCCTTCTGGAGATATGGTCTCCAGTACTGAGCATAATACTCCAAATGAGGCCTCACTAGTGCTCTGTAGAGCGGCATGAGCACCTCCCTCTTTCTACTGGTAATTCCTCTCCCTATACACCCAAGCATTCTGCTAGCATTGCCTGCTGCTCTATGACATTGTCTGCCTACCTTTAAGTCTTCTGAAATAATGATCCCTAAATCCCTTTCCTCAGATAGGTTAGGACTGTATCACTTATTTTATATTCTGCTGTTTTTACGCCCCAGGTGCATTATCTTGCACTTATCAACATTACATTTTAGTTGCCAGATTTTTGACCATTCCTCTAGTTTTCCTAAGTCCTTTTCCATTTAATGTATCACTCCAGAAACATCAACCCTGTTACAAATCTTTGTGTCATCAGCAAAAAGACACACCTTACCATTGAGGCCTTCTGCAATTTTGCTGATAAAGATATTAACCCCTTAAGGACACAGCCCTATTTCACCTTAAGGACCAGGCCATTTTTTGCAAATCTGACCAGAGTCACTTTAAGTGCTGATAACTTTAAAACGCTTTGACTTATCCAGGCCATTCTGAGATTGTTTTTTCGTCACATATTGTACTTCATGACACTGGTAAAATAAAGTCAAAAAAAATATTTTTTTTGCACCAAAAAATACCAAATTTAACAAAAATTTGGAAAAATTTGCAAATTTCAAAGTTCCAGTTTCTCTACTTCTGTAATACATAGTAATACCCCCAAAAATGTGGATGACTTTACATTCCCCATATGTCTACTTCATGTTTGAATTATTTTGGGAATGATATTTTATTTTTTGGGGATGTTATAAGGCTTAGAAGTTTAGAAGCAAATCTTGAAATTTTTCAGAAATTTACAAAAACTCAATTTTTAGGGACCAGTTCAGGTCTCAAGTCACTTTGCGAGGCTTACATAATAGAAACCACCCAAAAATGACCCCATCTAAGAAACTACACCCCTCAAGGTATTCAAAACTGATTTTGAATACGTTGTTAACCCTTTAGGTGTTGCACAAGAGTTATTGGCAAATGGGGAGGAAATTTGAGAATTTAATTTTTTTGTCTAATTTTTCATTTTAACCCATTTTTTCCACTAACAAAGCAAGGGTTAACAGCCAAACAAGACGGTATCTTTATTGCCCTGACTCTGCCGTTTACAGAAACACCCAATATGTGGCCGTAAACTACTGTACGGCCACACAGCGGGGCGTAGAGTGAAAGGTGCGCCGTTTGGTTTTTGGAAGGCTGATTTTTATGGACTGGTTTATTTACACCATGTCCCATTTGAAGCCCCCTGATGCACCCCTAGAGGAGAAACTCCCTAAAAGTGACCCCATCTAAGAAACTACACCCCTCAAGGTATTCAAAACTGATTTTACATACGTCGTTAACCCTTTAGGTGTTGCACAAGAGTTATTGGCAAATGGCGATGAAATTTGAGAATTTCATTTTTTTGCCTAATTTTCCATTTTAACCCATTTTTTCCACTAACAAAGCAAGGGTTAACAGCCAAACAAGACTGTATCTTTATTGCCCTGACTCTGCTGTTTACAGAAACACCCCATATGTGGCCGTAAACTACTGTACGGCCACACAGCGGGGCGTAGAGGGAAAGGTGCGCCGTTTGTTTTTTGGAGGGCTGATTTTTATGGACCGGTTTTTTGACACCAAGTCCCATTTGAAGCCCCCCTGATGCACCCCCAGATTATAAACTCCATAAAAGTGACCCCATCTAAGAAACTACACCCCTCAAGGTATTCAAAACGGATTTTACAAACTTTGTTAACCCTTTAGGTGTTGCACAAGATTTAATGGAAAATAGAGATACAATTTAAAAATTTCACTTTTTGGGCAGATTTTCCATTTTTAATTTTTTTTTTCCAGTTACAAAGCAAGGGTTAACAGCCAAACAAAACTCATTATTTATGGCCCTGATTCTGTAGTTTACAGAAACACCCCATATGTGGTCGTAAACCGCTGTACGGGCACACGGCAGGGCGCAGAAGGAAAGGAATGCCATACGGTTTTTGGAAGGCAGGTTTTGCTGGACTGTTTTTTTTTACACCATGTCCCATTTGAAGCCCCCCTGATGCACCCCTAGAGTAGAAACTCCAAAAAAGTGACCCCATTTTAGAAACTACGGGATAGGGTGGCAGTTTTGTTGGTACTAGTTTAGGGTACATATGATTTTTGGTTGCTCTATATTACACTTTTTGTGCGGCAAGGTAACAAGAAATAGCTTTTTTGGCAGCGTTTTTTATTTTTTTATTTACAACATTCATCTGACAGGTTAGATCATGTGGTAATTTTATAGAGCAGGTTGTCACGGACGCGGTGATACCTAATATATATACAATTTTTTTTATTTATGTACGTTTTACACAATGATTTCATTTTTAAAACAAAAAAAATGTTTTAGTGTCTCCATAGTCTAAGAGCCATTGTTTTTTCAGTTTTTGGGTGATTATCTTAAGTAGGGTCTCATTTTTTGCGGGATGAGATGACTGTTTGATTGGCACTATTTTGGGGTGCATATGACTTTTTGATCGCTTGCTATTACACTTTTTGTGACGTAAGATGACAAAAAATTGCTTTTTTTACACCGTTTTTATTTTTATTTTTTTACGGTGGTCACCTGAGGGGTTAGGTCATGTGATATTTTTATAGAGCCGGTCGATACGGACGCGGCGATACCTAATATGTATACTTTTTTTTTTATTTATGTAAGTTTTACACAATGATTTCATTTTTGAAACAAAAAAAATGATGTTTTAGTGTTTCCATAGTCTAATTGCCATAGTTTTTTCAGTTTTTGGGCGATTATCTTAAGTAGGGTCTCATTTTTTGCGGGATGAGATGACGGTTTGATTGTTACAATTTTGGCGTACATGCGACTTTTTTGATCACTTTTATTACCTTTTTTTGGGAAGTAAGGTGGACAAAATTTCAATTTCATCATAGTTTTTTATTTTTTATTTTTATGGCGTTCACCGTTCGGGTAAAGTAACATGACCGTCTTATAGATCAGGTCGTTACGGACGCGGCGATACCAAACATGTGTAGGGAATTTTATTTTTTTAATTTTTAATCAGTGATAAATGTGTTTTTTGATTTTTACCTTTTTTTCACTTTTTTTTTGACCCAGACCCACTTGGTTCTTGAAGATCCAGTGGGTCTGATGTCTGTATAATACAGTACAGTACAATATATATTGCACTGTACTATATTTTACTTACACTGAACAGATCTATGCTTTCAGCACAGATCTGTTCAGCACCATGGACAGCAGGACGCCTGAGAGGCGTCCTGTTGCCATGGGAACCTTCCCCGTCTGCTCAGTTATGGTCAGAACTGCGCAGACGGGGAAGGGTAAGGATGGGGCTCTGGGGGGGCTGTCTGGGGGCTCTCTCCCTCTCCATCGGGGGGCTGCAAAGGCACTGCAGCCCCCCGATCGGAGAGGGAGGGAGCTCCCTCTTACTGTTAACTTTTTCCATACAGCGGTCCGTACGGACCGCTGTATGGAAAGGGTTAAACGGCTGACATCGCATCACCGATGTCAGCCGTTTATACCAGGGTGCCAGCAATGTGCTGGCACCCTGGTATACCCACTGTACACCAACGATTACTCAATAGGAGGCGGGCGGGGGATCGCGATCCCGCCTGCCGCACCGCCCGCCTCCCGCACCGCCCCCACCGCCCGCAACACCCCCCCTGCACTTCCCACCGGGCTAAAATCATTCAGAGGTGCAGGGGGGGTGATAAATATATATTTTCGCCACACTAAAGTTTCTGATCGCCGCGGTCAGGGACCGCAGCGATCAGAAATTGCAGAAAGCGCAACAAACCGCAGGTCTGAATTGACCTGCGGTTTGTTGCGATCGCGGACATGGGGGGGTCACGGGACCCCCCCGCGCATTTAGCCGAGGTGCCTGCTCAATGATTTGAGCAGGCACCTTGTTCCGATCACAGCCGGCCGCACGGCAGTGATCGGAACAACACATGACGTACCGGTACGTCATGTGTCCTTAAGGACTCGGGAAACATGCCGTACCGATACGTCATGTGTCCTTAAGGGGTTAAACAATATGGGTCCCAGAACAGATCCCTGAGGTACACCACTGGTAACAAGACCTTGGTCTGAATATACTCCATTGACTACAACCCTCTGTTGCCTGTCCCTCAGCCACTGCCTAATCCATTCAACAATATGGGAGTCCAAGCCCAAAGACTGCACTTTATTGATAAGCCTTCTATGTGGGACAGTATCAAAAGCCTTACTAAAGTCTAGATAAGCGATGTCTACTGCACCTCCTCCATCTATTATTTTAGTCACCCAATCAAAAAAAATCAATAAGATTAGTTTCACATGATCTCCCTGAAGTAAACCCATGCTGTTTTTCATCTTTCAATCCATGGGATTTTAGATGTTCCACAATCCTCTCCTTAAGTATGGTTTCCATTAATTTCCCCACTGTTGATGTCAGGCTTACTGGCTTATAGTTGCCCGATTCCTCCCTACCACCTTTCTTGTGAATGGGCACAACATTTTCTAATTTCCAATCTTCTGTGACGACTCCTGTTACCAGTGATTGGTTAAATAAATCTGTTAATGGTTTTGCTAGTTCACCGGTGAGCTCTTTTAATAGCTTTGGGTGTATCCCATCAGGCCCCTGTGACTTATTTGTATTAATTTTAGACAGTTGACTTAGAACCTCTTCCTCTGTAAAGACACATGCATCAAAAGATTAATTAGTCTTCTTTCCTAACTGAGGTCCTTTTCCTTCATTTTCCTTTGTAAAAACAGAACAGAAGTATTCATTGAGGCAGTCAGCTAGTTCTTTATTTTCTTCCATATACCTTCCTTCTTTTGTTTTTAATTTGGTAATTCCCTGTTTTAATTTCCCTTTTTCATTTATGTATCTGAAGAATGCCTTATAGCCTTTTTTCCCTGACTGAGCTAATTTCTCTTCTGCCTGTGCTTTAGAAGCTCTTATAACTTGCTTGGCCTCTCTCTGCCTAATGTTATAAATTTGTCTGTCATCCTCGTTTTTTTTTTTTTTATAATTCCTAAATGCTATCTTTTTGTTTTTAATGATTTTGGCCACTTCTGCTGAGTACCACAGTGGTCTCTTCCTTTTTTTTCTTTTTCTGACAAGCCTAATGCAATTTTCTGTTGCCTTCAATAGTGCCACTTTAAGTAGTCCCATTTCTCCTGGACTCCAATGAAACTGTTCCAGTCTGATAGGGACTCGTATACCTCTAATCTAATTTTAGAAAAGTCAGTTTTTCTAAAATCTAAAACTTTTGTTTTTGTGTGGTGTGACTCACTGTACTTATAGTAAACCACACTGACTGGTGATCACTAGATCCCAAGCTTTCCCCTACAGTAATATCAGATACCAAATTCCCATTTGTGAATACTAAATCTAAAATGGCCTCCTTCCGGGTTGACTCCTCCACTACTTGCTGTAGAGATAATCCCAGTAGGGAATTTAGAATATCTGTACTCCTGGCAGAACTAGCTATTTTGGTTTTCCAGTTTACATCTGGAAGATTGAAGTCTCCCATAATGATAACTTCCCCCTTCAATGTCATTTTAGCTATTTCCTCAACTAGTAGATCATCTAATTCTTTGACTTGGCTAGGTGGTCTATATATCACACCTACACGAGTTACCTTATGATTATCAAGCTGCAAGGTAACCCAAACTGACTCTAAATTGTTCTCGCTAACTTGTATCAAATTCGATTTTATGCTATCTTTCACATACAGGGCCACCCCTCCCCCTTCTTGCCTTCTCTGTCTTTCCTGCATAGAGAGAACCCTGGTATTGATATATCCCAGTCATTACTCCCCTTGAACCACGTCTCAGTAACAGCCACTACATCTATATTCTCAGATTCCATTATAGCCTCAAGTTCATTGATCTTATTCCCTAGACTGCGAGCATTTGTAGACAAGACTCTGAGCTTGTCATTTCTTAACCTTTGTGCTACTGGCCTTTTCTGGCATTGTTCCGGGGGGCAGTCGGACTGCTGGATTATCACCCTTTCCTAGTTTAAATGCTTCTTAGCAAATACTTGGAACTGTTCACCGAGGACATTCGTTCCCTTGAGAGAAAGATGCAAACCATCTTTCTTGTACAGTTCTTTTCCATTCCAACAAGAGCTAACATGAGACACAGAGCCAAACCCTTGGTTCAGACACCATTCACCAAGCCATACATTGAATTCCTTAATGTGCATCTTCTTGTCATGCTGAAGGTTATGCACAGGCAAAACTGCAGAGAATGAAACAGTTGATGCAACCTCCTGTATATCCTTTACAAGTGTGTGAAAAGCTTTTTTACCTTTGAAACCTCATTGCAAGCCAGATCGTTTGTCCCAAGATGAAGAATAACATCCACTTCCCTTTCCTGCTTTGCTTGCCTAACAATATTAAGGATCTGTTGTCTATCCCTGCTAGCGGTAGCACCAGGGAGACATCTCACAACACCATTCTCCTCAAACTTCACACCTCTTATCATGGAATCGCCCACCAACAGCTGCTTACTATCAATCCTCACCTTCTCCTTTTTGTCTTTGGCTGCAGTCTTACATACTTTAGGCATGGGAGATGATTGTTTCTCACCCACTATGCTTGAGCCATCCTCCATGTTGCTCTTGCAATCTGAAAGTGCTGCAAATGAATTATGGAGAGCCACAGACTGTGGGACATGCCTTCTATCCATAACTATCAGTCTACCAGAACCTACAGTAACCCATCTTCCATTTCTAGGGGGCCTCTGTGGCAGTGGTATTGCAATGTTAACAGCCTGAGTTTGTTTAGTGGTTAATTTTAAAATCTCATATTTCAAAAAGGTAATTTCCTGCTGCATTATGGAGAGCTGTGTACAGATCAGACAGTATCCAAACCTCTGAAGAGTGGAACCTGAAATAAAAGCACAACAATTCCTGCACAGAACCAGGTCTGCCATTGTAAAGAGGGGAAAGATTTTAAACAAACAAATCTTACTTGTTTAGATTGTATCTACCTCCAAATTACCTTCTGAGTATCTTCTGAATATCTCCAATTCTCTTGTAGATCAGCTCTTGGTAAAGCAGTCTTGGAAAAGCAGCAAGCTATAATTAGCAAGCTAATACTGTGTGGATATATATACACACACTCCCACAAAGGCTCCTCCCCCAACAGCAAATAAACACCTTACTCGCCTATGCTAATTTGCAATCAGACAATAGAGATAACGTGTCTAGCAAATTCCTTACCTCTTTTGAAACACAGTGTCTGAGTATTCACCAGAAACACCACTGAAGTTCTGCTACAGTGGAAAAACTCTGAGTTCGACTAAGTTAGTCACCTAAGTTAGTCACCTAACCAACTGGTTAGTCACCAGTTAGACTAAGTATCACCTCCACCAGTGGCTACCAATATCAGAAACCGAAACTCACAGTCTCCACAGAGATAAGAAATGTCCAATGAGTAGCAAGATGGCATCAGCACATATAGATGTCCTAAGTCATAGAAAATACATGCTCAGTATCACCAAGGGACATCAGAATGATAAAAAAAAACTTCCTGGGGAGAGTATGTCCCTACTTACAGTTAGTCGTCCATCTATGGGATAAAGCATACCGGCTCCTCCAGAGGCCCGCTACCACATATGCCCCAAGTCCCCTTTTAAATATACTCCTGCCGGTCGTGATTCCCGCCCATAGATGTTGCGTCCACGACGCTTAGCAATTTGCATCACTTCCTGTCTATGGAGTGAGTCATTTCTGGTCAGTGGAACGCACATTCGTCACGTGTTTCCGATGGAGCGCATCTCCGGTCACCTGTTTCCGGTACATGGAACGCAGAGGACCACAGACGCACTTCCAGTCACGTGATTCCGGACCCTACATCGCCGGTAGATTATAGTAGAAGCACTGTCAAGCATAGCCAAACACTAAGTAATTCCCAGACTGCCATTGTCTTACTAAAACCAATATATAGACACAGACGCAGCATGGCACGCATCGAGGCAATAAAGGAATATCGCTGTCACAGATGACCAGTGACAATTGCATAGAGTAAAGAGAGGGAACTCATTACTGTTAGACTGTACAGTGATTAATAGAACCATAGTCTAATCCTGTCAATGGGCACCCCTTAAGATTATAGAGGGTGTCAAGCCTAGCAATGAAGACAATTACATTCATTGATAATGATAATGTTCAATTTAAAGATGCTTCCCGCATCTGGCCAGTAGAGGGAAACTTAATTTTACAATGGGCCCAGCCATATCAGATGGAGACAACCAGGACAAGGCACCCACTACATTCAGAGTAACAATCAGAGGAAACAGTCAGAGGAAACAACAGAAGGTCAATCTCTCATTAATCCCGTGGTGGGACTGGGACCGGAATGTATCCATTCACATTCCTTCTGAAGGATCTTCCTGTCCCAGTCACCCCCTCGGGGAGATGGAGGTACTAGTTCAAGAACCGAGAATCTTAAACAACTCGGGTCCCCCCCCATGGTGATCATTAACATGCAGTGCCACCGGTGTCACATTCTTCTTCACTATGTCGCTAACATATTCAAGGATCCTCCTTTCTCACCTCTCTCACTGTTTTACCTATATAGTCCATTGCACACGTACACTGGCATATATAGATCTCCCCTTTACTCCTACAGTTGATGAAGTCCCTGACCTGAAAAGTCTTTGTCACAGAGCACGTGATGACTAGGGATGAGCGAACTCGAACTGTATAGTTCGGGTTCGTACCGAATTTTGGGGTGTCCATGACACGGACCCGAACCCGGACATTTTCGTAAAAGTCTGGGTTCGGGTTCGGTGTTTGTCGCTTTCTTGGCGCTTTTGTGACGCTTCCTTGGCGCTTTTTGAAAGGCTGCAAAGCAGCCAATCAACAAGCGTCATACTACTTGCCCCAAGAGGCCATCACAGCCATACCTACTATTGGCATGGCTGTGATTGGCCAGAGCACCATGTGACCCAGCCTCTATTTAAGCTGGAGTCACATAGCGCCGCCCGTCACTCTGCTCTGATTAGCGTAGGGAGAGGTTGCGGCTGCGACAGTAGGGCGAGATTAGGCAGATTAACTTCTCCAAAGGACTTGATTAATCGATCTATCTGCAGCTGTGCATCATTGAGCTGCTGAAATTCAATTGCTCACTGTTTTTAGGCTGCCCAGACCGTTTGTCAGTCACTTTTTTCTGGGGTGATCGGCGGCCATTTTGTGTCTTGTGGTGCGCCAGCACAAGCTGCGACCAAGTGCATTTAACCCTCAATGGTGTGGTAGTTTTTTGGCTAAAGCCTACATCAGGGTGAAGCTGTCACACCAAGTGCATTTAACCAGCAATAGTCTGTTTATTTTTTGGCCATATACTACATCAGGGGCAAGCTGCGCCTGTCACCAAGTGCATTTAACCCTCAATGGTGTGGTTGTTTTTTGGCTAAAGCCTACATCAGGGTGAAGCTGTCACACCAAGTGCATTTAACCAGCAATAGTCTGGTCATTTTTTGGCCATATACTACATCAGGGGCAAGCTGCGCCTGTCACCAAGTGCATTTAACCCTCAATGGTGTGGTTGTTTTTTGGCTAAAGCCTACATCAGGGTGAAGCTGTCACACCAAGTGCATTTAACCAGCAATAGTCTGTTCATTTTTTGGCCATATACTACATCAGGGGCAAGCTGCGCCCGTCACCAAGTGCATTTAACCCTCAGTAGTGTGGTTGGTCAAGCTGTCACACCAAGTGCATTTAACCAGCAATAGTCTGTTCATTTTTTGGCCATATACTACATCAGGGGCAAGCTACGGCCATCACCAAGTGCATTTAACCCTCAGTAGTGTGGTTGGTCAAGCTGTCACACCAAGTGCATTTAACCAGCAATAGTGTGGTTATTTTTTGGCCATATCCCAGTCTAATTCTGTCAGTAAATCCATACCGGTCACCCAGCGCCTAAATACTAGGCCTCAAATTTATATCCCGCTAAATCTGTCGTTACCGCTGTACTGTTGTGGCTGGGCAAGTTATTTAGTGTCCGTCAAAGCACATTTTTTGTTCAGGGTTGAAATACAATTCCCAATTTAGCAATTTCATAATTTAGTGGTTTCTGCTATATCAGAGCTATTTGAAATCTATCCCTAAAAGGGTATATAATATTCAAGGTGCACATAGGGTCATTCAGAATAACTTCACACACACGCTACTGTGCATTTCCAAGTCTAATTCTGTTAGTAAATCCATACCGGTCACCCAGCGCCTAAATACTAGGCCTGAAATTTATATCCCGCTAAATCTGTCGTTACTGCTGTACTGTTGTGGCTGGGCAAGTTATTTAGTGTCCGTCAAAGCACATTTTTTGTTCTGGGTTGAAATACAATTCCAAATTTAGCAATTTCATAATTTAGTGGTTTCTGCTATATCAGAGCTATTTAAAATCTATCCCTAAAAGGGTATATAATATTCAAGGTGCACATAGGGTCATTCAGAATAACTTCACACACACGCTACTGTGCATTTCCAAGTCTAATTCTGTCAGTAAATCCATACCGGTCACCCAGCGCCTAAATACTAGGCCTCAAATTTATATTCAGCTGAATTTGAATACAATACATTGGGCCAAATAATATTTTTGTTGTTGTGGTGAACCATAACAATGAGGAAAACATCTAGTAAGGGACGCGGACGTGGACATGGTCGTGGTGGTGTTAGTGGACCCTCTGGTGCTGGGAGAGGACGTGGCCGTTCTGCCACATCCACACGTCCTAGTGTACCAACTACCTCAGGTCCCAGTAGCCGCCAGAATTTACAGCGATATATGGTGGGGCCCAATGCCGTTCTAAGGATGGTAAGGCCTGAGCAGGTACAGGCATTAGTCAATTGGGTGGCCGACAGTGGATCCAGCACGTTCACATTATCTCCCACCCAGTCTTCTGCAGAAAGCGCACAGATGGCGCCTGAAAACCAACCCCATCAGTCTGTCACATCACCCCCATGCATATCAGGGAAACTGTCTGAGCCTCAAGTTATGCAGCAGTCTCTTATGCTGTTTGAAGACTCTGCTGGCAGGGTTTCCCAAGGGCATCCACCTAGCCCTTCCCTAGCGGTGGAAGACATAGACTGCACTGACACACATCCACTTATGTTTCCTGATGATGAGGACATGGGAATACCACCTCAGCATGTCTCTGATGATGACGAAACACAGGTGCCAACTGCTGCGTCTTTCTGCAGTGTGCAGACTGAACAGGAGGTCAGGGATCAAGACTGGGTGGAAGACGATGCAGGGGACGATGAGGTCCTAGACCCCACATGGAATGAAGGTCGTGCCACTGACTTTCACAGTTCGGAGGAAGAGGCAGTGGTGAGACCGAGCCAACAGCGTAGCAAAAGAGGGAGCAGTGGGCAAAAGCAGAACACCCGCCGCCAAGAGACTCCGCCTGCTACTGACCGCCGCCATCTGGGACCGAGCACCCCAAAGGCAGCTTCAAGGAGTTCCCTGGCATGGCACTTCTTCAAACAATGTGCTGACGACAAGACCCGAGTGGTTTGCACGCTGTGCCATCAGAGCCTGAAGCGAGGCATTAACGTTCTGAACCTGAGCACAACCTGCATGACCAGGCACCTGCATGCTAAGCATGAACTGCAGTGGAGTAAACACCTTAAAACCAAGGAAGTCGCTCAGGCTCCCCCTGCTACCTCTTCTGCTGCTGCCGCCTCGGCCTCTTCTGCTGCTGCCGCCTCGGCCTCTTCCTCCGCCTCTGGAGGAACGTTGGCACCTGTCGCCCAGCAAACAGGGGATGTACCACCAACACCACCACCACCTCCGTCACCAAGCGTCTCAACCATGTCACACGGCAGCGTTCAACTCTCCATCTCACAAACATTTGAGAGAAAGCGTAAATTCCCACCTAGCCACCCTCGATCCCTGGCCCTGAATGCCAGCATTTCTAAACTACTGGCCTATGAAATGCTGTCATTTAGGCTGGTGGACACAGACAGCTTCAAACAGCTCATGTCGCTTGCTGTCCCACAGTATGTTGTTCCCAGCTGCCACTACTTCTCCAAGAGAGCCGTGCCTTCCCTGCACAACCAAGTATCCGATAAAATCAAGTGTGCACTGCGCAACGCCATCTGTAGCAAGGTCCACCTAACCACAGATACGTGGACCAGTAAGCACGGCCAGGGACGCTATATCTCCCTAACTGCACACTGGGTAAATGTAGTGGCAGCTGGGCCCCAGGCGGAGAGCTGTTTAGCGCACGTACTTCCGCCGCCAAGGATCGCAGGGCAACATTCTTTGCCTCCTGTTGCCACCTCCTCCTTCTCGGCTTCCTCCTCCTCTTCTTCCACCTGCTCATCCAGTCAGCCACACACCTTCACCACCAACTTCAGCACAGCCCGGGGTAAACGTCAGCAGGCCATTCTGAAACTCATATGTTTGGGGGACAGGCCCCACACCGCACAGGAGTTGTGACGGGGTATAGAACAACAGACCGACGAGTTGTTGCTGCCGGTGAGCCTCAAGCCCGGCCTGGTGGTGTGTGATAATGGGCGAAATCTCGTTGCAGCTCTGGGACTAGCCAATTTGACGCACATCCCTTGCTTGGCGCATGTGCTGAATTTGGTGGTGCAGAAGTTCATTCACAACTACCCCGACATGTCAGAGCTGCTGCATAAAGTGCGGGCCGTCTGTTCGCGCTTGCGGCGTTCACATCCTGCTGCTGCTCGCCTGTCTGCGCTACAGCGTAACTTCGGCCTTCCCGCTCACCGCCTCATATGCGACGTGCCCACCAGGTGGAACTCCACCTTGCACATGCTGGACAGACTGTGCGAGCAGCAGCAGGCCATAGTGGAGTTTCAGCTGCAGCACGCACGGGTCAGTCGCACTACAGAACAGCACCACTTCACCACCAATGACTGGGCCTCCATGCGAGACCTGTGTGCCCTGTTGCGCTGTTTCGAGTACTCCACCAACATGGCCAGTGGCGATGACGCCGTTATCAGCGTTACAATACCACTTCTATGTCTCCTTGAGAAAACACTTAGGGCGATGATGGAAGAGGAGGTGGCCCAGGAGGAGGAGGAGGAAGAGGGGTCATTTTTAGCACTTTCAGGCCAGTCTCTTTGAAGTGACTCAGAGGGAGGTTTTTGGCAACAGCAGAGGCCAGGTACAAATGTGGCCAGCCAGGGCCCACTACTGGAGGACGAGGAGGACGAGGATGAGGAGGAGGTGGAGGAGGATGAGGATGAAGCATGGTCACAGCGGGGTGGCACCCAACGCAGCTCGGGTCCATCACTGGTGCGTGGCTGGGGGGAAAGGCAGGACAATGACGATACGCCTCCCACAGAGGACAGCTTGTCCTTACCCCTGGGCAGCCTGGCACACATGAGCGACTACATGCTGCAGTGCCTGCGCAACGACAGCAGAGTTGCCCACATTTTAACCTGTGCGGACTACTGGGTTGCCACCCTGCTGGATCCACTCTACAAAGACAATGTGCCCACCTTACTTCCTGCACTGGAGCGTGATAGGAAGATGCGCGAGTACAAGCGCACGTTGGTAGACGCGCTACTGAGAGCATTCCCAAATGTCACAGGGGAACAAGTGGAAGCCCAAGGCCAAGGCAGAGGAGGAGCAAGAGGTCGCCAAGGCAGCTGTGTCACGGCCAGCTCCTCTGAGGGCAGGGTTAGCATGGCAGAGATGTGGAAAACTTTTGTCAACACGCCACAGCTAACTGCACCACCACCTGATACGCAACGTGTTAGCAGGAGGCAACATTTCACTAACATGGTGGAACAGTACGTGTGCACACCCCTCCACGTACTGACTAAAGGTTCGGCCCCATTCAACTTCTTGGTCTCTAAATTGTCCACGTGGCCAGAGCTAGCCTTTTATGCCTTGGAGGTGCTGGCCTGCCCGGCGGCCAGCGTTTTGTCTGAACGTGTATTCAGCATGGCAGGGGGCGTCATTACAGACAAACGCAGCCGCCTGTCTACAGCCAATGTGGACAAGCTGAGGTTCATAAAAATGAACCAGGCATGGATCCCACAGGACCTGTCCGTCCCTTGTCCAGATTAGACATTAACTACCTCCCCTTAACCATATATTATTGGACTCCAGGGCATTTCCTCATTCAATCCAATTTTTATTTTCATTTTACCATTATATTGCGAGGCTACCCAAAGTTGAATGAACCTCTCCTCTGTCTGGGTGCCGGGGCCTAAATATATGCCAATGGACTGTTCCAATGTTGGGTGACGTGAAGCCTGATTCTCTGCTATGACATGCAGACTGATTCTCTGGTGACATGAAGCCAGATTGTCTGTTACGGGACCTCTCTCCTCTGCCTGGGTGCTGGGCCTAAATTTATGAAAATGGACTCTTACAGTGCTGGGTGACGTGAAGCCTGATTTTCTGCTATGATATGAAGACTGATTCTCTGCTGACATGAAGCCAGATTGTCTGTTACGGGACCTCTCTCCTCTGCCTGTGTGCTGGGCCTAAATATATGCCAATGGACTGTTGCAGTGGTGGCTGACGTGAAGCCTCATTCTCTGCTATGACATGCAGACTAATTCTCTGCTGACATGAAGCCAGATTGTCTGTTACGGGACCTCTCTCCTCTGCCTGGGTGCTGGGCCTAAATTTATGAAAATGGACTCTTACAGTGGTGGGTGACGTGAAGCCTGATTCTCTGCTATGATATGAAGACTAATTCTCTGCTGACATGAAGCCAGATTGTCACTTACGGGACCTCTCTCCTCTGCCTGGGTGCTGGGCCTAAATTTATGAAAATGGACTCATACAGTGGTGGGTGACGTGAAGCCTGATTCTCTGCTATGACATGAAGACTGATTCTCTGCTATGACATGAAGACTGATTCTCTGCTGACATGAAGCCAGATTGTCTGTTACGGGACCTCTCTCCTCTGCCTGGGTGCTGGGCCTAAATTTATGAAAATGGACTCTTACAGTGGTGGGTGACGTGAAGCCTGATTCTCTGCTATGATATGAAGACTGATTCTCTGCTGACATGAAGCCAGATTGTCTGTTACGGGACCTCTCTCCTCTGCCTGTGTGCTGGGCCTAAATTTATGACAATGGACTGTTGCAGTGGTGGCTGACGTGAAACCTGATTTTCTGCTATGACATGCAGACTGATTCTCTGCTGACATGAAGCCAGATCCTCTGTTACTGGACCTCTCTACTCTGCCTGTGTGCTGGGCCTAAATATATGCCAATGGACTGTTGCAGTGGTGGCTGACGTGAAGCCTCATTCTCTGCTATGACATGCAGACTAATTCTCTGCTGACATGAAGCCAGATTGTCTGTTACGGGACCTCTCTCCTCTGCCTGGGTGCTGGGCCTAAATTTATGAAAATGGACTCTTACAGTGGTGGGTGACGTGAAGCCTGATTCTCTGCTATGATATGAAGACTAATTCTCTGCTGACATGAAGCCAGATTGTCACTAACGGGACCTCTCTCCTCTGCCTGGGTGCTGGGCCTAAATTTATGAAAATGGACTCATACAGTGGTGGCTGACGTGAAGCCTGATTCTCTGCTATGACATAAAGACTGATTCTCTGCTATGACATGAAGACTGATTCTCTGCTGACATGAAGCCAGATTGTCTGTTACGGGACCTCTCTCCTCTGCCTGGGTGCTGGGCCTAAATTTATGAAAATGGACTCTTACAGTGGTGGGTGACGTGAAGCCTGATTCTCTGCTATGATATGAAGACTGATTCTCTGCTGACATGAAGCCAGATTGTCTGTTACTGGACCTCTCTACTCTGCCTGTGTGCTGGGCCTAAATATATGCCAATGGACTGTTGCAGTGGTGGCTGACGTGAAGCCTCATTCTCTGCTATGACATGCAGACTAATTCTCTGCTGACATGAAGCCAGATTGTCTGTTACGGGACCTCTCTCCTCTGCCTGGGTGCTGGGCCTAAATTTATGAAAATGGACTCTTACAGTGGTGGGTGACGTGAAGCCTGATTCTCTGCTATGACATGAAGCCAGATCCTTTGTTACGGGACCTCTCTCCTCTGCCTGGGTGCTGGGCCTAAATTTATGAAAATGGACTCTAACAGTGGTGGGTGACGTGAAGCCTGTTTCTCTGCTATGATATGAAGACTGATTCTCTGCTGACATGAAGCCAGATTGTCTGTTACGGGACCTCTCTCCTCTGCCTGGGTGCTGGGCCTAAATTTATGAAAATGGACTCTTACAGTGGTGGGTGACGTGAAGCCTGATTCTCTGCTATGACATGAAGCCAGATCCTTTGTTACGGGACCTCTCTCCTCTGCCTGGGTGCTGGGCCTAAATTTATGAAAATGGACTCTAACAGTGGTGGGTGACGTGAAGCCTGATTTTCTGCTATGACATGCAGACTGATTCTCTGCTGACATGAAGCCAGATCCTCTGTTACGGGACCTCTCTCCTCTGCCTGGGTGCTGGGCCTAAATATCTGACAATGGACTGTTGCATTGGTGGCTGACGTGAAGCCTGATTCTCTGCTATGACATGCAGACTAATTCTCTGCTGACATGAAGCCAGATTCTCTGTTACGGGACCTCTCTCCTCTGTCTGGGTGCTGGGCCTAAATTTATGACAATGGACTGTTGCAGTGGTGGCTGACGTGAAGCCTGATTTTCTGCTATGACATGCAGACTGATTCTCTGCTGACATGAAGCCAGATCCTCTGTTACGGGACCTCTCTCCTCTGCCTGGGTGCTGGGCCTAAATATCTGACAATGGACTGTTGCATTGGTGGCTGACGTGAAACCTGATTCTCTGCTATGACATGCAGACTAATTCTCTGCTGACATGAAGCCAGATTCTCTGTTACGGGACCTCTCTCCTCTGCCTGGGTGCTGGGCCTAAATATCTGACAATGGACTGTTGCAGTGGTGGCTGACGTGAAGCCTGATTTTCTGCTATGACATGCAGACTGATTCTCTGCTGACATGAAGCCAGATTGTCTGTTACGGGACCTCTCTCCTCTGCCTGGGTGCTGGGCCTAAATTTATGACAATGGACTGTTGCAGTGGTGGCTGACGTGAAGCCTGATTCTCTGCTATGACATGCAGACTGATTCTCTGCTGACATGAAGACAGATTCTCTGTTACGGGACCTCTCTCCTCTGCCTGGGTGCCGGGGCCTAAATATCTGAGAATGGACTGTTCCAGTGGTGGGTGACGTGAAGCCAGATTCTCTGCTATGGGACCTCTGTCCAATTGATTTTGGTTAATTTTTATTTATTTAATTTTTATTTTAATTCATTTCCCTATCCAAATTTGTTTGCAGGGGATTTACCTACATGTTGCTGCCTTTTGCAGCCCTCTAGCCCTTTCCTGGGCTGTTTTACAGCCTTTTTAGTGCCGAAAAGTTCGGGTCCCCATTGACTTCAATGGGGTTCGGGTTCGGGACGAAGTTCGGATCGGGTTCGGATCCCGAACCCGAACATTTTCGGGAAGTTCGGCCGAACTTCTTGAACCCGAACATCCAGGTGTCCGCTCAACTCTAGTGATGACCTTAGCTGTCGAAATAAATTCACACGCCTTGCAGGAGCCACATCTATATACACCTATGAGTTTAAGGTCCAGCCATGTACCAGTTCTGGCTGGGGGTGTAAAGTGGCTATGTACAAGGTGATCTTTAATACTCTTGCCACGCCGATACAAGATGGCGGGGTGCTTGGCCACAACATCCGACAAATCAGAATCCATCTGCATAGGCCAGTATTTTCTCAACACACTCATGACCTCACGGTTGGCTACATCAAAGGTGTCGATAATCCGCAGTGGTTGATGTCTATCAGAGGCTCTCTGCCCCGGGACCAACAGATCGGCCCGATTCTTTCCCTGAGCTTGTTTGAAGGCCTCCTTCAAAACCATCTGCGGCTATCCCCTGGCCCTGAACCTGTCCTGTAATCCCCTTGCCTCACTGAAAAAGGACTCCCCCTCAGAGCAGTTTCTCCTAACTCAGAGATATTGGCCCCTCGGTATGCCCTGTTTAAGGGGGGCAGTGTGGTGGCTATTCCAGTGAAGCAAGGAGTTGGTAGCCATAGCTTTCCTATTTATGTTCGTCACAAGTCTATCCCCTTCCTTAGTCACCCGAACATCTAGAAAGGTGATAGTGTGAGAGTCCAGTTCAAAGGTGAACCGGAGACCGATTTCATTTTTATTAAGGTCAGCAACAAACCATTTGAAATCCACCTTTCCACACCACAAAGATGTCGTCAATGTAGCGTATCCAAAACAAAATGTTGTCGACCCACTAGACCATTTGGTCAGGGAATACACATGTATCTTCCCACCAGCCCAGGAGGAGGTTGGCATAGGTCGGGGCAAAGGGGCTGCCCATTGCCGTCCCCCTGAGCTGGTGGTAGAAGCGTGCATTAAACAAAAAAAGTTATGAGTGAGCGTGATTTCCAATAGCTGTAAGGTAAAATTGTTGTGTAAACCACAATGTGTGCCCCTTGTCCGTAGGAAGTACTCAACGGCTAAAAGTCCGTAGTAGTGTGGGATGGAACTGTAGAGCGACTCTACGTCGATACTCGAAAATAGGCAGTCAGGGTCAAGGTTAAGTGTTTCGATCTTGTTAAGGAAGTCCATTGTGTCCCTCGTGTATGCGGGTAGGGACACAACGAACTGCCTCAACACCTGATCAAGGTAAACACCACAGTTTAGTGTCAGGGAGTTAACCCCCGAAACAATTGGGTGGCCCCTGAGTGGTGGTGTACCTTTATGTATCTTAGGTAATCCATAGAAAGTTGCTATGCATGAGTTAACGGGGAGGAGAAATTTAAATTCAGATGGACTAATGACCTTATTGTTAAGACCCTTCGATAATAACAGTTTCAGGTCCTCAAGGAAGGATGGAGTAGGGTTTTTAGACTGTATCCTATATCCATCCCTATCTTTCAACAGGTCAAGGCACATACGTAGATAAATATCATGGCCCAGAACGACCAGATTACCACCTTTATCGGACGGTTTGATGATAATGCAGTCATCTTTCTCCAGTGACCTCAGTGCCTGCATTTCAGCGAGAGAGAGATTAAAAGTCCTAGAATCTACTTTACCCATTCGATTAAGGTCAGCAATACCCATCTGGAGAAAGATGTCCACATATTCATAGTTAGAGGGGGGTGGCATCCTTTTACGCTTAGGTTTTAGTGTAGTGAAAGGACCCTTGCCTGGATCACGTCTACTCTCCTCACCTAATTCGGTAAGGATCTGAAGGTCCATAAAGTCCCTCTCATCCAGTCCTAGGCTTTCACAGGTCTGTCTGTTAGAGTTCTTAAAGAATTTATGCCATTTAAGTCTCCTACAGAAGAGGTGGAGGTCCTTAGTCCATGTGAAGAGACTAAAGTTTGTGGTAGGTTCGAAAGAAAGTCCCCTATTAAGGACCCCCATCTCCACCGGGCTAAGAGACCTAGAGGACAAATTAATGATCTGAAGGTCATTTATTGCCCCTTGTCTGTCCTGTCCCGTTCCCGAAGCTGATACAGGATCTGGCTCTTTTCTAAAGAAGAGGGCTGTTGTGGAGGCGGGACACTGTTGGAGGCAAAGGAGGGGGATGAAGAGGAGGAGGCATTTGGGTAGCCAGTCCCACGTGCCGACCCCCTTCTTCCCCTGTTCCCATCCCTTGGCCATCTTCTTCCCCCCCATCTCCTAGGGCCCGAATGGACCCCTATAGGATGGCCCCCCGTATGGTCTGGGGTATGAGTCTGTGTCCGAGGAGTCAACGTCAGACGTCAAGATCTCGGATCCAACTACAGGTTCCTGATGTTGTATATACGCTCTGTTTTCTATAAACTCACTCAGATCACGGACAATTTGCCTGTGTTTTCGTTCCTTGATCAGGCTCTGGAATTTCTCTACGAAGGTCTGTAAAGACGTCTCACGTCTAGCAAAGTCTGGGTCGTCCTTATGTTTAAGTGCTACAGCAATCTGTTCCTGTAGTTTGGTGGAGGTCAGTTCAAATAATTGTTTTTATTCCTCCAGCAACATACCCATCAGGGTCAGATAGATGCGGGACATACAGTCCCAGTTAAATGACCACAACTCACTGCATTCCTCTGCCTCTCTCTTCACTTACCTCTCCTGATTTAGCAGACATCACTACAGCTCCTTCCCCATGACTTGTAATCTTCACTGCCGTCCTCTCCTGAACTGGTCACAAGACAGTGACATCATCAAATCAGGCCCTCAACCACTGCCTGATTTACTGGTGATCACATGACCTGTGATGTCATCACAGGTCCTCTAGCTTTGCATGTGCATTAGATGCAAGTGTATTGCCGTCCTGAGGACGCTAATACAGCTGTATGTAGCTGGAAAGCATTACATTTGGGGACTGGGACAAAATATCTGGGGCCCAGGCCCCAAATGTTTTAACCTAGAAATGCCCCTGGGTTGGCCTGTACCCAGAGCCGGCTCTATAATAAGGCAGACCAAGCTGTAACTTTGCTTGTGTTGGCAAAAATCCTTGCACCGGCCCTGCCTGAACCTGGTCATTGAGGCAAGAGGTCTCAGCTTCCTGATTGTCCTCAGCAAGGCCCGGCACATGAAAAAACTGCTCCATCATGTTGAGGAGACTGAACTGACTGCTGCTGCTGCTGCAGCAGTAGATTATTCTGCTTGTTTCAGCAGGAGGTGGGTGACCCTGGAGGGGGGGTGCTCCCTTTCAGACATGCTGGCAGTTGGCATCTGCTCGCCAAAAGCTGGGTACATTGTTTTCTGTTAATAACGTAATTTGTCCTACCTTTCAGCAGGAGTAAAACATGTGCAGCAAGCGGTTACAGGTTAGGCCCGATGTCTGGGGTATGCCTTGCCCCTTAGGAGGTTTTTACGATTATGTCCCTCTTATAGAGCATGTAGTCGTGACGCCAGTTGCAGTTAAGCAATGAGGACATGGAGTCCCCTTTAAGTGTAGTGGTGTTGATACCCAGATGTATGAATGCCAGAGTGGTGTAGGTGGGCCTACAATGTCCCTGAATGTGCTGTATGCACTTGTCACGGTGCTCCTACCTGGATATAATTGGATCCCAGACGTGGTCATCCATTGCAGTGCAAAAGGGGTAGTTAACTTGGATAATGAAAGAATAAATATAATTCCAATACAGCTTTACTTGAGTAAATGGTAATCCAAACAGTATACAGACTTGGTGTTGGTTTCCAGCAAGCTTTGGCATTAAGTTCTGGCAGGCAAACACTCTTAGCTCTGCTACATATGAACTCCTTCAACTCTGCTATGTTGGGTGGCTTAAATAGGAACATCTCCTTTAGCTTTCTGTTGTAGGCTGCAACTTAGCTTTTTGGCTTCAAGCTTCCTTGGCTTGGCTTTTAGTCAATGCAAGCCCAGGAGGGGAATTGCAACTATGTAGAAACTCACAGGCAGGGCCTGTCCTAACAGGACAAAGCCTACTTTCTTCCCCAGCAGGGGACAAGCTGGACACACAACCTCTCCCTGAGGGGTAGGCTGGAACCCACCAACTCTAGCTAAAACTCCTCCCTCTCTAGAGAGGGGAATAGAATGGAAGAAGGTTCCATTCTATATAATACAGCTCTACCAGAAATACCGCCACCTTGTGGTAAACCAGGTAATTACATAAACATAAACAGTTTTACAGGAATAAATATGCACGTTATTGTCACCGCCAGTTCTGTGAAAAGATCTGGCAGACGTTCTTCTCTACCTCTTGTATGGTGTTCTTTGTTTTGATTTCACTTTTTCATCTCCTTTCCTTCTGCCAGGTGTCACTTATTTTGACTAATCGTCTCCCTTTATAATCCCTCCCATACTGCCTCACTTTGCGGTTTATACTACTTCCTGGATGAGGTGTTCACTGCTAGAGGCTGCTTCTGCTGTTTGTTCAGATAAGTCATTTACTTTATTGTGTTTCCTTGCTGGCTTGATTCTAGGTGACCCTGACTCTGTCGTATTAAGTGCAGGGAGCCGGTGGTCGTGTCCCCTCACTAATATAGGGTTTTCAGGTGTCACACAGTATTAGGTAAGCGGGCATGCAATCAACTACCATACAGACCCTTGCATGTGCATAGCATTCAGGGAGATCTCTTAGGGTTTTATTAGACTCACCTATAAGTTCCTTAGTTTGGGATCAAGCCAGTCGCTCGTTTATTTATATGTTCCATCTATCTGCTAACTTCATCCGTAACATTATAAACCGCCATAACCGTCTTAAGCATGGATCCTGTTTCAGCCTTGATTGACCACATGCAAGGTCTTTCGCTGCAGGTAGCAGATCACCGTAAAACAGTTTCTCAGTTTCAGGTGACCGGTTCTGCTGGCGTTCATGGAGTTTTTTCCAAGCCTAAGATCTCGCTCCCGGATACGTTCTCCGGGGGTAGTGAGAATTATTTTCACTTTAGAGAGGCTTGCAAACTCCATTTTCACCTACTTCCCATTACTCTGGTGAGGAGGAGCAGAGGGTGGGGATCATCATCTCGCTGCTCAGGGATAACGCTCAGTCTTGGGTCTTTTCGCTGACAGTGGGGGCACGACCCCTCCAATCGGTGGATGAATTTTTTGCAGCCCTGGGGCAGATATATGATGACCCGGATCGTATTGCTCTGGCTTAATCTAAACTGCGTCTTTTATGCCAGGGTAAACAATCTGCAGAGATATATTGTTCTGAATTTCGGAGATGGGCAGCTGATACTGGTTGGAATGATGCTGCACTCCGAAGTGAATTTTGCCATGGTCTTTCGGAAAGATTGAAAGATGCATTCGCTTTTCATGAGAGACCAGCATCATTAGAGTTAGCCATGTCTCTTGCTGTTCGTATTGACAGGCATCTTAGAGAGAGAGAGAGGAGACTACTCTTTCCTGTCATATTTAGCCCAAGGACAGTGGGGCTGTCTCATTCAGTTTGCAGGGGTCTCAGTCTGTCTCAATCCCCTCTGAGGAGGAGGCCATGCAGCTGGGTTTGCTTGACTCTGATAGTAGAGGATTCAGCTCTCAGAGGAGGGTTTGTTTCTGTTGTTGGGGTATAAATCATTTGGCTAATGTTTTCCCCTCTAAGAGATTAATGGCGTTTTCTAAAGGGTAATAAAAACAAAACAAAAAAAGCCCTCTAAAAACTTTCCATTTGCTACTATTGGCAAGGTTGATGCGGAAATTGAAGGTTTGCTTGTAGTTCCCGTTTTCTCCTACGTGCCAGTGTGGCGCTAGACAGCAAGAACATTGTTTGTGAGATTTTTGTAGATAGTGGACTTGCAACAACGCATGGTTTCCAGGTATGCACTTTGGAAAAGGATATACCTGTTTTTGCTATCGATTCTGCTCCACTTTCTCAAAGATCGTTAAAGGGCATAGTTCACAATATCCGTTTGACTGTGGGTGACGCTCATGTTGAGGATAAGTCATGTTTCGTCTTAAGTGGATTACCTACTCCTCTAGTGTTGGGGCTACCCTGGTTCACTAAACATAACCCCACCATTGATTGGCAAGCAATGCAAATAAATGGTTGGAGTGAGTTTTGCAGAGAGAGTTGCCTCACGGCGTCTCTTTAAGAGGTTTCTACCAAGACTGTGCTATCTTTTCTCTCTGAATTTTCGGATGTGTTTTCGCAAATACGCTCTCCTGGACATTGCCAGTAGAGATGAGCGTATCAAAGTTGACAAAAGGAAAAATTTTATTTGCACCGAATCTGAATTTCCTCACGCTTCATAGTAACAAATCGCATAAAATGACTGCTGCACTTGTTAGGACATGGAACAAGGAACTCTGGGAAGGAGGGATTACCCACAAGGCCATGCATGCAGCCAATCAGCTGCCAGCCAGCCCTGTGATGTCACAGCCCTATAAACAGCCTCAGCCATCTTGGATTCAGCATTTTTCGAATGTACTTAGTGCAGGAAGAGACGTCAGCAGGCGCTAGGGACAGTGGTAGAAAATACTTTTATTTTGCTCAATAGAAGTTCAGGGAAAGGATAGGGAGGAATTATTCCACAGTATTGAAGCAGAACAGGGTTCCGTAGGGGAGGTTACAGCCTGGGTAATAAGAACAATCCAATTACACTTTGCTGCACTGACTACAGATCCAAATTGCCATTATACAGCTCTGTAATTCCAGCAAACCGTTCTTGTTATAAGGATGCAAGTGCTGTTTGATACAGCCATTAACAGGGTTTATTACAAGGAAATATTTATACGTCTTGTGCGGTGAAGTTATATGTTCTCAAGCATTTTTTGGCTTGTATCAGTGGGAATAAAAAGGGCTTCTTAGACGTTGTGTGGTGAAGTGAGCAAATTACAACCCTTTTTGGTGTGTATTAGTGGCAAAAATAAAAATATATTTGCCGTTCAGCGGTGCAGTTATATGTTCTAAAGCCCTTTTTGTCGTGCGTTAGTGGCAAAAATATATATATTATTTGCCATTCAGCGTTGCAGTTTTATGTTCTAAAGCCCTTTTTGTCGTGTATTAATGCCAAAAAATATATATTATTTGCCATTCGGCGGTAAAGTTATATGTTCTAAAGCCCTTTTTGGCGAGCATTAGTGGCACAAAAAAAAGTATTTGCAGTTGTGAGGTGAAGTGAGAAAATTGTAGTCCTTTTTGGCGTGTATTAGTGGCAAAAAATATATATATTTGCCGTTCAGCGATGCAGTTATATGTTCTAAAGCCCTTGTTGGCATGTATTAGTGGCAATAAAATATATATTATTTGCCGTTCAGCAGTGTAGTTATATGTTCTAAAGCCTTTTGTGGCGTGTATAAGTGGAAAAAAAAATAAGGGCCTATTTGTCGTTCAGCGGTGCAGTTATATGTTCTAAAGCCCTTTTTAGCATGCATTAGTGGGAAAAAAAGGGGCTTATTAGCCATTGTGTGGTGAAGTGAGAAAATTAAATACTTTTTTGGGGTGTTTTAATTTCCTTTTTATTTATTTATTTGATCTAACAGTATGTCAGACAGAGAAGTGCCAGACCCTACACAGGGATGTGGCAGAGGCCTAAATGTTTCTGGTGCAGGCACAGGTCACAGCAGAGTAAGGGGGCATGGCAGCAGGAGTCGCAGCAAGAGGCCGGATTTTCCAGTGTCATCTAGCGGTCGTGTCTTGACCAGCAACCCAAAGGTTCTTGAATGGTTGACTCGGTCATCCACTTCATCCCAAGTGACATCAGACACCCCCAGCCAAGAGTCGGTGGGTTTGTCAGACACAACCCTTAGTTGGCATGGCCCGGGAGCAGGCCCTGTGCCCTCACCTGTCCTCAACGTGCCTCTGTCCTTTTCTGTTCCCTCAGCCAGAGAAGTATTATATTCTGTGGGCTTAGCTCCACTTTAAAGTGAGGACGAGCTACTAGAGGACAGTCAGCAGCTACTGGCCAGCAAAGATGTGGAGGAGACATCCGCTGCTTTGTCCGGTATGTGGGCAAGTAGTGATGAGGAGAGTGGTATGGGAGTTGGTGTTGCGAGCGGTCAGGCTCCTGACCCAGAGACCATTGAGGAGGACATCAGTGACGTGCAGACAGTACTCAATGATGTTAATGTAGCTGATCGAACTTGGGAGCTGGGGCTTCATCATCATCAGGAAAAGAGGGTGGCAGCTTGCCCGTGAGGCAGTGGTGGAGACAGCAAGTCGCTAGCATGGCTGGGAGTCAGCAGGGTGGCAGCAGTGGGAGGTCGGGAGCCAAACGTGCCCGGATTAGACCACTGGCTTTGCAGGAGCCTACCTGCCCAGGAAGTAGTGGTGCAGGGGTTCACGGAAGCAGCGGCGGTAGCAGTCAGTCAGTGTGCAGTGTTAGGGGTAAAATCACATACTCGGCGGTGTGGCAGTCTTTTGTTAAGCCGCCAGAGGAGGTAAACATGGCCATTTGTAGAACCTCTGGGTAGAAGGTGAAGTGTGGCCAGGGTGCCAATGTTGGCACCATGGCCCTGTGTCAACATATGCAGCATCACCATAAAGCAGCTTGGGAGAACCGTGGGCTCCGATATGGTGGTCCAACCTGCCGCAGCAACCACTGCATCACCCAGTGGCACATACCCGATTTCAGGCAGTCAAGGCTCCACGACCTCAGCCGAAGACAGCTGTCTGTCCTTCCCATCATCTGCTTGTCCTGATGCTCCTGCTCCTCCTCCTACTCCTCATTAGACATTCCGTGAGACAATAGTATGCGTGCACTCATCCAACGGCGCAGAAGCTGAATGTGCTCCTGGCCAAGTTGCTGGTGCAGCAGTCCCTCCCTTTGCAAGTGGTGGACTCTGCACCTTTCAGAGAACTGATGGCTTGTGCCAAGCCGAGGTGGAGAGTCCCAAGCCATTATTTCTTTGCCAAAAAGGCAGTAACAGCCCTGCACTCGTATGTAGAACAGAAGGTGGGCCAGTCCTTGAGCTTGTCTGTGTCTGCATCTGCCAAAGTGCACAGCAGCGCCGACATGTAGAGCTGTAACTATGGTCAGGGACAATACATGTCCTTTACGGCCCACTGGGTGAATGTGGTTCCTGCACAGCCACACCAGCAACTTGGCCAGGTGATGCTGCTTCTGCCTCCAGGTTCTCACGAAGAACATGGTGTCGGCGCTGCATCAAAGAGGGCTGAACCATGCTCCCTGCATGGCACACGTGTTTAATCTGGTTGTCAAGTGGTTCCTGAACTCTTCCACCCATCTGCAAGACATCCCAAAAATGGCCAGGAAACTTTGCATGCACTTCAGCCACTCTTACACCACAAAGCACACCCTTCTTGATCTTCAGCAGCAGAACAGCATCCCCCAACATAGGCTGATATGCGACGTTTCCACCCGTTGAAATTTTACCCTCCATATGCTGGACTGACTATACGAAAAGAGGCCATAAACGATTTCTTGATGATCCAAGTGGACAGGAGTACTCCCCTGTGTAACTGCTATGTCAGCAGAAGCAGCTCATGCGTGACACCTGACATTTTCTCAGGCCCTTTGAGGAGGCCATGTTATTTGTCAGTTGCCAGGACTACGGGATGAGCAACATCATTCCACTGCTTCATGTCCTAGAACAGGTGCTGGTAAATCTGGCTAGTGAGGGGACTGGAGACGTGGCGCCTAGATCTCATGACCACATGAGTCCTGTGGGGGCTGAACTGGAGGAGGAGGATGACATTGGAGCACAAGCAATGTGTGGCAAAATGGGTGGTTTTTCTACACAGGTGACAGGAGAGGAGGAGCATGAGCAGCCAGTGGAGCTACAGGACAATGAGGAAGACGAGACAGTGGACCCAGACACACCGTGGCAGTATGTAGTGGAGATGGAGGCAGGGGGTCCCTCCGAGTCATTTAAACATATGGCCCGATGCATGCTCACTTGCTTGCGTAGTGACAGCCAAATTGTCACCATTCGGCAGAGGGATGACTTCTGGCTCTCCACCTTGTTGGATCCTCGCTACTGGTCCAGTAGCGAGGGAGGACAAACTGAACTATTATAGTCCTATGTAGTCAGTTGGCCGCTGCCTATCTGCACCATCGTCCATCCTCTCACAGGTCTGACCATGGCTGCTGTGGCACACGTTCCTCTGCCATGACTGCTGTGGCAGGGTGGGGGGGTTTGGAGCAGTTCCAGCTCCATCAGCAGCAACTTGAGTCTAGAGTCGCTGATTAGCAGCTTTCTTTACCTGCCTAATAAAGACACTACTTACCTGCAGCAGCAGCTAGACCTGGGACAGGACCTGAACCAGCAGGTGGTGACATACTTGGACAGTACCCTGCCACACCACATTGAAGATCCGCTGGACTACTGGGCAGCCAAACTGGATTTGTGGCCGCAACTAGCAGAGTTTGCCCTGGAAAAGCTATCCTGCCAGGCCAGTAGTTTGGCATCAGAGCGGGTGTTTAGTGCGGGGAGGCCATAGTAACCCCAAGAAGAACTCGCCTGTCCACCCAAAATGTGGAGAGACTGACCTTTGTCAAGAGGAATCCGAAACGGGTCTCTTTTATCAAAGTGATGGTGTGGCACCATTGATGATCTAGTCTGATGCATCAGGCATTGGTGGGTGGAAATCTGTGGTATCCTCACGCTGCTGCTGCCACCTCCACACTGTCATTGTGCCACCCCGTGGCCTCCTCCTGATGCTGCTGCTTCCGCCACCTACACACTTTGTCATTGTGCCACTCTGTGGCCTCCTCCTGATGCTGCTGCCACCTCCACACTCTATCATTGGGCAACTCTGTGGTCTCCTCATGCTGCATCCTCATGCTGCCCGGCCAGTAGTGTGGTATCAGAGCGGGTGTTTTGTGTGACGGGGGCCATAGTTACCCCAAGAATTCGCCTGTCTCCCCAAAATGTGGAGAGACTGACCATTGTCAAGATGAATCAGGCGTGGATCAGCCAGGATTTCCACCCACCAATGCCTGATGCATCAGATTAGATCATTTATGGTGCCACACCAACACTTTGACAAAAGAGACCGGTTTCTTCTGGCTACCTGCCTCAGCTACTGTTCTGATGCTGCCACCCGCCTGATTCCACACATCTGATGCCAAGTGCTCCTTCGTTCTGTCACTGGGCCACTGTGTTAATCCTCATGCTGTTCCCACCTCACCACTCTGTTACTGGGCCGCTATTGTCCCTGTTTGGTCTTGTTGACATCACCATTTATTTACCCTTCTTATATGTCTGAAGGATGGAAAAGTGAGAAACACAACAGATCCTGGCTTTGGAGCAGCTGTAAGGCCCGTATCACACAGTCCTATTATGCATCAGGATTGGGTACAAAACACAGAAGACATGCAAATATTCCATTCATGTGTTATCTCTGTTTTGGATCCAATCCTGTTTTTTTTTTTGGGCCTTAGCAATACTGATGGATTACTGAGCAAATGCAGATCGTGTGAAGGGGGATGCTCAAAAGACAGGATCCATTTTTTGGGAGCTGTTCTTATGACGGATAAGAAGAAGGGCAAAATCAACAGTGATGTCAACACAAATTTACTCCTGACACCCTCTCCAATCTATTGCAAGAAAATTTTGACTAGAACCTTCAGAATCACAGGAGCATATCCATGAAGCAAATATAATTACAAAAAACTAAATGGCTGCACACCGTTATATATACAAACAATAGAGCTAAGAAATGGGGGTCATTCTAGATAAAAGTGGTACAATACCGACTATAAATGAGTAATGGAAGCTCTTAGCGCACATACGTGTCGGGACCATCTACCAGGTGTCAAGGTGGCTTCCGCAGATATCTGTAGAAGCCACCTTGACGCCTGGTAGATGTTCCCGACACGTATGTGCGCTAAGAGCTTCCATTACTCATTTATAGTCGGTATTGTACCACTTTTATCTAGAATGACCCCCATTTCTTAGCTCTATTGTTTGTATATATAACGGTGTGCAGCCATTTTGTTTTTTGTAACCCTCTCCAATCTGTCAGAGGGACACTAGTTGTCTCAGTGTGTAACAGAACAGGTTCTGTAGAAATCTATGTGGAATCAGCTGAAGATGGTGTAAAAGCAGTGCGCTCTTTACTCTATAGTAGAACTTTGGGTCACTGCACGGTTCTTCATACCTGACACTAACATTGACCTGTAAGGCTGAGTTCACACATGAGTTATTTGGTTAGTTTTGGCCCCGTGACTGACCAAATGAGTGAAGTGTGCAGTGATTCTAAGAGCGACGCCTGTCATCTGCATGTCATACTGACTCACAGTATAATTTCACTACCAAAGCAGACTCCCTATGCATGTTACTGTAAGGCACAGTGTTCTAGACCACTATAAAGGCTCTCAGCAGACAGGAAATAGCTGTTTTTTAACATGAATTATCACAAATAAATTTGGATTGAATCAAATATTTTTGTGGAAATTTGCAAACCGTCCAAATCGAATTTTTAAGAAGTTCTCTCATCTCTAGTTGTAAGTGAGATATAATTATATATTTTATTAACATATGTGAAAAAGTTTCATAATATTTGGCATTCAACATTCATTAACGTTATATAGAATATAACCCAAGATGTTGGGACTGAGTGCAAACCACGTGCTAATTGTGTATATGACTTCTCTCTCCCTGGCTGACAGCTTCCCCTGTCTTTTCCTATTGTACACAATTCCTTTTTCTAGACTTTACCTTCACAGTCCCTGACACTAGAATAGAAGCTTGATTGTGACTGTACACTGCCCCTAAGATGGTTTTCTTGCGGACAATGCACATACCCATCAACCTCATTCTCAGTCCAACACAGAATGACGTTCTGCTCGTTCTGCAAGGGCAGCCCCTTGCCTGCTGCAGTACTGATTGGCTCATTCAGGCTGTCAATCAGTCTGCTGTCAATCAGTCTGTGAGCCAATTAGGGCAACCCCACACTTTCTCTTAGGCTGGGTTCAGACCTGAGCGTTCTGAAACGAGCGCTCTGTATGCGCGATTGTACGGGCGTTTACAATCGCGCATACAGAGACAGGCGTGCACACATTGTCGCGCGTTCCCGAATATCTATGTGCGGGAACGCGCGACAAACGCCCAAAAAAAAGCTCAAGCACTTGTTTGAGCGTCGGGCGTTTTACAGCGCGATCGTACGCGCTGTAAAACGCCCAGGTGAGAACCATTCCCATAGGGAATCATTGGTTCTTGCCTGTTGTGCGTTTTACAGCGCGTAGGAACGCGCTGTAAAACGCTCAGGTGTGAACCCAGCCTTAGGGTTATGTGAAAATCCTTCTTCTTCCTTCCCAATGCATTTTCCCGCTGATATGTGCAGTAAAATGGTGATGCTCCAAAATGAGCCATAAAAGCTCCATGACAAGGTTTTGCAGTAAAACAAATTTATAATAAACTTTAGAAAAAATCTCCAATTATGGAAGGATGAAGAGATGCTTCTTTTTAATTTGTGTTTTACTTTTTTATAGACACTGAAAATTGCCAGAGATGTCCTGATCACGAATGGCCAAATGAGTCTAAAAACAAATGTGTCGTCAGAGATGATGAGTTTTTCTCCTATGAGACTGATCTTCTTCCTTTTGTCTTTTCTATCATCTCCATATTGCTCTCTCTTATAACATCATTTATAATTAGAATATTCACTTTATTCCAGAAATCTCCCATTGTCAGAGCCAACAACCAGAACCTCAGCTTCATTCTACTGACCTCTCTCATGTTCAGCTTACTCTGTGTGTTTCTATTCATTGGTCGTCCAGTGGATGTAACCTGCAGGCTACGACAAATCTGCTTTGGGATCTTCTTTACAGTAGCTGTGTCTTCTGTCCTGGCCAAGACCGTCATAGTCTGCATAGCATTCAAGGCCACCAGACCTGACAGCTCCTGGAGAAAGTGTATGGGAGTTAAGCTTCCTTATTCTGTAGTGTTGGTCTGTTCTTCTATTCAGGTCCTCAATGCAGTTATCTGGTTGTCAGTTTCTCCTCCATATCAAGAACTAAACTTGGATTATCCTGGGAAGATCATCATCCAGTGTAATGAAGGATCTGTATTGGCTTTTTACCTCATGTTGGGTTATATGGGGTTTCTGGCAGCTTTGAGTTTTGTTCTGGCTTTTATGGTGAGGACATTACCTGACATCTATAATGAAGCCAAGTACATCACCTTCAGCATGCTGATGTTCTGCAGTGTCTGGATCTGCGCAATCCCAGCCTATCTGAGCAGTACAGGAAAGCACATGGTCATCGTAGAGATATTTGCCATATTGTCCTCAGGAGGTGGAATATTGAGCTGCATGTTTTTACCTAAATGTTATAATATTCTGATAAGTCCTGAAATGAGCAGCAAAGGACAATTTTTAAAGAAATGTCCTCAATACCAATAAATAACGGTTTATATTAGATAAATGGTTAATTAAAATACAGTAAAAATTGTAATTGCATGACCATTAAATACAAGAATGCATTGTATCTTATTCATTCTTTTGATAAATGTACCATATTTTTCAGACTATAAAACACCTTGGGTATAGACAAAAAAAATAGATATTAAATATTTTCTACATACTGTATTACAAACTCCTCTGAAGTGGAAAGGTCAATGCCGCTGACATTAGTATCTAGGGTAGAGAGATTTCCTAGATTACAGTTGCAGCAGTGATTCACCTGCAAACGGGTTTTTCATATGCATTTCTGGATGAATGCTACAGAAAAAAGGCTAAAACTTTTTTAAAAAGTGGATGAAAAGATCCAAAGATATAGCAAAGAGCAGGCTAGAGGCAAGGAGGAAGCGGACGGTGGTCCCATGGTGAAACGATTCATTTTAATGGGTCTGTGTACACAGTTTTCAAACATCATTTCTGCATTCAGGAAAATTCGCAGATTGTTCTATATTCTGTGATTTTTAAGCAGCCCTGGTCCTGAACAGATCCTGACTAGAGTTGAGCGGACACCTGGATGTTCGGGTTCGACGGGTTCGGCCAAACTTCACAAAAAAGTTTGAGTTCGGGACCCGAACTTGACCCCGAACCCCATTGAAGTCAATGAGGACCCGAACTCTTGACCATTAAAATGGCTGTACAAATGTCATGGAAAGGGCTAGAGGACTGCAAATGTCACCAAAATGTGGTTAAGAGCATGGCATGTGTTGTGCTAACACATGTGGATAGGGAAATGACTTTAAATAACATAAAATACGTAAAAATAAAAAATTATAATTGTGATCTAGGAGGACGAGGTCCATATGGAGTAGGAGGTTGAGGAGGCGGTGGATGTGGCGGTGGAGGAGGAGGAGGTAGCCTACACAGTTTTTTGGTTTTAAATTTATTTTTATAAATTAGGGTACACCCCAAAACATTGGGAAATTTAACCTGTGATAACCCCCTCCAGTCATGCTAAACACACGTTCAGACAATACACTGGCTGTAGGGCAGGCCAGCACCACCAAGGCATAAAGGGCAAGCTCAGGCCATGTGCCCAATTTGGAGACCCAGAAGTTGCAAGGGCTGACCCCTGTCAGTCAGTTTGTGTAGGCGTGTGCACACTTACTGCCCCACCATGTCGCGCATCCCCGTGATGTTCACGATCCATTTGGATATCTGTCTATCAACTTTCGATGTTCTTTTCTGAGCCTACCATGTTGATCACGGTTATCGGCAAATCAGGGTTCCACGCCGGAGAGGGAGCGTGAGAAAGAGAGACCACATCCAAGGGAGTTTAATTGTTTCAAATTAAATATGATAGAGCGGAAATATGGGACAAATTGTTAAACTTTAAGCATTGAATGAAAGGATGTGGCGCGCATCAATTAAAGAAGAATTTCTTAAATTTTATTCCCTGTTACCTATGCAGAGCAGGTGTTTATTCACGTCTAAAATTTTTAAATCTCAACCCAAGAATGTAACAGAAAAATTAGTGAAAGTCTATGACAGAAAAAAATTCTTTAATGTCACCCGAAACTGTAAAAGAAAAATTAGTGAAATTTATTAAGCTGTCAATTAGGTAGAGGAGGGGTATATCACATCCAAATATTGGTGAATTTCACGTGAAAATGTAACAGACAAATTTGTGATTTTTTTGTTTACCTGTCTACTAGGTAAAGCAGTGGTATATCACACCAAAAAATTGTTGAATCTCACCCGAAAATGTAACAGACAAATATGTGAATTTTTTAACCTGTCTACAAGGTATAGAAGTGTTATATCACACCTAAAATTGGGGAATTTCACCTGAAAATGTAACAGACAAATTTGTGAACTTTTTTTTAACCTGTGTACTAGGAATAGCAGTGGTACATCACACCCAAAAATTGGTAAATCTCACCCGAAAATGTAACAGACAAAGTAGTGAAATTACATAAAATAAAATGCCTCCTGCAAATGCCACCAGCGTGCGCTTGTACTCACGCATCTTATGATCACGCTCCAGTGAGAGAAATAAGGACGGTACGTTGTCCTTGTAAGGGGATCCAGCAGCATGGCCACCCAGTAATCAGCACATGTTAGAATGTGGGCAACTCTGCGGTTGTCGCGGAGAAACTGCAGCATGTAATCGCTGATGTGTGCCAAGCTGCCCTGAGGCAACGAAAAGCTGTCCTCTGTGGGAGGTGTATCGTCTGTGTACTCTGTATCCCCCCAGCCACGCACCAGTGATGGCCATGAGCTGATCTGGGTACTACCCTGTTGTGAACAAGGTTCCTACTCCTCCATCTCCTCATCCTCCACCTCGTCATCCTCCAGAACTGTGCCATGGCTGGACAGTTGTGTACCCTCGGAGCCACTTGTGAATGACTGGCCGGAAACCCTATGAAATGATCCCTCTTCCTTCTCCTCCTGTGTCACATCCTCTTCCATCATCACCCAAAGCGTTTATTCAAGGAGGCATAGAAGTGGGATAGTAACGCTGAGAACGGCGTTATCGGCACTTGCCATGTTGGTGAAGTACTTGAAACAACAAGGAACACAGGACTCGCATGGAGGCCCAGTCCTTGGCAGTGAAGTGGTGCTGTTCCGCAGAGCGACTCACCCGTGCGTGCTGCAGCTGAAACTCCACTATTGTCTGCTGCTGCTCGCACAGTCTGGCCAGCATGTGCAAGGTGGAGTTCCACCTTGTGGGCACGTCGCATACGAGGCGGTGAGCGGGAAGGCCGAAGTTACGCTGCAGCGCTGACAGGTGAGCAGCAGCAGGGTGAGAACACCGAAAGCTCGCACAGACGGCCCACACTTTATGCAGCAGCTCTGACATATCGGGGTAATTTTTAAGGAATCTCTGCACCATGGCAAGGAATGTGCTTCAAACCGGCTAGTACCAGAGCTGCTACAAGATTTTGCCAATTATTGCACATTACCAGGCCAGGCTTGAGGCTCACTGGCACAAACCACTCATCAGTCTGTTGTTCAAGGCCCGTCCACAGCTCCTGAGTGGTATGGGGTTTGTCCCCCAAACAGATAAGTTTTAAAACTGCCTGCTGTTGTTTACCCCTGGCTGTGCTGAAGTTGGTGGTGAAGGTGTTACACTGACTGGATAAAGAGCCTGGTAGAGGATGAAGAAGCGGAGTAGGAGGAGGAAGCAACAGAAGGCAAACTTAAGCGCCCTGCAATCCTCGGCGGTGGAAGGACATGTGACAAACTGCTATCCGCCTCAGGCCCAGCCACCACTGCATTTACCCAGTGTGCTGTTAGGGAGATATAACTTCCCTGTCCGAGCTTACTGGTCCATGTATCCTTAGTGAGGTGCACCTTGCCACAGATGGCGTTGCACAGTGCACACCTGATTCTGTCCCCCACTTGGTTGTGCAGGGAAGGGATGGATCGCCTGAAAAAGTAGTGGCGGCTGGGCACGACGTACTGTGGGACAGCCACCGCCATAAGGCTTTCGAAACTGTCTGTCTCCACCAGATGGAATGACAACATTTCAAAGGCCAGTCATTTAGAAATGCTGGCATTCAGGGCTAGGGATCGCGGGTGGGTAGGGGGTACTTCCTCTTCCGCTCCAGTGTTTGGGAGATAAAGAGCTTAACGCTTCCGCGAGACATTGTGGAGATGCTTGGTGACCCAGGTGATGGTGTTGCTGGCAGATCCTCTGTTTGCGGGGTGGAAGGTGGCACTGTCACTCCAGAGGTGGATGAAGAGGCCGAGATTGCAGCAGAAGAGGAAGCAGAAGGAGCCAGAGACCTTTCTTGGTTTTTGAGGTGTCTACTCTACTGCAGCTCGTGCTTTGCACCTAAATGCCTGGTCATGCAGGTTGTGCTCAGGTTGAGAACGTTTATGCCTCGCTTCAGGCTCTGATTGCACAGCATGCAAACCACTCGTGTCTTGTCGTCAGCACATTGTCTGAAGAACTGCCACACCAGGGAACTTCTTGGACCTGGCTTTGGTGTGCTTGGTCCCTTGCTGCGGTGAGCAGTAGCAGGCGTACTGTCTAGGGGACGTCCGCTCCGCTTTTGCACCCTGCTCCCTCTTCTGCTGTGCTTGTGGCTCTGTGCGACCACCGCCTCTTTCTCCGAACTACATGGGTCATTCGCATGACCTTGATTCCATGTGGGGTCGAGGACCTCATCATCCTCCGCATCATCTTCAACCCAGTCTTCACCCCTGCCCTCCTTTTCAGTCTGCACACTTTTGAAAGCATCAGCAGTTGGCACCTATGCTTCATCATCATCCGAGATGTGCTGCTATGGTCCTCCCATGTACTCATCTTGAAACATAAGTGGTTGGGCATCGGTGCACTCAATCTCTTCCTCTTCTGGGGCAGGGATAGGTGGATGGCCCTGGGAAACCCTGCTAACAGAGTCATCAAAAAGCAGAAGAGACTGCTGCATGACTTGGGGCTCAGACTGCTTGGCTGATTTGCAAGGGGGTGAGGTGAAAGACTGATGGACATCGGCTGCAGGTGCCAACTCTGATCTTTCAGCTTGTTTACTTGTTCTGGCCTCACCATTCGTAGAGCCGCATTATGCCCGACCAAATACCGCTGCAGGTTCTGTTGCCTACTTGCACCTGATGAAGGGGGTTCACTTGTGCGTGTAGCTGGCACAGATCGACCACGTCCTCTCCCTGCAACAGGAGCTCCCCCAGCAGCACCACGACCTGCGCCACGTCCCTTATTTGACGCTATCCTCATATATCTCAAATTTTGGATCTTTCCCTAAATGGGTGTTTAATAGCAGAATAGAACAACAGTATGTAAAGGTTATATCTCACACGTCCTGATTCAGACTAGGCCGCAATTAAAGTTGTTGGCCCAAAATGGCTGTTTTTCAAATAACTGAATATAATTCCAGTATCTAAAGGGTGTATCTTACACTTCCTGATCCAGACTAGGGGAATTTAAGTTTCTTCCCCAAAAGGGCTGTTTTTCAAATATCTGACTAGAACCACAGTATGTAAAGGTTGTTTCTCACACGTACAGATGCAGACTAGGCCGCAATTAAAGATTTTTGCACAAAATGGGTGTTTGTTTAATAATTGAATATGACAGCAGTATATAACCCTTGAATTTCACACGTGCTGATGCAGCAAGGGCTGTAAAATTGTGTATTTTGCCAAAAAAGGGTGTTTTATTAATAGAAGAATATAACCACAGTATCTAAAGTGTGTATCTCACACGTCCTGATCCAGACTAGGCCAGAATTAAATTTTTTTGCACAAAATGGCTGTTTTGCAAATATCTGTATAGAACCACAGTATCTCAAGGGTGTATCTCACAATGAGATATGCAGCAAAGGCTGAAAAATTAACTTTTTTGCCCAAAACTGGTGTTTGTTTAATAACTGAATATGACAGTGGTATATAACCCTTAAATTTCACACGTGCTGATGCAGCTAGGGCTGTAAAATTGTGTATTTTGCCCAAAAAGGGTGTTTTATTAATAGAAGACTATAACCACAGTATCTAAAGTGTTGTATCCAACTAGGCCGGAATTTAATTATTTTTTGCCCAAAATGGTTGTTTTGCAAATATCTGAATAGAACCACAGTATCTAAAGGGTATATCTCACATGTCCTGATTCAGACTAGGCCGCAATTACATTTTTTTGCCCAAAATGGCTGTTTTTCAAATTATTGAATAGAACCACAGTATCTAAAGGGTGTATCTCACAATGACATATGCTGCAAAATTAAGTTTTTGGCCCAAAATGGGTGTTTGTTTAATAACAGATGAAATAGAAATATTATCTGTTGTAGAAATATTAATATTCAAAATCCGCTCTCCAATGTCTTTGTGTAAGGAGAGGTAAAAATCTCAATCGCAGTCAGCCAAAGGTGTTCTCATGTTAAGTTCTGCTAAGCATGTGTCCCACCCTGCTCAGTCTGTTCTCTTTTATTTACTAACAAAAGGTGTAAAAGAGGCTGGCCCAAAACAAGGGAACAGGAAGTGATGACATACAGGAAGTGATGACATAGGAAGACAAGATACAATCATTTAGAATAACATAGCCAACAAACACATGTTTACAATAATCTACCATTACTACTGGAGCAAACTTTATCCAGCCTTGCTCAGTGATCAATGCCAGATAAAGTTACTATGATCCACATGCATGTTTATTTACAGTACAGCGTCATTATCTCCAGCGGCTGATCAGGCGCACTAGAGACAACAAACGCACGTTTCTTTAGTTTATATTGTTCTCTTAACAAATGCATCCACGCCAAGCCAATAAATCTGCGTCTTGCGCGGGGGCCCAAGCCGGCGTCCATATATAATCCAACAAAACACTGCTCTGCTGAACACATCAGTCTACCCCGGCCCACAACCCAGTGCTTAGCACATGGACCATTCGCCGATGGACACCCCTGCGCCCAGCAGCTGTGACAGGACATACACGGGAAGATATACACTCCAATCATTTACCCTGACACTGAGAGACATGATGACAATACACAATATATTAAATACACATCCTAATAAAATTTCCACAACAGTCCCTCCTCTTTGTCATTTGCTCCCCAGTGTCCCTTGACGAATCTCGATCTTCTTCTTTGAAAAACAGTCTTGTCTACGAAAAGTCCTGAAACCATAAAACAAAACAGATGATGGAAAACAGAAAGTCAATCTTGACACGTAGCTTAAAACAAATCTTGACTCGGAGATTCTTTTCTTCGAGAGCTGACTCAGGAGGTGGTGTTTTGCGCTGGTCGCTGGCTGGTTTGGAATCCTCTGCATCTGTTCCATGGTCTTCAGGGCATTTTGTCTGTTCGGGCTTCGGTAACTTAGTCGACTAGACATCAGGAACATCTCACTCCGGCGTATAGAAAGAATGGAAACCCTCACTAGTCATAGCTCCGCCCCTGCCCTGCTCCTGTCAGTATGGGCCTGACCCTTGTGAATGGTGTCTGCTAGCCAGGCATAACCGTATACCTTCCTCACAACTGGAGGATCCCACATCTACGGGTCGCCTAGCTGCCCGGACACCCATACAGGATTAACAAGCGAGGAGCAGGAGCTAGAGCTAATATTAATATCGTCTATCAACAAATGCCTCCTTGCAACAAATAAACAAAAGTGATACTCTGCATTCTTTGACTTAGTTGAGCAGCTTCTTGCAGTGACCGGTGTAGATCCAGTTGTCTCGTCCCTCGAACTTCAGAGAGGTTGGCGTCATCAGCAGCACCTGGAATGGCCCAAGATATCTCGGCTCTAGTCCCGTCCTCGGATGTTTCTTTAGCACGACCCAATCACCTGGTTGACTAGAATGAACACTGGTTATTGAGTCTGGGTCCGGGAGAAACTCCCGAAACCCGGTGGTGGACATCGGGTGATAACCCATGGGGCTGCCTGGAGGCATACCTGATGGAATAAAAGGGTTACAGCGGAACATTCAGGCCACGGATCGGCCGTGATGTTTTCCTTCTTTGCAAAAATCTGACCCAAGTACCAGCAAAGAAAAGGCACTTGTGATGGTTTAGAAATTGATTGACATTTGAGAGGTTAGAAAAGTTTGAAGATCGCTGTTTCCAGCACCACTTTCCCCCCTTCTCATTGTCCTTAAAACCAGGACGAAGAGAAGCTGGACTAAACATGGTGCATCGTCTCAAGGTTAGATGGAGAGATGACAGAGGGATGAGAGAGAGAGAGAGAGAAAGAGAGAGAGAAAAGCGCTTCTCTTGGACTCTGCAGTCTTAGCGGGGCGGGAGTACATGACAGTGTTAGTTCGCATTGTCTGGGACTTTTGAATGCCCTGTTGCTGGAGATCGATGAATTCGTGCAGCCACTGATATGGATCAAGATGGATCAATGGTAATGTGGAACCATTGTACCAAGTAACCAGTTTGACGTTAGGCCAACCCCTAAGGCCTCTTTCACACAGGGGTTGCGGGAAAAGTTGCGGGTGCGTTGCGGGAACATGCACGATTTTTCCACGCGAGTGCAAAACATTGTAATGCGTTTTGCACGCACGTGAGAAAAATCTGCATGTTTGGTACCCAAACCCGAACTTCTTCACAGAAGTTCGGGCTTGGGATCGGTGTTCTGTAGATTGTATTATTTTCCCTTATAACATGGTTATAAGGGAAAATAATTGCATTCTGAATACAGAATGCATAGTACAACAGCGCTGGAGGGGTTAAAAAAAGGAAAAAATAATTTAACTCACCTTAATCCACTTGATCGCGCAGCCCGGCATCTCTTCTGTCTTCTTCTTTGCTGTGTGCAAGAAAAGGACCTGTGGTGATGTCACTCCGGTCATCACATGGTCCGTCACATGATCTTTTACTATGGTGATGTCACCACAGGTCCTTTTCCTGCACACAGCAAAGAAGAAGATAGAAGAGATGCCGGGCTGCGCGAGCAAGTGGAGTAAGGTGAGTTAAATTATTATTATTTTTTTTTAACCCCTCCAGCCCCATTGTACTATGCATTCTGTATTCAGAATGCTATTATTTTCCATTATAACCATGTTATAAGGGAAAATAATAATGATCGGGTTCCCATCCCGATCGTTACCTAGCAACCGTGCGTGAAAATCGCACCGCATTCGCACTTGCTTGCGGATGCTTGCGATTTTCACGCAACCCCATTTATTTCTATGGGGCCTGTGCTGCGTGGAAATAGCACAACATAGAACATGCTGCGATTTTCACGCAACGCACAAGTGATGCGTGAAAATCATTCGCCCGTGTGAAAGGGGCCTAATGATGTTATACTGGCACTTTCCCGATATTAACCATTATAAAGGGATGTGGATTTCGCTACTGGTTATCTACCAGACCGCTACTTCCCGGGATGTTTCCAGTGTACTTGACAGCTGACCCTCGAACTCAGGAACTCTGGAGCAAAGCACCAGGAACACAGGAATGGCATGATACAGAACCAGAGCTCAGGGAAATCTAAGACAAACAACAGACATGACATAGAGCACTGGTAGTCAGACAGATCAGAGACCCAGACACACAAACTTCTTGGACTTGGAAACACGGACTACAGGAACGGACCACTGGAACTAGGACTCAATACAGACATAGCAGATTTGGCAAGATGGATGTCAGGAACTGGAACATAGTTCAGATGTAACAGACTCGGCAAAACAGACTTCAGGAACTGGACACCGTACCGACACAGCAAACATGACAGAACATGCAATCAGACACTCAGACAGCCTGAAGCTTCATACAGACTGGGGCGATTACTATGATAGACAGAGTCCAAACAGATCAAGGGAAAACATGGTACAACAAACAAGAAAAACATGACATGAACACAAATCCTAAGCAGGTCATAGAACTCAAGCGACATATTAAGGGCTCATGCACACGAACATATTTTTGGTTAGCATCCAATCCACAATTTTTGCGGGTCGGATACAGACCCATTCACTTCAATTGGGCTGAAAAAGATGCGGCACCATGTGCTGTCCACATCCGTATGTCCGTTCTGTAGCTCCACAAAAATATATAACATGTCCTATTTTTGTCCATTTAACTGATATTTATAGGACAGTCCTATTTGGTGCCAGGAGTTCTGCAAAATCACTACACCGATAAACATAGGATTATAGTACATGCGTGGAAAATAGACCACGACACACCAAACAAGTAACCACGCATAAATAAGTAATGGGAAATATATACTCTATTTATTACACATATCACAAAATATAATATCCTCAGATGCGATTAAAAGCAGATCCTAAGCAGCAGCAGATGGTAGGTCATACACCAACATAGCGGTACGCACATACAGGTATTATCATAAAAGGTCCACACAGCCGACCAACCAATTATCCATTAGACAATGTCCCATTAAGTACTAGGACTGCAAAAGTGCAAAGTGCAAGGTGGATAACAACATATACAATACATGATACCGACCACAAATGGTGCAACCTCCAAAGACTCCTCAACGTGCGCTTCGCCCAACGGCTTCTTCGAGGAAATATAGAGGCAATCACAAAGTCTTTAACTTAAACAGTTCGGTGTTTATTCACACATAAGGAAAAACAAAATGACCATTCACAGTCTTGGTGTTTGTTCATAGCATGCAACGTCCATAGAATAAAATCTTCACTAGAGATGTCTCGAACTATTCACCAGCGAACAGTTCCCGGCGAACATCGCTTGTTCGCTGCGGCGGGCGAACATATGCGATGTTCGGTCCGCCCCCTATTTGTCATCATTGAGCAAACTTTGACCCTGTACCTCACAGTCAGCAGACACATTCCAGCCAATCAGAAGCAGACCCTCCCTCCCAGACCCTCCCACCTCCTAGCAAAAAGCAAGGACAGCATCCAAATTAGATTCATTCGGAAGCTGCAGTCTTAGTGAGAGGAGGGACAGTGCAGCTGCTGCTGATTTAATAGGGAAATCGATAGCTAGGCTAGTGTATTCAGTGTCCACTCCAGTCCTGAAAGACTCATCTGATCTGCTGTAAGGACATCGTCCTGACAGCACCCCAAAAAGCGCTTTTTAGGGCTAGTACATTAGTCTGCTTTTTTTTTTTAAATCTCTGTAATCTAATTGCAGTTGCCTGCCAGCGTGTGTGTAAGGCTCACAGCGTATACTGTGCCCACTTGCCCAGTGCCACCACTCATATCTGGTCTCACAGTAGCTTGCATAAAAAAAACAAAAAATAACTTTTTGGACTGTAATATAATTGCAGTTAGTTGCCTGCAAGCGTGTGTGTCGGGCCTTTAGCATCAGCGTGTACTGTGCCAACTACTGCCAGTGCACAGTGCCACCAGTGCCATTCATATCTGGTGTCACAGTAGATTACATCTAAAAAAAAAATATATACTTTTTTGACTGTAATATAATTGCAGTTAGTTGCCTGCAAGCGTGTGTGTCAGACCTACAGCGTGTACTGTGCCAACTACTGCCAGTGCACAGTGCCAACAGTGCCACTCATATCTGGTGTCACAGTAGATTACATAAAATAAAAAAAATTAAAAAAATTTGACTAATATAATTGCAGTTACTTGGCTGCAAGAGTGTGTGTCAGGCCTACAGCATCAGCGTGTACTGTGTCAACTACTGCCAGTGCACAGTGCCACCACTAATATCTGGTGTCACAGTAGATTACATAAAAAAAAATAATGCAATTTTGATAGTAATATAATTGCAGTTACTTGACTCATATCTGGTCTCACAGTAGCTTGCACGCATAGTACCACAAATCGAAAAAAAAAATGACAGGCAGAGGCAGGCCACCCCGCAGGGGCAGCCGTGGTCGTGGTGCTGTGATTTCATTTGGCCCTAGAACAGGTATATGTCTCAGTCAGGCAGCATTACACACATCGACGTACGGTGTGATGATGATGATGATGTTGTACCCGCTGCTGCTTCCTTTGCTGAGGTGTCAGATACAAGTGAAGCGGTTGATGATGACGATGTGTCCGTGTATGTCACGTGGGTGCCCGCTCGAAGAGAAGAAGAACAGGAGGAAAGTTCAGATGGGGAGACAGAGAGAAGGAGGAGACGAGTTGGAAGCAGGGGGAGGTCGTCGCAAGGAGCTAGTGGCACAGTCAGACAGCATGTATCGGCACCCGGGGTCAGCCAGACAGCACGCCAATCAATGCATGCTGTTGCCACTACCAGAATGCCGTCATTGCAAAACTCAGCAGTGTGGCATTTTTTTTGTGTGTCTGTCTCTGATAACAGCAATGCCATTTGCAACCTGTGCCAAAAGAAACTGAGTGGTGGGAAATCCAACACCCACCTAGGTACAACTGCTTTGCGAAGGCACATGATCTCACATCACAAACGCCTATGGGATCAACACATGATGACGAGTACAAGCAGCACATAAACTCAAAGCCACCATCCTCCTCCTGGTCCAACATCTTCAGCCACGTCAACCACTGCTGTCCTCCTTGCCCACTCTCAACCACCCGCCACGCCGCCTCTCGCCTTGAGTAGTTCCTGCTTATCTGCCCACAGTCAGGTGTCTGTCAAGGACATGTTTGAACGTAAGAAGCCAATGTCACAGAGTCACCCTCTTGCCCGGCGTCTGACAGCTGACTTGTCGGAACTCTTAGCCCCCCAGCTTTTACCATACAAGCTGGTGGAGTCTGAGGCCTTCAAAAAAATTGTAGCTATTGGGACACCGCAGTGGAAGGTACCCGGACGAAATTTATTTTCACAAAAGGCAATCCCCAACCTGGACTCGATTGTGGAAAAGGAAGTCATTGCATGTCTGGCACACAGTGTTGAGGCAAAGGTACATCTGACCACTGATACCTGGACTGCAAAGCACGGTCAGGGCAGGTATATCACGTACACTGCGCATTGGGTAAACCTGCTGATGGCTGCCAAGCATGGAATGCGTGGCTCTGCAGAGGAGTAGGTGACACCGCCACGACTTGCAGGCAGGCCTGCAACCACCTTCTCTACTCCTCCTACTCCATCCTCTTCGCTAACCTCCTCGGCTGAGTCCTCTTCTGCTGCTGCGTCTTGCTCCACATCAACTGCACACCCCCAGCTCTCCAGGGGCTATTCCACATCCCGAATACGACAGTGTCACGCTGTCTTGGGGTTGACTTGCCTGAAAGCAGAGAGTCACATCGGACCAGCATTTCTGTCCGCCCTGAACGCTGACTCCGCACTAACTGGAGATCGGCAAAGTGGTGTGTGACAACGGAAGCAATTTGTTGGCGACATTGAATTTGGGCAAATTCACACAAGTGCCGTGCATGGCACATGTGAGTAATCTGATCGTACAACGCTTTGTGCATAAGTACCCAGGCTTACAGGACATCCTCAAGCAGGCCAGGAAGGTATGTGGCCATTTCAGGCGTTCCTACACGGCCATAGTGCATTTCCGATATTCAGCGGCGAAACAACATGCCAATGAGGAGCTTGATTTGCGACAGCCCGACACGTTGGAATTCAACACTCCTAATGTTCGACCGCCTGCTCCAACAAGAAAAAGCCGTCAACGAGTATTTGTATGACCGGGGTGCTAGAACAGCCTCTGCGGAGCTGTTTTTTTTTTTTTTTGCCACGTTACTGGACGCTCATGCGCAATGCCTGTAGGCTCATGCGTCCTTTTGAGGAGGTGACAAACCTAGTCAGTTGCACCGAAGGCACCATCAGCGAAATCATCTCATTTGTTTTCTTCCTGGAGCATGCCCTGCGAAGAGTGCTGGATCAGGCCGTAGATGAGCGTGAAGAGGAAGAGTTGTGGTCACCATCACCACCAGAAACAGCCTTATCAGCATCGCTTGCTGGACCTGCGGCAACGCTGGAAGAGGAGTCTGAGGAATAGGAGTCAGAGGAGGAATGTTGCTTTGAGGAGGAGGAAGACCAACCACAGCAGGCATCCCAGGGTGCTCGTTGTCACCTATCTGGTACCCGTGGTGTTGTACGTGGCTGGGGGGAAGAACAGACCTTCAGTGAGATCAGTGAGGACGAGGAACGGGACATGAGTAGCTCGGCATCCAACCTTGTGCAAATGGGGTATTTCATGCTGTTGTGCCTGTTGAGGGACCCTCGTATAAAAAGGCTGAAGGAGAACGACCGGTACTGGGTCGCCACGCTACTAGACCCCCGGTATAAGCAGAAAGTACCTGAAATGTTAACGAATTGCCGGAAGTCGGAAAGGATGCAGCAGTTCCAAAACAAGTTAAAAAGAATGCTTTACACAGCGTATAAGGGTGATGTCACAGCACAGCGGGAATCTAACAGGGGAAGAGGTGAAAGTAATCCTCCTCCTACCACGACCACGCAAGGACAGGACGCTTTACAGATGTGTTGTTGATGGAGGACATGCAGAGCTTTTTAAGTCCTACGCATCGCCACAGCCCTTCGGGGTCCACCCTCAGAGAACGACTTGACCATCATGTAGCAGACTATCTCGCCTTAACTGCAGGTATCGACACTCTGAGGAGTGATCAATCCCTTGACTACTGGGTGTGCAGGCTTGTCCTGTGGCCTGAGTTATCCCAATTTGCGATAGAACTTCTGGCCTGCCCGCTTCAAGTGTCCTGTCAGAAAGGACCTTCAGTGCAGCAGGAGGTATTGTCACTGAGAAGAGAAGTCGCCTAGGTCAAAAAAGTCTAGAATACCTCACCTTTATTAAGATGAATGAGGCATGGATCCCAAAGGGACTGACAGTGGGCGATACATCTGACTAAAAAAGGCCTGATGAGATGAGATGCCTTGGGCTAAAAATGGTCCACATGCTGCTGTATTTTATCTCTGCATGCCGGATGACTGGCGTGACTTCTCCGCCACCAACTAGGGTTGAAGCCAAAATGTTTTAGGGCACTTTCTGCCTGGAAAACATCAATTTTGTCGGCCGCTGCTACAGCAGCAGCTGCAGCAGTTACTAATTTTTCAGGCATGTGTACATGCCTAATTTTTCTGGCCTCTGGTGCTGCACTGTGGCTGCAAAAACAAAACAAAAAAAGGCACATACATGTGTCAATTCCACTTCGTGATCGTTACCTTGTTGTGGTGAAGGGGCTTGCATATCACAATGAAGCGATCACCTCTATGAGTGTGTTGGCAATAGCAATGTTGGAACACCCCAGATGATAAGGTCGTTGCTTCATTGTGAAAAGACCAAAAGCGATCGGCTGGATAATTTTGCATAAAAAAACATTAATTTTCTTTGTGATCATCTAAGATGATCATTAAAGCCTACTAGGCCAACAATGGTCCCACACTGCAGAATCATTGTTTTCTGGGTCACTTAACTGTCACTGAACTACCTCAGCACGACCATAGGCTTTGAAAAACCGCCTCGCCTGCAATCTCCCAAACATGCGCACAAGCACAGTCATCACTACACCAAGATTGACGCATAGAGGAATAAAATTCATGTCATGAGTGTGTCAACTATCGACAACTCTTTGCGGTTGTCTACAATCTATTCGATACACGTCCCCTGATAGGGGACATAACAGGGATTAAACTGATAGGAATAGTACTACCCAACACATCACTCATATCTGGTGGCACAGTACATTGCACGGCACACGCGTAGTGCCCCAAATTGGAAGTAGAAGGACCGACCATCTCCCGGTTCCTAAAATCTATTCCATACACGTCCCCTGATAGGGGACGTAACAGGGATTAAACTGATAGGAATAGTACTACTTAACACACCACTCATATCTGGTGGCACAGTACATTGCAAGGCATACGCGCAGTGCCCCAAATTGGAAGTAATTGGACCGACCAAGCATCTTTTTCCATCTCCCGGTTCCTAAAATCTATTCCGTACACCGACCCCTGATATGGGACAGAACAGAGAATAAACTGGTAAGAGCTGGGTATTTTTTGGCCGCGTTACTGAACGCTCATGCACAATGGCTGTAGGCTCATGCGTCCTTTTGCGGAGGTGACAAACCTGGTCAGTCAAACCCAAGGCAACATCATCGACCTCATCGTGACCTGCGAAGAGTGCTGGATCAGGCCGTAGATGAGCATGAAGAGGAAGAGTTGTGGTCACCATCACCACCAGAAGCAGCCTTGTCGTCGTCGATTGCTGGACCTGAGGCAACGCAGAGAGAGGAGTCTTAAGAAGAGGAGTCAGAGGAGGAAGGTGGCTTTGAGGAGATGGAAGACCAACCGCAGCAGGCGTCCCAGGGGGCTTGTTGTCACCTTTTAGGGACCCTTGGTGTTGTACGTGGCTGGGTGGAGGAAGAGACCTTCAATGACGTCAGTGAGGATAAGGAACGGGACATGGCTAGCTTGGTATCCAACCTTGTGCAAATGAGGAGTTTGCTGTTGTGCAAATGGACTGTTTGCGGTTGTTTGCGGTGCATTAAACGGGGAGTTTGGTCTGTCACTGTGAAGCGGACGTAACCCTTGCACTAGCTGATCGATACAACATCATACCTGATCATTTACACACACTGGATGTTTTAAAGCACGTTATTCCAAACAATTTAGGAATGTTAGGTGATTTATGCCCTTTATGGATTAAAACCCGACTCTGCGTCAAATACATAATTTTCCATGGGAGTTTTGCCATAGATCCCCCTCCGGCATGCCACAGTCCAGGTGTTAGTCCCCTTGAAACAGCTTTTCCATCACTATTGTGGCCAGAAAGAGTCCCTGTGGGCTTTAAAATTTGCCTGCCTATTGAATTCTATGGCGGTTCGCTCGGTTCGCCCATTCGCGAACCTTTGCGAAAATTTGCTTTCGCCGTTCGTGAACTGAAAATTTTTTGTTCGCAACATCTCTAATCTTCCCCTGGTTAGCAGTTTTCCACCTGCTGTCCACAGCAGGCTTTTGGGGCCTGTTTCTCGGCATGCGGCTCTCAGTCCTTTAGCACGGCACAAATTCACAGGTCCCAAAACACAGAGACTCCCCAGCTTCTCTGTCAGATGGAGGATAAACCACACCTAGCTGAGACTGCTGGCTGGGTTTTATATAGGCCATAAAAGACCCTGCCTGGAGCGTGGGGAGCAGCCACCCACCTAGCACTTTGGCTACTCCCAGTAAGAGCCAGCCTGGATCAGCTTTACAGCTATACAAACAACAAACAGTGTCTACCGGCTCTTACCTCACCGAGGCCAGGAATCTCGGTGACACATACCTTCCAACAATGGCAGCCCCTTACGCCTTCCTACATACCTCCCCCTATGTTCAACCCTGAGAGGGTGAACACTCGCCAGACAGTGTACCTGTGACAGGGCATCTGCATTTCCCTGTAACCTACCTGCCTTATGTTCCACAGAAAATTTAAAGTTTTGTAATGACAAGAACCACCTAGTGACCCGAGCATTCCTCTCTTTGGCCTGGCTCATCCACTTGACAGCACATTCCGGCCCCATTGAAAATGAAAGGGTCTGCACCCGTTCCGCAAAATTGCGGAACGGATGCGGACCCATTTTGCGGACGTGTGAATGGAAAAGATATCCCTCAAAATGAAAATAAATAAAATTATTAAAGTTAAGCAAAAAGCATAGATGTGGTAGGCAATAACAAGTGCCCGACGGCACTAAATCAGGTGCTCGGCGGCACCAAATGAGAAACCATATGTCCTACCACAATCCGAGGGATTCCATTGCACATCCATGAATCCCGGAGGGAAAGCAAAAAACATATATCCCTGGGCTAGATGAATATGTGGTATTGAAGGACAGAGTGGACAAAGAACTGTCCCTGATATTGCCCTATAGGGGGGTGCTATTTTGGCCCTGATAGCCTAACCACAGACCATCCGCCCTGATAAGAGCGACCCCGTCTGGAACCTTACCATAAATAAAAATTGCCCTAGTAAGCCCCTAGGCCCCTGACTTCCAGATGATCACTATATAAATCTACTATATGTGTTTTTGACTCATTATAAAAGTATATTATAAGTATATCGCACCCCTCTGTGTATCACACCTATGGATAGCACTCCTATACCAGTCCTTAAAAGGACTTATGTGGCCCTATTATCCAGCGTTTTGTGTCCCTAACAGCCTGTCCCTTCTCCACACAGCAACCTCTCCCTACACTGGCAAAACACTGAATGTAAAATGGCGGCCAGATCAGGTTTATTTATAAGGTAGGGGGTATGTCCATGTGCTGAAACGTCTCAATTGGATGTCCTTTACCACCTAATGGATGTGTTATGGGTCAAAGTTCTTCACAATGTAAAATAATATGGCGGGCGCGAATATCTCCATATGTTCGCATGTACGGCGAATCACAAACACGCAAAGTTCGCCGCAAAACGACCGCCGGGTGAACCGCAAGGCCATCTCAAGCTGCACTTTCTCCGCGATGGCTTGTCGACGAGCCTCGGGTACCAGGTATGGTTTTAACCGGACTTTTGCCTGAGGCTCAGTGATAATGTCATGTCGGATTATGGAAGTGCATCCAGGGAGGTCTGAGAACACATCAGTGTTCCGACTAATAAACTCCCTGGCTTCCTGAGCCTGTTTAGAGGAGAGGCTGTAAGGAGTTTTCACTGTGGCAGCCGCTTCCCTTGTTTCAGACAGAGGGGCCAAAACCGCTTCCTCTAGGAACCCTGGTTGTGGACTGTCTTCCGCACAGGTTTCTCTATCTTTCCAGGGTTTGAGCAGATTCACATGGTACACCTGCTCCGGATTTCGCTTCCCTGGCTGGTGTACCTTGTAATCTACCTCTCCAATTTTTTCAAGCACCTCGTAGGGCCCCTGCCACCTAGCTAGGAACTTACTGTCTACAGTTGGTACCAGAACCAATGCCCGATCACACGGGCTAAAGGTCCGGACACGAGTTTGCCGATTATAGATCCTACTCTGGGCTCGCTGCGCTGCCTCCATATGCTCCCTAACAAGAGGTAAAACTGTTTCTATCTGTCCTTGCATCTGGGTGACGTACTCAACAACACTTCTGTGCGGTGTGGGTTGTTGTTCCCATGCCTCTTTGGCCACGTCCAACAGACCACGTGGGTGTCTTCCGTATAGCAATTGAAGGGCGAGAACCAAGTAGAGGTCCAGGGCACCTTTCGCACTGCGAACATGAGATAGGGCAGAAGAAGGTCCCAGTCCCTCCCATCCTTAGAGACCACTCTTTTTAGCATATTTTTTTTATGTTTGATTAAACCTCTCTACCACACCATCCGTTTGCGGATGATACACGGATGTCCGTAGCTGTTTTATGTGGAGTAACTTACAGAGTACCCTCATGACCTTGGACATAAACGGGGTCCCTTGGTCAGTCAAAACCTCCTTCGGCATACCCACATGAGAAAACATCTCCATTAACTCCTTAGCTATGAGTTTGGCTTATGTATGCCGCAGCGACACCGCCTCCGGGTACCGAGTGGCATAGTCGAGGACAACCAAGATGTGTTGGTGCCCTCTAGCAAACTTCGGTACCAGGCCTACGAGATCCATAGCGATTTGCTCGAACTGGACCTTGATAATCGGGAGGGCTTCCAGGGGACTACGGAAATGTGGCTGGGGGCTCATTATCTGGCAGGTTGGGCGAGACTTACAATATTCGTCTACCTCTCTGAACACACTGGGCCAGTAAAACCACTGTAGGTGGTGGGCTTACTCTAACACGAGTTTGCGATAAGCCTGGGGCACCGCCAACTGTTCAATGGATTCACCTCGTAGCTGGTTTACTCGATACAACATCTCTTGATGAACCACAAAACCGACTCTGCCCCGGTTGTTGTGATTACCCATCTATTATTAATACATTTTCCCTGGCTCGAGATAGGGTTGGGTCCCGATGTTGTTCAGTACCAAAATTATCAGCAAGTCCTCCATGTCTCCCACCAACACACTTAACGGGTTGTCTCCCCCTCTTCCACCGAAGTGGCTGTCACCCCTACCTCTGGCCCTTCGGACTCAGGTTCCCAGGGTTCTGGTCTCCCCCCTAAGCAGGGCCACTCTGCCAGGGTCACATCTGTCTCACGAGTATCAGTAACTTTTGTGTCCGGCCATAGTGCCAGGAAACTGGGGTAGTCTCTCCCAGTTCTTAGTTCATACGGTAATTTTGTGGTGATGGCCACCTCATGAGTCCATCTGCCAGCCACCGTTGATATAGAGACCAGGGCCATGGGATAGACCTTTATGCCCCCATGAATAGTCCCAATGCCAACCCTTCAGCCAGTATACTCGACGGGCTAAACCAGGGCAGCTCTTACCAGGGACACCAGGCTCCCTGAATCCAGCAGTGCCACCGCCAGAGTGTCCCCCACTGGCACAGGAAGCTATTGTCTTCAGTTTCAGAGGTACCTGTGGCACACAGCTTCCTGGCATACAATGAGTGGCGGTAGCCATAGTTGGTATCCATGGGTTCACCCTGATGGGGACAGTAGGCCCTTATGTTTCCAGGCTCGTGACACTGCCAGCAAACCACCGGGGCTGGGGCTGGGTCTGGGTCTGGAGGGGATACGTCCCGGGTGGGTTTGGCTGGCACCGGCCGCCGGGTCTGGTGTGGAGATTTTCCGGGTTTGACTGGCCCTCTCCCAAATGAACCCCCCTGCAGATATCTGGTGGCCTCATAGCGCTCCACCAGGTCAACCATCTCTAAGGCATTACCAGGAGACACCTGGCCGATCCAGTGCTGGAGAAGGTATGGCAAATCACTCAAAAACACATCCACCAACAGACGGTCCAGCATAGCAGTGGGAGTCAATATGTCAGGCTGCAGCCATTTCTGCAACCGGTGTAGCAGGTCATAATATTGTGGTCTAGCGGGTTCAGCCAAGTTAAATTCCTACTGGTTCACCCACTGAGCCCGGACCAATACATTCACCCCCAGTCTCGCCAGGATCTCACCTTTCACGATCGGTTAATCAGCCGCTTGATCACTTGCTGGGGTCTATGCACCAGGAACGGAGCGACAACCTCAGCCCACTGGTCTCGGGGTAACTTCTCCCTCATGGCCACCTTTTCGAACATCGCCAGATAGGTCTCGACGTCATTCGAGGGGGACATCTTAGGGATCGCCGCACAGACAGCTTTCCGGGCATCGTGGACGTTCTGGCTCCTTGCAAAGCCATTACATGTTGTAATAGTAGCTGGTTAGTTTCCTGCTGCTACTTGTTAGCCTCCCGCTGCTGCAAGTTAGCCTCCACGAGGGCTTTCACAACTGCCTCCATTTTATCCGGGGACACGGGTTGTAACCTTGCAGGCTTAATATAGGACATGCACTTGTGCCCGGGAAAAACAAAAAAACTTTTCAGCCCTCAGGCCTGCCTCAATGCGTTTGCCCACATCTGACACCAATTGTGAGTTTTTGCTCTGGTAGACAGGCTAGCGAACTCAGTATAGAGGCAATCACAAAGTCTTTAACTTAAACAGTTTGGTGTTTATTCGCATAAGGAAAAACAAAATGACCATTCACAGTCTTGGTGTCTGTTCACACCATGCAACGTCCATAGAACAAAATTTTCACCTGGTTAGCAGTTTTCCACCTGCAGTCTACAGCAGGGTTTAGGGGCCTGTTTCTCCGCATGAGACTCTAAGCCCTTTAGCATGGCACAAATTCACAGGTCCCAAAATACAGAGACTCCACAGCTTCTCTGTCAGATGGAGGATACACCACACCCAGCTGAGACTGCTGGCTGGGTTTTATATAGGCCATAAAAGACCCGGCCTGGAGCGTGGGGAGCAGCCACCCAACCAGCACTTTGGCTACTCCCAGTAAGAGCCGTATCGGATCGGCTTTATAGCCATACTAACAACAAACAGTGTCAGTCAGCACTAGCTGCCGCTGACAATAAAAACTACCGGCTCTTACCTCACCGAGGACAGGAATCTCGGTGACACATACCTTCCATTAATAACGGCCCCTTACGCCTTTCTACAGGCCACTATCTCCAGAAGTGTACAGCTCACAATAGGATGTAGAGGAGCTCTCTAATCATGTTTCTCCCCTAATGAAATGGCACAAGTAGAGCATTGTCGACACCACCTTTCATTCCAATCCAGTAGAATCTTTGGCATGTGATAGTTTTCTGTACACCAAAGTGTCGGGATTGATCATGGTACATCTCTATGACAATTCTGGCATCTCTGAAAAGTACCACAATTTGATGCAGTTGATCACTGGTAATGGGATCTAGGGTTCTTCTCAACATCAGCCCTCGTTGCAAGATAAGCTGTTTCTGCTGTCTCCATAGCTTGAGTAGCTTTGGGTGTGCATTTATTCTGTGGATTTTCTCTGGCATTTTTCCACTGTTCTAGAGCTCCTAATTTGGCTGTGTTCAGGTATGCCAGCAGGTTGTTATCACCATAGGCCAACAAGGGTATTGCCGCAAGGTAGTCTTTGAATTTCTCAGTGTAAGGAATTCCAGCTTGAAGGAACTTTAGTTCTGGTCATTTTTTTCAGCTCCTCTAAGAGATAGACTAGCATAGCCAATTACTCTCTCCTTACTATCTTGCACTTGAGACAGGACCACTACTAGATCTTTCTTTTTTGCGTCCGAATGGCTGACTGTAATCAGGATAGCATAGGACAGGTAGTTTAGTCAATTTCTTCTTCAGGAGTTGCGAGGCACTTTTTTTGTTTTCATTCAAATCGATGAGTATATGGGTCTTTTGGTACTTTGCATGTCCTTTCAGGAGTTCTTGCAGATGTTTAGCAATTTGGGCGAAGTGAGGGATGAAGTATCTGTAATAGCCTGAAAAACCAATAAAACTTCTCACCTCTTTTGCGGTGGTAGGGGTAGGCCTTTTCTAAACTGCAGCTATTTTATCTGGACCAGGCTTCACACCTTCAGAGCTGACATGTTCCAGATACTTGACTTCTGGTTTCAGCAGACGGAATTTGAAAGGCTTGATCTTGAGAACGTGCTTGATGAGGACATGAAGACTTTGGATAGATTGTAGATAGTCTACATAGGACTTGGAGTATATGATGACATCATCCAAATATAGTAGAACAGTTTCAAAGTTCTTGTGACCCAAGCAGCATTCTGTTTGTTTCTGAAAAGTTACTGGTGCATTACAAAGTTCAAAGGACATGTAGTTGAATTCAAATAAGCCCATGGGGGTAGTTAACACTGTCTTTTCACAATCTTCTGGAGCCAGGGGTACTTGCCAGTATCCAGTGGTTAAATCCAGAGTAGAGCAGTAGGCTAAGGATCCTAATGTTGTTAAGGACTCTTCTATACAGCTGCAAGAAAAAGTATGTGAACCCTTTCGAATGATATGGATTTTTGCACAAATTGGTCATAAAATGTAATCTGATCTTCATCTAAGTAACAACAATAGACAATGACGGTCTGCTTAAACTAATAACACACAAATAATTAAATGCTACCATGTTTTTATTGAACACACCATGTAAACATTCACAGTGCAGGTGGAAAAAGTATGTGAACCCCTAGACTAATGACATCTCCAAGAGCTAATTTGAGTTTGGTGTCAGCCAACTGGAGTCCAATCAAGCATTTCTCCATAGCAGTTTCTAAGGACATTCATTACAAGTAATACTGGAGGATTTTCATCTTTTTGAACTTCCATTACAATTATGCCTTGTTTAGGTAGAGTTGTTCCTCCTACTTGAAGGGTTGGTTCCTAGTACCCGTAGACTGGCACTGGTTTGCCATTACTGGCTATAATGCTCAGCCAGGATCCTGGTGGCTGCATAAGCTGGTTACTGTTCCAGTATTTCTCAAATATGGCTGACAGAATAGTGGTAATTTGAGACTTGGTGTCCAACAGAGCAACAAAAGGAACCCCATTAATTACTTCAGGACTACTACTTCATGACTGGGTCCTACATACCTGGGTATCCAACTGGGATCTTCTGGACCTACTATTTTTCCACCTGAGGGGTGGCCCTTAGCCTCAGGGGCTGCCTTTTTTAACTGCCAGCACATCTTCTATATATAGCCTCGTTTGTGGCAGTACCTGAAAATAGGTCTCTTTTGCTCATCAAAACAGTCAGTGGGCAGTCTACCAGAGCTCTTGTGGTAAGTCTCTTTAAAGGGAACCTGTCACTGGGATTTTGTGTATAGAGCTAAGGACATGGGTTGCTAGATGGCCACTAGCATATCTGCAATATCCAGTCCCCATAGCTCTGTGTGCTTTTATTGTGTAAAAAAAAAAAGATTTGATACATATGCAAATTAACCTGAAATGAGTCCTGTCCCTGAGATGAGTCAGGGAGAGAACTCATCTTAGGTTAATTTGCATATGTATCAAATCTTTTTGATACAGTTTTCAGAACCTCCTCCTTGAGGTTTCAGAACCTCCTCCTTGAGCAACATAATCTGGTACTGGAGCTTGGGCTTCTTGCCTGGCCAGAAGACTAATCTTTAGAGGCATAGTAGACCTATTCTGTGGCATTACCACAGGTTTGGCAAGTTGTGGTTGGTGGTCTTTCCCCAGAATGGTGATAGCTCGCTCTTTAAAGTCCTGGAAGGTGGAATTTGGATGTTGAGCGGCCAGCATCTTTAGCTGTGAGTTTAAACATGGATTTCTCCTTCACTAGGGTCTACATTTATAACAACCATCGGTGCTTCTTGAAAAGATAAAGCAAAGTCTGAGTGAATCACCAGGCTGCTCTTTCTTGCTGAAGAATTTCACCTTTATCTCAGACACAGTCCTGTCTTCAAAGGTAGCGTAGAGTCTTTCAAATATCTGTTTCGCCATCCTCTTCTGAGCTTGGCCAGGATTTTATTTCTCTTAGTGTGGCTCCTTCTAATTTACTAATGAGAATTGACGAATGAGAATTCTCTTTAAAGGGGTCATCCCATTATCAATGTAGGCATCACATAGTACATGACAATCTCTTTTTAACAAAGCTAGAACCAGCCCTGTACCTCTCTTAGATCCAGAGAAATCCCCATGAATTGCCCTGCTAGATTTATATCACACTGATAGCTCAAGGGGAGTGTCTTTTCTGTTGCAGCTAAGGGGACATGTCCATGCTCTCCCGATAACAACAGGAGGCAGTTAAAAGACAAAATTGATCATGTGCAACCATCTCAGTGAGCCAAACAAAGAAATAAGAAAAATAACAAACACATGAATAGGGCTGAGGAGCTCCTAGGCCACGTGAGTCACCTAGAAAATCTTAGAGAAGGCCATGGCACTACTGTGATTGCCGCTGCCTTCTGAAACAGCTGATCAATGGAGATCCCAGTTGTCGGACCCCCATCGGTCAGATACTGATGACTAGAGATGAGTGAATTTCAAAAAAATGCAATTTGGACAATTTGTCGAATGTTCCAAAATGATTGAATTCGATCTGAATTCATTTGTGATGAATCACATAAAAAAACAGAGAGTTCCTGGCTGCTGAGAGCCTGTATAGTGATGCATTGCAGGAACAGGCATAGGGAGTCCGCTGTTCTAGTGAAACAGTACTGTCAGACAGTATGACATGCAGATGACAGGCTTCACTTCACACTTCACTTATTTGGTCAGTTACGGGGCTAAAACTAACCAAATAACTCAAGTGTGAACTAGGCCATACAGGTCAATGTTAGCGTCAGGTATAAAGAACGGTGCAGTGACCCAAGATTCCACTATAGAGTAAAAGAGCGCACTGCTTTTACACCATCGTCAGCTGATTCCACATAGATTTGTACAGCACCTGTTCTGTTACACCCTGAGAGACAGTGGCGTACACAAAATCCATGGGGCCCTGGTGCGAAACTGATCCATGGGGCCCCCTCCCTGTCGCCCCAACCCCCCCCCCCCACCCATCGCAAGAATTTACTTGGGCCCCCTGGGTTGGGATTGATAATGCTCTGTGCCTCTCTGTGACCTTTTTACTTCAAAATCACAGTGAGATAAAGCTGTCACTGTGATTTTGTAGCAAATAGATCACCGAGAGGCAAAGAGCATTATCAGTCATGTTACTGCTCTGTGTCTCCGCTGTCCAGTACGGGGCTAGGCTCTCTTTCACACAGCCGATTACCCGCACAGGATCCGCTCGTGTGAAAGGGCCCTGAGCCCAATGCATGGCTACACTCACCCAGTCCTAACTAATACAATCTGGTCCTACCTCATCCAGGGTGTCGCTGGCGTCGGCGTGATGTCCGCTGGATCCAGAACAAGGTCCCTGTGGTGATAGAGAAAAAAAGAATAATCACATAAGGAAGGGATGGTGACTGCCCCGGTGAAATCACCAGCAGGGGGAGCTGTGCTGGCCTGTAACACTGAGCCATGCCAATGTATAGCATACATTTCCCCTAAGTGATACTTCACAGTACTAATGTCCTCCTTGTGGCCCCTCACAGTAGTTATGGCCAGATATATGCCCCCCTTACAGTAGTTATGGCCAGATATATGCCCCCCTTACAGTAGTTATGGCCAGATATATGCCCCCCTTACAGTAGTTATGGCCAGATATATGCCCCTCTTACATTAGTTATGGCCAGATATATGCCCCCCTTACATTAGTTATGGTCAGATATATGCCCCTCTTACTGTAGTTATGGCCAGATATATGCCCCTCTTACTGTAGTTATGTCCAGATATGTGTCCCCCTCACTGTAGTTATGGCCAGATGTGTGTCCCCCTAGGACAGGGGGCAAAATGGAATATATATACAGCGGAGGAAAAAAATGGAATATATACACAAGGGACAAATGGAATATATACAAAGGGGGAAACATGGATATATATATAATCCAGGAAATGGACGGCACTCCAGTAAGATGAAAAAAAATCGGTGATACCTTTATTCAACCATCCGGTGCAACGTTTCGGCTCAAAATGAGCCTTTTTCAAGCAGAGATACAATGTGTATGAGAACAAACTTATAGGTGAATCAATTAACAAAGACACACTCATCCCTGGGGGTGTCTGCACAATTACAGAAAAAATGTGAGCAAAACCTAAAGACACATCCCACTTCGGGTGTGTTCACAAAACCTGACAGTGTCATAATACCATATGAAGAAGTGCAAAACAATATGTGCTAAAGTGAAATAAAAATGACATATATGTCCCATAGTTACATATTGCAAGTGCATTTAAAGATTGCATATCTCATGTGGATCTGTAGACACGCCCATCGATCGGGCACACAGGACTAATCGATGTGTGTGTCCGATACCATATGTGTACAGGGGGTGGAGCAGGGACATAGCAATATGGACATACCAGACATCAACTGGAGACATATTTCATGTGGCTATTCAGCGTTGAATACATTCCAGTACACAGACGCGGCGTAACACCCATCCCGGACTTGCGACGTCATCAGAGCTTGCCAACATCGTTGCGTCATCAAGACGCCCTTAACTTGTAACGGCGCATGCCCAGTGTCGATCAGCGTTATAGAACGCCATCTTTTATACTGGAGGAATACTATTAACTTGCAGGGGAGCACCCAGGAATTTTGTCTAGGGGGGGTCCGAAAGGCAAAAAAATGTGGCATGTGTAGGAAAATAAAAATAAATTTGGCCCCGCCCATTATTAAAAGCCCCTCCTACATATAATAAGCCACTCCCAACACACACTGTACAGCTGACATTCTATTGTTGAGGCCTGTCTACACATCATACGGAGAGGGGGAGGTCTGTTCTGGCTGCACTGCCTGCTTCATATCATACAATAAACAGCCGGCTACAGCCAGGAAGCTCCTCCGCTCTCCTCCCTCCCCAGATCCTGCTCAAGGCCTGTGGTTCCCCCCACCATCTGCCACCCGCCCGTGGCCTGCTGCCCCCCTTGACCGTCCTCACCCAGCTCTGAATCCTCCTTCTGCAAATGGCAGGGGGAGGAGCCAGAGCATCTCCTCTCCTACGTAGCGCCACATACCTCTTACATCCAGTGATGTCACCTTTGTTGTAGACGTTCTCTTTCCTCATCTTCTCCATTCAGACCAGACCGCCATGATGATTTTTCAGCCATCTCCCGTCTCTGCAGAGATTGACAAACAGACATTAGTTTCCCACATTTCCATCATATTCACATCTTCTGAACATCCTTTCCTGCCACCCCCAATACTGTGCCCGCTGTGCCCCCAATACTATACTGCAGAAACAGTCCCCCTGGAAATACTGCTACCACACAGGTAGTGCCCCAATACTGTGCCCGCTGTGCCCCCAATACTATACTGCAGAAAAGGTCCCCCTGGAAATACTTCTACCACACAGATAGTGCCCCAATACTGTGCCCCCCCCCCAATACTATACTGCAGAAACAGTCCCCCTGGAAATACTGCTACCACACAGATAGTGCCCCAATACTGTGCCAGCAATACTATACTGCAAAAACAGTCCCCCTGGAAATACTACTACCACACAGATAGCACCCCCTTCAACAATTATTGGCACACAGTGCTCTAAAAAAATCACTGCGCCCAGACACTAATAGTATAAAGATAATGTCCCCCAAAAATTATTGTGCTAAGCTGATACTGTGACAGGGTGCCCCCCAAAGTAACAGGGCTCCCCAAAATATAAATAATTATCTGCCAGAGCACACTTAGTAGTAATAATGCCCCTATAGTTCCCATACTAGTAATCATGTTCCTCATAGCCCCCCCAGTATTAGCAAAGCTCTGCATAATACCTCCTAGTACTAATAATTCTCCCTACAATATGACAGTACATGAAATACCCCCGCTTAGTGCCGTCTGTTGAGCTAATGTCCTCATAATGTATGCCAATATAAAATACCCCTATATAGTGCCCCAGTAAATGCCCTCATAGGGCTCCTCCCCCCTTCCCCATAGTGTTCCCATAATATGCCAGTAAAAAATGCCCCTTCTAAGTGCCACCATATGCCCCAATAGTGCTCCTCTCCCCCATAGTGCCTACCATAATGTGCCAGAAAAAAAATACCCCCTTAGTGCCACCAGATGCCATAATGCCCCCATAATGTGCCAATAAGAATAAAGGCCCCACTTCCCCTTAATGCCCCAAATAATGCCCCTATAGTGCCACCAGATGCCCCATAGTGCCATTCTCCCCTATAGTGCCCCTATAATGTGTCAATAAAAAAAAAGCCCCTTTAGACCCCCCAGATGCCCCCATGGTGCCGCCCCATAATGTGCCAGTAAAAAATGCCCCTTCAAAGTGCCATCATATGCCCCAATAGTGCTCCACTCCTCCATAGTGCCGCCCTCCCCTATAGTGCCTCCCATAATGTGCCAGTAAAAATTGCCCCCTTAGTGCCACCAGATGCCATAATGCTCCCATGTGCCAATAAGAAAAAAAGGCTCCTTTAGAACCCCCACTTCCCCATAGTGCCCCAAGTAATGCCCCTATAGTGCCACCAGATGCCCCATAGTGCCGTTCTCCCCTATAGTGCCCCCATAATGTGCAAAAAAAAAGCCCCTTTAGAGCCCCCATAGTGCTCCTCTCCCCCATGGTGCCCCCAAATAATGCCCCTCAAATAATGCCCCTATAGTGCCACCAGATCCCCCCTAGTGCCGTTCTCCCCTATAGTGCCCCCCATAACGTGTAAAAAAAAAAGCCCCTTTAGAGCCCCCATAGTGCTCCTCTCCCCCATGGTGCCCTCCAAATAATGCCCCTATAGTGCCACCAGATGCCCCTAGTGCCGGTCTCCCCTATAGTGCCCCCCATAACGTGTAAAAAAAAAAAGCCCCTTTAGAGCCCCCATAGTGCTCCTCTCCCCCATGGTGCCCCCCAAATAATGCCCCTATAGTGCCACCATATGCCCCATAGTGCCGTTCTCCCCTATAGTGCCCCCCATAGTGTGTAAAAAAAAAAAAAAAAAAAAGCCCCTTTAGAGCCCCTATAGTGCTCCTCTCCCCCATGGTGCCCCCCCCATAATGTGCTAGTAAGAAGTGCCACCCAAAAATAAAAATACCACCAGATGCCCCATAGTGCCGTTCTCCCCTTTAGTGCCCCCATAGTGCCAGCTCCCCCCCCTCCCAAAAAAAAAAAAAAAACACTACTTACCTCCATCAGCAGCGATGCGATGCAGGCCTCTTCCGGCCTGTGTCCCTGCTGTGTGCTGCCCGGCTCAGGCGGTGCGATGATGACGTCATCGCGTCGCCTGAGCCGGCCTCTGATAGGCTGCAGGCATTAGTGCCTGCGGCTTATCAGAAGAACATGGGAGGGACACACCTCTCCCTCCCCTGCTCTGCCGCAGCACAGGCATCTGTATCGCTGTCCTAAGGACAGCGATACAGATGGATTAGATATGGAGATGAACGCTTCCACGATGGAAGCGCTCATCTCCTACTGCCCCCCGGCCCCCACCACCACCGCCGCCGCCGCAGATGCCCGCAATTATTTCCAGGGCTGCGCTGCCTGTGGTGATCGGCGGTGCGGCCCTGAAGGATAAAAAAATTATAATTTGGGCTGGTTGTTCTAGGGGGGGTCCAGACCCGCTGGACTCCCCCTGTAGGTGCGCCACTGTTAACCTGTGTAACAGCATACTCTTTTCCTAACCGCCTGGATACCACTTTCATGTACTATGGATGTGTACAATGAAGTTACATCGAATGATGCTAATGTCAAGGAGGAATCATGCGCCACATCAATGTGCTGTAATTTAACGAGGAAATCTGTGGTGTCTTGTATATAAGAGGACCCCCCAATGGAAAATTCCCGCAATATTTTGTCTAGAAAGATCGCTATGTTGCTAGAGATGGAATCCGTTCCCGAGACTATCGGACGTCCCGGGGGATCGATGAGGGTCTTGTGAATCTTGGGCAGCACATATATCACAGGAGTGACTGGATGTGCCACTTCCAAAAATTCACGCAGTCCCTCATCGATAATACCAGCAACCACAGCATCCCCCAAACACCTGCGTATGATAGCAGCTATTTTAAATCTGGGGTCAGAATCCAAGACCCTATACACCTGTGGATCCCCAAGTTGCCACATGATCTCATTGACATATTTATAGGTATCCATAACTATGACCGCCCCACCCTTGTCTGCTGGTTTCAGGACAAGGGAGGGGTCAGATCTAAGTGCGTCTAGGGCCTCCACCTCAGCGCTAGTCAGATTGGGGCGCCTGAACTTCAAATCTCCCTGGGCGGAAGACCGAAGCTCAGACAATCCCCGTCGGACAGCACTGATGTAAGCTTCTATCGCTGGTTCATTAATGTTGGGCAAAAAATTGCTCCTCTGGAATAAATTGAGAGAACCCAGAGTAAATTCACTGGTCTGGGGTCTCTCAACCCCAATCTTGTTGTGAAACCAAACTTTGCATTTGATGCGGCGAAAAAAAGAAAACAAACTGGATTCCAATTCAAACCAGTTCACAGTGGAACTGGGACAGTACGAAAAACCTTTTGATAAAACACTCACTTGCAGGGGGGTCAAGTCCTGGGAGGACAGTTTAACAACAGTTACTTTTTCTTCACCGAGTTGATTTTGGATGTCGCAGGCCGAGCCTTGTTGCTGCGCAGCCTGCCTGTGCCCTCTGTGTCTGCGACCACCTAAAAAAACTCAATATTGAGTAAAATAAAATCAAGAGAATAATGATTGGACAATGCCCTTAAATTTCTTGCAAAATTTAGGAATTGCTGTAAAACAAATTGGGCCGTATATTGGACCGCATCCCTCTTGGGATTTTTTGTGTCTTGTAGTACTCCCCAAGTGTCATCATATGAAGACGAAGGGAAACCATACGCTTGGAAACATTTTCAAATTTACGTTTCAACTCTTTGGTAGAGGGGGTATTAAGGAAGGTGGCATCTCCTCCAATGTCACGCAGGACGCGCTCAGTATCTTCAGCTGTGTACACACATGGATTCAGTAATAGACATAATGAAAATAGAGAACAAACAAAGTCCAGAAAAAGCTGAAAGCCGTGCTCAGCCAATAAGTCAGGATATGCAGAAGAAAAATGGCGGCACTGGCTATAGATGAGGGAGGTAGGGTGCACGTTCCTAGGGAATAGACTTCTTACCCCGCAATAAAATCCAGAAAATAGACGGCACTCCAGTAAGATGAAAAAAATCGGTGATACCTTTATTCAACCATCCGGTGCAACGTTTCGGCTCAAAATGAGCCTTTTTCAAGCAGAGATACAATGTGTATGAGAACAAACTTATAGGTGAATCAATTAACAAAGACACACCCATCCCTGGGGGTGTCTGCACAATTACAGAAAAAATGTGAGCAAAACCTAAAGACACAGGTATGTACCTGTTTTCACACTGCAGTATCCGTGTGTGTACAGGGTTAATACTTTGGTATGGTTTGATGCTTAAATATACTTCAGTATGCTGTTACACAGGTTAATGGTATTCCTCCAGTATCAAAGATGGAGTTCTATAATGCTGATCGACACTGGGCATGCGCCGTTACAAGCTCTGATGACGTCGCAATTCCGGGATGGGTGTTACGCCGCGTCTGTGTACTGGAATGTATTCAACGCTGAATAGCCACATGAAATATGTCTCCAGTTGATGTCTGGTATGTCCATATTGCTATGTCCCTGCTCCACCCCCTGTACACATATGGTATCGGACACACACATCGATTAGTCCTGTGTGCCCGATCGATGGGCGTGTCTACAGATCCACATGAGATATGCAATCTATAAATGCACTTGCAATATGTAACTATGGGACATATATGTCATTTTTATTTCACTTTAGCACATATTGTTTTGCACTTCTTCATATGGTATTATGACACTGTCAGGTTTTGTGAACACACCCGAAGTGGGATCTGTCTTTAGGTTTTGCTCACATTTTTTCTGTAATTGTGCAGACACCCCCAGGGATAGGTGTGTCTTTGTTAATTGATTCACCTATAAGTTTGTTCTCATACACATTGTATCTCTGCTTGAAAAAGGCTCATTTTGAGCCGAAACGTTGCACCGGATGGTTGAATAAAGGTATCACCGATTTTTTTTCATCTTACTGGAGTGCCGTCCATTTTCTGGATTTTATTGCGGGGTAAGAAGTCTATTCCCTAGGAACGTGCACCCTACCTCACTCATCTATAGCCAGTGCCGCCATTTTTCTTCTGTATATATATATATATATATATATATATATATCCATTTTGCCCCCTCTGTATATATTCCATTTGTCCCCTGTGTATGTATTCCATTTTTTACCCCCTCTGTATATATTACATTTTTGTAATTTTCTGCATTTTTGCAAATATTTCATAAAATTTGCCCCCACGGTTGGGCCCCTATGAAGGATTGGCCGATCCTCCTTGAGTTATGAGCCGGCACATACCAAAAAAAACAAACAAAAAAACTTACCTACTCTCTGAACCTGCTCTGCTCCCGCCGTCTTGTTCATAATCCCATCTTCTGGCGTGCGTCGGCCGCGTCATCCCATCAACCTGCGTGATCCTGCGAGATCTGGTGCGAGGGTCATGGGTCTGGAGCAAAGCACTGGCAGCAGCTCTGGATGGGTGGAGGAGGGGCCGCCGCCTACAGGTACTAACTGCTAGTGCTGCACTGCCGGCTAGGCACAGAGGCCGGGGCCCGACCGGCCATATAATATTAAAACTTTTAAAATCATTTGCAGTGGCGGTGGTGCTGCGGGCCCCAGCTGCCTTGGGTACAGCACTACTGCAGGGGCCAGGGGTCCACAAGTGGCCGGGCCCCCTGGAGTGTCGGGCCCGGTCGCAACTGCGACCGCTGCGACCCCTGTATGTACGCGCCTGCTGAGAGAAGTAGAGTCTCCCTAGCAGAGTGGAGAGGGTGTTAGCAGTAAGATTGTGTTGACATCACTGTTCATTTTGTTTTTCTTCTCAACCGTCATAAGAACAACCCCAAGAAAACTGATCCTGTCTTTTGAGCAACTGAAAGGATTTGGACCTTTCTAAACCTCTACGACCACCTTGGTTTGATGTCACTGACGTCAGGAGAGATGTTTCCAGTTGGCAATAATAGACACGCACATCACTGAGAAACGCTCTAATTGTATTATGCTATAGCTTGGCCTCATATAGGCAGTAGAAAAGTTTGCATAACAACAGCGTTAAACCAATCATAAAAGAAAAACATTGGTGTTCATACACATACCACCGGAACACCCTTTTATGGGTGTGTAATACGTCACATATAAGAATGTACGCAGTTGTGCCGAATGACCCTGAGTGAAACAGAACATTTGTTTTAGTTCTGGGAGATTCCCAGAATCTGTCCTGAGACAGATAAGTGAACCTAACTCACAGCGGGGGGGATGTGAAGCAGTGCGTGGGTGAGATATGATAACAATTCTGTACATGTAAGAGAAGACAAAATGGAGTCTCTTCAGCATCCCCCTTCACATGGTCAAAATTTGCTCAGTAATCCATCAGTATTGCTAAGGCCAAATAAAAACAGGATTGGATTCAAACAGAGATGACACTTGAATGGAATATTTGCATGTCTTCTGTGTTTTGTACCCACTCCTGCTTTTGGCTTCCAAATCGTGATCCAATCCCGCTGTGTTTCTAATTTTTCCATCCTTCTGACAATCAGAAGAAGTTTAAAATAAATGGGGATGTCAACAAGGCCAAACAGGGACAACATCGGCCCAGTGACAGAGTGGTGAGGTGGCAACAGCATGAGGAGTCAACACAGTGGCCCAGTGACAGAGTGGTGAGGTGGCAACAGCATGAGGAGTCAACACAGTGGCCCAGTCACATAGTGGTTAAGGGGGCAACAGCATGAGGATTATACACAGTGGCGTCCATAGTAAAATTCCAGCTCACCTTTAGTAGATTTAATCAGCCCCTGGTGCACGGAACAGGTAAGGAAGTCCTTTGGTAGCAAAACAATGATAAATGAAGTTCCAGCACTGCAAAGTAATTGTTGTGTCGCTTGTCTCTTTATTCGTGGTACCAAAATTACTACATGTGGATCAAAACCTCACACTCCAACACGTTTTAATACTGGGGAGGGATTAAGGGGGGGGGGAGGCCGCACTGGCCACCAATGATTTTAATATTAGGGAGGGAGGGGGGGTCTGGCCACTGCTGCCTGGCAGCACCCAATCTCTTACAGGGGGCTGAGATCCGCACAATTAACCCCTCAGGTGCGGCACACAGGTGCGGTTACGGATCACAGCCCCCTGTAAGAGATCGGGTGCTGCCAGGCAGCAGGGGCAGTTATGTTCACAGTTCTTAGTATAGTCTAACTTGAAGCGTCCCCATCACCATGGGAACGCCTCTGTGTTAGAATATACTGGCGGATCTGAGTTTTCACAGATCTGAAAAAGCTAATACTATTGTCTATTACTGACTTTCTTGTGCATACAGTACCTACTGTACCGCTGGGGCTTATGTGGCTATGTAACTACTGTAGGTTATTTATTTGTATTACATTTATCACTGCAAACAACCAAACCCCCCACCCACCCACCCCATTATCCATCTACAGTCCTTTAATGTTCTGCTAGGAAAGAATGTGCATTGCTTTACTTTGTACAGCGGGGGATGGGCAGACAAAGCCGTCCTTTGGTAGATAGGTGCCGGGAAACAAAAGCTGTTTTCACAAACTAATTTACATTCTCCAGCGTCTCGCTAATTTGTGGATTCGGAACAATAACACGGGGAGCGCAATAGGCTGTACATCTTACAGTACCTCACTAGTAAAGTACTGCAGGTTGTTGTATATATACGGTTATACTGTAAATAAAAAATGATTCATGAAGAAATATTATTGCTTTATACAAATTTAATAGATTATATTCAATTGCAGATCTGTCATTAAATGTCCTTTACTAGGAATCTGAAGAAGAGGAGTCAGAGGAGGAAGGTGGCTTTGAGGAGGTGGAAGACCAACCACAGCAGGCGTCCCAGGGGGCTTGTTGTCACCTTTCGGGGACCCTTGGTGTTGTACATGGCTGGATGGAGGAAGAGACCTTCAATGACGTCAGTGAGGACAAGGAACGGGACATAGCTAGCTTGGTATCCAACCTTGTGCAAATGGGAAGTTTGCGGTTGTGCAAATGGACTGTTTGCAGTGCGTTAAACGTGGAGTTTGGTCTGTCATAGTTTGGTCTGTCACTGTGAAGCGGGCGTAACCCTTACATTACCTGATCGATACATCATGGCTGATGTTTTAAAGCACGTTATTACAAACAATTTAGGAATGTTAGGTAATTTATGCCCTTTATGGATTAAAACCCGACTCCATGGGAGTTTTGCCATAGATCCCTCTCCGGCATGCCACAGTCCAGGTCTTAGTCCCCTTGAAACAACTTTTCCATCACTATTGTGGCCAGAAAGAGTCCCTGTGGGTTTTAAAATTCGCCTGCCTATTGAAGTCTATGGCAGTTCGCCTGTTCGCGAACACTTTTGAAAATTTGCGTTCACCGTTCGCAAACGGAAAATTTTATGTTTGCGACATCTCTATTCAGGACCCGAACTTGATCCGAACTTGGACCCGAACCCGAACCCCATTGAAGTCAATGGGGACCCGAACTTCACTTTATTATTTTCCGTTATAACATGGTTATAACGGAAAATAATAGTATTAGCTTTTTCAGATCTGAGTTTTCATGATCGTGAAAACTCAGATCGACAGTATATTCTAACACAGAGGCGTTCCCATAGTGATGGGGATGCTTCAAGTTAGAATATACTAAGAACTGTGTACATAACTGCACTCTGCTGCCTGGCCGCACCCGATCTCTTACAGGGTGCTGTGATCCGTAACCGCACCTGTGTGCCACACCTGAGGGGTTAATTGTGCGGATCACAGCCCCCTGTAAGAGATCAGGTGCTGCCAGGCAGCAGGGGGGGCCGTTATGTCCACAGTTCTCAGTATATTTTAACTTAAAGCATCCCCATCACTATGGGAACGCCTCTGTGTTAGAATATACTGTCGGATCTGAGTTTTCACAATCTAACTCAAATCCAATGGAATATTGGAACGCCTCTGTGTTAGAATATACTGTCGGATCTGAGTTTTCACAATCTAACTCAAATCCAATGGAATATTCTAACAGAGGCGTTCCCATGGTGATGTGGATGCTTCAAGTTAAAATATACTATCGGATTGGAGAAAACTCTGATCTAATGGTATATTATTACTCGAACACCGAACCCAAACTTTTACTGAAATGTTCGGGTGCTGAACACCGTAAAGTTCGGTACTTTTGGTCTGACTACGGTCTGTATCAGGAGCCGGATAGCGATATTAATACACAGAACATGTAGTGGGGCACAGAACAGTACAGTCAGGTGCAGTGGGGTACAAGACAGTACAGTCGGGTGCAGTGGGGTACAGTACCATACCTCCGGCTTCCCACCCCGATGTACTGTAGGTCTGTGTGGTTCCGCTCACCCATTTTTTATTTTTTTATTTAATGATTGACTGTTCAGGTGCCATCCCCTATAGCGCCCGGCTCCTGTACAGTGTCAGGATGACTACGGTCTGTATCAGGAGCCGGATAGCAATATTAATACGCAGCACATGCTGCTCTGTACATCCAGTTACACTACTAGAATTTCACATAAACTACGGTACTACTGATTAATCTAGTACTTTAACTCAACAACACCACCATCTACTGGCATTGTTGTGTATTGATACACTGGAGGAGATAAAATTGCGTTTAGCTAGTAATGAATTGCGAAATAAGGTAGCGGCAGCGATGACACATCTGTACTACAAACAGCGCTGTAAGGTAAGAAGCCTATTCTTACAAAACATATCTGTGTTTCCTGTGTCTTCACCTGGGTCCAAGACAGTGGGTCTATTGAAGTTTCTCTGATGGTCAAGCCTTTTAAAATGGTAAGAACCTATTTATGCTGAGATATGAAATTTGATTGGTCTTGGTCTTGGGAAACATTTGGTTTGGTTATTGGGGTTGTGATTTACGTACTGGTTTTTGTTTGGATTTTGTATCGTATCACAGAAAATGCCCGTAGAGGAAATAGTGAACCGTGAAGTCCTTTGAGAAAGTGTTGAGACAATATAGAGTTTTCCTAATCTGTAATATAGTTGATAAATCACTATAAGGAAGCAGATTAGATGATTGTTTTCCTATGTGTAATATAATATAGTTGATACATTAACAGGAGATTAATGGGGAAATCGGCTATAAGGAAGCACATAGATGGGTCTACAGTAATAACTGTAGATATTTCAGACGTCTGGTAGAGAAATTCTTAACACATAGACATGGGCAATATGCAGAGTATACCTGAGGGGTACAAATTAGCCAAACAGATAGTTGAAGATTCAGAAGGGAAGCAAAACAAGAAAAAGACACAAAAGGTGTTACAGAAGGCAGGTATGAAACATGGTGACTTAGATTCTGAAGTTTGGGAAAGGTTCAAAAGAATACATAGTGGTTGGATGAAGGATCAGGAATGTGAGGAGGTTGTGGCATGTTGGTGTAGAACAGCAGAGAAAGTGAAGAATTTGCATTATGACAAAAGTGTAAAACATGACAATAACAGTAAGACAGAATAGAAAATATGTCCGCCACCTTCATCTCCCCCACCGTCATATAGGACGATGGATAGTCCAGGCTGGACATGTACAATGTGTGGAAACCAGAATCCTGACTGGATGGAAACTTGTAGAGCATGTGGGGCACCCCCACCTAGACTGCGTACAGGACTCTATCAGGTCACCATACTTACCGCATTCACCCTAAAGGCCCCCCCCTCCATCAGTGGATGGAGGAGGGGGACCAGGAGACGGGGGAGACAATCAAGCCCCTCAGGCACCACCACCCGGTGGTCAAGTCCAATATGCGACAGCACATATTGGCTTACTGCCCCTGGAGTCCTAAGGACCAAATGGGACTTTTAGGTAGAATTCCTGACCCATTGGCAAGACCTATGCCTTCCCATCGTATGTTACAACAAATACAAGACACATATAGGGTCGACATGTGCTGAGTTAAATGACTTAGTGGCCTTAAAAATGGAAGAATTACCATATAACCCTCTAAACGAACAGTTACTGACAGGGTAAAAACTGACCAGTAGGGTTGAGCAAACCCGAACTGTAAAGTTCAGGTTTGTACCAAACTTTAGGATTTTTGGACCCCGGACCCGAACCCAAACATTTCAGAAAAAGTTCGGGTTCGGTGTTCAGCGATTTCTTAGTGCTGTTTGCGTTTAACTGTCTGACCTTAGAAGCCATCACAGCCTTGCCTACTAATGGCATGACTGTGATTGGCCCGTGCAGCATGTGACCCAGTCTCTATATAAGCTGGAGTCACGTAGCGCTGCACGTCACTCTGCTGTTACTAGTGTAGGGAGAGGATGCTGCTGCTGTGAGCGAGAGAATAGGAAAGAATCTTTAATCTGAAGTGCTTGTTAACTCAGCGATCTAACTAGATTTTGTTTTGCGGGTGCAGTGCACAATCTTTTTACCCTGCCCTGAGCCCAGTGACACAGGAAAAAAACTTTTATCCATCTGTTAGTTAGGTGAGCGGCGGCGGCCATTTTATGCAAGCTCAGTGCAACAGTACAGCATATGTGCCCTTGCTGAATCTGTACGTATGAAATTCAAGCGTTATATACTGCTGTCATATTCTGTTATTAAAAAACACCCTTTTTGGGCAAAATACTTAATTTGCGGCCTTGTCTGCATCTGTCAGTGTGAAACTCAAGCGTTATATACTGCTGTTATATTCTGTTATTAAAAACCACCCTTATTTGCAAAGTACTTAATATTGCAGCCTTTTCTACATCTGTGATTGTTAAAAACAAGCTTGAAATACGTCAATAATTTTCTGGCTTTTAAAAAACACCAATTTTTTGCAATACCCTCCATCTGGGGCCTCTGCCGCATTTGTCAGTGTGCAATTTAAGCTAGAAATACAGCTATAATTTTCTGGGTTTTAAAAAACACCCTTTTTGGGCAAAATACTAAATTTTACAGCCCTTGCTGCATCTGTACGTGTGAAATTCAAACGTTATATACTGCTGTCATATTCAGTTATTTAAAAAACACCCTTTTTTGGGGAAAATACTTAATTTGCAGCCTCATCTGTGATTGTGTCATGGTCTTACCTTCTTACTGTTCTCCTTCGTTTGACATGTGCTGGCGGCCATCTTGGTTTCTGGGTTTCTTGTAGCCTCCCACCCTGCGGCTTCTCCTTCCCACTGGGAGGAGCTGGATGCCTAGCTCATATATATAGGAGGTCTGTGGCTTCAGTTCCTTGCTTGGTCCTCCTGTGTTCACATGCTTCTAAGACTGCTGCTGCTTCTGGTTCCTGATCCTGGCCTCGTCTGACTACCCCGTTGGTTCCTGATCCTGGCTTCGTCTGACTACCCTGCTGGTTCCTGATCCAGGCTTCGTCTGACTACCCTCCTGGTTCCTGACCTCTGTCTACGCAAGACCCTGCTTCGGTTTAGCCATCCGTTTGGACTTTTGCTTACAGCTTGATTTTCAATAAAGCCTTCTTATTTCCACTTATCTCTTGTTGTACGTCTGGTTCATGGTTCCATGACATTAGGACCAAGCCATGAATTCTGACGGTACAGGGCCATCCTCGCTACCTACGCTGGTTGCCAGACTTGATCAGCAGGATCACCTGTTGGGTCGGTTCGCTGTGGCGTTGCAAACCCTGCTTGAACGCACGGCTCATTTCGCTTCCGTTGCTGATGGGTCGGTTGTCGCTCCTGGGCCCGCTCCTACTGCCGCTCCGGTTGTTGCGCCAGAGTCTACCCCGACACCTGTTGCTGCGCCTGCGGTGTCTCGGGGTATGACCGGTTCTGCCCCCCTTCCACAGCGCTTTGGGGGAGAGCCAACTCAGTGCCGAGGTTTCCTTAACCAGGTGGGCATTTATTTCGAGTTGCTGCCACATGCCTTTCCTACTGAGAGATCAAAGGTGGGCTTCTTGATCTTGCTGATCTCGGACAAGGCCTTGGCCTGGGCCAGCCCTTTATGGGAGAACAACAATCCGGTGGTTGCCGAGTTTTCCGGTTTTGTTGCTTCTCTTCGGAAGGTATTCGATGTGCCGGCTCGTGCTGCCTCTGCTGCGAAGCTCCTTATGTCCATCAGACAGGGTTCACGATCCGTAGCTGAATACGCCATTGAGTTTCGTACCCTGGCAGCAGAGGTGGGCTGGAATAATGAGGCTCTGGTCGCTGCTTTCTCTCATGGTCTCTCGGATGCCTTGAAGGATGAGGTTGCAGCTAAGGACCTACCAGTGGAGCTCGAGTCTCTTATTTCTTTCCTGATTTTGATTGACACCAGACTCAGGGAGAGACCTTCCTTTAAGGAGAGCCTGCGGAGGTCTTCTAACAGATTGGCGCCTACGTTTGCTGTCCCACCCGTGCCTCCCTCTCCTCCCACGCCTCCTGGGGATGACTTGTCTGGGGGTGAACCCATGCAGCTGGGGTTTGCTCGCCTGTCCGAGGGGGAGAGGGTACTCCGGAGACGCGAGGGCCGATGCATGTACTGTGGTCTCGGTGGGCATTTTTGGTTGGCATGTCCGAACCGTCCGGGAAACGCTCGCACCTGAGATCCTGTCGGGGGCAGATCTTGGGTGGAGTCTCCTCGTCCCCGGTTTCCCGTGTTGACAAACCACTGATCACTGTTGTCCTCTCCTGGGTCGGGGGCTCGGTGACGACCCAGGCGTTGGTGGACTCTGGTGCTGGTGGTTTGTTCATTGATAGTGTGTTCGCTGCCGCCAATTCCATTCCTCTGCAGCCTCGAGGTTCCCCACTGGCTCTTGAGGCGATAGACGGCAGACCCCTTCTGCCGCCACACGTGACTCATGAGACCCTTCCAGTGGGGATAGCCATTGGTGCCGTTCACAGAGAGTCGGTCTGTCTCCAGGTGATTTCGTCTCCACACTACTCGGTGGTCTTGGGGTACCCCTGGCTCCAGAAGCATAATCCGACTTTCGATTGGAGATCGGCCGAGATCCTCTCGTGGTCACCGCAGTGTGGGGCTAGTTGCATCCAGGGGCCTGTCAAGTTGCTGTGTACTTCCTCGGACTCTCTGTTGCCTCCTGAATACGAAGAGTACCGGGATGTATTCGATAAGGTGCGCGCGGTTGCCCTACCTCCGCACCGCCCATACGATTGTGCCATAGAGTTACAATCTGGTGCCGTTCCTCCTCGTGGCAAAGTCTATCCACTGTCGGTAGCGGAGAATGAGGCCATGGAGGAGTACGTGAGGGAGGCGCTTTCACGCGAACACATTCGCAAATCCTCGTCCCCGGCAGGGGCTGGATTTTTCTTTGTGAAAAAGAAGGGCGGTGAGTTGAGGCCTTGCATCGATTACAGGGGTCTCAATCGCATCACGATCAAGAACGCTTACCCGATACCCTTGATATCCGAGCTGTTCGATCGCCTCAAAGGGGCCACGGTCTTTACCAAACTCGACCTGAAGGCGGCATATAACCTGGTAAGGATCAAGGCGGGCGAAGAGTGGAAGACCGTGTTTAACACCAGGACCGGTCATTATGAATCCTTGGTTATGCCCTTTGGGTTGTGCAATGCGCCCGCAGTCTTCCAGGAATTCATCAACGATGTTTTCCGTGACCTGTTGCAGCAGTGTGTGGTGGTCTATTTGGATGACATCTTGGTATATTCTGAATCCATGGAGGCCCACATTATGGATGTCAGACGAGTGTTGCAACGGTTACGAGAGAACAGGCTGTTCGGTAAGCTTGAGAAATGCGAATTTCACCGATCCCAGGTAACCTTCTTAGGTTACATCATTTCCGCTGAGGGGTTCTCCATGGATCCTGAGAAGGTTTCGGCTGTCTTACAGTGGCCCCAGCCCAGTGGTCTCCGTGCCCTGCAGCGCTTTTTGGGCTTCGCCAATTATTATCGGAAGTTCATCAGGGACTTTTCTATGCTAGCCAAGCCTCTCACGGATCTGACCAGGAAGGGCAGTAATTTCCAGGTCTGGCCGCTCGAGGCCATCCGAGCTTTTGAGGCTCTAAAGTCCGCCTTTGTGTCGGCTTCGATTCTGTCGCATCCCAACCCTGGGTTGCCCTTTGTCCTCGAGGTGGACGCGTCTGAGACGGGAGTAGGCGCCCTTCTGTCTCAGCGTAGAACACCAGAGGGTCCTCTGCTTCCTTGTGGGTTTTACTCCCGGAAACTGTCTTCCGCGGAGTGCAACTATCAGATTGGTGACAGGGAGTTATTGGCCATCGTGCAGGCCCTTAAAGAATGGAGGCACTTGCTCGAGGGTTCGGTGGTTCCGGTTCTCATCCTGACGGACCACAAGAATCTGACCTACCTTTCTGAGGCCAAGAGATTGACACCACGTCAGGCCAGATTGGCTCTGTTCTTGTCACGTTTTAATTACGTGGTCTCCTACCTACCCGGTTCCAAGAACATCAGAGCGGATGCCTTATCACGGCAGTACTCCGAGCTGTACGGGGAGGAGTCGATTCCGACTTCGGTCATACCTCCGCCATTCGCACCAGCCTGACCTCTCCCCTGGGTGAGCAGATTTTGGCGGCTCAATCTGGTGCTCCCTCTGGGAGACCCAACGGCAGGTGTTTTGTGCCTGAGGAGTTGCGCACTCGGTTGTTGCGAACCTACCATAACTCCAAGGCCGCGGGGCATCCTGGAAAGAATCAGCTGTCCTGGGCTGTTTCACGTCTGTTCTGGTGGCCTTCTCTACGTTCCGACATCGCCGCATATGTAGCGGCATGCTCCGTTTGTGCCCAGAGTAAGTCCCCTCGGCACCTTCCGTTGGGCCTTTTGCAACCCATAGCCACCGGGGAGCACCCATGGTCACACCTGGGGATGGATTTCATTGCGGACCTCCCTGCATCCCGAGGCCATACGGTCATTCTCATGATTGTGGATCGGTTTTCCAAAATGTGCCACTGTGTTCCTCTCAAGAAGTTACCCTCTGCACAAGAGTTGGCCTCGATTTTTGCCAGGGAGGTCTTCCGGTTGCACGGTTTGCCCAAGGAGATTGTGTCGGATCGGGGGAGTCAGTTTGTGTCCAGGTTCTGGCGCGCCTTTTGCTCCCAGTTGGGGATTCATCTCTCTTTCTCCTCGGCCTACCACCCTCAGTCCAATGGGGCCGCAGAACGATCCAATCAGGCCTTGGAGCAATTCCTTCGTTGCTATGTCTCCGATCACCAAGACAATTGGGTTGACCTCCTGCCTTGGGCTGAGTTTGCCAGGAACACGGCGGTGAACTCTTCCTCTGGGACGTCTCCCTTCATGGCCAATTATGGGTTCCAACCTGCCGTGTTACCGGAGGTATTCTCTCCCCAGGATATTCCGGCTGTGGAGGATCACCTTTCCGTCCTACGTGCTTCTTGGGTACAGATCCAGAGGTCCCTTGAGGTCTCTGCGCAGCGCCAGAGACTCCAGGCTGATCGCAGATGAGCGCCCGCTCCTTCCTACCAGGTCGGAGACCGTGTATGGTTGTCCACCCGCAACCTCAACCTTCGAGTGCCCACTCCCAAGCTGGCGCCTCGCTTTGTTGGTCCCTTCCGAGTGCTTCGCAGGGTAAACCCGGTAGCCTATGCCCTTGCGCTTCCTCCTGGCATGCGGATCTCCAACGTGTTTCATGTCTCCCTGTTGAAGCCATTGGTGTGTAATCGTTTCACTTCCTCGGTTCCTCGGCCCCGTCCGGTCCAAGTGGGCAATCGTGAGGAATATGAGGTGAGCAATATCCTGGACTCACGCCTGGTCCGCGGTCGGTTGCAGTTTTTGGTCCATTGGCGTGGTTATGGTCCAGAGGAGCGTTCCTGGGTTCCCTCCGCAGATGTCCATGCTCCTGCTTTGCTCCGAGCCTTCCACGCACGCTTCCCTCAGAAACCGTTCCTTACTCCGCGGAGGAGGGGCCCTTGAGGGGGAGGTACTGTCATGGTCTTACCTTCTTACTGTTCTCCTTCGTTTGACATGTGCTGGCGGCCATCTTGGTTTCTGGGTTTCTTGTAGCCTCCCACCCTGCGGCTTCTCCTTCCCACTGGGAGGAGCTGGATGCCTAGCTCATATATATAGGAGGTCTGTGGCTTCAGTTCCTTGCTTGGTCCTCCTGTGTTCACATGCTTCTAAGACTGCTGCTGCTTCTGGTTCCTGATCCTGGCCTCGTCTGACTACCCCGTTGGTTCCTGATCCTGGCTTCGTCTGACTACCCTGCTGGTTCCTGATCCAGGCTTCGTCTGACTACCCTCCTGGTTCCTGACCTCTGTCTACGCAAGACCCTGCTTCGGTTTAGCCATCCGTTTGGACTTTTGCTTACAGCTTGATTTTCAATAAAGCCTTCTTATTTCCACTTATCTCTTGTTGTACGTCTGGTTCATGGTTCCATGACAGATTGTTAAAAGCGAGCTTGAAATACTTCAATACTTAAATAATTTTCTGGGTTTTAAAAAACGCCCATTATTGGCAATACCCTCCATCTGGGGCCTCTGCCGCATTTGTCAGTGTGCAATTTAAGTTACAAATACTGCTATATCTTTCTGGGTTTTAAAAAACACCCTTTTTGGACAAAATACTGAATTTTACAGACCTTGCTACATCTGTACGCGTGAAATTCAAGCGTTGTATACTGCTGTCATAAAAAAAACACCCTTTTTGGGCAAAATATTTAATTTGCGGCCTCGTCTGCATCTGTCAGTGTGAAATTCAAGCATATATACTGCTCTCATCTTATGTTAGTAAAAAAATACACCATTTTTGAGCAAAGTACTTAATATTGCTGCATACGTGATTGTTAAAAACAAGCTTGAAATACTTTAATAATTTTCTGGGTTTTAAAAAACACCCATTATTGGCAATACCCTCCATCTGGGGCCTCTGCCGCATTAGTCAGTGTGCAATTTAAGCTAGAAATACAGCTATATTTTTTTGGGTTTAAAAAAACACCCTTTTTGGACACAATACTAAATTTTACAGCCCTTGCTGCATCTGTACGTGTAAAATTCAAGCGTTATATACTGCTGTCATATTTTGTTATTAAAAAAATACCCTTTTTTGGGGAAAATACTTAATTTGCAGCCTCATCTGCATCTGTCAGTGTGAAATTCAAGCATATATACTGCGGTCATCTTAGGTTAGTAAAAAAAACACCCTTTTTGGGCAAAGTACTTAATATTGCAGCATCTGTGATTGTTAAAAACGAGCTTGAAAGGGGGGCGGAGCCTGCACCGGAGCCGGATGGCTGTGTGAAGTGCAGCTCTCCACAAGCATATCCCTCATAGCTCCTTATTTTAAGCCAACTGGACCTCAAAATGGTCATAATCGGTGGCCAAAAGCCCGCTGATCAGACTGGTCACATCCGTTCCCTCAGCCAGTCTGGAGAAATGGAGAAATTTATCAAAAAGGTGGCGGTGCTTGCTGTGAACAGGGAATCCAAGATGGCTCCCGGGACGCCTCGCTCCAGCCACAAGCAAGCTGCAGCCTCAGGCTCCGATAAGGTAGGGGATGACCCCAGCGACATAGACTGTCTACCTATCTCTAGGGCTTTTCTCAAGGAAGCCCTGGCAGACGCCCTGGGTCCCCTTAGCCTGGATCTTTCCTCAATAAAAGAGGATGTTCGCCACATAGGCCGGAGGGTGGAAGTATTAGAAGACACCCAGGCCGCAATATTACAGCATCAGAGCGGGGTGTGTTCCAGCCTGGCCCTAGCCCAGAATCACATTAACTCCTTGTATACTGCCCTAGAAGACCAGGAAAATAGGAGCAGGAGGAACAACCTCCGCTTCAGGGGCATTCCTGAGACGATTGCAGCAGTGGATATTCCAGAAACAGTTATCCAGAGCTGCCTCAAATTGCTGGGCCCAGACTCTGCGCATGAAGTCCTAATAGAAAGGGCACATAGAGCACTTCGTCCTAAGCCACAGGCGGCTGAACCACCTAGAGATGTGATATGCAAATTTCTACACTTTCCAGTGAAAGAAGCCATATTATCCAGCTCCAGGAACTCCAACTCAGTGGAATGGGAGGGCAACTCAATCACCATCTTTCAGGATTTAGCCCAATCAACCCTCAGGAAAAGAAAGATGATGAAGCCACTCACGGATTTTCTGCGTCAACACAAGATAATATACAGATGGACATTCCCGTTCGGACTCTCCTTCCTTCATGATGGCCGACGTATCCATATTGCCACCTTTAGTGACTTGGATAAAGCCTACGACCTCCTTCAGATCTCACCATTACCCATTGAAAACTGGGACGCGATCCAGAGCATGACCACCTTACCTGACCTGCCCCCAGTAATACCCTGGGAACCGCTTCACACCCCAAAACCCCAAAGGTCTGGTGGATAAGTAACCTGCTCCAAATATCTCCTCATGTGAAAGAGGACGCACAGGACATACTCCACAGGTCTTTAGTATCTCATTACTATGTCTAATTGGTCTATTCTATGAAAATCAGCTCTATATACTGAGTGGTGATAAAGTTGCTTGCACTACTACCACACTTTAATATGCCTTTTCTCCACTCAGTATTGGAGGAAGAGACAGTAGGGATTCTCCTCCCATCTGTATGTAGGCTAAAATAGTTTCCTTGATGAATAGTAGTGCATGAGATACATCTGCTAATGCTGTTATCCTGTCCCCTCCCTCCCCCCTCCCTCACCCCCCCTCTCCCCCTCCATCCCATGCTACTACAATCCTGAATAAGAAAATGCCCCCCTACTCTACAACAATTCCCAGGGTTTGCCATTGCTACTAACAACGTCCAGTATTACTTATTCCTTAGAGGGAGTCGCTACTACTAGGTACTTTTACCTATCCCCCCTCCCTATGCCACCCATTCAGGGTACTACAATTGTTAGGCTCCATTATACACTGTGACTAATCAATCGCACTTGGTTATTGTTATTTGTTATGTTCTATGTATCTTACCTTTATTGTTTTGACAGGTACTCAAAAACTCCATTGGCGACTTTTCCAGTATGTGACTTGGGGGAGGTGCGAAGTGGGAGGAGTCTCTGAAATGGCCGTGGGAATGCTCTCCTCGAGGTAGCACCTTCCTTTTCCTCCTCATACAGGCTAGTCAGCTCTTCTTTAGAATATTATTTAGAGATCATGACTCACCCCCCCCCCCCGCATGCCTAATTATGGCTGATCTTAAATTGGTTTCTTATAATGTCAAGGGTCTGAGATCCCCCTCTAAACGATGTCAGATCTTTTCTATGCCAAATAAGGAAAAATGCTCGGTGGTTTTCCTTCAAGAAACCCACTTCAAGCATGATAAATATCCTAACCTCACCCACTCTAAATTCTCTAGTTGGTACCACTGTGGAGCGGGGGGTGCTGCCTCGAGGGGCGTAAGTATTGGCTTTCACAGGAATCTTCCCTTTCAATACAAATCCCATATGCTGGATCCAGAGGGCAGATACCTAATTCTCAAAGGTCAGGTGGGACAATCCTTATTCACATTTGTGAACATATATGCCCCCAACACAGACCAGGTTAAATGGCTCACTGATACTCTTTCCTTGGTGGAGGCCCATAGGGAGGGATTTTTAATCATTGCTAAAGATTTTAATTTGGCTTTTAACCCCCTTGTGGACACTTCATCAGGGAAATCTCCCATATCAATGAGAGCTCTCAAACTGTTTCACACTAAACTCTATAACCAGGGGATGGTAGATATATGGCGCTGCCTTAATCCTGAGATAATAGATTATTCCTTCTACTCCCCAGCAGGATAGACTACTTCCTTCTACCCAAGGAAAAGCTTAAATTCTGCTCATCCTCCCTTATAGGTGACATCACCCTATCCGATCACTCCCCCGTTTATTGCATCATACGCCCGGACTTAAAGTCTGATAGACACTTCAACTGGAGGTTCAATGAGTCTCTTTTGGGCAATAACAAACATAAATCCCAAATAGCTTCCTTCCTAGAGGAGTATTTTCTAATTAACAATACCCCTGAGATATCCCCTCAGACCCTCTGGGATGCCCATAAACCGTACATTAGAGGCAGACTGATTAGCCTTTGTTCCTTCTTGAAGAAAGAGTCGGAAAAAAAGCTCACTACATTACTAGCAAAAATTCATACGGCGGAAAAGGCCCATAAACAATCCCTACTTGCTAGTCAATTATCGGAACTCTGGTCTCTCAGAACACAACTAAAAAATTTGTTGAACGAACGTTCAGCCAAGTTTTTTCTATCCGCTCAACAAAAAACCTTTGCTCATGACAACAAAGCCTCAAAATACATGATGCGTAGAATAAAGCAGAGAAGAGACTCCCGATACGTACAATGCATCAAATCCCCCCAGGGCACTCATCTGTTCAAAGCAGAGGAGATTGCCGAGCAATTTAGGTTGTTCTATGAGTAGGGATGAGCGAACTCGAACTGTATAGTTCGGGTTCGTACCGAATTTTGGGGTGTCCGTGACACGGACCCGAATCCGGACATTTTCGTAAAAGTCCGGGTTCGGGTTCGGTGTTCGTCGCTTTCTTGGCGCTTTTGTGAAGCTTTCTTGGCGCTTTTTGAAAGGCTGCAAAGCAGCCAATCAACAAGCGTCATACTACTTGCCCCAAGAGGCCGTCACAGCCATGCCTACTATTGGCATGGCTGTGATTGGCCAGAGCACCATGTGACCCAGCCTCTATTTAAGCTGGAGTCACATAGCGCCGCCCATCACTCTGCTCTGATTAGCGTAGGGAGAGGTTGCGGCTGCGACAGTAGGGCGAGATTAGGCAGATTAACTTCTCCAAAGCACTTGATTATTGATCGATCTGCAGCTGTGGATCATTGAGCTGCTGAAATTCAATTGCTCACTGTTTTTAGGCTGCCCAGACCGTTTGTCAGTCACTTTTTTCTGGGGTGATCGGCGGCCATTTTGTGTCTTGTGGTGCGCCAGCACAAGCTGCGACCAAGTGCATTTAACCCTCAATGGTGTGGTTGTTTTTTGGCTAAAGCCTACATCAGGGTGAAGCTGTCACACCAAGTGCATTTAACCAGCAATAGTCTGTTTATTTTTTGGCCATATACTACATCAGGGGCAAGCTGCGCCCGTCACCAAGTGCATTTAACCCTCAGTAGTGTGGTTGGTCAAGCTGTCAAACCAAGTGCATTTAACCAGCAATAGTCTGTTCATTTTTTGGCCATATACTACATCAGGGGCAAGCTGCGCCTGTCACCAAGTGCATTTAACCCTCAATGGTGTGGTTGTTTTTTGGCTAAAGCCTACATCAGGGTAAAGCTGTCACACCAAGTGCATTTAACCAGCAATAGTCTGTTAATTTTTTGGCCATATACTACATCAGGGGCAAGCTGCGCCCGTCACCAAGTGCATTTAACCCTCAGTAGTGTGGTTGGTCAAGCTGTCACACCAAGTGCATTTAACCAGCAATAGTCTGTTTATTTTTTGGCCATATACTACATCAGGGGCAAGCTGCGCCCGTCACCAAGTGCATTTAACCCTCAGTAGTGTGGTTATTTTTTGGCCATATCCCAGTCTAATTCTGTCATTAAATCCATACCGGTCACCCAGCGCCTAAATACTAGGCCTCAAATTTATAGCCCGCTAAATCTGTCGTTACCGCTGTACTGTTCTGGCTGGGCAAGTTATTTAGTGTCCGTCAAAGCACATTTTTTGTTCTGGTTTGAAATACAATTCCCAATTTAGCAATTTCATAATTTAGTGGTTTCTGCTGTATCAGAGCTATTTGAAATCTATCCCTAAAAGGGTATATAATATTCAAGGTGCTGATAGGGTCATTCAGAATAACTTCACACACACACGCTACTGTGCATTTCCAAGTTTAATTCTGTCAGTAAATCCATACCGGTCACCCAGCGCCTAAATACTAGGCCTCAAATTTATATCCCGCTAAATCTGTCGTTACCGCTGTACTGTTGTGGCTGGGCAAGTTATTTAGTGTCCGTCAAAGCACATTTTTTGTTCTGGGTTGAAATACAATTCCCAATTTAGCAATTTCATAATTTAGTGGTTTCTGCTGTATCAGAGCTATTTGAAATCTATCCCTAAAAGGGTATATAATATTCAAGGTGCACATAGGATCATTCAGAATAACTTCACACATACGCTACTGTGCATTTCCAAGTTTAATTCTGTCAGTAAATCCATACCGGTCACCCAGCGCCTAAATACTAGGCCTCAAATTTATATCCCGCTAAATCTCTCGTTACCGCTGTCCTGTTCTGGCTGGGCAAGTTATTTAGTGTCCGTCAAAGCACATTTTTTGTTCTGGGTTGAAATACAATTCCCAATTTAGCAATTTCATAATTTTGTGGTTTCTGCTATATCAGAGCTATTTGAAATCTATCCCTAAAAGGGTATATAATATTCAAGGTGCACATAGGGTCATTCTGAATCACTTCACACACACGCCACTGTGCATTTCCAAGTCTAATTCTGTCAGTAAATCCATACCGGTCACCCAGCGCCTAAATACTAGGCCTCAAATTTATATCCCGCTAAATCTGTCGTTACCGCTGTGCTGTTCTGGCTGGGCAAGTTATTTAGTGTCCGTCAAAGCACATTTTTTGTTCTGGGTTGAAATAAAATTCCCAATTTAGCAATTTCATAATTTAGTGGTTTCTGCTGTATCAGAGCTATTTGAAATCTATCCCTAAAAGGGTATATAATATTCAAGGTGCACATAGGGTCATTCAGAATAACTACACACACACGCTACTGTGCATTTCCAAGTCTAATTCTGTCAGTAAATCTATACCGGTCACCCAGCGCCTAAATACTAGGCCTCAAATTTATATTCAGCTGAATTTGAATACAATACATTGGGCCAAATAATATTTTTGTTGTTGTGGTGAACGATAACAATGAGGAAAACATCTATTAAGGGACGCGGAAGTGGACATGGTCGTGGTGGTGTTAGTGGACCCTCTGGTGCTGGGAGAGGACGTGGCCGTTCTGCCACATCCACACGTCCTAGTGTACCAACTACCTCAGGTCCCAGTAGACGCCAGAATTTACAGCGATATATGGTGGGGCCCAATGCCGTTCTAAGGATGGTAAGGCCTGAGCAGGTACAGGCATTAGTCAATTGGGTGGCCGACAGTGGATCCAGCACGTTCACATTATCTCCCACCCAGTCTTCTGCAGAAAGCGCACAGATGGCGCCTGAAAACCAACCCCATCAGTCTGTCACATCACCCCCATGCATATCAGGGAAACTGTCTGAGCCTCAAGTTATGCAGCAGTCTCTTATGCTGTTTGAAGACTCCGCTGGCAGGGTTTCCCAAGGGCATCCACCTAGCCCTTTCCCAGCGGTGGAAGACATAGACTGCACTGACGCACAACCACTTATGTTTCCTGATGATGAGGACATGGGAATACCACCTCAGCATGTCTCTGATGATGACGAAACACAGGTGCCAACTGCTGCGTCTTTCTGCAGTGTGCAGACTGAACAGGAGGTCAGGGATTAAGACTGGGTGGAAGACGATGCAGGGGACGATGAGGTCCTAGACCCCACATGGAATGAAGGTCGTGCCACTGACTTTCACAGTTCGGAGGAAGAGGCAGTGGTGAGACCAAGCCAACAGCGTAGCAAAAGAGGGAGCAGGGGGCAAAAGCATAACACCCGCCGCCAAGAGACTCCGCCTGCTACTGACCGCCGCCATCTGGGACCGAGCACCCCAAAGGCAGCTTCAAGGAGTTCCCTGGCATGGCACTTCTTCAAACAATGTGCTGACGACAAGACCCGAGTGGTTTGCACGCTGTGCCATCAGAGCCTGAAGCGAGGCATTAACGTTCTGAACCTTAGCACAACCTGCATGACCAGGCACCTGCATGCAAAGCATGAACTGCAGTGGAGTAAACACCTTAAAAACAAGGAAGTCGCTCAGGCTCCCCCTGCTACCTCTTCTGCTGCTGCCGCCTCGGCCTCTTCTGCTGCTGCCGCCTCGGCCTCTTCTGCTGCTGCCGCCTCGGCCTCTTCCTCCGCCTCTGGAGCAACGTTGGCACCTGCCGCCCAGCAAACAGGGGATGTACCACCAACACCACCTCCGTCACCAAGCGTCTCAACCATGTCACACGGAAGCGTTCAGCTCTCCATCTCACAAACATTTGAGAGAAAGCGTAAATTCCCACCTAGCCACCCTCGATCCCTGGCCCTGAATGCCAGCATTTCTAAACTACTGGCCTATGAAATGCTGTAATTTAGGCTGGTGGACACAGACAGCTTCAAACAGCTCATGTCGCTTGCTGTCCCACAGTATGTTGTTCCCAGCCGCCACTACTTCTCCAAGAGAGCCGTGCCTTCCCTGCACAACCAAGTATCCGATAAAATCAAGTGTGCACTGCGCAACGCCAGTCTGTGGCAAGGTCCACCTAACCACAGATACGTGGACCAGTAAGCACGGCCAGGGACGCTATATCTCCCTAACTGCACACTGGGTAAATGTAGTGGCAGCTGGGCCCCAGGCGGAGAGCTGTTTGGCGCACGTCCTTCCGCCGCCAAGGATCGCAGGGCAACATTCTTTGCCTCCTGTTGCCACCTCCTCCTTCTCGGCTTCCTCCTCCTCTTCTTCCACCTGCTCATCCAGTCAGCCACACACCTTCACCATCAACTTCAGCACAGCCCGGGGTAAACGTCAGCAGGCCATTCTGAAAGTCATATGTTTGGGGGACAGGCCCCACACCGCACAGGAGTTGTGGCGGGGTATAGAACAACAGACCGACGAGTGGTTGCTGCCGGTGAGCCTCAAGCCCGGCCTGGTGGTGTGCGATAATGGGCAAAATCTCGTTGCAGCTCTGGGACTAGCCAGTTTGACGCACATCCCTTGCCTGGCGCATGTGCTGAATTTGGTGGTGCAGAAGTCCATTCACAACTACCCCGACATGTCAGAGCTGCTGCATAAAGTGCGGGCCGTCTGTTCGCGCTTCCGGCGTTCACATCCTGCCGCTGCTCGCCTGTCTGCGCTACAGCGTAACTTCGGCCTTCCCGCTCACCGCCTCATATGCGACGTGCCCACCAGGTGGAACTCCACCTTGCACATGCTGGACAGACTGTGCGAGCAGCAGCAGGCCATAGTGGAGTTTCAGCTGCAGCACGCACGGGTCAGTCGCACTGCGGAACAGCACCACTTCACCACCAATGACTGGGCCTCCATGCGAGACCTGTGTGCCCTGTTGCTGCTGTTTCGAGTACTCCACCAACATGGCCAGTGGCGATGACGCCGTTATCAGCGTTACAATACCACTTCTATGTCTCCTTGAGAAAACACTTAGGGCGATGATGGAAGAGGAGGTGGCCCAGGAGGAGGAGGAGGAGGAGGAGGAGGAAGAGGGGTCATTTTTAGCACTTTCAGGCCAGTCTCTTCGAAGTGACTCAGAGGGAGGTTTTTTGCAACAGCAGAGGCCAGGTACAAATGTGGCCAGCCAGGGCCCACTACTGGAGGACGAGGAGGACGAGGATGAGGAGGAGGTGGAGGAGGATGAGGATGAAGCATGGTCACAGCGGGGTGGCACCCAACGCAGCTCGGGCCCATCACTGGTGCGTGGCTGGGGGGAAAGGCAGGACGATGACGATACGCCTCCCACAGAGGACAGCTTGTCCTTACCCCTGGGCAGCCTGGCACACATGAGCGACTACATGCTGCAGTGCCTGCGCAACGACAGCAGAGTTGCCCACATTTTAACGTGTGCGGACTACTGGGTTGCCACCCTGCTGGATCCACGGTACAAAGACAATGTGCCCACCTTACTTCCTGCACTGGAGCGTGATAGGAAGATGCGCGAGTACAAGCGCACGTTGGTAGACGCGCTACTGAGAGCATTCCCAAATGTCACAGGGGAACAAGTGGAAGCCCAAGGCCAAGGCAGAGCAGGAGCAAGAGGTCGCCAAGGCAGCTGTGTCACGGCCAGCTCCTCTGAGGGCAGGGTTAGCATGGCAGAGATGTGGAAAACTTTTGTCAACACGCCACAGCTAACTGCACCACCACCTGATACGCAACGTGTTAGCAGGAGGCAACATTTCACTAATATGGTGGAACAGTACTTGTGCACACCCCTCCACGTACTGACTGATGGTTCGGCCCCATTCAACTTCTGGGTCTCTAAATTGTCCACGTGGCCAGAGCTAGCCTTTTATGCCTTGGAGGTGCTGGCCTGCCCGGCGGCCAGCAGTTTTGTCTGAACGTGTATTCAGCACGGCAGGGGGCGTCATTACAGACAAACGCAGCCGCCTGTCTACAGCCAATGTGGACAAGCTGACGTTCATAAAAATGAACCAGGCATGGATCCCACAGGACCTGTCCGTCCCTTGTCCAGATTAGACATTAACTACCTCCCCTTAACCATATATTATTGTACTCCAGGGCACTTCCTCATTCAATCCTATTTTTTATTTCATTTTACCATTATATTGCGAGGCTACCCAAAGTTGAATGAACCTCTCCTCTGTCTGGGTGCCGGGGCCTAAATATATGCCAATGGACTGTTCCAATGTTGGGTGACGTGAAGCCTGATTCTCTGCTATGACATGCAGACTAATTCTCTGCTGACATGAAGCCAGATACTCTGTTACGGGACCTCTCTCCTCTGCCTGTGTGCTGGGCCTAAATATATGCCAATGGACTGTTGCACTGGTGGCTGACGTGAAGCCTGATTCTCTGCTATGATATGAAGACTGATTCTCTGCTGACATGAAGCCAGATCCTCTGTTACGGGACCTCTCTCCTCTGCCTGTGTGCTGGGCCTAAATATCTGACAGTGGACTGTTGCATTGGTGGCTGACGTGAAGCCTGATTCTCTGCTATGATATGAAGACTGATTCTCTGCTGACATGAAGCCAGATTGTCTGTTACGGGACCTCTCTCCTCTGCCTGGGTGCTGGGCCTAAATTTATGAAAATGGACTGTTGCAGTGGTGGGTGACGTGAAGCCTGATTCTTTGCTATGACATGAAGACTGATTCTCTGCTGACATGAAGCCAGATTGTCTGTTACGGGACCTCTCTCCTCTGCCTGGGTGCTGGGCCTAAATATCTGACAATGGACTGTTGCATTGGTGGCTGACGTGAAGCCTGATTCTCTGCTATGATATGAAGACTGATTCTCTGCTGACATGAAGCCAGATCCTCTGTTACGGGACCTCTCTCCTCTGCCTGGGTGCTGGGCCTAAATATCTGACAATGGACTGTTCCAGTGGTGGGTGACGGGAAGCCAGATTCTCTGCTATGACATGAAGACTGATTCTCTGCTGACATGAAGCCAGATTCTCTGTTACGGGACCTCTCTCCTCTGCCTGGGTGCTGGGCCTAAATATATGCCAATGGACTGTTGCAGTGGTGGCTGACGTGAAGCCTGATTCTCTGCTATGACATGCAGACTAATTCTCTGCTGACATGAAGCCAGATTGTCTGTTACGGGACCTCTCTCCTCTGCCTGTGTGCTGGGCCTAAATATATGCCAATGGACTGCTGCACTGGTGGCTGACGTGAAGCCTGATTCTCTGCTATGATATGAAGACTGATTCTCTGCTGACATGAAGCCAGATTGTCTGTTACGGGACCTCTCTCCTCTGCCGGGGTGCTGGGCCTAAATTTATGAAAATGGACTCTTGCAGTGGTGGGTGACGTGAAGCCTGATTCTCTGCTATGATATGAAGACTGATTCTCTGCTGACATGAAGCCAGATTGTCTGTTACGGGACCTCTCTCCTCTGCCTGGGTGCTTGGCCTAAATTTATGACAATGGACTGTTGCAGTGGTGGCTGACGTGAAGCCTGATTCTCTGCTATGACATGCAGACTGATTCTCTGCTGACATGAAGACAGATTCTCTGTTACGGGACCTCTCTCCTCTGCCTGGGTGCCGGGGCCTAAATATCTGAGAATGGACTTTTCCAGTGGTGGGTGACGTGAAGCCAGATTCTCTGCTATGGGACCTCTCTCCAATTGATTTTGGTTAATTTTTATTTATTTAATTTTTATTTTAATTCATTTCCTTATCCACATTTGTTTGCAGGGGATTTACCTACATGTTGCTGCCTTTTGCAGCCCTCTAGCCCTTTCCTGGGCTGTTTTACAGCCTTTTTAGTACCGAAAAGTTCGGGTCCCCATTGACTTCAATGGGGCTCGGGACGAAGTTCGGATCGGGTTCGGATCCCGAACCCGAACATTTCCGGGAAGTTCGGCCGAACTTCTCGAACCCGAACATTCAGGTGTTCGCTCAACTCTACAGGGAGTGCAGAATTATTAGGCAAGTTGTATTTTTGAGGATTAATTTTATTATTGAACAACAACCATGTTCTCAATGAACCCAAAAAACTCATTAATATCAAAGCTGAATATTTTTGGAAGTAGTTTTTAGTTTGTTTTTAGTTTTAGCCATTTTAGGGGGATATCTGTTTGTGCAGGTGACTATTACTGTACATAATTATTAGGCAACTTAACAAAAAACAAATATATACCCATTTCAATTATTTATTTTTACCAGTGAAAACATCTCAACATTCACAAATATACATTTCTGACATACAAAAACAAATCAGTGACCAATATAGCCACCTTTCTTTGCAAGGACACTCAAAAGCCTGCCATCCATGGATTCTGTCAGTGTTTTGATCTATTCACTATCAACATTGCGTGCAGCAGCAACCACAGCCTCCCAAACACTGTTCAGAGAGGTGTACTGTTTTCCCTCCTTGTAAATCTCACATTTGATGATGGACCACAGGTTCTCAATGGGGTTCAGATCAGGTGAACAAGGAGGCCATGTCATTAGATTTTCTTCTTTTATACCCTTTCTTGCCAGCCACGTTGTGGAGTACTTGGATGCGTGTGATGGCGCATTGTCCTGCATGAAAATCATGTTTTTCTTACCTTGCAGACTTCTTCCTGTACCACTGCTTGAAGAAGGTGTCTTCCAGAAACTGTCAGTAGGACTGGGAGTTGAGCTTGACTCCATCCTCAACCCAAAAAGGCCCCACAAGCTCATCTTTGATGATACCAGCCCAAACCAGTACTCCACCTCCACCTTGCTGGCGTCTGAGTCGGACTGGAGCTCTCTGCCCTTTACCAATCCAGCCATCTGGCCCATCAAGACTCACTCTCATTTCATCAGTCCATAAAACCTTAGAAAAATCAGTCTTGAGATATTTCTTGGCCCAGTCTTGACGTTTCAGCTTGTGTGTCTTGTTCAGTGGTGGTCGTCTTTCAGCCTTTCTTACCTTGGCCATGTCTCTGAGTATTGCACACCTTGTGCTTTTGGGCACTCCAGTGATGTTGCAGCTCTGAAATATGGCCAAACTGGTGGCAAGTGGCATCTTGGCAGCTGCACGCTTGACTTTTCTCAGTTCATGGGCAGTTATTTTGCGCCTTGGTTTTTCCACACGCTTCTTGCGACCCTGTTGACTATTTTGAATGAAACGCTTGATTGTTCGATGATCACGCTTGAGAAGCTTTGCAATTTTAAGAGTGCTGCATCCCTCTGCAAGATATCTCACTATTTTTGACTTTTCTGAGCCTGTCATATCCTTCTTTTGACCCATTTTGCCAAAGGAAAGGAAGTTGCCTAATAATTATGCACACCTGATATAGGGTGTTGATGTCATTAGACCACACCCCTTCTCATTATAGAGATGCACATCACCTAATATGCTTAATTGGTAGTAGGCTTTCGAGCCTATACAGCTTGGAGTAAGACAACATGCATAAAGAGGATGATGTGGTCAAAATACTCATTTGCCTAATAATTCTGCACGTAGTGTATCTATGAGTCCTTATATAACCTTCCACCCTCTGATCTACCAAACCCTTCCCTGGGAAGAGAGGCCAACATCAAATCCTTTTTGGACACCCTTACCCTTCCGTCCCTAACACCATCACAGCAGGAATTTTTGTCCAAACCATTCACCCCATTAGAGCTGGAAAATGCCATTAAATTGACCCCTAAAGGGAAAAGCCCTGGCCCCGACAGCCTTCCCATATCTTATTATGCGGCCTTTGGGGAACTATTAATGCCATTTCTGCTCCCTATTTGTAACTGTGCACTAGCCGGTCACTCACTCTCCGCTGATATGACGAATGCCTCGATTACAATTATACCTAAAGAAGGTAAAGACCCCGCTTCCTGCTCCAACTATCGACCCATTTCCCTGCTCAATGTGGATCTCAAGCTCTTAGCAAAAATGCTGGCCACAAGATTGCAGAATCTACTCCCCGATTTGATCCACCCAGATCAGGTGGGTTTTGTTAAGGGACGGGAGGGGAAGGATAATACCACTAAGATATTAGATGCTCTATATTACGCTTCTTACAAAACCACCCCTCTAGTCATGATTGGCACGGATGCTGAAAAAGCATTTGACAGAGTAGACTGGACATATATCCGGCAGGTTCTCTCAAAATTCCAGCTACCTGAACAGTTCATTAATGCAATGTTCTCCATGTATACGCATTCCTCAGCATCCGTGTCAGTTAATGGCCTTATGTCCTCCCACTTCCCAATAAGAAATGGCACGAGGCAGGGCTGCCCACTGTCACCTCTCATATTAGTCCTAGTGATGGAGTCACTGTTGCAATCCCTTAGGCAAGATAGGGAGATTGGAGGTTTGATGGTGGGAGGTCATGAATTTAAGCTGGCTGCTTTTGCAGATGATCTACTGATTCTGACCACCAACCCCCTTAGATCCATGCCCAAAATAGTCTCAAAACTCAACCTATTCGGCTCTTTATCTAACTTTAAAGTTAACCCCTCAAAATCCCAAATCCTACATGTTGGTCTCTCTCCCCTAAGTCTTTCATCCCTCCAGGCAAACTCCCCATTCAATTGGCAAACCCAACAACTAACGTACCTAGGAGTAAAGATCTCCCCCACTTGCCAGATTTGTTTAGATTAAACTATAAACCCCTCCTAGCATCCATTCAGGCCCAATTGGATTCATTGGAGAAAAAATTTACTTATGTCTCTAATCTTACCCAGACTCACTTACTTGATGCAGGTGCTCCCCATTGAAATTCCTAAATCCTATTTCATCTCCCTAAATAAACTAATACGCAAATTTATTTGGCAAGGTAAATACCCCCGCATTTCCTTTAGCACCCTGACTAGACCTAAAGCTAAAGGGGGAATTGGGCTCCCTGACCCAGAGTTATACCGGAAGGCAGTACAACTTTCTAGTCGTAGATTGGATTAGAACCCCGATCCATAAATCCTGGCTTATATTGGAGAATGCCTTTTTATCCACCCCCATTAGGGCCCTTCTGCTGGCTGAGAGACCACCTCCTGCACCAAGCTCTATCCCCAACCCCCTCATTCGCAACACCTTAAAAATCTGGAGATGTTTCTCATCCCGCTCTGGGGCCCTAACCCTACCTTCCCCTATGCTGCGGATAAAAGATGTTATTAACTTGGCTCCCAGAGATCTGAGAGATAGCTGCCCTCTTGCTCTGAGGTCCTCGGAGTCGGCTATTACACAGATTCTAGGTCAGGACGGTTGTGTACTCCCTGACTCTGAACTCTTTAAAGCACTGGACATACAGACTCTCAACCCTATCCTTTTGTGTTTCCTTAAATCTGAATCCCTCCTTCTTGCAAAGAAAACTTCCCCTCTCAGCGTTGCTAGCTGGTTTGAAGAAATGCTAAGCAGCAAGAAATACCCACGCAAAACCATTTATACAATATACAAACACTTGATATCTCCCACTCCAACACTTAAACCTGCTATAATCGGTCTGTGGGAAAAAGATCTTCACCGTACCTTGACACCGCTCGAGATAACTAAAACCTTGATCTCTCCACATAAATTATCTAGATGTGTGCGCATTCAGGAGAACAGCTACAAGGTCCTCATGAGATGGTATAGAACCCCAGATAAGACGTGTCTTTACAATCCCAATGCCCTCGATACCTGCTGCAGATGTAGTAAGGCCAAAGGCTCCTTTTTACATATCTGGTGGTCATGTGAGCTAATCAACCCGTGGTGGCACAATATAATTTCCTTGTGCAACCAAATCTGCCAGACTTCCTTTCTATGCACGCCAGATCTTACTCTGTTATCACTAGGTATAAATGGAGTGGGCCCCTTTAAGGCTTCACTCTTTTCTCTTTTAGTAGCAGCAGCTAGACTACTCCTACCTACTCACTGGCTATCTCCTGAGATCCCTAGCACTGAACATTAGGTTAATAAAGTGGACCAAATTTACAGAATGGAGGAGATCTTGCATTGGGAGTCACGCACTAGACCCATTTTTCTCCAGATCTGGTCCCCTTGGAGGTCCTATAGGGGCTTCTCCTAGTCTTTCACCCCTCAGCACCCGTGGACTAGTCTTTAAAATTCGGGGCTTCCCCAAACTAGTTACCCTCCACCTCATGTCACATCAATCTTGCCACAGTATACCTGTCACATTGTTACCTTATTTGATTGTGTTCATTTATCCATGATCTATGTGGCCTAGTAAGTCTCTTTCTCACTCTCCAATGCTATTTAGAGGCCTTTTGTACTTAAGATTTCTTACTTCATGACATGTACTTTGTACAAAGCTTTTCATGTTATGTACTTGACAATGTTTATCCCATGAAAATTAAAAACAATAAAAATTGTGAATAAAAAAAAAAATGAGCTTGAAATACTTCAATAATTTTCTGGGTTTTAAAAAACACCCATTATTGGCAATACCCTCCATCTGGGGCCTCTGCCGCATTAATCAGTGTGCAATTTAAGTTGGAGATACATTATTTTTCTGGGTTTTAAAAAACACCCTTTTTGGACAAAATACTCAATTTTACAGTCCTTGCTGCATTTGTACGTGTGAAATTCAAGCGTTATATACTGCTGTCATAAAAAAAAAAAAACTTTTTGGGCAAAATACTTAATTTGCTGTGAGGACATCTAGATGATGTGATGACGTAGGACGTCACGCTCTCCCTTCCTCCCGCTGCTCGGCTGCCTCGCCGATCGTTGACCATTGTTTTTGGCATCTTCGTTCCCTTGCTCTGCCTTCCCGATTGGATTGCGTTTGGCTCACAAACTGAACTTGATCGCCGGCATCTCCGCTCCCTCCGCTTCCTCCTCCTGCCTCCCTCGCTTGGACCGGGACCGCTTGCTGGCTAGCTGCCTCCTCCTCCGCTCCCTCCTCCTGCCTTTTGCTTCTCCGATAGGATCCCGGATTGACTGCTTGACTGCTTGAATCCGATTGTTTAGTGTTTTCGCTTCCTCCTCCTGCTGCTGGATCGGGACCGCTCGCTGGCTGGCTGTCACCCCCTGCTTTTTCTCTGTGCCTCCCTCCCGGCATCTCCTGGGTCCCTCTGTGTCTGCCGATGCCTGCTGGTGCCTTGGGGTGTTACTTCCTCTCCTCTGGACGGATCCTGCTGTCGTGTCCTGTATGCTCCAGGGTGACATCAGAGCAAGGGGGACTGTCTTCCTCGGTGGTCTTTCTCCAGCCTTTTGATTGGCCCTCCGGTTTGCTTGCAGTGTCGTGACCCTCCTGATTGCGCTCCTCGATCCTCCAAGCTGGGCCTGCTGACAGCCTGAAAGTGAAGATCGGTGAGACTGTTCTGTAGTGTCCCACTACGTAAAGGTGGGCACTATTCAAGGGTCAATTGGGTCATGTTGTTCTCCACCTCCTGTTAACATGGCCATGGTATTTTGTATTGCATTATAATGTGTATTTTCATGTAATTTCCTGTGTACCAGGCCTGTTAGGGGTGTAGTTTCTCCTCCCAAGCTGTAGAAGGAGCTAGGGAACCCCCTAGTAAATATAGACAGGTTCAGTCCAGGAGAGCGGTGTGTTTTAGAAGCCAAGATTCACTTCAGCCAGGAAGCAGCTGAGGTCCAGCTTCTAACATGCAGCTAGATAGCACAGGATCCTAACCTGCTTCTAGGAGAAGAAGTTTCCTCCTGAAGTTATCCTGCATCTTGCAAAGTACAGAGCAGTGCTAATTGTATCCAGCCAAGTAGAAAGCTGAAGGGCAGAAGTTTATTGACAGCAAGTGGATTTATACCAGAGGAAGGTTTCCCTACCCAAGGATAAAGCCAGCTATTAGGCATTCGGGCCTTGGAGAAAGTCAGACAGGATTCTGCAGAAAGTACAGCCTGATCTGTGAGTTTATTCCCTCTGAGTTATCTTGCTAGGATTCTACCTGCCATTCGTGTAAAGCCTGCCTGTTACCAAATCTACTTCATATGGAACTGTCTGAAACTTGTATATAGTTGAACTGTTCAGTAAAGAGGAGTTCTAGTTCACCATAATCGTGTGTACCTCAATTATTCCTCCAACAAATTGGTGTGACACCGTTACTGGCACTGGCGTCACAAACTGTAAAGGATCTTGCCACAGGCATGCTAAACTTCCAACACCCAGGGAACCTCACCTACCACCCGGCCTGGTCCCTATATTCAGAGAGTCTATGTGCCAGTCTCTCTATCACTGCTGTACGCCTGCCCAGGGTCTTCTCCAAATTGTAAGTACCAAGAGCAACCCTCGTGTGCTAATTGACCACCATGACCTCACATTCGCTCCCCCTGAAGGACTGGCGTACTGCAATTGTCTTTGGTTATTGCCAAGAACCTGTTTCCTTCATGAGATATACAAGTTTCAGTTCCCCAGTCTATATCTGGGTAGTTGAAGTCACCCATAATAACCACCTCATTATGATTTGCCGCCTCGTCTATCTCGTTTAGTAGTAGATTTTCTGTGGACTCTGGTATATTAGGTGGTTTATAGTAAACTCCTATTAGTAATTTATTGTTGTTTTTAGCTCCATGTATCTCTACCCACAGTGACTCCACATGTTTATGTCCCTCACTTATATCTTCACGGAGTGTGGGCTTTAGACAGGACTTACATAAAAGCAAACCCCTCCCCCTCTCAGGTTTTGACGATTCTTTCTAAACAGACTGTAACCTTGTACATTATCTGCCCAGTCATAGCTATCATCCAGCCATGTCTCAGTTATGCCCACTATGTCATAGTTCTCCTCACACATCACTAATTCCAGCTCCCCAGTTTTATTAGCCAGGCTTCTGGCATTAGTATACATACATTTGAGAGGTTTATGTATATCTTTTACCCTACACCTTTCCTTCTGAACTGATCTAGTCCCTCCTTCCATTCCTTTCCCAGTCCCACTACATTTCCCCCGGTCTCTATCTGCCCTATCTTCCCCTCCTATAAAGTAATTTCCCTCCCCCTGACCTAGTTTGGGGAAGAAAACGAGTGAGACTCAATCTGGAATACCTATACAAACCATTGGAGCATGGGGGTTTAAATCTCCCCTACTTCAAAGGCTATTTCATTGCTGCTCAGTTATGGATGTGTTATGAATGGCAAGACAGCACACTTTTAAGCAGCCTAGTAAGAAGTTCCCCATATAAGTTCCCTAGAATCCGGCCCATTGACTAACAGAGACCGGGATTACAAAGAGACCACAAAATCACTTTCGAAAATGTGGGCTACCACTAGAACATGGTTGGGGGTAAAGGGATCACTTATATTCACGCCTCTTTGGCACAATACTCACCTACAGACCTTAGATAGTATAGTAATGGATAAATTTTGGCAAAAGAACGGGATCACACAGGTTGTTAAGAATAGAGAGATTAAGTGATTTTTGGACCTATCACGCAATGTAAAGAACCTTTCTTGGTTTAGATACTTTCAGCTTCGGTCGGCACTTTTTAGTTTGGATGATAAATCACTGTTAGAAATAGATAATTCTTCTCCGTTAAATGAGTGGATAGGGAAGATATCACTAAGAATGAAGATTTCAAATATATATAAACTGTTACTTAAGTCACAGACAAAGGGCCTGGGAGATGGATTGTCCAAATATACAATTGGTAGGGTGGGGGAGCATTTTTACTAACCTAGGTGTTCTATCTCACAACTTCAATCATGTACTAATACAGTTTAATATTTATCACAGGCTATATGTTACCCCCATCTGGTTAAACAAATCTGGATTAAGAGATACCTCCAAGTACCCTCGATGTGATACTGTAGGTGCGGATTATCTGCACATGATCTGGGCATGTCCAGAATTTAGAGAATATTGGAACGGTATTAATAATTTCCTTATTCCTAAACTAAAAATACGGATTCCTCTTAACCCACAATTGTTTCTATTGAATGATCTTTCAACAATAAGTAGCCATAAACATCAAAAATTTTTATTGGGTAGAATACTATTTTTGGCCAGACTTTTGATCAGCCGTAGCTGGTTTGCACGCCATACTCCAGAGGTAAACAACTGGATAAATCTGGTTTATAAGGTTAAAAACTATGAACGGATTCTTTATAGGCAGAGAGATGTATTTGAGAAATGGATTAAGATTTGGGACAGTTGGAAGATCTGATTTGATTGTATTTGGAATTTAAAACTTTTTTTCCCCTTCCTTTCCCCCTCTATTTTTAATGATTTTCTTCTCTCCCTTCTCCTTCTCCTTATCTCCTTCTAAAGGGATGTGGGGGGGGGGGGGGGAGGAAGGGGTGGACACATTGCGGCGTTGGGGTGGGGGGAGGGGGGAAATGGGGTGTGAGTTAGGGGAAAAAATGGTACTAATTATATTGAGTTCGTACGCTAATGTTTTTGTGTATCTGTTTTATATACCATTAAAGATGTTAAATAAATAAAAAATGAAATAAAGCTATAATTTTCTGGGTTTTAAAAAACACCTTTTTTGGGCAAAAGACTAAATTTTACAGCCCTTGCTGCATCTGTACATCTGAAATTCAAGCGTTAGATACTGTTGTCATATTCTTATTAAAAAAACACTCTTTTTGGGCAAAATACTTAATTTGCCGCCTTGTCTGCATCTGTCAGTATGAAATTCAAGCATATATAATGCTCTCATCTTATGTAAGTAAACAAAACACCCTTTTTGGGCAAAGTACTTAATATTGCAGCATTTGCTGCATACGTGATTGTTAAAAACAAGCTTGAAATAATTAAATAAATTTTCAGGGTTTTAAAAAACACCCATTATTGGCAATACCCTCCATCTGGGGCATCTGCTGCATTAGTCAGTGTGCAATTTAAGCTAGAAATACAGCTATAATTTTCTGGGTTTTAAAAAACACCCTTTTGGGCAAAATACTCAATTTTACAGCACTTGCTGCATCTGTACATGTGAAATTCAAGCGTTATATACTGATGTCATATTCTGTTATTAAAAAAACACCCTTTTTGGGCAAAATACTTAATTTGTGGCCTTGTCTGCTTCTTTCAGTGTGAAATTCAAGCGTTATATACTGCTGTCATATTCTGTTATTCAAAAAACACCCTTTTGGGCAAAATACTTAATTTGCAGCCTTGTCTTCATCTGTCAGTGTAAGATACACGCTTTAGACACTGCTGTGCTATTCTGCTATTAAAAAAAACACCTATTTAGGGGAAAAAATAATTTTGCAGCCTTTGCTGCATCTGTCATTGTGAGATATACCCTTTAGATACTGTTGTTCTATTCTGCTATTAAAAAACAACCATTTTGGGCAAGATCCTAAATTTGAGAAATATGAGGAGAGCGTCAATATGGGACGTGGCCCCGGTTGTGGTGCTGATGGTGGAGCGCCTGTTGCAGGGACAGGACGTGGTCAATCTGTGCCAACTACACGCACAAGTGAAACACCTTCCTCAGGTGCGAGTAGTCGACAGAATCTTCAGCGGTATTTGGTCGGGCCTAATGCGGCTCTACGAATGTTGAGGCCAGAACAAGTACAGGCGATAGTAGATTGGGTTGCTCACAGTGCCTCCAGTTCCTTTACATTGTCTCCCACCCAGTCTCCTGCTGAATGATCACAGTTGGCACCTGCAGCCAATGTCCAGCAGTCTTTCACCTCACCCCCTTGCAAATCAGCCAAGCAGTCTGAGCCCCAAGTAAAGCAGCAGTCTCTTCTGCTTTTTAAAGACTCTGCTAGCAGGGTTTCCCAAGGCCATCCACCTAGCCCTGCCCCATAAGTGGAAGATATTAAAAGCACCGATGCCCAACCACTTATGTTTCAGGATGAGTACATAAGAGAACAATCGCAGCATGTCTCGGATGATGATGAAACACAGGTGCCAACTGCTGTGGATTTCAAAAGTGTGCAGACCAACAAGGAGGGCAGGGGTGAAGACTGGGTGGAAGATGATGTGGAGGACAACGAGGTCCTCGATCCCACATGGAATCAAGGTCATGAAAGTGACCTGTGTAGTTCGGAGGAAGAGGTGGTGGTCGCACAGAGCCACCAGCACATCAGAAGAGGGAGCAGGGTGTAAAAGCGGAGCGACCGTCCCCTAGACAGTACGCCTGCTACTGCCCACCACAGCAAGGGACACCAAAGCCATCTCCAAGGAGTTCCCTGGCATGGCAGTTCTTCATACAATGTTCTGACGACAAGACAGGAGTGGTTTGCACGCTGTGCAATCAGAGTCTGAAGCGAAGAATAAACGTTCTCAACCTGAGCACAACCTGCATGCCCAGACATCTAAGTGCAAAGCACGAGCTGCAGTGGAGTAGACACTTCAAAAACCAAGAAAGGTCTCTGGCTCTTCCTGCTTCTTCTTCTGCTGCAGTCTCGTCCTCTTCATCCACCTCTGGTGTGACAGTGGCACCTGCCACCCCGCAAACAGAGACTCTGCAACACCACCACCTGGGTCACTAAGCATCTCGACAATGTCCCATGGAAGCGTTCAGCTCTCCATCTCCCAAACACTGAAGCGGAAGAGGAAGTACCCCCCTACCCACCCACGATCCCAGGTCCTGAATGCCAGCATTTCTAAATTACTGGCCTTTGAAATGCTGTCATTCTGTCTGATGGAGACAGAGAGTTTTAAAAGCCTTATGGTGGTGGCTGTCCCACGATACGTCGTGCCCAGCCGTCACTACTTTTTCAGGCATGAATCCCTTCCCTGAACAACCAAGTGGGGGACAAAATCAGGTGTGCACTGCGCAAAGCCATCCGTGGCAAGGTCCACCTAACTACGGATACGTAGACCAGTAAGCACGGTCAGGGACGTTATATCTCCATAACAACACACTGGGTAAATGCAGTGGTGGCTTGGCCTAAGGCGGATAGCAGTTTGGCGCATGTCCTTCCACCACCGAGGATTGCAGAGTGCTTCAGTTTGACTCCTGTTGCTTCATCCTCCTACTTTGTTCCCTCATCCTCTACCGGCTCCTCATCCAGTCAGCGAAACACCTTCACCACCAACTTCAGCACAGCCAGGGGTAAACGACAGCAGGAAGTTTTAAAACGTATCTGTTTGGGGGACAAACCCCACACCGCGGAGGAGCTGTGGACGGGCCTTCAACAACAGTGAGCCTCAAGCCCGGCCTGGTGGTGTGCGATATTGGGCAAAATCTCGAAGGAAGCTCTGGGACTTGCCGATTTGACGCACATCCCTTAACTGGCGCATGCGCAGAATTTGGTGGTGCAGAGGTTCCTTAAAACTTACCCCGATATGTCAGAGCTGCTGCATAAAGTGCGGGCCATCTGTGCGCGCTTTCGGCATTCTCATCCTGCTGCTGCTCGCCTGTCAGCGCTTCAGCGCAACTTCGGCCTTCCCGCTCACCGCCTCATATGCGAGGTACTCCACCAACATGGCTAGTGCCGATAACGCTGTTCTCAGCGTTACTAGCCCACTTCTATGCCTCCTTGAAAAAACGCTGCTGGCGATGATGGAAGAGGATGTGGCACAGGAGTAGGAGGAGGAGGAGGAAAAGGGGTCATTTCGTAGGGTTTCAGGCCAGTCATTCCCAAGTGACTCCGACGGTGGATTCCTGCACCCACAAACGCCAGGTACACAATTGTCCAGCCAGGGCACAGTTCTGGAGGATGACGAGGTGGGGGATGAGGAGGAGGAGAAGGAGGAGGAGGAGAAGGAGGAGGAGGAACCGTGTTCACAGCAGGGTGGCACCAAAACCAGCTCATGGCCATCATTGGTGCGTGGCTGGGGGGATACAGAGGACATAGACGATACACCTCCCACAGAGGACAGCTTTTCATTGCCTCTGGGCATCCTGGCACACATGAGCGATTACATGCTGCAGTGTCTCCGCAACGACTACCGAGTTGCCCACTGTGGCGAAAATAACTTTGCCACTGGGTTTTGGAGGGGCCTGTTTGCCAGCCTCTATGGCCCATATACTAACTTTGAAGCATAAGACAGACCGGGTGCACAGCTTAAATCTGTAAAACTGTTTTGGGCAGGAAATCCATGCTTGCGGTGGGCTAAATGTGACTTCCATGGAATTCAGGAACCCCTGCTCGGATCTGGGTGATTTTTGGATATGTTGTTTACCCAGATCAGAGCTATCCATGGATGTATTATGGGGATATGTGGGGTTTTAAGGTGTTTCCTGTGTTTTTGTTGGAAAATGTGTGTTTTCTGCCTGTTTGTGATTAAGTTATCCCATTATGTTTGATAATTTTATCACAGGCAGCGCCCAATGTGTTTTGGTAATTGTATTTTGTTGATTGCGTCAAAGACAATGCCCATTGTATTTTGTTGATTGTGTTACAGACAGAGGGAAGGGGGTTTTGTGTACAATTGCTGGGAAGGTTTCAATACTGTAAATGCATGTGATTGGCTAAAATATAAACTGTCACAGTCTTCTACAAGGGCCCCAGAGGGAGTGTCCCTTGCTAGGAGACCTGCATAAAAGGCAGAAAAATAACCCATTATAGAGTTCCTGGTTTACCTTCAACATGGAGCCTCGTTTCATGTGTGTGGGGATTGCTTTGCGCTGTATACTCCCCTGGCTATAACCGCTAGCTCTTGTAAGAGCTGTTCCTGTTCCTTGTTCCTGTGGTGGTTATGGTGACGAGCGGAGTGCTTGGACCCCTCTGGAAGCACTAGGAGCATCCATCAACGGAGGTACCCAGTTGTGGTTCCAGGAGATCCGTTACATTGGTGGCAGCAGTGGAATGGCGTCCTAGTGAGTGGAGAAGCAGCTCGGAGACACCGTTCGTGGATTTACAAAATTGAGGGCAACTCTAGTATCCGTACAGCGCCCCTGGATACAGCATGATGGAATTGGCTAGTCTTCAGACAGTGTTCCATGACGAGGAGGAGGAGGCAGCCGCGGACTACAGGGATGCAGACAGAAAGGAAGTCTGGTATGATGCCCTGGAAAATGCCCAGCGGCGGCGAGGTGAGAGTCTCCCCAGTTATGAGCAGCGGCTACAGAAGCGTGTGGCGATACGGATGGGTCTCTTGGGAGAGCAGCCCCTGGACAAATAGGTAACAGAGCTCCAGAGCCTGGTATGTAAGGAGCTTTGGCTAGAGGACGCTTACCGGGCCCTAAGGTGGCATGTCATTCAACATTCCCCCTGGACGGCCAAGCACGACTTACCTGAAGAGAAGGACTATAATGGACCTGGGTTACTATGGGAGGCCTTGGAGGAGGACATTGATCTCGGCAGCACTGAGGAGTCTAGGTTTTGGGACATCTACTACTACCGGATGGGCATGTATGTTTATGCTGACGGATGGGAGGTGAGCAAAGACATGACCCACCTGGTAACAAGAGAGTGGGAGCTGGAACAGACCTACCAACCCCTTCTTTGCTCCGTTCATCCCCAACCTACCTGACAAGCAGAGCCAGATCTGCCCCCATACAACTGGTAAGTCTTGGAGGCGATACCCCCTGCTTCCTTACCAACTCCCAAAGTAGGGAACTTCATCGACTGGTTCTGGGAAGACCTCCCGACGGCAGGTAGAGATGGGACCGAAGTCTCTCCGCCGGCCCTACAGGGATGCTGGGCAGCCGGCCCAGATCCCCAACTACAGCCAGCGTTACCCGGAGTCCAGACAGTCGGTCTGACTCCCCATTGGGAGCTTACCTTACAGGGAGAGATGACAACCGGTCTCTCTCCCCAGCGGCAGACAGGATCACAGGGAAAGTAGATTGTCAGTCCCCCGCACCCACTACCCAGCACCAGGCAGCGTTACCGAGAGTCGAGACATTTGGTATGACTCCCCAGCAGCAGTGTGTTGTAAAGAGAGAAGAGACAACCGGTCTCTCTCCACAACCACATGAGGACAGCACCCCTAACTATGATGGTGCAGATGGGACAGCGGTCTCTGCATCAGGCCAAACCGGGATGCTGGACGGCCGGTACAGATCCCCCACCAACCCCGTAGGAATGCCAGGAGGAGGAGTCAAGCGATTCCTCCTCTCCACAGCCGATCTGCAACAAGGTCCTGGGTATAGGATTCCCTGACCACATCTCAGTGGAAGAGCTGGCATCTGGGCAGAGCGCAGTCGGCCTCTGCCCTCCCCTATCCTCTTGTCCAGAGCCTGACTCCCCACAGGTTACCCCAGCGGAAGAGCTGGCATCTGGGCAGAGCGCAGTAGGCCTCTGCCCTCCCCTATCCTATTGTCCAGAGCCTGACTCCCCACAGACTAGCCTAGCTGATGCGCTGGCACGGCTGATCCCTGCCCACAATGCAACCTCCACTCCAAGCCAGGGAGCAACACAAAGACCGGGAGTACCAGTTACCAACATAACCTTGGTGGACTTACTGGACAGAGACAGGCTACCAAATTCAACAGGTCCAGTATTTGGTTGTGGGTGGACTGCCAGACTAACTCAGGTACCGACCGGCATGAGGTCAGGTATCTGGTGAGTCTTCGATGGGAGGGGGAGATGTGTGGCGAAAATAACTTCTCCACTGGGTTTTGGAGGGGCCTGTTTGCCAGCCTCTTGCCTCAGGATTATGGCCCATATACTTACTTTCCCTTACGTCCTAACCAGTGGCACAGATGGGGTATTCTGCCCCTGTGGACTGGTTAGGACAGGTAGAAGTTTTAATGAAATAAAATAACTGAACATATACACGCCCTCCCTGCCCCCAATAACGAGGGGTGTGACCCTCAGGACATCATGTTTTTTTCTGTCCTGCGGACAAGACAAGACGAGTGGTCTACTCCTCCATCCCTAGCTATAGAGAAAGTGTTTTTATTTCCCTTTGGGAGCGCTTTTTCTGCTCCTTCTATGCCGCCTGAGGTCTAATGCTCCCTTAGTCTCTGGAGTGTTCGGCCTTACCTCGTTCCCAGGACTGAAGTGGCAGTAACGGCGTCCTGCATGTTTTGCTGGGCGCCGCCATCTTGCGGAAGTGACGTCAGGTGACGTCACTTCCGATTTTCTCTGGCCGATTGCAGCAGCTTCGGCCGGGGAGTAATTTCTGTGTTTAGGGCTTTTTGCGCCTTTATCCGATTTAGGCCGAATGCACACGGCTGTTTTTCACGGCCGTGATCGGTCCGTGGAACCGAGGCCTGGATTCCTGCTAAGAGCAGGAGCGCACGGCGTCATAGCAACCAAAAAACGTCCGTGTGCATTCGGCCTTAGGGGGCCCTCTCTGGGGTCCCAGAGAATGTTTTTATATAAGGCTAAGGAAGTAGGCTTTAAAAGGTTTACCCTACCCCTTTAGTGGGCGGAGCTTCTGTTTTGGCGCCCAAGCACTTTATTTAAACGTGGTGAGGCTCCAGGTTCAGTCTCCTGGAGTGCAGATTTCTGTCAACCTTGAGATTGTCCGTGTGTGTTGGTTTGCTAGTGCTGTTTACTTGCAATCCTCTGTTATTGCTAAAAAGCCTTTTTTCTTTGACCTTGCTAGGATCTTCTGGGTAAAGGTCCTGAAGCTTGCTGTTAAAGGTCTTTTTTTCTTTGAATTTGTGCTTAATTCTTATCTCTTCTATTTTTTCAGCCATGTCTTCTACCGGGGACGGTGAGCGAGAGCCCAGCAGGAAGTCCTCTGGCAAGAGACGCCACCTGCAGTGCCATGACTGCCAGATCATACTGGAGGACACCTACGCCTTTTCCTGGTGCCCACCCTGTAGGGCCAAGACACTCCCCCAGCAGGATCCGACGGTCCACGACGTTGTCGATTGGGTAAAGGGCTATATGGAGACCAATATGAACCAAGTGAACGCTTCCATAGAAGAGTTGAAACATGCCCTGGTTTCTAAACGCCGTCGTTCCTCCTCTCCCCATCGGGCGATGGAGGTATCGGGGATTCAGGATGCGAGAGACGGTTCAGCCTCTTCCTCCTCTGAGGAGGAGGACGGTTTTTCGTATTTTTTTCCGCCAGAAAAAGCCCAGCGGCTACTAAGATCCATCCGGTCGGGGGACCAGGACGTTGATCCGAGGGAAGCCTCATCTTCTGCCTCTAAGGGGCCTAGGGCCTTTAAAGCAGATAGTTCTCTCCTATCTCTGATGAAGACGGAATGGAGAAAGCCGGAGAAAGGTCCAGTGTTGACCAAAAGATTTAAGGCAGTATTTCCAGTCAAAGAGGATCAGATATCTTCCTGGGGGCCTGTCCCAAAAGTGGACATGGCAATTTCGAAACCATCAAGAAGGACCCTAATCCCATCAGACGATGGGTCAAGTTTGCAAGATCCAATGGATCGGAAGGCGGATTGCGCCCTTAGGTGCGCTTATTCCTCAGCCTCAGCCTTCGCCTCAGTCACGATTTCTTCTTCTGAAGTGGCGAATTTCCTAAAGACCAGATTCGCCCAGATTCAATCTGACCTAGACCAGGGGGTCTCTAGGGACAACATTCTGGCCTCATGTAAAACAGCCAGCCTTGCCATAGACTTTCTGTGTGACGCAGCTCCACAACAGTTGAAGCTGGCATCTAAGTCCATGGCTCTCTCAACCGCGGGCAGGCATCCGCTTTGGTTGAAACCATGGAAGGCTGATACGACCTCGAAGCACAATCTTTGTGCCATGGCATACGAACCTGGCAAACTCTTTGGTGCAGAGCTTGACCAAATAATGGAAGGGCTGTCGAACAAGAAGGACAAGTCCCTTCCCCAGCAGTCCTTTCGTGGTCGGGGCAAAAGGTTTGGTTCCAGGTCGGAACCTCAACCCAGAGCCCAGAGAGATTGGGGCTCCCGTAGTGAAGGAAAATCCTCTCGGGGTTCTAGACCCCCCCACAAGAAATCCTCGGCGCTCTGATTGCGGGCCTCCTCGAGGCTATTGGTATTTAGTCGGTCTGACTGGAAATCCCAGGCTCCCTTCTCCCCACATTTCAGTTGGCGGTCACCTACAGCATTTTCTACCTTGTTGGCAGGATCATATCCAGGACAGTTGGGTCCTGCACATAATTTCTCACGGCTACCTTGTGGACTTGAGCAGTCCGCCTCCGGACAAGTTCATCCAAACAAGGCTTCTTCCCAGCAACAAGCAAGAGATTCTAGAGAATTACATGCTAGAATACTTTCAGAAGGGGGCCTTAGAAGAGGTTCCTCTCCAAGAGAGGGGAACAGCTATCTACTTTACAGTTTTTCTGGTACCCAAGAATACCAGAGGTTGGAGGATGATTATAGATCATTGAGGTTCTTCAACCGTTTCATAAAACAAAAGAAGTTCTGTATGGAAACTATCCAGTCGGTGACCAATCTTCTTTTGCCGGGAGATTTCTTGGCAACCTTAGACCTCAAGGATGCTTATCTCCATATTACCATCCATCCTGGGTCCAGAAGATTCTTAAGGATTGCGGTAAACATCGGGGGGGTCCTAAGACATTTTCAGTTTGTGGCCCTCCCGTTTGGGATTTCTTCAGCCCCACACACTTTCACCAAAGTGGTAGTCGCTGTGGTGGCCGCGCTAAGGCTTGAGGGCCTGAGTATAGTTCCATACCTGGACGACTAGCTCCTCAGAGCTCCTTCCCAAGCGATCCTGTCCCAACACATCCAACAGGCTGTTACATTCCTGCATCAGTTGGGATGGATAATCAATTGGGACAAATCCCAACTTCAACCAGCCACCTCAGTAAAGTTCCTGGGGTTCATGGTGGATTCAATCAGGATGACGATTCATCTCACTCCTGGAAGAAGGCAATCCATGCAACGGACAGCCCGTTCTCTCTCTGTACCAAAACAGGTAACGATTCGAACATGGATGAAGATATTGGGACTAATGTCTTCAACCGCAGAGGCGGTACCTTGGGCATTATGACATCTACGTCCGTTCCAGTCGGAAGTACTAGCCAAGTGGAATCACAGTCCAGTGGGACTCAATTCCGTGCTCTCCCTGCCTTACAAAGTCCGATCTTCTCTAAGGTGGTGGTCCCACCTCGAGGACGGCAAGTCCCTGATCCAGCCCTCTTGGATCATACTTACTTCAGACGCATCCCTAGTAGGCTGGGGTGCGCATCTTCAGGACAAGACAGTCCAAGGAACTTGGACACCTCAGGAGAGGTTATTGTCATCGAATCTCTTGGAGATCAGAGCAATCAGACTAGCTCTTTTTCATTTTGCTCCCTCCATTCGAGGGAAGGCCGTGAAGATACAATCAGACAGCATGACCACTGTACTATATATCAACAAGCAGGGAGGCACGAGGTCACAAAGTCTCCTGAGAGAGATAGGGGTGATACTGGATTGGGCAGAAATGAACCTCACCCACTTGTCAGCCATTCACATCCGCGGAGTTCACAATGTGATCGCGGACCGCCTGAGCCGAGGTCTTCCAACCGGAGAATGGTCACTTCATCCAGAGGTCTTCAAGGAGATAACGCTCAGATGGGGCATGCCAGAGATTGATCTCATGGCAACAAGGTTCAACACCAAGGTGGAGAGGTATTGCTCCCTTTACAGGGAGGACAACCCGGTGGCTATAGATGCTCTGTCAATCCCATGGAGGTTCAGGCTGGCCTACATCTTCCCTCCAATTTCCTTGATACCAAGGGTCTTAATGAAAATCAGGCAGGACCAAGCGTCAGTTATCGCCGTTATCCCATACTGGCCGAAAAGAGCTTGGTTTACCCAACTCTTACAGATGAGTCGGGGTCAATTTCCGAGGCTTCCCCCAGAGAGAGTACTGGTGTCGGGGGACACCCAGATCTCCTCAAATGTTCAACCTGATGGCCTGGAGGTTGATCAGTCCCTTCCAAGGATAGAAGGGCTATCAGGGTCTGTCTTGAGAACCTTAGAGCACTCCAGATCAGAAGCTACCAAAAAGGCCTACTCCAGAATCTGGAAGATTTTTTCATCCTGGTGTACTAGGCATCAGCAAACATCCGCTGAAGCTTCCATCCCAATAATTCTCCAATTTCTACAAGACGGTCTGGACAAGGGGCTATCACCCGCTACCCTTAAAGTGCAGATTTCAGCAATCTCTGCTTGTCTCAACAGAGCTGTTTCTCAAGACCCCCTTATCAAGACATTCCTGAAGGGAGCCTCAAGATTAAAGCCTACAGTAATCAGACCTATTCCTGTTTGGGATTTATCGGTCGTGCTCAGGGGGTTATCATCTCCCCCTTTGAGCCCCTAGAGGAGGCGAGATTCAAGTTCCTGACCTGGAAGATCACCTTCTTGTTGGCTCTTACCTCTGCAAAGCGAGTTGGGGAACTCCAGGCTTTTTCTGTCTTTGAGCCTTATACAAAGTTCCTGTAGGATCGGGTAATTCTCAAATTTTTGCCTACTTTCATTCCAAAGGTTCCTTCCTTTGACAATATCAACCAGGTGATCTCCCTGCCAACTTTGGCCCCACCCCCCTCCTCTGAGGAAAGAGGGCTCCATACCCTTGACATTTCGAGATGTCTTAGGATTTACCTGAAACGCTCCAAGGTATTTAGGAAGGATCAAAACCTCCTTATCCTTTTTTACGGTACCCCTAAGAGGAGGAAAGCCTCTAAGCCCTCCATCAGTCGTTGGATCAAAGAGGCAATTCGGGAGTCTTATATGTCTCAGGGCTCGGAGCCCCCTGAATTTGTAAGGGACCACTCTACTCGAGCAGTGGCCACTTCTTTTGCAGAGAGAAGCTTGATCACATTGGACGTGATCTGTAAGTCAGCTTCTTGGAATTCTCACTCCACTTTTATCTCACACTATAGAGTGGATGCTAGTATACATAGTTATCCCTCATTTGGCTGAACAGTGTTATCTTCCGCCAGGCATGAGGACCCTCCCATGGGGGTTTCTACTTGCTAAATCCCCATCTGTGCCACTGGTTAGGACATAAGGGAATCGTTAATTTCTAACGATAATTTGTTTTCCCTTAGTCCTAACAGTGGCACACAAATTTCCCCTCCCCCCTTTTTAGTTTTATCGTAATTTTGGTTATTTTTGTCTACTTGTAATTACACAATGTCCTGAGGTTCACGCCCCTCTTTATTGGGGGCAGGGAGGGCGTGTATATGTTCAGTTCTTTTATTTCATTAAAACTTCCACCTGTCCTAACCAGTCCACAGGGGCAGAATACCCCATCTGTGCCACTGTTTGGACTAAGGGAAAACAAATTATCGTTAGAAATTAACGATTGAAGGAGAAGACAGACCGGCTGCACAGCTTAAATCTGTAAAACTGTTTTGGGCAGGAAAGCCATGCTTGCGGTCGGCCAAATGTGACTTCCATGGAATTCGGGAACTCCTGCTCGGATCTGGGTGATTTTTGGATATGTTGTTCACCCAAATCAGAGCTATCCATGGATGTATTATGGGGATATGTGGGATTTTGAGGTGTTTTCTGTGTTTTGGGAAAAATCTACAAGGGCCCCAGGGGGAGTGTCCCTTGCTAAGAGACCTGCATAAATGGCAGAAAAATAACTAATTAAAGAGTTCCTGTTTTACCTTCAACATAGAGCCTCGTTTCATGTGTGTGGATTGCTATGCGCTGTATACTCCCCTGGCTATAACCGCTAGCTCTTGTAAGAGCTCTTACTTTTCCTTGTTCCTGTGGTGTTTACGGTGTCGAGCAGAGTGCTTGGAGCCCTCGGGAAGCACTAGGAGCATCCATCAATGGAGGTATCCAGTCGGGGTGCCAGGAGATCTGTTACACCCACATTCTAACTTGTGCTGATTACTGGGTGGCCACACTGCTGGAGCCCTGTTACAAGGACAACGTACCGTCCTTAATTCCGTCACTGGAGCGTGATCGTAAGATGCGCGAGTACAACCACGCGCTGGTAGACGCGTACGCTGGTGGCCCATCTGACAGCAGGGGCACAGTGGAAGCACAAGGTGAAGGTAAAAGAGGAAGAAGAGGTCGCCAATGCAGCTGGGGAACCACCAGCACCTCAGAAGGCAGGGTTAGCATGGCCAAAATGTGGAAAAGCTTTGTCAGCATGCCACAACAACCAGCAGCACCAGCTGATATGGAACGTCTTAGCAGGAGGCAGCATTTCACCAACATGGTGGAGCAGTATGTGTGCACACGCCTACATATACTGAATGATGGGTCTTCCCCCTTCAACTTCTGGGTCTCCAAATTGGGCACATGGCCTGAACTTTCCCTTTACGCCTTGGAGGTGCTGGCCTGCCCTGCAGCCAGTGTATTGTCTGAACGTGTGTTTAGCATGGCAGGGGGCGTCATCACAGACAAGCGCATCCGCCTGTCCACAGCCAATGTGGACAAGCTCACGACCATTAAAATGAACCAGGCATGGATCCTACAGGACTTGTCTGTACCTCGTGCAGAATAGACATGTATACCGGCCTTAACCAGCCATTGTTATACTCTTTTGGAGTGTACCCTAATAAAAAAAATATATATAATTAAAACAAAAAAACAGTGTTGGCTACCTCGTTCTCCTCCACCGCCGCTTCCACCTACACCACTATGTTCACCGCCTCCTCAAGCTCTTTCTTCGTATGAACCGCCACCTCATAAATCAAGTTTATTTTTTTAAATTTGCACGTATTTTATTTTCATTAATTTGTCTGTTACATATTCGGGTGAAATTCACCAATTTTTGGGTGTGATAGACCCCTGCTCTACTTAGTAGACAGGTAACATTTCACAAATTTGTCTGTTACATATTTGGGTGTAATTCACCAAATTTATGGGTGTGATATACCCTGGCTGTACCTAGTAGACAGGTAAACACATTTCACTAATTTTTCTTTTACATATTCCGGTGAAATTCACAAATTTTTGGGTGTGATATACCCCTGCTCTACCTAGTAGACAGGCAACATTTCACTAATTTGTTTGCTACATATTTGGGTGAAAGTCACCAATTTTGGGCTGTGATATACCACTGTTATACCTAGCAGACAGGTAAAAAAAAAAACATTAATTTGTCTGTTACATAGTCAGGTGAAATTCACCAATTTCTGGCTGTGATATACCTCTGCTCTACCTAGTAGAAAAGTTAATACATTTCAGTAATTTTTCTGTTACATTCTTAGGTGACATTTTACAATTTTTGCCTTGAAAAAAACCCTGCTCTGCATAGGTGACAGGCACCGAAATATTTAAAAATCATCTGTTTCATTGGTGGGTGACATTAACCCATTTATGGCGATGAAAATCCTCTGGGCTGCATAGGTGACAGGGAATTAAATTTGTAAAATTTGTCTTTAATTGGCCCTTTCATTCGATCCTTCCACTTTACTAACTTGTCCTACATTTCAGCTCAATCACATTGCAGCCATTGATCTCCCTTGGATGTGGTATCCCTTTCTCACGCTCCCTCTCCGGCGTGGAACCCTGATTCTCCGATAACCGTGATCAACATGGTAGGCTCAGAAAAGAACATCAAAAGTTGATTAGAAGTTATCTAGAGTCAACAAAGCGGCAGCAAGGCCTATCCTGTCTAACGTTTCCAAATCCAAAATACCCCAGTAACATTCCCTATAATTTTTTATTAATCTTTCCAATAACAGGGCATCTTAAGAGTCCTGTATTGTTATTTATCGTCACTACCTCCCCGAGTCGGGAATGGATAATTGTCGCGCGCCCCCTACTTTCCTTCAATTCTTCCGTTTTAATAGCTTCTCCCACATTTCTGCTCGATCAGAATTAAATTTCATCCATTGATCTCCCTTGGATGTGGTCTCTCTTTTTCACACTCCCTCTCCGGTGTGGAACCCTGATTCGCTGCTAACCGTGATCAACATGGTAGGCGCAGAAAAGAACATCGAAAGTTGATAGAGCAGATATCCAAATATTATTAATATTGGATCGTGAAAAAATCACAGGGACGTGCGACATGGTGGGGCAGTATTTGTGCACACGCCTACATGAACTGACTAATGGGTCTGCTCCCTGCAACTTCTGGGTCTCCAAATTGGGCACATGGCCTGAGCTTGCCCTTTATGCCTTGGAGGTGCTGGCCTGCCCTGCCGCCAGTGTATTGTCTGAACGTGTGTTTAGCACAACTGGAGGGGGTTATCACAGGTTATATTTCCCAATGTTTTTTTGGTGTACCCTAATTAAAAAAAAAAAAAAAATTTATTTAAAACCAAAATGCAGTATAGGCTACCTCCTCCTCCCCCTCCACCATCGCTTCCACCTACACCACCACATCCACTGCCGCCTCAACCTCCTACTCCATATGGACCTCATCCTCCTAGATCAAGATTATTATTTTATTTTTAATTTTATGTTATTTAAAGTCATTTCCCTATCCACATTTGTTTGCAGAGCACTTGCCATGCTCTTAACCACATTTTGATGCCATTTGCAGCCCTCTAGCCCTTTCCATGAAATTTTTAGAGCCATTTTAGTGCTCAAAAGTTCGGGTCCCCATTGACTTCAATGGGGTTCGGGTTTGGGGTCAAGTTCGGGTCCCAAACTCGAACTTTTTTGTAAAGTTCGGCCAAACCCCTCGAACCCAAACGTCCATGTGTCCACTCAACTCTAGTGGTAGATTCTGAAACAATCCTACATGCAAAGGCCAGGTTTTTCAGGGCAGATTTTCCAGTGATAAGTGGTGTCTTTCCTTATCCCCCTTTTGGAACAGACCCTGCATTTTTTTGGGGTCCTTCCCTTCCATGCTGTCAGGGGAACTTGACCTGGAAAATGTTGCTCTGGTACAACACGGGCACCATGACTTCCAAAAGTACTGTGACCCTCCCTGGCCTGGGTTTGAAAAAGTTGGGCCTTGATAACCCCCTCTTGGAACTGAAGGACGTTTCCTGTGTGGCCTGCAGATTTAAATAGCACGTACGCATTGCACATTGCCATCGGTACAATGTGTACGGCCAGCTTTTCTTTTTCGTGTGGCACTGTAGGTTTTCAGCAGTTGATCTGAAACATCCACCCCTCCCATGTGCCTGTTATAGTCCACACTGGTTTGGGGGTAATGGTTGTGGTACAACGTACAGGGGCAGGCGTTAGTGTGAATGCTGGTCAGTAAAAGGAAGTCCCTCTTGTCCTTGTACCTAACCACCAGCATGTTATCATGGAGGAGAGCACTACTTTCGTCCATTCTCAGATCCCTGGTAGGGCAACCAGTATTTTTTTTTGTGCAGTGTAAGGGATCGCCTCTTATTCGGGGGTCATTCTCAGAATGATCTTCATAACCACTGGGTTTCAGGTCCAAACAGTGCAATTTATTTTACACTCATCATACACAACATGGCATAAAACAAAAGCCTGCTCGTCTGGGCTCTACCTAAACATAATAAACATTGTATCCCTAACTCGGCTATAGTGTTTCCACATGGAACCAGGTGTGGCTTACCCCAGACATACAGTCCACCAGCCCTCAGGCTGTAACAAATGCAGTACCTTTGGAGGGGGTTGTGGTCTAGCAGTCCTCCTGACTCTGACCTTTCAATGCTTGATCCCGTGTGTCGCTGAGTCCCCCAAAGTCCAGGCTGTTGCATAGCCTCGTGGCCCCTCAGCCTTGCCTAGACCACACTGACAGAGCCTCACCAGGCCTCTGTCTGCACACTCTCCAGAGTGAGACACACCCAGGATCCAGTAGCAGGATTAAATAGGATCCCTGGACATGAGCATGCCCTAAGTCCCGGACTTTTACAAATCTTTTTTCTCCTTTTCAAATTTATTACAAGCCCCTTCACGTGTGAAAACACAAGATGCACACCCCTCACACTAAATAAAGGTTTACACATTTCACACGTCACACCCCAATAAAATAAAAATGGCCCGTCCGTCACAACAAGTATACTCAGCTGAAGAGGCATATGCCGTGCTTACCTCTGATACTGAGTCTGCCAGTGAGGGAGAGGAGGATGCCACTTTCCTCTACTCCTCTACCCCCTCCTCCTTATCATCATCCGCTGACGAGGGACCCTCTAGAAGGTGCCTCAGGGTAGCAGCAGAGGCAGCCCCCTAGAGTAAACCCTTATGAACCCAGCCCCCTGACAATTATCAGCCCCAAATTCCTGAGTTTGTGGGCAATTCAGGAATTCAGATAGATTGTGTGGGCTTCACAGAAACTGATTATTTCAAAATCTTCTTCTCTGAAGATTTTGTCAATTTAATGGTGGCCCAAACCAATCTATACGCCAAACAATTTATTGATCAGAACCCGACATCAGCATACACTAGACCCCTAGGTTGGACCCCAGTAAGTGCAGCAGAGATGATGAAATTTTGGGGACCCCTAGGTTGGACTACTTTCACCCATTCTCAGATTCCTGGTAGGTAGTGTTGAGCGAGCACGATAGTGCTCGGGTGCTCTAGCCAAACACATCGGTATGCTTGTGTGTTCTAGTGAGCACCCGAGCACAATGGAAGTCAATGGGAGAACCCCAGGCATCCCCTGCTCGGTAGAGATGAGAGTGTCTGGTTCACAAAAAAAGGTTAGAAATTGATGGAAACCCTATCAAAATGGCTTGGAAACAACATTCAGAGGATAGCTGTATGCGTCTTGGACTTCTATTAGCTATGACATACAATAAACAACCACACAAAGGCTATATGCCAAAAGCCAGGAATCTGCAAGCCATCAATCTATCTATCCATGAGACAGATGACAGTCAGTCAGCATACCTTACAATGCCAGCCTTGTGCACTATGAGACATTCCAAACCAGCTCTCATCTGACTGAGAGCCAGTAAGCCTCAAAGTTACTTCAGATCTGTTGGATGGCTTGGGTGGACCTGCACACCTAGATCAATATCATTAGGGAGACAACAAGTTTTCTGATTGTCCTAACATAATATTCAATAACCTTTCTATACAGTTTTGTTATGCAAAAACTAATTTGCATAAACATGAGCATATGGGAAAGACTTGCAAATGAACAGAATCTGCCTTGTTTTTCAGCTGAAAAAAGACTATTACTCTTATCATAAGACTATGAAACCAATAGATGGAGCTGTTCATGTCATGTTCATGTCTCCACCATCTTCTCCTGACATTACAACTATCACAGCAGCACAACTTTTCTTTATGTTACTTTCCAAGCCCTTTGCAATTTGCTCCAAGATTTCCAGGGTCAGGGATTTCCTCTCAGGACGACAGGTCACAAGGACTTTGTTTATCTCTGGCGCAGACCATTGACAAACGAGCGGGCCAGGAGTCTGAGGTGTACAGCTTAATTTTGTCTGAAACCCATGTCCTTGTAATTTTGCTTGACTCTCTGTGCAAATCTCTCAACAGTTTCGGTTTTTGTCCTGAGCCATGTCCTGCAATGTGGTAGATTGATCAGCTAACTTCGCTTTTGCCCATTTGTGTAACCTCTCTATGAAGTATTCCTCCGACTCATGATCCCGAGGGTTGAAGGTCAGACCCCTTAGGATAGGGATGGGGATATGGTCCATTAGTAGTGAAGAATACTCCCCTGTTTTGTTTCCCACTATACTCTGTAGGTCTGACCATGTACATCCATACGTTTGATGTACCTGTGACAGTTTCCTTAAAAAGGGCATGGGATGAGTTTCAGGATCTGGCAGCAGGTTCACTATGGGGAATAACAGCTGCGGGGTAAAGGACACATATTTTGGAGGTCATTGTGGTTATACAGCTTCAAAATTGCCCCTTTCTAAAGCTTGCATATTCCTTTGTAATTCATTAATCTGTTCCTGATGCAGAGTTGGTCTGGGCAGGCTCAAGGGTTGGGTGCTGGAGCCACTATAGTCTATTGGGGGTAGTCCCTTAGCTGTCTCTGTGTCTGAGTCTACAGGACCAACAACACTGTCTGGAATCTCTTCTTCAGGTGCTTCTGACTGTTCCCCTATCATGATCAAAACAGGAGGTGGATTGCTTAGGGTCATAAATGTGCAGTCTGGATTTATCCTGGGCTATAACGGAGCCACTGTTCAGACTATAGGGGCAAAGGGAGGATCAGGGCTGAAGGAGATTAATGGTCCAGCCGTGAGCGTCGGCTGGGAATAAGATTATGCAATTCAAAGGACAGGGGCACATCCAAATAGAGTAAGAGTGCCGGCTCACGGTATGCAATGCACAATATGAAAAAGGGGGAGAATAAGAATACTGAAACAGGAGCCGCACATCTAAAATATATCAAATTTATGTAAGGAAACAGACACAACAAAAAATGGATTAAAATCGTTGTATACATGTATCTGTACATGCCACCCTGGCTCACCACAGAATCATAGACATGCCCCCACACCAATGAATATATAAAATTATAAAGTGCATGTAATCCATCAACAATGAATAAGAGCTGAAATACTTATCATAGAGATAGCATGGTGGGGGTATGTGTGGCGGTCAGGAAAAGAGCCCAACGCGTATCGCCAGACTTGCTGGCTTCCTCAGGAGTGCCTGATCCTAAGTGGCACATGATCAAATATATATACACATAATAATCAAATGATGATGGTCTTTACTGGGGAATAAGATGGCGCCGTAGCAGTGACTGGGAGGACATTCTTTGGGCTTATAGGGGTGTGACTATGTGGGCGTGGAGCACCACAGGCAAAACACGTCTCTCGGGAGGTGGGATTTTGCTGACAACATACATTACAAACCCGCCCACTTCCTTTCTTCTCAGTGGCATTATAAGGCGGTGGCTGGCCCAGCCCAAGATTACCAGGTTTACAATAATATCTGCCACTAGCTTCATCAAGATTTTGCTCTTCTCCCATCTGTTTAAATTTTCTGCTACAGTCCAGGCACACTCGGACTGTATCCATTAACTTCTCATCTTCTAATCTACGTTTCTTTTCTGTCAGCAAAGTTTGCCATGTTGTACAACACAAAGTACCACCTTTACATATACCATATCCTTTCTCTAGCTTGCTCAGACTTTTCACAAATCGTTTTTCTCTCCTGTCCGCCACGTACTGCTCAGTTGAGCAGTAACCCCTTGGGACACTTGTGCGTTATGCCCCATCGTCCTTCGCACCTACTGGAGCCGTCTAGAAACCTCTGTATAGAGTAATCACTGGACCTGATGAAGACAAGCACACTTCTGGGCTTCTGTGATCGAGTCAGACAACCAGGCTGCACTCCGATACAGGCAAATAGGAGAACGCTCTGTCTCTCAGTCAGTGACACTTGTCAACAGAGTGTTCACAGTTTTTGAACACAGTACATCAAGACTTTAAAATACATGGGGTTCTTACTTTCATGCCCTCGAGGATGCCCAAAGCTGACACGGCACCCCTTCCTCACACAGGCACGGATGGACTACACCAAAAGACACATCGATGTAAGATAAGACAGTTTTCTTACCTCTAATCATGGGCCTGCAGTCCCGGTGTCCGTTAGTGAGGTCCTCCTTGTCTGGTCAGGGGATCCTATCCTTGAACCCCATGTTGGGCTGTCAACTGTTTTGGATCTGGTCAAGATACGAGGTAGGTTGATGTACTGCTCCAAATAATTAGATATTGTCTTTACATGCACGGAGGGATTAATCAAAGACATAGACGCTGGGGTCAAAGCAAAATCTCTAGTTTATTATGAGTGTTCACACAGAATATACACCCCCCCCCCCCCGGTGGGAGGTGACTAAATGTGGTGCATTTTATTGGTTACTGGGGAGCAAGAGTAAGCATTTAATGGGTTAATCTTACGCTTCTTTTCCATCAGGCTGACTTAAGATATCAGCTAGGAGCGCAGCTACGCAGCCCCCTCACTGAGATGTACATAGGGCTTTGGAATGCGCTCCTTCCCCCCTCCCATCTTCAAGATAGTGGTAAAGCTGTATGTGAGCCTGGTGGTATATCCAGGACGCAGGATTTTTCTACTAAGCGGTGTCTGAGCAATGTAACACAAGTGTATATAGAACAAGCAAGTATCCATACTGTTTCAGGGAGAGGTAGTGATTTTGATTGCCCCATTCTGCAGGAGGGCCTACACTTGGAGTGTAATAGCATCCTGTTGTGAGACACAAAGCGGATATTGCGCTTTGTATGGCAGGACCTTGGGGTCCTTCAGGGTCACAGTGACTAGTGGGACATTGAGGCGTTCAATATTCTGGGGTCCTTTGGCCCAGAGGGCATCGGGGATGAGGTGCAAAATGGTTTGCAGCGAATCCCCTTGCTCATATGAATCAGTGACCTGAAGAGTTGTTAATGCCTTGAGGAGGCAAGTTTCTTTAGGGTATAGGGCTGTACCGAGGGTGACCGTATCATCCTCTCTGAACTGTATGTTAGCTTGGATTTTCTGAAGAAGAAGCCTAACAGATTGAAGGGACATGTTTGGCTGACAACAAATTGCGACATGACTCCTGCTGGAAGGTTGAGCTGAGGGGTTTTGGTCTGGGAGAATCCAGGGGAAGTGACTGAGAGTGGCTTGGTAATGGGGTTATGCTGCACGACCCCTTCTAGTCCAGAACAGGGTAATTGAATGTCAGTGAGCCAGGAAGGAGGTACGGCAGTCTCACATAAAACACTGCGGGCTGCACCAGTGTCTACAAGGAATGAAAGTTCCTTCCCTGCCACCTTGAGAGTGACTCGAGAGGTGGGATCGACAGGAGGGGCGGAAACTGCTATACATGGAGTGTCCCCTCCCTGCACTGGTTTGCCAGTGTCCTATTGTGAAGACGGAGGCGGAGTGCCCCCCTGCCGCCATAGTAGCGCACCTATTCTTGTAACTATTTATTCCAACTTATTCCACATCCACACATTTTACCACCTGGTGTAGGATGTCTTTGTGGCACTTGGGGTCTGCTGCGGAAATCCTCCACTGTATGCATTTTTTGCTGGGGATCACCCTTAGCAACAGACCACAAGCACAGTATCTGCTCCCCCGAGCATAAATGCACAACAGGGGTTGAGCATTTCCTGCCTTTTGAGACCACGTATTTTTGTCATTTAAATCGTATATTTATATGTGGAGGTGTATTAACTCCAATCTAAGTGTGCCTTGATTACCATCCATAGGCAGCATTTAGGTGCACCTGTGAGTAGAGATGTCGCGAACATAAAATTTTCCGTTCGCGAATGCGAATTTTCACAAATGTTCGCAAACGGGTGACCAGCCATAGACTTCAATAGGCAGGCAAATTTTAAAACCCACAGGGACTCTTTCTGGCCACATTAGTGATGGAAAAGTTGTTTCAAGGGGACTAACACCTGGACTGTGGAATGCCGGAGGGGGATTCATGGCAAAACTCCCATGGAAAATTACGTAGTTGACGCAGAGTCAGGTTTTAATCCATAAAGGGCATAAATTACCTAACATTCCTAAATTGTTTGGAATAACGTGCTTTAAAACATCAGGTATGATGTTGTATCGATCAGGTAGTGTAACGGTTACGCCCGCTTCACAGTGACAGACCAAACTATGACAGACCAAACTCCCCATTTGACGCACCGCAAACAACCGCAAACAGTCCATTTGCATAACCGCAAACTCCCCATTTGCACAAGGTTGGATACCAAGCTAGCCATGTCCCGTTCCTTGTCCTCACTGACGTCATTGAAGGTCTCTTCCTCCACCCAGCCACGTACAACACCAAGGGTCCCTGAAAGGTGACAACAAGCCCCCTGGGACGCCTGCTGTGGTTGGTCTTCCACCTCCTCAAAGCCACCTTGCTCCTCTGACTCCTCTTCTTCAGACTCCTCTCTCTGCATTGCCGCAGGTCCAGCAATCAACGACGACAAGGCTGCTTCTGGTGGTGATGGTGACCACAACTCTTCATCTTCATGCTCATCTACGGCCTGATCCAGCACTCTTCGCAGGGCATGTTCCAGAAAAAACGCATATGGGATGAGGTCAATGATGTTGCCTTGGGTTTGACTGACCAGGTTTGTCACCTCCGCAAAAGGACACATGAGCCTACAGCCATTGAGCATGAGCGTTCAGTAACGAGGCCCAAAAATACCCAGCTCCGCAGAGGCTGTCCTCTTCTTTTTTTTTATAAAAAAAAATATGTTCTTAACAGTTTAATCTCTGTTTTGTCCCCTATCAGGGGCCGGTGCATGTATGGAATAGATTTTAGGAGGCGGGAGATGGAAAAAGATGCTTGGTCAGTCCTCTTACTTCCAATTTGGGGCACTGCACGTACGCCTTGCATTGTACTGTGCTACTCTATATGAGTGGTATGTTTAAGTAGTACTATTCCTGTCAGTTTAATCCGTGTTACGTCCCCTATCAGGGGACGTGTATGGAATAGATTTTAGGAACCGGGAGATGGAAAAAGATGCTTGGTCGGTCCTCTTACTTCCAATTTGGGGCACTACGCGTGCGCCGTGTAATATACTGTGCAATCCCAATATGAGTGGTGTGTTTAAGTAGTACTATTCCTATCAGTTTAATCCCTGTTACGTCCCCTATGAGGGGACGTGTATGGAATAGATTTTAGGAACCGGGAGATGGAAAAAGATGCTTGGTTGGTCCTCCTACTTCCAATTTGGGGCACTGCGCGTGCGCCGTGCAATGTACTGTGCTACCAGAAATGAGTGGTGTGTTAAGTAGTACTGTTAGTTTAATCATTGTAACATCCCTTATCAGGTGACGTGTATGGAATAGATTTTAGACAACCGTAAAGAGTTGTAAAATAGTTGATACACTCATGACATAAATTTTATTCCTCTATGCGTCAATCTTGGTGTAGTGATGATGACTTTGCTCGTGCGCACGTTTGGGAGATTGCAGGCGATGGCGGTTTTTCAAAGCCTATGGTCGTGCTGAGGTAGTTCAGTGACAGTTAAGTGACCCAGAAAACAATGATTCTGCAGTGTGGGCCCATTGTTGGCCTAGTAGGCTTTAATGATCACCTTAGATGATCACAAAGAAAATTAATGTATTTTCTATGCACAATTATCCAGCCGATCGCTTTTGGTCTGTTCACAATGAAGCAACGACCTTATCATCTGGGGTGTGTCAACATTGCCATTGCCAACACACTGATAGAGGTGGTCGCTTCATTGTGATACGCAAGCCCCTTCACCAGAACAAGGTAATGATCACGAAGGAGAATTGACACATGTATGAGCCTTTTTTTTTGTTTTGTTTTTGCAGCCACAGTGCAGCACCAGAGGCCAGAAAAATTAGGCATGTACACATGCCTGAAAAACTAGGTATCGTTGCAGCCGCTGGTGTAGCAGCGGTCAGAAAAATTGATATTTTCCAGGAAGAAAGTGTGCTAAAACATTGCGGCTTGAACCCTAGTTGGTGGCAGATAAGTCACGCAAGTTATCCGGCATGCAGAGATAAAATACAGCAGCGTGTGGACCATTTTTAGCCCAAGGCAGCTCATCTCATCACAAGGCCTTTTTTAGTCAAATGTATCGCCCACTGTCAGCCCCTTCGGGATCCATGCCTCATTCACTCTTAATAAAGGTGAGGTAATCTAGACTTTTTTGACCTAGGTAACTTCTCTTCTCAGTGACAATACCTCCTGCTGCACTGAAGGTCCTTTCTGACAGGACACTTGAAGCGGGGCAGGCCAGAAGTTCTATCATAAATTGGGAAAGCTCAGGCCACAGGTCAAGCCTGCACACCCAGTAGTCAAGGGGTTCATCGCTCCTCAGAGTGTCGATATCTGCAGTTAAGGCGAGGTAGTCTGCTACCTATCGGTCGAGTCGTTCTCTGAGGTTGGACCTCAAAGGGCTGTGGTGATGCGTAGGACTTAAAAAGCTGCGCATGTCCTCCATCAACAACACGTCTGTAAAGCGTCCTGTCCTTGCCGGCGTGGTCGTGGTAGGAGGAGGATTACTTTCTTCCCCAGTTAGATTCCCGTTGTGCTGTAACATCCCCCCTATACGCTGTGTAAAGCATACTTTTTAATTTATTTTGGAACTGCTGCATCCTTTCCGACTTCCGGTAATTCGGTAACATTTCAGGCACTTTCTGCTTATACCGGGGGTCTAGTATCGTGGCCACCCAGTACAGGTCGTTCTCCTTCAGCCTTTTAATACGAGGGTCCCTCAACAGGCACGACAGCATGAAAGACCCCATTTGCACAAGGTTGGATGCCGAGCTACTTATGTCCCGTTCCTCGTCCTCACTGATCTCACTGAAAGTCTGTTCTTCCCCCCAGCCACGTACAACACCACGGGTACCAGATAGGTGACAACGAGCACCCTGGGATGCAGGCTGTGGTTGGTCTTCCTCCTCCTCCTCCTCAAAGCCACATTCCTCCTCTGACTCCTCTTCCTCAGACTCCTCTTCCAGCGTTGCCGCAGGTCCAGCAAACAATGCTGATAAGGCTGTTTCTGGTGGTGATGGTGACCACAACTCTTCCTCTTCCTCTTCCCACTCATCTATGGCCTGATCCAGCACTCTTCGCAGGGCATGCTCCAGGAAGAAAACAAATGGAATGATGTCGCTGATGGTTTCTTCGATGCGACTGACTAGGTTTGTCACCTCCTCAAAAGGACGCATGAGCCTACAGGCATTGCGCATGAGCGTCCAGTAACGTGGCAAAAAAATTCCCAGCTCCGCAGAGGTTGTCCTAGCACCCCGGTCATACAAATACTCGTTGGCGGCTTTTTTTTTGCTGGAGCAGGCGGTCGAACATTAGGAGTGTTGAATTCCAATGTGTCGGGCTGTCGCAAATTAAGCGACTCACTGGCATGTTGTTTCGCCGCTGGATATCTGAAAAGTGTGCCATGGTCGTGTAGGAACGCCTGAAATGGCCACACACCTCCCTGGCCTGCTTGAGGATATCCTGTAAGCCAGGATACTTATGCACAAAGCGTTGTACAATCAGATTCAACACATGTGCCATACACGGCACATGTGTCAACTTGCCCAAATTCAATGCCGCCAACAAATTGTTTCCGTTGTCACACACCACTTTGCCGATCTCCAGTTGTTGCGGAGTCAGCCACTGATCCACCTGTGCGTTCAGGGCGGACAGGAGTGCTGGTGGTCCGGTGTGACTCTCTGCTTTCAGGCAAGTCAACCCCAAGACGGCGTGACACTGTCGTATCTGGGATGTGGAATAGCCCCTGGGGAGCTGGGGGGTGCAGTTGATATGGAGCAAGACGCAGCAGCAGAAGAGAACTCAGCCGAGGAGGTTATCGAAGAGGATGGAGTAGGAGGAGTAGAGGAGGTGGCAGCAGGCCTGCCTGCAAGTCGTGGCGGTGTCACTAACTCCTCTGCAGAGCCACGCATTACATGCTTGGCAGCCATCAGCAGGTTTACTCAATGCGTAGTGTAGGTGATATACCTTCCCTGACCGTGCTTTGCAGACCAGGTATCAGTGGTCAGATGGACCCTTGCCCCAACACTGTGTGCCAGACATGCCATGACTTCCTTTTGCACAATCGAGTACAGGTTGGGGATTGCCTTTTGTGCAAAGAAATTTCGGCCGGGTACCTTCCACTGCAGTGTCCCAATAGCTACACATTTTTTAAAGGCCTCAGACTCCACCAGCTTGTTTGGTAAAAGCTGGCGGACTAAGAGTTCCGACAAGCCAGCTGTTAGACGCCGGGCAAGGGGGTGACTTTGTGACATTGGCTTCTTACGCTCAATCATGTCCTTGACAGACACCTGACTGTGGGCAGATGAGCAGGAACTGCTTAAGGCGAGAGACGGAGTGGCGGATGGTTGAGAGGGGGCAATGAGGACAGCAGTGGTTGACGTGGCTGAAGATGCTGGACCAGGAGGAGGATGGCGGCTTTGAGTTTGTGTGCTGCTTGTACTCATGTGTTGATCCCATAGGTGTTTGTGATGTGAGATCATGTGCCTTCGCAAAGCAGTTGTACCTAGGTGGGTGTTGGACTTCCCACGACTCAGTTTCTTTTGGCACAGGTTGCAAATGGCATCACTGTTGTCAGAGGCAGACACACAAAAAAAAATGCCACACTGCTGAGCTCTGCAATGACGGCATTCTGGTGGTGGCAACAGCATGCGTTGATTGGCATGCTGTCTGGCTGACCCCGGGTGCCGATACATGCTGTCTGACTGTGCCACTAGCTCCTTGCAACGACCTCCGCCTGTTTCCAACTCGTCTCCTCCTCCTCTCTGTCTCCCCATCAGAACTTTCCCCCTGTTCTTCTTCTCTTCGAGCGGGCACCCACGTGACATCCACGGACACATTGTCATCATCAACCGCTTCACTTGTATCTGACAACTCAGCAAAGGAAGCAGCAGCGGGTACAACATCATCATCATCACACCGTACGTCCATGTGTGTAATGCTGCCTGACTGAGACATATCCCTGTTATCTACATCCTCTGGCAATAATGGTTGCGCATCATTCATTTCTTTCAACTGATGTGTAAATAACTCCTCTGCCAGATCAAGTGAAGCAGCTGTGGTGCTAGTGTTGGTGGTGGCGGCTGGCGGGCGAGTGGTAACTTGAGAGGTGCCCGAAGCTGAGCTGGAGGAGGATGGTGCGTCAAGGTTCCGAGCAGAAGCTGTAGAAGATTGGGTGTCCTGTGTTAGCCAGTCAACTATGTCCTCAGAACTTTTCGAGTTCAGGGTACGTGGCCTCTGAACACTGGGCATTATTCTAGGGCCAGAGGGAATCACAGCACCACGACCACGACGGCCCCTGCGGGGTGGCCTGCCTCTGCCTGTCACTTTTTTTAGATTAGTTTAGTTGTACTATGCGTGCAAGGTACTGTGACACCAGATATGAGTGGCACTGTGCACTGGCAGTATTTGGCAGAGTAGACGCTGTAGGCCTGACACACACGCTTGCAGACAACTAACTGCTATTCAATCTATTACAGTCAAAATTGTATTTTTATTTTTTAAATGTGATCTACTGTGACACCAGATATGAGTTGCACTGGTGACACTGTGCACTGGCAGGGCCTGAAACACACACGCGTGCAGGCAACTGACTGCTATTATTTTACAGTAAAAATAGTTTTTTGTTTTTTTAATGTAATCTACTGTGACGCCAGATATGAGTTGCGCTGGTGACACTATGCACTTGCAGGGCCTGAAACACACACGCTTGCATGCAACTGACTGCTATTATATCACAGTCAATATTGTTGTTTTTTTTTAAATGTAATCTACTGTGACACCAGATATGAGTTGCACTGGTGTGACACTGTGCACTGGCAGGGCCTGAAACACACACGCGTGTAGGCAACTGACTGCTATTATTTTACAGTCAAAATTATTTTATTTTTTAATGTAATCTACTGTGACACCAGATATGAGTTGCGCTGGTGACACTGTGCACTGGCAGGGCCTGAAACACACATAAGTGCAGGCAACTGACTGCTATTATTTTACAGTCCAAATAGTTTTTTGTTTTTTTTTATGTAATCTACTGTGACACCAGATATGAGTTGCGCTGGTGACACTATGCACTTGCAGGGCCTGAAACACACATAAGTGCAGGCAACTGACTGCTATTATTTTACAGTAAAAATTGTATTTTTTTTTTTATGTAATCTACTGTGACACCAGATATGAGTTGCGCTGGTGATACTATGCACTTGCAGCGCCTGAAACACACATACGTGCAGGCAACTGACTGGTATTATATTACAGTCCAAATAATTTTTATGTAATCTACTGTGACACCAGATATGAGTTGCGCTGGTGACACTATTCACTTGCAGGGCCTGAAACACACACGCGTGCAGGCAACTGACTGCTATTATATTACAGTCAAAAAAGTTTTTAGTTTTTTTTAAATGCAAGCTACTGTGACACCAGATATGAGTGGTGGCACTGGGCAAGTGGGCACAGTATACGCTGTGAGCCTGACACACACGCTGGCAGGCAACTGCAATTAGATTAAACAGGGAAAAAAAAAAAAAAAGCAGACTGATGTACTAGCCCTAAAAATGGCTTTTTGGTGTGCGTCCTTACGGCAGAGATCAGATGAGTCTTTCAGGACTGAATACACTTGCCTAGCTATCGATTTCCCTATTAAATCAGCAGCAGCTACACTGTCACTCCTCTCACTAAGACTGCAGCTTCCGAATGAATCTAAAATGGATGCTGTCCAGGAGGTGGGAGGGTCTGGGAGGGAGGGTCTGCTGCTGATTGGCTGGAATGTGTCTGCTGACTGTGAGGTACAGGGTCAAAGTTTACTCAATGATGACGAATAGGGGGCGGACCGAACATCGCATATGTTCGCCCGCCGCGGCGAACGCGAACAAGCTATGTTCGCCGGGAACTGTTCGCCAGCTAATAGTTTGGGACATCTCTACCTGTGAGGCCTGTAACTTATCAGCCAGCCATGGGTGGGACTCTAATCCTCCTCCGATTGTATGTGTGGTTAGCCAAACTGGAGGGAACTGGGAGTTGTTTGCTGTCGGACTGGTGTTCCCTGCAATAGAGAGTGCCCCGGAAGATTTTGTGCTATCCTCCCCATCACTGCACGCTGACCCAGGGAGGCTCTGCTGACCGTGAGTACAGACTACTACTACCCCCATTGGCCCACCATAGCCTCATGTTTTGCCCTTGTGGACCGGGTGTCACGGAAGGTGTACAGGAAACAAGACAATGCAAAATGAATATATGACTCACTGGATCCAAAACTAAAGAACAAAAGGGAGACCCCTGCATAAGACCTTGCACTCTCCCTGACTCTGCTCAGCCTATGCAAACACCCCAATGGTGGATGATCGCATATCCACGTACCTCGACTATATAACACCTGAACACCCTACAATAGTGAGGGGACACGACCACCGGCTCCCTACACTAGACACGGAGGGAGTCAGGGTCACCTGGGATCCAGCAAACATAAAATCACAAATGAATGTACAACACTTATCTTGTAGAATACTGGGAAATAGGATCAGCATGCACACACACTCCAGGAAGTTGTATAAACCGCACACTAATGCATTATGGGGAGGAATTTAAAGGGATGCAATCAGTCCAACTACAAGACAGCTGAGAGAGACTAACAAGATAAGGAACTGAAAACCAAAACAAAGAAAAGCTCAAGGAGGAGGTTCTAAAAGGCTTCTGTCAGAGCTTCTCAGATGTCTGGTTGTGACAGTACCCCTCCTTCTACGAGTGGACTCCGGACACTATGGAAAGCCCTGATGAGACGAGTGGCCTTAATGTCCGTCACTGGGACCCACATCCTCTCCTCAGGACCATAACCCTCCCAATGAACGAGGTACTGGAGAGAACCGCGGACAACACGAGAATCCACAATCCTAGAGACCTGAAATTCAAGATTCCCATCAACCATAATCGGAGGAGGAGGCAAAGGCAAGGGTACAATGGGTTGAACAAAAGGTTTTAATAAAGACTTATGAAAAACCATTATGGATCTTCCAAGTCTGAGGAAGATCAAGATGGTAGGCAACAGGATTGATGACAGACAGGATTTTGTAAGGCCCAATAAATTTAGGACCCAACTTCCAGGAGGGAACCTTCAATTTGATATTCTTGGTAGACAACCACACCAGATCACCAAAATTCAGGTCCGGACCAGGCACACGTCTCTTATCTGCCACACGCTTATATCTCTCACTCATGCTCTTTAGATTATCCTGAATCTTTTGCCAAATCGATGACAAAGATGAGGAGAATCTGTCCTCATCAGGTAAACCAGAAGACCCCTCTCCCGAGAATGTCCCAAATTGCAGATGAAACCCATATGCACCAAAAAATGGTGACTTATCAGAGGACTCCTGACGACGGTTATTTAAAGCAAACTCGGCAAGGGACAAAAAAGAACACCAATCCTTCTGATTCTCCGCCACAAAACAGCGCAGATATGTCTCCAGATTCTGATTGACGCGTTCTGTCTGGCCATTCGACTGCGGGTGGAAAGCAGAAGAGAATGACAACCGAACCCCCAAGCGAGAACAGAAAGCCTTCCAGAATCTGGAAACAAACTGTGCCCCTATCAGAGACTATGTCTGAAGGAATACCATGCAATTTTACAATGTGATCAATAAATGCCTGCGCCAGCATCTTAGCAATGGGCAAACCAGGAAAAGGGATGAAATGCACCATTTTGCTAAAACGGTCCACCACCACCAGAATCACAGTCTTCCCCGAGGAACGAGGCAGGTCCGTAATGAAGTCCATGGACAGATGTGTCCAAGGACGGGAAGGAATGGGTAAGGGAAGGAGAGCACCTGATGGCTGTGAATAATGGACTTTGGCACGAGCGCAAGTCTCACAGGCTGCCACAAAACCCTCAACCGACTTACGAAGCGCAGGCCACCAGCATCTCCGAGCGATGAGATCCACTGTGGCTCTTGCCCCCGGGTGCCCAGCAAGGACCGTATCGTTGTGTTTCTTAAAAATCTTGTGTCTTAAAGCGAGAGGCACAAACAACCTCCCAGGAGGACAAAGATCAGGAGCCTCTGACTGGGCTGCCTGCACCTCTGCCTCCAATTCAGGAAAAAGAGCAGAGACTACCACACCTTCAGCCAAAATGGGACCCGGGTCTTCAAAATTCCCACCTCCTGGAAAATAACGTGACAGGGCATCTGCCTTCACATTCTTAACCCCAGGGCGGAACGTGACAACAAAATTAAACCTTGAAAAGAACAAAGACCATCTGGCCTGTCTCGGGTTCAGACGCTTGGCTGACTCCAAGTAGGCCAGATTTTTATGGTCAGTAAACATGGTAATAGGGTGTCTGGCTCTCTCTAGCCAATGGCGCCATTCCTCAAAAGCCAACTTGATGGCCAACAATTCCCTATCTCCCACATCGTAATTTCTCTCTGCGGAGGAGAGTTTCTTCGAGAAAAAGGCACACGGTCGCCATTTGGCAGGAGAGGAACCCTGAGACAAGACCGCACCCACACCCACCTCAGAAGCATCAACCTCAACTATAAAGGGTAGAGAAATATCAGGTTGTACCAAGATGGGAGCGGAAGCAAAACTCTCCTTGATATTAGAAAAGGCCTTACGCGCCCCTACCGACCAGGAAGAAAAATCTACCCCTTTCTGGTCATATCAGTGAGTGGTTTAACAATAGAGGAATAATTCAAAATAAACTTCCTGTAATAATTGGCAAAGCCCAAAAAATGCATCAGCGCCTTCTGATTCTCAGGAAGCTCCCACTCAAGCACAGCGCGGACCTTCTCGGGATCCATGGGAAAACCAGATGCGGAGAGAAGAAACCCCAGAAATTGAATTTCTGGAACCGCAAACACACATTTTTCCAGTTTCGCGTATAATTTATTATCTCGCAGGATGAGCAAGACCTGACGTAAGTGTTTCTTATGAGTTTTGAAATCAGGAGAAAAAATCAAAATGTCATCCAAATACACTAATACAAATGTTCCCATTAAATGATAAAAAATGCTGTTCACGAAATGCTGAAAAACGGCTGGGGCATTCATCAAACCAAAAGGCATAACCAAATTCTCAAAATGGCCCTCAGGGGTATTGAAGGCCGTCTTCCATTCGTCTCCTTCTCTGACCCTGACCAGGTTGTATGCCCCTCTTAGATCTAATTTGGAAAAGACTTTAGCCCCAACAATCTGGTTAAACAGGTCCGGGATCAGAGGAAGCGGATAAGGGTCACGAATAGTGATACTGTTCAGCTCCCTGAAATCCAGACAAGGTCTTAAAGAACCATCTTTTTTCTTAACAAAGAAAAAACCAGCGGCAACAGGTGACTTCGAGGGTCGTATGTGTCCTTTTCTCAGACTCTCAGAGATATAAGCACACATAGCGACCCTCTCAGGTTGGGAAAGATTGTATAAACGAGATTTAGGCAGCTTGGCGCCTGGGATGAGATTAATAGGGCAATCGTACTCCCTGTGCGGGGGCAAATCCTGAACTCCACTCTCAGAGAAGACATCCGAAAACTCAGAGAGAAAAGATGGCACAGTCTTAGTAGAAACCTCAGAAACAGATGTCGTGAGGCAATTCTCTCAGCAAAATTCACTCCAACCATTTATTTGCCTCGCTTGCCAATCAATGGTGGGGTTATGTTTAGTGAGCCAGGGTAGCCCCAACACAAGAGGAGTAGGTAATCCGCTAAGGACGAAACATGACACATCCTCAACATGAGCATCACTCACAATTAAACGAATATTGTGAACTATGCCCTTTAATGATTTCTGAGAAAGTGGAGCGGAATCAATAGCAAAAACAGGAATATCCTTTCCCAAAGTGCATACCTGGAAACCATGAGTTATCGCAAAATGATTATCAATGAGATTGACAGCTGCTCCACTATCTACAAAAATCTCACAAAAAATGTTCTTGCTCTCTAGCGCCACCCTGGCAGGCAGGACAAAACGGGAACTACAAGCAAACGGAAAACCTTCAATTTCCGCCTCAACCCTGCCAATAGTAACAGATGGAACATTTTTAAAAGATTTTTTCCTTTTTGTTTCTTTATTACTCCCAGAAGACTGCCTGAATCTCCAAGAGGGACAAACATTTGCCAAATGATTTATACCTCCACAACAAAAACAAACCTTCCCATGCGGGCTGAATCTTCTATTGTCAGAGGCAATCAACTCCAGCTGCATGGGCTCCTGCTCAGAAGGGGCTGACAGCGACTGAGACCACTGCGCACAGAATGAGACCGCTGCACTGTCCTGGGACTGAGTATGAAAGGAAGGAGAGATCTCTCCTCTCTCTCTAAGACGCCTGTCAATACAAACGGCCTGAGACATAGCAGCATCCAAGGAGATAGGCCTCCCATGAAAGGCAAATGCATCTTTCAATCCATCTGACAGACCATGGCAAAATTGATTTCGGAGTGCAGCATCATTCCAACCAGTATCAGCTGCCCATCTCCGAAATTCTGAGCAGTATATCTCTGCGGATTGTTTACCCTGGCATAAGAGACGTAGTCTAGACTCAGCCAAAGCAACACGATCCGGATCATCATATATCTGACCCAGGGCTAAAATGAATTCATCCACTGAACGGAAGGGCCGTGCCTCCACCGGCAGCGAAAAGGCCCACGACTGAGCGTTACCCCTGAGCAGCGATATAATGATCCCCACCCTCTGTTCCTCATCACCAGAGGAATGGGGAAGAAGGTGAAAATGGAGTTTGCAAGCCTCTCTGAAACGCACAAAATTCTCACTACCCCCAGAGAACGTATCCGGGAGCGAGATCTTAGGCTCAGAGCAAACTCCATGAGCGTAAGCTGAACCGGTCACTAGAAACTGAGAAAGAGTCTTACGGAGATCAGCTACCTCCAATGAAAGACCCTGAAAGTGTTCAGTCAAAAGTGAAACCGGATCCATGCTTGAGACGGTATTGGCGGTTTATAATGTCACGGAAGGTGTACAGGAAACAAGACAATGCAAAATGAATATATGACTCACTGGATCCAAAACTAAGGAACAAAAGGGAGACCCCTACATAAGACCTGCCACTCTCCCTGACTCTGCTCAGCCTATGCGAACACCCCAATTGTGGATGATCGCATATCCACGTACCTCGACTATATAACACCTGAACACCCTACAATAGTGAGGGGACACGACCACCGGCTCCCTACACTAGACACGGAGGGAGTCAGGGTCACCTGGGATCCAGCAAACATAAAATCACAAATGAATGTACAACACTTATCTTGTAGAAGACTGGGAAATAGGATCAGCATGCACACACACTCCAGGAAGTTGTATAAACCGCACACTAATGCATTATGGGGAGGAATTTAAAGGGATGCAATCAGTCCATACAAGACAGCTGAGAGAGACTAACGAGATAAGGAACTGAAAACCAAAACAAAGAAAAGCTCAAGGAGGAAGTTCTGAAAGGCATCTGACAGAGCTTCTCAGATGTCTGGTTGTGACACCGGGTTGCTGGATGTGTTGTTAGGATGTACTGCATGTAGGCTCGCTATGACCTGACACTGTGTGTTATGTCAGGATGTACTGCATGTAGACTCGCTATGACCTGACACTGTGTGTGATGTCAGGATGTACTGCATGTAGGCACGCTATTACCTGGACTGCTGGTATCCAGGGAAACAGGGGGAGGGGATACCACCTTTAACTCACCCTTGGCCCCTATACCCCCTTGACCCATAACAAAAGACACCGACAACTGTATCACTTTATTGCTGGATGGTGATCGGCCACAGCTTCTTTATTAAAGCGGCAAATTTTAATAAACCATAATATCGGAATGGTATGCCAAAGGCTGGACTCCCAGCGGGCAAGTTAAACCGTAATCATCAGAGCTGTCTGCCAACCGCTGGACTCCCAGCGGGCAGTTACTCCATCTGCTACCACCATATCTCCGCTGTACTCAAATGCTGCCAGCTGTGACTTCATAAACTCGACCAAAATTCGCAGCTCTCCAAAGCTGTAATCATCGGAGCAATATCCAAAACTGCTGGACTCCCAACAGGGTCTCTTAAGAATAGAAAAAACAAAACAGAATAACCAAGTATCCATAACTGACCAGAACCGTGCACTGCGACCCGCCTCCCAACAATAACCGCAAAGGGAGGGCCAATCTGCTTCCACTTGCAAGAGGAAGTGACCAGGACAGAGAGGAGGTATATGTGACCTTCAGGATTTCCTGCACCGCCCCCATCCTGTCTAAGGAGGATCCCCAGGGATTAACCCTTAATGACCCTAATCTGCAACCTACTTAACCATTACTGAGACGGGGCCAGATTCCTGAATGCCCCTAAGGGGAAAAGGGGGGGGGACCATCAGTCCCTAAGCACCCTCCCTATACAGTCAGGCGCTTTCCAGACTGCTGGTATCCAGGGAAACAGGGGGAGGGGATACCACCTTTAACTCACCCTTGGCCCCTATACCCCCTTGACCCATAACAAAAGACACCGACAACTGTATCACTTTATTGCTGGATGGTGATCGGCCACAGCTTCTTTATTAAAGCGGCAAATTTTAATAAACCATAATATCGGAATGGTATGCCAAAGGCTGGACTCCCAGCGGGCAAGTTAAACCGTAATCATCAGAGCTGTCTGCCAACCGCTGGACTCCCAGCGGGCAGTTACTCCATCTGCTACCACCATATCTCCGCTGTACTCAAATGCCGCCACGGAGGAGGCCCGTTCTCCCAACGGGGCTCCGACCACCACCCAGCAGAACCGAGTCTGTTTTAGCTCACGTGCAGGCCAGAAAAGGAATTGTCCAAATTAACACCCAAAAGGAAGACCCCATCAGGTCCCACTAAAAACCAAGGCCAATAAGGCCTGTGATGAGAGCATAGTCCAGCCCCTTTCCAAATCACTAGGCAGACCACACATGGAGTACTGTGTACAGTTCTGTTTCCTAGCAGAACTAGAGAGGGTCCAGAACTAGAGAGGGTCCAGAGGAGGGCAACTAAAGTAATGACTGGAATGGGGAAACTACAGGACCCTGACAGATTGCTCCCACCATCTGTTCATCCCCAGGACTGTGACTGTGACAAGGGGAACATTCTCTGCGTCCGGAGGTAAGAATGTATTTTCACAACATAGAAGAGGATTATTTACAGCAAGAGCAGTGAGACTATGGACTCTCTGCCTGAGGAGGTGGATGAGAAAGGGATAACCATATGTCAGGACACATGAGGTCCAGAGCTCTGGAATGGACAAAGGCGCATTACCACAGCGCGGGTCACCAGCATCACCGCGCCTCCGGCGGAACTGTATACCAACCACCTCCAGAAGGAGTTATGACCACCTGAATCCCAGGATCCCTGTCCAAAAGACTTCCACCTCTCGAAAAACCAAAGAGCGTCCACCAGCCTCCGTTCCTCTCACCGCACCGCACAGAAGGTATACGAAAGCCATCCATCGAACCGCCAAACGCCACAAATCTGAAAGAAAAAACAATTAGCCCGAGCCACAACACGCAAAAGAGGATCGCACAACTAGACACAGAATAGTTATATTTCATCCAAAAAGTATTTTCTTTTTTGTTATCATTTTCTTCTTTTTTTTTTTTTTTTTAAAGACCAAGGTAAATTGTCAAACCATAGTGCACTTTGAAAGAGTAAACTGATGGCTCACTGTGAGTGATCACGCTAGGTGCTCTGGACGAAGAGAGCCACCCCTTGCTCTGGAGAAGGTAAGATACACGCATAAAATTAAAAAGCAACTAACAAAACAATATCCTTAATTGATAAATACTCGATTCTTCTGGAGACCTAGATGTTTCACACAATTAAAGTCCACAATTAAAGTCCCAGTGTAATAAGCCCATATCATATGCGTGAGTTCCAGTGGAAATGATAAAAGCTGTGTCCCAGTAGGAGTAATCAGAATTGTAGCCTCAAAGCTCTATAAAGAGAACAGGGTTTTTCCTATTCAGGCTAGCATAGATAAATGCAACCAGATTTAGTTCCTTTTACCGTACCCGAACAAACCCGTCCGGGTCCACACCCCCCCGGGGCGCCCCGAGCGCCGGCCCGAATCACCCACAAATTGTCAAACCGCCTGGGGGAAACCTAACCTAAAGGGAAAAACAATTTGAGCCCCACCATGTGTGAAGTCATTACAGAATACCAAACGAACTGACCAGCTGGACCGAAACCAGGCGGAGGGGAGGTACCCACCCCTTTATATTAACTGGATCGACATGTATAGACGGACCCCAATCCCAAGTACTATTACCCCATACAAAAATTCTGGAACAACAACCCCCCGCGCAGTGCGGCCTTGAATGAAGAGACAAACACCTTGGAGAAAATAGCACTTAGCCAGAACAGAAGGCTGAATGAGACGGGACATGGCTATCCAAACTAAATACTCCCTAACTATACCCGTATCGCCTACCCTACAATGAAAATAATGCTTGGAGGGTCACCATGCCGACCCGTGAAGTCCTCTCAAGAGGACCCGTCAGTGGGTCCGACGCGCATCAAAACTTAGATCAAGGCTGCAGTTTAACTGTGTAACTCCATGAATGGTGTTGTATCAAGGCTCCACCCTGAGCGATGTCTACTAACGGACCTGGTTATCCGCTCCTGGCTGACCATTTAGTTATACCTGCGACTACTGATCCCACAATATCCACTCCACAAGGGGCAGCCCTGCATCGTACAAACCATGCGGCACCAGTATACTAATACCGCCCTACTGGCAACCAACCCAGCTGGACTAGGTATCAACCAAACCAACGGAACCTTGGGCCGGCGGACCAGTACCATGGACTGCAGAAAGAGAAAACCGTAATTGCGGCTGTGATGATATGAACTCACAACCATTAACATTAAAGGAAGGTCAATAGCCACGGGCTATAGAGCTGAATGCTAGAGGGATTACTACTAGTGATGAGCGGCAGGGGCAATATTCGAATTCGCAATATTTCGCGAATATTTTGGACGAATATTCGCCATGTATTCGAGAATTCGAGAATTCATGATCTCCAGGCATTATTCCTTGATTGCGAAAATTCGCATAAAATTCGCATACACTAGCATTTTCGCAAAAATCGAACATTCGCAATTACGAATATAACTTGCGATATTCGAAATATTCGCGAATTCTCAAAGTGCCGATATTCGCAATTCGAATATTCGTGATCAACACTAATTACTACTACTGCATCTCGCCTCCGTATATACGTACTAACCATGCCCTGTATGTCATAATTGAAAGCCCAAATAAAACGCTTATATTTTATTTTTTATATACACACGGCCTAGTGCCCCAGATAGGAGCATAACAGACAGTACTACTTTATTATTATTATTTTTATTTTTTATTTTTAAACTACTACACTCCATGCTGAAAGGGAAATTGGGAGAACACCCGGCAGGACTGATCTATCCTGAACAACATCCGCAAAAAAGGCTAGCCAATAAACAAGACACAAGATAGAAGCAAGGCTTCTCATGCAGGAGAACATAAACATACATAATAAATATATACATTGATCAAACCTGATTATGTATTTACATATGCATTTATTATTCTTTTCATTATATATATATTATTTTTTTTTGTTATACATCGTAATATATATTCCATTTTTTTTATATCCATAAAATTACATCGTTAAATCATTTACTATTAGTATCATTTCATTCTTTTTAATCCCGTCTTATTTTAATTTTTTAATGTTCTTTTTTTTTTTTTTTTAATAATACCTAGATATATACATATACACTCAGTTCCATTTATTTATCTTTTTTTTTTATTTATTTTTTTATTTAATACCCTCTGTATATTTTAATGCCTATAATATATTAATTCGGCTAGTAATTTTCTTTTTTATTCTTTATCTTATCGTATAAACAGAGAAAACCTCCATATATGCTAATGATATCCTGTTGTTCAGGGCTGCACCAGAGTTGCCCAATCTCCAGGAAAATATGGCTCTGTAAACCCACCCTGAAGCCATTGAGCGGCCATCGAGATTTTGAATTTTGTTTTTTATATATTTTTTTTTTTTTTTGTATTAAGGCAGGGACACCGCCTCTACCAGTGATTGTAACTCTGCACAAGAACCATCCTCCCCGCAGTACTCACCAGTCACGGAGAGGGACGGAACCTCCAAAGGAGCGGGTACGAGCTGCAGCGACCAGGCCGAGCCCTGGAGTGACGGTCAGGCAACAGCCTCGATACAGTGATTGTATAACCAGACTCCTCTGATGCGCCTGACATCCGTCCTAAAGACGATGATAAGCGCCACCTGAGGATCTGGAGCGCCCACTTCTCCCTGAAACCCAGGAACGGCGACGGGACTGGCGCATGTGGAATCCATTATGGCCATGCCTCCAGGCAACCTAAGGGAAGAAAAAAACCGCACCTGTGCCTGCGTGAAGCGGAGGAAGGAGGGGGGGGGGGGTCGCCATAATGGACTACAAATAAGACCCAGAGAGTCTCATAGTACGGAAGGGGCTCTGATCGCAAAGCTGGGACCGTAGGAATACCCCTGAGAAGCCATAGGCACAGGTGCACCACAATCGGACATGGCAAGCGCGAGGGGTTAATCTAGAATACTGGACAGGAGACTGGGGGAAGCTAAAACAAGCACCACATATAAAAAACTCGCCTGCCCAGCGGTGCCCAGTACGGGACCCGGTAAACGCTGCAGGGGAAGGGGGCTGGGCTAGGCGAAGCAACCTAGCTTGCGCCATGGGAGCTAAAGGAGGCCGTCCAAAGCAGCAGGGGGAGAGGTGAGGACCCCATACTGCCCTACATTACCAGGGAGACAAACAATCGCACCCGTCATGTTAGCCCTAACGCCATGGAACTGAAACTGGGTAAGGGGGGGGCAGAGACACAGCGCAGCGCCACAGACATCACAGGATGGGTTGAAAGAAACGGCGCACACACGCGGGAAGCTGGGGGATAAGAAGAGTCGGGGGAGGGGGATTAGGAGGAACGGCGAGCAGACCGCCGGACCTTCGCTGAAGCGCTGGAGCCGCATGCATACCGCAGCAGCAGCTCCACAAAGCCCCAGAAGCAGGCACAGGGGAGGAGGATGGCAGGGTAGAGCTCAGGCTGCTCTAACAGAGCACAGCTAACCCTCCCCTCCTCATGTAACTCACCAGGGAGCAGCCCAAAGGGCAGAACCACCTGTGGACTCCTGGTGTGGACAGAGCAAAGAGGTATGTACATACCAATCTGCTTCCACTTGCAAGAGGAAGTGACCAGGACAGAGAGGAGGTATATGTGACCTTCAGGATTTCCTGCACCGCCCCCATCCTGTCTAAGGAGGATCCCCAGGGATTAACCCTTAATGACCCTAATCTGCAACCTACTTAACCATTACTGAGACGGGGCCAGATTCCTGAATGCCCCTAAGGGGAAAAGGGGGGGGGGACCATCAGTCCCTAAGCACCCTCCCTATACAGTCAGGCGCTTTCCACTCTGTGTGTGTGATCTCAGGAAGTACTGCATGTAGATGCGCTATGACCTGACACTGTGTGTGAGGTCAGTAGGTACTGTACGTAGACGCCCTATGACCTGACAATGTGTGATATCAGGAAGTACTGCATGTAGATGCGCTATGACCTGACACTGTGTGTGAGGTCAGTAGGTACTGTACGTAGACGCCCTATGACCTGACAATGTGTGATATCAGGAAGTACTGCATGTAGACGCGCTATGACCCGGCACTGTGTGTGATGTCAGAAGGTATTGCACGTAGATGCGCTATGACCTGCCTGACATTGTGTGTGATGTCAGGAGGTATTGTAAGTAGATGCGCTATGACCTGACACTGTGTGTTACGTCAGGAGGTACTGCACATAGACGCGCTATGACCTGACACTGTGCGTGAGACATCAGAAAGTACTTCACATAGATGTGCTATGACCAGACACTGTGCATGGGACGTCAGGAGGTACTGCATGTAGACGCACAATTGCAATGGCCAGGTTCAGCGCCTGGGGGATCCCTTGCCCCTTAGGAGGTTTCTACAAAATATGTCCCTCTTATAGAGCAAGTAAACCTGCCGCCAATTGCAGTTAAGCAACGAGGACACTGAGTCCCCTTTGTAGATGGTAGTGTTGGTACCCAGTGTAGGAAGGACAGAGTGGTCTTAGATAGGCCACAATATCCCTGGAGATGTTCTGTAGCACTTTTGTCACACTGCTCCTTTCCTGGATACGGTTGGATCCCAGACGTGGCCGTCCAAAGCAGTACTTGGATAGTGTAGAAATAAAGTTGAGTCCAGACTTGGTTATATGGAAGTTCAAAAGTTGCTTTACTTTGCATAAACAATAATCCAAACAATCCACAGAACTTGTCTTGGTTGCTAAGAGGTTTTATCAGGACTTTGGCAGGCAAAGAACTTCTGCAAAACAAACTTCACTCTGCTGAATCTGTAGTGTACTCTCTCAGCTCTGCTATGTCAGCAATATTAAATAGGAATGCTTTCCATCCTGGTTGATGTTGTTGTTCTGAGTCTGTCTCTTACTGTGATCCTAGGAACTTATTGTCCTGGCTGACTTTTAGGGAGAGCTCAGTCCCAGAGGGACGAGCATCTGCTTTCTTTCCCTATAGCATGGAGTACAGGAACCAACTGGTTCTACTAAGATTGTATTTGCTCCTTGGAGGAGACTACATCAGAGCTGGAAAGCCAGGTTCCACCCTCTGTAGAGTAGCACTGCAAAGTCTGCTGCCACCCACTGGGGAACCAGGTTATTACATGAACAATACAAATGCATAAGAAGGAAATGCACACTGTGGTGGACCTAGAATAAAATGCATAAGATGACATTGTTATTGCATGTGCAGACAGAAGCAGGGTGCAGGAGTGGTAATGCCACTTGGGGGCGTTACACTATGACCGGACACTGTGTGATGTCAGGAGGTACTCCATGTAGATGTGCTATGACCTGACACTGTTCGTGTCACCGCCAGTTCTGTGAGAAGTTCTGACAGACGACCTTCTCTACCTCTTGGATGATGTTCATTGTTTTGGTTTCACTTTCTCATCTCATTTCCTTCTCCCAGGTGTCACCTATTTAGACTAATCCTCTTTCCTTTATATTCCCTCCCATACTGCCTCACTTTGCGGTTTATACTACTTCCTGGATTGAAGTGTTCACTGCTGGAGGCTTCTGCTGCTGCTTGTTCAGATAAGTCCTTTCATGTATTGTGTTTCCTTGCTGGCTTGATTCTAGGTGAGCCTGACTCCCTCCGTATGTAGTGCAGGGAGCCGGTGGTCGTGTCCCCTCACTATTATAGGGTTTTCAGGTGTCACACAGTCTTAGGTACGGGGGCATACAATCGTCTACCTTTGAGACCCTTGTATGTGCTTAGCAATCAGGGTGAGCTCTTAGGGTTTTATAGGGGTCACCTATATGCTCCTTAGTTTGGGATCAAGCCAGTCGGACATTTATTCATAACTTCCAGCTATCTGCAACATCATTCGTGACAGTTTGTGATGTCAGGATGTACTGCACGTAAACGTGCTATGACTAGAGATTAGATTCGCCGGTTCGACAATTTTTTTAAAGAAAATTTTGCTTTTATCCGTTACGCTGAATTACATTAAAAAACTTCTATTTTCTGGCTGTAAAGAGCCTTCATAGTGTAGAACTCTGTGCTTTGCTGTAACATGTATAGAAAGTCTGCTGTGGCAGTGAAATAATACTGTGAGTCAGTATGACATGCAGATGACAGGCGTCGCTCTTAGAATCACTGCACACTTCACTTATTTGGGAAGTCACGGGGCCAAAACTGACTAAATAACTCAAGTATTAACTCAGCTTTACAGGTCGATGTTAGCGTGAAGAAGAAGCACACTCCTTTTACACCGTTGTCAGCTGATTCCACATAGATGTCTACAGAACCTGTTCTATTATACAAGTAGAACCCTCCGACAGAGTGGAGAAGGTGTCAGCAGTAAGTTTGTGTTGACATCACTGATTATTTTACTCTTCCTCTGATTTGTCAAAACAATAACCCACAAAAAACGGATCCCGTCTGTGGAGCATCCACCTTCACTCGGTCAGCATATGGTCAGTAATCCATCAGTATTTCTAATGCCAAAAAAACAGGGGTGGATCCAAAACAGAGATGACACGTGAACAGAATATTTGCATGTCTTCTGTGTTTTGTACCCACTCCTGCTTTGGGCTACCAAATCACAAGCCAATTCTGATGGGGCCATACAGGTCTTACAGCTGCTACAGCGACAGTATCTGTTGTGCATCTCATTTTACCTGCCTTTTGACAGATCAGAGGAAGGGTCAAATAAATGATGATGTCAGCCAAAGCAAAAAAAGGCTAAATAGTGGTCCAGTCATGAAGTAGGGAGGGTGGGAACAGCATGAGAAGTCCACAGATTGACCGAATGACAGTCTGTAGGTGGTGGCAGCATCAGGAGGCCACATAGTGGAAAGGTGACAGTGTGGAGGTGGCAGCCGCATGAGGAGCCCACAGAGTGACAAGGTGACAAAGTTGTGAGATGGAAGCAGCACAAGGAGACCACAGAGTGGCCCAATCACAGATTCTGTAGGTGGCGGCAGCATCAGGATGCCACAAAGCGGCAAGGCGACATAGTGTGGAGGTGGTGGCAGCATCAGTAGGCCACAGAGTGGCAAGGTGATAGTGTGCAGGTGGGTTGCAATACCAGTACCCGCTGAAGATGGTGGGTGAAAGAAGGAGCACTTGGCATCAGATGTGTGGCATCAGGCGGGTGGCAGCATCAGAATAGTAGCTGAGACAGGTAGCCAGAATAAACCAGTCTCTTTTGTCAAAGTGTTGGTTTGGCACTATGGATGATCTAGTTTGATGCATCAGGAATTAGTGGGTGGAAATCCTGGCTGATCCACGCCTGATTCATCTTCACAAAGGTCAGTCTCTCCACATTTTGGGTGGACAGGTGAGTTCTCCTTGGGGTAACTATGGCCCCCCGACTCACTAAACACCCGCTCTGATGCCACACTACTGGCCGGGAAGACATGGGCGTCCGCAGAAATTTTTCCAGGGGGGGGGGCATAATTTTATTGACGTCCATGCTCTGCTTGTTTCTGAGAATGTAATGAAGGGGAGGGGCATATTCATCATCACAAAGTATAATAACGCATGAGCTGTGCAATGGTGGATCCAGAGCCTGGTCTCGGGAGGGGCACTTCCAGATTATTTTCTGTCCGCCGCCACAAAACAATGGTGCTTATAGAACAGACTACACAGTGTAGCGGTATACTGTATATTGTGTGGCACAGTGTAGGCTACATGTGTATAACATAAACATATTTCACATGAAAACTTACAATTACTTGGCTTGGCCCTTGGGGATCTCGGACACCACTTCAACACTTGGCTGGGGAGCTCGGTGGAGCTGATGTTGTGTTTTATCCTAATGAGAAAGTTTTCATAATAAGGATTTGGAGAAGGGGCAGAGGAATAGCAGAGCAGGGAGAGGATGGTGCTGCTACTAGGGGGTCATACCATGTGGGAGTAATAAAGCCCACCATAATGCCCCCCAGTAGAAATAATTCTCCTTATAATGTGACAGTGCAAAAAATACCCCCTTGTAATGCCCCCAGTTAAGCTAATGTCCCCATAATGTGCCATTATAAAATACCCCTATATAGTGCCCCCAGTAAATGCCTCCATAGTGCTCATCTCCCCCTTCCTCCTAGTGCCCCCCATAATGTAACAGTATAAAATGACCCAGTAGATGCCCTCAGTGTCCCCCATAATTTGCAAGTATAAAATACCCCTTCTTAGTGCCCCCCGTAGATGACCCCATAGTACTCCTCTCCCCCCTTCCTCATAGTACTCACCAAAATGTGTCCCACCATATAAAACATCCCTTCTTTGTGGCCTCAGTAGATGCCCCTATAGTGCCCCCAATAATGTGCCAGTAATAACAGACCCCCCCATCATGTGCCAGTAATAACAGCCCCCCATCATGTGCCAGTAATAAAAGCCCCCCCTCCTTGTGCCAGTAATTACAGCCCTCCATTATGTGCCAGTAATTACAGCCCCCCATTATGTGCCAGTAATGACAGCCCCCCATTATGTGCCAGTAATGACACCCCCCCATTATGTGCCAGTAATGACAGCCCCCATTATGTGCCAGTAATGACAGACCCCCATTATGTGCCAGTAATGACAGCCCCCCCATTATGTGCCAGTAAAGACAGACCCCATTATGTGCCAGTAATGACAGACCCCCATTATGTGCCAGTAATGACAGACCCCATTATGTGCCAGTAATGACAGACCCCCATTATGTGCCAGTAGCCAGAGACCCCCATTATGTGCCAGTAGCCAGAGACCCCCATTATGTGCAAGTAGCCAGAGACCCCCATTATGTGCCAGTAGCCAGAGACCCCCATTATGTGCCAGTATCCACCAGTATTGTACGCATCGGCCTAGTGCCTGCAGCCTATCAGAGGAAGGGAAAGGGACATGCCTCTCCCTCCCCTGCCTCAGCACAGTCATCTGTATCGCTGTCCTGAGGACGGCGATACAGATGACTATGGTGATGAAAAATTCCACAATGGAAGCGTTCATCTCCCTGTGCCCCTCCGCCGCCCCCCACTTCTGCTGGCCCCAGGGAGGGGCACTTGCCCCCCCCCCCTTTCCCCTCCCTGCGGACACCAATGCGGGCAGATCAGCTTATCCAGGGAAAACTCTGCTAGTTGCAGCCACAAATCCAGTTTGGCTGCCCAGTAGTCCAGCGGATCTTCAAGGTCGGCTGGCAGGGTGCTCTGCAAGTATGCCACTACCTGCTGGTTCAGGTTCTGCTCTATGTCTAGCTGCTGGTGAGTAGTTTCTTTACTATGCGGATGAAGAAAGCTGCTCATCAGCGACTGTAGACTCCGGCTGCTGCTGATGGAGCTGGTACTGCTCCTGCCACCCCACCCCTCCCCAGCAGCCATGGCAGTGGAATGTGAGTGCAGAGGGCCCAAACGGTCAGACCTGCGAGTGGATGGACGACGGTGCAGATAGGCAGCAGCCAACTGACTACATAGGATGTCTCTATAGTAGTTCAGTTTGTCCTCCCTCTCAGCGGGTGTAAACAAGGCCCCCATTTTGGACCGGTAGCGAGGGTCCAACAAAGTGGAGATCCAGAAGTCATCCCTCTGCCGAATGGTGACTATTGGGCTGTCACTACCCAAGCAAGTGAGCATGCAGCGGGCCATTTGCGCAAGTGACTCAGAAGGACTCCCTGCCTTCATCTCCACTGTTTACTGCCATGGTGTGTCTGGGTCCTCTGCCTCATTTTCCTCATCGCCCTGTAGCTCCTCCGGCTGCTCCTGCTCCTCCTCTCCTTTCACCTGTGTAGAAAAATCACCCATTTCGCTACACATTGCTTGTGCTCCAATGTCCTCCTCCTCCTCAAGTTCGGCCCCCACAGGGCTCATGTGGCTGTGAGATCTAGGCGCCACGTCTCCAGTCCCCTGACCAGCCATATTTACCAGAATCTGTTCCAAGACATGAAGCAGTGGAATGACATCGTTCATCCCGTAGTCCTGTGGCCTCCTCAAAGGGCCTGAGCAAACGGCAGGTGTCACGCATGAGCTGTCACTGGTTGACATCGAAGTTACACAGGGGATACTCCTGTCCGCTTGAATCATCAGGAAATCGTTTATGTCCTTTCTCTGTTCGTACAGTCGGTCCAACATATGGAGGGTTGGGTTCTTCCGGGCCACTTCATGGTGACGCTGGATATGTTGATGCAGGGCCGTGGTGCCAGCATTGGCACTTTGGCCATGCTTCACCTTGTGGCTACAGATTCTACATGTGGCCATGTTCGCCTCCTCTGGCCACACCACCAAGTAGGTGATTTAACCCCCAACATTATGCACTGACTGACTGCTTATTTCCTTTCTCTGCTCGTGCAGTCGGTCCAACATATGGAGGGTGGAATTCCAACAGGTGGAAACGTCAAATATCAGCCTATGTTGGGAGATGCCGTTCTGCCGCTGTAGCTCAAGGAGGGTGTGTTTTGCGGTGTGTACGAGTGGCTGAAGTGCATGCAAAGTTTCCTGCCGATTTTTAGGATGTCTTGCAAATGGGTGAAAGACTTCAGGAACCGCTTGACAACCAGATTGAACATGTGTGCCATGCAGGGCGCTTGCCTCAGCCCTCCTTGATGCAGCGCAGACACCATGTTCTTCCCGTTGTCAGTCACCATGGTTCAGAATTTGTTTAGTCTCGGAGAAAGTCAGGATTCGATTTCTTGATAGAAGACACGGAGCAGTACCTCCCCTGTGTGACTCCGTTCACCCAGGCAAACGAGGTGCATAACAGCGGGACACCGCCATGCCCTGCACATGTTGTATGCTGCAGGGGCACTGTGACTTGTTTCAGCAGTGGAGGCTGAGGACATGGTGGAGGATGAGAAGGCAGAGGCGGACATTGTCGTAGGACCAACGGCGTGACAATGTGGAGGCGGAAGCGGCGTCACCTGGCCAAGTTGTTGGTGTGGCTGTGCAGGAACCACAGTCACCCAGTGGGCTGTAAAGGACATGTATTGTCACTGACCGTATTTACAGCTCCACTCATTGGCGATTCTCTGCACTTTGGCAGACACCGACAGGCAGACTGACTGCTACCACCGCTGCTTCCGTGAACCCGTGCACCACTACTTTCCGGGCAGGTAGGCACCTGTGAAGTGGGTGGTCTGCCCCGCGCACATTTGGCTACCAACCTCCCACTGCTGCCACCCTGCTGACTCCCGGCCACAATAGCGACTTTCTTGTTCCGCCGCTGCCTCACAGGCAAGCTGCCACTCTCTTCTCCCGATCATGATGAAGCCCCTAATTTACCCCGCTCCCAAGTGCGATCAGCTACAGTACATCATCATCATTGAGTACTGTCTGTTTGTCACTGATGTCTACCTCAACGGTCTCTGGGTCAGGAGCTTTACCGCTCGCAACAGCAGCTCCCATGCCACTCTCCTCATCACTACTTGCCCGCCTAGCGGAGGAAGCGGCGGATGTGCCCTCCACGTCTTGGCTGGCCAGTAGTTTCTGACTGTCCTCTAGTAGCTCATCCTCGCTGTATAGTGGGGCTGAGCCAACAGCATATAATACTTCTCTGGCTGAGGGAACAGGTAATGACAGAGGCAGGTTGAGGACAGGTGAGGGCAAAGGGCCTGCTCCCGGGCCATGCCAACTAAGTTGTGTCTCACGAACCCACCGACTCTTGGCTGGGGGTGTCTGATGTCACTTGGGACGAAGTGGATGACCAAGTCAACCATTGAAGAATCGCTGGGTTGCTGGTCAAGACACGACCGCTAGATGACACCGAGAGCTCAGGCCTCTTGCTGCGACCCCTGCTGTCACAACCCCTTACTCTGCTGCGACCTGTGCCTGTGCCAGAAACATTTAGGCCTCTGCCACTTCCCTATGCAGGGCCTGGCACTTCTCTGTCTTACATACTGTTAGATCAAATAAATAAATAAAAAGGAAATTAAAAAAAAGTCTGTAATTTTCTCACTTCACCACACAACGGCTAATAAGCCCTTTTTTCCCCTCTAATACACGCCAAAAAGGGCTGTAATTTTCTCACTCACCACACAACGGCAAATACTTTTTTGTGCCACTAATACATGCAAGAAAGGGCTTTAGAACATATAACCGCACCGCTGAATGGCAAAAAAATATTTGGGTTTTCCACATCTACACTCTTCAAAAGGCTTTAGAACATATAACTGCACTGCTGAACTGCAAATATATTTTTATTTTGTCACTGTTACACAACAAAAAGGGCATTATAACATATAACTGCACCGCTGAACGGAAAATAGGCCCTTATTTTTTTCCACTTATATACGACAAAAGGCTTTAGAACACATAACTGCACTGCTGAACGGAAATATATATTTCTTTTTTCCACTTATACACTCTACAAAAGGCTTTAGAACATATAATTGCACTGCTGAATGGCAAATAGGCCCTTATTTTTTCCACTTATACACGCCACAAAAGGCTTTAGAACATATAATTGCACCGCTGAACGTCAAATATATTTTTATTTTTTCCGCTTATACACTCCACAAAAGGCTTTAGAACATATAACTGCACCGCTGAATGGTTAATATATTTTTTTTTCCTCTTATACACTCCACAAAAGGCTTTAGATCATGTAACTGCACCACTGAACAGAAAATAGGCTCTTATTTTTTTTCGGAATAAATTGAAATGATATATTGAATATACGCCTATAAATACAATAGAGCAAATAACATGGGGATAGGCGCTAAAACAAAATAATAATGTCTTTATTAATTGTCTGATTAAGAAATAAGGGGTATCAACCGTCAGTATAATGTGCAAAACTGACTTTAACAATTGTGAAAACACTGATATATACCAAATAGCACCACCATCTGGATTGCCAGTGTAGTCTCACAAGCTACTAGCATAAGGGGCTCATTCCACCACAGGGTTCAAGATGTGTATCCCAGGGTGAAAGGTATCAAGGGGATGTATTGGTATAGGAATTTCACCAAACACCACTCCAAAACAGTGAGAGCCAGCGCGCAGACTCTCACTGCACTAATAATCACAGGTGCTGGACTATGGCAGAGCAATAGCAATCACTCCAGGTGGATTAAAGGAGCAATAGTTGCCCTGACATGTCCCTTATTGGCAACAGCTCAACGCGTTTCCATGCATTGGAGATGCATTTCATCAGGAGCTATGTGCACCAGGTTAATACTAGAGCCCAGAGCCTCAGTGTTGTTTTAATGACCGAGGTAATGGACAAACAAACAGTCAGTGATAGAGATCCCTGCCTAGCGCCGTTTTCCTCTAGTGTGAGGTACGGAGCTTTACAAACAGTCACTATCCTGCCTGAGCTAGCAACCTCTAGGCTGAGGTGCTGCGTGCTAGTGTGCATGTAATTCGGCACTGTGATGGCCGCAAAGCGGCCCACAGAACGCCGAGCTTTACAGGGTGAAGCCCCGCCCTGTTAGACACGCCTCCGTCAATCAGCCAATCCGGCCAGGAGGCACGGCACAAGGCAAACCAAAGGCTGAAGGGAGGAGGAACACGGTGAGTCACAGGGAAAGCGCAGCAAGCGCCACATAAACAAAGCAAGGAATTTACAAAGCGGCTTTATATATTTATCGCAGCATGGACATCTTTATTGTAAATATACAGTAAAGGAGAGTCACTCCAAGAGAAGTGTGTAAAAACGGACAGACACATAGATTCATGTGTGTAGCCACTTGTGTCAATGATCACACACATGAATCTACTTCTCATAGTGCATTGTACAGTAACACAAAGAAATCAGCCTGGTCACTAGATGAACGGGACGTATGAGATCGCATCATTGAGGCCGGATGGTTTGATGGTATTCAGAGAAAAAATCCATCTCGCCTCTTTTTGCAACAATATGCGATCATAATCACCGCCCCTTGGTGACGGCTTCACAGAGTCGATCACTTGAAATTTGACCGATGATGTATCCCCCCTGTGAAGGTCAAGAACATGACGAGCAATTGGCGTATCTTTGAGATTGGTAATATCCAAAATATGCTCCCCAATCCGTCTTCTTAGCTCTCTGATGGTTTTACCCACATATTTGATGCTGCATACACATGTCATTAAATACACAACACCAACTGACTTGCAATTGTGGAAAGACTTAATGAAGAACGTTTTATCCGCAGTGCTGTTAGTGAAGCTTTTGGATTTTTTAATGAACCCACAAAATTTACAGGATCCACAAGGAAACGTACCTGTAAGTGGGTTTCGCAGCCATGACTGCGGACGGGGGCTGATGTACAGACTATGTGTCAACATATCACGTAAATTATTGTTGCGGCGATAAGTGACTGAAGGGTTGGCCGAAATCATCCCACCAATATCCGGATCGGATTTCAAAATGTCCCAGTGCTCGTTAAGGACATGGCGCACCTCGTCATGGGCGCCGTCAAAAGTCCCAATAATCCTCACGATGTTCTCACTATTGTCCCTCTTTTTCGGAGACAACAACAGATCCCTGTTGGTACTCATTGAGTGCTGGTAAGCCTGCTTTAGACACTGCTGAGGATAACCACGACACTGAAACCTCTGCTGGAGATCTTTAGCAGCCACCCTAAAATCACTGAGATGAGAACAATTCCTCCTAACCCTCAAGTATTGGCCCTTAGGGATTCCTCTCCTAAGGGCCACAGGGTGCGCACTGTCCCATTTCAAAAGGTTATTGGTAGCTGTGGGCTTTCTAAGGACGTTGGTACTAATATGCCCATCAGCAGACAATGAAATGGACAGATCCAGGAAGGAAATGTTCTTCAAATCCATTTCTGAGGTGAAAAAAAGTCCCACGGTGTTATTGTTGAGGACCGCAACAAATTCACGGAACAAATCACTATCGCCCCCCCACAGGATCAGCACATCTTATTTTTTTTCCACTTATACAAGCCACACAAGGCTTTAGAACATATATTTCTGCACCGCTGAACAGCAAATATATTTTTATTTTTCCTCTTATACTTGACATAAGGGGCTTTAGAACATAAAACTGCACCGCCGAACGTCAAATATATTTTTATTTTGCCACTATTACACGACAAAAAGGTTTTAGAACATACAACTGCACTGCTGAACAGCAAATATATTTTTATTTTGCCACTATTACACAACAAAAAGGGCTTTAGAACATATAACTGCACCGCTGAATGGCAAATATATGTTTATTTTGCCACTATTATATGACAAAAAGGGCTTTAGAACATATAACTGCACTGCTGAACGTCAAATAGGCCCTTATTCTTTCCACTTATACACGCCACAAAAGGCTTTGAACATATAACTGCACCGTTGAACGGCAAATAGGCCCTTATTTTTTTTCCACTAATACACGACAAAAAGGGTTTTAGAACATATAACTGCTCCGCTTAACGGCAAATATATTTTTTCTTTTGCCATTAATACACACCACACAACAGCTAATAAGCCCTTTTTTCCCACTAATACAAGCCAAAAAATACTTTAGAACATATAACTGCATGCAACAAAGGCAAATAAGACATAGAAATATTTCCTTGTAATAAACCCTGTTAATGGCTGTATCACACAGCACTTGCACCCCAATAACAAGAACGGTTTGCTGGAATTACAGAGCTGTATAATGGAAATCTGGATCCCCGGTCAGTGCAGCAAGGTGTAATAGAAATGTTCCTATTACCCAGGCTGTAACCTCCCCTACTGAACCCTGTTCTACATAAATTCTGTGGAATGATTCCTCCCTCTCCTTTCCCTACACCGTGAATAATCTTTCCCTGAACTTGTAAATTGAAGTCTTTCCTAGCACTGTCCCTAGCGCCTGCTCACGTCTCTCCCTGCACTAAGTACACTGTAAAATGGCAGAATACAAGATGGCTGAGGCTATGCATAGGGCTGTGACATCACAGGGCTGGCTGGCTGCTGATTGGCTGCATGCATGGCATTATGGGTGATCCCGCGTTCCCAGAGTTCCTTGCTCCATGTCCTCACACACTACCATTTTAGGAAAAAATGTGATTCATTACCACGAAGCATGAGAAAATTCGGATTCAGTGCGAACAGAATTTTTCTTCATCAACTTCGACTTGCTCATTTCTACTCACGGCGACACTTACACCCTGCTGGCTAAGCTACGGTCTCACGCACAAGCTGCCACCCTCACCCCCTGATGATGATGAATTCCATGATGAATGAATGCCAACTAAGTGTGGTATCAGAGGAACCAACTGACTCCTGGCTATGGGTGTCTGATGTCAGTTGAGATGATGTTGAAGACTGAGTGAACCATTCAAGGACAGCAGGATTGCTGGTCAAAACACGACTGCTGGATGACACTGGCAGTTCTGGCCTGTTGCTGCTGCCAAAACCCCAACCCCTGCCCTTCTTCTTCTGCTACTTCTGCCAGCTCCAGAAACATTTTTGCCACTGCCCGTGTCCTTGAATGGCCCTGGCACCTGTCTGTCGAACATACTGTACTGTAACAGTAACTGTGAGTATAAAATAGCAGTAGTTTTTTTTCCGTTAGAGAATCAAGGCCAAATGGAATTACTTATCTATAAAACAAGGTGGGGAAACAAATAACTGTAATAGTTGAGCACTATTCACCCCAGTTACAGAATCAAAGTGTTCTAGAAGTGCTAAGTGCTTGAAGAGTTAATCATTTGCCGATATTACTGACACTCGCTACTTCCTTGAATTGCATGAGCTTACGGCTTGTTCTTCTTGGTTTTGCAATTTCAAAGTTGAGGAGTGTAAAATAGAAAAATGAAATCAAATTTTAAGAATCACGTTTCTGCTTTTCTTTTGCAGATCTGAGAGGTCCCTGATGGATATGACTTTTCTCATTTTGTATCCTTTTCTAGATATTACACAGGAGGACATTGTGCCTATTTCTCGGTACAGACCTGACCGGCGATAAGATATAAACCTCTCCCTGTCACGTCCCTTGATCTACTGCTGAATAATTCCCAGTGATGCAGGCCTGTGCAGACACCAGTGTGCCAGAGATACCATGGAAGCAATGAACATGCAGAAGATAATTCCCATCATTTTGTGTTATTTTCAGAAAATTTTCCTATTGCTGGTTTTGTGTGTGACCTTCAGTGATTCTGAGATACAGGACCCTGCAGCTCAATGTCATCTTGTAATGAGGGATTACACCTTTGAGTATGAATATTCTCAGGAAGGAGACATCATTATCGGAGGGATCTTCACTGTACATTCCTGGGTGTCACGATGGTTCTGGAAAGAGAGCAACGACTACAACCGGATGTGTTCAGGGTCAGTACAAATGTTAGTCCTGCAGAGCTGGCATTTACACAGAAAATGTGCAGGGAAATTACAGGGATCAGAGAGGCGATCACCTCTTATTGTATTCAGTCTATACAGGGATACATTTATTAACTTACTGTGATATAAAACCTTGTAAAGTTTCTGTGAGGAGCAACGTAAATAAATCACTTCATCCAGGTCTGTGTTGTGTGTTCTGGGGTATGTACAACTAAATGCAGGTAAGTACATGTCACTTCTGCCTTGGTATTGCACACGTGGTATACATACATGTGTTATAGGTTGAAGATACAGATGAGCGAACCATTTCGTAATGAACTCATCTGACAGCCAAACCTGAAGCTTTTCTGGTTCATTTCCAGTAACCAGAAAGCTAAGAAAAAAGACGACCGAGGGGAGATCTAATAACTATGTATAAATATATCAGGGATCAGTACAGAGATCTCTCCCATCATCTATTTATCCCCAGGACTGTGACTGTGACGAGGGGACATCCTCTAGAAGAAGGAGAAGTCTAGAAGAAGGTTTTTACACAAACATAGTAGGAGCAGTGAGACTATGGAGCTCTCTGCCTGAGGAGGTGGTGATGGTGAGTTCACTAAAAGAGTCCAAGAGGGGCCTGGATGTATTTCTGGAGTGTAATAATATTACAGGCTATAGAGACTAAGATTTCTGGAGAAGGGTCATTGATCCTGGGAATTATTCTGATTGCCTGATTGGAGTAAAACAAATAAAAAAAAAAGGTTTCCCCAAAAAGGAGGAATATTGGTTTCTACCTCACATATTGTTTTTGCCTTTCTCTGGTAGAACTTGCAGGAAAACATGTTGAATTGGATGGACAGATGTCTTTCTTTCATCCTTACAAACTATGGGGGTCATATATTAAGACCGGCATCTTAGACACCAATCTTAATAACCCCTATATCTGACGGTGGATCCGCCAAAGTTATGAAGAGGATTAAGCCTCCACATAACTTTGACACATGCAGCGCCAGTCTAAATATAAGGCAGCTTCATTGCTGTCTTACATTCAGACCATTTTCTACAACTAATAAATCAGACGGGTCTGGCGTCCCATCCCCAACCCCTCCCGCGCCACACCCACTTTTGTAGACCTAATGTAAATGTTCAACAGCTCACCATCCGTTTTCCGCTCTGCACAGAAAGGGGCAATCCCCACAATCAGTGTAAAAGTAGGGATGAGCGAACCCGAACTGTATAGTTTGGGTTCGTACCGAATTTTGGGGTGTCCGTGACACGGACCCGAACATTTTCGTAAAAGTCCGGGTTCGAGTTCGGTGTTCGGTGCTTTCTTGGCGCTTTTTGAAAGGCTGCAAAGCAGCCAATCAACAAGCATCATACTACTTGCCCCAAGAGGCCATCACAGCCATGACTACTATTGTCATGGCTGTGATTGGCCAGTGCAGCATGTGACCCTACCTCTATATAAGCTTGGGTCAGGTAGCGCCGCCCGTCACTCTGCTGATACAAGTGTAGGGAGAGGTTGCAGCTGCGACGTTAGGGCGAGATTAGGCAGTGATTAACTCCTCCAAAAGACTTCATTTAGTGATCGATCTACAGCTGTGGATGATTCAATTGCTCACTGTTTTTAGGCTGCCCAGAGCGTTTTTCAGTCACTTTTTTCTGGGGTGATCGGCGGCCATTTTGTGGCTTGTGGTGCGCCAGCACAAACTGCCACCAAGTGCATTTAACCATCAATAGTGTGGTTATTTTTTGCTATATCCTACATCAGGGTCAAGCTGTCACCAAGTGCATTTAACCAACAATAGTGTGGTTATTTTTTGGCCATATACTACATCAGGGGCAAGCTGAGCCTGTCACCAAGTGCATTTAACCATCAATAGTGTGGTTATTTTTTGGCTATATCCTACATCAGGGTCAAGCTGTCATCAAGTGCATTTAACCATCAATAGTGTGGTTATTTTTTGGCCATATACTACATCAGGGGCAAGTTGAGCCTGTCACCTAGCGCCTAAAAAATAGGCCTCACATTTATATTCATCTAAATCTGTCATTACTGTTTTAGCTGGTCAAGTTATTTAGTGTCCGTCAAAGCACAGTTTTTGTTCTGGGTTGAAAAACAATTCCCAATTTTGCAATTCTCAAAATTATTGGTTTCTGCTGTATCAGGCCTACTTTAAATCTATCCCTAAAAGGATATATTAGATTCAAGGTGCCGATAGGGTAATTCTCAAGAACTTCACACACACGCTACAGTGCAGATCCAAGTCTAATTCTGTGATTAAACGTATACCTGTCACCCAGCGCCTAAATAATAGGCCTCAAATTTATATTCAGCTAAATCTGTCGTTACTGCTGTGCCTGTATTAGTGTAATACAGTACCTAAATAAATAGCCAGATAGTGTTAGTTGTTTGTAAAAAAGGCCTGAATTTGAATTCAATACATTGGCCCGAAACCTATTTTTCTTATTGTGGTGAACGGTAACAATGAGGAAAACATCTAGTAAGGGACGCGGGCGCGGACATTGTCGTGGGGGTGTTAGTGGACCCTCTGGTGCTGGGAGAGGACGTGGCCGTTCTGCCACAGCCACACATCCTAGTGTACCAACTACCTCAGGTCCCAGTAGCCGCCAGAATTTACAGCCATATTTGGTGGGGCCCAATGCCGTTCTAAGGATGGTAAGGCCTGAGCAGGTACAGGCATTAGTCAATTGGGTGGCCGACAGTGCATCCAGCACGTTCACATCATCTCCCACCCAGTCTTCTGCAGAAAGCGCACAGATGGCGCATGAAAACCAAGCCCATCAGTCTGTCACATCACCCCCATGCATATCAGAAAAACTGTCTCAGCCTCAAGTTATGCAGCAGTCTCTTATGCTGTTGTAGACTCTGCTGGCAGGGTTTCCCAAGGGCATCCACCTAGCCCTTCCCCAGGGGTGGAAGAGATAGAATGCACTAACGCACAACCACTTATGTTTCCTGATGATGAGGACATGAGAATACCACCTCAGCACGTCTCTGATGATGACGAAACACAGGTGCCAACTGCTGCGTCTTTCTGCAGTGTGCAGACTGAACAGGAGGTCAGGGATCAAGACTGGGTGGAAGACGATTCAGGGGACGATGAGGTCCTAGACCCCACATGGAATGAAGGTCGTGCCACTGACTTTCACAGTTCGGAGGAAGAGGCAGTGGTGAGACCTAGCCAACAGCGTAGCAAAAGACAAAGAGGGAGCAGTGGGCAAAAGCAGAACACCCGCCGCCAAGAGACTCCACCTGCTACTGACCGCCGCCATCTGGGACTGAGCACCCCAAAGGCAGATTCAAGGAGTTCCCTGGCATGGCACTTCTTCAAACAATGTGCTGACGACAAGACCCGAGTGGTTTGCACGCTGTGCCATCAGAGCCTGAAGCGAGGCATTAACGTTCTGAACCTTAGCACAACCTGCATGACCAGGCACCTGCATGCAAAGCATGAACTGCAGTGGATTAAACACCTTAAAAACAAGGAAGTCACTCAGGCTCCCCCTGCTACCTCTTCTGCTGCTGCCGCCTCGGCCTCTTCTGCTGCTGCCGCCGCCTCGGCCTCTTCCTCCGCCTCTGGAGGAACGTTGGCACCTGCCGCCCAGCAAACATGGGATGTACCACCAACACCACCACCTGCGTCACCAAGCATCTCAACCATGTCACACGGCAGCGTTCAGCTCTCCATCTCACAAACATTTGAGAGAAAGCGTAAATTCCCACCTAGCCACCCTCGATCCCTGGCCCTGAATGCCAGCATTTCTAAACTACTGGCCTATGAAATGCTGTCATTTGGGCTGGTGGACACAGACAGCTTCAAACAGCTCATGTCGCTTGCTGTCCCACAGTATGTTGTTCCCAGCCGGCACTACTTCTCCAAGAGAGCCGTGCCTTCCCTGCACAACCAAGTGTCCGATAAAATCAAGTGTGCACTGCGCAACGCCATCTTTGGCAAGGTCCACCTAACCACAGATACGTGGACCAGTAAGCACGGCCAGGGACGCTATATCTCCCTAACTGCACACTGGGTAAATGTAGTGGTGGCTGGGCCCCAGGCGGAGAGCTGTTTGGCGCACGTCCTTCCGCCGCCAAAGATCACAGGGCAACATTCTTTGCCTCCTGTCTCCTCCTCCTCCTCCTACTCAGCTTCCTCCTCCTCTTCTTCCACCTGCTCATCCAGTCAGCCACACACCTTCACCACCAACTTCAGCACAGCCCGGGGTAAACGTCAGCAGGCCGTTCTGAAACTCATATGTTTGGGGGACAGGCCCCACACCGCACAGGAGTTGTGGGGGGTATAGAACAACAGACCGACGAGTGGTTGCTGCCGGTGAGCCTCAAGCCCGGCCTGGTGGTGTGCGATAATGGGCGACATCTCGTTGCAGCTCTGGTAACTCTCCGGTTTGACGCACATCCCTTGCCTGGCACATGTGCTGAATTTGGTGGTGCAGAAGTTCATTCACAACTACCCCGACACGTCAGAGCTGCTGCATAAAGTGCGGGCCGTCTGTTCGCGCTTCCGGCGTTCACATCCTGCCGCTGCTCGCCTGTCTGCGCTACAGCGTAACTTCGGCCTTACCGCTCACCGCCTCATATGCGACGTGCCCACCAGGTGGAACTCCACCTTGCACATGCTGGACAGACTGTGCGAGCAGCAGCAGGCCATAGTGGAGTTTCAGCTGCACCACGCACGGGTCAGTCGCACTGCGGAACAGCACCACTTCACCACCAATGACTGGGCCTCCATGCGAGACCTGTGTGCCCTGTTTCGAGTACTCCACCAACATGGCCAGTGGCGATGACGCCGTTATCAGCGTTACAATACCACTTCTATGTCTCCTTGAGAAAACACTTAGGGCGATGATGGAAGAGGAGGTGGCCCAGGAGGAGGAGGAGGAGGAAGAGGGGTCATTTTTAGCACTTTCTGGCCAGTCTCTTCGAAGTGACTCAGAGGGAGTTTTTTTGCAACAGCAAAGGCCAGGTACAAATGTGGCCAGACAGAGCCCACTACTGGAGGACGAGGAGGACGAGGATGAGGAGAAGGTGGAGGAGGATGAGGATGAAGCAGGTTCACAGCGGGCTGGCACCCAACGCAGCTCGGGCCCATCACTGGTGCGTGGCTGGGGGGAAACGCAGGACGATGACGATACGCCTCCCACAGAGGACAGCTTGTCCTTACCTCTGGGCAGCCTGGCACACATGAGCGACTACATGCTGCAGTGCCTGCGCAACGACAGCAGAGTTGCCCACATTTTAACGTGTGCGGATTACTGGGTTGTCACTCTGTCTTTGTACCGTGGATCCAGCAATGTGCCCACCTTACTTCATGCACTGGAGCGTGATAGTAAGATGCGCGAGTACAAGCGCACGTTGGTAGACGCGCTACTGAGAGCATTCCCAAATGTCACCCCAAGGAAGCCCAAGGCGAAGGCAGAGGAGGAGCAAGAGGTCGCCAACGCAGCTGTGTCATGGCCAGCTCCTCTGAGGGCAGGGTTAGCATGGCAGAGATGTGGAAAAGTTTTGTCACCACGCCACAGCTAACTGCACCACCACCTGATACGGAACGTGTTAGCAGGAGGCAACATTTCAATAACATGGTGGAACAGTTCCTGTGCACACCCCTCCACGTACTGACTGATGGTTCGGCCCCATTCAACTTCTGGGTCTCCAAATTGTCCACATGGCCAGAGCTAGCCTTTTATGCCTTGGAGGTGCTGGCCTGCCCGGTGGCCAGCGTTTTGTCTGAACGTGTATTCAGCACGGCAGGGGGCGTCATTACAGACAAACGCAGCCGTCTGTCTACAGCCAATGTGGACAAGCTGACGTTCATAAAAATGAACCAGGCATGGATCCCACAGGACCTGTCCATCCCTTGTGCAGATTAGACATTAACTACCTCCCCTTAACAATATACAGGTCCTTCTAAAAAAATTTGCATATTGTGATAAAGTTCATTATTTTCTGTAATGTACTGATAAACATTAGACTTTCATATATTTTAGATTCATTACACACCCACTGAAGTAGTTCAAGCCTTTTATTGTTTTAATATTGATGATTTTGGCATACAGCTCATGAAAACCCCAAATTCCTATCTCAAAAAATTTGCATATCATGAAAAGGTTCTCTAAACGAGCTATTAACCTAATCATCTGAATCAACTAATTAACTCTAAACACCTGCAAAAGATTTCTGAGGCTTTTAAAAACTCCCAGCCTGGTTCATTACTCAAAACTGCAATCATGGGTACGACTGCCGACCTGACTGCTGTCCAGAAGGCCATCATTGACACCCTCAAGCAAGAGGGTAAGACACAGAAAGAAATTTCTGAACGAATAGGCTGTTCCCAGAGTGCTGTATCAAGGCACCTCAGTGGGAAGTCTGTGGGAAGGAAAAAGTGTGGCAGAAATCGCTGCACAACGAGAAGAGGTGACCGGACCCTGAGGAAGATTGTGGAGAAGGACCGATTCCAGACCTTGGGGGACCTGCGGAAGCAGTGGACTGAGTCTGGAGTAGAAACATCCAGAGCCACCGTGTACAGGCATGTGCAGGAAATGGGCTACAGGTGCCGCATTCCCCAGGTCAAGCCACTTTTGAACCAGAAACAGCGGCAGAAGCGCCTGACCTGGGCTACAGAGAAGCAGCACTGGACTGTTGCTCAGTGGTCCAAAGTACTTTTTTCGGATGAAAGCAAATTTTGCATGTCATTCGGAAATTAAGGTGCCAGAGTCTGGAGGAAGACTGGGGAGAGGGAAATGCCAAAATGCCTGAAGTCCAGTGTCAAGTACCCACAGTCAGTGATGGTCTGGGGTGCCATGTCAGCTGCTGGTGTTGGTCCACTGTGTTTTATCAAGGGCAGGGTCAATGCAGCTAGCTATCAGGAGATTTTGGAGCACTTCATGCTTCCATCTGCTGAAAAGCTTTATGGAGATGAAGATTTCATTTTTCAGCACGACCTGGCACCTGCTCACAGTGGTTTACTGACCATGGTATTACTGTGCTCAATTGGCCTGCCAACTCTCCTGACCTGAACCCCATAGAGAATCTGTGGGATATTGGGAAGAGAAAGTTGAGAGACGCAAGACCCAACACTCTGGATGAGCTTAAGGCCGCTATCAAAGCATCCTGGGCCTCCATAACACCTCAGCAGTGCCACAGGCTGATTGCCTCCATGCCACGCCGCATTGAAGCAGTAATTTCTGCAAAAGGATTCCCGACCAAGTATTGAGTGCATAACTGAACATAATTATTTGAAGGTTGACTTTTTTTGTTTTAAAAACACTTTTTTTTTATTGGTCGGATGAAATATGCTAATTTTTTTAGATAGGAAATTTGGGTTTTCATGAGCTGTATGCCAAAATCATCAATATTAAAACAATAAAAGGCTTGAACTACTTCAGTTGGTGTGTAATCAATCTAAAATATATGAAAGTCTAATGTTTATCAGTACATTACAGAAAATAATGAACTTTATCACAATATGCTAATTCTTTGAGCAGGACCTGTATTATTGTACTCCAGGGCACTTCCTCATTCAATGCTATTTTTATTTTCATTTTACCATTATATTGCGGGGCAACCCAAAGTTGAATGAACCTCTCCTCTGTCTGGGTGCCGGGGCCTAAAAATATCTGATTCTCTGCTGACATGAAGCCTAAATCTCTGTTATGGGACCTCTCTCCTCTGTCTGGGTGCCGGGGCCTAAAAATATCTGACAGTGGCCTGTTCCAGTGGTGGGTGACGTGAAGCATGATTCTCTGCTATGACATGAAGACTGATTCTCTGCTGACATGAAGCCTGAATCTCTGTTACGGGACCTCTCTCCTCTGCCTGGGTGCCTGGGCCTAAATATGTGACAATGGACTGTTCAAGTGGTGGGTGACGTGAAGCCTGATTCTCTGCTATGACATGAAGACTGATTCTCTGCTGACATGAAGCCTGAATCTCTGTTATGGGACCTCTCTCCAATTGATATTGGTTAATTTTTATTTATTTTATTTTTATTTTTATTCATTTCCCTATCCACATTTGCTTGCAGGGGATTTACCTACATGTTGCTGCCTTTTGCAGCCCTCTAGCTCTTTCCTGGGCTGTTTTACAGCCTTTTTAGTGCCGAAAAGGGGTCTAATCCCCTTTACAATGCATTCCAATACTTCTGTATTGGAATGCATTGGTTGTATGAGTAATACAGTGTGAATTACTCATACAGCTTCCTGCCTGTGAGATCCAGGGGGCTGGATCTCACAGGCTTGTCACCGGAAGGAAGCGCCGATGCCTAAGGAAGGCATCACGCTGCCTTCCTTGCCATCGGTTCCCCCTTACAGCAGCACGGGGACCCGATGGCACCTCCGACCGCCCGCCGCAACTCCCATAAAAGCAGCAAACCGCAGGTCTGAATTTACCTGTGGTTTGTGGCGATCGCCGACACGGGGGAAGGGGTCACGGGACCCCCCTGCGCATTGACCCAAGGTGCCTGCTCAATGATACAGGAAATACACAGTATGCCCCTGTGTCCTTAACCGCCTCCGGACCGCCTAACGCAGGATCGCGTTCCGGAGGCGGCAGTCTCAGGCAGAGTCACGCATATGCGCGTCATCTCGCGAGACGTGAGATTTCCTGTGAACGCGCGCACACAGGCGCTCACGTTCACAGGAACTGCAGGTAAGCGAGTGGATCTACATCCTGCCGGCGGCGATCATTGGCTGGCAGGCTGTAGATGCGATTTTTTTTAACCCCTAACAGGTATATTAGATGCTGTTTTGATAACAGCGTCTAATATACCTGCTACCTGGTCCTCTGGTGGTCCCTTTTGCTTGGATCGACCACCAGAGGACACAGGCAGCTCTGTAATAAGTAGCACTAAGCACCACACTACACTACATCACCCCCTGTCACTTATTAACCCCTGATCACCCCATATAGACTCTCTGATCACCCCCCTGTCATTGATCACCCCCCTGTAAGGCTCCATTCAGATGTCCGTATGTGTTTTACAGATCCACGGATCCATGGATCGGATCCGCAAAACACATACTACCGTCTGAATGGAGCCTTACAGGGGGGTGATCGACTCCCTGATCACCCCCCTGTCAGGCTCCATTCAGACATTTTTTTGGCACAAGTTAGTGGAAATAGATTTTTTTTTCTTACAAAGTCTCATATTCCACTAACTTGTGACAAAAAATAAAATCTCACATGAACTCACCATACCCCTCACGGAATCCAAATGCGTAATTTTTTTTAGACATTTATATTCCAGACTTCTTCTCACGCTTTAGGGCCCCTAAAATGCCAGGGCAGTATAAATACCCCACATGTGACCCCATTTTGGAAAGAAGACACCCCGAGGTATTCGCTGAGGGGCATATTGAGTCCATGAAAGATTGAACTTTTTGTCCCAAGTAAGCGGAAAGGGAGACTTTGTGAGAGAAAAAAAATCAATTTCTGCTAACTTGTGCCCAAAAAAAATTCTATGAACTCGCCATGCCCCTCATTGAATACCTTGGGGTGTCTTCTTTCCAAAATGGGGTCACATGTGGGGTATTTATACTGCCCTGGCATTTTAGGGGCCCTAAAGCGTGAGAAGAAGTCTGGGATCTAAATGTCTAAAAATGCCCTCCTAAAAGGAATTTGGGCCCCTTTGCGCATCTAGGCTGCAAAAAAAGTGTCACATATCTGGTATCGCCGTACTCAGAAGAAGTAGGGAAATGTGTTTTGGGGTGTCTTTTTACATATACCCATGCTGGGTGAGAGAAATATCTCGGCAAAAGACAACTTTTCCAATTTTTTTATACAAAGTTGGCATTTGACCGAGATATTTATCTCACCCAGCATGGGTATATGTAAAATGACACCCCAAAACACATTGCCCAACTTCTCCTGAGTACGGCGATACCACGTGTGTGACACTTTTTTGCAGCCTAGGTGGGCAAAGGGGCCTACATTCCAAAGAGCACCTTTAGGATTTTACAGGGCATTTTTTACACATTTTGATTTCAAACTACTTCTCACACATTAGGGCCCCTAAAATGCCAGGGCAGTATAACTACCCCACAAGTGACCCCATTTTGGAAAGAAGAAACCCCAAGGTATTTCGTGATGGGCATAGTGAGTTCATGGAAGCTTTTATTTTTTGTCACAAGTTAGTGGAATATGAGACTTTGTAAGGAAAAAAAAAATATAAAAATCATAATTTTCCGCTAACTTGTGACAAAAAATAAAAAGTTCTATGAACTCACTATGCCCATCAGCGAATACCTTAGGGTGTCTACTTTCCGAAATGGGGTTATTTGTGGGGTTTTTCTACTGTCTAGGCATTGTAGAACCTCAGGAAACATGACAGGTGCTCAGAAAGTCAGAGCTGCTTCAAAAAGAGGAAATTCACATTTTTGTACCATAGTTTGTAAACGCTATAACTTTTACCCAAACCATTTTTTTTTACCCAAACATTTTTTTTTATCAAAGACATGTAGAACAATAAATTTAGAGAAAAAAATGTATATATAAGATGTATTTAAAAAAAAGAAATTACAACTGAAAATGAAAAATGTCATTTTTTTGCAAAAAATTTGTTAAATTTCGATTAATAACAAAAAATGTAAAAATGTCGGCAGCAATGAAATACCACCAAATGAAACCTCTATTAGTGAGAAGAAAAGGAGGTAAAATTCATTTGGGTGGTAAGTTGTATGACCGAGCAATAAACGGTGAAAGTAGTGTAGTACAGAATTGTAAAAAGTTGCCTGGTCATTAAGGGTGTTTAAGCTAGGGGAGCTGAGGTGGTTAAGTACCAGGACATCAGGGCTCACCTGCACGCCCTGTGTCCTTAAGAGGTTAAATGATGGCAGTTGTATGCTGACTCCTATTTAACATGATTTTGAATGTGATTGCTTAATTCTGAACACAGCTACATCCCCAGTTATAAGAGGGTGTGCACACTTATGCAACCACATTATTTTAGTTTTTTTTTGTTTTCTTCCCTCCACTATAAATATATCAGTTTGTTTTTCAATTGAGTTGTACAGTTTATAGGTCACATTAAAGGTGGAAAAAGTTCTTAAATTATTTATCTTTGTCTCATTTTTTTACAGCACAGAAACCTGACATTTTAACAGGGGTGTGTAGACTTTTTATATCCACTGTATATCCACCCTATTTTTTTTTAACTTTTTCTACAGGATTCATCCAAGGGAATATACACATCTGTTGGCTTTTCTATTTGCTATTGAGGCAATTAACAAGCGTTCAGATATTCTGCCCAATGTGACTCTGGGATATCATATATACGACTCCTGTGGAAATGTGAATAAAGTTATAAAAGATGTTCTGCAGATACTGTCTGGACACACGGTGACAGCTCCAAACTACTCATGTATGGAGAAGGATGCAGTGGTCGGTTTTATTGGAGATTTTCTCTCTAAGACGACTGTTCCAATGGCCCGGCTGTTAAGTGTATATGGATACACACAGGTGAGTGCAGGATACTGTCGGGCGGTAATAATTCAATTAAGAATTATTAATTATGGTCATAAAATAATTAACCATGAAAAAAAAAAAAAATTATAAAATTTGTCATAAATTCTTAAAATCATGACCCGGTGAATTGTACACAAACTAATCGATACAATTCACATCTGAGTCCGACTATTTCCTCAGATAAATAAGTTATTTTGATGTGAGATGACGTTAATAATAAACATGTAGTTCTGCATTATACAATAATACGCAGGTATTAAAAAAATATGCCGATTTATTGGTTACAAGGTTATAAACATACATAAGTAAATAAACACAATGATACATGCAAATGAATATATATAGAGTTAATATAAAGCATTACAAGCTTAACAATACATGTGAGTGGAAATAACTTGTCACATAATAACCAAGCTATTATTAGGTTAGGTTCTTTAGGATATCAAAATAGGAACATAAATTATATACATCACTTCTGTTCAGAGAAAACCTCATGATATCAGGATGGGCATGTCTAATCCTAGACATCAATATGGAATGCTAAATACATTCCTCCCCCTTCTAACCAACTACACATCACATGACTTCCAGAATGGGCAAATCCATTCAAGGATATAACTTAGAGGAGATAACTGTATCCTTCCACCTTATCCTGGACTATTTTCACACATATGACTTTGGTAAGGCTATTAAGACAAAAAACAGGGATCTAGGATCTTTGCTAGACCATATCTTAAAAGGGAAGGACTTGAAACAAGTCTTTCCTGTGGGAATCCATCACTTAGCTTGGCGAAGAATGTTCTATCAATATACATATATATAAGCAATCATTTAATGCTTTGCTAAATTATGAGTCATGATTCTTCTGCAGGTAGAATGAAGTCTCACAATATCCTAAGACTACATCTCAATATGGAGATGACCAATTAATTAATTTATTTATTTGCCAATCTAGATGGTTTAATTTCACCCACACTATCTAATTAGTCTTAATAAAATGAAATATCATTCTCTGTGTCTCTTACAAAGTCCGAGAAGAATCTCACTTCTGCTCCTAGGAAAGCTGGGTGGTCCATAATAGCACATCTCACCATGGCTTTCATCTTGATAACCCCTCTAGAGAGCTCCACTTGTCTTTCTTTTTCTTCTTCTAATGTGTTTCTCCTTTGTGAGTTTTTCTTCTCCCTCTAATGTTTTTCTTCTCCCCCTGTGTATGGTTTATGATCGCAAACTTATCAGTTAGACACACCTTCCTAGTTTGGAACTTTCCAATCATTGTCGGGTGAGCGTGACTATTGATAAGAAATATGACATTATAACCTTACCCAGAATGCACTTTTGCTACTGTTGCAATGTCACCTACTCATACCTAGGTGTCACTGTTGTGTAAGCTATTTGCATCATAGTATAAAGGGTTAACTATGTAAGTCTGATTAAAACGTATTCTATACATTTGACCTTAGAAGCTTTAACTTAAAGATATAGGGAATAATTCTGACACTTGTAGCAATTAGAGACAGACCTCTAGGCATCTCTCTGAATGTTTCTCATACTGTTGATCTATGGACTGTAATGATCTGAATGGGCCTTGTTTTCTCACAGAGATATTAGTACCTCCTCTGTCATACCAAAGATGTGACTTGTTACAAAACACATATCTTTACAGACACTCTTTTAGAGATGAATATTCTCCTAATGAGAAATATATATATAATATACTGGATACATTTTGTCTTCATAACATTTAACAATATAATATAAAGAAATATATATATATATATATATATATATATATATATATAAATTTATATATGTCCTACTAATTGTCTTATGCTAAGGACTAACCATGGCTTATTAAATGAATTCATACATATTATATATTTTGCTTCATAAATAAATACCTAATTGTATAGGTAATTATCACTAGCTGCTTCTATAGCTTATCTTGTCTCCCGTCATAAATTTATAAGTAGACAAGGAGGCTTTTCAGACTGGTACATTCATGAGAAGAATAACACTAAAGAGTAGAAACCTTTATGCGACCTTACTTCGGCCTACTCAAGACATACACAATTGTAAATATAGTCGAGCATGGCTCTTAAAGGCAATGAACATCCATCTTGACTAGAATAATTGGATATCAATGCATTTACCCATGCAAAGGCACAGCAATACTGAGAACAAATACTCCTAACATGCTGCTATAGATTTATAGAAATAAAAAAGTAATTTTGTAGCGTTTTCTATCTAGAGGGAAACCAGATGAATCAAATCACAGAAAACAAATAATAATGCACTACAAACAATAGGTGCAAGTGTGGCGGAACCCACCTCGCCACTGGGCATTGGAGAGGCCTGGCTACCCGCCTTCTACCTACTGACTATGGCCCCTGGTGAATTTGTACGTGGAATGCAATTTGGGCATGTGGTATTTTGTATTGCTGTGTGTTGTGGACTGTATATATCTTGCCCTGGCTGTAAAGTTTGCTATGTTACAGGCATTAGTGTTCTGTGCCTCTTCTCCTCCCCCTTTTTTCTGTCCCATTGTTTCTCCAGCAATGTGTTGTCACAGGGACACCAGTTTAAACCAGCTGTTCTGTCCCTCCTCAATCTCCCATCAGCTTGTGCTATTGTCTGGCCCCACCCTTCCTTGTACCAGAGTCCTCTAGGTACCCTATTGTATGTAAATGAGGCTGTTGGGGAGTTTAAAGTAGTGTGCTGTGTCTAAATAAAGTGAGTTCCTGTTTAGAGTTGAGCGGACACCTGGATGTTCGGGTTCGAGAAGTTTGGCCGAACCTCCCGGAAATGTTCGGGTTCGGGATATGAACCCGATCCAAACTTCGTCCCTCACCCGAACCCCATTGAAGTCAAAGGGGACCCGTACTTTTCGGCACTAGAAAGGCTGTAAAACAGCCCAGGAAAGAGCTAGAAGGCTGCAAAAGGCAGAAACATGTAGGTAAATACCCTGCAAACAAATGTGGATAGGGAAATGAATAAAAATAAAATAAATAAAAATTAACCAATATCAATTGGAGAGAGGTCCCATAGCAAAGAATCAGGCTTTACGTCAGCCACCACTGCAATAGTCCATTGGCATATATTTAGGCCCAGCACCCAGGCAGAGGAGAGAGGTCCCGTAACAGAGAATCTGGCTTCATGTCAGCAGAGAATCAGTCTGCATGTCATAGAAGAGAATCAGGCTTCACGTCAGCCACCACTGTAACAGTCCATTGTCATATATTTAGGCCCAGGCACCCAGCCAGAGGAGAGAGGTCCCGTAACAGAGAATCTGGCTTTATGTCAGCAGAGAATCAGTCTGCATGTCATAGCAGAAAATCAGGCTTCACGTCAGCCAACATTGGAACAGTCCATTGGCATATATTTAGGCCCCGGCACCCAGACAGAGGAGATGTTCATTCAACTTTGGGTTGCCCCGCAATATAATGGTAAAATGAAAATAAAAAGAGGATTGAACGAAGAAGTGCCCTGGAGTACAATAATATATGGTTAAGGGGAGGTAGTTAATGTCTAATCTGCACAAGGGATGGACAGGTCCCGTGGGATCCATGCCTGGTTCATTTTTATGAATGTCAGCTTGTCCACATTGGCTGTAGACAGACGGCTGCGTTTGTCTGTAATGACGCCTCCTGCCGTGCTGAATACACGTTCAGACAAAACGCTGGCCGCCGGGCAGGCCAGCACCTCCAAGGCATAAAAGGCTAGCTCTGGCCATGTGGACAATTTGGAGACCCAGAAGTTGAATGGGGCCGAACCATCAGTCAGTACGTGGAGGGGTGTGCACACGTACTGTTCCACCATGTTAGTGAAATGTTGCCTCCTGCTAACACGTTGCGTATCAGGTGGTGGTGCAGTTAGCTGTGGCGTGTTGACAAAACTTTTCCACATCTCTGCCATGCTAACCCTGCCCTCAGAGGAGCTGGCCGTGGCACAGCTGCCTTGGCGACCTCTTGCTCCTCCTCTGCCTTGCCCTTGGGCTTCCACTTGTTCCCCTGTGACATTTGGGAATGCTCTCAGTAGCGCGTCTACCAACGTGCGCTTGTACTCGCGCATCTTCCTATCACGCTCCAGTGAAGGAAGGAAGGTGGGCACATTGTCTTTGTAGCGTGGATCCAGCAGGGTGGCAACCCAGTAGTCCGCACACGTTAAAATGTGGGCAAATCTGCTGTCATTGCGCAGGCACTGCAGCATTTAGTCGCTCATGTGTGCCAGGCTGCCCAGAGGTAAGGACAAGCTGTCCTCTGTGGGAGGCGTATCGTCATCATCCTGCCTTTCCCCCCAGCCACGCACCAGTGATGGGCCCGAGCTGCGTTTGGTGCCACCCCGCTGTGACCATGCTTCATCCTCATCCTCCTCCACCTCCTCCTCATACTCCTCGTCCTCCAGTAGTGGGCCCTGGCTGGCCACATTTGTACCTGGCCTCTGCTGTTGCAAAAAACCTCCCTCTGAGTCACTTCGAAGAGACTGGCCTGAAAGTGCTAAAAATGACCCCTCTTCCTCCTCCTGGGCCACCTCCTCTTCCATCATCGCCCTAAGTGTTTTCTCAAGGAGACATAGAAGTGGTATTGTAACGCTGATAAGGGCGTCATCGCCACTGGCCATGTTGGTGGAGTACTAGAAACAGCGCAACAGGGCACACAGGTCTCGCATGGAGGCCCAGTCATTGGTGGTGAAGTGGTGCTGTTCCGTAGTGCGACTGACCCGTGCGTGCTGCAGCTGAAACTCCACTATGGCCTGCTGCTGCTCGCACAGTCTGTCCAGCATGTGCAAGGTGGAGTTCCACCTGGTGGGCACGTCGCATATGAGGCGGTGAGCGGGAAGGCCGAAGTTACGCTGTAGCGCAGACAGGCGAGCAGCGGCAGGATGTGAACACCGGAAGCGCGAACAGACGGCCCGCACTTTATGCAGCAGCTCTGACATGTCGGGGTAGTTGTGAATGAACTTCTGCACCACCAAATTCAGCACATGCGCCAAGCAAGGGATGTGCGTCAAACCGGCTAGTACCAGAGCTGCAACGAGATGTCGCCCATTATCACACACCACCAGGCCGGGCTTGAGGCTCAGCGGCAGCAACCACTCTTCGGTCTGTTGTTCTATACCCCGCCACAACTCCTGTGCGGTGTGGGGCCTGTCCCCCAAACATATGAGTTTCAGAACGTTTACCCCGGGCTGTGCTGAAGTTGGTGGTGAAGGTGTGTGGCTGACTGGATGAGCAGGTGGAAGAAGAGGAGGAGGAAGCCGAGAAGGAGGAGGTGGCAATAGGAGGCAAAGAATGTTGCCCTGCGATCCTTGGCGGCAGAAGGACGTGCGCCAAACAGCTCTCCGCCTGGGGCCCAGCTGCCACTACATTTACCCAGTGTGCAGTTAGGGAGATATAGCGTCCCTGGCCGTGCTTACTGGTCCACGTATCTGTGGTTAGGTGGACCTTGCCACAGATGGGGTTGCGCAGTGCACACTTGATTTTATCGGATACTTGGTTGTGCAGGGACGGCACGGCTCTCTTGGAGAAGTAGTGCCGGCTAGGAACAACATACTGTGGGACAGCAAGCAACATGAGCTGTTTGAAGCTGTCTGTGTCCACCAGCCTAAATGACAGCATTTCTTAGGCCAGTAGTTTAGAAATGCTGGCATTCAGGGCCAGGGATCGAGGGTGGGTAGGTGGGAATTTATGCTTTCTCTCAAATGTTTGTGAGATGGAGAGCTGAACGCTGCCGTGTGACATGGTTGAGATGCTTGGTGACGGAGGTGGTGGTGGTGTTGGTGGTACATCCCCTGTTTGCTGGGCGGCAGGTGCCAACGTTCCTCCAGAGGCGGAGGAAGAGGCCGAGGCGGCAGCAGCAGAAGAGGCCGAGGCGGCAGCAGCAGAAGAGGTAGCAGGGGGAGCCTGAGTGACTTCCTTGGTTTTAAGGTGTTTACTCCACTGCAGTTCATGCTTTGCATGCAGGTGCCTGGTCATGCAGGTTGTGCTCAGGTTCAGAACGTTAATGCCTCGCTTCAGGCTCTGATGGCATAGCGTGCAAACCACTCGGGTCTTGTCGTCAGCACATTGTTTGAAGAAGTGCCATGCCAGGGAACTCCTTGAAGCTGCCTTTGGGGTGCTCAGTCAGTAGCAGGCGGAGTCTCTTGGCGGCGGGTGTTCTGCTTTTGCCCACTGCTCCCTCTTTTGCTCTGCTGTTGGCTCGGTCTCACCACTGCCTCCGAACTGTGAAAGTCAGTGGCACGACCTTCATTCCATGTGGGGTCTAGGACCTCATCGTCCCCTGCATCGTCTTCCACCCAGTCTTGATCCCTGACCTCCTGTTCAGTCTGCACACTGCAGAAAGACGCAGCAGTTGGCACCTGTGTTTCGTCATCATCAGAGACATGCTGAGGTGGTATTCCCATGTCCTCACCATCAGGAAACATAAGTGGTTGTGCGTCAGTGCATTCTATGTCTTCCACCGCTGGGGAAGGGCTGGGTGGATGCCCTTGGGAAACCCTGCCAGCGGAGTCTTCAAACAGCATAAGAGACTGCTGCATAACTTGAGGCTCAGACAGTTTCCCTGGTATGCATGGGGGTGATGTGACAGACTGATGGGCTTGGTTTTCAGGCGCCATCTGTGCGCTTTCTGCAGAAAACTGGGTGGGAGATAATGTGAACGTGCTGGATCCACTGTCGGCCACCTAATTGACTAATGCCTGTACCTGCTCAGGCCTTACCATCCTTAGAACGGCATTGGGCCCCACCAAATATCGCTGTAAATTATGGCGGCTACTGGGACCTAAGGTAGTTGGTACACTAGGACGTGTGGCTGTGGCAGAACAGCCACGTCCTCTCCCAGCACCAGAGGGTCCACTAACACCACCACGACCATGTCCGCGTCCTTTACTAGATGTTTTCCCTCATTGTTATCGTTCACCACAACAACAAAAATATTATTTGACCCAATGTATTGAATTCAAATTCAGGCCTTTTTTTAAAAGACAACTAACACTATCTGAAAATGCAAATAAAGGGGATGGGCACTCTTATATCTGGACCACAGAGTAAGCAAGATGACAGAGATTTCTTTAGCAGAGATTTAATTATGACAATATAGGGGTTACCATACAAGGAATAGTATTATCCCAAACACATTAATATCTTATTAAAATATCATTCATAAAATATTCATAAAATATTAAAATAACTGTAAATGAATCCACTGATATATAGGAATAAGAATTAAATGATCATACATATAATATATATTGATTCAGATCGTATATAGACTGCAATATTCAATATATTTGATTGATTGGAGCAGTGGCAATGACTAATCAGAAATTCCAAAGGATCAAATATAATGTGAATATAAAAATTGTGACTAGTGTATCAAATGAATAAAACTAAATTTCTATAATAAAACATAGTGCCATCTAAATATTGTGAATAAGTGCAATAAATATATATAGCTTATATATAATAAAATAAAACTCAATAGTGTTTAAATAATTGCAATAATATGCAATAGTGCAGGATGCCTTTGGAATTTGTTCTTAGAGCTCAATCCAAAAGTTCCAATACTTGATCCGGAAGGTAGATGTAATTATACAATGTAATAGTCCCGAAAGGTAAGTACGTTTGTGCAATGTAACAAAGAGCAATATGTTTATACAAAGTAACAGTTCCACAGTCCCGCAACTCTCTGATTACAGCCACCTTAGAGCTCAGTAACAGTGTATCATTGCTTGTACAATAACGCCTTTATGTGATAATGTATACACTTGTCCCAAGTTATTTGGTTACTCACATACAGGTTTTCCTGTTGTCCTCACCGTGGCGTCCCACGTGGTGGAGGTTAGATGGAACTTATCCCTGGACACAGATGTAGGAAGCAGCCTGCTTATTTGAATAAAGGCTGTATAGTGTGTTACCGTGCTCTTTAAAATCCGGCTGTGAGTAGCGGTGATGCGCAATCTGACTCACTGCAGTGAGTCAGAGTGCGCATCACCGCTACTCACAGCCGGATTTGATTTCCATTTTTTTTATTTGTGATTTTGTTGTCAGCACATTCAACTATGTAAAGAACAAAGTATTTCAGAAGAATATTTAATTAACTCAGATCTAGGATGTGTTATTTTTGTGTTCCCTTTATTTTTTTGAGCAATATATACAGTATAGACTAAGCCCTCATTCTGATACAATGAAATATGAGACTCTTAGCCAATATATTTTGATCAAAACACATCTGTGCCCACCTACCCCCAACGTGGTGTCAGTTAGGCAGGTCTTACGCTAAACCTACCTATGCCATGGGGCATCTATGTTCAGGAGCGCAGACTGATCAAAATATATTGGCTGAGAGTCTCAGATTTTATTATATCAGAACGAGGGCTTAGTCTATATATAATGCTTGCATCTATTGTCTTAGTGCATTATTATTTGTTTTCTGTGAATTTTTTTTCATAAATGTAGCCATGGACATCTGCATATTTATCATATCGTGCAGGATGTTTTTATCTGTGTTTATCTTTTTTCGATGATTTTTGTTTAAACCAGATTAATTTTTCATATTTTTTAATTCAAACAATCACAGGACAAATAATGGGACAAATAGTGGGAGTGGGCTGGTCCCACTTCCTGCTGTAGGGTTATTTCTCGAGAGTTCCAGAGTTAGCTTAGTAAGCCCGGAGTAAGGAAGCACATCCATCTGCTCCCTCTCCATGGGCCTTTGGGACTTAGGTATGGCTCATCTGTGAGGTGTACTGCTCCAGAGTCTCAGTGTTAACTGTCAGCAGAGTGACTACATAACTACAGCTATACAAACTTCGCTGCAGTACAGACAACAGCAGAATGTACTGTAATCCATCCTTTGCACTTAGTAAAGAAAGATGTTTGTTGTTCTCCTATGTCTGCCTGATGCATTCACACCACTTTTTCACTGCACTGAACCCCAGGGATCGGTGGCTTGAGGGAGAACACCATGACACAACATCTCATCAGGGCCACCACCACTCAATCCTCTGCAGTATCTCCTTAGGGGGTTACTGCCAAGATGTGATGAAATGTCCACATTACATGATAAGTGGAATCAAATGCCGAAAGAAGAAAAGAGCCGCGCTGCTCCTAGTTTATTTATAAAAAATCAAATGAAGTACATGAGATGCTAAGGAATCTACTTTCCTGACTGCTTCCTTAATGATGTACCTCTGCACACTTCTCTCTCCCTTACAGTCACACTGACATTATTTTGAGACTTGACTAGAATATCTGACCATGTCCTAAAATGAACACTGTATTAAATGAACACTGTACTACCTATACAACACCGATCTGTATAATCTGTGCTGAGATCTTGAAGAAGAACACAGCCATCTCCATGCTACAGCACAGAGGACCCGTATGATGTAATGAGTGGGAGGTGCCAGAACCAGGAAGAGAATACTGTGGTATAGGTGTGGAGAAAAGTGATCTTTTTAATAGGTTGTTTTTAATGATTTAAAATTCCATAAAATAATCTATTAAAAAGATTACATTTCTCTACACTTACTCCACCGTATTCTCTTCCTGATTTTGGACCCCCCCCCCCCCTCATAACATTGTTAAAGGTTGATCAAATATATAAAGCTGAGTGTATGTGTGTATGTCCGCTAATGGAATCTGAACCATCACATTTACAATCACGAAATTTGGCACACAGGTACATCAGGTGTCAGGGATGGATTTAGACCGGGTCTCAGCTCTCTAGTATGTACCGTTCCCGAGATATTCCCCCCAAAAAATGCATTAGCCAATGGAAATATATGTAAAAAAACGGGCACTCAGATCATAAGTTGTTGCATCGGAAAACTTTATATAAACATACCATTATACATTTAAAATATCATTTAAAAATAACACTAACATATTTGTATAAAAACACAAAATTCGATACATTTTCAATCGATAATATAGTCGACTTTGATGATATAAATCGATGTAATGATCGGCTCTTAGGACTGATGTGAATTAGTCAGTAAAATGTTCAAACGGAATCGATCTTGGGAGCATCGATTATTTGAAAAAGGCCACAGAAGATACTGTAGAAGCAGCAAAACACAGGGGCTTTAAATGACTTAGCGATCTTTTCAGATCGTGTTCCCAACATTTAGCATGTACAACCACTTATTTTCTTTGTTAGCAGGTTGATGAACATATGGAAAAAGGTCTCTTTGTTATGTCTTCACCACTACCAGTGGTTTTTGTGTGACAAAATAGACCGCACGCTTAATCAGCGATATTTTCTTTTTCCATTAGTTTAACATGGATTTAGGCTTCAGTCGAAACTTTAAAAGCTTTTGAATGGTGATCCCGAATTTTTCAAATGGTAATCACGTACCTGGTGGCGTCTTCACGTGGCGTCCCACGTGATTTCTATACCTCACCTCTTTACAGATTGCAGCGCGCTGTTTCCTTCGGATTGAAGTCTGTAAATGCTGTAGTCAAATTATCAGAATTGCCATACGCGTTTCGAGGTTTACACACCCCTTCATCAGTGGCTGTTGTCAGTCTGTATGTGTAACAGTCCATATTTTATGTGGTTTTCATAGGGTGTGGTTCAAGCACCCATTGGTCCAAACTTAATTCGGGAGGGGTGGTTTTCAGCATTCCCGGCTGCTCTATAATGTGGCCTTTCCCATCTCATTAGTCGACATTTTAAAACATAGGCATATAAAATACATTGGTTTAAAAATACATTGGTTTAAAAATAATGGTAATAGTTCAAAATATCCGAGGAATATTAAGGAGACAGCTATATGTACATATGTTATGCAGAGATTGCAGACAGACTGCACAAACAGTATAGGTTTTAAAACCGGTGCAGTCTTATAATTGGCAACATATGTAAAAGAAACTCTCGAATTTATCTCCAGAGTTGTTCTTAAAGTATTTCAGGGTGTTCCACTTAAACCTCCCCACCTTCAATATATTATTCGGGGAGCATAGTGGAGCATCCAGCGAGGGTTTTCATCTCAATTGGAATTGAAAATAACACAAAACGCATGGAAAACGCACAAAAACCGCAGTTGCGATATTTGAATAATCGTATCAAAACCGCAGTTGCAATATTTGAGTAATTCGTTTGAACCTATTTTCTAAAAATTTGTGTAGAAAATTTTGTATAGAAAATTTCAACCAAAGAACAGTTCCCCATGGGAAATCTTATTAGGGCAATAGTTATTTGGAGTGCCCGTTTTTACATATATTTACTTTTAGTTAGTTTTTTGGGGTAAAACATTTACGTGAGCACCTAATCCCATTCGGATTGGAGGTGAGCCGCCTTGTTTCTATTTTCAATTTTTTTGCCAATAGAAGCCTGCAGGTATTTCTCTTCATATTCCAACTGTCATACACACAGTCACATGTCCCTTATCAGCCAATAGAAGCTCGCAGGCCCTTAGTCTCCACATACACACAGTTTTACACCATGTTTCCATAACAACACAGCCATTTTGCAGCTTTAAATGGGCAGGGCGCTGTGGATGACATTGGAAAAGGAGCTGAGTGCTATGAAGGTCAAAGCTAAGAGGACGGGTAAGGTGGCCATTTAGGTCACCCTCAAAAGACCGACTTAAAATCCCTGCACCCAGGTCGCGCTAAGCCACGCCCCTTCCGACTCCGCAGCCGATGGGGGATTGAAAAAATGAAGGTAAAAATCAACTTCTGTCAGCTGCAGGGGTGGGAGGGAGGGTGACTTTCTTCCTGCAGCTCACGTTCACACAGCACAGTGCTGCTGTCTGAGAGTGAGTTGTTCAAAATGACATCCCTGTGTCCATCCAGGCCCTACGCCAGACGGAAGACAGGGAGTCTGAAAGCTGGACTGTCCGGCCTAAAACTGGACCTCTAGCCACCCTAGGGGCAGGCTGCTGAGGAGGTCACAGTTAAGGGGAGGGCAGTGTTAAGGGGCAAATTGCTGTAGAGGCCATTGTTAAAGGGATTCTGTCACCTCCCCTCAGCCAAAAAACGATTTAAAAGCAGCCATGCAGCACAGCTTACCTGGATTAGGCTGTGCTGTTTTATCTTGAAATCCGTCCAGCAGTTACTTCAAAAAACGACTTTGATCAATAAGGAAATGCGTCCTGAAGGTGCCCAGAGGGGCGTTTTTTTCTTCCTAGTGAGCCCAGTACCGCCCCTCTTTCAGTGCCCAGCCCGCCTTCCTTGTACTTTCTAACCGCCGCCCCCAGCCTGCCACAGCCTCCCCTCCCTCTCCTCCCCCTCCCTCACGGCGAACGAAGTCTCGCACAGGCGCAGTACCCACTGAGGGCTGCGCCTGTGCGATCATCAGGAGACTGAGGGCGGCAGCTTCATCTTCGTCACTGGGCATGCGCCGAGCCCAGTGACGTCCGATGCTCGCTCTTCCCTGCTGACAGGGAAGAGCGAGCATCGGACGTCACTGGGCTCGGCGCATGCCCAGTGACGAAGATGAAGCTGCCGCCCTCAGTCTCCTGATGATCGCACAGGCGCAGCCCTCAGTGGGTACTGCGCCTGTGCGAGACTTCGTTCGGCGTGAGGGAGGGGGAGGAGAGGCAGGAGAGGCTGTGGCAGGCTGGGGGCGGCGGTTAGAAAGTACAAGGAAGGCGGGCTGGGCACTGAAAGAGGGGCGGTACTGGGCTCACTAGGAAGAAAAAAACGCCCCTCTGGGCACCTTCAGGACGCATTTCCTTATTGATCAAAGTCGTTTTTTGAAGTAACTGCTGGACGGATTTCAAGATAAAAACAGCACAGCCTAATCCAGGTAAGCTGTGCTGCATGGCTGCTTTTAAATCGTTTTTTGGCTGAGGGGAGGTGACAGAATCCCTTTAAGGGGGCGGGGTGTTGTGCAAATCACTGTTTAGGAGATGGGGTACTGTGGAGGTCACTAATAAAGGGACGGTCGCTGTGGAGGTCACTGTTAAAGGAGAGGGTGCTGTGGAAGTCACTGTTAAGGGAGGAGGGGACTGCGGAGGCCAATATTAAAAGGGGCAGTGGGGTACTGTGAGGTCACTGTTAAGGGAGCGGGGTACAGTGGAGTTAACTGTTAAGGGAGCAGGGTACTGTGAGGTCACTGTTAAGGGAGCGGGGTACTGGGAGGTCACTGTTAAGGGAGCGGGGTACAGTGGAGTTTACTGTTAAGGGAGCAGGGTACTGTGGCAGTCACTGTTAAAGGGGCAATCACTGTAGAGGTCTCTATTAAGGGGGTCGGGAATGGTGGAGGTCAGTTAAGTGGACTGTAACCTATTGTAAGTGTTAAGGGGCGAGTCCCTGTGGAGATCACTGTCAAGGGGGTAGGGTGCTGTGGAACTCACTGTTAAAGGGGCAGTCTGCTGTGAAGGTCAAAGTTAAGGGGGTGGGCTGCTGTGGAGGTCCCATTTTAAGGAGATGGGTCACTGTGGGTGGTCAGTGTTAAGGGGTTGGGGAGTTCACTGTTAAGGGGGCGGGGTACTGTAGATGTCACCGTTATAGTGGATATTCTCGATATCTTTTAACGACACACACAAACATTAAATTAAATAGATGAAATATACCCGTGCGAAGCCGGGTCCTTCTGCTAGTCTTAATAAAAATAATAGTGTGTGTATGTGCGTGATGTATATGTATAACAGCATTTTTTTTAGGTGTGTATAGCAGTGCGGTATGTATATATGTCAGCTGTGTAGCAAAGCTATGTATGTATATGTGTGTGAAGCAATGCTGTGTGTAAGTTACTGACTTGAACCCCTACACTTCATAAAACCACAAAAGGTTTTATAAGTAGAATTTAATTTTTTATTTTTTCGGTTTAAACCTGAGTTGCATCTGAGGGTACCTACACCCCTTGTGGATTATGCATGATTTTTCCCAACAGATTCCAGTTTGGAAAAATTGTAGAATAATACAGTATCAGCAAAGTGGATGAGATTAGATAATTGTTATGTGCAAAGTGCAGCCCCCAGGTCTGATCGTGTCCCAGGGTGCTCCTACCTGGATACTATCGGTCCCCAGGGTTAGGCTCCGAAGCAATAAAGGGGAAAGTAATGGTGGAGAATAAGTGGAGTCCAGACTTAGTACAGTTCAACAGCTTTACTTGAATGAACTTACATCCATACAAAAAGTGATCTATCTCTTGTTTCAAGCAGATTTGGGGATAACTGGTAGGCAAGCTTGAATATTGTACTTTCTCCTTGTCTGCTGTGCTAAACTCAGCTTTATTCTGCTAGCTGGACTCTGTAGAAATTCTGGCACCTTTGGAGTGGGTTGCCTTTAGCTATTGACTCCCTCGTGACACTCTGTAAACCTGTAAGGAGTCAAGGTGCTCTATGAGCTGCTTCCCTCTGGAGGGACTGGAGGGGCTGCTATATCTTGACACATCTGTTTCCAACACAAGCGTCCACAAAGACTGACTAAAACCTTTCTGCAGCCCCTTCCTTGGTAGGAAGCAGGACTAGCCCACTTCTGCCCAAAATGGGGAGAATAGAACGGCAAGTTCCATTCTGTCTAAAGATACTGTATCTCTCTCACTCTGCCAGATACACACCGCTATCTGCTGGACAACCAGGCACATTACATGAAATGCAACGAATAACAGTTGCAGAGCAATAATAGGAATGCACAAAGGATCTGGAATAAATACACGGATGACATTAGAGGTTAGCCTATTGGAGACAGTAGCAGGGTGTATAAATAATAATGCCACTCTGGGGTACTACACATGTACACTTTGTAGATTGTTTTTGCTCAGAAATGGACCTGCATTGTAGATTTCCAGATCGGCAGTATGTCAGATTTCACCCTTTTCAAATGAAGGGTGATATCTGTGGCTAAACCACATCAAATCCACACCAAAAACTCAGCACGGAAAATCATGTGGTACTTCTGTGCGTTTACCTGCACCCATATGCAGGTACCAATACAGTCAGGTGCATCTTATAGTCCAGAAAATACAATATATATATGGGGCTGTAGAGGGGGCTTGATACCTAATTGTTTATACTGTAGAGTACAGTGTGGCCCATAACTTACCAGCGGGGGTTGGGGGATGAGGGAGAACAATGCCACATCATGGCTCCTGCTTCCTTCACAGTCTACGCCCACATCTAACCACTGTATTGTAAAGTACAGAATGATTTGGACGGTACCAAGTCAGGGAGGCGCTGCTTACCTGCTTCTGTGCACAGCAGGTCTTGCTGCATTCAGCCCCCATATGGAAGCCCTGTACAGGAATGTTCAGAGAGATTTGATCACTAGCAAGCACAAGGGGTCCATGCTCAGTGGCTCCTATGCCAAGCGTTTCCTGCTTCCCAAACACAGGAAAGGATGACTGTGGATCCCTCTAGATCGCCGCTAGCACATCCGTAATACCCAGTCCCCATAACTCTGTGTGCTTTTATTGTGTAAAAAAACCAGATTTGATACATATGCAAATTAACCTGAGATGAGTCCTGTACGTGAGGTGAGTCAGGGACAGGACTCATCTCAGGTTAATTTGCATATGTATCAAATCGGGTTTTTTACACAATAAAAGCACACAGAGCTATGGGGACTGGGTATTGTGGATGTGCTAGCGGCGATCTAGCAACCCATGTCCTCAGCTCTATACACAAAATCCCAGTGACAGGTTCCCTTTAAAATGAAACTCATGCATCATATAGTACATGACACCCTCTTGCTAACAAAGCTAGAACCAGCCCTGTACCTCACATGGATCCAGAGATCTCCCCACTCATTACTCTGCCAGATTTATTTCAAGCTGACAGTTCAAGGGGAGGGTCTTTTCTGCTGAAGCTCAGGGGGCGTGTCCATGCTCTCCCTACCACAGCTCAGGAGGAGTGTCTCAGCTCTCCCTACCACAGCTCAGGAGGCGTGTCTCAGCTCTCCCTACCACAGCTCAGGAGGCAGTTGAAGGATGAAACTGAGCATGTGCGGCCTTCTCAGTGAGCAGGTCAAAAAAATAAGAAATTAAATGGCGCTATACAGATACATTTTATTGAATAACTCAGTGGCTATGACTTTTTTTTTATTATAAGCAATTACAAAAGTATTCAGATCCAGGTGCTGGTTTGAAAACTGTAGAATATTTTTCATGGGACAACCCCTTTAAGTAATTTTCGGGGGCATGGAGATTTCTTTATAAAGACTGATGTTGTCCTGGAAAAAGAACCCTTAAAAGGGGTTGCCTGGGTTCAGAGCTGAACCTGGACATACCTACAAATTTCACCCAGGCAGCCCCCCCTGACATGAGCATCGGAGCAGTTCATGCCCCGATGCTCTCCCTTGCTCTGCGCGATCCTTGCCCTGGGCTCTTTGATTTACTATAGCAGACTGCTGGGGGGGGCGGAGGCTTCCAACCAGCTGTGTGTTCGGTGACATGACCGGCTCTGATGGGCGGGCTTTAGCACTGCCCTAGCTATTTTACAGGCTAGGGCAGCGCTAAAGCCCACCCATAAGTGCGGGTTCGTCACTGGAACGCCACAAAAAGCCTTTGCCCTGTCCGATTCAGTGCAGGGCAAAGGAGAGCTTAGGAGCATGAACTGCTCTGATGCTCTTGTCAGGGGGGCTGCCTGGGTATGTCCGGGTTCAGCTCTGAACCCAGACAACCACTTTAAGTGGATGTGTAAAACCCCAGAGTTGTGTTTCCACTTCTGCACCTTGCTGCTATCTTTTATGGTCTAACATGTATGTCACCTATATATTTATTTCCAAGTCCCTCAACATTGTGCATTTATAATAATGTTATGTAACTGTTCATGTAATGTGCCTGGTTCACCAGCACGTTGCAGCAAACACGGCAGAGCTATAGTTAAATAGAATGAAACTCACCATTCCATCCCGCCCCCCTTTGGTCAGAAGTGGGGCAGTCCTGCTTGCTACCAGAAGGAGGTGGGACAGTTCTGGTTTGAGCTGGTTGAGACTCCATGTTGGAGCTGCCAGGATTCTAACCTATTCCTTGGCTGAAGATAAGTCCGACTAAAAAGTGAAGTGCAGCATAAAGAAGAAGCCAAGTTATCAAGTCAGCTTGTCAGTACAGGAGAATGAGAGAAGTATAGAGCAGAGTTGAGTTTGCCTGACAGTTTAATGCTAAAGCCTGCTGGAACCAAGACAAAGCCTGAAACTAGAGAAACATTTATTCAAGTAAAGCTGCCATTGAACTTTATCTCAAGGTCTTTACTCAAGTTATTTCTTCAAATCCCTCAATTATTCCTCCTATTTATCGCTTCGGAGCCAAAGCCTGTGGTCCAGCCATATCCAGGTAGGATCACCGTGACACACATAAAGAAACAGATAGACCGCACTATACCACTCGGCATTCCTGCACCTGGGTCACGTTAGGAGGACTCTGGGGGGAGGCGCCCGTTACAGATGTATTTTCTATTTCAGTCATCATCCTGGGACGGGCTATGTACTAGTAATGATATAAAACACAAGATTGTTGGCTTCTTTCACTTTAAGGTTACATCAATGTGGACACATTTTCAACGGTAGATTTTCAGCCATGGCCAAATACAGATGTATAACTTACACATTTTTTCATAGAGTTTGCTGTGGATTTGCCAAAGATTTCACCTTATGCTTTGCAAAGGGTGAAATCAGAGGTGCAAATCCTAAGAATTGACACGCTGTAGATTTAAAATTTTCACCCACCATCTGAGGATCACGTGCAGCGAGCCGGGAACGCAGGGGGATAACTTGCGAGATGACGGTGTACCGAGGAATAATAAACAAACAGTCTGTTCTTAACTCACAGTTTTGGCGCTCCCTGGGCCGGGGTGCAGTGAAGGGAAGAATAGCACCAAATTCTCCAGGGCACACTCTATTACAGAGGACACCGGCCAGGTGGTGATCAAGGTGCCCTTGATGGTGATTGGATTTTCTGGATGCTTGTGCGGCTGGGCCCCTGAATTTGGTAATGTCGTGATGCCAGCACCTTGGTGGTGCAAAAGGATGAGTGGTTGTAGTATGGAGATGGAAGACTGAGACAGAGTTCGAATCCAACGAAGAACTTTACTGTAAACAGGGTCTTGACTAGTGATGGACGAACATCTGCCGGGACGGTTCGCGATCAAATGTTTGCGATCCACAAGTTCGCGGCGGGTCCCATTCATTTTAAGGGCAGGCGAAATTAAAAAACATTCAGCTCAAATTTGCAGCCAAGAAATAATTACTAGAAGTGCACAAATAGTCCCACAACATGGACAGTGACATACCAGATTTATTATTCAAATTTGCGATCTCCATTATTTTTTTAAATGCGAAATATCGGCAATATAATTTTCGCGTACGCGCATGCGCAAATCCATTATACAGTACCCAAATGCACTATAAAGAAAGTATATTGGTATATAACACCCCACTTCAATCAGTTTTTTTTGGGGGTGACTGGTATATCACACCAGTAGAAATGATTTTTTCCAATAACGCTTGTCCCTCTATATATCTGCAGTATCGCAGCAGAACCGCAGACAACTGCCGCACAATGCAAATGCACTATAATATACTTTTTAACATAGAAAGTATATTATAACATTTTACACGGAAGGGAATCGGAGCTGAACAAGGTGCCTGCTTAAATCATTGAGCAGGCACGTCGGCTAAATGCGCGGGGGGGGTTCCGTGACCCCCCATGTTGGTGATCGCCGCAAACCTCAGGTCAATTCAGACCTGCGGTTTGCTGCGCTTTCTGCAGTTTCTGATCCCCGCGGTCCTGACCGCGGGGATCAGAAACTTTAAAATCGCCCCAAAAATATATTTTTTACCCCCCCTGCACCCAAGAAAGATTTTATGCTGGCAGGTGGTGTGGGAGGCGGGCGGTGTGGCAAGCGGGACTGCGATCCCCCGCCCGCCTCCTCTTGAATAATCATTGGTGTCCAGTGGTTATACCAGAGTGACAGCACATTGCTGACACTCTGGTATAAACAGCTGACATCTGTGCTGTTGATGTCAGCCGTTTAACCCTTTCCATACCGCGGTCCGTACGGACCGCTGTATGGAAGAGGTTAAAAGTCAGGGAGCTCCCTCCCTCTCCCATCGGGGGGCTGCTGTGCCTTTGCAGCCCCCAGACAGGATGGTGTCACAGTGGGAGGTAGCCCTCCTCCTTCCCCTTCCCAGTCTGCTCAGTTGTGGCAGACGGGGAAGGTTCCCATGGCAACAGGACGCCTTCTCAGGCATCCTGCTGTCCATGGTGCTGAACAGATCTGTGCTAAAGGCATAGATCTGTTCAGACAAAGTGTAAGTAAAATACAGTACAATACACTATATAGTGTACTGTACTGTATTATACAGAGATCAGACCCACTGGATCTTCAAGAACCAAGTGGGTCTGGGTCAAATTTAAAAAAAAAATTAAGCGAAAAAAGTAAAGATAAAAAAACACATTTACCACTGAATAAAAATAAATAAATACACTACGCATATTAGGTATCGCCGCGTCCGTAACGACCTGATCTATAAAACGGTCATGTTAATTTCCCTGCACGGTGAATGCCATAAAAATAAAAAAATAAAAACCATGAGGAAATTGAAATTTTGCCCACCTTACTTCCCAAAAAAGGTAATAAAAGTGATCAAAAAAAGTTGCATGTACACCAAAATTATACCAATCAAACCGTCATTTCATCCCGCAAAAATCATACCCTACCCAAGATAAATCGCCCAAAAACTGAAAAAACTAAGGCTCTTAGACTATGGAAACACTAAAACATGATTTTTTTTGTTTTAAAAATGAAATCATTGTGTAAAACTTACATAAATAAAAAAAAGTATACAAATTAGGTATCGCCACGTCCGTATCGACCGGCTCTATAAAAATATCACATGAACTAACCCCTCAGATGACCACCATAAAAAAATAATAAAAACTGTAAAAAAAGCCATTTTTCACAAAAAGTGTAATAGCAAGAGATCAAAAACTCATATGAACCCCAAAATAGTGCCAATCAAACCGTCATCTCATCCCACAAAAAATGAGACTCTACCTAAGATAATCGCCCAAAAACTTAAAAAACTATGGAGACATTAAAACATGATTTTTTTAAAAAAAATGAAATCATTGTGTAAAACTTACATAAATAATAAAAAAAAAAAATTGTATACATATTAGGTATCTCCGCGTCCGTGACAACCTGCTCTATAAAAATACAACATGATCTAACCTGTCAGATGAATGTTGTAAATAACAAAAAAAAACGCTGCCAAAAAAGCGATTTCTTGTTACCTTGCCGCACAAAAAGTGTAATATTGAGCAACGAAAAATCATATGTACCCTAAACTAGTACCAAGAAAAAAAACTGCCACCCTATCCCGTAGTTTCTAAAATGGGGTCACTTTTATGGAGTTTCAACTCTAGGGGTGCATCAGGGGGGCTTCAAATGGGACATGGTGTCAAAAAAAAAAAAAAAACAGTCCAGCAAAATCTGCCTTCCAAAAACCATACGGCGCATCTTTCCCTCTACGCCCTTCTGTGTGCCCCTACAGTAGTTTACGGCCACATATGGGGTGTTTCTGCAAACTACAGAATCGGGGCAATAAATATAGCATTTTGTTTGGCTGTTAACCCTTGCTTTGTTACTGGAAAAAAATGGATTAGAATGAAAAATTTGCCCAAAAACATATGTTTAGTTTACCGGTAAACTGCTTTCCAGGAGTCCGGAATGACAGCACCCATGGAGGATGTCCTTATTGGCTTCTGTAGGGACAGGAAGAGAGACAGTTTAAAGGGCCCCTCCCCACCCCCTTTCTCCAGTGTTTATAACTTACTACACCGGATAGGCTGCCACAACTTTATTTTGAGAACAATGTTAATTCACACTGTATACAGTAGCAGTATAAATATACAAACCAATTAGTGTACCGGAAGGAACAAAATGGGGGGGGGGGGGTAGTATTGGGTGCTGTCATTTCGGACTCCTGGAAAGCAGTTTACCGGTAAACTAAACATATGTTTCCAGGACGTCCTCCAAGACAGCACCCATGGAGAACTAACAACTTAGAACGTAATATTAGGGGGGGACCACTGCCTGTAGGACCTTACGGCCAAAAGCTAAGTCCTGATTGGCCATTGAGTCCAGTCTGTAGTGTCTGACAAAGGTAGTGGAGGAAGACCAGGTTGCTGCCTTGCAGATCTGATCGATGGAAGCTCCGGCTTTCTCCGCCCAGGTTGTAGACATGGCTCTGGTAGAATGAGCCCTCAACGTTATGGGGCAGGACAAATTCTGCAGTCTAACATTCCCTGATGGTCTCCTTGATCCAGCGGGCTAAAGAGGTCTTAGAGGCTTTGCATCCCTTGTTTCTACCACCGAATTGGATGAAGAGATTTGCTGACTTTCTCCAAGGTTCCGTCCGCTTGATGTAGGCGAGGACTGTTATTATCACATCTAGACAGTGGAACCGCTCCTCCTGTATGTTTTTTGGGGCGGTACAAAACGAAGGGAGAATTATCTCCTGTTCTCTGTGAAACATTGAGACAACCTTGGGAAAAAAGGAATGATCCAACTTAAGAACTATCCTATCATCTAGGACCTTCAAAAAGGGTTCCCTAACTGACAGGGCCTGAATCTCGCCTATCCTACGAGCAGTAGTGATGGCTAATAAAAACACTGTCTTGAGGGATAGAAGTTTGTCGGAAATATCCTCAATAGGTTCGAAGGGAGAATCACATAAGCTGTTTAGTACTATATTTAGGTCCCACATGGGAACCGTTTGTCTTAGGGTGGGAAGCATTCTGGAGACTGCTCTGACAAATCTCTTGACCCACCTGTGTTGTGCTAATGGGAAGTCTAAGCAGCAACTTAAGGCTGAGATCTGTACCTTGAGTGTGCTTGGTTTTAAACCCATATCAAACCCTCTCTGGAGGAAATCTAGTATGTGGCCTATGGATGGATTTCTGGACCCTGGATGATTTTGAACTAGCCAAGATGAGAATTTCTTCCATATTTTAAGATATATGGCCGAAGTCACAGGTTTATGGCCTTGTTGCAGCGTTGATATTACCTGATCGGAGAGACCCTTCTTCCTCAGGGTTTGCCTCTCAGGATCCAAGCAGTCAGTCTCAACTTGTTGAGATTGGGATGCTCCAGAGGCCCTTGCGTTAACAGATCTTTCCTGTCTGGAAGGGGGTAGGGCTCTTTGACTGACATCTCTTTCAAGATAGGGTACCAGGCTCTCTTGGGCCAGTCTGGCGCAATAAGGATCAGAGTGGTAGCACTGGTCCTCATCTTCTTTAAGACTGCCGGGACTAGGGGTAAAGGAGGAAAGGTGTAAGCCAGTTTCATGTCCCAACTCTGGGCTATGGCGTCTACTGCCACTGGGTTTCCGCTGGGGTTTAGCGAGTAGAAACAATCCAGCTGAGAATTTTCCCTGGACGCGAAGAGGTCTATCTCTGGTTGACCCCATAGCTGGCAGATCTGTCTGAAAACCTGTTTGTTCAGATTCCATTCTCCTGTGTCGATCCTGTGCCGGCTTAGGAAGTCGGCTCTCAAGTTTCCTCTTTCTTCCCTCTCTGCCCATGTGAAGATCTGATCTGCTAGATCCTGAAGGAGCGGGCATCTGGTACCGCCCTGTCTTTTTAGATAACATATAACATACCGTTGTTATATTGTCGGATAGGATCCTGACGTGTTGATCTTTGAGGAGATGTTTGGCTGCTCTCAGAGTCTTCAGCACTGCCTTCAGTTCTCGGTAATTTGAGGATTTTATTTTGTCCTGAAGCACCCAGGAACCCTGGAAGAGATGCTGGTCCACATGCCCCCCCCCAGCCATTCAGACTTGCGTCCGTGGTAACGGTTATGGCTGGAGTCATATTCCACGGAACTCCTTTCTCCAAGTTCATTGGTTCTATCCACCAGGACAGGGATTTCACAACTCTGTCTGATAATTTTATCCTGGAGTTCAGAGAGCGGTGGTCTCTGTTCCAGGCTGTCAATACTGCCTCCTGGAGGGTCCTGGAGTGGAATTGGGCCCAAGGTATAATTGAGATACAGGAGGTCATCAGTCCCAGGATCTGCATGGCTTCTCTGAGTGGGTTCTCTCCTTTCTGAACAACTCCATCTTTTGTCTTAAATTGATTTGTTTCCTCTCTGGAAGAAAGGAGTGTTGTATCCTCGTATCCAGGAGAGTGCCCAGGAATTCTTTCCTTGTGTCTGGTACCAGGCCCGATTTTGGATAGTTCACGATCCACCCCAAAACTTTGAATAGGGCTAAAGTCTGATGGATGTCCCCCTCCAATTTTTGAACTGAATCTGCTATCAGTAAAAAGTCGTCCAGGTAGGGCACGATTGTAATTGAATTCTGGCGAAGGTAGGCCATCATTTCTGATACTACCTTTGTGAAGAGACGGGGGGCAGATGAGATCCCGAACGGCAGGCACTGAAATTGGTAGTGAAAGATCTCCTCCTTGTACTTGACCGCAAACCTTAGATACTGTTGATGTTGGAGATGTATGGGGATGTGGTAGTACGCATCCTTGAGGTCCAGTGTGCAAAGATGAGCACCTGGAGGGATCAGAGGAGTAGAGGATATTATTGATTCCATCTTGAACCTGTAGTACGTCACCCATCTGTTTGGGAATTTTAAATTGATGATTGTCCTCACCGACCCGTCTGGCTTCTTCACAAAGAATAGTCTCGAATAGTGACGTGTGAACTGCTGGGGAGGAGGAACCTGGGCGATAGCTCCCAGAACCAGGAGCTTTTGAATATGTGACCGCAGTTGTTGCTGAAGGAGGAGATTTGAAGTTAGTCACCTGGAAGGTCTGTGGAGGAGGAGTTCTGAAATCTATCCTGAAGCCGTCCCTGATGGAGTCCAGGATCCATTGATTGTGAGTACCTCTCTTCCATCTTTCCCAAAAGTGACGAAGTCTCCCTCCAACCGGTCTGGCGTCATGGTTTCCCTGTGTTGGTATTGGGGTTGAAGAGGAAACCCCTACCCCTACCCCCTTTGGGGTAGCTCCAACGACCCGATTTACCTTTCCCTCTATAGGTCTTGTTCTGACTTTGGCCCGAGGGTCTACGAAAGGGCTGGGGCTTTTTAGGTTTCTCTTCAGGGAAACCTTTCTTGTTATCCGCCGCATTCTGGAGGATAGAATCCAAGACTGGGCCGAACATAAAAGAGCCCGAGAACGGAATGGAGCAGAGTCTGTTCTTAGACGCTACATCCCCAGACCAGGACTTGAGCCAGAGGGCACGTCTAGCAGCGTTAGTCTGGGACTGAGACTTGGCTGTGAATCTAATAGTTTCCGCTGAGGCGTCCGCCAGGAAACTTGAGGCCATCTTTAGAAGAGGAAGAGACTCTAGGATTTCTTTCCTGGATGTTTTAGCCCTGAGGTGATTCTCCAGTTGATTAATCCACAAGATTAAGGCTCTGGAAACTGAAGTGGCTGCAATGTTGGTATTAATTGCAGCCGCACCTGACTCCCAGGATTTTTTCAACAGACCGTCCAACTTCCTATCCATGGGGTCCCTCAGCTACGATGAATCCTCAAATGGTATTGAGGTCTTTTTCACGACTTTGGCCACCTGGACATCTACTTTGGGGATTTCGTCCCAGAGATTTGTGTCCTTTGGATCAAATCGCAGTCGATTTTTTAAATCCCTGGGAATGAAGAGCTTCTTTTCTCCATCAGCCCATTCTTCTGTGATGAGATCCTTTAGATTTTTCTAGAAGCTTTGTTTGGCAGGTCGCACATTTCTTTCCCTTCTCTTTAGGGTCTCCATGAGGTCTGTGCCCTGACTCCTTAGAGGTCTAAGGGAAAAGGGGGATAAGACTAATTAGGGAACTGCTAAAAAATGTCCCTGTTTGAAGCATAACGGCAGCTACTTACAGGGGCCTGGACGGGGGAGTCTGAACAAGTTTCTTGCTTGCTGGACGCCTGGACCTCCATGATGCAACCTACCAGGCTGCCATCCGGCATCTTAAATAAGTTTCTGTTCACTTACCGGTCCGCCCGTCGCCGCCTGGCTCCGCCTCCGCCTGCTCTTCCCGGGGGGACTCATTCCAAGGAAGAGTCAACCCCCTAGACATGCGAGACCTCCCGATTCGGACTGTCTCCAGCATGCTGATGCGCGTCGCCATGACACTTCCGGCAACTCGTCCTGGCTTCCGGTCACGTGGACGCAGTCCGGGATCCCTGTAATGAGCGTAGGGGAGCGCAGGAGCCGCAGCCGAGCCCAGAGCTCCGAGGGGGGAGAAGCGGCTATGGCGTCGCCGATTCCTGCGGCTGGCCAGAAAAGGGAATCGGGGACCTAACCAGGGGACCGCTTCCCAGAGTGGTGCTGGTTCAGGGGCTGCAGGAGTCTGAAGAGGAGAGGTAAGCACCCCCCGACCAGACTCGCCCCGTTCCCTACCTAATCTTGCTAGGAGAGAGCTGTCTACTCCTCCTATCCCAGTAGGGACAGGAAGAACACTGGAGAAAGGGGGTGGGGAGGGTCCCTTTAAACTGTCTCTCTTCCTGTCCCTACAGAAGCCAATAAGGACATTCTCCATGGGTGCTGTCATTGAGGACGTCTTGGAAAATCTAAATTCTGAAATGTTATCACCATTTGCCATTAACTCTTGTGGAACACCTAAAGGGTTAACAACATTTGTAAAATCAGTTTTGAATACCTTGAGGGGTGTAGTGAAGTAGACATATGGGGAATGTAAAGTAATAATTTTTGTAGGTATTACTATTTTAATATGGGGGGGGGGGGGAGAGATCGCTCCAATAAACCAGGCGCATGAGCCAGCCCAGGGTTATAGAAAACGGAGGGTTATTTTCCAAAACAAAAATAGGTACATCTTCCAGCAGCCAAGGTACAAACAAACCCAACTTAAAGTCTGCTTAGTTCAGCACAACATAATCAATAGAACAGTCCGTTCAAAAATAAAGGTATTTTTACCCTGGGTTCTTTTTAGTCCGTGGTAGATTCCAGTCGGCTCTCCTGCCAAACTTTCCACATGTCCTCAGTTTCCAGCTCTGGTCACAGCCAGCCACAGCAGTGTGTCCACCACACCACACACTCCACACCCCCCTCACTCACTTCCTTTTCCTCTTATCAGGAGAGTGAGTTAACCCTGTGGGTACCGGATCCTAGGTAGTGCTTTCTTAAAGGCACCACAACCCAAATAATGGTGATACATATCGGTCACTGAGGACCCAACCTTGGCGTCCTCTACATATCCCCCCCCCCCCCCTCTGCCCCGACGCAGGGGCGGCGGAGGCACTTGTGGATAAACATGCAATGCACCCGTGAGAGAGCATCAGCATTCTGATGTTGACTCCCTGACCTATGATCGACCACAAAGTTGAAATCCTGGAGAGAGAGGAACAATCTCGTGACCCTGGCATTGGTCTGTTTGTGCTGTCTCATCCAGGTCAATGGGGCATGGTCGGACACCAGGCGGAATTTCCTACCCAGCAGGAAATATTGCAGAGTCTAGAGCCCACTTGATGGCCAGACACTCTCGCTCTACCACAGCATAGTTCCTCTCTGCTGCTGTCAGCTTCCTGCTGAGAAAGACCACAGGGTGTTCCTTTCCATTGACCACCTGAGACAGGACGGCACCTAGACCTGCACTTGAAGCGTCTGTCTGGACCACAAATTATTTCGAGAAGTCTGGTGCGACAAGCACCGGAGACTCACATAAGGCCCTTTTAAGTTTCTGAAAAGTCTCCTCAGCCTCCCTACTCCATTTGATCATGACAGATTTCTTTACTTTTGTTAAGTCCGTCAAAGGGACCGCAATAGTGGCAAAGTTGGGGACAAATCTCCTGTAGTAGCCCACTATCCCCAAGAACGCCCGAACCTGCTTCTTGGTAAGAGGGCGAGGCCAGTTCTGTATGGCTTCTACCTTGCTCATCTGTGGCTTTACTAGCCCTCTGCCTATGGTGTATCCCAGGTACTTTGCTTCCTCCATCCCAATGGCGGACTTTTCCCGGGTTCACTGTAAACCCTGCCCCTTTCAAAGAGTCTAGGACTGCCTGGACCCGAGGGAGATGGGATTCCCAATCTGTACTGAAAATTACAATGTCATCCAGGTATACTGATGCGTACCGTCCATGGGGACGCAATATCTTGTCCATAGCTCTTTGAAACGTGGCAGGGGCAGAGTGTAAGCCGAAGGGCATCCTTTTGTATTGCCAGTGGCCCTCCGGAGTGGAGAATGCCGTCTTTTCTCTGGCTTCCTGGGTGAGAGGAATTTGCCAGTACCCTTTCGTGAGATCCAGCGTAGTGATATATCGGGCAGGCCCTAATCTCTCAATTAATTTGTCTACCCGGGGTATCGGGTAGGCATCAAACTTTGAAACCTCATTTAGTTTTTTGAAGTCATTGCAGAATCGCAGTGTGCCGTTGGGCTTCGGTACCAACACAATCGGACTTAACCATTCACTCAGCGATTCATTAATGACATCCAGCTCAAGCATTCTTTTTACTTCTTCAGATACCGCTTTCCTCTAGGCCTCTGGAACTCGGTATGGCTTCAGCCGGATTATTACATTGGGCTCTGTGACAATGTCATGTTTAACGACATTAGTGAGGCCTGGCAAACCTGAGAATTTATCTCTGTTTCTCTTAAGAAACTCTATTGTTTGTTGCCTTTGGGACTTGGACAGAGTGTCAGCCACAAATACCTGGTCGGCTCCTACAGGGTCCTCTACCATGACCCTTGCCATAGCGGTCACTTGATCCCGATCTTTCCAGGATTTCAACAGGTTTACATGGTAGATCTGGTAGGGTTTCCTCTTCCCAGGCTGATGTACCTTATAATTCACCTAACCTACCCTTTTTACCACCTCAAATGGACCCTGCCACCTGGCTAAGAACTTGCTTTCCACAGTGGGAATCAGAACCGCTACTCGGTCTCCTATTGAAAACTGCCTTAATTTAGCTGACCAGTTATATACCCGCCTCTGGGCATCCTGGGCCTTCTGGAGATGTTCCTTAACCAGCGGCATTACTTTAGCCACTCTCTCTCTCATTTGGGAGATGTGTTCTACCAGGGTCTGGTGCGGTGAGGACTCACCTTCCCAGGTTTCCTTCACCAAATCCAGAAGTCCACGGGGTCTCCTCCCATACAGGAGTTCAAATGGCGAGAATCCCGTGGAGGCCTGCGGAACCTCCCATATGGCGAACAACAAGGCTGGTAGTAACATGTCCCAATCTTTTCCGTCTTTCTGGACTACTCTTTTTAACATGAGCTTTAAAGGGAGTCTGTCACCACATTTTAGCATGTTAGACCGTTAAAATAGGGTTATGTGATCCACCCAGAACATAAAAACGGTACCTTTGTTGTAGAAAACGGACTTTTCATTTTGCCGAAAATGAACTTATAAGATTATGTTCTGAGCCCTCTCAAGTGCCCAGGGCGGTCTCTCAATCCTCGGAGCCCCAGGCAGGCACCTCCTAAACGGCTCATAACCCCGCCCGCCGTGCGCCTCTGCCCGCCCGTTTACTCCCCTCCCCTGTCCTTTTCCACTGCTGCTGTGCGGTCCAAATCGTAGCGGGCGCATGCGCAGTAGGTATTGCGATGCCCTGACAGGAGCGGGCATCGCATTGCGCATGCGCCCGCTACGATTTGGACCGCACAGCCACAGTGGAAAAGGACAGGGGAGGGGAGTAAACGGGCGGGCAGAGGCGCACGGAGGGCAGGGTTATGAGCCGTTTAGGAGGTGCCTGCCTGGGGCTCCGACGATTGAGAGACCGCCCTGGGCACTTGAGAGGGCTCAGAACATAATCTTATAAGTTCATTTTCGGCAAAAAGAAAAGTCCGTTTTCTACAACAAAGGTACCGTTTTTATGTTCTGGGTAGATCACATAACCCTATTTTAACGGTCTAACATGCTAAAATGTGGTGACAGACTCCCTTTAATGTTTTGTTGAATCGCTCTACAAGGCCATCTGTCTGTGGGTGATAGACGGACGTCCGCAACTGTCGGATCTGAAACAGCTTGCAGAGGTCCGCCATGACCTTCGACATAAACGGGGTGCCCTGGTCCGTCAAGATCTCCTTGGGCAGCCCCATGCGGGAGAACATCTGAAACAATTCCCGAGCTATGGCTTTAGAGGAGGTGTTCCTTAATGGGACCGCCTCTGGGTGCCTAGTTGCGTAATCTACCACGACTAGTATGTGCTGATGTCCCAGTGCTGATTTTACCCACCAGGTCCATGGCAATCCGCTCAAACGGTACCTCGATTATGGGCAAAGGTACCAGGGGGTTCCGATAGTGTGACACTGGGGCTGTTAGCTGGCACGTGTGGCAGGACGCACAATACCTCTTCACCTCTGCCTTTACCCCAGGCCAGTAGAACCTGTCTGTTATCCTGGCCTCTGTCTTCTCTGCTCCCAGGTGTCTGCCTAATGCATCATTATGTGCCAAATCGAGGAGCTGTCTCCGATACGAGTGGGGCACCAGTAGCTGTTCAATAATTTCCCCTCGGATTTCTGCCACTCGGTACAGCAAGTCCCCGTTTAGCGCAAAATGAGGGAACCTGAGTTCTGCCTCGGGAACCTGTGAGACTTTGTTTATAACCACCACCTGCTCTCTAGCATGTGTTAAGGAGGGATCCTGTAACTGGGCGGAGCCAAACGCACCCTTGGGTACATTCAGGTCTGGGTACGTTGGTTCGGGTGAGGTCTCCCCCTCGTCTTCCTCGACTGGGGTCTGTGGTGGGGAGAGTTCCTCCTCATCCTCCCCCAACATCACTTGCAACAGGGAGCCTTCCCCTCCTCAGTGGTCAGCTCAGCTCTGGACGCTAAATCATGCACATCCTGAACATTACCCCCATCATACATGTTACCATTACCATTCTTACTGCCACTAGGCATGTCCATATTGGGGAGAAGGGTCCTGGGCAGTTCGGGACCACTACTCTCCTGATTTGACCCATCAGAGGTCAAAGTCTCTAGTCTTTTTGACTGTTCAGGGAACCCACTTTGCACCTGTTTCCACAGGTCTAGAAATATCGGACAGTCTCGCCCCACAATAACATCATGGATCAGGCTGTTCACTACCCCAACTTTCTAGGTCACGGAAGTACAGCCATGGGCAATAGTCACTGGTATTAAGGGGTATTCCTTAGTGTCCCCATGAATACAAACAACACAAAGAGTCTTACTTACGGGGCCGAGTCTCCCGATTATTCTGTGTGGACTAGCGTCACCATGCTGCCGGAGTCCAAGAGAGCTTTGGCCGGGAGATGGTTCACCCAAATTTCACACTCCAACTGATCGGCAGTTACATCAAGATGTGTGACGCATGCTCGCTGTGCGTACAGGGAGAATCTCCGTCCTGTCCCGCATTCCATGGGCTCGTCCTGAAGAGGGCATTGGGTCCGGGTATGGCCATAGGCTCGACAACGCCAACACTGTATGTCCCCCATCTTTCTTACCGTAGTTAGCCTCCGCGGCTCTGAGGGCACTGTGGAAGGGACCTCTGGTCCAGAATCCAGGATGGCTCCCCTCCTGGGTGCAGTAACTGGTCATACTGCTCTTGACGTGGGTTCCCGATGCTTGGCGGGTCTGAGCAAGTCCTCCACTACGTTGTACCGCTCTACTAGTTCCACCAACTGATTAGCAGTCGCAGGGTCCCCATGGCTTACCCAGCGCTGCATGCGGCAGCGATCGCAGGTACCGGTCCATGGCCACCCGTTCTACAATTTGTGGGCCCGTCAATTTCTCAGGCTGGAGACACTTTTTTACTAGTTGCACCAGGTCATGCATTTGGGCTCTTGGTGGATGGCCAGCCTGGTAACCCCAGCGGTGCACTCTTTGGGCCCGAACAGCCGTAGTTACCCCCAGTTGAGCCAGGATCTCCGACTTTATCTGCTCATAGTTTTTAACGAGTTCGACTGGCAGGTCGAAATAGGCCTGTTGAGGGTCACCCATAAGAAAGGGCGCGATGATGCTGGCCCATTGGTCCTGAGGCCACCCTTCTCTCTCTGCTACTCTCTCGAAAGTCAACAGGAAGGCCCCAACGTCATCACCAGATGTCAGATTTTGTAATAGGTGGCTGGCTCTTACAGCAACTTGGGGCCCAGGGACATTGTTCGCTTGCACTTGTCCTTGAGCCAATTGTTGTGCAGCCTCGTTTAACGCAGATACCTGAGCTTGTGTAGCTTCCTGTTGTGCTGTAAGCTGAGCAATCAGCAAACTGTTTGTCTCTTGCTGCGCCGACATTGCTTCCTCATGGCGGCGGGTTGCCTCTACTGTGGCATGCTGCTGAGCCACCGAAGCTTTCTGCTGAGTTGCAGTGGCTTGCAGCAGGGCTTTCATAACCTCCTCCATGTCTTTTCCGGCTGCTTGCATACTTGCAGAGATTTCACCCAAGACATGCAAAACAGGGTACTCTCTTTTTAAATGTCACTTTTTATGTTTTAAACGGCTTTTGTGGCTTTCATGCCCTGCCCGCATCCGACACCAATTGTAATATTGGGGGGGGGGGGGGGGGCGATCGCTCCAATAAACCAGGTGCATGAACCAGCCCAGGGTTATAGAAAATGGATGTTTATTTTCCAAAACGAAAATAGGTACAGCTTCCAGCAGCCAAGGTACAAACAAACCCAACTTAAAGTCCGCTTAGTTCAGCACAACATAATCAATAGAACAGTCCGTTCAAAAATAAAGGTATTTTTACCCTGGGTTCTTTTTAGTCCGTGGTAGATTCCAGTCGGCTCTCCTGCCAAACTTTCCACATGTCCTCAGTTTCCAGCTCTGTTCACAGCCAGCCACAGCAGTGTGTCCACCACACACTCCACACCCCCCTCACTCACTTCCTTTTCCTCTTATCAGGAGAGTGAGTTAACTCTGTGGGTACCGGATCCTAGGTAGTGCTTTCATAACCTCCTCAGGACCGCCGTACGCAGGATTGCATCCTGGCGGCAGCCCTGCTATTCTGGGTGGACGCATATACGCGTCCTCTCGCGAGAGGCGGAATTTCCTGTGAACGCGCGCACACAGGATCGGAAGGTAAGCGAGTGGATCTCCAGCCTGCCAGCGGCGATCGTTTGCTGGCAGGCTGGAGATGCGATTTTTTTAACCCCTAACAGGTATATTAGACGCTGTTTTGATAACAGCGTCTAATATATTTGCTACCTGGTCCTCTGGTGGTCCCTTTTGCTTGGATCGACCACCAGAGGACACAGGCAGCTCAGTAATAAGTAGCACCAAACACCACTACACTACACCCCCCCCTGTCACTTATTAACCCCTGATCACCCATGATGACCCCATATAGACTCCCTGATCACCCCCCTGTCATTGATCACCCCCCCTGTCATTGATCACCCCCTTTTAAGGCTCCATTCAGACGTCCGTATGTTTTTTACGGATCCACGGATACATGGATCGGATCCGCAAAACACATACGGACGGACATCTGAATGGAGCCCCATATAGACTGCCTGATCACCCCCCTGTCATGTTTTGCGGAATGCAGAATGAATGCGGACCCATTTTGCAGACGTGTGAATGGAAAAGATATCCCTCAAAATGAAAATAAATTAAATTATTAAAGTTAAGCAAAAAGCATAGATGTGGTCGGCAATAACAAGTGCTCGGCGGCACCAAATCAGAAACCATATGTCCTATCACAATCCGGGGGGTTCCAGTGCACATCCATGAATCCAAGAGGGAAAGCAAAAACCATCTATCCCTGGGCTAGACGATGATGTGGTATTGAAGGACAGGGTGGGCAAAGAACTGTCCCTGATATTGCCCTACAGGGGGGTGCTATTCTGGCCCTGATAGCCTAACCACAGACCACCCGCCCTGATAAGAGCGACCCCGTCCAGAACCTTACCCTATATAAAAATGGCCCTAGTAAGCCCCTAGCCCCTAGGCCGCTGACTTCCAGGTGATCACTATATAGATCTATGTGTTTTTGACTCATTATAAGAGTATATTATAAGTATTTCGCACCCCTCTGTGTATCACACATATAGATAGCACACCTATACCAGTCCTTAAAAAGACTTTTGTGGCCCTATTAGCTAGCGTTTGGTGTCCCTAACAGCCTGTCCCTGCTCCACACAGCAACCTCTCCCTACACTGGCAAAACACTGAGTGTAAAATTGCGGCCAGATCAGGTCTATTTATAAGGTAGGGGGTATGTCCATGTGCTGAAATGTCTCAATTGCCTGTCCTGTACCACCTGATGGATGTGTCAAAGTTCTTCACAATGTAAAAGAATATGGCGGGCGCCAACACGCAAAGTTCGCTGCAAAACGACCGCCAGGCGACCCACAAGGCCATCTCTAGTCTTGACAGCAATTTACATCCAGATATAAACAGTCTCTTATTAATATGGAAGTTGGATATGGTAAATCCAGGTAACTGGCTGTATATGTGGCTATAGCTAAGGCTATAGTAGGAGGTTGTGTACTCACAGGTATTTAGTCCTGAATCTGGTCCTGGTCTCAGTGACAGTTGTTTTAGGATCCTAATCTTCTACTTCAGTATTGCTACAGATGGCCTTTCTGTACTTGTAATAAGGGTTGAGCGAACCCGAACTGTAAAAGTTCGAGTTCGGTGTTTGGCGATTTAATGGCGCTTTTTAAAAGGCTGCAGAGCAGCCAATCAACCAACGTTTAACTAGTGTGCCCTTAGAAGCCATCACAGCCATGCCTACTGATGGCATGGCTGTGATTGGCCAGTGCAGCATGTGACCTGGCCTCTATATAAGCTGGAGTCACGTAGCGCCGCTCGTCACTCTGCTCTTACTAGTTGTAGGGAGAGGATGCTGCTGCTGTGAGCGAGAGAATAGGAAAGACTCTGATATCTGCACTTGGTGTGAAGTCAGCGATCTACAGCGTTTTTTGTTTTGGGGGTGCAATGCAACATTTTTGTACCCTGCCCTGAGCCCAGTGAGACTGAAAAAAAAGTTTTAATCCGTCTGTTAGTTAGGTGGGCGTTGGCAGCCATTTTGTGCAACAGCGGTGCACCAACACTGATTATGTGCCAGGGACAATCATTTAATCCTGCTTTTGTAGTTCAGTGGCTGACATATACCCATTTTTAAAGCACACCTGCACTGCATATGTGCCAGGGGAAGGGAAAATCATACCGTCTGTGAGTTCAGGGACCCAGGGGGTGACATATCCCCATTTTTTTCTGTAAAGTACCCCTGTGCTGCAATAAAGTATCTTTGCTGCCGGCACTGCATAGCAGACCGGGCAATAAGTTTAAAAAAATTGTCTGTTCCATTGTAGGATCTCAATTTAGTAAAAACGTCTGTTACTTCGGTGGGTAACTGCAAAAAATGAGGAGAGCATCAAACAAGGAACGTGGCCCTGGTCACCACTGCTGGTGTTGGTGGAGCTCCTGTTGCAGGGAGAGGATGTGGTCGATCTGTGCCAGCTACAGGCACAAGTGAAACACCTTCCTCAGGTGCGAGTAGGTGACAGAACCTTTAGCATTATTTGGTAGGCCTAAATGCGACTCTACAAATGGTGAGGCCAGAACAAGTACAGACGATAGTAGATTGTCTCCCACCCAGTCCCCTGCTGAAAGCTCAGAGTTGGCATCTGCAGCCCATGTCCATCAGTCTTTCATCTCACCCCTTGCAAATCAGCCAAGCAGTCTGAGCCCCAAGTCATGCAGCAGTCTCTTCTGCTTTTTGATGACTCTGCTGGCAGGGTTTCCGTGGGCCATCCACATAGCCCTGCACCAGAAGTGGAAGAGATTGAGTGCACTGATGCCCAACCACTTATGTTTCAGGATGAGGACATGTGAAGACCACCGCAGCACGTCTCTGATGATGACGAAACACAGGTGCCAACTGCTGCCGCTTTCTGCAGTCTGCAGACCGACAAGGCGGGCAGGGGTAAAGAGTGGAAGATGATGTGGAGGGCGATGAGGTACTAGACCCCACATGGAATCAAGCTCATGCGAGTGACGTGTGCAGTTTGGAGGAAGAGGCGGTGGTCGCACAGAGGCAGCAGCACAGCAAAAGAGGGAGCAGGGTGCAAAAGCGTCCGTTACATTCTTGGGTGACATTTTACCATTTTTGACATGAATAAACTCCTGCTCTGCATAGGTGACAGGGACCTAAATTTCTAAAATTCATTTGTTACATTGATGGTTGAGATTAACCCATTTTTGCCGGTGAAAAACCCCTGCTCTGCATTGCTGACAGGGAACTAAATTTAGTAAAAACATCTGTTACTGATCGGAAGATGTGCGAGTACAGCGCACACGACTACACGTACTGACTGATGGGTCTGCCCCCTTCAACTTCTGGGTCTCCAAATTGGACACATGGCCTGAGCTTGCCCTTTACGCCTTGGAGGTGCTGGCCTGCCCTGCAGCCAGTGTATTGTCTAAATGTTTGTTTAGCACAGCAGGGGGCGTTATCACAGAAAAGCGCAGTCGGCTGTCCAAAGCCAATGTGGACCAGCTCACGTTTATTAAAATGAACCAGGCATGGATCCCACAGGACTTGTCTGTACCTTGTGCAGAATAGACATGTATACCAGCTTCACCCAGCCATTGTTGTACTACAGCGCACTCTCTCTTTATTAGACTTTTTATATTTCCCAATGTTTTGGGGTCTACCCAAATTAAAAAAAAAATAATAATAATAATTAAAATAAAAAACGAAACAAAAAAACTGTGTTGGCTATCTCCTCCTCCTCCACCTTTGCTTCCACTTACACCGCCACATCCACCATCTCCTCAACCCCCTACTCCATATGGACCTCCTCCTCCTAGATAAAGTATATTATTTTTTATTTTTATGTATTTTATGTTATTTTAAGTCATTTCCCTATCTACATTTGTTTGCAGAGCACTTGCCATGCTCTTAACCACATTTTGCTGCCTTTTGCAGCCCTCTAGCCCTTTCCATGACTTTTTTAGAGCCATTTTAGTGCTCAAAAGTCTGGGTCCCCATTATCTTCAATGGGGTTCGGGGTCAAGTTCTTATTCCGAACTCAAACTTTTTTGCGAGGTTCGACCGAACCCATCGAACCCGAACTTCCAGGTGTCCGCTCAACTCTACTTGTAATAATAAACAGTGAAGCTGCCGGAAGCTAATGAATCCTTCACCTGTATACAAAGGTGCCTGAAGCCTAGTAAAATGGCTATTGTCCTCCTTTGTCTTTATATAGAAAATAATCTTTCACTGAGCACCCCGGAAGGGTGTACCGTAGAAGCAAGGTCCCACCTTTTTGCCTATTCCTTGGCTTTGATAACTGATATAGGTCTGGGCTACTCTGGGCCGTGGAGCTCCAGAGAGCTGAGAGGAGGGGGGTCCTCTACTTCCCCCTGATCCTCACTACTCCTTCAACTTCATCTCACCAACTCCCAACTCCTCCTCTGACTCAACTAGGCATGAACTGAGGTATATATACTGTGGTGTTATCCCCATCTAGTGGTGGAATATGTGTAATGCACCTAACAGTCTGTTAACAGGGCTCTTTATACAAAAGTGCAATTCAACATGGTACAAAATACAATATAACAAGATATGCAGTGCCCATGTATAGGAGTGGGACACTGCATTCACCCCTTGTTTAACATGTGTCGGCCTCGACACATTTAGGACATGATGAAGTCTCCTGAAAAATATAAAGGGTAAAGCATGCAGGCAAGTAAACTGATATAAAAATACAACAAACAGTAGGAGAATACACAATTAAGAAAAAATCATAAATTATGTGGATCACGACGCAAAAAGGGACACTGGGCGGCGTAACTTCTGAACTTGCCGGTAACACAAATGGCCGTTGATCTCACAAACATAGTATAAAGCCTATGACAAAGTCCAACCAAGTCTTTAGAGTATAAAACCTTTTTAGTGCAGCATAATAATTAAAGTGCAAAAAGTCTGTTGACTTGTAAACATAAGCATTATTTAAAAACAAACACAGAAAATGTCCTTCTGGGTACATGCCTTGAACATTTTAAAATAGTCCTGTTGCATAACCCCACTCAACCTGAAGAGGGGGTAAAAAAAGGATAAACAGAAGGGGTCCTGGGAAATTCCTCAAAGGAACAGCAGGCTAAGCAGTGACTTGGAAAACTGCCACTGTGCCTTAAGGAACTGGCAACTGGCAACAGTCAGTAGGGAATGGCCTATAGGACTACTTACAGGTAGGTGTCTTCCTCTTCAAGATCCTCTCCTAGGACGGGCCATAGGACTTGACTGTCAGGAGACAGTATTTGCACTGGGACTCCTCAGAATGTAGGCACGATTGCCTCTGCCAGGATCTCCTCCTGTGTATGGGATCCTAGATCTGGCATAGCATAGTTTCTCCGGAACATAGGCAGTCTCGTTGTGTCAACCTGTTTTTCAGGGTCTGGCCCATGAGAGTCATTCTTCCTTAACTCTCCAGTTAGGCCCGAAGCTTCTCTTGTACGTCCATCTCCGCCATTACTTGGGCTCGACGACTAAGGTCAAATGATGGATAGAGGTTGGCATCTCTTTCCAACACAGTCGGCTGCCAGAAGATGTTTGGGGCCGATGAAAGAAGATTTCTGATGATAAGTGGACCGGACAGGCCCTGACGGGAATTCAGACGCGCTCTCCATTTCTGCGGCATCATGCACACACTCCCAGTCCTCTGGTTCGGGTCGCGGTCTGGAGACTGCAGGTACGTTAGCAGCCATGTTCGCAATTCTCTCTCACAACCGAGCACTTCAGCTTCCTCTGCAGGGCTAGCATTCATTCCCCTTTTAGGACCGCCCCCTAGGTTTACTTGTATTAGGGGATCGGTACCACCGGGTGGTATAATGACTAGTGATGAGCAAGCACCAAAGTGGTCGGGGGTTCTGGTACTCATTCCGAACACATAGCGATATTCGTGCGCTCGGCCGAGCACCCGAGTATAATGTAAGTCAATGTGAGACAACCAGGAATCCGATGTTCGGATGAGGGGAGGGTGCCTGGTTCATAGGAAAAGGTCAGAAACTGATGGAAACACCACCTGATCGGGAACAGCAGGGGGACCATGTCTGGATGCATCTTGGACTCCAATGTCGCTGCTGGGAACCATGTTGTCCTAGTCGTACGCCACTTTTACAGACTGACAAAAATACGCACAAACCCCTTGAAAAAAAATCAATTTTGCTAGAAAAATTGTTAGGAAACATTCTTTCCAGTATATTCAATTGTATATACAGTGCAAGTGCTGCCAAAAATTGCAAGGAAGTAGCACTCCGATACAGCCTATATTTCACATAAAGAAGGGCCTCATTCACATGGTGCTACAATAGTTCAAGTAGTGGGACTCCTACGCCTATGCACTAAGTGAAAGAGCTGCCAAATATTACAAGGGACCGGCACTGCAATACACCCTTTCTTACACATAAAGGAGTGCATCATACACACACCCTTGAAAAATTATCCTTGATGGCCTGCTGGTGATTAGAGATGTTGCGAACATAAAATTTTCCGTTCACGGATGGCGAACGCAAATTTTTGCAAATGTTCGCGAACGGGCGAACCGCCATTGACTTAAATAGGCAGGCGAATTTTAAAACCCACAGGGACTCTTTCTGGCCACAATAGTGATGGAAAGGTTGTTTGAAGGGGACTAACACCTGGACTGTGGCATGCCGGAGGGGGATCCATGGCAAAACTCCCATGGAAAATTACGTAGTTGATGCAGAGTCGGGTTTTAATCCATAAAGGGCATAAATCACCTAACATTCCTAAATTGTTTGGAATAACGTGCTTTAAAACATCAGGTATTATGTTGTATCGATCAGGTAGTTTAACGGTTACGCCCGCTTCACAGTGACAGACCAAACTATGACAGACCAAACTCCCTGTTTAATGCACCGCAAACAACCGCAAACAGTCCATTTGCACAACCGCAAACTCCCCATTTGCACAAGGTTGGATACCAAGCTAGCCATGTCCCGTTCCTTGTCCTCACTGATGTCATTGAAGGTCTCTTCCTCCACCCAGCCACGTACAACACCAAGGGTCCCCGAAAGGTGACAACAAGCCCCCTGGGACGCCTGCTGTGTTTAGTCTTTCACCACCTCAAAGCCACCTTCTGTCACGGCGGACGTGCACAGTATAACAGATAACACACCAACCAGGCTCTGGATGAGAGACAGGGGAAGGGTCACTTCCTAGTTTATCCCTGACCTCTTTCCCTGCACTGCTCAGCCCACAGACAGAACATAAAGGTAGGTTTGCTGTGTCCTCCAGCCTGTACTGACAGAACCCTGAACTCCCTGAGATGGTGAAGTGGGGAGAAAGGAGCAGCCTGCTCGCACAGAACCTGGATGGGATAGATGACATAAACAACCAACAAGAAATGACACTTATCTGCTGAGAGCAGGAACTGACAGCCAACCTTCCCTCCAAACTTCCCAGACCAAAATGAACAGTATAATCCGCTCAGAGCACTTAGCTGGAGACCATTTAAACGAATGACTCCACCCAGTGCACCTGATGCGAGGCGGATCCAGCACGGCATCAAAACAAAAACTAAACTCGTGCTGCAATCCTGGCTGACCTCCGCACATCGTCAGAGTGGGGCATGACAGTACCCCCCCTTCTACAGGTGACCTCCGGACACCCTGGACCAACCTTATCCGGATGGGACCTATGAAAGGCCCTCACCAGTCGGCTGGCGTTGACATCTGACGCCGGAACCCACATCCTCTCCTCAGGACCGTATCCCCTCCAGTGCACCAGGTACTGGAGGGAACCTCGCAGAACTCTCGAATCGAGAATCCTGGAGATCTCGAACTCCAAATTTCCCTCGACTAGAACAGGAGGAGGAGGCGATGGCGATGGTACCACCGGTTTAACATATTTTTTTTAGTAAAGACTTGTGGAAGACATCATGGATCCTCCAAGGCTGCGGCAGATCCAGTCAAAACGCCACAGGATTGATCACCGCAGAAATTTTATACGGACCAACAAATCTTGGACCCAGTTTCCAAGATGGCACTCTCAACTTGATATTTCTAGTGGACAACCACACCAGATCACCCACACACAGGTCCGGACCAGTCACACGTCTCCTGTCAGCCATTCGTTTATACCTCTCACCCATCCTCTCCAAATTCCCTTGAATCGTCCGCCAGATAGAGGATAAGGCAGAAGAGAATCTCTCCTCCTCTTGCATCCCGGAGGAACCAGACCCAGAAAAGGTACCAAACTGAGGATGGAAACCGTATGCGCCAAAAAATGGCGACTTACCCGTGGACTCCTGCCTATGGTTATTCAATGCAAATTCTGCTAAGGACAAGAATGAGGACCAGTCGGGGGGCGGAGCTTGACCGGCGTCCTGATCGGCCGCATGTGAGAAGAGCTCTCCTCTCCACGACCCGATAAAGTGGTTTATTTCGCACCCTATTTGAGCTACGATGGGGAAAGTTGGCAGATACTTGCCCAAAGAGAAGACCGAGTCCCCCAAACAAGATAAAGGACCCTCCGACATGGAGAAATACTTCAACAAGAAGTCTACAGCTCCGGCATCGGAGCGGCCTAAGATGGCGCCGACAGACCCGGATGAGGGTATTGAAGACGCTGAAAGAGCTGACAGCCCTTACACAGAGGGTTCCCTGAATTCGCAGGCAGAAGCGCCGGAACCTATCTCCAAAACATTTCTGCAGCAAGCGCTTACATCGGCGTTATTCCCTGTGCTGCAAGAGCTGACTGAGATCAAGGGAGATGTGAAGCATATCGGCCATAGAGTCGAGAAACTGGAGCAGACACAAGGCGCCATGTTGGAGCATGCCTGCGCGCTGGGTGACAACTCCTCCGCATACCTGTCCTCCTTGGACCACGCATACTCCGAGGCATCCCGGAGACAGTGTCTCATGAAGATCTGCCCGCGGCTGCGACTGCCATTTTTGAAATCTTGCTGGGCCCAGAGACCGCTTCCACAGTCGCAATTGAGCGTATACATCGCTCTTTACGCCCCAAGCCTAAAGAAGGGGACCCCCCCCCGAGATGTGGTCTGTGGCCTCCTGCGATACACGGACACAGCGGCTTTATTTAAGGCGGCTAGAGAGAAAGGGGACATTAAACATGACGGTGCTAAAGTGCTGCTGTTCCAGGACCTCGCACCCTCTACATTGAGCAAAAGGAGAGCCCTGCGCCCGGTTACAGAGATACTGAAGCTGAACAGAATCCCGTTCAAATGGCTCTTTCCTTTCGGCTTAACCTTTGCTAAAGAAGGTAGAAGGTGCACTATACGAACCCCCGGTGACCTGCCGGCAGCGTGGGAGCTGCTGAATACTACGCCACAAGTCATACCATCATGGCTGCCATCGGCGGACACTGGGGTCCCGCTCCCGGAGCTTCCAGAATGCTCCAGATGGTCCAGAGTTCCCTCAAGGAAAGGCCCGGGGGCTAAACAAAGAACCACCTGAACTGTCGCTGCAGGTCGTATAACTTCTTCTTACTCAAAGGCCTCCTGGGTTCCGTTGTTACAGGAACACCTTTGGTCTGGCGGGACTTCTGTTCCTCACTACGTTCATTACTTGCTGTTCGATGGCCGGGACCGGCCGAAGCAACTGTCATTGCTACTAACCCAGTGCTATATGCCTCCCTGAGTGCACTAGGGATTGTCATTATAATTATAATTATAATTGTAATCGTTAGTCGAGGTTTTGGTTAACAGCGACTGTATGGTTATGTTGGGGCTCGTACATTTGAGGAAAGGGTTAATGGGATTACGTCTGTAATTTACATTTGCACGCTTTATAGAGGTAGGGGTGCCAGACTGTGGTTTTGGGAGCAGCACCGACAGTGGTCACACGTGTGGGCTGCTTTCACATGGCTATTGGAGGCCCCTATGTCCTGTTCTGGTGTTTTCCCGCCTCGGGCGGGCTCCTCATATACGGCGCCCTGCATATTCTGTCTACTCTGGCGATAGGGCCCTGGGGGGCCGCGCCTGCCTCGGGAAAGCACCAGAGCCTCCTTTGGAGTTTTTCACTCTGTTTTGTTCACCCAGTTTACCTATCCATGACTCGTTTTTTTAGTGCATATGTGTTTCCAAGTCACCTGAAGTACTGATGGCTACGGTTAATTGTACCACATTTAATGTGCGGGGCTTTAACACCCCTCAGAAACGATCGCAAGTGATCCGACTTCTGAAGAAACAACACACTGATATTTGCTTCTTTCAGGAATTGCATTTTAAGTTAGGACACATTCCTAAACTCTCTCAATCCTATTTTCATCACTGGTTCATCAGCGCTCACGTCAAGGCTTCCAGGGGTGCGGGGATCGCCATATCTAAAGGAACTCCCTTCTCCCTCATTGCTTCTTTAGCGGACCCAGAAGGCCGATACATGTTTGTCAAAGGTAAGCTTGGGACGGTCTTGGTGACACTGGCGAGTTTATATAGCCCGAACAGGGGCCAAGGCCCCTGGCTTAAAAAGACCTTACAGGCGTTGACTTCCTTTGCTGAAGGCGTGTGGCTGGTGGGAGGTGATCTAAATGTTGCCCTAAACCCCTTGGTTGATGCGTCGGACCACTCCTCACAACTAACCCATGTAGCTCTGAGTAGGATAAATAAACTCCTAGCGAGAACCCAGTTAATTGACACGTGGAGGTTGATTCATCCCACAGATTTAGATTATACATTTTTCTCGGCCCCACATAAGGTGTATAATAGACTAGACTATGTTTTTATTTCCACTTGTCACGCAGGGCTAGTGAGTAACTCTACCATTGACCCTATGACAGTGTCTGACCATGCCCCAGTGACGACATCCGTGGTGTTCTCGGAATTGCCGCAACGCACTAGGCAATGGAGGCTCAATGAGACTCTGTTGGATGAAGATGAGGAAGTGAGGAATATACAAACTAAACTACAACAGTTTTTTCAAGAGAACATCACGGGTAACGTTTCAATTGCCACTGTGTGGGAAACTCACAAGGCGGTCATTAGAGGCGAACTGATAGCCCTTGGTAGTAGGAAAAAGAAAGAGAGGTTTGCAACCTTCCGTGCTTTGCTGGATAAAATTTCAACCCTAGAGTCACTGCATAAAAAATCAAAATCCATTGAGGCCCAAAAGGAACTTAGATTGACGAGAATAAAGCTGAAAGACCATCTCAATTATCACCACGCTAAGTCCTATCAGCGTGCCCAATACCGCTTTTATGCGCATGGAGACAAAGGCACTAAGCTCATGGCATCGCTTATTAAGCAGAGGAAAGATACATCATATATTCATGGGATTAGGGATAATCTGGGACAGCTGAAGCATAAAACCTCAGACATTGCGTTTGAATTTCAGCAATTTTATGGGCTAAAATGTGCAGAAAATGACTCAGAGGTAGATATAGCTCAGGCGGCAGATGCGTTCCTAGCTGACCTGACCTTACCGTCACTTAGGACGGAAGAGAAAGAGCAGCTCCTTACGCCAGTGACCAGAGAGGAACTAACCGGCATTTTGGGGTCTATGCCTTTAGGGAAGAGCCCGGGACCGGACGGGTTCTCGGCAGGATATTACAAAAAGTTTGCACCTATTTTAATTCCACACATGACCACTTGGTGCAATGCCTTGTTAGATGGAGCCACCCTACACAAACAGTCTCTAGAAGCGACAGTCACAATACTACCAAAAGCAGGGAAAGATCCTAGTCAGTGCGGTAGCTACAGACCGATTTCGCTTCTCAATGTGGATGTAAAAGTTTGGGCCAAGGTACTGGCATCTCGCCTTGCCACATTATTACCTAGGTTGATCCATCCAGACCAGTCTGGGTTTGTGCCTGGGTGTGAGGGCTGTCAAAATTCATGCAGAGTAATCTCAGCAATGCAGTTGGCCAGGAGCAGAGGTACCCCATTGGTGCTGCTGGGTGTGGATGCGGAAAAGGCCTTCGACAGGGTGAGCTGGAGCTACATGAGGAAAACACTGCACAAATTCGGCATCCCTGAGAAGTTCCAAGACGCTATTATGTCCCTTTACAGCGATCCCAGTGCTTGTATCCGGGTAAATGGGACTTAGTCTCAGCCATTTCCAATCACGAACGGGACTCGCCAGGGCTGCCCTTTGTCCCCCACTTTATATATTATGGTGATGGAGATTTTATTACAAGCTATTAGGGAGCACCCCGGCATAAAAGGCATTCAGGCCACCGGTAGCTCAGTAGATTTTGTCACCGCCGCATATGCAGATGACCTCTTGGTAATGCTTTCCAACCCTGTCGAGGCCTTTCCGCATCTTCTATCCCTTTTTAAACAATATGGGAGGATCTCTAACTTCAAGGCTAACTACACAAAGTCAGAGGCTATGAACATCTCGGCGCCGAAAAACATGGTTTCTACCTTAAAGGAAACAACGCCGTTTATATGGCAGAACTCTCACCTTTCTTACCTAGGTGTCAAACTCCCTGCTAGTCTGGATCAGATTTTCTCTTTGAACTATAGCCCCTTACTGAAGGATGTACAGACACAACTCCACTCACTCAAGGTCCCTTATGTGTCCTGGATGGGCAGGAAAAACCTTTTAAAAGCATTCATCATGCCCAGACTCCTGTATGTTCTTCAAATGTTACCCATTTTTCTCCCCATGTCCTTTTTTAGCAAAGTTAGAAGACTGTTTAGAACGTTTTTATGGGGGGGGGGGAAGGCTGCTAGGATAGCACATAGCAGGCTGATTCAGAGGAGGAATACGGGAGGATTTGGATTACCGGATGCTCATCTTTATTATCAAGCAATACATTTGAAGAGGTGGATTCAGCTACATGCCACTAAATACCAAATTTGGGGTAGTGACATGGAGCTTGCCCAACTTTCTCCGGTGCAGAGGGCGGGTCTATGGGGTCTTAACACCTCTAACCTCAGGTCGCAAGTCTTACTATTAGGCCTCTTTCACACTTGCGTTGTCCGGATCCGGCGTGTACTCCACTTGCCGGATTTACACGCCGGATCCGGAATAACGCAAGTGTACTGAAAGATACGGAATAACGCAAGTGTACCCAGGACGCTATTAAAGTCCTGGTTGCCATAGTAGGAGCGGGGAGCAGGGGAGCGGCATACTTACAGTCCGTGCGGCTCCCGGGGCGCTCCAGAATGACGTCAGAGCGCCCCATACGCATGGATCATGTGATCCATGCGATCACGTGATCCATGCGCTTGGGGCGCCCTGACGTCACTCTGGAGCGCCCCGGGAGCCGCACGGATGGTAAGTATGCTGCTCCCCGCTCCCCACTACACTTTACCATGGCTGCCAGGACTTTAGCGTCCTGGCAGCCATGGTAACCATTGAGAAAAAGCTAAACGTCGCATCCGGCAATGCGCCGAAACAACGTTTAGCTTAAGGCCGGATCCGGATGAATGCCTTTCAATGGGCATTCATTCCGGATCCGGCCTTGCGGCAAGTGTTCCAGATTTTTGGCCGGAGCAAAAAGCGCAGCATGCTGCGCTATTTGCTGCGGCCAAAAAACGTTCCGTACCGGAACGGAAGACATCCTGATGCATCCTGAAGGACGGACTGTCCATTCAGAATGCATTAGGATAATCCTGATCAGTATTCTTCCGGCATAGAGCCCCGACGACGGAACTCTATGCCGGAAGACAAGAACGCAAGTGTGAAAGAGCCCTAAGAGGAACGGCTTTGGTAATTCAGCAACTGAATAAAACGCTTAATCTGCTGAATAATCCCTCGCCTTCTATGCCAGCAGATTTACTCCCATTTGCCACACGCCCAAAAGCGGGACAGGTTGCGTCAATATGGTCTAAGCTGCGTAAATTTAAAACAGAGGATTTCCTGAACCTGTCTTCAGGGGCTTTGACTGGGGAGCACCCCCTGCATTCCCTAATGCAATCATGCAATTTTCTAGAGCAGATTGAGCTCAACTCTGTTTCCAAACCAATCATAGGGAATAATAGACATCGCCCGACACAGTCGTGGTTTGAGAAACTGCTAGTGTCCGAGACCGTCCCTCGCAAACTGATATCCTTGTGTTATCTGGCCTTGGTTAGTCCCCGTTCTCCTGGAATGCCGCAATATGTGAGGCACTGGGCCTCTGAATTGAATTTAGAACTGAGCGAGACAGATGTGATGCGTATGCACGCACACTCACACGGATTCTCTAGATGTACTAGGATTCAGGAACACTCCTATAAGGTCCTTACACAGTGGTACCGGACCCCAAAACAATTATATATTAGGGGGATGAGACAAGATGATTCATGCTGGAGGTGCTTGGATGGTACAGGAACGTTGTCCCACATTTTATGGTCGTGTCCGAAGATTCGCCCTTATTGGGAAGGGGTCTTGTCCACTATACAGAATATTACACGGGTCTCAGTTGAAGTAACCCCCTCGCTTGTACTCCTGTGGCTCCCAACTCCTGCTTTTTCGCCCTCTAGAAAATGTCTGACTACACAACTGCTTCAAGCGGCCAGATTACTCATTCCACAGCAGTGGCTATGCACTGATCCTCCCACTGTTGAAGCGTGGCTGAATAAAGTGGATCATATATGCCGTATGGAGGAGCTAGCGAGTTGGGAGGACAGGAATCACAACAAATTTATGAAAATGTGGACCCCTTGGCTCTTGTTTAGGGGAGTCGAGTAACGTACATTGGACACATTCAGCAGATTTAGGTGCGCTCCGATAGGCCTTTAATGGAGTCGGCAGCATGCAATCTCTGTCCTTCCTGATTGTTCTTATATAGGTAGCGGTCAGACTTTTTCCAATGCTTATTGTGATAAGATGCCACGGCAGAGAAACACTTGATTTGCTTTAAATATTTAGAGCACATGGATGGGTTTTTGTTTATGTTCATGTTCCCCTCCCTGGGGTTCCTTCCCTTCCCTTTTCTCCCTCTTTTTCCATCCCTTGACCCCCGATCCGGCCTTCCTATTCTTTCCACCCTCCCTCCTCCCTTAAACTCTAATGCTGTTACAGCTGTAGATCACTCTGCGATTCTAATGTGGCACTGAGCCGTATACGCATACTCTTGCAGGCCGAAACTCGGAAATATGTCATTATTGCGTTCATTTACTGCCTGTTTGATCAACATTGGATTGTCTATCTTTGTGCTGTGATTCTACTCTCTTAGAGCGGCCTATAGTGTATATGCTGTATGTGGCTAACTATGAGATCTGTTCACTTGTGATCTGCTTTGATGTTCATGTTTTCAATAAAAAGAAAATTGTCAAAGAATGAGGACCAGTCCTCCTGATTCTCAGCCACAAAGCACCTCAAGTAGGTCTCCAGGTTTTGATTGGTACGCTCCGTCTGACCATTCGACTGTGGATGAAAAGCCGACGAGAAAGAAATTTGAATGCCAAGTCGAGAGCAGAACGCCCTCCAAAACCTTGAGACAAACTGCGTGCCCCTATCAGAGACCACATCCGAAGGAATACCGTGCAATTTCACAATATTATCCACAAAAATCTGCGCAAGAGTCTTAGCGTTAGGCAGACTTGTTAGTGGTATAAAGTGAGCCATTTTACTGAAACGATCGACTACCACCAAAATCACTGTTCTCCCGGAGGAACTCGGTAGGTCCGTAATAAAGTCCATGGACAAATGCGTCCAAGGACGAGATGGAATAGACAATGGAAGAAGTGAACCAGGCGGTCGAGTATGAGCAACCTTAGACCGAGCGCAGGTTTCACAAGCTGTCACATAATTCTCAATACTCTTACACAACCCTGGCCACCAGAACCTCCGGGACACCAGATCACAGGTGGACTTACCACCAGGATGTCCAGCGAGAACAGTATTGTGATGTTCCTTGAACACCTTGTAACGTAGGCCCTCAGGAACATACAACCTCCCTGGGGGACACGAACCAGGAGCCCCCTCCTGAGCTCCCAACACCTCCATCTCCAATTCATGGTACAGAGCGGAGACCACCACTCCATCCGCCAAAAATCGGCGTTGGATCTTCTGAATCACCTCCCCCAGGGAAGCTGCGAGACAAGGCATTTGCCTTGACGTTCTTGACCCCTGGGCGAAAGGTAACCACGAAATTGAACCTGGTAAAAAACAATGACCATCTGGCCTGTCTAGGGTTCAGATGCTTGGCAGATTGCAGGTAAGCCAAATTCTTATGGTCTGTATACACAATAACGGGGTGACAAGCCCCCTCTAACCAGTGACGCCATTCTTCAAAGGCCAACTTGATAGCCAACAACTCCCTATCTCCAACATCATAATTCCTCTCGGCGACCGAGAGCTTCCTGGAGAAGAAGGCACACGGGACCCACTTGCCAGGAGAAGGACCCTGCGAAAGCACAGCCCCAACCCCCACCTCTGATGCATCAACCTCGACCACGAATGGCTGAGATACATCCGGCTGCACCAGAATGGGAGCAGACGCAAAAAGCTCCTTAATAGCCGAAAAGGCCTGCAATGCCTCATCCGACCAGACAGAGACATCAGCGCCCTTTTTGGTCATATCAGTAAGAGGTTTGACTAGCGTGGAATAATTTGAAATAAATTTTCTATAATAATTCGTAAACCCCAAAAATCGCATCAAAGCTTTCTGATTCTCCGGTCGGTCCCACTCCAGAACCGCCCGGACCTTTTCGGGGTCCATACGAAAACCAGAATCAGAAAGCATGTATCCCAAGAAAGGAAGCTCTTGCACTGCAAACAAACATTTCTCCAATTTGGCGTATAACTTATTCTCCTGAAGGATCGTCAAAACCTGTCTCACATGATCCTGATGGGTCTTCAGATCAGGAGAATAAATTAAAATGTCATCTAGGTAGACTACTACGAACCTCTCCACTAAGTGATGAAAAATATCATTGACGAATCGCTGAAATACCGCTGGCGCATTCGTCAACCCAAAAGGCATTACCAGGTTCTCAAAATGACCCTCGTGCATATTGAAGGCCGTTTTCCACTCATCCCCCTCCTTGATCCTGATCAGATTGTATGCTCCCCTCAAATCCAACTTGGAGAACACCTTGGCTCCAACAATCTGATCAAAAAGATCTGAGATCAAAGGCAGGGGATATGGATCCCGGACTGTAATACGGTTCAGCTCCCGGAAATCCAAACACGGTCTCAGTGATCCATCTTTCTTCTTCACGAAGAACAAACCTACAGCCACTGGAGACTTAGGCTACTTTCACACTTGCGGCAGTGTGATCCGGCGGGCAGTTCCGTCGTCGGAACTGGCCGCCGGATCCGCCGATCTGCCGCTGACTGAAAGCATTTGTGAGACGAATCCGGATGCGGATCCGTCTCACAAATGCATTGCAAGGACGGATCCGTCTCTCCGCTTGTCATGCGGACAGACGGATCCGTCTTGTACATTTTTTCATATTTTTGCCGATCTGCGCATGCGCATGCTGGAACGACGGATCCGGCATTCTGAATGCCGGATCCGGCGCTAATACTTTCCTATGGGAAAAAATGCCAGATCCGGCGTTCAGGCATGTATTCAGTTTTTTTGGCCGGAGAGAAAACCGTAGCATGCTGCGGTTTTCTCTTTTGCCTGATCAGTCAAAACGACTGAACTGAAGACATCCTGATGCAAACTGAACGGATTACTCTCCATTCAGAATGCATGGGGATAAAACTGATCAGTTTTTTTCCGGTATAGAGCCCCTGTGACGGAACTCTATGCCGGAAAAGAAAAACGCAAGTGTGAAAGTACCCTTAGATGGTCTAATATGACCCTTTGCCAAACTCTCGGCGACATACTTTCGCATGACGTCTCTCTCGGGTTGTGAGAGGTTGTAGAGCCGAGACTTGGGCAACTTAGCCCCCGGAATGAGATTCACTGGACAATCATAGTCTCGATGAGGTGGCAATTCCTGAGCCCCACCCTCCGAAAAAAAGTCCGAAAAATCTGAGAGATACTGAGGCAAGGCCGTAACAGACACTTCAGAAATAGATGTGACAAGACAATTATCCAAACAAAACTTGCTCCAACCAATGATTTGTCTCGCTTGCCAGTCTATAATTGGGTTATGTCTAGACAACCATGGCAACCCCAAAACTATTGGAGCTGGCAAATCCTTCATGACGAAACAGGAAATAATCTCAGCATGTGAATCACCCACCCTTAAATGAATACCATGAACAACGTGAGTAAGGCTCCCTTGAGAAAGAGGGGAAGAATCAATAGCAAAAACACGAATCTCGTTCTCTAACGTGCAAATACTTAGTCCCAAACCATCAAGAAACAGAAAGTCAATTAAATTTACCCCAGCACCACAATCAAGAAAAACATCAACAAACACATTTCTAGACTCTAGCGCCACCATAGCTGAAAGGAGAAAACGGGAAGTGCAGGGAACTTGCATACCATTCATGCCACAAAGTGTGAGGGGAGTTTTTTTTTCTGTTTCTTTTTTCTTTATCACTTCCCACTGTGGACAAGAAACAACGGACAAGAAAAAACAAAATGACCCCTCTTCCCACAATAGAAACATAGATTGTGCACTTTTCGAAAGTCTCTACTATCCGAATGGCAAGATATCTGACCAAACTGCATGGGTTCCTCCCCTACCCCAGAGTAACAAGCAATATCACCCTGGGCAGCTGGTGAAACAAAACCACATACGGGAGGAATCCCCTGCACAGAGGGACCCTTACACCTCTCTCTGATACGTCTATCCAAACGTATCGCCAAAGACATTGCGTTTTCCAAAGTATCTGGGTATTCATGAAAAGCCAGAGCATCTTTCAACCTTTCAGATAACCCCTGACAAAACTGGCTACGTAACGCGGGGTCGTTCCACCCTGACTCAGTAGCCCACCTCCTAAACTCTGTGCAGTAAACCTCAGCAGTATGTTTACCCTGTAGTAAGTTACGTAATTTTGACTCTGCCATCGAAACTCGATCTGGGTCATCGTAAATCAATCCCAGGGCTTTAAAAAATTCCTCTACCGACCGGAGAGCCAGAGAACCGGGCGGCAGAGAAAAAGCCCAGGATTGCGCGTCCCCTTTTAGCAAAGACATGATTATACCCACCCTCTGATCCTCATTACCTGATGAAAATGGGCACAATCGAAAGTACAAATTACATGACTCTTTGAAACTGAAAAAAAATCATCAGTACTCCCTGCAAATTTCTCAGGAAGAGCGACTTTAGGCTCCCCAACAATTTGACCTGTACCTGAAGCCAACACCCTCTGACACTGTGTGACCGTACTACGCAGATCCGCAACCTCCAGGGAAAAACCCTGCATGCGGTCAACCAGTGCATCAATTGATGCCATCACAAACGCTGAGCAATGGCAGTCACAGTATGGCGGATTAAAATGTCACGGCGGACGTGCACAGTATAACAGATAACACACCAACCAGGCTCTAGACGAAAGACAGGGGAAGGGTCACCTCTAGAGTTGAGCGAACACCTGGATGTTCGGGTTCGAGAAGTTCGGCCGAACTTCCCGGAAATGTTCGGGTTCGGGATCCGAACCCGACCCGAACTTCGTCCCGAACCCGAACCCCATTGAAGTCAATGGGGACCCAAACTTTTCGGCACTAAAAAGGCTGTAAAACAGACCAGGAAAGGGCTAGAAGGCTGCAAAAGGCAGCAAAATGTAGTTAAATCCCCTGCAAACAAATGTGGATAGGGAAATGAATTAAAATAAAAAATAAAAAAATTACCCAATATCAATTGGAGAGAGGTCCCATAGCAGAGAATCTGGCTTCATGTCAGCAGAGAATCAGTCTTCATGTCATAGCAGAGAATCAGGCTTCACGGCACCCACCACTGGAACAGTCCATTGTCAGATATTTAGGCCCAGGCACCCAGGCAGAGGAGAGAGGTCCCATAGCAGAGAATCTGGCTTCATGTCAGCGACTCAGCAGAGAATCAGTCTAAATGTCATAGCAGAGAATCATGCTTCACGTCACCCAACACTGGAACAGGCCACTGTCAGATATTTTTAGGCCCCGGCACCCAGACAGAGGAGAGGTTCATTCAACTTTGGGTTGCCCCGCAATATAATGGTAAAATGAAAATAAAAATAGGATTGAATGAGGAAGTGCCCTGGAGTACAATAATATATGGTTAAGGGGAGGTAGTTAATGTCTAATCTGCAGAAGGGATGGACAGGTCCTGTGGGATCCATGCCTGGTTCATTTTTATGAACGTCAGCTTGTCCACATTGGCTGTAGACAGGCGGCTGCGTTTGTCTGTAATGACGCCCCCTGCCGTGCTGAATACATGTTCAGACAAAACGCTAACTGCCGGGCAGGCCAGCACCTCCAAGGCATAAAAGGCTAGCTCTGGCCACGTGGACAATTTGGAGACCCAGAAGTTGAATGGGGCCGAACCATCAGTCAGTACGTGGAGGGGTGTGCACACGTACTGTTCCACCATGTTAGTGAAATGTTGCCTCCTGCTAACACGTTGCGTATCAGGTGGTGGTGCAGTTAGCTGTGGCGTGGTGACAAAACTTTTCCACATCTCTGCCATGCTAACCCTGCCCTCAGAGGAGCTAGCCGTGACACAGCTGCGTTGGCGACCTCTTGCTCCTCCTCTGCCTTCGCCTTGGGCTTCCACTTGTTCCCCTGTGACATTTGGGAATGCTCTCAGTAGCGCATCTACCAATGTGCGCTTGTACTCGCGCATCTTCCTATCACGCTCCAGTGCAGGAAGTAACGTGGGCACATTGTCTTTGTACTGTGGATCCAGCAGGGTGGCAACCCAGTAGTCCGCACACGTTAAAATGTGGGCAACTCTGCTGTCGTTGCGCAGGCACTGCAGCATGTAGTCGCTCATGTGTGCCAGGCTGCCCAGAGGTAAGGACAAGCTGTCCTCTGTGGGAGGCGTATCGTCAACGTCCTGCGTTTCCCCCCAGCCACGCACCAGTGATGGGCTCGAGCTGCGTTGGGTGTCACCCCGCTGAGAACATGCTTCATCCTCATCCTCCTCCACCTCCTCCTCCTCCTCGTCCTCCAGTAGTGGGCCCTGCCTGGCCACATTTGTACCTGGCCTCTGCTGTTGCAAAAAACCTCCCTCTGAGTCACTTCTAAGAGACTGGCCTGAAAGTGCTAAAAATGACCCCTCTTCCTCCTCCTCCTCCTCCTCCTCCTGGGCCACCTCCTCTTCCATCATTGCCCTAAGTGTTTTCTCAAGGAGACATAGAAGTGGTATTGTAACGCTGATAACGGCGTCATCGCCACTGGCTATGTTGGTGGAGTACTCGAAACAGCGCAACAGGGCACACAGGTCTCGCATGGAGGCCCAGTCATTGGTGGTGAAGTGGTGCTGTTCCGCAGTGCGACTGACCCGTGCGTGCTGCAGCTGAAACTCCACTATGGCCTGCTGCTGCTCGCACAGTCTGTCTAGCATGTGCAAGGTGGAGTTCCACCTGGTGGGCACGTCGCATATGAGGCGGTGTGCGGGAAGGCCGAAGTTACGCTGTAGCGCAGACAGGCGAGCAGCGGCAGGATGAGAACGCCGGAAGCGCGCACAGACGGCCCGCACTTTATGCAGCAGCTCTGACATGTCGGGGTAGTTGTGAATGAACTTCTGCACCACCAAATTCAGCACATGCGCCAGGCAAGGGATGTGCGTCAAACCGGCTAGTCCCAGAGCTGCAACGAGATGTCGCCCATTATCGCACAACACCAGGCCGGGCTTGAGGCTCACCGGCAGCAACCACTCGTCGGTCTGTTGTTCTATACCCTGCCACAGATCCTGCGCGGTGTGGGGCCTGTCCCCCAAACATATGAGTTTCCGAATGGCCTGCTGACGTTTACCCCTGGCTGTGCTTAAGTTGGTGGTGAAGGTGTGTGGCTGACTGGATGAGCAGGTGGAAGAAGAGGAGGAGGTAGCCGAGTAGGAGGAGGAGGCAACAGGAGGCAAAGAATGTTGCCCTGCGATCCTTGGCAGCGGAAGGACATGCGCCAAACAGCTCTTCGCCTGGGGCCCAGCCGCCTCTACATTTACCCAGTGTGCAGTTAGGGAGATATTGCGTCCCTGGCCGTGCTTACTGGTCCACGTATCTGTGGTTAGGTGGACCTTGCCACAGATGGCGTTGCGCAGTGCACACTTGATTTTATCGGATACTTGGTTGTGCAGGGAAGGCACGGCTCTCTTGGAGAAGTAGTGGCGGCTGGGAACAACATACTGTGGGACAGCAAGCGACATGAGCTGTTTGAAGCTGTCTGTGTCCACCAGCCTGAATGACAGCATTTCATAGGCCAGTAGTTTAGAAATGCTGGCATTCAGGGCCAGGGATCGAGGGTGGCTAGGTGGGAATTTACGCTTATTCTCAAATGTTTGTGAGATGGAGAGCTGAATGCTGCTGTGTGACATGGTTGAGATGCTTGGTGACGGAGGTGGTGGTGGTGGTGTTGGTGGTACATCCTCTGTTTGCTGGGCGGCAGGTGCCAACGTTCCTCCAGAGGCGGAGGAAGAGGCCGAGGCGGCAGCAGCAGAAGAGGCCGAGGCGGCAGCAGCAGAAGAGGTAGCAGGGGGAGCCTGAGTGACTTCCTTGTTTTTAAGGTGTTTACTCCACTGCAGTTCATGCTTTGCATGCAGGTGCCTGGTCATGCAGGTTGTGCTCAGGTTCAGAACGTTAATGCCTCGCTTCAGGCTCTGATGGCACAGCGTGCAAACCACTCGGGTCTTGTCGTCAGCACATTGTTTGAAGAACTGCCACGCCAGGGAACTCCTTGAAGCTGCCTTTGGGGTGCTGGGTCCCAAATGGCGGTGGCCAGTAGCAGACGGACTCTCTTGGCGGCGGGTGTTCTGCTTTTGCCCACTGCTCCCTCTTTTGCTACGCTGTTGGCTCGGTCTCACCACTGCCTCTTCCTCCGAATTCTGAAAGTCAGTGGCACGACCTTCATGCCATGTGGGGTCTAGGACCTCATCGTCCCCTGCATCGTCTTCCACCCAGTCTTGATCCCTGACCCCCTGTTCAGTCTGCACACTGCAGAAAGACGCAGCAGTTGGCACCTGTGTTTCGTCATCATCAGAGACGTGCTGAGGTGGTATTCCCATGTCCTCATCATTAGGAAACATAAGTGGTTGTGCGTTAGTGCATTCTATCTCTTCCACCCCTGGGGAAGGGCTAGGTGGATGCCCTTGGGAAACCCTGCCAGCAGAGTCTTGAAACAGCATAAGAGACTGCTGCATAACTTGAGGCTCAGACAGTTTCCCTGATATGCATGGGGGTGATGTGACAGACTGATTTTCATGCGCCATCTGTGCGCTTTCTGCAGAAGACTGGGTGGAAGATAATGTGAACGTGCTGGATCCACTGTCGGCCACCCAATTGACTAATGCCTGTACCTGCTCAGGCCTTACCATCCTTAGAACGGCATTGGGCCCCACGAAATATTGCTGTAAATTCTGCTGGCTACTGGGACCTGAGGTAGTTGGTTCACTAGGACGTGTGGCTGTGGCAGAACGGCCACGTCCTCTCCCAGCACCATAGGGTCCACTAACACCACCACGACCATGTCCGCGTCCTTTACTAGATGTTTTCCTCATTGTTATCGTTCACCACAACAACAAAAATATTATTTGGCCCAATGTATTGAATTCAAATTCAGGCCTTTTTTTACAGACACCTAACACTATCTGGCTATCTATTTAGGTACCGTATTACACTAATACAGGCACAGCAGTAACGAAAGATTTAGCTGAATATAAATTGTAGGTCTATTATTTAGGCGCTGGATGACAGGTATACGTTTACGGACAGAATTAGACTTGGAAATGCACGGTAGCGTGTGAAGTTATTGAGAATGACCCTATCTGCACCTTCAATCTAATATACCCTTTTATGGATAGATTTAAAGTAGGCCTGATACAGCAGAAACCACTGATTTAGGGAATTGCTAAGTTGGGAATTGTATTTCAACCCAGAACAAAAACTGTGCTTTGACGGACACTAAATAGATTGACCAGCCTCAGCAATAAACACAGATTGAGCTGAATATAAATTTTAGGCCTATTATTTAGGCGCTGGGTGACAGGTATACGTTTACGGACAGAATTATTTAAACTTGGAAATGCACGGTAGCGTGTGAAGTTATTGAGGATGACCCTATCCGCACCTTCAATCTAATATACCCTTTTATAGATCAATTTAAACTTGGCCTGATACAGCAGAAAAAAAATATTTAGGGGATTGCTAAGTTGGGAATTGTATTCAACCCAGAACAAAAACTGTGCTTCGGCAGACAGCAGACAGTATTACAATTGGCTGGCCACAGCTGAAACACCAGATTTAGGGCACTGCTATTTTGGCCAATTGTATTTTACCCCTCAATAAAATAGCAAGCACAGCCAAGCCCCTGATGTAGGATATAGCAAAAAAAATAACCACACTATTGATGGTTAAATGGACTTGGTGGCAGCTTGTGCTGGCGCACCACAAAATGGCCGCCGGTCACCCAAGAAAAAAGTGACATAAAAACGCTCTGGGCAGCCTAAAAACAGTGAGCAATTAAATAGCAGCAGTTCAATGATCCACAGCTGTAGACCGATCACTGAATTAAGTGTTTTTTCTTAGTAAATCCCTGCCTAATCTCTCCCTAACAGCAGCAGCATCCTCTCCCTAAACTGATCATAGCAGAGTGACGTGCGGCGCTACGTGACTCCAGCTTAAATAGAGGCTTGGTCACATGGTGCACTGGCCAATCACAGCCATGCCAATAGTAGGCATGGCTGTGATGGCCTCTTGGGGCAAGTAGTATGACGCTTGTTGATTGGCTGCTTTGCAGCCTTTCAAAAAGCGCCAAGAAAGCGCCGAACAGCGAACCCGAACCCGGACTTTTACGAAAATGTTCGGGCTCATGTCACGAACACCCCAAAATTCGGTACGAACCCGAACTATACAGTTCGGGTTCGCTCATCCCTAGTCACCTCCTAGTTTATCCCTGACCTCTTTCCCTGCACTGCTCAGCCCACAGACAGACCTTAAAGGTAGGTTTGCTGTGTCCTCCAGCCTGTACAGACAGAACCCTGAACTCCCTGAGATGGTGAAGTGGGGAGAAAGGAGCAGCCTGCCCGCACAGAACCTGGATGGGATAGATGACATAAACAACCAACAAGAAATTACACTTATCTGCTGAGAGCAGGAACTGACAACCTTCCCTCCAAACTTCCCAGACCAAAATGAACAGTATAATCCGCTCAGAGCACTTAGCTGGAGACCATTTAAACGAATGACTCCACCCAGTGCACCTGATGCGAGGCGGATCCAGCACGGCATCAAAACAAAAACTAAACTCGTGCTGCAATCCTGGCTGACCTCCGCACATCGTCAGAGTGGGACATGACACCTTCCTCCTCTGACCCCCTCTTCTTCAGACTCCTCTCTCTGCATTGCCTCTCTCTGTGCTATTATAAGGTGTGTTAAGTAGTACTATTCCTATCAGTTTAATCCCTGTTACGTCCCCTATCAGGGGACGTGTATATGGCATCGATTTTAGGAACTGGGAGATGAAAAAAGATGCTTGGTTGGTCCTCCTACTTCCAATTTGGGGCACTGCGCGTGCGCCGTGTAATGTACTGTGCAATCCCAATATGTGTGGTGTGTTAAGTAGTACTATTCCTATCAGTTTAATCCCTGTTACGTCCCCTATCAGGGAACGTGTATGGAATAGATTTTAGACAACCACAAAGAGTTGTCAATAGTTGACACACTCATGACATAAATTTTATTCCTCTATGCGTCAATCTTGGTGTAGTGATGACTGTGCTTGTGCGCACGTTTGGGAGATTGCAGGCAATGGGGTTTTTCAAAGCCTATGGTCGTGCTAAGGTAGTTCAGTGACAGTTAAGTGACCCAGAAAACAATGATTCGTCAGTGTGGGCCCATTGTTGGCCTAGTAGGCTTTAATTATCACCTTAGATTATCACAAAGTTAATGTTTTTTCTATGCAAAATTATCCAGCCGATAGCTTTTGGTCTGTTCACAATGAAGCAACGACCTTATCATCTGGGGTGTGCCAACATTGCCATTGCCAACACACTCATAGAGGTGATCGCTTCATTATGATACGCAAGCCCCTTCACCACAACAAGGTAACGATCACGAAGGGGAATTGACACATGTATGTGCCTTTTTTTTTTGTTTGGTTTTTTTTTGTTTGGTTTTTGAAGCCACAGTGCAGCACCAGAGGCCAGAAAAATTAGGCATGTACACATGCCTGAAAATCAGGTATTGTTGCTGTAGCAGCGGCCAGAAAAATCGATGTTTGTTTCCCAGGCAGAAAGTGCTCTAAAACATTGCGGCTTGAACCCTAGTTGGTGGCGGATAAGTCACGCAAGTCATCCGGCATTCAGAGATAAAATACAGCAGCGTGTGGACCATTTTTAGCCCAAGGCAGCTCATCTCAGTCATCAGGCCTTTTTTAGTCAAATGTATCGCCCACTATCAATCACTTCGGGATCCATCCCTCATTCATATTAATAAAGGTGAGGTAATCTAGACTTTTTTGACCTAGGCAACTTCTCTTCTCAGTGACAATACCTCCTGCTGCACTGAAGGTCCTTTCTGAGAGGACACTTGAAGCGGGGCAGGCCAGAAGTTCTATCGCAAATTGGGATAGCTCAGGCCACAGGTCAAGCCTGCACACCCAGTAGTCAAGGGGTTCATCGCTCCTCAGAGTGTCGATATCTGCAGTTAAGGCTAGGTAGTCTGCTACCTGTCGGTCAAGTCGTTCTCTGAGGGTGGACCCCGAAGGGCTGTGGCGATGCGTAGGACTTAAAGCATGTCTGTAAAGCGTCCTGTCCTTGCTGGCGTGGTCATGGTAGAAGGAGGATTACTTTCACCTCTTCCCCTGTTAGATTCCCGTTGTGCTGTGACATTACCCTTATACGCTGTGTAAAGCATACTTTTTAATTTATTTTGGAACTGCTGCATCCTTTCCGACTTCCGGTAATTCGGTAACATTTCAGACACTTTCTGCTTATACCGGGGGTCTAGTAGCGTGGCCACCCAGTACAGGTCGTTCTCCTTCAGCCTTTTTATACGAGGGTCCCTCAACAGGCACGACAGCATGAAAGACCCCATTTGCACAAGGTTGGATGCCGAGCTTCTCATGTCCCGTTCCTCGTCCTCACTGATCTTACTGAAGGTCTGTTCATCGCCCCAGCCACGTACAACACCATGGGTACCAGATAGGTGGCAACGAGCACCCTGGGATGCCTGCTGTGGTTGGTCTTCCTCCTCCTCAAAGCCACATTCCACCTCTGACTCCTCTTCCTCAGACTCCTCTTCCAGCGTTGCCGCAGGTCCAGCAAGCGATGCTGATAAGGCTGTTTCTGGTGATGATGATGGTGACCACAACTCTTCCTCTTCACGCTCATCTATGGCCTGATCCAGCACTCGTCGCAGGGCACGCTCCAGGAAGAAAACAAATGGGATGATGTCGCTGATAGTGCCTTCGGTGCGACTGACTAGGTTTGTCACCTCCTCAAAAGGACGCATGAGCCTACAGGCATTGCGCATGAGCGTCCAGTAACGTGGCAAAAAAATTCCCAGCTCCGCAGAGGCTGTCCTAGCACACCGGTCATACAAATACTCGTTGACGGCTTTTTCTTGTTGTAGCAGGCGGTCGAACATTAGGAGTGTTGAATTTCAACGTGTCGGGCTGTCGCAAATCAAGCGCCTCACTGGCATGTTGTTTCACCGCTGAATGTCTTAAAAGTGCGCCATGGCCGTGTAGGAACGCCTGAAATGGCCACACACCTTCCTGGCCTGCTTGAGGACATCCTGTAAGCCTGGGTACTTATGCACAAAGCGTTGTACAATCAGATTCAACACATGTGCCATGCACGGCACATGTGTCAACTTGCCCAAATTCAATGCCGCTAACAAATTGCTTCCGTTGTCACACACCACTTTGCCAATCTCCAGTTGGTACGGAGTCAGCCACTGATCCACCTGTGCGTTCAGGGTGGACAGGAGTGCTGGTCCGGTGTGACTTTCTGCTTTTAGGCAAGTCAACTCCAAGACGGCGTGATACTGTCGTATCTGGGATGTGGAATAGCCCCTGGGGAGCTGGGGGGTGCAGTTGATGTGGAGCAAGACGCAGCAGCAGAAGAGGACTCAGCCGAGGAGGTTATGGTAGAGGATGGAGTAGGAGGAGACAGCACGCCTGCCTGCAAGTCGTGGCGGTGTCACCAACTCCTCTGCAGAGCCACGCATTACATGCTTGGCAGCCATCAGCAGGTTTACCCAATGCGCAGTGTACGTGATATACCTGCCCTGAACGTGCTTTGCAGACCAGGTATCAGTGGTCAGATGGACCCTTGCCCCAACACTGTGTGCCATGACTTCCTTTTGCACAATCGAGTACAGGTTGGGGATTGTCTTTTGTGCAAAGAAATTTTGGCCGGGTTCCTTCCACTGCGGTGTCCCAATAGCTACAAATTTTTTGAAGGCCTCAGACTCCACCAGCTTGTACGGTAAAAGCTGGCGGGCTAAGAGTTCCGAAAAGCCAGCTGTCAGACACCGGGCAAGGGGGTGACTTTGTGACATTGGCTTCTTACGCTCAAACATGTCCTTGACAGACACCTGACTGTGGGCAGATGAGCAGGAACTGCTCAAGGCGAGAGACGGAGTGGCGGATGGTTGAGAGGGGGCAAGGAGGACAGCAGTGGTTGACGTGGCTGAAGATGCTGGACCAGGAGGAGGATGGCGGCTTTGAGTTTGTGTGCTGCTTATTCTCATGTGTTGATCCCATAGGCGTTTGTGATTTGAGATCATGTGCCTTCGCAAAGCAGTTGTACCTAGGTGGGTGTTGGACTTCCCACGACTCAGTTTCTTTTGGCACAGGTTGCAAATGGCATTGCTGGTGTCAGAGGCAGACACAAAAAAAAAAATGTGGTGGGTGTCCTGTGTTAGCCAGTCAACTATGTCCTCAGAACTTTTTCGAGTTCAGGGTACGTGGCCTCTGAACACTGGGCATTATTCTAGGGCCAAAGGGAATCACAGCATTACGACCACGACGACCCCTGCGGGGTGGCCTGCCTCTGCCTGTCATATTTTTTTCGATTAGTGGTACTATGTGTGCAAGCTACTGTGACACCATGTATGACACTATGCACTTGCAGGGCCTGAAACACACACACGTGCAGGCAACTGACTGCTATTATTTCAAAGTCAAATAGTTTTAGGTTTTTTTATGTAATCTACTGTGACACCAGATATGAGTTGCGCTGGTGACACTGTGCACTGGCAGGGCCTGAAACACACATGCGTGCAGGCAACTGACTGCTATTATATTACAGTCCAAAAATTTTTTTTATTTTTTTTTATTTTTTTTTAATGCAAGCTTCTGTGACACCAGATATGAGTGGTGGCACTGGGCAAGAGGGCACAGTATACGCTGTGAGCCTGACACACATGCTGACAGGCAACTGCAATTAGATTACACAGAAAAAAAAAAAAAAAAAGCAGACTGATGTTCTAGCCCTAAGGCTACTTTCACACTTGCGTTCAGAGCGGGTCCGTCTGCATTATAGTTTAAAAAAAATTCTAAGTGTGAAAGTAGCCTGAACGGATCCGTCCAGACTTTACATTGAAAGTCAATGGGGGACGGATCCGTTTGAAAATTGAGCCATACTGTGTCAACTTCAAACGGATCCGTCCCCATTGACTTACATTGTAAGTCTGGACGGATCCGCTTGCCTCCGCAATGTAATATAAATCAATATAAATCCTGTTACACAATGCATGTGGTTTATTAGTTCTTGAGTAGGGATGAGTGAACCCGAACTGTATAGTTCGGGTTCGTACCGAATTTTGGGGTGTCCGTGACACGGACCCGAACCCGGACATTTTCGTAAAAGTCCGGGTTCGGGTTCGGTGTTCGTCGCTTTCTTGGCGCTTTTTGAAAGGCTGCAAAGCAGCCAATCAACAAGCGTCATACTACTTGCCCCAAGAGGCCGTCACAGCCATGCCTACTATTGGCATGGCTGTGATTGGCCAGAGCACCATGTGACCCAGCCTCTATTTAAGCTGGAGTCACGTAGCGCCCCCCGTCAATCTGCTCTGATCAGTATAGGGAGAGGTTGCAGCTGCGACGTTAGGGCGAGATTAGGCAGATTAACTCCTCCAAAGGACTTCATTCAGAGATCGATCTGCAGCTGTGGATGATTGAACTGCTGCTATTGAATTGCTCACTGTTTTTAGGCTGCCCAGAGCATTTTTCAGTCACTTTTTTCTGGGGTGATTGGCGGCCATTTTGTGTCTTGTGGTGTGCCAGCACAAGCTGCCACCAAGTGCATTTAACCCTCAATGGTGTGGTTGTTTTTTGGCTAAATCCTACATCAGGGTGAAGCTGTCACACCAAGTGCATTTAACCAGCAATAGTCTGTTTATTTTTTGGCCATATACTACATCAGGGCAAGCTGCGCCTGTCACCAAGTGCATTTAACCCTCAGTAGTGTGGTTGGTCAAGCTGTCACACCAAGTGCATTTAACCATCAATAGTGTGGTTATTTTTTGGCCATATCCCAGTCTAATTCTGTCAGTAAACGTATACCTGTCACCCAGCGCCTAAATACTAGGCCTCAAGTTTATATCCAGCTAAATCTGTCGTTACTGCTGTGGCTGGTAAAGTTATTTAGTGTCCGTCAAAGCACAGTTTTTATTCTGGGTTGAAATACAATTCCCAATTTAGCAATTTCCTAATTTAGTGGTTTCTGCTGTATCAGAGCTATTTTAAATCTATCCCTAAAAGGGTATATCAGATTCAAGGTGCACATAGGGTCATTCTGAATAACTTCACACACACGCTACTGTGCATTTCCAAGTCTAATTCTGTCAGTAAACCTATACCTGTCACCCAGCGCCTAAATACTAGGCCTCAAATTTATAGTCAGCTAAATCTGTTGTTACTGGTGTGGCTGGTAAAGTTATTTAGTGTCCGTCAAAGCACAGTTTTTATTCTGGGTTGAAATACAATTCCCAATTTAGCAATTTCCTAATTTAGTGGTTTCTGCTGTATCAGAGCTATTTTAAATCTATCCCTAAAAGGGTATATCAGATTCAAGGTGCACATAGGGTCATTCTGAATAACTTCACACACACGCTACTGTGCATTTCCAAGTCTAATTCTGTCAGTAAACCTATACCTGTCACCCAGCGCCTAAATACTAGGCCTACAATTTATATTCAGCTAAATCTGTGGTTACTGCTGTGCCTGTATTAGTGTAATACGGTACCTAAATAGATAGCCAGATAGTGTTAGGTGTCTGTAAAAAAAGGCCTGAATTTGAATTCAATACATTGGGCCAAATAATATTTTTGTTGTTGTGGTGAACGATAACAATGAGGAAAACATCTAGTAAAGGACGCGGACGCGGACATGGTCGTGGTGGTGTTAGTAGACCCTATGGTGCTGGGAGAGGACGTAGCCGTTCTGCCACAGCCACACGTCCTAGTGTACCAATTACGTCAGGTCCCAGTAGCCGCCATAATTTACAGCGATATTTGGTGGGGCCCAATGCCGTTCTAAGGATGGTAAGGCCTGAGCAGGTACAGGCATTAGTCAATTGGGTGGCCGACAGTGGATCCAGCACGTTCACATTATCTCCCACCCAGTCTTCTGCAGAAAGCACACAGATGGCGCCTGAAGTGAAAACCAAGCCCATCAGTCTGTCACATCACCCCCATGCATACCAGGGAAACTGTCTGAGCCTCAAGTTATGCAGCAGTCTCTTATGCTGTTTGAAGACTCCGCTGGCAGGGTTTCCCAAGGGCATCCACCCAGCCCATCCCCAGCGGTGGAAGACATAGAATGCACTGACGCACAACCACTTATGTTTCCTGATGATGAGGACATGGGAATACCACCTCAGCATGTCTCTGATGATGACGAAACACAGGTGCCAACTGCTGCGTCTTTCTGCAGTGTGCAGACTGAACAGGAGGTCAGGGATCAAGACTGGGTGGAAGACGATGCAGGGGACGATGAGGTCCTAGACCCCACATGGAATGAAGGTCGTGCCACTGACTTTCACAGTTCGGAGGAAGAGGCAGTGGTGAGACCGAGCCAACAGCGTAGCAAAAGAGGGAGCAGTGGGCAAAAGCAGAACACCCGCCGCCAAGAGACTCCGCCTGCTACTGACCGCCGCCATCTGGGACCGAGCACCCCAAAGGCAGCTTCAAGGAGTTCCCTGGCATGGCACTTCTTCAAACAATGTGCTGACGACAAGACCCGAGTGGTTTGCACGCTATGCCATCAGAGCCTGAAGCGAGGCATTAACGTTCTGAACCTTAGCACAACCTGCATGACCAGGCACCTGCATGCAAAGCATGAACTGCAGTGGAGTAAACACCTTAAAACCAAAGAAGTCACTCAGGCTCCCCCTGCTACCTCTTCTGCTGCTGCCGCCTCGGCCTCTTCTGCTGCTGCCGCCTCGGCCTCTTCTGCTGCTGCCGCCTCGGCCTCTTCCTCCGCCTCTGGAGGAACGTTGGCACCTGCCGCCCAGCAAACAGGGGATGTACCACCAACACCACCACCACCTCCGTCACCAAGCATCTCAACCATGTCACACGGCAGCGTTCAGCTCTCCATCTCACAAACATTTGAGAGAAAGCGTAAATTCCCACCTAGCCACCCTCGATCCCTGGCCCTGAATGCCAGCATTTCTAAACTACTGGCCTATGAAATGCTGTCATTTAGGCTGGTGGACACAGACAGCTTCAAACAGCTCATGTCGCTTGCTGTCCCACAGTATGTTGTTCCCAGCCGGCACTACTTCTCCAAGAGAGCCGTGCCTTCCCTGCACAGCCAAGTATCCGATAAAATCAAGTGTGCACTGCGCAACGCCATCTGTGGCAAGGTCCACCTAACCACAGATACGTGGACCAGTAAGCACGGCCAGGGACGCTATATCTCCCTAACTGCACACTGGGTAGATGTAGTGGCAGCTGGGGCCCAGGCGGAGAGCTGTTTGGCGCACGTCCTTCCGCCGCCAAGGATCGCAGGGCGACATTCTTTGCCTCCTGTTGCCACCTCCTCCTACTCGGCTTCCTCCTCTTTTTCTTCCACCTGCTCATCCAGTCAGCCACACACCTTCACCACCAACTTCAGCACAGCCCGGGGTAAACGTCAGCAGGCCATTCTGAAACTCATATGTTTGGGGGACAGGCCCCACACCGCACAGGAGTTGTGGCGGGGTATAGAACAACAGATCGACGAGTGGTTGCTGCCGGTGAGCCTCAAGCCCGGCCTGGTGGTGTGCGATAATGGGCGAAATCTCGTTGCAGCTCTGGGACTAGCCGGTTTGACGCACATCCCTTGCTTGGCGCATGTGCTGAATTTGGTGGTGCAGAAGTTCATTCACAACTACCCCGACATGTCAGAGCTGCTGCATAAAGTGCGGGCCGTCTGTTCGCGCTTCCGGCGTTCACATCCTGCTGCTGCTCGCCTGTCTGCGCTACAGCGTAACTTCGGCCTTCCCGCTCACTGCCTCATATGCGACGTGCCCACCAGGTGGAACTCCACCTTGCACATGCTGGACAGACTGTGCGAGCAGCAGCAGGCCATAGTGGAGTTTCAGCTGCAGCACGCACGGGTCAGTCGCACTACAGAACAGCACCACTTCACCACCAATGACTGGGCCTCCATGCGAGACCTGTGTGCCCTGTTGCGCTGTTTCAAGTACTCCACCAACATGGCCAGTGGCGATGACGCCGTTATCAGCGTTACAATACCACTTCTATGTCTCCTTGAGAAAACACTTAGGGCGATGATGGAAGAGGAGGTGGCCCAGGAGAAGGAGGAGGAGGAGGAGGAAGAGGGATCATTTTTAGCACTTTAAGGCCAGTCTCTTCGAAGTGACTCAGAGGGAGGTTTTTTGCAACAGCAGAGGCCAGGTACAAATGTGGCCAGCCAGGGCCCACTACTGGAGGACGAGGAGGACGAGGATGAGGTGGAGGAGGATGAGGATGAAGCATGGTCACAGCGGGGTGGCACCCAACGCAGCTCGGGCCCATCACTGGTGCGTGGCTGGGGGGAAAGGCAGGACGATGACGATATGCCTCCCACAGAGGACAGCTTGTCCTTACCCCTGGGCAGCCTGACACACATGAGCGACTACATGCTGCAGTGCCTGCGCAACGACAGCAGAGTTGCCCACATTTTAACGTGTGCGGACTACTGGGTTGCCACCCTGCTGGATCCACGGTACAAAGACAATGTGCCCACCTTACTTCTTGCACTGGAGCGTGATAGGAAGATGCGCGAGTACAAGCGCACGTTGGTAGACGCGCTACTGAGAGCATTCCCAAATGTCACAGGGGAACAAGTGGAAGCCCAAGGCGAAGGCAGAGGAGGAGCAAGAGGTCGCCAAGGCAGCTGTTTCACGGCCAGCTCCTCTGAGGGCAGGGTTAGCATGGCAGAGATGTTGAAAAGTTTTGTCAACACGCCACAGCTAACTGCACCACCACCTGATACGCAACGTGTTAGCAGGAGGCAACATTTCACTAACATGGTGGAACAGTACGTGTGCACACCCCTCTACGTACTGACTGATGGTTCGGCCCCATTCAACTTCTGGGTCTCTAAATTGTCCATGTGGCCAGAGCTAGCCTTTTATGCCTTGGAGGTGCTGGCCTGCCCGGCGGCCAGCGTTTTGTCTGAACGTGTATTCAGCACGGCAGGGGGCGTCATTACAGACAAATGCAGCCGCCTGTCTACAGCCAATGTGGACAAGCTGACGTTCATAAAAATGAACCAGGCATGGATCCCACAGGACCTGTCCATCCCTTGTGCAGATTAGACATTAACTACCTCCCCTTAAACATATATTATTGTACTCCAGGGCACTTCCTCATTCAATCCTATTTTTATTTTCATTTTACCATTATATTGCGAGGCTACCCAAAGTTGAATGAACCTCTCCTCTGTCTAGGTGCCGGGGCCTAAATATATGCCAATGGACTGTTCCAATGTTGGGTGACGTGAAGCCTGATTCTCTGCTATGACATGCAGACTGATTCTCTGCTGACATGAAGCCAGATTCTCTGTTACGGGACCTCTCTCCTCTGCCTGGGTGCTGGGCCTAAATATATGACAATGGACTGTTGCACTGGTGGCTCACGTGAAGCATGATTCTCTGCTATGACATGCAGACTGATTCTCTGCTGACATGAAGCCAGATTCTCTGTTACGGGACCTCTCTCCTCTGCCTGGGTGCTGGGCCTAAATATATGACAATGGACTGTTGCAGTGGTGGCTGACGTGAAGCCTGATTCTCTGCTATGACATGCAGACTGATTCTCTGCTGACATGAAGCCAGATTCTCTGTTACGGGACCTCTCTCCTCTGCCTGGGTGCCGGGGCCTAAATATCTGAGAATGGACTGTTCCAGTGGTGGGTGACGTGAAGCCAGATTCTCTGCTATGGGACCTCTCTCCAATTGATATTGGTTAATTTTTATTTATTTTATTTTAATTTTTATTTATTTCCCTATCCACATTTGTTTTCAGGGGATTTACCTACATGTTGCTGCCTTTTGCAGCCCTCTAGCCCTTTCCTTGGCTGTTTTACAGCCTTTTTAGTGCCGAAAAGTTTGGGTCCCCATTGACATCAATGGGGTTCGGGTTCAGGACGAAGTTCGGATCGGGTTCGGATCCCGAACCCGAACATTTCCGGGAGGTTCGGCCGAACTTCTCGAACCCGAACATCCAGGTGTCCGCTCAACTCTAGTCTTGGGGTCATCTTCCCTTGTCTTCTCTTGTTCTTCTGAGCTTTGCTGGAAAGGACAGTTTCCCATGTGGTGGGCGGTGAGACTTCTGAAGGTATGAGGATATCTGTAGCAATGGACCAGTCTGGGATGTCTATGTCCGTAATTTCTAAGGCAGTGAGGATATCTATTAGGTCTTTAGGTGTTTTTATGGTGTATCTTTTCTCTTTCTAGGTTTTTAAACAACCATCTGAAAGCAATTCTCTTGTGTCTTAAATAATCTGTTAGAGGTTTCAGCATGCGTCTTTTATTTAGGGTTACAGGCGCTATGTCTTGGAAAAGTTGAATTGTTGCATCTTCGTATTCAATACTTTCCATTTCTCTAGCTTTTTTCACTATTGCCTCTTTATGAGCAAAGTTCAGAAGTTTGCAAATTACGTCTCTTGGAGGCTCACCAAGTTTTGGTTTTGGGCGTAATGCTCTGTGGGCCCTTTCAATGATTATAGAGTTAGATGTGTTGTCTTCTAGCAGAGATTTGCAGATTTCCTCTACTGCTTTTGGTATTGCTTCATTTGCAACGGATTCGGGGATTCAACGGAAGCGGATATTATTCCTCCTGCCTCTGTTATCCTGGTCTTCTATGTAATCATGAGGATGATTGATGTGTTGTTGGTATTTAGAGAGAGCTTCAGAAGCTTGTTTAGTGTAGTTAGTAATGGCGGATTGGGTGGTTTCAAAAACCTCGACTCTGTTGCCAATCTGTCTCATTTCTCTTTTTATTTCTGACAGTTCCTCCAGTACTGGGTTTAGAGCATCTGACAGGGCTCTAGAGATGAAGGATCTGGATAAAAGGAGTTCAGCTATGGGCTCTGTGACATCTTTATATTCACTATCTCCTTCTTGTGCGCGTGTAGTTGTTTTTGGTACAGCTCTTTTAGGAGTGGAGATTTGCGCCCCTGAGGAGGCAAGAGATTTATTTATTATGAATTTGTCCAGACCTGGTTGAGACAGATGTGGAAGTTTTGCAGAATTATGGTGTTCTTGGCTGGTGCCTCTGTATCTTCCTACTTTTACCATAAGTGCTTGTGTCTGAGACCACTTTAAAAGTTATAACACCTGTGCCTGTATCAAGTGGTATATGACAGTTAGTACATAATCAAGTTTTCACTGGCTATTAGATTTTATAAGACAGTGGAACAGTTGGTATGGATTTTAGGTGTATTATTTCCACTTGTGGGTGTTAAGGTGATGCAGAGCTTCGTAGCTGGTTATACTAGTTTACAAAATTGTATTAGTGTTTATTTCCATTTAAGTAAATTGGGTCTCTGTTCTTTTAAATAGCCACCGAGATAAGATTTTTTAAAACCCTTTAAATTACAGGAGATAGGTGGTAATATGGGGGAAAGGATGTAGGTGGAGGGGGGGTGCAAAGGAGAGTCACTGCAGATCTTATATATTCCAGTTATGGTTTGGACTTTGCGAAATGTCACTTTGGTTTCTTTGCGGTGAAGCGCTCAGGGGGATGGATGATGGAAGCGCGTTTCTCCGATCCACTGCCGTATCGCATCAGATCTTGCGCACCGGCTGTGTTGCGATCTTTGGCTGAGGATGATTATATCACCCGTTCGGATGGGATCAGGCGGTGTACAAGTCTATAGGGTGGAGCTCCAGACTCGCTGGAATAAAAGCCAGTTCGGCTCAGAGGCGCTTGGGTTAACCAGTTGTAGGCCTCGATGCAGTGGAAAAGTCCCCAGGGCCGGGGGTTGGCGTATTGCCTGGAACGACAAGGCAAGGAGAGGGTGAGTCTTCTTACCGGTGTTGTGTTCTCCTCTGTTATAGAGTGTACCTCTTGTAATCAGCCCTGTTATCGGGTTAGCACGGGCCTGCGTGCGGACATGGACTGCAAATTAAGTGCGAGGCTCGGCGCTCTGGATAGGCCGCAGATGGATTTCCGGCTGTCTGTGCTTTAGAGGTTCGAGAAAGGGCTTAAAAGGATCAGGCTGACCTGTGTAGTCAAACAACACAGGTTTGGAGCGTCTTGTAGCTTTTATATTGCCTGGATGTCTTGGGATAGGATTTCGATCGCAGGAGCTCTAAATAGACACTTCCTCCCTGCTCGGCTGTTGGCCACGCCCCCAGTTTTACTGTTTTAAATGCAAGCTACTGTGCCACCAGATATGAGAAGTGGGCACAGTACACTCTGTGCGCCTGACACACACTGGCAGGCAACTGCAATTAATTTACAGAGAATTTTTTTTTTACTGTTTTATCTGCAAGCTACTGAACCACCAGATATGAGTGGTGGGCACTGGCAGTGGGCACAGTACACTCTGTGGGCCTGACACACACTGGCAGGCAACTGAAATTATATTACATAGAAAAAATTGTTTTACTGTTTTAAATGCAAGCTACTGTGACACCAGATATGAGTGGTGGGCACTGGCAGTTGGCACAGTACACTTTGTGGGCCTGACACACACTGGCAGGCAACTGCAATTATATTACAGAGAAAAAATTGTTTTACTGTTTTAAATGCAAGCTACTGTGCCACCAGATATGAGTGGTGGGCACTGGCAGTGGGCACAGTACACTCTGTGGGCCTGACACACACTGGCAAGCCAGGCAACTGCAATTATATTACAGTGATTTTTTTTTTTTTTTACTGTTTTAGATGCTAGCTACTGTGACACCAGATATGAGTGGTGGGTAGGGATGAGCGAACCCGAACTGTATAGTTCGGGTTCGTACCGAATTTTGGGGTGTCTGTGACACGGACCCGAACATTTTCGTAAAAGTCCGGGTTCGTCGCTTTCTTGGCACTCTTTGAAAGGCTGCAAAGCAGCCAATCAACAAGCGTCATACTACTTGCCCCAAGAGGCCATCACAGCCATGCCTACTATTGGCAAGGCTGTGATTGGCCAGAGCAGCATGTGACCCAGCCTCTATTTAAGCTGGAGTCACGTAGCGCCGCACGTGACTCTGCTCTGATCAGTGTAGTTAGAGGTTGCAGCTGCTGTTAGGGCGAGATTAGGCAGTGATTAACTCAGCAAAAACACTTAATTTAGTGATAGATCTACAGCTGTGGATCATTGAACTGCTGCTATTTAATTGCTCACTGTTTTTAGGCTGCCCAGAGCGTTTTTATGTCACATTTTTCTTGGGTGATTGGCGGCCATTTTGTGTCTTGTGGTGCGCCAGCACAAGCTGCCACCAAGTCCATTTAACCATCAATAGTGTGGCTGTGCTTGCTATTTTATTGAGGGGTGAAAAACAATTGCCAAAATAGCAGTACCCTAAATCTGGTGTTTCAGCTGTGGCCAGCCAATTGTAATACTGTCTGCTGTCTGGCAAAGGATATATTTTTGTTCTGGGTTGAAATACAATTCCCAAGTTAGCAATTCCCTAAATTAGTGGTTTCTGCTGTATCAGGCCAACTTTAAATCTATCCATAAAAGGGTATATTAGATTTAAGGTGCGGATAGTGTCATCCTCAATAACTTCACACGCTACCGTGCATTTCCAAGTCTAATTCTGTCCGTAAACGTATACCTGTCACCCAGCGCCTAAATAATAGGCCTAAAATTTATATTCAGCTAAATCTGTGTTTATTGCTAAGGCTGGTCAATTCATTTAGTGTCCGCCAAAGCACAGTTTTTGTTCTGGGTTGAAATACAATTCCCAACTTAGCAATTCCCTAAATCAGTGGCTTCTGCTGTATCAGGCCTACTTTAAATCTATCCATAAAAGGGTATATTAGATTGAAGGTGCGGATAGGGTCATTCTCAATAACTTCACACGCTACCGTGCATTTCCAAGTCTAATTCTGTCCGTAAACGTATACCTGTCATCCAGGGCCTAAATACTAGGCCTACAATTTATATTCAGCTAAATCTGTCGTTACTTCTGTGCCTGTATTAGTGTAATACGGTACCTAAATAGATAGCCAGATAGTGTTAGGTGCCTGTAAAAAAAGGCCTGAATATGAATTCAATACATTGGGCCAAATAATATTTTTCTTATTGTGGTGAACAGTAAAAATGAGGAAAACATCTAGTAAAGGACGCGGATATGGTCGTGGTGGTGTTAGTGGACCGTCAGGTGCTGGGAGAGGACGTGGCCGTTCTGCCACAGCCACATGTCGTAGTGAACCAACTACATCAGGTCCCAGTAGCCGCCAGTATTTACAGCGATATTTGGTGGGGCCCAATGCCGTTCTAAGGATGGTAAGGCCTGAGCAGGTACAGGCATTAGTCAATTGGGTGGCCGACAGTGGATCCAGCACGTTCACATTATCTCCCACCCAGTCTTCTGCAGAAAGCGCACAGATGGCGCCTGAAAACCAAGCCCATCAGTCTGTCACATCACCCCCATGCATATCAGGGAAACTGTCTGAGCCTCAAGTTATGCAGCAGTCTCTTATGCTGTTTGAAGACTCTGCTGGCAGAGTTTCCCAAGGGCATCCACCTAGCCCTTCCCCAGCGGTGGAAGACATAGAATACACTGACGCACAACCACTTATGTTTCCTGATGATGATGACATGGGAATGCCACCTCAGCACATCTCTGATGATGACGAAACACAGGTGCCCACTGCTGCGTCTTTCTGCGGTGTGCAGACTGAACAGGAGGTCAGGGAGGAAGACGATGCAGGGGACGACGAGGTCCTAGACCCCACATGGAATGAAGGTCGTGCCACTGACTTTCACAGTTCGGAGGAAGAGGCAGTGGTGAGACCGAGCCAACAGCGTAGCAAAAGAGGGAGCAGTGGGCAAAAGCAGAACACCCGCCGCCAAGAGACTATAAAAACAAGGAACTCACTCAGGCTCCCCCTGCTGCCTCTTCTGCTGCTGCCGCCTCGGCCTCTTCTGCTGCTGCCGCCTCGGCCTCTTCCTCCGCCTCTGGAGGAACGTTGGCACCTGCCGCCCAGCAAACAGAGGATGTACCACCAACACCACCACCTCCGTCACCAAGCATCTCAACCATGTCACACGGCAGCGTTCAGCTCTCCATCTCACAAACATTTGAGAGAAAGCGTAAATTCCCACCTAGCCACCCTCGATCCCTGGCCCTGAATGCCAGCATTTCTAAACTACTGGCCTATGAAATACTGTCATTTAGGCTGGTGGACACAGACAGCTTCAAACAGCTCATGTCGCTTTCTGTCCCACAGTATGCTGTTCCCAGCCGCCACTACTTCTCCAAGAGAGCCGTGCCTTCCCTGCACAACCAAGTATCCGATAAAATCAAGTGTGCACTGCGCAACGCCATCTGTGGCAAGGTCCACCTAACCACAGATATGTGGACCAGTAAGCACGGCCAGGGAAGCTATATCTCCCTAACTGCACACTGGGTAAATGTAGTGGCGGCTGGGCCCCAGGAGGAGAGCTGTTTGGCGCACGTCCTTCCGCCGCCAAGGATCGCAGGGCAACATTCTTTGCCTCCTGTGACCTCCTCCTCCTACTCGGCTTCCTCCTCCATCTCTTCCACCTGCTCAACCAGTCAGCCACACACCTTCACCACCAACTTCAGCACAGCCCGGGGTAAACGTCAGCAGGCCATTCTGAAACTCATATGTTTGGGGGACAGGCCCCACACCGCACAGGAGTTGTGGCGGGGTATAGAACAACAGACCGACGAGTGGTTGCTGCCGGTGAGCCTCAAGCCCGGCCTGGTGGTGTGCGATAACGGGCGAAATCTCGTTGCAGCTCTGGACTAGCCGGTTTGACGCACATCCGTTGCCTGGCGCATGTGCTGAATTTGGTGGTGCAGAAGTTCATTCACAACTACCCCGACATGTCAGAGCTGCTGCATAAAGTGCGGGCCGTCTGTGCGCGCTTCCGGCGTTCACATCCTGCCGCTGCTCGCCTGTCTGCGCTACAGCGTAACTTCGCCTTCCCACTCACCGCCTCATATGCGACGTACCCACCAGGTGGAACTCCACCTTGCACATGCTGGACAGACTGTGCGAGCAGCAGCAGGCCATAGTGGAGTTTCAGCTGCAGCACGCACGGGTCAGTCGCACTGCGGAACAGCACCACTTCACCACCAATGACTGGGCCTCCATGCGAGACCTGTGTGCCCTGTTGCGCTGTTTCGAGTACTCCACCAACATGGCCTGTGGCGATGACGCCGTTATCAGCGTTACAATACCACTTCTATGTCTCCTTGAGAAAACACTTAGGGCGATGATGGAAGAGGAGGTGGCCCAGGAGGAGGAGGAAGAGGGGTAATTTTTAGCACTTTCAGGCCAGTCTCTTAGAAGTGACTCAGAGGGAGTTTTTTTGCAACAGCAGAGGCCAGGTACAAATGTGGCCAGCCAGGGCCCACTACTGGAGGACGAGGAGGTGGTGCGTGGCCATCACTGGTGCGTGGCAGGGGGGAAACGCAGGACGATGACGATACGCCTCCCACAGTGGACAGCTTGTCCTTACCTCTGGGCAGCCTGGCACACATGAGCGACTACATGCTGCAGTGCCTGCGCAACGACAGCAGAGTTGCCCACATTTTAACGTGTGCAGACTACTGGGTTGCCACCCTGCTGGATCCACGGTACAAAGACAATGTGCCCACCTTACTTCCTGCACTAGAGCGTGATAGGAAGATGCGCGAGTACAAGCGCACATTGGTAGACGCGCTACTGAGAGCATTCCCAAATGTCACAGGGGAACAAGTGGAAGCCCAAGGCGAAGGCAGAGGAGGAGCAAGAGGTCGCCAACGCAGCTGTGTCACGGCCAGCTCCTCTGAGGTCAGGGTTAGCATGGCAGAGATGTGGAAAAGTTTTGTCAACACGCCACAGCTAACTGCACCAACCCCATGATACCGAACGTGTTAGCAGGAGGCAACATTTCACTAACATGGTGAAACAGTACGTGTGCACACCCCTCCACGTACTGACTGATGGTTCGGCCCCATTCAACTTCTGGGTCTCCAAATTGTCCACGTGGCCAGAGCTGGCCTTTTATGCCTTGGAGGTGCTGGCCTGCCCGGCGGTCAGCGTTTTGTCTGAACGTGTATTCAGCACGGCAGGGGGCGTTATTACAGACAAACGCAGCCGACTGTCTACAGCCAATGTGGACAAGCTGACGTTCATAAAAATGAACCAGGCATGGATCCCACAGGTCCTGTCCATCCCTTGTGCAGATTAGACATTAACTACCTCCCCTTAACCATATATTATTGTACTCCAGGGCACTTCCTCATTCAATCCTATTTTTATTTTCATTTTACCATTATATTGCGGGGCAACCTAAAGTTGAATGAACCTCTCCTCTGTCTGGGTGCCGGGGCCTAAAAATATCTGACAGTGGCCTGTTCCAGTGTTGGGTGACGTGAAACATGATTCTCTGCTATGACATGAAGCCTGAATCTCTGCTATGGGACCTCTCTCCTCTGTCTGGGTGCCGGGGCCTAAATATCTGACAATGGACTGTTCCAGTTTTGGCTGACATGAAGCCTGATTCTCTGCTATGACATAAAGACTGATTCTCTGCTGACATGAAGCCTGAATCTCTGTTATGGGACCTCTCTCCTCTGCCTGGGTGCCGGGGCCTAAATATATGACAATGGACTGTTCCAGTGTTGGGTGACGTGAAGCATGATTCTCTGCTATGACATGAAGACTGATTCTCTGCTGACATGAAGCCTGAATCTCTGTTATGGGACCTCTCTCCTCAGCCTGGGTGCCGGGGCCTTAATATCTGACAATGGACTGTTCCAGTGTTGGGTGACGTGAAGCCTGATTCTCTGCTATGACATGAAGACTGATTCTCTGCTGACATGAAGCCTGAATCTCTGTTATGGGACCTCTCTCCTTTGCCTGGGTGCCGGGTCCTAAATATATGACAATGGACTGTTCCAGTGTTGGGTGACGTGAAGCATGATTCTCTGCTATGACATGAAGACTGATTCTCTGCTGACATGAAGCCTGAATCTCTGTTATGGGACCTCTCTCCTCTGCCTGGGTGCCGGGGCCTAAATATATGACAATGGACTGTTCCAGTGTTGGGTGACGTGAAGCCTGATTCCCTGCTATGACATAAAGACTGATTCTCTGCTGACATGAAGCCTGAATCTCTGTTATGGGACCTCTCTCCTCTGCATGGGTGCCGGGGCCTAAATATCTGACAATGGACTGTTCCAGTGTTGGGTGACGTGAAGCCTGATTCTCTGCTATGACATGAAGACTGATTCTCTGCTGACATGAAGCCAGATTCTCTGCTATGGGACCTCTCTCCAATTGATATTGGTTAATTTTTATTTATTTTATTTTTATTTTTATTCATTTCCCTATCCACATTTGTTTGCAGGGGATTTAACTACATTTTGCTGCCTTTTGCAGCCCTCTAGCTCTTTCCTGGGCTGTTTTACAGCCTTTTTAGTGCCGAAAAGTTCAGGTCCCCATTGACTTCAATGTGGTTCGGGACGAAGTTCGGGTCGTGTTCGAATCCCGAACATTTCCGGGAAGTTCGGCCGAACTTCTCGAATCCGAACATCCAGGTGTTCGCTCAACTCTACTTTTATTGTGTTAAAAAACTGTTTTGATCCATATGCAAATGACCTGATATGAGTCCTGTATCCGGAGATGAGTCAAGCGGAAAGGAGCCCAGCACCGCCCCGCATCCTCCGAATCTCCTCCTTGCTGGCTGACGTCACAGAGCTGGAGCGCCGAAATCTCGCGATGCGCGAGCTAGCGCATGCGTAGTTCGTTCCCTGTGCTGATGCAAGTACAGGGAATGAACATGATGCCGACACTGCGCATGCGCTAGCTCGCGCATCGCGAGATTTCGGCGTTCCAGCTCTGATACGTCAGCCAGCAAGGAGGAGATTCGGAGGACGCGGGGCGGTGCTGGGCTCCTTTCCGCTTGACTCATCTCCGGATACAGGACTGATATCAGGTCATTTGCATATGGATCAAAACTGTTTTTTAACACAATAAAAGCGCAGAGAGCTATGGGGACTGGGTATTGCAGATGAGCTAGTGGCCATCTAGCAGCCCATGTCCCCAGCTCTATGCACAAAATCCTGGTGACAGGTTCCCATTAAAGAGGAAACACAAACCTCTGGCTGACGCTGCAGATACCGTAGACTGTCCCGGTGTCCCTCCCGTATCCCCCCGAAAGGACTGCCCCTGCCGCCCCGGTGCGGTCACCCGTAACCATAAACTGATATCTTTATGGTCCCACCGAATATTAGGCCGAACCGCCTTCCTCTGCCTGAATTGCTCGTCATACCTAAGCCACCCGGAACCACCACATACCCTGTATGCCTCCCCAATCGCATCCAGATAGCAAAACAATGCCGAGCAACACTCAGGCGTCTTTTCCCCAATGACACTCGACAAAATCGCAAACGCTTGCAACCAATTGGCAAACGTACGCGGGATGAGTCTATGCCGACGCTTTTCATCTTCCTCCTTATTACCCTTGCCCACTCGTACCCTATCCAGGTTAAACCGCTCCAGGGGAAGAAGCGAAAAAATTTCAACATACTCCCCCCGCCATATCCGCTGGTGAACGTCTTGCTTTAAGTGCGCTCCCAACGGCCCCTCAAAACACACGTACACCTCCCCTTTTGCCACGTCGCTAACCTTAGCCCTCTCTTCCTCACCCCCCACCTGTGTCTGAACCGACACCGATCCTCCCCCCCCGAGACTGTGCGTCCCCATCCGCCACCCCCAAACCCCCACCGATCCCCCATGCCAGTAATGGAGAAGAACCTGCCACCCTCAAACCTGAAACCCATCCCACCAAACTAGTAAAAATTTGCCCCAAACCCCCCACTATTTCCTCCCCCAGCCCCCACACCCCCCAGGCTACTAACCAATGTCTGCAAATCACCCCACATGTTCTAACCTGGCTGCCTGGGCGCTGTGAACCCATCAGCAGCTGATCCTGACTCCGGATGAACGGTCCTCCCAGACGACTCAACGGATGCTTCAGCTGTGCTTGCTCCGTTCGACGTCCATGCTGGGTGTGCTCCATGCTTCCATGCTGGGTGCGCTCCCCAACTCCTTAGCCCTCACAAACTCTTCCTGCAGTTCCAGGCCAGAAGACACCTGCCCGTGATCCCTAGGAGCCCTGCGCCCTCTAGTGGCCACTACTGGCACAGGCTCCATCCTACTGCTGCTCCCTCTCCCTCGACGAGCGGACGTTCCTGCCACTAGGGGGGGCAAGGAACCCGCCGACCCAGCTCCGGATCCCACGCTGCTTGCAGGTGAAGGCAGGGAAAGAGAGTCCCTGCCTCCTTTAGGGCTCCACTGCGCACCCGGATTCCTCCCACCTCTGGAGGACAGGGGCGAGATGCGCCCACCATCCCTTGCCTGTGGAGGGTACCTAGAGGGGCTCCTGTGCCTGCGCCGAGCCCTGGGGGTCTCACTAGGGCTAAGGCACGCCGGTGGCCGGACACGCCGCGGCCGTTGTGCACATGGCGACGGGCCAGCTATACCCGCCGCCTCCCCCTGCAGCAAACCAGCCAGCTGCCCCTGCAACCACTCCGATCCACGGGCCTCCCCTGCCGCCCGCAACCGCTCCAACAACTCCTCCACGGACTGCATGGTAGGTCCTGCCTGTACACTTTTTCAAATTACTCTAACATGGCCATGGGGCTAAGCCCCCCTTAAATAAAGTCCCCCCTAACTCCACCCTTACTATCCCACCCCCCCGCTTCCCACCTTTCATTAACCCCACACCTACCAGGCCCCCTACACCTCCGCTTCTCGCCTTGCATTAACCCTATACCTACCAGGCCCCCTTGCACCTAAATTCTTCATGAAGACCTACGGTAAACCTCTAGTCCGGCCTTACTTGACTTGAGTACAAGAATGTATGTTTGATGGTATAAATGTCTATTCTGCACAAGGTACAGATAAGTCTTGTGGGATCCATGCCTGGTTCATTTTAATGAACGTGAGCTTGTCCACGTTGGCTGTGAACAGGCGGCTGCGTCTGTCTGTAATGACGCCTCCTGCCGTGCTAAATACACGTTCAGAGAGTACACTGGCTGCAGGGCAGGCCAGCACCTCCAAGGCATACAGGGTAAGCTCTGGCCATGTGGACAATTTGGAGACCCAGAAGTTGAATGGGGAAGAACCATCAGTCAGTACGTGTAGTCGTGTGCACAGGTACTGTTCTACCATGTTATTCAAATGCTGCCTCATGCTAACACGCTCCCTATCAGCAGTTGGGGCCGGTTGTTGCGGCGAGGTGACAAAGCTTTTCCAAATGTCGGCCATGCTAACCCTGCCTTCTGAGGTGCTGGCGCTGACACAGCTGTGTTGGCGACCTCTTCCTCCTCCCCGCCTTCGCTTTGTGCTTCCACTTGTCCCCCGGCGTCAGTCGGGAATGCTCTCATTCGTCTACTAGCGTGCGCCTGTAGTTGCGCATCTTCCGATCACGCTCCAGTGAGGGAATTAAGGACGGCACATTGTCTTTGTAATGGGGATCCAGCAGGGTGGCCACCCAGTAGCCGGCACACGTTAAAATGTCGGCAACTCTGCAGTCGTTGCGCAGGCACTGCAGCATGTAGTTGCTCATGTGTGCCAGGCTGCCCAGAGGTAAGGACAAGCTGTCCTCTGTGGGAGGCGAATCGTCTGCATCCGCCGTATCCCCCCAGCCACGCACCAGTGATGGGCCCGAGCTGCGTTGGATGCCACCTCATTGTGAACATGCTTTCTCCCCATCCTCTTCCTCATCCTCCTCATCCTCGTCCTCCAGTAGTGGGCCCTGGCTGGCCAAATTTGTACCTGGCCTCTGCTGTTGCAAAAATCCTCTTTCTGAGCCACTTCTAAAAGACTGGCCTGAAAGCGATAGAGATGACCCCTCTTCCTCCTCCTCGTCCTGGGCCACATCCTCTTCCATCATCGCCCTAAGTGTTTTCTCAAGGAGACATAGAAGTGGTATTGTAACGCTGATAAAAGACTGGCCTGAAAGTGTTAGAGATGACCCCTCTTCCTCCTCCTCGTCCTGGGCCACATCCTCTTCCATCATCGCCCTAAGTGTTTTCTCAAGGAGACATAGAAGTGGTATTGTAAAGCTGATAACAGCGTCATCACCACTGGCCATGTTGGTGGAGTACTCGAAACAGCGCAACAGGGCAAACAGGTCTCGCATGGAAGCCCAGTTATTGGTGGTGAAGTGGTGCTGTTCCGCAGTGCGACTCACCCGTCCGTGCTGCAGCTGAAACTCCACTATGGCCTGCTGCTGCTCGCACAGTCTCTCCAGCATGTGCAAGTTGGAGTTCCACCTGGTGGGCATGTCGCAAATGAGGCGGTGAGCGGGAAGGCCGAAGTTACGATGTAGAGCAGACAGCCGAGCGGCAGCAGGATGAGAACACCGAAAGCGCGCACAGACGGCCCTCACTATATGCAGCTGCTCAGACATGTCGGGGTAGTTGTGAATTAATTACTGCACCACCAAATTCAGCACATGAGCCAGGCAAGGGATGTGCGTCAAACCGGGTAGTCCCAGAGCTGCAACGAGATTTCGCCCATTATCGCACACCACCAGGCCGGGCTTGAGGCTCACTGGCAGCAAACACTCGTTGGTCTGTTGTTCTGTACCCCTCCACAACTCCTGCGCGGTGTGGGGCCTGTCCCCCAAACACATTAGTTTCAGAACGGGCTTCTGACGTTTACCCCTGGCTGTGCTGAAGTTGGTGGTGAAGGTCTGTCGCTGACCAGATGAGGAGGTGGTAGAAGAGGAGGAGGAAGCCGAGTAGGAAGAGGAGGCAACAGGAGGCAACGAATGATGCCCTGCGATCCTTGGCGGCAGAAAGACGTGCGCCAAACAGCTCTCCGCCTGGGGCTCAGCCGCCACTACATTTACCCAGTGTGCAGTTAGGGAGATATAGCGTCCTTGGCCGTGCTTACTGGTCCACGTATCTGTGGTTAGGTGGACCTTGCCACAGATGGCGTTGCACAGTGCACACTTGATTTTATCCGATACTTGGTTGTGCAGGGAGGGCACGGCTCCCCTGAAAAAGTAGTGGCAGCTGGGAGCGACGTACTGTGGGACATCAAGCGACATGAGCTGTTTGAAGCTGTCCGTCTCCACCAGCCTGAATGACAGCATTTCAAAGGCCAGCAGTTTAGAAATGCTGGCATTCAGGGCCAGGGATCGAGGGTGGCTAGGTGGGAATTTACACTTTCTCTCAAAGGTTTGTGAGATGGAGAGCTGAACGCTTCTGTGTGACATGGTGGAGATGCTTGGTGATGGAGGTGGTGTTGTTGGTGGCACATCCTCTGTTTGCTGGGCGGCAGGTGCTAACGTTCCTCCAGAGGCGGAGGAAGAGGCCGAGGCAGCAGCAGAAGAAGGAGCCTGAGCCCTTTCTTGGTTTTGAAGGTGCTTACTCCACTGCAGCCCGTGTCTCACATGTAGATACCTGGTCATGCAGGTTGTGCTAAGGTTCAGAACGTTAATGCCTCGCTTCAGGCTCTGATTGCACAGCATGGAAACCACTCGGGTCTTGTCGTCAGCACATTGTGTGAAGAAGTGCCATGCCAGGGAACTCCTTGAAGCTGCCTTTGGTGTGCTCGGTCCCTGGTGATGGTGGCCAGTAGCAGGCGAACTGTTTTGGCGACGGCTGCTCTGCTTTTGCACCCTGCTCCCTCTTTTTCTACGCTGTTGACTCGGTATCACCACTGCCTCTTCCTCCGAACTCTGAAAGTCAGTGGCACGACCTTCATTCCATGTGGGGTCTAGGACCTCATCGTCCCCTGCATCGTCCTCCACCCACTCTTCCTCCCTGACCTCCTTTTCGGTTTGCACACTGCAGAAAGACGCAGCAGTTGGGACCTGTGTTTCGTCATCATCAGAGATTTGCTGAGGTGGTATTCCCATGTCCTCATTAGGAAACATAAGTGGTTGTGCGTCAGTGCATTCTATGTCTTCCACCCCTGGGGAAGGGCTAGGTGGATGCCCTTGAGAAACCCTGCCAGCAGAGTCTTCAAACAGCATAAGAGACTGCTGCATGACTTGAGGCTCAGACAGGTTCCCCAAAATGCACGGGGGTGATGTGACAGACTGATTGGCATGGGTTTCAGGCACCACCTGTGCGCTTCCTGCAGAAGACTGGGTGGGAGAATGTGAACGTGCTGGATCCACTGTCGGCCACCCAATTGACTAGCGCCTGTACTTGCTCAGGCCTTACCATCCTTAGAACGGCATTAGGCCCGACCAAATATCGCTGTAGATTCTGGCGGCTAATGGGACCTGAGGTAGTAGGTTCAGTAGGATGTGTAGCTGTGGCTGAACGGCCACGTCCTCTCCCTGCACCAGAGGCTCCACCAACACCACGACCATGACCGCGTCCCTTATTAGATGTTTTCCTCATAGTTAGCGTTTACAAAGCAAAGTAAAAAGTGGTTAAGTCTGTTAAAAATAATTAACTGCCAATAAAAACCCTGATGTAGGGTATTGCACTTTTTTTTTTTTTTTCTTACCCTATATGACAGCGGTATTTGTGGCATAAATGTGATACTCACTTATGCACGTCTTATCCCAGATGTGCAGTATATTAGAGGCTTTTTTCATCCCAGTAACCAAAAAGCCGTATTTATGACCTAAATGTGACAGTCAATTATGCTTGTCTAATCCCAGATGTGCAGTATATCAGAGGCTTTTTTCACCCCAGTATGCCAAAGCCGTATTTATGGCCTAAATGTGACAGTCACTTATGCATGTGTAATCCCAGATGTGCAATATATTAGAGGATTTTTTCACCCTAGTAACCAAAAAGCTGTATTTCTGTCTGAAATGTGACAGTCACTTATGCACGTCTAATCCCAGATGTGCAGTATATTAGAGGGTTTTTTCACCCCAGTATGCCAAAGCCGTATTTATGGCCTAAATGTGACAGTCACTTATGCACATGTAATCCCAGATATGCCGTATATAAGAGGCTTTTTTCACCCCAGTAACCAAAAAGCCGTATTTATGGCCTAAATGTGAGTCACTTATGCACGTGTAATCCCAGATGTGCAGTATATCATAGGATTTTTTCACCCCAGTAACCAAAAAGCCGTATTTATGGCCTAAATGTGCCAGTCACTTATGCACGTGTATGACTTAATAGGATGGAAGAATTTCCTCCGTCTACTCCCACTAACCTGACCCTTCAATAACCACACCGCCACCATCTTGCTTTGGAGAAAATTGACCATGACGGCCGAACTTTATTATTCACATATAATAATAATAACAATAATAATAACAACAGGCACTTTAACACAACCTTCAACGTTATGACCCACTGCACCGTAACAAGGATTCTGGAGGGCAACCCAAACAAGCGGCATCTTCCTTAACCGTCTCACCTTATACTTCAAGCTTACCCTTGGCCGCACTCACCGACCCAAGAGCACCAAATCCTTGAAGTATCCAAGTATCTCCTCCTGTAGGCCTTTTAGCCCAAACAGGAGCCCCATCCTCAGCATTCACAAACCACATGAGATGCAGGCTCCAACATGTCCCGCATCTCTTAACCATTGAATCGCTCCCCAGGATCCCATAACAATCAGCCACTTCCAAACGTAATCCAATAAACCTAGCTAACAGGGTGGGAGGGTGGGAAACGCACTTGCTCTACTCTATCACTGCCCGAAGCCCCTCCTCCTGACAATATATACTGCCCGCCAATCTGCTAATCCTCCCCTTCCTCCCTTAAACCAACCCCTAGCCAAGCTTCCAAACATTAACCCCTTACTATCCTGCAGTCTTCCCCCTAAGTCAATCCGCACTCCATTATGGCTGTGCCTCATTCCGTCGCTTTCATGACTTAATAGGATGGAAGAATTTCCTCCGTCTACTCCCACTAACCTGACCCTTCAATAACCACACCAACACCATCTTGCTTTGGAGAAAATTGGCCATGACGGCCGAACTTTATTATTCACATATAATAATAATAATAACAATAATAATAACAACAGGCACTTTAACACAACCTTCAACGTTATGACCCACTGCACCGTAACAAGGATCCTGGAGGGCAACCCAAACAAGCGGCATCTTCCTTAACCGTCTCACCTTATACTTCAAGCTTACCCTTGGCCGCACTCACCGACCCAAGAGCACCAAATCCTTGAAGTATCCAAGTATCTCCTCCTGTAGGCCTTTTAGCCCAAACAGGAGCCCCATCCTCGGCATTCACAAACCACATGAGATGCAGGCTCCAACATGTCCCGCATCTCTTAACCATTGAATCGCTCCCCAGGATCCCATAACAATCAGCCACCAGAAGACCACCGGTGACACCTCACCTGTGGGCGTCCTGCCACACCCTCAGGGCAGTCTCCAAACCCTCCAGAATGCCCAAAGCCCACATGTCAATTCCCACATCATTAAGGTGCACTCCATCAGCTCTCAAGAACTGAGGCGACGCCGCCTCCAATTCCCGATGGCGCACAACTATCCCACCTTGCCTGCGAACAAAACGCCCCACCTCCTTGTTCAACTTTGCCCGAGCCTTGTTAATCCGCTCCACAGACCTGGCAAACCTCCAACTACTTCTTGCCACCTCCTCCTACCAAACCAACAAAATATCAGGAAAATCCGCCAACAAACGCAACACATCCAGCTTAATATCCACAATCATGACACGGGACCGACGGACCCCCAAATCATTTCCACCAACATGAAGAACCAAAACATCCGGCGGACGATCCAACCTAACATTCAAATGAAACTCAGGCAAAACCCGCCCCCAAAGAAGCCCCCTCAAACCAATCCACCTAATCTGCATGTCTTCCGCCGAGAAGCCCAATTGGCGTCCATTCCGCCTGACGTCCCTCGCAAGGCCCCCCAATGAACATACGAGTGCCCGAATATCCAAGCCAACAAGGCACCGACCCTGCAACAAAACAAACACAATGAAACCACATCCACAATGCCAAATAACTCATATCCCCCCCCCCCCTCTCAGCCCCTCACCCCGCCATTCACAACAAATGGGGCCGAATATAAGATCGAAAACAATCCGACTCCCAGCGTCCGATACGCTGAATAACCTCTTCCCCTAGGCCCCACCTAGCCGCCTCAGTTGCGGCCCCAATACGAAAAGAGTGAGAGACATACTCCTTAGCGGGCAAACCCGCAGCCAACAAGCTCTTTCTGAAAATAGCGACAAATTGAAAACGAGACAACCTCGAACCATCCTGATGAATCAGCAATGTCCCCCTGCAACCAGGCCTCACCTCCAAGAACTCCTCCACACACCGCACAGGACAAAGTACTGACCCCCCCAACGGCCTCAACCACAAAACAACCCCTTTACCCTCCTGATCCGTCTTAGACCTGCGAATGAAACACCGCAAAACACCATCCACCAATCCCACGTCTTCCCATAACAAACCCCCGTCGCCCGTGCGACTTGCTGCCACCAACTCTGATATGCGAAATGCTCCGAAAAAGGCCAGAGAAAACGCCGCCCTAAACAGACACACTTCAAATGCTGACACACAAACCGATCCCGCCTCTGTCCACAACATCTGCAACACCGCAAACGAAACCGGCCTGCGAGTGTCCCTCCGCAGCCCACAACGGCGGTAACCCTTCAATGCCTGCCGCACCATAAAACACCTAGACACATCAGCAATGCCTCGCAACCGCAACCAAAAGGCGACCGCCGCTACTCTCTTTGACGCCACCGAAAAGGACAAACCCGCAACATAAAACGTGCCCAGCCAAAAAACCAATAGCGTTCGAAAATCATCCAACGAGCTACAACCACCCACCTGCTCAATCAAATCCTCCCACAAAGACCACACTGAAGAGTAAGCTGACCGTTCCGTACCGTTACTAAGCGACCGCCTAATCAGGCCCGCTGACACCCCCAAGGCCACGCTCCAGAGCCACTGGGGACAGGGCAACTCCCGGATTTTGGCTCCCGGCGCCAAGCCGCGGAAACGCTCACACTGAAAACGAGAAAGGGTATTAGCAAGTGAGTCTACTCCCGGGACATGTACCGCAACAAAACATGCATTCAACCGCAAACCCCTCAATACCAGGTGCCTCAGTAAATTCAACACCGGCGGCGAGTTAGCCGACTGGCTGTTAATCACTTGAACAACACCCATATTATCGCAGTAAAAACGCACCCGCCGATTCCTAAGCCAGTCCCCCCACAACTCAGTAGCCAGAACAATAGGAAAAAGCTCCAACAACTCCAAGTTGGAAAGAAAACCAGCCTGCCTCCATTCAGCCGGCCAAGCCCCTGCACTCCATTGCCCCCTACAAAAAACACCATAACCACACGAACCAGACGCATCCGAAAACAACTCCAAATCCACATTACTGACGACCGCTTCCATCCACACCGACCGCCCATTATAATCCAACAAAAAAGTCTCCCACACCGCCAAATCGTCCTTCACAGCCACCGGCAACCGCAAGTAATGAAAAGGAGCAGTAATGCCTACCGTCGCTAATGCCAAGCGACGGCAAAAAACCCGCCCCATCGGCAAAATAGCGACAAGTAAAATTCAATTTCCCCAAAACCGATTGAACCCGCTTAAGCTGTACCTTCTTAGCCTTCCTTAAAAACACCACCTCGTGCAAAAGATCAAGCACCTTATCGCCAGGCAGACGACACTCCATAGCCAAACTGTCGATCTCAATACCTAAGAACTTGATGACCGTGGACGGGCCTTCCGTCTTATCCGCCGCCAACGGGATGCCAAAACGCGCCGCCACCCTTTCCATCGTATGCAGCAAAACAGCACACACTCTAGATCCAGCGGGACCCAGAAACAAGAAATCATCCAGGTAGTGCAAAACCGAGCTCCATCCCGCCTCCTGTTTCACCACCCATTCGAGAAAACAACTAAACGATTCAAACAAAGAGCACGAGATCGCGCACCCCATAGGCAAACAACAATCAACATAGAAACAACCATCCCACTGAAAACCAAGCAAATGCAAACTGTCAGGGTGAATGGGCAACAATCGGAAAGCAGCCTCAATATCAGTTTTAGCAAGCAGGGCGCCCTGCCCGAAACGCCTCACCCAACGCACTGCCTCATCAAAAGATGTGTATGACACAGAGCATAACTCGTCTGCTATCCCATCATTCACAGACCCACCCAGCGGATAGGACAAATGATGAATGAGCCTGAACTTATTGGGCTCCTTCTTAGGAACTAAACCCAACGGGGAGACCCACAAATCCGGCAAAGGACACTCCGAAAAGGGGCCGACCACCCTGCCAGCCGCAACCTCCTTCACAATCTTTTCAAATTCCGGGACGACACCCTCGTCCCGGACAAACTACACGGAATAACAAACCCCACGGTAAACCCCTCCAACAACAACCGAGCCGCCTCCCTATTTGGATACGTCCTTAAATACGGCTCCATCTCTTCCACCCTCACCGGCGTCACCCCTTTTTTGCATAACCTCGGGTCCCTTACCCTTCCCTCGCCGGAAGCACCGAGACAGGCTATGGGAACCGCCGCAACTGGAGCACTCATGCTTGAACCTGCAGTCGGACAAGAACCGGCAATGTCCTTCGTTGAACTGCCAGCAACAACCCCTTCTGCCCCCCACCTGAGACTCCGAAGCCGAGGCACCCCCGGCCGCTCCACGAAAGGGCTGAGACCCCCCCCCACGGGGTGCTGCCATCAACTGCATCCACAGACCAATATCCTTGTGGTCCCAACGAATGCTAGGCCTGACCGCCTTCCGCTGCCAGAACTGCTCGTCGTACCTAAGCCACGCCACACCCCCATACGTCCGATGAGCCTCCCCGATAGCATCCATATAGCAAAAAAGGGCCGAGCAAAGCTCAGGCGCTTTTTCCCCGACCACGCTGGCCAAAATCGCAAAGGCCTGCAACCAATTCTGAAAAGTGTGCGCGGAATCAACCTATACCTCCTCCTTTCTTCCTCCTCCTTCTTACTCTCATCCGGCTTACCCCTATCCAAATTAAATTTCTCCAAAGGAAGCAACGAGAAAATTTCCACATAATCATCCTTCCATATCTTCTCCCTGACCTCCTGTTTCAAATGAGCCCCAGCGGCCCCTCAAAACACACGTAAATCTCACCTTTCGCTGCATCCGCCAACCTAACACCATCCCCCACATCACCTCTAGTCCCCGCTGCCAGCCCCGATCCAGAGGCCTGCACACCGGCCGCCGAGCCGTCGTCACTCGCCCCCAACAAACCCTGCGCCGCCCCCTGAACCAGCGCCAAATACAGAGCAGGAGACCATACAGCCGCCGGAGACCCGGCAGAGCCCGAGCCCAACCGTGATAGCAAAGTGAGCATACCAGACAATACATCCCGCACCAAAGCCTCAGAACCCCCCCCCCCACCATGTACTACAGAATCCCTACCTCCCCCAACAGGAATCTGACACGACGTTCTCTCACCTGGCCGTCCCGGGACAATGTCGCCGGCAGCCGCAGGCCTCCCCTCGGGTATCACCAACGAGACGTCAATCCCGGATGGCACGGTGTCGTCCATACCGCCAGCCGCTGTCTCTTCTCCTGGATTCACTTCACCGTCCTCCAGCTGCGACAACTCCCCTTCAGACTCCAGATGCATAAGACGGACATCCGCAGCCCCCCTTGAAGCAGAGGCCACCACTCCTGGCCGCGAACTCCTCCTCACAGCGACTCCCAGCAAACCAGGCTCCACAGCCGAGGAACTGTGAGCCGCATTCTCATGCAGCAGCTCAGGGGGCGCAATCACCGCCGCAGTCCCGGACAAGGTGCTATGCCGCCGACCCACCGCTAGGGGCCGCAACGCACTCTCCCTGCTAGAAAAACCACTCCGCTCCTTAGGCCCAACGCGATGATGTCGCCGATCAGAAGAAACTGACCGCGACGGAAGCAACAACTCCTCCCCGCCATCCGGAAGGCCCAGGCCGACAAGCGACCCGGCCGCAACACCGCCACGATCCTCAGGTAAGTCGGCCCTGGCTCGCGCCCCCCGCAAGACCTCCCACGGGGAGACAGCCGTGCGCACCTGACCTCTCCCTCTCAGAGACCGCGAGACGGGACCCGCACCAGACCGTCCCTCTCCCGCCGGCCTACCACTTCTCGCTGATGTCCTCCCGCTGCGTCTGGGCGCCGAATCCGAAACGGACGGCGCAGACCGCAGCGGAGGGTGCCTGGGGGGGCTCCAAATTCGCCGGCGCAATCGCGGTGTAGTCTCAGGGCTCAGGCGTTCAGGAGGGACCGAACGCCTAGCCCTGCAGGGACGCGCAGCCTCGGCAGACGCAGAAGGGGGGTTCAGGACCGACTGCATCTACTCTTGCAAACGTGCAGCACCGTGTACCTGCACAGCCGCCCTAACCGCCTCCAATAATTCCCCAAGCGACGACATCTTGGGCCCACACGCACTTGCTCTACTCTATCACTGCCCGTTCTGTTTGGGGTTTATTTATTTAACATAACAGTACTTCCATTCCTCCTTGATTCTGATGTGAAATTTCAATCTGATAAAAACAGATTGGGGTGTATTTATTTTATTTTTATTGATTCTTGGGTGAACGTGTGGTCTGGCATGCTGCACGGGTGAAGAAAGCACGCTCCTCGGGTTAAAAAAAAAACAGGCAGAGAACAGATACTAACCTGAAAAGGGTTTGCCACTGAGGCCATCGTACGCCGAAGCAGAACACTTCTCTACACACTTTTAGGGTGTTCAAAATCTTTTACACTTAATTCAATGCGTCAATCAGTAGTTGCAGAGTTGGCGAAATTGCGGCCTGACACTATTGCTCTTTTACCCTTGAAGTTAAAGGGAACCTGTCACCCAAAAATCGCCTATTAAGCTGTTTACAGTACCTTATAGTGCTGTATACTCGTTTCTTGATGCACTTTTTGTTCGTTTTCCCGCATGTCTGCTCATTCAGAAATCGATGTTATATTCAGCTGCTGCCCCGTGCTTCAAGTCAGGCTTGAAGTCACGGGGGCAGCGGCCTCGGCGTCTTACATGGCCCTCTCCCCGCCCCCTGCCTCTGTTACTGACAGCCGAACTCCGAATCCGGGACCGCGCTCAACGGCCGCATGCGCAGTAAAGGGCGGCAGGAGCGCGGTCCCGGCTGCCGCGCGTACTACGCGCCGTCTTACTTTCGCCGCACTGCGCATGCGCCCGACATCCTGTATCAAACGCGCCCGCGCCCAGATGCCGGGCGCGGGCGCGTTTGATACAGGATGTCGGGCGCATGCGCAGTGCGGCGAAAGTAAGACGGCGCGTAGTACGCGCGGCAGCCGGGACCGCGCTCCTGCCGCCCTTTACTGCGCATGCGGCCGTTGAGCGCGGTCCCGGATTCGGAGTTCGGCTGTCAGTAACAGAGGCAGGGGGCGGGGAGAGGGCCATGTAAGACGCCGAGGCCGCTGCCCCCGTGACTTCAAGCCTGACTTGAAGCACGGGGCAGCAGCTGAATATAACATCGATTTCTGAATGAGCAGACATGCGGGAAAACGAACAAAAAGTGCATCAAGAAACGAGTATACAGCACTATAAGGTACTGTAAACAGCTTAATAGGCGATTTTTGGGTGACAGGTTCCCTTTAATGTTGCAGTACAGTATGTCCAACAGACAGGTGAGGAGGAGAGATCCGATGCCTCCTCCGGCAGGCAGGAATGTAGTAACAATCAGAGTCGCGTGGGAGCTGGTGTTGCAAGCGGTCAGGCATGTGGCCCCGAGACTGGTGAGGATGACATCAGTGACATGCAGTGATGAAAGTCCGCATTCGGGTGCCCGGACACCGTAACGTTTGGTACAAACCCGAACATTCCGGTCCAGTTTCGCTCATGCCAACTGATGATGCAGTCAAAGAGGCAGTAATACGTTTCCTTCAGTAGCAGGAAGTCTTCTTCTATTCCGGAGGTATCCAATCACTGGAGATGAAGTGGAATAAGTGTGTTGAGGTCAAGGGGGATTACATTGAAAAGTAGTAAGTTCAATTTTCTGTGAAAATATTGTTTTCATATTCAGGTAGATAACTTATTGAACACCCCTCATAGAAGTGTTTTTGGTTAACCCATAATCCAATTTTCTCATACAGTATGGAGATAACTATTGCTTGTTTTATCCTAGATCAGTTATGGGGCAAGAGATCCTCTTCTAAGTGATAAAAGGCTTTACCCAAACGTTTTTCGAACTGTCCCCGATGACAACATACAATATTCAGCATTTGTGAAGCTACTGGAGAGGTTCCAGTGGAACTGGGTTGGGATCATCACATCAGATGATGACAGTGGACGGCAGGAGTTACAGCAGTTAATCAAGAAGTTTACACATCATCAGATTTGTGTGGAGTTCAGCATCCTCATATCTGAGTATACTTATAAGCATCTACCTGTATCTTTACAGACATCGTCCACTGATGTTATTATTATTTGTGGCACCTATAGTCTGACTTACCTCAATTTTTTGCACCGTGCAGGTGATGTTCTGAGAAACAAGACTCTTATTCTTCCAATTTCATGGTCACAAGTTATAGAGCTTATGTATAATATAGGACAACGTCCGGCTAATTGCAGTTTGGTGTTTTCACCTCCCCAATACAATATTACTGGGATGCAGGAGTATTTTTCTAAAATAGAATTTTCTGATCGACCTTCTGATCCGTTGTTGGAGGATATTTGGGTGGCTTTATTCTACTGTTTTTCAAGAAATAAATTAAAGAACCTGCTAATTCCAACAAAATATTCCCTTCCTTTACATAACTGCTCAGGAGAGAAGCGAATTCCAGATCGTTTTTGGTATTTTCCTTCACACTTCACCCCTTTTCAAGTGTATGCGGCAGTCCGACTGATGGCTGGGGCTTTACATTATATAGATATGGCTCTTCATAATCATGGGAAACACAGTATTTCAGCAGGTGACTATAAATACAAGGTGAGCGGGATCCGCTGAGTGCGTCTATAACATCCATAACTGAAGGAACATCTATATCTCTTATATGCATATAAATGAGTTTCTGTCTGTCTGTCTGTCTAGACGTTCTTTATGCGCGACCAAACGGGTGTCAGCTCTCTAGGACGTACCGTTCCTGAGATATTCCCAAAAAATTACCCCCCCCCCCCAAATACAAGCCTGCAAGTCTTTCTCTTCAAATCCCAACTGCCATAAACACAGTTTTACTCCAGGTTTCCATAACAACCCAGCCATATTTCTTTACTGCTTAAGGGGGCGGTCATTGTGAAAGTCACAGTTTAAGGGGCGGTCACTGTGAAAGTCACAGTTAAAGGGGCGGTCACTATGAAAGTCACTGTTAAAGGGGCGGTCACTATGAAAGTCACAGTTAAAGGGACGATCACAGTGAAAGTCACAGTTAAAGGGGCGGTCACAGTTAAAGCGGCGGTCACAGTGAAAGTCACAGTTAACCCCTTCCCGACCTATGACGTGTATACTCGTCATGGAGCACTGCTAGTTTTTGCTCCATGACGAGTATAAAAGTCATGGCATTAAACTGTCACCATGTCTGCAGACATGGTGACAGCGCTGAGTGCCGGCTGTTACACACAGCCAGGCACCCAGGGTCAATGCCGAGGGGGGTCCTGTGACCCCCCCGTATCGGCGATCGCTTCAAACCGCAGGTCAATTCAGACCTGCGGTTTTTTAGCGCTTTATGTAGTTTCTGATCCCTGCACATTGCTGGCACCCTGGTATAAACGGCTGACATCGTTGATGCGATGTCAGCCGTTTAACCCTTTCCATACAGCGGTCCGTACGGACCGCTGTATGGAAAAGGTTAACAGCGCAGGGAGCTCCCTCCCTCTCCCATCGGGGGGCTGCTGTGCCTTTGCAGCCCCCCGGTGGGAGAGGGAGAGAGCCCCCAGACAGCCCCCCGACACCCCAGTCCTCACCCTTCCCCGTCTGCGCAGTTGTGACAGACGGGGAAGGTTCCCATGGCAACAGGATGACTTCTTCAGCATAGATCTGTTCAGGCAAACTGTAAGTAAAATACAGTACAGTACTGTATAGTATATTGTACTGTACTGTATTATACAGACATCAGACCCACTGGATCTTCAAGAACCAAGTGGGCTGGGTCAAAAATTTTTTTAAAAAAAAGTGAAAAAAGTAAAAGATTAAAAAAAAACATTTATCACTGAATAAAAAAATAAAATAAAAAATACACTACACATATTAGGTATCGCCGCGTCCGTAACGACCTGATATATAAAACAATAATGTTACTTTCCCCGCACGGTGAACGCCATATAAATAAAAAAAATAAAAACTATGAGGAAATTGAAATTTTGCCCACCTTACTTCCCAAAAAAGATAATAAAAGTGATCAAAAAAGTCGCATGTACGCCAAAATAGTGCCAATCAAACCGTCACCTCATCCCGCCAAAAATTAGCCCCTACATGAGACAATTGCCTAAAAACTGAAAAAACTATGGCTCTCAGACTATGGAGACACTAAAACATGATTTTTTTTGTTTCAAAAATGATATTATTGTGTAAAACCTAGATAAATTAAAAAAGGTAGACATATTAGGTATTGCCACGTCCGTAAGAACCTGCTCTATAAAAATACCACATGAACTAACCCCTCAGGTGAACACTATAAAAAATTTTATAAAAACAGTGTCAAAAAAGCTATTTTTTTGTTACCTTACATCACAAAAAGTGTAATAGCAAGCGATCAAAAAGTCATATGCACCCCAAAATAGTACCAATCTAACCGTCATCTTATCCCGGAAAATGATACCCAACCTGAGACAATCGCCTAAAAACTGAAAAAACTATGGCTCTCAGACTATAGAGACACTAAAACATGATTTTTATTTTTTTTTAAAATGATATTATTGTGTAAAACCTAGATAAATTAAAAAAAGGTAGACATATTAGGTATTGCCACGTCCGTAGGAACCTGCTCTATAACAATAGCACATGATCGTACCTGTCAGATGAACGTTGCAAATAATAAAAAATAAAAACAGTGCCAAAACAGCTATTTTTTGGGAAATTTTCCATTTTAATCAATTTTTTTCCCGTAACAAAGCAAGGGTTAACAGCCAAAGAAAACTCAATATTTATTGGCCTGATTCTGTAGTTTATATAAATGCCCCATATTTAGTCGTAAACTGCTGTATGGCCACACGGCAGGGCACAGAAGGAAAGGAATGCCATATGGTTTTTGGAAGGCAGTTTTTGCTGGACTGGTATTTTTGACACCATGTCCCATTTGAAGCCCCCCTGATGCACCCCTAGAGTATAAACTCCAAAAAGTGACCCCATTTTGGAAACTACACCCCTCAAGGTATTCAAAACTGATTTTACAAACTTTGTTAACCCTTTAAAGGGAACCTGTCACCCAAAAATCGCCTATTAAGCTGTTTACAGTACCTTATAGTGCTGTATACTCGTTTCTTGATGCACTTTTTGTTCGTTTTCCCGCATGTCTGCTCATTCAGAAATCGATGTTATATTCAGCTGCTGCCCCGTGCTTCAAGTCAGGCTTGAAGTCACGGGGGCAGCGGCCTCGGCGTCTTACATGGCCCTCTCCCCGCCCCCTGCCTCTGTTACTGACAGCCGAACTCCGAATCCGGGACCGCGCTCAACGGCCGCATGCGCAGTAAAGGGCGGCAGGAGCGCGGTCCCGGCTGCCGCGCGTACTACGCGCCGTCTTACTTTCGCCGCACTGCGCATGCGCCCGACATCCTGTATCAAACGCGCCCGCGCCCGGCATCTGGGCGCGGGCGCGTTTGATACAGGATGTCGGGCGCATGCGCAGTGCGGCGAAAGTAAGACGGCGCGTAGTACGCGCGGCAGCCGGGACCGCGCTCCTGCCGCCCTTTACTGCGCATGCGGCCGTTGAGCGCGGTCCCGGATTCGGAGTTCGGCTGTCAGTAACAGAGGCAGGGGGCGGGGAGAGGGCCATGTAAGACGCCGAGGCTGCTGCCCCCGTGACTTCAAGCCTGACTTGAAGCACGGGGCAGCAGCTGAATATAACATCGATTTCTGAATGAGCAGACATGCGGGAAAACGAACAAAAAGTGCATCAAGAAACGAGTATACAGCACTATAAGGTACTGTAAACAGCTTAATAGGCGATTTTTGGGTGACAGGTTCCCTTTAAGTGTTCCACAAGAGTTAGTGGCAAATGGAGATGAAATTTCAGAATTTCAATTTATTGTTACTTTGCCTCACAAAAAGTGTAATATAGAGCAACCAAAAATCATATATACCCTAAAATAGTACCAACAAAACTGCCACCTTATCCCATAGTTTCCAAAATGGGGTCACTCTTTTGGAGTTTCTAACCTAGGGGTGCATCAGGGGGGCTTCAAATGGGACATAGTGCCCTAAAAAACTGTCTAGCAAAATCTGCCTTCCAAAAACCGTATGGCATCCCTTTCCTTCTGCGCCCTGCCGTGTGCCCATACAGCGGTTTGCGACCACATATGGGGTGTTTCTGTAAACTACAGAATCAGGGCCATAAATAATGAGTTTTGTTTGGCTGTTAAACTTTGCTTTGTAACTGGAAAAAAAAAATTGTAAAATGGAAAATTTGCCCAAAAAATGAAATTCTAAAATTTCATTTCTATTTGCCAATAACTCTTGTGGAACACCTAAAGGGTTAACAACGTTTGTAAAATCTGTTTTGAATACCTTGAGGGGTGTAGTTTCTTATATGGGGTCACTTTTATAGAGTTTCTACTCTAGGGGTGCATCAGGGGGCTTCAAATGGGACATGGTGTCTAAAAACCAGTCCAGCAAAATCTGCCTTCCAGAAACCATACGGCGCACCTTTCACTCTACGCCCCGCTGTGTGGCCGTACAGTAGTTTACAACCCCATATGGGGTGTTTCTGTAAACTGCAGAGTCAGGGCAATAAAGATACAGTCTTGTTTGGCTGTTAACCCTTGCTTTGTTAGTGGAAAAAATGGGTTAAAATGGAAAATTAGGCAAAAAAATTAAATTCTTAAATTTCATCCCCATTTGCCAATAACTCTTGTGCAACACCTAAAGGGTTAACGAAGTTTGTAAAATCAGTTTTGAATACCTTGAGTGTAGTTTATAGAATGGGGTCATTTTTGGGTGGTTTCAATTATCTAAGCCTCGCAAAGTGACTTCAGACCTGAACTGGTCCTTAAAAAATGGGGTTTGGAAATTTTCCGAAAAACGCTACTAAACTTCTAAGCCTTGTAACGTCCCCAAAAAATAAAATGTAATTCCCAAAATGATCCAAACATGAAGTAGACATATGGGGAATGTAAAGTCATCACAATTTTTGGGGGTATTACTATGTATTACAGGAGTAGAGAAACTGAAACTTTGAAATTTGCTAATTTTTCCAACTTTTGGGAAAAAATAAATACATTTTGACTTCATTTTACCAGTGTCATGAAGTACAATATGGGACGAAAAAACAATCTCAGAACGGCCTGGATAAGTAAAAGCGTTTTAAAGTTATCGCCACATAAAGTGACACTGGTCAGATTTGCAAAAAATGGCCAAGTCCATAAGGTGAAAAATGGCTTGGTCCTGAAAGGGTTAAAGCGGCGGTCACAGTGAGAGTCACAGTTAAAGGGGCGGTCACAGCGAAAGTCACAGTTAAAGCGGCGGTCACAGTGAGAGTCACAGTTAAAGGGGCGGTCACAGTGAAAGTCACTGTTAAAGCGGCGGTCACAGTGAAAGTCACAGTTAAAGGGGCGGTCACAGTGAAAGTCACAGTTAAAGCGGCGGTCACAGTGAAAGTCACAGTTAAAGCGGCGGTCACAGTGAAAGTCACTGTTAAAGCGGCGGTCACAGTGAAAGTCACAGTTAAAGGGGCGGTCACAGTGAAAGTCACTGTTAAAGAGGCGGTCACAGTGAAAGTCACAGTTAAAGCGGCGGTCACAGTGAAAGTCACAGTTAAAGGGGCGGTCACCGTGAAAGTCACTGTTAAAGCGGCGGTCACAGTGAAAGTCACTGTTAAAGGGACGGTCACAGTGAAAGTCACAGTTAAAGGGGCGGTCACCGTGAAAGTCACTGTTAAAGGGACGGTCACAGTGAAAGTCACAGTTAGAGGGGCGGTCACAGTGAAAGTCACAGTTAAAGCGGTGGTCACAGTGAAAGTCACTGTTAAAGGGGCGGTCACAGTGAAAGTCACTGTTAAAGGGGCGGTCACAGTGAAAGTCACAGTTAAAGGGACGATCACAGTGAAAGTCACAGTTAAAGGGGCGGTCACTGTTAAAGGGGCAGTCACTGTGAAAGTCACAGTTAAAGGGTCAATCACAGTGAAATTCACAGTTAAAGGGGAGGTCACTGTGAAAGTCACAGTTAAAGGGGAGGTCACTGTGAAAGTCACAGTTAAAGGGACGGTCACTGTGAAAGTCACAGTTAAAGGGACGGTCACTGTGAAAGTCACAGTTAAAGGGACGGTCACAGTGAAAGTCACAGTTAAAGGGGCCGTCACAGTGAAAGTCACTGTTAAAGGGGCAGTTATAGTCAAAGTCACTGTTAAAGGGGCAGTCACAGTCAAAGTCACTGTTAAAGGGGCAGTCACAGTCAAAGTCACTGTTAAAGGGGCGGTCACTGTTAAAGGGGAGATCACTGTGAAAGTCACTGTTAAAGGGGCTGCCACTGTGAAAGTTACTTTTAAAGGGGCGGTCACTGTGAAAGTCACAGTTAAAGGGGAGTTCACAGTGAAAGTCACAGTTAAAGGGGAGTTCACAGTGAAAGTCACAGTTAACCACCTCCGGACCGCCTAACGCACATGTGCGTTCCGGAGGTGGCAGGCTGGCGCACAGTCACGCATATACGCGTCATCTCGCGATACGCGAGATTTCCTGTGAACGCGCGCACACAGGCGCGCGCGCTCACAGGAACGGAAGGTAAGCGAGTGGATCTCCAGCATGCCAGCGGCGATCGTTCGCTGGCAGGCTGGAGATCCGAATTTTTTAACCCCTAACAGGTATATTAGACGCTGTTTTCATAACAGCGTCTAATATACCTCCTACCTGGTCCTCTGGTGGTCCCTTTTGTTAGGATCGACCACCAGAGGACTCAGGTAGGTCAGTACAGTCGCACCAAACACCACACTACACTACACCCCCCCCCGTCACTTATTAACCCCTTATAAACCCCTGATCACCCATGATCACCCCATATAAACTCCCTGATCACCCCCCTGTCATTGATCACCGCCCTGTCATTGATCACCCCCCTGTCAGGCTCCGTTCAGACGTCCGTATGATTTTTACGGATCCACGGATACATGGATCGGATCCGCAAAACGCATACGGACGTCTAAATGGAGCCTTACAGGGGGGTGATCAATGACAGGCGGGTGATCACCCATATACACTCCCTGATCACCCCCTGTCATTGATCACCCCCCTGTAAGGCTCCATTCAGACGTCCGCATGATTTTTACGGATCCATGGATACATGGATCGGATCCGCAAAACACATGCGGACGTCTGAATGGAGCCTTACAGGGGGGTGATCACCCATATACACTCCCTGATCACCCCCTGTCATTGATCACCCCCCTGTAAGGCTCCATTCAGACGTCCGCATGTTTTTTGTGGATCCGATCAATGTATCCATGGATCCGTAAAAAATCATGCGGATGTCTGAATGGAGCCTTACAGGGGGGGTGATCCGTGACAGGGGGCTGATCACCCTGATCACCCCCTGTCATTGATAACCCCCCTGTAAGGCTCCATTCAGACGTCCGCATGTTTTTTGTGGATCCGATCCATGGATCCGTAAAAAATCATGCGGATGTCTGAATGGAGCCTTACAGGGGGGGTGATCCGTGACAGGGGGGTGATCACCCTGATCACCCCCTGTCATTGATAACCCCCCTGTAAGGCTCCATTCAGACGTCCGCATGTTTTTTGTGGATCCGATCCATGTATCCATGGATCCGTAAAAAATCATGCGGATGTCTGAATGGAGCCTTACAGGGGGGGTGATCCGTGACAGGGGGGTGATCACCCTGATCACCCCCTGTCATTGATAACCCCCCTGTAAGGCTCCATTCAGACGTCCGCATGTTTTTTGTGGATCCGATCCATGTATCCATGGATCCGTAAAAAATCATGCGGATGTCTGAATGGAGCCTTACAGGGGGGGTGATCCGTGACAGGGGGGTGATCACCCTGATTACCCTGATCACCCCCTGTCATTGATAACCCCCCTGTAAGGCTCCATTCAGACGTCTGCATGTTTTTTGTGGATCCGATCCATGTATCCATGGATCCGTAAAAAATCATGCGGATGTCTGAATGGAGCCTTACAGGGGGGGTGATCCGTGACAGGGGGGTGATCACCCTGATCACCCTGATCACCCCCTGTCATTGATAACCCCCCTGTAAGGCTCCATTCAGACGTCCGCATGTGTTTTGCGGATCCGATCCATGGATCCGTAAAAATTATACGGACGTCTGAATGGAGCTTTACCAGGGGGGTGATCAATGACAGGGGGGTGATCCGGGAGTCTATATGGGTGATTACCCCCCTGTCATTGATCACCCCCCTGTCATTGATCACCCCCCCTGTCATTGATCACCCCCCCCTGTAAGGCTCCATTCAGACATTTTTTTTGGCACAAGTTAGCGGAAATTTTTTGTTTGTTTTTGTTTTTTCTTACTAAGTCTCATATTCCACTAACTTGTGTCAAAAAATAAAATCTCCCATGAACTCACCATACCCCTCACGGAATCCAAATGCGTAAACATTTTTAGACATTTATATTCCAGACTTCTTCTCACGCTTTAGGGCCCCTAAAAAGCCAGGGCAGTATAAATACCCCACATGTGACCCCATTTCAGAAAGAAGACACCCCAAGGTATTCGCTGAGGGGCATATTGAGTCCATGAAAGATTGAAATTTTTGTCCTAAGTTAGCGGAAAGTGAGACTTTGTGAGAAAAAAACCAAAAAAAATCAATTTCCGCTAACATATGCAAAAAATAAAAAATTTCTAGGAACTCGCCAGGCCCCTCATTGAATACCTTGGGGTGTCTTCTTTCCAAAGTGGGGTCACATGTGGGGTATTTATACTGCCCAGGCTTTTTAGGGGCCCGAAAGTGTGAGAAGAAGTCTGGGATCCAAATGTCTAAAAATGCCCTCCTAAAAGGAATTTGGGCACCTTTGCGCATCTAGGCTGCAAAAAAGTGTCACACATCTGGTATCGCCGTACTCAGGAGAAGTTGGGGAATGTGTTTTGGGGTGTCATTTTACATATACCCATGCTGGGTGAGAGAAATATCTTGGTCAAATGCCAACTTTGTATAAAAAAATAGGAAAAGTTGTCTTTTGCCAAGATATTTCTATCACCCAGCATGGGTATATGTAAAATGACACCCCAAAACACATTCCCCAACTTCTCCTGAGTACGGCGATACCAGATGTGCGACACTTTTTTGCAGCCAAGGTGGGCAAAGGGGCACATATTCCAAAGTGCACCTTTCAGATTTCACAGGCCATTTTTTACAGATTTTGATTGCAAGGTACTTCTCACACATTTGGGCCCCTAAATTGCCAGGGCACTATAACTACGCCACAAGTGACCCCATTTTGGAAAGAAGACACCCCAATGTATTCCGTGAGGGGCATGGCGAGTTCCTAGAATTTTTTATTTTTTGTCACAAGTTAGCGGAAAATGATGATTTTTCTTTTTTTTTCTTTTTTCCTTACAAAGTCTCATATTCCACTAACTTGCGACAAAAAAAAAAAAATTCTAGGAACTCGCCGTGCCCCTCACAGATTACCTTGGGGTGTCTTCTTTCCAAAATGGGGTCACTTGTGGCGTAGTTATACTGCCCTGGCAATTTAGGGGCCCAAATGTGTGAGAAGTACTTTGCAATCAAAATGTGTAAAAAATGACCGGTGAAATCCGAAAGGTGCACTTTGGAATATGTGCCCCTTTGCCCACCTTGGCTGCAAAAAAGTGTCACACATCTGGTATCGCCGTACTCAGGAGAAGTTGGGGAATGTGTTTTGGGGTGTCATTTTACATATACCCATGCTGGGTGAGAAAAATATCTTGGTCAAATGCCAACTTTGTATAAAAAAAATGGGAAAAGTTGTCTTTTGCCAAGATATTTCTCTCATCCAGCATGGGTATATGTAAAATGACACCCCAAAACACATTCCCCAACTTCTCCTGAGTACGACGATACCAGATGTGTGACACTTTTTTGCTGCCAAGGTGGGCAAAGGGGCACATATTCCAAAGTGCACCTTTCAGATTTTGCAGGCCATTTTTTACAGATTTTGATTGCAAAGTTCTTCTCACACATTTGGGCCCCTAAATTGCCAGGGCAGTATAACTACCCCACAAGTGACCCCATTTTGGAAAGAAGACACCCCAAGGTAATCTGTGAGGGGCACGGCGAGTTCCTAGAATTTTTTATTTTTTGTCGCAAGTTAGTGAAATATGAGACTTTGTAAGGAAAAAAGAGAAAAAAATAAAAATCATCATTTTCCGCTAACTTGTGACAAAAAATAAAAAATTCTAGGAACTCGCCATGCCCCTCACGGAATACCTTGGGGTGTCTTCTTTCCAAAATGGGGTCACTTGTGGCGTAGTTATACTGCCCTGGCAATTTAGGGGCCCAAATGTGTGAGAAGTACCTTGCAATCAAAATGTGTAAAAAATGGCCTGCAAAATCTGAAAGGTGCACTTTGGAATATGTGCCCCTTTGCCCACCTTGGCAGCAAAAAAGTGTGACACATCTGGTATCGCCGTACTCAGGAGAAGTTGGGGAATGTGTTTTGGGGTGTCATTTTACATATACCCATGCTGGATGAGAGAAATATCTTGGCAAAAGACAACTTTTCCAATTTTTTTATACAAAGTTGGCATTTGACCAAGATATTTTTCTCACCCAGCATGGGTATATGTAAAATGACACCCCAAAACACATTCCCCAACTTCTCCTGAGTACGGCGATACCAGATGTGTCACACTTTTTTGCTGCCAAGGTGGGCAAAGGGGCACATATTCCAAAGTGCACCTTTTGGATTTCACCGGTCATTTTTTACACATTTTGATTGCAAAGTTCTTCTCACACATTTGGGCCCCTAAATTGCCAGGGCAGTATAACTACGCCACAAGTGACCCCATTTTGGAAAGAAGACACCCCAAGGTATTCTGTGAGGGGCATGGCGAGTTCCTAGAATTTTTTATTTTTTGTCGCAAGTTAGTGGAATATGAGACTTTGTAAGAAAAATAAAAAAAATAAAAATCATCATCATTTTCCGCTAACTTGTGACAAAAAATAAAAAGTTCTATGAACTCACTATGCCCATCAGCGAATACCTTAGGGGGTCTACTTTCCGAAATGGGGTCATTTGTGGGGTTTTCTACTGTTTGGGCATTGTAGAACCTCAGGAATCATGACAGGTGCTCAGAAAGTCAGAGCTGCTTCAAAAAGCGGAAATTCACATTTTTGTACCATAGTTTGTAAATGCTATAACTTTTACCCAAACCATTTTTTTTTTGCCCAAACATTTTTTTTTTATCAAAGACATGTAGAACAATAAATTTGGCGAAAAATTTATATATGGATGTCGTTTTTTTTACAAAATTTTACAGCTGAAAGTGAAAAATGTCATTTTTTTGCAAAAAAATCGTTACATTTTGATTAATAACAAAAAAAGTAAAAATGTCAGCAGCAATAAAATACCACCAAATGAAAGCTCCATTAGTGAGAAGAAAAGGAGGTAAAATTCATTTGGGTGGTAAGTTGCATGACCGAGCGATAAACGGTGAAAGTAGTGTAGAGCAGAATTGTAAAAAGTGGCCTGGTCATGAAGGGGGTTTCACCTAGCGGGGCTGAAGTGGTTAAAGGGGCGTTCACAGTGAAAGTCACAGTTAAAGGGGCGGTCACTGTTAAAGGGGCAGTCACTGTGAAAGTCACAGTTAAAGGGTCAATCACAGTTAAAGTCACAGTTAAAGGGGAGTTCACAGTGAAAGTCACAGTTAAAGGGGCGTTCACAGTGAAAGTCACAGTTAAAGGGGCGGTCACAGTGAAAGTCACAGTTAAAGGGGCGGTCACTGTTAAAGGGTCAATCACAGTGAAAGTCACAGTTAAAGGGGAGGTCACTGTGAAAGTCACAGTTAAAGGGACGGTCACTGTGAAAGTCACAGTTAAAGGGACGGTCACTGTGAAAGTCACAGTTAAAGGGACGGTCACTGTGAAAGTCACAGTTAAAGGGACGGTCACTGTGAAAGTCACAGTTAAAGGGACGGTCACAGTGAAAGTCACAGTTAAAGGGACGGTCACAGTGAAAGTCAGTGTTAAAGGGGCCGTCACAGTGAAAGTCACTGTTAAAGGGGCGGTCACTGTTAAAGGGGAGATCACTGTGAAAGCCACTGTTAAAGGGGCTGCCGCTGTGAAAGTCACTTTTAAAGGGGCGGTCACTGTGAAAGTCACAGTTAAAGGGGAGTTCACAGTGAAAATCACAGTTAAAGGGGAGTTCACAGTGAAAGTCACAGTTAAAGGGGCGTTCACAGTGAAAGTCACAGTTAAAGGGGCGGTCACAGTGAAAGTCACTGTTAAAGGGGCCGTCACAGTGAAAGTCACTGTTAAAGGGGCAGTCACAGTCAAAGTCACTGTTAAAGGGGCAGTCACAGTCAAAGTCACTGTTAAAGGGGCAGTCACTGTTAAAGGGGCGATCACTGTGAAAGCCACTGTTAAAGGGGCTGCCGCTGTGAAAGTCATTGTTAAATGGGCGGTCACTGTGAAAGACACTGTTAAAGGGGCGGTCACTGTGAAAGTCACTGTTAAAGGGGCGGTCACAGTGAAAGTCACAGTTAAAGGGGCGGTCACAGTGAAAGTCACAGTTAAAGGGTCGGTCACAGTGAAAGTCACAGTTAAAGGGGCGGTCACTGTGAAAGTCACAGTTAAAGGGGCGGTCACTGTGAAAGTCACAGTTAAAGGGGCGGTCACTATGAAAGTCACAGTTAAAGGGGCGGTCACTATGAAAGTCACAGTTAAAGGGGCGGTCACAGTAAAAGTCACAATTAAAGGGGCGGTCACAGTAAAAGTCACAGTTAAAGGGGAGTTCACAGTGAAAGTCACAGTAAAAGGGACGATCACAGTGAAAGTCACAGTTAAAGGGGAGTTCACAGTGAAAGTCACAGTTAAAGGGGCGTTCACAGTGAAAGTCACAGTTAAAGGGGCGGTCACAGTGAAAGTCACAGTTAAAGGGGCGGTCACTGTTAAAGGGGCAGTCACTGTGAAAGTCACAGTTAAAGGGGAGGTCACTGTGAAAGTCACAGTTAAAGGGGAGGTCACTGTGAAAGTCACAGTTAAAGGGACGGTCACTGTGAAAGTCACAGTTAAAGGGACGGTCACTGTGAAAGTCACAGTTAAAGGGACGGTCACAGTGAAAGTCACAGTTAAAGGGACGTCACAGTGAAAGTCACTTTTAAAGGGGCCGTCACAGTGAAAGTCACTGTTAAAGGGGCAGTCACTGTTAAAGAGGCAGTCACAGTCAAAGTCACTGTTAAAGGGGCGGTCACTGTTAAAGGGGCGATCACTGTGAAAGCCACTGTTAAAGGGGCTGCCGCTGTGAAAGTCACTTTTAAAGGGGCGGTCACTGTGAAAGTCACAGTTAAAGGGGAGTTCACAGTGAAAGTCACAGTTAAAGGGGAGTTCACAGTGAAAGTCACAGTTAAAGGGGCGTTCACAGTGAAAGTCACAGTTAAAGGGGCGGTCACAGTGAAAGTCACAGTTAAAGGGGCGGTCACTGTTAAAGGGTCAATCACAGTGAAAGTCACAGTTAAAGGGGAGGTCACTGTGAAAGTCACAGTTAAAGGGGAAGTCACTGTGAAAGTCACAGTTAAAGGGACGGTCACTGTGAAAGTCACAGTTAAAGGGACGGTCACTGTGAAAGTCACAGTTAAAGGGACGGTCACAGTGAAAGTCACAGTTAAAGGGACGGTCACAGTGAAAGTCACTTTTAAAGGGGCCGTCACAGTGAAAGTCACTGTTAAAGGGGCAGTCACTGTTAAAGAGGCAGTCACAGTCAAAGTCACTGTTAAAGGGGCGGTCACTGTTAAAGTGGCGATCACTGTGAAAGCCACTGTTAAAGGGGCTGCCGCTGTGAAAGTCACTATTAAAGGGGCGGTCACTGTGAAAGTCACAGTTAAAGGGGAGTTCACAGTGAAAGTCACAGTTAAAGGGGAGTTCACAGTGAAAGTCACAGTTAAAGGGGCGGTCACAGTGAAAGTCACAGTTAAAGGGGCGGTCACTGTTAAATGGGCAGTCACTGTGAAAGCCACAGTTAAAGGGTCAATCACAGTGAAAGTCACAGTTAAAGGGGAGGTCACTGTGAAAGTCACAGTTAAAGGGACGGTCACTGTGAAAGTCACAGTTAAAGGGACGGTCACAGTGAAAGTCACAGTTAAAGGGACGGTCACAGTGAAAGTCACTGTTAAAGGGGCCGTCACAGTGAAAGTCACTGTTAAAGGGGCCGTCACAGTGAAAGTCACTGTTAAAGGGGCAGTCACAGTCAAAGTCACTGTTAAAGGGGCAGTCACAGTCAAAGTCACTGTTAAAGGTGCAGTCACTGTTAAAGGTGCGGTCACTGTGAAAGCCACTGTTAAAGGGGCTGCCGCTTAGAAAGTCATTGTTAAATGGGTGGCCACTGTGAAAGTCACTTTTAAATGGGCGGTCACTGTGAAAGACACTGTTAAATAGGGTGGTCACAATGAAATTCAATTTTAAAGAAGCGGTCACAGTGAAAGTCACAGTTAAAAGGGCGGTCACAGTGAAAGTCACAGTTAAAGGGGCGGTCACAGTGAAAGTCACTGTTAAAGAGGCGGTCACAGTGAAAGTCACTGTTAAAGGGGCGGTCACTGTGAAAGTCACTGTTAAAGGGGCAGTCACTGTGAAAGTCACTGTTAAACAGGCGGTCATTGTAAAAGTCAATTTTAAAGGGGCAGGAATTGTGGAGGTCTCTGTTAAAGGGGCGGGCACTGTTAAGGTCACTGTTAAAGGGGTGGTCAATGCTAAAGGGGCAGGCACTGTGAAGGTCATTGTTAAAGGGGCGGGCACTGTGGAGGTCAATGTTAAAGGGGCGGGTACCGTAGAGCTCACTGTTATGGGGGAAACTGTCGATATCTTTTTATGACACACGGCAACATAAAATGAAACAGATGAAATATACCCGTGCAAAGCTGGGTCCTTCTGCTAGTCTCTTATATATATAAAAATGAATTTCTGTCTGTCTAGACGTCTGTCTGTCTGGACGTTCTTTATGCGCGACCAAACGACCGTACCGATCTTCACCAAATTTGCAACACAGGTACATCAGGTGTCCGGAAAGGTTTTAGACTGGGTCCCAGCTATGAAGTTCACTGTTAAAGGAATGGCCACTGTGAAGGTCACTGTTAAAGGGGCGGTCCTTGTGAATGTCACAGTCAAAGGGGCGGTCACTAAGAAATTCACAGTCAAAGGGGCGGTCACTGTGAAGGTCACTCTTAAAGGGGCGGTTACTGTGGAGGTCATTGTTAAAGGTGCGGGCACTGTGGAGGTCTCTGTTAAAGGGTCGGGCACTGTGGAGGTCTCTGTTAAAGGGTCGGGCACTGTGGAGGTCATTGTTATGGGGGAAACTATCTTTTTATGACACACGGAAACATAAAATGAAATAGATGAAATATATTCGTGCGAAGCCGGGTCCTTCTGCTAGTCTCTTATATAAATAAAAATGAGTTTCTGTCTGTCTGGACGTTTTTTATGCACGACCAAATGACTGGACCGATCTACACTAAATTTGGCACACAGGTACATCAGGTGTCCGGGAAGGTTTTAGACCGGGTCTCAGCTCCAATGGACTTACCATTCCTGAGATATTCCTAAAAAATGGCCTGCATTAGCCAATAGAAGCCAGCAAGCCTTTCACTTAAAACCGAACTGCCATATACACTGTCACATGTCCCTTATTAGCCAATAGAAGCTCACAGGTCCTACTCCAGGTTTCCATAACAACTGATTACAGGTTTTAGCAGTTTGCAGGTCCTTAAATATTCAGTCATATTAGGTGTTTCAGTCAATATTAGTTCATATTTAATATAACCAGATTTTCATAACAATACAGCCATAAATATACTGTACACACGGTCACATGTCCCTTATCAGCCAATAGGTCACAGTTAAAAGGGCGGTCACGGTTAAAGGGTAGGTAACTGTTAAAGGGGCGGCCACTGTGGAGGTCACTGTTAAAGGGGCGGCCACTGTGGTGGTCACTGTTAAAGGGGTGGCCACTGTAACGGTCACTATTAAAGAGGTGGGCACTGTGGAGGTCACTGCTAAGGGGGTGGTCACTGTGAAGGTCACCATTAAAGGGGCAGCCACTGTTAAAGGGGTGGCCATTGTTTTGATCACTGTTAAAGAAGCGAATACCGTAGAGATCACTGTTAAAGGGAAGGTTACTGTGGAGGTCAATGTTAAAGCTGCGGCCTTATGGAGGTCAGTGTGAAAGTCACTTTTAAAGGGGCGGATACTGTTAAAGGGGCAGTCACTGTTAAAGAAGCGGTCACTGAGAAAGTCACTGTTAAAGGGGCGGTCACTGTAAAAGTCACTGTAAAAGGGGCGGTCACTGTGAAAGTCACTGTAAAAGGGGCGGTCACTGTGAAAGTCACTGTTAAAGGGGCAGGCACTGTGGAGGTCACTGGTAAATGGGCAGGCACTGTGAAGGTCACTGGTAAAGGGGTGGGCACTGTGGAGGTCACTGTTAAAGGGGTGGGGACTGTGGAGGTCACTATTATATACTGTTGATATCTTTTAACGACACACAGAAACATTAAATGAAATAGATTAAATATACCCGTGCGAAGCTGGGTCCTTCTGCTTATCTATTATATATATAAAAATAAGTTTCTGTCTGCCTGGACGTCTGTCTGTCTGTTCTGTATGTGCAACCAAACAACTGGACCGATCTTCACCAAATTTTGCATGTACATCAGGTGTCCGGGAAGGTTTTAGACCGGGTCTCAGCTCTCTAGGACGTACCTTTCCTGAGATATTCCCCAAAAATGACCTGCATTAGCCAATACAAGCCTGCAAGTCTTTCTCTTTAAATCCCAACTGCTGGGGCAGCTTCTGTGGAGGTCACTGTTAAAGGGTCGGGCACTGTGGAGGTCACTGTTAAAGGGTCGGGCACTGTGGAGGTCACTGTTAAAGGGGTGTTTACTGTGGATGTTACTGTTAAGGAAGCAGGCTGCTATGGAGGTCACTGTTAAAGGGGCGGCACTGTGGAGGTCACTTTTAAAGGGGCGGGCACTGTGGAGGTTAAGGGGGTAGGCCACTGTGGAGTTCACTGTTATGGTGGCGGGGTACTGTAGAGGTCACTGTTATGGGGGATACTGTCGATATCTTTTAACGACACACAGAAACATTAAATGAAATATACCCGTGCGAAGCCGGGTCCTTCTGCTAGTCTCATATATACACTCACCTAAAGAATTATTAGGAACACCATACTAATACGGTGTTGGAAACCCTTTTGCCTTCAGAACTGCCTTAATTCTACGTGGCATTGATTCAACAAGGTGCTGATAGCATTCTTTAGAAATGTTGGCCGATATTGATAGGATAGCATCTTGCAGTTGATGGAGATTTGAGGGATGCACATCCAGGGCACGAAGCTCCCGTTCCACCACATCCCAAAGATGCTCTATTGGGTTGAGATCTGGTGACTGTGGGGCTATTTTAGTACAGTGAACTCATTGTCATGTTCAAGAAACCAATTTGAAATGATTCGAGCTTTGTGACATGGTGCCAGGGGCGTAGCTAGAACTGACTGGGCCCCACAGCAAAATTTTGTATGGGGCCCCCCCCTCCATGACTATCCTGGTATCCCATATGTGCATATGTAAGGGAGAGTTCACATCACATTTTTACCATCCGTTTGATGTTTACATTGGAAAATGGGATACAAAAGCGCAGCACACTACGCTTTTGTATCCTGCAAAGTCTGTTAAAAAAAAAACGTATACATTAACGTATCATTTTTTTGATGGTGTCAGTCTGAGTCACCTGTTAACATATACATTTTACGTATACATTACCAGGGGTCAGCAACCTTCGGCACTCCAGCTGTTGGGAAACACAATAACCAGCATGTTCCATTAATTTCTATGGGAGTTATGAGAAGAGCAATAATGCATGCTGGGAGTTGTAGTTTCACAACAGCTGGAGTGCAAAGCCCAGCTGGAGTGCCTACCCCTGCATTAGACGAATGGCAAAACGTGATGTGAAACCAGCCTTAGTGTGCCATGATAGTGCCAAGTGGCAAGCACTAGAGACAGAGAAGGGAGGCTGCAATGTACAGGGCACAGTATAGTATAGGGGGTACAGTACAGGGCAAGAGGGGGGACGCACAGTGCAGCATAGGGGTATAATGCAGCATAGGGGGCACACTAAAGGGCAAGGGGGACAGTACAGCATAGCTGGCACAATACTGGGCAGGGGGCACACACAGTGCAGCATAGGGGGCACAGTGCAATATAGGTGGTGCAGTACAGGGCAGGAGGCACACACAGTGCAGCATAGGGTAGGGGGCAGAATACAGCATGGGGTACACAGTACAGGGCAGGGGGCAAAATACAGCATAGGGGGTATACACAGTGCAGCAGAGGGGTACAGTACAGGGCAGGGGGCAGAATACAGCCAAAACATGCACCTAGAAATGCTCCATTCACATGTCCTACCTCAGGAGATGATAGTTCCTAGTGGGCTAAAGGACCTTGCATGATGTCAGGAGCACATGATCAGTCACATAAGTGGGCGGAGTCAGGCTCCGGGCTGTGCAGGAGATTGTGTGGAAATGACTGCCAGCATAACATTCGGGGCATTGGTCAAAACATCCGGGGCTGAAGCCCCGAATGTTTTGACCTAACGACGCCCCTGCAGTTCAGTGAATGATTCAGAGCACTAGCTATCTAGGGCAATTTAATGAGCAGGAGATAAGGGAATTGAAGTTAGGTCACTCCACCGGCCCAGCCCCGCCCCCTCCACCGCCTGAGTCCGCCTCCTGAGTACTCCCTCTAGTTACTAGGACTCTAGGAGGCGGAGCCGGAGGAAATCTTTCCTGCACGCACTGCGGCACTGGTGCCAGCCTGGCCCCGCCTCCGCTACGCCCCCGTTCCGGCCCCCTCCACCGCCTACCTCATGTTCTCCGAATCTCCTTCCTTGTGCGTGCGGCAGACAGTGCACCCGGGCCCGCCTGCTCCTACTACAGCTCCTCCTTCCTGTTCCTGTTGGCTTCCTTCCTTCCCCCCAGCCAGGCCCGAGCCGCGGACCGCCCGATCCCCGCCCACTACACTGGGTGGGCGGTCGGGCCTGGCTGGCTGCCTGCCTGTGTGTAGTGTATTAATAAAAAAAATAAAAAATAAATGATGTGGTCCGGACGGGCCCCCAGTGGCGTAGGGCCCCATAGCCACTGCTATGGTTGCTATGGCGATCCCTACTCCACTGCATGGTGCATTATCCTGCTGGAAGTAGCCATCAGAGGATGGATACATGTTCTCATTCTGTTTACGCCAAATTCGGACTCTACCATTTGAATGTCTCAACAGAAATCGAGACTCATCAGACCAGGCAACATTTTTCCAGTCTTCAACAGTCCAATTTTGGTGAGCTCGTGCAAATGGTAGCCTCTTTTTCCTATTTGTAGTGGAGATGAGTGGTACCCGGTGGGGTCTTCTGCTGTTGTAGCCCATCCGCCTCAAGGTTGTGCGTATTGTGGCTTCACAACAGAAGATTGCTCTTCTATCAGATTGAATCAGTCGGCCCATTCTCCTCTGACCTCTAGCATCAACAAGGCATTTTCGCCCACAGGACTGCCGCATACTGGAGGTTTTTCCCTTTTCACACCATTCTTTGTAAACCCTAGAAATGGTTGTGCGTGAAAATCCCAGTAACTGAGCAGATTGTGAAATACTCAGACTGGCCCGTCTGGCACCAACAACCATGCCACGCTCAAAATTGCTTAAATCACCTTTCTTTCCCATTCTGACATTCAGTTTGGAGTTCAGGAGATTGTCTTGACCAGGACCACAAACCTACATGCATTGAAGCAACTGCCATGTGACTGGTTGACTAGATAATCGCATTAATGAGAAATAGAACAGGTGTTCTTAATAATTCTTTAGGTGAGTGTATATATATATATATATATATATATATACAGTACAGACCAAAAGTTTGGACACACCTTCTCATTCAAAGAGTTTTCTTTATTTTCATGACTATGAAGGCATCAAAACTATGAATTAACACATGTGGAATTATCTACATAACAAACAAGTGTGAAACAACTGAAAATATGTCATATTCTAGGTTCTTCAAAGTAGCCACCTTTTGCTTTGATTACTGCTTTGCACACTCTTGTCATTCTCTTGATGAGCTTCAAGAGGTAGTCACCTGAAATGGTCTTCCAACAGTCTTGAAGGAGTTCCCAGAGATGCTTAGCACTTGTTGGCCCTTTTGCCTTCACTCTGCGGTCCAGCTCACCCCAAACCATCTCGATTGGGTTCAGGTCCGGTGACTGTGGAGGCCAGGTCATCTAGCGCAGCACCCCATCACTCTCCTTCATGGTCAAATAGCCCTTACTTTCAAAGTTTTCCCAATTTTTCGGCTCACTGACTGACCTTCATTTCTTAAAGTAATGATGGCCACTCGTTTTTCTTTACTTAGCTGCTTTTTTCTTGCCATAATAAAAATTCTAACAGTCTATTCAGTAGGACTATCAGCTGTGTATCCACCTGACTTCTCCTCAACGCAACTGATGGTCCCAACCCCATTTATAAGGCAAGAAATCCCACTTATTAAACCTGACAGGGCACACCTGTGAAGTGAAAACCATTTCAGGTGACTACCTCTTGAAGATCATCAAGAGAATGCCAAGAGTGTGCAAAGCAGTAATCAAAGCAAAAGGTGGCTACTTTGAAGAACCTAGAATATGACATATTTTCAGTTGTTTCACACTTGTTTGTTATGTATATAATTCTACATGTGTTAATTCATAGTTTTGATGCCTTCAGTGTGAATCTACAATTTTCATAGTCATGAAAATAAAGAAAACTCTTTGAATGAGAAGGTGTGTCCAAACTTTTGGTCTGTACTGTATACATATATATATATATATATATATATATATGAGTTTCTGTCTGTCCCGACGTCTGTCTGTTCTTTATGCGCGACCAAACGACTGAACCGATCTTCACCAAATTTGGCACACAGGTACATCAGGTGTCTGGGAAGGTCTCAGCTCTCTAGGATGTACCGTTCCTGAGATATTCCCCCAAAATGGCCTGCATTAGCCATTCCAATACAAGCCTGCAAGTCTTTCTCTTCAAATCCCAACTGCCATACACACGGTCACATGTCCCTTATCAGCCAATAGAAGCTCACAGGCCCTTAGTCTCCACATACACACAGTTTTACTCCAGGTTTCCATAACAACCCAGCCATTTTTCTTCACTGCTGTAGGTCAGCTTTAGGCTAGGGCTACACGACGACACTAAGTCGAACGGCGAACGCGAATTTCTTCAAATGTTCGCGAACGGGCGAATCGAGCGAACCGCCATTGACTTCAATAAGCAGGCGAATTTTAAAACCCACAGGGACTCTTTCTAGCCATAGTAGTGATGGAAAAGTTGTTTCAAGGGGACTAACACCTGGACTGTGGCATGCCGGAGGGGGATCCATGGCAAAACTCTCATGGAAAATTACATAGTTGACGCAGAGTTGGATTTTAATCCATAAAGGGCATAAATCACCTAACGATCCTAAAATTTTTTGAACAACGTGGTTTAAAACATCCAGTGTGTGTATACGATCAGGTATGATGTTGTATCGATCAGGTAGTGTAAGGGTTATGCCCGCTTCACAGACATTGACAGATCAAACTCCTCTTTTAATGCACCGCAAACAACCGCAAACAGTCCATTTACCCAACCGCAAACTTCCCATTTGTACAAGGTTGGATACCAAGCTAGCCATGTCCCGTTGATGCCATTGAAGGTTTTTTCCTCCACCCAGCCAGGTACAACACCAAGGGTCCCCCAAAGGTGAATTTAATAGATTTTTTGAACGGGGAGATGGTTAAAAAAACGCTGGCTCCCTCCCCTTTGTTTGAATCCACGCCACGGTCACTGCGTCTGCGCCGTGCAATTTACTGTCACACCCGATATGAGTGGTATTTTATGTAGTACTATTCTCATCAGTTTAATCCCTGTTACGTCCCATATCAGGGATTGCCTTTTGTGAAAAAAAATTTAGGCCGGGTGCCTTCGACTGCCTTCACAGTGACAGACCAAACTCTGATACACCAAACTGAATTGATTTTAGGAACCGGGAGATGGAAAAAGCAGCTTGGTCGGTCCTCTTACTCCCAACTTGGGGCACTGTGCGTGCACGGAGCAATGTGCTGTGACACCCTATATGAGTGGTGTCTTAACTAGTACTATTCCTATCAGTTTAATCCCTGTTATGTCCCCTATCCGGGGACGTGTGTCGAATTGATTAACCATTGTCGAATTAACTAACCATTACGACATCCTGAAATAATTTAGTTCTGAGCTCTGTACTTGATTTGTATTGGAATTGATGGGGATTTTTTAAATTGTCTGCATTATTTCTAATAAACTATTAAGAGACTTTATTATGATTTTTTTATTTTATGTATTAAAAACCCATACAACTTAAAAAAAAATAAAAAAATAAAAAGGATGTTTTTTCTATGAAAAATTATCCAGCCGATCGCTTTTGGTCTGATCATAATGAAGCAACGGCCTTATCACCTGGGGTGTGGCAACATTGCCAACACACTCATAGAGGTGATGATCACTTCATTGTGATACGCAAGCCCCTTCACCACAACAAGGTAATGATCACGAAGGGGAATTGACACTTGTATGTGCCTTTTTGTTTTTTGTTTGTTTTTGCAGCCACAGTGCAGCACCAGAAAAAGGCCAGAAAAAATAGGCATGTACACATGCCTAAAAAATAATGTTATTGTTGCAGCCACTATTGTAGCAGCGGCCGGAAAAATTGATGTTTTCAAGGCAGAAAGGTGACAATAGCATTGCGGCTTGAACCCGAGTTGGTGGCGGAGAATTCACAAAAGTCATCCGGTATGCAGACATTAAATACAGCAGCGTGGGGACCATTTTGAGGCCAAGGCATGTCATCAGGCCTTTTGTTAGTCAAACGTATCACCCACTGTCAGTCCCTTCGGGATCCATGCCTCATTCATCTTAATGAAGGTGAGGTAATCAACACTTTTTTGACCGAGGCGACTTCTTTTGTCAGTGACAATGCCTCCTGCTGCACTGAAGGTCTTTTCTGACAGGACACTTGAAGCGGGGCAGGCCAGAAGTTCTATCGCAAACTGGGATAGCTCAGGCCACAGGTCAAGCCTGCACACCCAGTAGTCAAGGGGTTCATCGCTCCTCCGAGTGTCGATATCTGCAGTTAAGGCGATGTAGTCTGCCACCTGTCGGTCGAGTCGTTCTCTAAGGCTAGATCCCGAAGGGCTGTGGCGATGTGTAGGACTGAAAAAGCTCTGCATGTCCTCCATGAATAACACATCTGTAAAGCGTCCTGTCCTTGCCACCATGGTCGTGGTAGGAGGAGGATTACTTTCACCTCTTCCCCAGTTAGATTCCCGTTGTGCTGTGACATCCCCCTTATAAGCTGTGTAAAGCATATTTTTTGGTTTGGTTTTGAACTGCTGCATCCTTTCTGACTTTCGGTAATTTGGTAACATTTCCGCCACTTTCTGCTTATACCGGGGGTCTAGTAACGTGGCCACCCAGTACAGGTCGTTCTCCTTCATCCTTTTTATATGAGGGTCCCTCAACAGACATGACAGCATGAAAGACCCCATTTGCACAAGGTTGGATGCCGAGCTACTCATTTCCCGTTCCTCGTCCTCACTGATGTCATTGACGGTCTGTTCTTCCCCCCAGCCACGTACAACACCACGGGTCCCAGATAGGTGACAACACCGAGCACGCTGGGATGCTTGCTGTGGTTGGTCTTCCTCCTCCTCAAAGCCACATTCCTCCTCTGACTCCTCTTCCTCATACTCCTCTTGCAGCGTTGCCGCAGGTCCGGCAAGCGATGATGACAAGGCTGTTTCTGGTGGTGATGGTGACCACAACTCTTCCTCTTCCTCTTCACGCTCATCTACAGCCTGATCCAGCACTCTTCGCAGGGCACGCTCCAGGAAGAAAACAAATGGGATGAGGTCGCTGATGGTGCCTTCGGTGCAACTGACTAGGTTTGTCACCTCCTTAAAAGGACGCATGAGCCTACAGGCATTGCGCATGAGCGTCCAGTAACATGGCAAAAAAACTTCCAGCTCCGCAGAGGCTGTCCTAGCACCCCGGTCATACAAATACTCGTTAACGGCTTTTTCTTTTTGGAGCAGGCGGTCGAACAATAGGAGTGTTGAATTCCAACGTGTCGGGCTGTCGCAAATCAAGCGCCTCACTGGCATGTTGTTTCGCCGCTGAATGTCTGAAAAGTGCGCCATGGCCGTGTAGGAATGCCTGAAATGTCCACACACCTTCCTGGCCTGACGTCCTGTAAGCCTGGGTACTTAGACACAAAGCGTTGTACGATGAGATTCAACACATGTGCCATGCACGGCACATGTGACAACTTGCCCAAATTCAATGTCGCCAACAAATTGCTTCCATTGTCACACACCACTTTGCCGATCTTCAGTTGGTGCGGGGTCAGCCACTGATCCACCTGTGCGTTCAGGGCGGATAGGAGTGCTGGTCCGGTGTGGCTCTCTGCTTTCAGGCAAGTCAACCCCAAGACAGCGTGACACTGTCATATACGGGATGTGGAATAGCCCCTGGGGAGCTGGGGGGATTCAGTTGATGTGCAGCCAGACACCGCAGCAGAAGAGGACTCAGCCGAGGAGGTTATGGAAGAGGATGGAGTAGGAGGAGTAGAGGAGGTGGCAGTAGGCCTGCCTGCAAGTCGTGTCGGTGTCACCAACTCTGCTGCAGAGCCACGCATTCCATGCTTGGCAGCCGTCAGCAGGTTGACCCAATGCGCAGTGTAGGTGATATACCTGCCCTCAATGACAATTCAAGAAATAAAAAGATAAGAGTCTCTATTTGAAGTACTTGTCCTCTCTAGCGCTGCAAATCCAAAAGACGATGTGGGAAAAGTCCGCTATGTAGATAAATGTAGAGGAGGATTGCGCTGCAGGAAAATAATCTTCTTGTAAATGTAAGTTCCCTTATGAAAGTCTTAGACCATTGGGATCACAAACCAACTTTACAACCTTCACTGGTATGGAAATCTGTGGTATAGAAAAACGCACTGTGGTGTAGCGAGTTCAAACATCTGTGGGCTCCAATATGTTGGCAGAACCACACGGAGTTTAAAAACTCGGGTGCAGGAGCACATCCGCAATATCAAAAAGGGTCTTGAGACACATAGTGTCTCATTACATTTTAAGATCCACCACAATAAAAATCCTAAAGGTTTGCGGTTTTTTGGATTAGAATTAGTACATACCCCAATTCGAGGAGGGGATTATATTGCCTTAATTAATAAAAAAGAGGTGGAATGGATGTTCCTTTTGGGCACCATTCAACCGCAAGGGTTGAATATTGAGTGCGATGTTAATGCTTGCTTATTTTAAATGTTTATTTTCGCCAGTCTGCTAGTTTCTTTTTGCTGTATTTTATTTGTTCAATTTTAGTCTGTCTACTTATGTGTGTTTTATGCTCAGTCTTCTAATTTTATGACGTGGGATGGGGGAGGTGTTTCTGCTATTTAAAACCCAGCGGTATCCTGTTACCCATCAATGCCCCAGACGAAGCAGCATTGCGAAACCCGGGTCGGGCTTTTTAGATATTTTATACACAGTTTTAGCTGTAATTTTTTGTTCTTATTAAATACAATTTCATCTGACCACTTGGTGCGTATTACATCTGTGATCCCTCTACCGAGATTATTATGAAAGCTGTGGTTCGTTACCATCTAGGTGTAGGAGTATTCAATCGGTTGATTGAAAAATCCTATACTGACGCTCTTGGACCTCCGTCCTTCCGATCTACCCAGCTGCCTGTGAAGATTTTGTCAGGATTCGTTAATGCTCTTTTCCAGAGAAGTTCTGTAAGTACAATTGCCTTGCAGGCGTGCACCGTGTCTTTTCATACTACACTATAGTGTTTTCCTCTCAGCAGAGCCGCATAGGAAACATCGTTTAGATCTCTACGTGCACTTACCTATCTGGAATCTTGTGAGTATATCCTGTTCACATGGTGCGTTAGATGTTTGAACTCGCTACACCACAGTGCGTTTTTCTATACCACAGATTTCCATACCAGTGAAGGTTGTAAAGTTGGTTTGTGATCCCAATGGTCTAAGACTTTCATAAGGGAACTTACATTTACAAGAAGATTCTTTTCCTGCAGCGCAATCCTCCTCTACATTGATATACCTGCCCTGTCCGTGCTTTGCAGACCAGGTATTAGTGGTCAGATGGACCCTTGCCCCACACTGTATGCCAGATGTAGTGTCCCACTAGGTAAAGGTGGGCACTACACAAGATTAACATTGTCTTTTGCATTACTGTGATGTTTAATGATGCATTTCCCTGTGTTATCTGGGTGTCAGGCCTGTTAGGGTGTAGTTCAGCCTCCTAGACGTTAGAGGGAGCTAGAGAGCCCTAAGTATATATAGGTAGGCCCAGACAGGGGAGAGTAGTTCATTCCAGGTGGCTAGAAGAGTCATGTAGTCAGCCTGAAGCTCCTGAGTCTAAGCTTAGCTCAGTAGAGTCACCCCAGAAGAAGAATCTACCTCCTGGGAGCAACCTGCAGTCACCCACAAACTATGCAGTGTTCTGTCATCCAACTAAGATAAGTAACCTGATGAGCAGAGGCACTTTCATCTAAAGTCAAGAGTCAATACTGGAGGAAGATTTATATACCATGGATTAAAGCCAGCATTTAGGCATCCGGGCCTTGGGATCCAGCCAGCTAGAATAGCTGAAGGGGATAGTGCAGCATAGGTCTGCTAAGCATTAACTGTTTACCCTCCAAGTATCTTGCAAGAGTTATACCTGCCATATTGAGAAGTGAACCTGCTGTGGCATTTGTGTTACAAGGGACTGCATCATCATTATCAACTGTAAACTGTCTGTACAAAGTTGGACTGTTTTCCAAAGTAAAGCAACGTTTGGTTCACTATACCACCTGTGTACCTCACTTACTGCTACTAGAAACCGGTGTGCCACCGTTACAGGCACTGGCGTCACGATCCTTAAAGGGACCTTGCCTCAGGCACTCAAAATACCTGCAACATCCAGGGCACCTCACCCAACATCAGGCCAGGTCTCTCCATACAGAGTGTGCCCCAGAGGAACTTGTGTCTACCTCTCCTTCACTGCCGCATGCCTGCCCAGGGTCCTCCAAAAAGTGAGTAACCCTCGATTGCCCATAACCGTGACCTCACTGTCGCAATACCCTGCAGGCCTGGCGTGCTGCACGGAGATGCCATGACTTCCTTTTCAATCACTGAGTAGAGGTTTGGGATTGCCTTTTTTGAAAAAAAAAATCGTCCGGGTACCTTCCACTGTGGTGTCCCAATAGCGACAAATTTTTTCAAGGCCTCAGACTCCACCAGCTGGTATGGTAAAAGCTGGCGGTCTAAGAGTTCCGTCAAGCCAGCTGTCAGACGCCGGGCAAGGGGGTGACTCTGTGACATTGGCTTCCTACGCTCAAACATTTCCTTTACAGACACCTGACTGTGGGCAGATGAGATTGAACTGCTGAAGGTGAGAGGCGGAGTGGCGGGTGGTTGAGGGGGGCAAGGAGGACAGCAGTGGTTGACGTGGCTGAAGATGATGGACCAGGAGGAGGATGGTGGCTTTGAGCTTGTGTGCTGCTTCTACTCGTCATCATGTGTTGATCCCATAGGCGTTTGTGATGTGAAATCATGTGCCTTTGCAAAGCAGTTGTACGGAGGTGGGTGTTGGATTTCCCACGACTCAGTTTCTTTTGGCACAGGTTGCAAATGGCATTGCTGTTGTCAGAGGCAGATGCACAAAAAAATGCCACACTGCTGAGCTTTGCAATGACGGCATTCTGGTGGTGGCTACAGCATGTGATGATTGGCGTGCTGTCTGGCTGACCCCGGGTGCCGATACATGCTGTCTGACTGTACCACTAGCTCCTTGCGACAAACTCCCCCTGCTTCCAACTCGTCTCCTCCTTCTCTCTGTCTCCCCATCTGAACTTTCCCCCTGTTCTCCTTCTCTTTGAGCGGGCACCCATGTGGCATCCACGGACACATCGTCATCATCAACCACTTCACTTGTATCTGACACCTCAGCAAAGGAAGCAGCAGCGGGTACAACATCATCATCATCATCACACTGTACGTCCATGTGTGTAATGCTGCCTGACTGAGACATATCCCTGTTATCTACATCCTCTGGCAATAATGGTTGTGTATCACTAATTTCATCCAACTGATGTGTAAATAACTCCTCTACGGGATCAAGTGAAGCGGCTGTGGTGGCTGTGGTGGTAGTGGTGGTGGTAGTGGTGGTGGTGAGTGGTAACTTGAGAGCAGGTGACCAAAGCTGAGCTGGAGGAGGATGGTGCGTCAAGGTTCTTAGCGGAAGCTGAGGAAGATTGGGTGTCCTGTGTAAGCCAGTCAACTATTTTCTCTGAATTTTTGGGGTTCAGGGTACGTGGTCTCTGAACACTGGGCATTATTCCAGGGCCATAGGGAATCACAGCACCACGAACACGATGGCCCCTGCGGGGTGGCCTGCCTCTGCCTGTCATTTTTTGTTAGATAAGTGGTACAATGCGTGCAAGGTACTGTGCCACCCTATATAAGTGGTGGGCATTGGGCACAGTACAGTCTGTGTGGGCCTGACACACAAGGGCTTGCAACTGGGATTATATCACTGAAAAATATTAAATGGATTTTTTTTTTTCTGCGAGGTATTGTCTGTGACACCCTGTATGAATGGTGTGCACACAGTACTGTCTGTGACTGAGCCTGCAGCCTCTCACACACGGGCAGGCAACTGCAATATATATATATATATATATATATATAAAAATAAAAATAAGGCAGACTGATGTACCAGCCCTGAAAAGGGCTTTTTGGGGCGCTGTCTGGACGCTGTCCTTACCGCAGATGAGTCTGTGGACACAGAACACTGCCCTAGCTAACGCTTTCCCTATTGAATCAGCAGCAGCAGCAGCTACACTGTCCCTCCTCTCACTGTGGATGCAGCTTCCGAATGAATCTAAAATGGATGCTGTCCAGGAGGTGGGAGGGTCTGGGAGGGAGGGTCTGCTGCTGATTGGCTGGAATGTGTCTGCTGACTGTGAGGTACAGGGTCAAAGTTTACTCAATGATGATGTATAGGGGGCGGACCGAACATCGCATATGTTCGCCCGCCACGGCGAACGCGAACAATCTATGTTCGCCGGGAACTGTTCGCCGGTGAATAGTTCGGGACATCACTACTGTTAAGGGGCAGGGGCCACTACTAAAGAGGCAGCTGCTGTGGAGTTCACTGTTAAAGGGTCGTTCACTGTGGATGTTAATGCTAAGGGGACAGGCTGCTGTGGAGGTCACTGTTAAAGGACCAGACACTGTGGAGGTCACTGTTAAGGGAGCACGGGCCACTATTAAAGGGGTAACTTCTGTGGTGGTCATTGTTAAGGCAGCAGCATACTGTGAGGTCACTGTTAAGGAACGGCGTACCGTGGCAATCACTGTTAAAGGGACATTTGCTGTGGAGTTTTCTGTTAAGGGGGCAGGGAAAAGTGGAGGTCACATATAAGGGTACGGTCCTATATAGAGGTCAGTGTTAAGGTGCTGTAGAGGTGGGGTGCTTTAAAACTCACTGTTAAAGGGGTGGGCTGCTGTGAAGGTTAAAGTAAGGGGAAGGGCTGCTGTGGAGGTCCCATTTTAAATTGGTGGGGCACTGTGGTAAGTCAGTGTTAAGGGGTGGAGGACTGTGGAGTTCACTGTTAAGGGGGCGGGGTGCTGTAGAGGTCACTGTTAAGGAGTTGAATCACTGTGCAGGTCACCGTTAAGGGGTTGGGGCGCTGTAAAGATTACATTTAAGGGGAGGGGCATTGTGGGGCGACTGTTAAGGTAGAGGGCCACTGTGGAAGTCACTTTTGAGATGCGGCTACTGTGTAAGTCAGTGTAAAGGGAGCAGGGAACTGTGGAGGTCACAGTTAAGGAGGTCACTGTTGAGGGGTGAGCTGCTGTCGAGGTCACTATTAAGGAGGCGGCGTATTTTGGAGTTTACTTTTAAGAGGGCGGGGTGCTATTGATGTCATTGTCAAGGGGTGGACCTCTGTGGAGCTCTCTGATAAGGAGGTAGGCTGCATTGAAGGTCAAAGTTAAGGGGGTGGGTGTCTGTGGAGGCCATTGTTAAGGGGCAGGGTGCTGTGGAGGGTCAGTGTTAAGGGGGTGGGCCGCTGTAGAGAACACTGTTATGGGGGCAGGGGGCTGTGAAGGTCACAGTTAATGCTGTGGGGCACTGTGCATATCACTGTTAAAGGGGTGGGCTGCTGTGGAGGTCACTATTAAGGGGAGGTGCTGTAGAGGGCAGTGTTATGGGGAACACTGTAGATATTGTCTAATCTCCCACACAAATATTACAAGAAATAGTCGGAATATACCCATGCAAAGCGAGGTCATCCTGCTAGTATACGATATTGCATATCTAATGACATAGACCATGTTTGTTACAATAGAAATCCATTTGTGCAGTAAGTGCCGATCACCGCTGCCATAGTATTCCCATCACCAGTAGCTGGACACAATTGAAGGAACCTGACTGTGGTGAAGCATCTCAAAGACCTACGGGCTGTAGGAGGAAGAGATATGGAAGTGTTCTCTGTGTGGCTGCATACAGGTTACCTTCTTCTACACTGCACTGGAGCAAAGAGTTGGCACTGTCAATGGTTAGTTTGTATGGACTGTAAATAAGGCAGGTGGAGCATATACATTTTTTCTGCAAGCAATCCTTTACTGTACTACAGTATATCTGACACAGATTCACTTCAATTGTGGACATGGTGCTTTGAAATGTCGCATCACCACATTCACAGATCGGCAGCTGGACATTGCTTATTATGACTACAATCACAGTACTCCTCGTGATCCAGTGTTCCCAGGAGCTGACACACAGACCAGGGCGTTGACTCCTTTTAAAAGGGATGTGCACTGGGTTTATATTGATGACCTATTCTCAGGATTGGGGAAGTCCAACTCCGTGCGCCCCCGCCGATCGGCTGCTTGAAGAGGAGGAGGTCCCTCTTCAAGATTACACTGCGCGTTGTTTCGCTAATCTTGGCGGTGCAGTTTTATTACAAGTACATTCAAGTGCACTCTGCGTCTGGAGAAAAGAAGGTTTGTACACAAACATAGAAGAGGATTCTTTACGGTAAGAGCAGTGAGACTATGGAGCTCTCTGCCTGAGGAGGTGGTGATGGGGAGTACAATAAAGGAATTCAAGAGGGGCCTGGATGTATTTCTGGAGCGTAATAATATTACAGGCTATAGCTACTAGAGAGGGGTCGTTGATCCAGGGAGTTATTCTGATTGCCTGATTGGAGTCGGGAAGGAATTTTTAATTCCCCTAAAGTGGGGAAAATTGGCTTCTACCTCACAGGGTTTTTTTTTCCTTCCTGTGGATCAACTTGCAGGATAACAGGCCGAACTGGATGGACAAATGTCTTTTTTTCGGCCTTATGTACTATGTTACTATGTTACTATGAATGTAACGAGGACTTGTAAATACACAGCGCCGCCGCTACAAGCGAGATGATGGGCAGTGTGATCTTGAAGAGAAATCAGCACTCACACAAGCTCCACCTCCTCTTCAAACAGCTAATTAGTGGGGTGTCGGGAGTCAGATCCGCATAGATCAGATACTGATAATGCTGCTGCACAACCTCTTTAAGGCCAAGCGGCTTAAGCTTAATTCATTAAAAGGATCTTGGCACATTGTTGGGGAAAAAGACTGTCTCTCTTCTTAGGCTTGTTGTCATGGCAGCTGGTCAAAAATGCAGCCATTGCATCTGCAGGGCCTTCTGACCTCACTGTAGCCACCCTATTTGCAGCCATTTCCACGATGGACTCCCTCACCTCCTGTGCTCGTTGGGATATCACTGAATGAATGCAATCACAGTGACTGCTGCATGTCCCTGTCCAGGAATGTGCTTCAGGCCTGGTCTGCCGCCTATTCCACTGGATCTGGTCTGCATCCCTTCTTGTGTGGGACCTAATCTTCTTCTGGTATTATTGAGCCACATGTGAAGGACACTGCAGATGAACAAGAGAGAGTCCTGTTATTCTCACCACCTCCTACTTTTGATGTCAGCAGCTCATAGATAGAGATGAGCGAATCGGAGTTGACGAAGTAGAATTCTATTTCGCCCTAAAGTCGAATTTCCCCGCGATTCATGGCAACGAATCGTATTTACAGATTTTATTCAGTAAATATTACTAATGAGTAGTGTTGATTGTGAATATTCTAATCGCGAATTTTGTATTGCGAATATTGGCACTTTGATAATTTGCGAATATATACAATATAGTGCTATATCTTCATAATAGCGAATATTCTAGATTTTTTTTCATCAGTACCCATGATCCCTCACTGCTTCTTGCTTGTGGGCCAATGAGAAGGCTGCAATATCTTTGACTTTAGGAGTAGTGTTGATCGCAAATTTTCGTATCGCAAATTCTTATCACAAATTTTTGAATTGCTGATTTTCACAATCAAGAAAATAATGACTGGAGATCACGAATTCTTGAATTTGCGAATATATGATGAATATTCGCCCAAATATTTGCAAAATATCGTGAAATTGAATATTGCCCCTGCCGCTCATTATTGCTAATGAGCAGCAATGTTTTGTCCCAGTCCCCGAATGCTCTGCCTGCCAGACAGATACATTTGTATGGCCGTCCTCAGGATGGCAATACAATTGAATCTAATGCCTTGCAAGAGCTGAAGGACCTGTGATGACATCACAGTCGCTGTGATCAGTTCTAAATGCAGTAGCTGAAAAGGACCTGCGATGACGTCACCATCATGTGACCAGTGCAGGGGAGGACGGCTCAGCAGTGAAGAGAAGTCCTCGGAAGAAGCTGTGGTGAGGTCTGTTACATGAGGAGAGGTAAGTGAAGGGGTAGATTACTCAGTGTGAGAGGCAGAGCAATGTTGGGAGTTGTAGTTATTTAACTGGGACTGTATGTTAGGGCTGAAAGGAGGGAAGTTATTTACATGGGACAGTGGGGTGGAGTGATGTTCTTTACATGTGACTGAATGTTGAGGGGGTTATGTTATTTACATGGTAATGCATGTTGGAGGTGGCTGGGGCAGGGTGATGTTATTTACATGGGACTGTATGTTGAAGGCGGCTGTGGGAGGGAGTGATATTATTTACATGAGACTGCATGTTGGAGGTGGCTGGGGCAGGGTGATGTTATTTACATGGGACCGTATGTTGAAGGTGTCTGGTGGAGGAAGTGATGTTATTTATATGGGACTGAATATTGAGTGGGTGATGTTATTTACATGGGACTGTATGTTGAAGGCGGCTGGAGAGGGGGTGATCTTCTTGACATGGTACTGTATGTTGAAGGCGGCTGGGGAGGGGGGTGATGTTATTTACATGGTACTGCATGTCGGAAGGGGCTGGGGAGGCAGTGATGTTATTTACATGGGACTGTATATTGGAGGGGGCTGGAGAGATGGTGTGATGGTATTTACATGGAACGCTACGGCAGAGAGAAGGAAATAGTGTTATTGACATGGGACTGCATGGTGGAGGGGCTGAGGAATTATAATTTCTGAGGACACTAAATGACGGAATAAAACTACAGGGGGCACTGCAGGAGAGAGCATTATAAATACTGGAGGCACTTCAGGGTGAGAATTATAACAGTAGGGGGTGATATAAATACTGGGGGCACTGTAGGGGCATTATAACAGTAGGGGGCGATATAAATACTGTGGCACTTCAAGGTAACCATTATAACCGAACGGGACATTATAAATACTGGTGGCCCTATAGGGAAATTATAAATACTGGGGGCACTTCAGGGCAAGAATTATATCAGTAGGGGGCAATATAAATACTGGGGGCACTGTAGGGGCATTATAACAGTAGGGAGCTGTATAAATACTGGGGGCACTTCAGGGAGAGCATTATAACAGTAGGGGGCAGTATAAATACTGGGGGCACTGTAGGGGCATTTTAAATCCAGGGGACATTATAGGCGTTCTTATTACTACTGGAGGCTGTATAGGTGTGGCTTATAGATCCACCTTATTTCTACTAAGAACCCTATGGGGCCTTATTACTACTGAGGGGTCTGTAGATAGCTTTATTACCTCTGGCGGAACAATAGGGGGGCCTTATTTCTACTGGGGGCTCTGTGAGGGCATTATCAATACTGGAGGTCTCTTCTACTTATGGGGGCACTCTTAGGGAGCATTATCACTGTTGGGGGCACTGTAGGGGGCAGAATTACTATTGAGGGCATTCTAGACAGGAATTACTATTAGTGGGACTTTGAGGAGCAATATTACTATGGGGGGCATTCATTTTTCTTCAGGATAGTATTTGGGGATATTGGAGAGCACAGTGAGGTTAACACTGTGGAGACTCCAGGTTGGGGGATGATAATAGAAAAGCGAGGAAGCTAAGATGTTCATGTGTCACACTCTGCAATGACGAGGCGCGGCTGAAAGTAGTTGTCCGAACAGAATGGAGAAGATGATGACAGAGAAGATCTACATCAGAGGAGACGTCACCTGGAGATCCTGGATGTGAGAGGTACGTGCTGCTGTATAGCTGTATAGCAGGTACAGTAAAATGTCTTCAATGCTAGTGTTTGTGGGGAGGGGGGCGGAGGGTTGACTTAGAAAATTGAGCCATATGCATTGTGGTTCGGGATCCGGATCTTTTGAGACCCTAGCAACACCCCTGGTTCAGGGACAGATTATTCAAAGGGTATGGATATAATAGGGAGGTGTTACCCACACTATAGGGAGAGAACCGAGGCCAATAGAAGAGTGTAAAGTCTGGGTAATAGGAGCTATTCTACAGTATTACACCTTGCTGCACTAAATGTGGATACAAAGTGATCTAATACTACAGATTTTAGGTTGTTTGCATTCCTAGATACATCAGTAATGCCAGTAATCCTTAATTCTGTTATTGGGGTGAAACCGTGGTTTTACAGAATTTGGGAGGGTTCACGTTTTTTTATATATCATTTAGAGATGAATGAATCGAAGCTGACGAAGTGGAATTCGATCCGAATTTCAGGAAAAATTCCATTTGCAACTAATGCGAATTTCCTCGCACTTTGTTGTAACAAATCTCTTTTTTCCTAATATGGCAGCTACACATCTGAGGACATGGGGCAAGGAACTCTGGTAAGGCGGGACCACCCTGATTGACATGCATGCATGCAGCTAATCAGCAGCCAGCCAGCACTATAATGTCACAGCACTATAAATACGGCAGCCATTTTAGATTCTGCCATTTTCCAGCGTTCTGAGTGCAGGGACAGACGTGAGAAGGCGCTAGGGACAGCAATTGGAAAACTTGATTGTGCAAAAAAAACAAAAAAAAATGATTTGTGCAGGGAAAGGATAGGGAGGAATCATTTCACAGAATCTTGGTGCAGGGAGAGACGTCAGAAGGCGCTAGGGACAGTGATAGGAAAGCGATTTGCAAGTGCAGGGAAAGATTATTTGGGGATCCAAATAGCCATTAGACAGCTCTGTCATTTCAGCTATTTGTTCTTGGGGTGCAAGTGCTGTGGTCAGAAGTGGCCAAAATCATTAAAAACAAAAAGATAGCATTTAGGAAATATAAAAATAAAAAAAAACGAGGATGACAGACAAATTTATAACATTAGGCAGAGAGAGGCCAAACAAGTTATAAGAGCTTCTAAAGCACAGGCAGAAGAGAAATTAGCTCAGTCAGGGAAAAAAGCGAGAAGGCATTCTTCAGATACATAAATGAAAAAAGGAAACTAAAACAAGGAAGGAAGGTATATGGAAGAAGATAAAGAACTAGCTAACTGCCTCAATGAATACTTCTGTTCAGTTTTTACAAAGGAAAATGAAGGAGAAGGACCTCAGTTAGAAGACTAATGAATCTTTTGATGCATGTGTCTTTACAGAGGAAGAGGTTCTAAGTCAGCTGTCTAAAATTAATACAAATAAGTCACAGGGGCCTGATGGGATACACCCAAAGCTATTAAAGAGCTCAGCGGTGAACTAGCAAAACCATTAACAGATTTATTTAACCAATCATTGGCAACAGGAGTCGTCCCAGAAGATTGGAAATGAGCAAATGTTGTGCCCATTCACAAGAAAGGTAGTAGGGAGGAATCGGGCAACTATAGGCCAGTAAGCCTGACATTAGGGATGAGCGAACCCGAACTGTATAGTTCGGGTTCGTACCGAATTTTGGGGTGTCCGTGACACGGACCCGAACCCGGACATTTTCGTAAAAGTCCGGGTTCGGGTTCGGTGTTCGTCGCTTTCTTGGCGCTTTTCGAAAGGCTGCAAAGCAGCCAATCAACAAGCGTCATACTACTTGCCCCAAGAGGCCGTCAAAGACTCCATCCAGTGATCGATCTGCAGCTGTGGATCATTGAGCTGCTGATACTCAATTGCTCACTGTTTTTAGGCTGCCCAGACCATTTGTCAGTCACTTTTTTCTGGGGTGATCGGCGGCCATTTTGTGTCTTGTGGTGCGCCAGCACAAGCTGCGACCAAGTGCATTTAACCCTCAATGGTGTGGTTGTTTTTTGGCTAAAGCCTACATCAGGGTGAAGCTGTCACACCAAGTGCATTTAACCAGCTATAGTCTGTTTATTTTTTGGCCATATACTACATCAGGGGCAAGCTGCGCCTGTCACCAAGTGCATTTTACCCTCAGTAGTGTGGTTGGTCAAGCTGTCACACCAAGTGGATTTAACCAGCAATAGTCTGTTTATTTTTTGGCCATATACTACATCAGGGGCAAGCTGCGCCTGTCACCAAGTGCATTTAACCCTCAGTAGTGTGGTTGGTCAAGCTGTCACACAAAGTGCATTTAACCAGCAATAGTCTGTTTATTTTTTGGCCATATACTACATCAGGGGCAAGCTGCGCCTGTCACCAAGTGCATTTAACCCTCAGTAGTGTGGTTGGTCAAGCTGTCACACCAAGTGCATTTAACCAGCAATAGTCTGTTTATTTTTTGGCCATATACTACATCAGGGCAAGCTGCGCCTGTCACCAAGTGCATTTAACCCTCAGTAGTGTGGTTGGTCAAGCTGTCACACCAAGTGCATTTAACCAGCAATAGTCTGTTTATTTTTTGGCCATATACTACATCAGGGGCAAGCTGCGCCTGTCACCAAGTGCATTTAACCCTCAGTAGTGTGGTTGGTCAAGCTGTCACACCATGTGCATTTAACCATCAATAGTGTGGTTATTTTTTGGCCATATCCCAGTCTAATTCTGTCAGTAAACGTATACCTGTCACCCAGCGCCTAAATACTAGGCCTCAAGTTTATATCCAGCTAAATCTGTCGTTACTGCTGTACTGTTGTGGCTGGGCAAGTTATTTAGTGTCCGTCAAAGCACAGTTTTTGTTCAGGGTTGAAATACAATTCCCAATTTAGCAATTTCCTAATTTAGTGGTTTCTGCTGTATCAGGCCTACTTTAAATACATCCCTAAAAGGGTATATCAGAATCAAGGTGCTGATACGGTCATTCTGAAAAACTTCACACACGCTACTGTGTATTTCCAAGTTTAATTCTGTCAGTAAATCTATGCCTGTCACCCAGCGCCTAAATACTAGGCCTCAAATTTATATCCAGCTAAATCTGTCATTACTGCTGTACTGTTGTGGCTGGGCAAGTTATTTAGTGTCCGTCAAAGCACAGTTTTTGTTCTGGTTTGAAATACAATTCCCAATTTAGCAATTTCCTAATTTAGTGGTTTCTGCTGTATCAGGCCTACTTTAAATACATCCCTATAAGGGTATATAATATTCAAGGTGCACATAGGGTCATTCAGAATAACTTCACACACACGCTACTGTGCATTTCCAAGTCTAATTCTGTCAGTAAATCTATACCTGTCACCCAGCGCCTAAATACTAGGCCTCAAATTTATATCCCGCTAAATCTGTCGTTACTGCTGTACTGTTGTGGCTGGGCAAGTTATTTAGTGTCCGTCAAAGCACATTTTTTGTTCTGGGTTGAAATACAATTCCCAATTTAGCAATTTCCTAATTTAGTGGTTTCTGCTGTATCAGAGCTATTTGAAATCTATCCCTAAAAGGGTATATAATATTCAAGGTGCACATAGGGTCATTCAGAATAACTTCACACACACGCTACTGTGCATTTCCAAGTCTAATTCTGTCAGTAAATCTATACCTGTCACCCAGCTCCTAAATACTAGGCCTCAAATTTATATCCCGCTAAATCTGTCGTTACTGCTGTACTGTTGTGGCTGGGCAAGTTATTTAGTGTCCGTCAAAGCACATTTTTTGTTCTGGGTTGAAATACAATTCCCAATTTAGCAATTTCCTAATTTAGTGGTTTCTGCTGTATCAGGCCTACTTTAAATACATCCCTAAAAGGGTATATAATATTCAAGGTGCACATAGGGTCATTCAGAATAACTTCACACACACGCTACTGTGCATTTCCAAGTCTAATTCTGTCAGTAAATCTATACCTGTCACCCAGCGCCTAAATACTAGGCCTCAAATTTATATCCCGCTAAATCTGTCGGTACTGCTGTACTGTTGTGGCTGGGCAAGTTACTTAGTGTCCGTCAAAGCACATTTTTTGTTCTGGGTTGAAATACAATTCCCAATTTAGCAATTTACTAATTTAGTGGTTTCTGCTGTATCAGGCCTACTTTAAATACATCCCTAAAAGGGTATATAATATTCAAGGTGCACATAGGGTCATTCAGAATAACTTCACACACACGCTACTGTGCATTTCCAAGTCTAATTCTGTCAGTAAATCTATACCTGTCACCCAGCGCCTAAATACTAGGCCTCAAATTTATATCCCGCTAAATCTGTCGTTACTGCTGTACTGTTGTGGCTGGGCAAGTTATTTAGTGTCCGTCAAAGCACATTTTTTGTTCTGGGTTGAAATACAATTCCCAATTTAGCAATTTCCTAATTTAGTGGTTTCTGCTGTATCAGGCCTACTTTAAATACATCCCTAAAAGGGTATATAATATTCAAGGTGCACATAGGGTCATTCAGAATAACTTCACACACACGCTACTGTGCATTTCCAAGTCTAATTCTGTCAGTAAATCTATACCTGTCACCCAGCGCCTAAATACTAGGCCTCAAATTTATATCCCGCTTAATCTGTCGTTACTGCTGTACTGTTGTGGCTGGGCAAGTTATTTAGTGTCCGTCAAAGCACATTTTTTGTTCTGGGTTGAAATACAATTCCCAATTTAGCAATTTCCTAATTTAGTGGTTTCTGCTGTATCAGGCCTACTTTAAATACATCCCTAAAAGGGTATATAATATTCAAGGTGCACATAGGGTCATTCAGAATAACTTTACACACACGCTACTGTGCATTTCCAAGTCTAATTCTGTCAGTAAATCTATACCTGTCACCCAGCGCCTAAATACTAGGCCTCAAATTTATATCCCGCTAAATCTGTCGTTACTGCTGTACTGTTGTGGCTGGGCAAGTTATTTAGTGTCCGTCAAAGCACATTTTTTGTTCTGGGTTGAAATACAATTCCCAATTTAGCAATTTCCTAATTTAGTGGTTTCTGCTGTATCAGAGCTATTTGAAATCTATCCCTAAAAGGGTATATAATATTCAAGGTGCACATAGGGTCATTCTGAATAACTTCACACACACGCTACTGTGCATTTCCAAGTCTAATTCTGTCAGTAAACCCATACCTGTCACCCAGCACCTAAATACTAGGCCTCAAATTTATATTCAGCTGAATTTGAATACAATACATTGGGCTAAAAAATATTTTTGTTGTTGTGGTGAACGATAACAATGAGGAAAACATCTAGTAAGGGACGCGGACGTGGACATGGTCGTGGTGGTGTTAGTGGACCCTCTGGTGCTGGGAGAGGACGTGGCCGTTCTGCCACATCCACACGTCCTAGTGTACCAACTACCTCAGGTCCCAGTAGCCGCCAGAATTTACAGCGATATATGGTGGGGCCCAATGCCGTTCTAAGGATGGTAAGGCCTGAGCAGGTACAGGCATTAGTCAATTGGGTGGCCGACAGTGGATCCAGCTCGTTCACATTATCTCCCACCCAGTCTTCTGCAGAAAGCGCACAGATGGCGCCTGAAAACCAACCCCATCAGTCTGTCACATCACCCCCATGCATACCAGGGAAACTGTCTCAGCCTCAAGTTATGCAGCAGTCTCTTATGCTGTTTGAAGACTCCGCTGGCAGGGTTTCCCAAGGGCATCCACCTAGCCCTTCCCCAGCGGTGAAAGACATAGAATGCACTGACGCACAACCACTTATGTTTCCTGATGATGAGGACATGGGAATACCACCTCAGCATGTCTCTGATGATGACGAAACACAGGTGCCAACTGCTGCGTCTTTCTGCAGTGTGCAGACTGAACAGGAGTTCAGTCATCAAGACTGGGTGGAAGACGATGCAGGGGACGATGAGGTCCTAGACCCCACATGGAATGAAGGTCGTGCCACTGACTTTCACAGTTCGGAGGAAGAGGCAGTGGTGAGACCGAGCCAACAGCGTAGCAAAAGAGGGAGCAGTGGGCAAAAGCAGAACACCCGCCGCCAAGAGACTCTTCCTGCTACTGACCGCCGCCATCTTGGACCAAGCACCCCAAAGGCAGCTTCAAGGAGTTCCCTGGCATGGTACTTCTTCAAACAATGTGCTGACGACAAGACCCGAGTGGTTTGCACGCTGTGCCATCAGAGCCTGAAGCGAGGCATTAACGTTCTGAACCTGAGCACAACCTGCATGACCAGGCACCTGCATGCAAAGCATGAACTGCAGTGGAGTACACACCTTAAAACCAAGGAAGTCACTCAGGCTCCCCCTGCTACCTCTTCTGCTGCTGCCGCCTCGGCCTATTCTGCTGCTGCCGCCTCGGCCTCTTCCTCCGCCTCTGGAGGAACGTTGGCACCTGCCGCCCAGCAAACAGGGGATGTACCACCAACACCACCACCACCACCTCCGTCACCAAGCGTCTCAACCATGTCACACGCCAGCGTTCAGCTCTCCATCTCACAAACATTTGATAGAAAGCGTAAATTCCCACCTAGCCACCCTCAATCCCTGGCCCTGAATGCCAGCATTTCTAAACTACTGGCCTATGAAATGCTGTCATTTAGGCTGGTGGACACAGACAGCTTCAAACAGCTCATGTCGCTTGCTGTCCCACAGTATGTTGTTCCCAGCCACCACTACTTCTCCAAGAGAGCCGTGCCTTCCCTGCACAACCAAGTATCCGATAAAATCAAGTGTGCACTGCGCAACGCCATCTGTAGCAAGGTCCACCTAACCACAGATACGTGGACCAGTAAGCACGGCCAGGGACGCTATATCTCCCTAACTGCACACTGGGTAAATGTAGTGGCAGCTGGGCCCCAGGCGGAGAGCTGTTTGGCGCACGTCCTTCCGCCGCCAAGGATCGCAGGGCAACATTCTTTGCCTCCTGTTGCCACCTCCTCCTTCTCGGCTTCCTCCTCCTCTTCTTCCACCTGCTCATCCAGTCAGCCACACACCTTCACCACCAACTTTAGCACAGCCCGGGGTAAACGTCAGCAGGCCATTCTGAAACTCATATGTTTGGGGGACAGGCCCCACACAGCACAGGAGTTGTGGCGGGGTATAGAACAACAGACCGACGAGTGGTTGCTGCCGGTGAGCCTCAAGCCTGGTGTGCGATAATGGGCGAAATCTCGCTGCAGCTCTGGGACTAGCCGGTTTGACGCACATCCCTTGCCTGGCGCATGTGCTGAATTTGGTGGTGCAGAAGTTCATTCACAACTACCCCGACATGTCAGAGCTGCTGCATAAAGTGCGGGCCGTCTGTTCGCGCTTCCGGCGTTCACATCCTGCCGCTGCTCGCCTGTCTGCGCTACAGCGTAACTTCGGCCTTCCCGCTCACCGCCTCATATGCGACGTGCCCACCAGGTGGAACTCCACCTTGCACATGCTGGACAGACTGTGCGAGCAGCAGCAGGCCATAGTGGAGTTTCAGCTGCAGCACGCACGGGTCAGTCGCACTGCGGAACAGCACCACTTCACCACCAATGACTGGGCCTCCATGCGAGACCTGTGTGCCCTGTTGCGCTGTTTCGAGTACTCCACCAACATGGCCAGTGGCGATGACGCCGTTATCAGCGTTACAATACCACTTCTATGTCTCCTTGAGAAAACACTTAGGGCAATAATGGAAGAGGAGGTGGCCCAGGAGGAGGAGGAGGAGGAAGAGGGGTCATTTTTAGCACTTTCAGGCCAGTCTCTTCGAAGTGACTCAGAGGGAGGTTTTTTGCAACAGCAGAGGCCAGGTACAAATGTGGCCAGCCAGGGCCCACTACTGGAGGACGAGGAGGACGAGGATGAGGAGGAGGTGGAGGAGGATGAGGATGAAGCATGGTCACAGCGGGGTGGCACCCAACGCAGCTCGGGCCCATCACTGGTGCGTGGCTGGGGGGAAAGGCAGGACGATGACTATACGCCTCCCACAGAGGACAGCTTGTCCTTACCTCTGGGAAGCCTGGCACACATGAGCGACTACATGCTGCAGTGCCTGCGCATCGACAGCAGAGTTGCCCACATTTTAACGTGTGCGGACTACTGGGTTGCCACCCTGCTGGATCCACGCTACAAAGACAATGTGCCCACCTTACTTCCTGCACTGGAGAGTGATAGGAAGATGCGCGAGTACAAGCGCACGTTGGTAGACGCGCTACTTAGAGCATTCCGAAATGTCACAGGGGAACAAGTGGAAGCCCAAGGCCAAGGCAGAGGAGGAGCAAGAGGTCGCCAAGGCAGCTGTGTCACGGCCAGCTCCTCTGAGGGCAGGGTTAGTATGGCAGAGATGTGGAAAAGTTTTGTCAACACGCCACAGCTAACTGCACCACCACCTGATACGCAACGTTTTAGCAGGAGGCAACATTTCACTAACATGGTGGAACAGTACATGTGCACACCCCTCCATGTACTGACTGATGGTTCGGCCCCATTCAACTTCTGGGTCTCTAAATTGTCCACGTGGCCAGAGCTAGCCTTTTATGCCTTGGAGGTGCTGGCCTGCCCGGCGGCCAGCGTTTTGTCTGAACGTGTATTCAGCACGGCAGGGGGCGTCATTACAGACAAACGCAGCCGCCTGTCTACAGCCAATGTGGACAAGCTGACGTTCATAAAAATGAACCAGGCATGGATCCCACAGGACCTGTCCGTCCCTTGTCCAGATTAGACATTAACTACATCCCCTTAACCATATATTATTGTACTCCAGGGCACTTCCTCATTCAATCCTATTTTTATTTTCATTTTACCATTATATTGCGAGGCTACCCAAAGTTGAATGAACCTCTCCTCTGTCTGGGTGCCAGGGCCTAAATATATGCCAATAAACTGTTCCAATGTTGGGTGACGTGAAGCCTGATTCTCTGCTATGATATGAAGACTGTTTCTCTGCTGACATGAAGCCAGATTCTCTGTTACGGGACCTCTCTCCTCTGCCTGGGTGCTGGCCTAAATATCTGACAATGGACTGTTGCAGTGGTGGCTGACGTGAAGCCTGATTTTCTGCTATGACATGCAGACTAATTCTCTGCTGACATGAAGCCAGATCCTCTGTTAAGGGACCTCTCTCCTCTGCCTGGGTGCTGGGCCTAAATATATGCCAATGGACTGTTGCACTGGTAGCTGACGTGAAGCCTGATTCTCTGCTATGACATGCAGACTAATTCTCTGCTGACATGAAGCCAGATCATCTGTTACGGGACCTCTCTCCTCTGCCTGGGTGCTGGGGCTAAATATATGCCAATGGACTGTTGCACTGGTAGCTGACGTGAAGCCTGATTCTCTGCTATGACATGCAGACTAATTCTCTGCTGACATGAAGCCAGATTCTCTGTTACGGGACCTCTCTCCTCTGCCTGGGTGCTGGGCCTAAATATCTGACAATGGACTGTTGCAGTGGTGGCTGACGTGAAGCCTGATTCTCTGCTAGGACATGCAGACTGATTCTCTGCTGACATGAAGCCAGATTGTCTGTTACGGGACCTCTCTCCTCTGCCTGGGTGCTGGGCCTAAATTTATGAAAATGGATTGTTGCAGTGGTGGGTGACTTGAAGCCTGATTCTCTGCTATGATATGAATACTGATTCTCTGCTGACATGAAGCCAGATTGTCTGTTACGGGACCTCTCTCCTCTGCCTGGGTGCTGGGCCTAAATATCTGACAATGGACTGTTGCATTGGTGGCTGACGTGAAGCCTGATTCTCTGCTATGATATGAAGACTGATTCTCTGCTGACATGAAGCCAGAATGTTTGTTACGGGACCTCTCTCCTCTGCCTGGGTGCTAAGCCTAAATATCTCACAATGGACTGTTGCATTGGTGGCTGACGTGAAGCCTGATTCTCTGCTATGATATGAAGACTGATTGTCTGCTGACATGAAGCCAGATTGTCTGTTACGGGACCTCTCTCCTCTGCCTGGGTGCTGGGCCTAAATATCTGACAATGGACTGTTGCAGTGGTGGCTGACGTGAAGCCTGATTCTCTGCTAGGACATGCAGACTGTGTCTCTGCTAACATGAAGCCAGATTTTCTGTTACGGGACCTCTCTCCTCTGCCTGGGTGCTGGGTCTAAATATCTGAAAATGGACTGTTGCAGTGGTGGCTGACGTGAAGCCTGATTCTCTGCTAGGACATGCAGACTGATTCTATGCCGACATGAAGCCAGATTGTCTGTTACGGGACCTTTCTCCTCTGCCTGGGTACTGGGCCTAAATTTATGAAAATGGACTGTTGCAGTGGTGGCTGACGTGAAGCCTGATTCTCTGCTATGATATGAAGACTGATTCTCTGCTGACATGAAGCCAGATTGTCTGTTACGGGACCTCTCTCCTCTGTCTGGGTGCTGGGCCTAAATATCTGACAATGGACTGTTGCATTGGTGGCTGACGTGAAGCCTGATTCTCTGCTATGATATGAAGACTGATTCTCTGCTGACATGAAGCCAGATTGTCTGTTACGGGACCTCTCTCCTCTGCCTGGGTGCTGGGCCTAAATTTATGAAAATGGACTGTTGCAGTGGTGGGTGACGTGAAGCCTGATTCTCTGCTATGATATGAAGACTGATTCTCTGCTGACAAGAAGCCAGATTGTGTGTTACTGGACCTCTCTCCTCTGCCTGGGTGCTGGGCCTAAATATCTGACAATGGACTGTTGCAGTGGTGACTGACGTGAAGCCTGATTCTCTGCTATGATATGAAGACTGATTCTCTGCTGACATGAAGCCAGAATGTCTGTTACGGGACCTCTCTCTTCTGCCTGGGTGCTGGGCCTAAATATCTGATAATGGACTGTTGCATTGGTGGCTGACGTGAAGCCTGATTCTCTGCTATGATATGAATAGTGATGAGCGGCAGGGGTCATATTCGAATTTGCGATATTTCGCGAATATTTTTAGAATATTCGTTGAATATTCAAAAATTCGAAAATTCGCGATTTTTTCTTGAAAAAATCGGCAAGGTAATGATTGTGTAATATGCGAATTTTCGTGATTCGAATTTTTATTGCGATTTTTCAACTTACAGCTATTAGGCAAAGAAGATTATAGCACTATATTAGCTAAATTGCTCTATATTCGATTTTTGGAATATTCGCTATATTGCTATAACAGTTTTTTTGAATATTCGTAATATATAGCAATATAGCAAATATTCGAAAAAACGAATATAGAGCAATTTAGCTAATATAGTGCTATAATCTTTTTTTTAAGTTGTAATTTTTTTCCAATCTGAACTTCAGATGAGAAAAAAATTACAACTATTAGACAAAGAAGATTATAGCACTATATTAGCTAAATTGCTCTATATTCGTTTTTTTTCGAATATTCGCTATATTGCTATAACTTCGTTTTTTCGAATATTTGTAATATTCTAAAACAAGAATATATAGCAATATAGTGAATATTCGAAAAAAACGAAAATAGAGCAATTTAGCTATCATAGTGCTATAATCTTCTTTGTCTAAAAGTTTAAAAAAAATTCGCAATAAAAATTCGAATCCAAAAATTCGAATTACGAAAATTCGCATATTACACAATCATTACCTTGCCGATTTTTTCAAGAAAAAATAATCGTGCATTTTCGAATATGACCCCTGCCGCTCATCACTACTCCTAAAGTCAAGTATATTGCAGCCTTCTTATTGGCCCACAAGCTAGAAGCAGGAAGGGATCATGTGTACTGATTTAAAAAAATATAAATAATCGGAAAAATTCGAAATTACGAATATATATAACTATATTCGAAATATTCGCGAATTTTCGAAGTACCTATATTCGCGATAAAAATTCGAAATTCGAATATTCGTGATCAACACTAGATATGAAGACTGATTCTCTGCTGACATGAAGCCAGATTGTCTGTTACGGGACCTCTCTCCTCTGCCTGGGTGCTGGGCCTAAATATCTGACAATGGACTGTTGCAGTGGTGGGTGACGTGAAGCCTGATTCTCTGCTATGATATGAAGACTGATTCTCTGCTGACATGAAGCCAGATTGTCTGTTACGGGACCTCTCTCCTCTGCCTGGGTGCTGGGCCTAAATTTATGAAAATGGACTGTTGCAGTGGTGGGTGACGTGAAGCCTGATTCTCTGCTATGATATAAAGACTGATTCTCTGCTGACATGAAGCCAGATTGTCTGTTACGGGACCTCTCTCCTCTGCCTGGGTGCTGGGCCTTAATTTATGAAAATGGACTGTTACAGTGGTGGGTGACGTGAAGCCTGATTCTCTGCTATGACATGAAGACTGATTCTCTGCTGACATGAAGCCAGATTCTCTGTTACGGGACCTCTCTCCTCTGCCTGGGTGCTGGGCCTAAATATCTGACAATGTACTGTTGCATTGGTGGCTGACGTGAAGCCTGATTCTCTGCTATGATATGAAGACTGTTTCTCTGCTGTCATGAAGCCAGATTGTCTGTTACGGGACCTCTCTCATCTGCCTGGGTGCTGGGCCTAAATTTATGAAAATGGACTGTTGCAGTGGTGGGTGACGTGAAGCCTGATTCTCTGCTATGACATGAAGACTGATTCTCTGCTGACATGAAGCCAGATCGTCTGTTACGGGACCTCTCTCCTCTGCCTGGGTGCTAAGCCTAAATATCTGACAATGGACTGTTGCATTGGTGGCTGACGTGAAGCCTGATTCTCTGCTATGATATGAAGACTGATTCTCTGCTGACATGAAGCCAGATTGTCTGTTACGGGACCTCTCTCCTCTGCCTGGGTGCTGGGCCTAAATATCTGACAATGGAATGTTGCAGTGGTGGCTGACGTGAAGCCTGATTCTCTGCTAGGACATGCAGACTGATTCTCTGCTGACATGAAGCCAGATCATCTGTTACGGGACCTCTCTCCTCTGCCTGGGTGCTGGGCCTAAATATCTGACAATGGACTGTTGCAGTGGTGGCTGACGTGAAGCCTGATTCTCTGCTAGGACATGCAGACTGATTCTCTGCCGACATGAAGCCAGATTGTCTATTACGGGACCTCTCTCCTCTGCCTGGGTGCTGGGCCTAAATTTATGAAAATGGACTGTTACAGTGGTAGGTGACATGAAGCCTGATTCTCTGCTATGACATGAAGACTGATTCTCTGCTGACATGAAGCCAGATTCTCTGTTACGGGACCTCTCTCCTCTGCCTGGGTGCTGGGCCTAAATTTATGAAAATGGACTGTTGCAGTGGTGGGTGACGTGAAGCCTGATTCTCTGCTATGATATGAAGACTGATTCTCTGCTGACATGAAGCCAGATCGTCTGTTACGGGACCTCTCTCCTCTGCCTGGGTGCTAAGCCTAAATATCTGACAATGGACTGTTGCATTGGTGGCTGACGTGAAGCCTGATTCTCTGCTATGATATAAAGACTGATTCTCTGCTGACATGAAGCCAGATTGTCTGTTACGGGACCTCTCTCCTCTGCCTGGGTGCTGGGCCTAAATATCTGACAATGGACTGTTGCAGTGGTGGCTGACGTGAAGCCTGATTCTCTGCTAGGACATGCAGACTGATTCTCTGCTGACATGAAGCCAGATCATCTGTTACGGGACCTCTCTCCTCTGCCTGGGTGCTGGGCCTAAATATCTGACAATGGACTGTTGCAGTGGTGGCTGACGTGAAGCCTGATTCTCTGCTAGGACATGCAGACTGATTCTCTGCTGACATGAAGCCAGATTGTCTGTTACGGGACCTCTCTCCTCTGCCTGGGTGCTGGGCCTAAATTTATGAAAATGGACTGTTGCAGTGGTGGGTGACGTGAAGCCTGATTCTCTGCTATGATATGAAGACTGATTCTCTGCTGACATGAAGCCAGATTCTGTGTTACGGAACCTCTCTCCTCTGCCTGGGTGCTTGGCCTAAATTTATGAAAATGGACTGTTGCAGTGGTGGCTGACGTGAAGCCTGATTCTCTGCTATGACATGCAGACTGATTCTCTGCTGACATGAAGACAGATTCTCTGTTACGGGACCTCTCTCCTCTGCTTGAGTGCCGGGGCCTAAATATCTGAGAATGGACTGTTACAGTGGTGGGTGACGTGAAGCCAGATTCTCTGCTATGGGACCTCTCTCCAATTGATTTTGGTTAATTTTTATTTATTTAATTTTTATTTTTATTAATTTCCCTATCCACATTTGTTTGCAGGGGATTTACCTACATGTTGTTGCCTTTTGCAGCACTCTAGCCCTTTCCTGGGCTGTTTTACAGCCTTTTTTGTGCCGAAAAGTTCGGGTCCTTATTGACTTCAATGGGGTTCGGGTTCGGGACGAAGTTCGGATCGGGTTCGGATCCCGAACCCGAACATTTTCGGGAAGTTCGGCCGAACTTCTCGAACCCGAACATCCAGGTGTCCGTTCAACTCTACTCGATAGTAAGGTGTGTCTTTTTGCTGATGACACAAAGATTTGTAACAGGGTTGATGTTCCTGGAGGGATACACCTAATGGAAAAGGACTTAGGAAAACTAGAGGAATGGTCAAAAATCTGGCAACTAAAATTTAATGTTGATAAGTGCAAGATAATGCACCTGGGACGTAAAAACCCAAGAGCAGGATATAAAATCAGTGATACAGTCCTAACCTCAGTATCTGAGGAAAGGGATTTAGGGGTCATTATTTCAGAAGACTTAAAGGTAGGCAGACAATGTCATAGAGCAGCAGGAAATGCTAGCAGAATGCTTGGGTGTATAGGGAGAGGAATTACCAGTAGAAAGAGGGAGGTGCTCATGCCGCTCTACAGAGCACTAGTGAGACCTCATTTGGAGTATTGTGCTCAGTACTGGAGACCATATCTCCAGAAGGATATTGATACTTTGGAGAGAATTCAGAGAAGAGCTACTACACTGGTACATGGATTGCAGGATAAAACTTACCAGGAAAGATTAAAGGACCTTAACATGTATAGCTTGGAAGAAAGACGAGACAGAGGGCATATGATAGAAACTTTTAAATACATAAAGGGAATCAACAAGGTAAAAGAGGAGAGAATATTGAAAAGAAGAAAAACTGCTACAAGAGGACATAGTTTTAAATTAGAGGGGCAAAGGTTTAAAAGTAATATCAGGAAGTATTACTTTACTGAGAGAGTAGTGGATGCATGGAATAGCCTTCCTGCAGAAGTGGTAGCTGCAAATACAGTGGAGGAGTTTAAGCATGCATGGGATAGGCATAAGGCCATCCTTCATATAAGATAGGGCCAAGGGCTATTCATAGTATTTAGTATATTGGGCAGACTAGATGGGCCAAATGGTTCTTATCTGCCGACACATTCTATGTTTCTATGTTGAAAAGCCTTTAGTGGCTTATATCTGTGGAAAAATATATACGCACTTCACTGCTGCAGTTCTTTCTCGTGAAAGCATATAGGGGCCTATTTCAGTCCTGTAACAGTTCAGTGTTTAAGTTTATTCTGGTGAAATCGTATAGAGGCGTATTTCAGTAAAAAAAGAAAAATATATATGCACTGCACTGTTGCAGTTATTTCTGGTTAAAGCATATAGGGGTGTATTTCAGTAAAAAAAGAAAAATATATAAGCAGTTTGCTGTTGCAGTTATTTTTGGTGAAAGCGTATAGGGGCGTATTTCAGTACCACAAGAAAAATATATAAGCAGTTCACTGTTTACGTTTTTTCTGTTGAAAGCGTATAGGGGCGTATTTCATTAGAAAAAGAATAATCTATACGAACTTTACTGGTTATTTTTTTCCTGGTGAAAGCGTATAGGGGCGTATTTCTGTTACAAAAAGAAGAATCTATACACACTTCACTGCTTAATTTTTTCCTGGTGAAAGCGTTTGTTGGCCTATGTCAGTAACAAAAAGAAAAATCTATACGCACTTCACTGCTGCAGTTATATGTGTTGAGAGCGTACAGAAAGAAAAAAGCACTTCACTGGTGCACTTATTTGTGGCAAAAGTGTTTAGTGCCTATTTCTGTACAGAAAGACAAAAATATACGCACTTCACTGGTGCAGTTATTTCTGCTAAAAGTGTTTTCTGGCCTATTTCAGTACAAAAAGAAAAATATATTCTCAGTTCACTTCTGCAGTTATATGTGGTGAAAGCGTTCAGTGTCATATTTCAGTACAAAAAGGAAAAAAATGTGCGCACTTCACTGTTGCATTTATTTGTGGTGAAAGAGCTTAAGTGGCCTCTTTCAGTACAAAACAAAAAATACACTGCTCAAAAAAATAAATGGAACACAAAAATAACACATCCTAGATCTGAATTAATTAAATATTCTTCTGAAATACTTTGTTCTTTACATAGTTGAATGTGCTGACAACAAAATCACACAAAAATTAAAAATGGAAATCAAATTTTTCAACCCATGGAGGTCTGGATTTGGAGTCACACTCAAAATTAAACTGGAAAAACACACTACAGGCTGATCCAAATGTCCTTAACCCCTTCACGCAACATCACGTACATGTACGTGGGGGAATGTGGTGCCTCACCGCATCCCCACGTGCATGTACGTGATCGTCTTTCACTGTCAGCGCAGGGACCGAAGCGCTGAAGATTCAGTGAAGCCGGCGTGCTGGGGTTGCTAGGCAACCAGAGAAGCCGGAAGGAGTTGTATTTGACCCCTGACCCGCCCACGATTGCTGTGATTGGTCCAATAGTGCAGAGGGACCAATCGCAGCACATCGGGGCAGGTAAGGGGGGTTAGGGAGGGACTGTGTGCCTCTCCTTCTCTGATCGTCCCCATTCCTGTCAGGGAAGCGATCAGAGAAGGAGAGAGTGACAATCTACTGTACCTGACATATGTATACTAGTCATGGAGCACTGCTACTTAGCGCTCCATGACTAGTATACTCCTCATCGCATTTAACTGTCACCATGTCTGCAGACATGGTGACAGCGCTGAGTGCCGGCTGTTACACACAGCCAGGCACTCAGGCTCACTGCCGAGGGGGGTCCTGTGACCCCCCGTATCGGCGATCGCTGCAAACCGCAGGTCAATTCAGACCTGCGGTTTGCAGCGCTTTATGTAGTTTCTGATCCCTGCGGTCCCTGACCGCAGGGATCAGAAACCTAAAAATTGCCCTGCACCCCTGAATTCATTTATGTGGCGGGGTGCAGGGGGGCAGTTTGTGGGCGGTGCGGGGCGGTGCGGCAGTTGCGGGAGTCGGGCGGTGCGGCAGGCGGGATCGCGATCCCCCGCCCGCCTCCCATTATAATAATCGTTGGTTTCTAGTGGGTTATACCATGGTGCCAGCACATTGCTGGCACCCTGGTATAAACGGCTGACATCGGTGATGCAATGTCAGCCATTTAACCCTTTCCATACCGCGGTCCGTACGGACCGCGGTATGGAAAAGGTTAACAGCTCAGGGAGCTCCCTCCCTCTCCCATCGGAGGGCTGCTGTACCTTTGCAGCCCCCCGATGGAGAGGGAGAGAGCCCCCAGACAGCCCCCCCAGAGCCCCGTCCTTACCCTTCCCCGTCTGCGCAGTTCTGAACATAACTGAGCAGACGGGGAAGGTTCCCATGGCAACAGGACGCCTCTCAGGTTTCCTGCTGTCCATGGTGCTGAACAGATCTGTGCTGAAAGCATAGATATGTTTAGTGTAAGTAAAATATAGTACAGTGCAATATATATTGTACTGTACTGTATTATACAGACATCAGACCCACTGGATCTTCAAGAACCAAGTGGGTCTGGGTCAAAAAAATAAGTGAAAAAAGTGAAAAAAAAAGTAAAAATCAAAAAACACATTTATCACTGATTAAACATGAGAAAAATAAAATTCCCTACACATGTTTGGTATCGCCGCGTCCGTAACGACCTGATCTATAAAACGGTCATGTTACTTTTCCTGAACAGTGAACGCCATAAAAATAAAAAATAAAAAACTATGATGAAATTGAAATTTTGCCCACCTTACTTCCCCAAAAGAGGTTATAAAAGTGATCAAAAAAGTTGCATGTAAGCCAAAATTGTAACAATCAAACCGTCATCTCATCCCGCAAAAAATGAGACCCTACTTAAGATAATCGCCCAAAAACTGAAAAAAACTATGGCTCTTAGACTATGGAAACACTAAAACATCATTTTTTTTGTTTCAAAAATGAAATCATTGTATAAAACTTATATAAATAAAAAAAAGTATACATATTAGGTATTTCCGCGTCCGTATCGACCGGCTCTATAAAAATATCACATGACCTAACCCCTCAGGTGACCACCGTAAAAAAATAAAAATAAAAACGGTGTAGAAAAAGCAATTTTTTGTCATCTTACGTCACAAAAAGTGTAATAGCAAGCGATCAAAAAGTCATATGCACCCCAACATAGTGCCAATCAAACCGTCATCTCATCTCGCAAAAAATGAGACCCTACTTAAGATAATCGCCCCAAAACTGTAAAAACTATGGCTCTTAGACTATGGAGAAACTAAAAAAAAATTTTGTTTTAAAAATGAAATCATTGTGTAAAACTTACATAAATAAAAAAAAGATGTATACATATTAGGTATCGCCGCGTCCGTGACAACCTGCTCTATAAAATTACCACATGATCTAACCTGTCAGATGAATGTTGTAAATAACAATAAAAAAAAACGATGCCAAAAAGCTATTTCTTGTTACCTTGCCGCACAAAAAGTGTAATATAGAGCAACCAAAAATCATATGTACCCTAAACTAGTACCAACAAAACTGCCACCCTATCCCGTAGTTTCTAAAATGGGGTCACTTTTTTGAGTTTCTACTCTAGGGGTGCATCAGGGGGGCTTCAAATGGGACATGGTGTCAAAAAACCAGTCCAGCAAAACCTGCCTTCCAAAAACCATATGGCGCACCTTTCACTTTACGCCCCGCTGTGTGCCCGTACAGCAGTTTACGACCACATATGGGGTGTTTCTGTAAACGGCAGAGTCAGGGCAATAAAGATACAGTCTTGTTTGGCTGTTAACCCTTGCTTTGTTAGTGGAAAAAATTTGTTAAAATGGAAAATTAGGCAAAAAAATTTAATTCTCAAATTTCATCCCCATTTGCCAATAACTCTTGTGCAACACCTAAAGGGTTAACGAAGTTTGTAAAATCAGTTTTGAATACCTTGAGGGGTGTACTTTCTTAGATGGGGTCACTTTTAGGGAGTTTCTACTCTAGGGGTGCATCAGGGGGCTTCAAATGGCACATGGTGTAAATAAACCAGTCCAGCAAAACCTGCCTTCCAAAAACCATACGGCGCACCTTTCACTCTACGCCCCGCTGTGTGGCCGTACAGTAGTTTACGGCCACATATGGGGTGTTTATGTAAACGACAGAGTCAGGGCAATAAAGATACAGTCTTGTTTGGCTGTTAACCCTTGCTTTGTTAGTGGAAAAAATTGGTTAAAATGGAAAATTAGGCAAAAAAATGAAATTTTCAAATTTCATCCCCATTTGCCAATAACTCTTGTGCAACACCTAAAGGGTTAACAAAGTTTGTAAAATCAGTTTTGAATACCTTGAGGGGTGTAGTTTATAGAATAGGGTCATTTTTGGGTGGTTTCTATTATGTAAGCCTCGCAAAGTGACTTCAGACCTGTAGTGGTCCCTAAAAATTGGATTTCTAAAATATTTCCAGATTTGCTTCTAAACTTCTAAGCCTTGTAACATCCCCAAAAAATAAAATATCATTCCCAAAATAATTCAAACATGAAGTACACATATGGGGAATGTAAATTCATCACAATTTTGGGGGGTATTACTATGTATTACAGAAGTAGAGAAACTGAAACTTTGAAATTTTCAAATTTTTCCAAATTTGGGGTAAATTTGGTATTTTTTTATGCAAAAAAAATTAATTTTGGGACTTAATTTTTCCAGTGTCATGAAGTACAATATGTGACGAAAAAACACTCTCAGAACGGCCTGGATAAGTCAAAGCGTTTTAAAGTTATCAGCACTTAAAGTGACACTGGTCAGATTTGCAAAAAATGACCTGGTCCTTAAGGTGAAATAAGGCTGTGTCTTGAAGGGGTTAAAACAAGTCAAAATGAGGCTCAGTAGTGTGTGTGGCCTCCACTTGCCTGTATTACCTACAACGCCTGTGCATGCTCCTGATGAGGTGGCAGACGGTCTCCTGAGGGATCTCCTCCCAGACTTGGACTAAAGCATCTGCCAACTCCTGGACAGTCTGTGGTGCAATGTGACGTTGGTGGATAGAGCGAGACATGATGTCCCAGATGTGCTCAATTGGATTCAGGTCTGGGGAACGGGCGGGCCAGTCCATAGCATCAATGCCTTCGTCTTGCAGGAACTGTTGACACACTTCAGCCACATGAGGTCTAGCATTGTCTTGCATTAGGAGGAACCCAGGGCCAACCGCACCAGCATATGGTCTCACATAGGGGTCTGAGGATCTCATCTCGGTACCTAATGGCAGTCAGGCTACCTCTGGCGAGCACATGGAGGGCTGTGCGGCCCTCCCAAGAAATGCCACCCCACATCATTACTGACCCAATGCCAAACCGGTCATGCTGGAGGATGTTGCAGGCAGCAGAACATTCACCACGGCATCTCCAGACTCTGTCACATCTGTCACATGTGCTCAGTGTGAACCTGCTTTTATCTGTGAAGAGCACAGGGCGCCAGTGGTGAATTTGCCAATCTTGGTGTTCTCTGGCAAATGCCAAACGTCCTGCACGGTGTTGGGCTGTAATCACAACCCCCACCTGTGGACGTCTGGCCCTCATATCACCCTCATGGAGTCTGTTTCTGACCGTTTGAGCAGACACATGCACATTTGTGGCCTGCTGGAGGTCATTTTGCAGGGCTCTGGCAGTGCTCCTCCTGTTCCTCCTTGCACAAAGGCGGAGGTAGCGGTCCTGCTGCTGGGTTGTTGCCCTCATACGGCCTCCTCCACGTCTCCTGATGTACTGGCCTGTCTCCTGGTAGCACCTCCATGCTCTGGACACTACGCTGACAGACACAGCAAACCTTCTTGCCACAGCTCGCATTGATGTGCCATCCTGGATAAGCTGCACTACCTGAGCCACTTGTGTGGGTTGTAGACTCCGTCTCATGCTACCACTAGAGTGAAAGCACCGCCAGCATTCAAAAGTGACCAAAACATCAGCCAGGAAGCATAGGAACTGAGAAGTGGTCTGTGATCACCACCTGCAGAACCACTTCTTTATTGGGGGTGTCTTGCTACTTGCCTATAATTTCCACCTGTTGTCTATCCCATTTTCATAACAGCATGTGAAATTGATTGTCACTCAGTGTTGCTTCCTAAGTGGACAGTTTGATTTCACAGAAGTGTGATTGACTTGGAGTTACATTGTGTTGTTTAAGTGTTCCCTTTATTTTTTGAGCAGTGTATATACACATTTCCCTTCTGCAGTTATTTGTGGTAAAAAATGTTGTGACGTATTTCAGTGGAAAAATAAATTTTATTCAGCATTCAGTGCTGCAGTAATATGTGGTAAAAAAATTTGTGCGGTATTTCGGTGGAAACAAATTTTATTCAGCGTTCAGCGCTGCAGTAATACAATATGTGGCAAAATCTTTATTGAAGTATTTCGGTCGAAGAACAAAATTAATTCAGCGGTCAGTGCTGTGGTTATATGCAGTAAAATCTTTATTGAAGTATGTCGGTCGAAAAACTAAATTTATTCAGCGGTCAGCGCTGCGGTTATATGCGGTAAAATCTTTAGTGACGTATCTTGATGAACTTCGCGACTCTTACGGGCTCAAAGCTATTTTGATGCTTTGTCTTCTCATTGTCTGTAGCTAATAGAGGCCTGTTCATGCCAGGCAGGTTCCCCCAGAAGTATCTTGGTCGATCGACACTCTGTCGTTGTGCCATTCTGTGGCTTCCTCATGCTGCTGCCACCTCCACACTTTGTGATTGTGCCATTCTGTGGCTTCCTCATGCTGCTGCCAACTCTAGACTCTGTCATTGTGCCACTCTGTGGCTTCCTCCTCATGCTGCTGCCACCTCCAGACTCTGTCATTGTGCCACTCTGTGGCTTCCTCATGCTGCTGCAACCTCCAGACTCTGTAATTGTGCCACTTTGTGGCTTCCTCCTGATGCTGCTGCCACCTCCAGACTCCATCATTGTGCCACTCTGTAGCTTCCTCCTGATATTACTGATGCTGCCACCTCCAGACTGTGTCATTTTGCCATGCTTCAGCTTCCTCATGCTGTGGCCAACTCTAGACTCTTTCATTGTGCCACTCTGTGGCCTCCTCCTGATGCTGCTGCTACTGACACCTCCAGACTGTGTCATTGTGCCACTCTGTGGCCTCCTCCTGATGCTGCTGCCACCTCCAGACTCGGTGATTGTGCAATTCTGTGGCCTACTCATGCTGCTGCCACCTCCAGAGTCTGTCATTGTGTCACTCTGTGGCTTCCTCATGCTGCTGCCACCTTCAGACTCTGTCATTGTACTACTCTGTGGCTTCCTCCTGATGCTGCTGTCACCTCCAGACTCGATCATTGTGTCACTCTGTGGCTTCCTACTAATGCTGCTGTCACCTCCAGACTCTGTCATTGTGCCACTCTGTAGCTTCCTCCTGATGTTACTGATGCTGCCACCTCCAGAGTCTGTCATTGTGTCACTCTGTGGCTTCCTCATGCTGCTGCCACCTTCAGACTCTGTCATTGTACTACTCCTCGGCTTCCTCCTGATGCTGCTGTCACCTCCAGACTCGATCATTGTGTCACTCTGTGGCTTCCTACTAATGCTGCTGTCACCTCCAGACTCTGTCATTGTGCCACTCTGTGGCCTCCTCCTGATGCTGCTGCCTTCTCTAGACTCGGCCATTATGCCACTCTGTGGCCTACTCATGCTGATTCCACCTCCAGACTCTCTCATTGTGCCACTCTGTGGCTTCCTCATGCTGCTGCCAACTCCAGACTCTGTCATTGTGCCACTCTGTGGCCTCATCCTGATGCTGCTGTCATCTCTAGACTCGGCCATTATGCCACTCTGTGGCCTACTCATGCTGCTGCCACCTCCAGACTCGGTGATTGTGCAACTCTGTAGCCTACTTATGCTGCTGCCACCTCCAGACTCTGTCATTGTGCCACTCTGTGGCTTCCTCCTGATGCTGCTGCCACCTCCAGACTCTGTCATTGTGCCACTCTGTGGCTTTCTCATGCTGATGCCACCTCTGGACTCGGTCATTGTGTCACTCTGTGGCCTACTCATGCTGCTGCCAACTCTAGATTTTGTCATTACGCCACTCGCTGGCCTCCTCATACTGCTTCCACCAACAGACCCTGTGATTGGCCCACTCTGTGGTCTCCTCATGCTGCTTCCACCTCACTACTATGTCAAAGGTCCACTCTGTGAACTTCTCGTGCTGTTCCCACCCTCGCCATTTCATGACTGGTCCTATTTTGGCTTTCGGCCTGGCTGACATCATCATTTATTTGACACTTCTTCTGATCTGTCAGAAGGAAGGAAAAATGAGACGCACAACTGATCCTGTCTGTATAGCAGCTTTAAGGCCTGTATGGGCCCATCAGAATTGGATTATGATTTGGTAGCCAAAAGCAGGAGTGGCTACAATACACAGAAGACATGCAAATATTCCATTCACGCGTCATCTCTGTTTTAGAGTGAAGGCGTATGCTCAACAGGCAGGATTCGTTTTTTGTGGGTTATTGTTTTGACAGATCAGAAAATTGGGAAAATGAATCAGTGACGTCAACCAAAACTTACTGCTGACACCTTATCCACTTTGTCAGGGGGGCTCTACTTGTATAAGTGTTTAATAGAAGAGGTTCTGTAGACATCTATGTGGAATCAGCTGATGGTGAAAAAGGAGTGCGCTTCTTCTTGACGCTAACAGCTTCCTGTAAGGCTGAGTTGATAATTCTCTTATTTGGTCAGTTTTGGCCCCGTGACTGCCCAAATAAGTGAAGTATGCAGTGATTCTAAGAGTGACGCCTGTCATCTGTATGTCTTACTAACCCACAGTATTATTTCACTACTACAGCAGACTCCCTATGCGTGTTACGGCAGGGTACAGTGTCCTACACCCCTATAAAGGCTCTCTGCAGCAGTTTTTTAACGTGATTCGGCGCAAATAAATTCGGATTGAACCAAATTTTCCCTAAATATTCGGCGAACCAGCCAAATTGAATTTTTGAAAAATTCGCTCATCTCTAATTTCATTCAATCCGTTAATCCTTGATTGTCTAACTGGGGTGAAATTGCGGCTGGATACTACAGATTTTAGGGTCTCCGTATTCTTTTACATGTAATTCAGTCGGTTAATCCTTGAATGTCTAATTAGGGTAATATTGCGACTTGATACTACAGAATTTAGGATACTCACGTTTTACTATACACAAGTATATCCGTTAATCCCTAACTGTATAACTGGGGTGAAATTGCGGCCTGATACTTCACATTTTAGGGTGCTCAAGTTCTATTATCTAATATATAAAGCTGAGTGTATGTGTGTGTGTGTATGTCCGCTAAAGGAATCCGCACCGTCGCATTTACAATCACGAAATTTGGCACACAGGTTTAATAGAAGAGGTTCTGTAGAAATCTATGTGGAATCAGCTGATGACGATATAAAAGGAGTGCGCTCTTTTACCATATAGTATAATCTTCGGACTCTGCACGGTTCTTTATACCTGATGCTAACAGTGACCTATAGGGTTAAGCTCATGCAGCCAGCCAGTAGCGCAGGGGCAACACGTGAGGTGCACGGTGGACCGATGAGGGGCCAAATTATAACACACAGTTCATCAGTTTACTCACGGTTAGCAGAAAGCCTCCCTGGGCTGGCAGCACAGTGTTGAGGTGGACAGCACGAAATCCTCCGGGGCACGCTCTGTGTAGGGAAGCATCAGCCAAGATAGTGGTTGAGGTGCCCTTGATGTTAGGGGTGCTTATGGTGTTTGTTGCGGCTGAGTCCCTTGATGGTTTTTGTCGTGACGCCAGTACCGTTAATGGTGGTACAACCAATAGTGGTAATAATGAGGTAGACAGTGGTAAGATGCAACCTACACCTTTTACTGTTGATGACTTTGGTTGCAGCAGTACAAAAATGCAGTCTCTTGATGTTACAGAGTTGATTCTGCAAATCCACTGTTTCTAGGCTTTTCAGGTTTGATTTGGAGCTGTGGGTTAGGTGTACCTTGTTCCGATTGATGTGCTCAGTCCCATTCCTTGTCCTTTCCCTACAAGCTGAACAAAACTCAACTGTCTCTCAAAAGTATTGTGTGGCTGCCAGAAGCTATAAATCCTCCACCATGCAAAGGTGTCTGTGGCCCTCAATAATGGCTCTTATCACCGATGATTCCTTAGGAAGCTTGTTTCTATTCCAGGGAGGCAAACTCTCTCCTACTGGTCAGGGATGTAAGTATATAGTCCGGCCACAGAAGGAAAACGCTCTTCTGCGCCTCACATCTTAGTGTCACAGTCGTTACCTTTGACTGTGACCTTCCGTCCTTGCTCGTTCGGCGCTTCTCGATGAAGTTTCGTTCCTGTGTTATTTGTGGTTCTTTATGGGTTAACTCCCCTGTGTGCCTATTTGGAGTTAATCCTCTGTCTGCTCCATGGGTGTGGCCTCTCTGCTGCACCCATGGAACCTGTATATAAGGCTGAGGTTTCCTCAGTTCTGGGTCAGCTCTCTTGGTGTGTGTTGTCTTGTCCTGCTCCTGTTTGTACTCACTCTCCCATGCTGCTGACCCATGGGATCCGTGTCTGTCTGTCTGTGCTCTGTGGGTTTCCCTACTTGTTCATTGACGTCCTCTTTCCCGTCCTCTTTTATGTCCTCTTTCCTGTGTTTCTGTATCTGTTCTGCCAGTTATGTTTTAGTTACCTTGTGTGTATTCATGTCTCTGTTCAGCAAGTCCTTGCTGCACCTTTCTTTGCAGCAGAGTGCAATGCGCAAGGCCATGCAGTTTACTACTGGTGGAACAAGTCCTTCTCTGCTCATTGTCACTCCTGTTTCCTTGCTATGTATTCCTGCTTGTGTTATTAGTTGCCCTGTTTGTATTTGCCTGTCTGTTATATGTGAAGTCGGTACCTTCTGGTACCTGTTGTCCATTCGTTCCTGCTGTCACTGTCTTGTTCACGCTCCGGAGTGGACCTTGGCAACTTCCTGCTGCAAAGCCTAACCCTACCATCTGGGGCCCTAGTGAATACCAGGAGTTGCTTAGTCACGCCCCTCTGGAGTATTACTAGACAGTGGCGCAGTGGGGGTTTTCTCCCACTGTGCTGACGGTACATAGAGCTCATGTTTTGTCTGTGCTGCCTTCCCTGGTTTTTGTTTGTGCAATAAACTTTTGTGTGTCTGTACCTGATTTCCGCTTGTTTATTGCTTGACAACGCAATGGTCTCTCCTGGGACCTCAAACTCGTGACACTTAGTATCACCTCATAGCGAAGTTGGCTCCACTCACTAATCTGTGTCATGAAGTCTTCACTCTACATTTTCTCCCACTAACCTAATCTGATTTCCTCAGATCTGCTCTAGACTCTGACTACTTTCTCAACTCACTCATCTGACCTCTGGTCTCAACTGACTAACTAGGCCTGACCTAGGTATATATATGACCTAAGTTTTATCCCCATCTAGTGGTGGGATGTATAAATTACACCAAATCTGCCTGGTAACAGGGATTTTGCAGATACATTAGTACAAAGTCAAAAATAAAAACGTGCAGAGAGTGACGCACAGGAATGGTGCAAACAATGGAGGAGGTGCTCTCAGTAAAAAAGGAATCACCCTTCCTTTTAAAAGTGAATAATATATAAATAAAATACTGGGCACTCTCCAAATATATGTACCTCACAGTTTATTGATAATATTAAGCAAGCAATTCATAAAACACACATGATTAGGATGATTAGTAAAACATATATGTAAAAAAAATTTAAAAAACTGAATAAGTTAATAAAAATATCAAGAGCCCTGGATAATGATATGTCCCAAATCTGTGGGGATGATAATGCTAAAAGTAAATGTCCATTCCACTTTGATGTTAAAATTCTGTACAGTCTTTGCAAGAAAAAAGAGAAAAGAAATCCACAGTGTTATTGTCCTTCAAGTAGAAAACAGAAAAGTAGCTGGTGAATAGCAGTGATTGTTATGTGCGGCGTCCCGCTGTTACTCACTGTTACGATGTTACACCAGATTCTGCTGCTATGCCAAAGCCTTTCGGAGTTGTAGATAGGATCGGTATTTCTTTCGGTCCTTTCCCCACGCTGTCTTTTAACACGCCGCTCTATAGATGTGAGTTTCGGCGCTTGTTGCATTCATCGGCTCCTTTTTCAGCGCTGGACGAGCGTCATACGTCCCTCTAGTGAATCTATGTCGGATGCGCCTTGGATCTCCGATCTTGACAGGGTTAACTTGGGGTGTAAGTGGTCCTTCAGCTGGCAAGTTCAATGTCCATAGGGGGGTTTTCTTTACACCAAACGCGTTTCGGGGTCCTTTATCACCCCTTCCTCAGTGGTAGTGAGGCCCCCTTCCTGACTTTCTTTTTATAGTTGTTGGTGATTTAATTATTGACATCTCCTGTGTGGTTTGGGCTTGCTTAGCAAAACTTGGTGTGGATTTCAGAACGCCCATTTTTCCACGTTTTCTCTCTTTATTTACCCCATCGAGTTATTTTATGTGTGGAATGGATCTTATCCATTAGTTTGCTGCACAAAGATCATATTCATTATCAATTGAAATCATACTACATTTCATTTCGATGTGTTTGTTTTGTAGCAGTTCATTTTACTACATATGATGACAATGTATCCTTTTTTACGTGTTGCATCTGCACTTTATAACCCACCGCTAGCTGTTTCCTGCGGCAATCAAGCGGTTTTATTTTAGTTCATTATTGGTGCAACAGATACATCTCCCCATATACATTGACCTACCCCAAATATTTGGTCAATTTTACTTCTTTTGTTAAATTGCATACATATGTGATAAACGAACTACACAGTATTGAACACTATAAAAAGGCATATATCATATCGACTGAATTAAAATACCAGTGGCATATAAAAAATCATTCCATAAGTAATTATTACCAATCTAATATACGGGTACATAATAGATTTAAGATTTTTATTTCAATAGAATGTAAAAATAAAAAATAAAAAATATATATTGAAATCAGAATAGAAATACAATAGTGACATGTAAATACAAAATATGATATATAAAATTTCCCAATTATGCTCTATTTAAAAGGTATAGAGGAAGGTACGGATCTGCAGGTCCTACATGAATATACCGGGTAAAGGACTGATGGACCGGTGGAAGTCCGCCGCGAAGGACCGGACCCCCCCAGAAATAAACTCACTGGGAAGGATTCCCTCCCCCGCGGCGGGCCCCCACCCATCTCACAGGAATCCGAAGAGCTCGAACTCCGCAGTTCAGTCCTCCCGGTATAAGTGTATTAAATTCATATATTCTCTGCGTCTCCAATCTGGACATCTTGCTGATGTGGTCTCCCCCCCTCCATTCTTTATTACCTTATCTATTGCGGCGAATTTGAGACCTGATGGATCCTGATTGTGTAACATCTTAAAGTGTTTGGACAAAGCATGTGTTTCCAAACCTTTTTTGATAGTTAGCTATATGCTCGGAAATGCGCTTTTTTAGAGTTCTCTTCGTCCTCCCTATATACTGTTTCCCACATGGGCACTCTATCACATATATCACGTTTTCGGAACTGCAGGATAGGAATTCTTTTATCGCATGTTTGTGTTGATTCACTGATGATATTACTTCTCCTGTCTTCCGTGGGAATACAGTGACCTTTGCAGTTTCTACATTGCCCGCATCTATAGAATCCCTCCATGTGTATCCAATTTTGTACAGACAATGTGTGTTCTTTTTGCCTTTTTATTGTTGGTGCCACAATATTTGCCAAATTGCGCGCTTTAGTAAAAGTGATGCATGGGTTAGGTGGAATTAAGGGACCTATTATTTTTCTTTTTTTAATATATCCCAGTGTTTACTTATTATTCCCTTAATTTTTCTGTACTCGTTATTGAATGGAAGTATAATTCTTATTTGTTCCTTTTTCGCCTCTATATCTTCCCCTTTTTTATTTTCGAAAAAATCTTTCCTATGCATTCCTCTTACTTTATCAAGGGATCTTTTAATTAAATGTTCCGGATATTCCTTTTCCCTAAAGGCTTCTGTCATTGTTATCGCCTCCTTCTCAAATTGTTCTTCCACTGTACAATTACGTTTTATTCGTTGGAATTGTCCCTGTGGAATATTCATCAGCCAATTGGGGAGGTGACAGCTACTATATAGAATGTAGCTGTTTCTGGATGTGGGTTTAATGTACGTACAGTTTTTTAGCATATCATCCTCCACATATATTTTTAGATCTAAAAATTCCAAAGATTCTTGACTGATATTATAGGTAAATTTTAAGTTAAAATCATTTGTATTAATATTATTTAAAAATTCTTCTAAACTGCTTCTACCCGATTTCCAAATAAAAAACACGTCGTCGATGTATCTTTTCCAGAGCACCAGGTTCGTCCCCAGTTGGGGAGCAACAATCATCTCTTCCCAAAAAGCCATAAATAAGTTGGCGTAACTGGGGGCGAACCTGGTGCCCATCGCCGTGCCTTGGGTTTGCAAGTAAAAACTGCCCTCATAATAAAAATAATTGTGTGTTAAAATGAAGTGTATCCCCTCTATTAAAAACTCAATTTGTTTATCCTTTAAACTACCTTCTTTTTTTAAAAAGGTTTTCACTGCCTCCTTACCCTGTTCGTGCCTAATAATTGTGTACAGAGAGTGAACATCCAAAGTACCCATCCACCAGCCTTCCTCAAATGCCATATTTTCTACCGTTTTAATTACTTCTGTTGAATCTTTTGTATAGGAAGGAATTTTTTTGACATTTGGTTGTAGTAGAGTATCAATATATTGTGACAGGTTACATGTTAATGAGTCTATCCCTGACACTATCGGGCGCCCTGGTGGATTGGTCATGTCTTTGTGGATCTTTGGTATACAGTAAAAGACGGGAATTCTTGGGTGTTTATTTAAAATAAAATTGTATTCATCTTCCTTTAAAATGCCCTTCAATTTGCCCTCTTCACATAAATTAAGGAGTTCTGCAAAGAAATCACTTGTGGGGTCCTTGGTCAGTTTCTGATAAGTACTCGTATCTGACAGCTGTCTAAGACACTCCGAGTTATAGTCCTCCACATTTTGTATTACTATCGACCCCCCTTTGTCGGCGGGGCGGATAATAATATTGTTATCTTTTTGTAGCTGTTTCAAAGTACTGATTTCTCCTTTTGTTAGGTTTTGGCGTTTATATCTGTTAGTATCTTTTAACTTGCGTATATCTCTTTCAACATTCTCCCTAAAGGTTGCCATTTCTTGGCTGATTTCATTCCTTGGGTATTTCTTTGAGCGATTTTTCAGGCTAGTGTGGGTATATGTTATTGTTCTACTGTCTACTTCTTTTACTAGCGGATTTTTTGCAAAATATTTTTTCAGACATAAACGTCTTATAAATTTTTCTATCCCAATAAAAGTTGTGAATTTGTTTAATTTTTCCGTTGGGGCAAATTTTAGGCCTTTGTTCAAAAGATGATTTTGAACTTCTGTTAATGAGGTGGAACTTAAATTAATAATGGCATCGTTATTCACTTGTGTGTCATTTATCTGGGATAATGCCGATCTCTTTCTCCTTCCTCTCCTTGTTCTCTCCTTCCTTCTTCGTGATGTCTTCTGAATTGTGCATTGTGATTGTGTACATTGGGATATTGGTGATGTCTCCCTGATCTCGGTGTGTGAAATTCTTGCTGTGTCCAATGTGGTTGAGGTCTGTCCCTCAAGTTGTAGTGGTGATCTACTGGGGGGTTGTGTCGGGGCCTGTGTGATTTCCTTGGGGGTGACGTGTTTCTCGTGCGTATGCGATGATGTGGGGGAGTCCGATCTAAAAAAGACTCCCTTTCTTCAAAAATTTCAAATCTGTTGTGTACAGGGATATTAATATTGGAGTGTTTATTTAAATCTTTACTTTCTTTTTCTCTTATTTCTATATTTGTGCCTGATTGAGTGTCTCCCTTACCTTCTACCATTATTAGTTCCACGCCCTGTTCTTTTCTTTCTTTTCTTTCTTTCTTTTGAAAAAAGAATTTTTTTATCTTTTTATCCATTATTTCCCGTTCTATCCTGTCCAAATTGTGGCATAACCTATTTTGTAGTATATTTATTTCTTCACTATTTGAGAATTTATCAGTTATCAATTTTATTTCAGCAATTTTTTGTGAGGTTTCTTCTAGGATTGTACACCGCCTAGTAATTATTAAATGGGTCAAAGCTATAGATTGTTCTTGTAACAAATTATCCCACTCCCGATCAAAATCTGGGCTGCATAAATCTTGTGCCGGGGTTTTTGTGTAAGATAGCCCTTTAGGGATCCGCTTTATCTCGATACATCTTTTGAGGGTCTTTATTTCCCATCTTTGTTTTAGTTGACGGATCAGAAGTCCTTCTAATTCTTTAAATACTGTGCCTATGTGTATATCCTCTACACGTTCATTATTAGTGCTTTCTTCAAAAACAAAATTGTCAACCTTTTGCTTTTTAGATTCTATGTGGTTCCATATATCCATGTCTGCACTCAGTCCGTGCTGTCACTTGGGTGAATAAGTCAAAAATAAAAACGTGCAGAGAGTGACGCACAGGAATGGTGCAAACAATGGAGGAGGTGCTCTCAGTAAAAAAGGAATCACCCTTCCTTTCACACACCGAGATCAGGGAGACATCACCAATATCCCAATGTACACAATCACAATGCACAATTCAGAAGACATCACGAAGAAGGAAGGAGAGAACAAGGAGAGGAAGGAGAAAGAGATCGGCATTATCCCAGATAAATGACACACAAGTGAATAACGATGCCATTATTAATTTAAGTTCCACCTCATTAACAGAAGTTCAAAATCATCTTTTGAACAAAGGCCTAAAATTTGCCCCAACGGAAAAATTAAACAAATTCACAACTTTTATTGGGATAGAAAAATTTATAAGACGTTTATGTCTGAAAAAATATTTTGCAAAAAATCCGCTAGTAAAAGAAGTAGACAGTAGAACAATAACATATACCCACACTAGCCTGAAAAATCGCTCAAAGAAATACCCAAGGAATGAAATCAGCCAAGAAATGGCAACCTTTAGGGAGAATGTTGAGAGAGATATACGCAAGATAAAAGATACTAACAGATATAAACGCCAAAACCTAACAAAAGGAGAAATCAGTACTTTGAAACAGCTACAAAAAGATAACAATATTATTATCCGCCCCGCCGACAAAGGGGGGTCGATAGTAATACAAAATGTGGAGGACTATAACTCGGAGTGTCTTAGACAGCTGTCAGATACGAGTACTTATCAGAAACTGACCAAGGACCCCACAAGTGATTTCTTTGCAGAACTCCTTAATTTATGTGAAGAGGGCAAATTGAAGGGCATTTTAAAGGAAGATGAATACAATTTTATTTTAAATAAACACCCAAGAATTCCCGTCTTTTACTGTATACCAAAGATCCACAAAGACATGACCAATCCACCAGGGCGCCCGATAGTGTCAGGGATAGACTCATTAACATGTAACCTGTCACAATATATTGATACTCTACTACAACCAAATGTCAAAAAAATTCCTTCCTATACAAAAGATTCAACAGAAGTAATTAAAACGGTAGAAAATATGGCATTTGAGGAAGGCTGGTGGATGGGTACTTTGGATGTTCACTCTCTGTACACAATTATTAGGCACGAACAGGGTAAGGAGGCAGTGAAAACCTTTTTAAAAAAAGAAGGTAGTTTAAAGGATAAACAAATTGAGTTTTTAATAGAGGGGATACACTTCATTTTAACACACAATTATTTTTATTATGAGGGCAGTTTTTACTTGCAAACCCAAGGCACGGCGATGGGCACCAGGTTCGCCCCCAGTTACGCCAACTTATTTATGGCTTTTTGGGAAGAGATGATTGTTGCTCCCCAACTGGGGACGAACCTGGTGCTCTGGAAAAGATACATCGACGACGTGTTTTTTATTTGGAAATCGGGTAGAAGCAGTTTAGAAGAATTTTTAAATAATATTAATACAAATGATTTTAACTTAAAATTTACCTATAATATCAGTCAAGAATCTTTGGAATTTTTAGATCTAAAAATATATGTGGAGGATGATATGCTAAAAAACTGTACGTACATTAAACCCACATCCAGAAACAGCTACATTCTATATAGTAGCTGTCACCTCCCCAATTGGCTGATGAATATTCCACAGGGACAATTCCAACGAATAAAACGTAATTGTACAGTGGAAGAACAATTTGAGAAGGAGGCGATAACAATGACAGAAGCCTTTAGGGAAAAGGAATATCCGGAACATTTAATTAAAAGATCCCTTGATAAAGTAAGAGGAATGCATAGGAAAGATTTTTTCGAAAATAAAAAAGGGGAAGATATTGAGGCGAAAAAGGAACAAATAAGAATTATACTTCCATTCAATAACGAGTACAGAAAAATTAAGGGAATAATAAGTAAACACTGGGATATATTAAAAAAAGAAAAAATAATAGGTCCCTTAATTCCACCTAACCCATGCATCACTTTTACTAAAGCGCGCAATTTGGCAAATATTGTGGCACCAACAATAAAAAGGCAAAAAGAACACACATTGTCTGTACAAAATTGGATACACATGGAGGGATTCTATAGATGCGGGCAATGTAGAAACTGCAAGGTCACTGTATTCCCACGGAAGACAGTAGAAGTAATATCAACAGTGAATCAACACAAACATGCGATAAAAGAATTCCTATCCTGCAGTTCCGAAAACGTGATTTATGTGATAGAGTGCCCATGTGGGAAACAGTATATAGGGAGGACGAAGAGAACTCTAAAAAAGCGCATTTCCGAACATATAGCTAATATCAAAAAAGGTTTGGAAACACATGCTTTGTCAAAACACTTTAAGATGTTACACAATCAGGATCCATCAGGTCTCAAATTCGCCGCAATAGATAAGGTAATTAAAGAATGGAGGGGGGGAGACCACATCAGCAAGATGTCCAGATTGGAGACGCAGAGAATATATGAATTTAATACACTTATACCGGGAGGACTGAACGCGGAGTTCGAGCTCTTCGGATTCCTGTGAGATGGGTGGGGGCCCGCCGCGGGGGAGGGAATCCTTCCCAGTGAGTTTATTTCTGGGGGGGTCCGGTCCTTCGCGGCGGACTTCCACCGGTCCATCAGTCCTGTACCCGGTATATTCATGTAGGACCTGCAGATCCGTACCTTCCTCTATACCTTTTAAATAGAGCATAATTGGGAAATTTTATATATCATATTTTGTATTTACATGTCACTATTGTATTTCTATTCTGATTTCAATATATATTTTTTATTTTTTATTTTTACATTCTATTGAAATAAAAATCTTAAATCTATTATGTACCCGTATATTAGATTGGTAATAATTACTTATGGAATGATTTTTTATATGCCACTGGTATTTTAATTCAGTCGATATGATATATGCCTTTTTATAGTGTTTAATACTGTGTAGTTCGTTTATCACATATGTATGCAATTTAACAAAAGAAGTAAAATTGACCAAATATTTGGGGTAGGTCAATGTATATGGGGAGATGTATCTGTTGCACCAATAATGAACTAAAATAAAACCGCTTGATTGCCGCAGGAAACAGCTAGCGGTGGGTTATAAAGTGCAGATGCAACACGAAAAAAGGATACATTTGTCATCATATGTAGTAAAATGAACTGCTACAAAACAAACACATCGAAATGAAATGTAGTATGATTTCAATTGATAATGAATATGATCTTTGTGCAGCAAACTAATGGATAAGATCCATTCCACACATAAAATAACTCGATGGGGTAAATAAAGAGAGAAAACGTGGAAAAATGGGCGTTCTGAAATCCACACCAAGTTTTGCTAAGCAAGCCCAAACCACACAGGAGATGTCAATAATTAAATCACCAACAACTATAAAAAGAAAGTCAGGAAGGGGGCCTCACTACCACTGAGGAAGGGGTGATAAAGGACCCCGAAACGCGTTTGGTGTAAAGAAAAACCCCCCTATGGACATTGAACTTGCCAGCTGAAGGACCACTTACACCCCAAGTTAACCCTGTCAAGATCGGAGATCCAAGGCGCATCCGACATAGATTCACTAGAGGGACGTATGACGCTCGTCCAGCGCTGAAAAAGGAGCCGATGAATGCAACAAGCGCCGAAACTCACATCTATAGAGCGGCGTGTTAAAAGACAGCGTGGGGAAAGGACCGAAAGAAATACCGATCCTATCTACAACTCCGAAAGGCTTTGGCATAGCAGCAGAATCTGGTGTAACATCGTAACAGTGAGTAACAGCGGGACGCCGCACATAACAATCACTGCTATTCACCAGCTACTTTTCTGTTTTCTACTTGAAGGACAATAACACTGTGGATTTCTTTTCTCTTTTTTCTTGCAAAGACTGTACAGAATTTTAACATCAAAGTGGAATGGACATTTACTTTTAGCATTATCATCCCCACAGATTTGGGACATATCATTATCCAGGGCTCTTGATATTTTTATTAACTTATTCAGTTTTTTAATTTTTTTTTACATATATGTTTTACTAATCATCCTAATCATGTGTGTTTTATGAATTGCTTGCTTAATATTATCAATAAACTGTGAGGTACATATATTTGGAGAGTGCCCAGTATTTTATTTATATATTAGTACAAAGTACCACAATACAACATAATGCAATTGACAAGATAAAAAGTGCTTTTAAGCAGTGCCCACACACACGTAGTGGGACGCTGCACTCACACTTGAGTTATTTGGTCAGTTTTGTCCCCGTAACTGACTAAATAAGTGAAGTGTGAAGTGATTCTAAGAGGGACCCCTGTCATCTGCGTGTCATACAGATGCAAAGTAACTGTTTCACTACCACAGCGGACTACCTATGTAAGTTTCTGTAATGCACAGTGTTCTCTCTGCAGCCGGGAAATAGCTGATTTTTAACGTGATTTGTCACAAATAAATTTGGATCAAATCAAATCTTTTTGGAAAATTGCTGCGAACCGTCTGAATTTAATTTTTGAAAAATGTGCTCATCTCTACTCATAGAGCTCAGGCAGGAAGTCACGTGTGGTGAGATGGCTTGGTGGGTATATAAGGTTTGTGATAGGCTTTTACGCACACATATTCCTTGGTGATTTATCAGCATTGCAAAAGGGATGATTATTGGATTTCGGGCCAAGAGTGGCACCATTTCTGAAACTGCGCAGTCTGTGATCTGTTCTTCTGCTGTGATGAAAGTGTATCGTGAGTGGGCAAATGTCACCATTGTGAAAGAGCAACATGAAAACAGCAGAGCATCACTGATGGGAGAGCTAAATGTTGGCTATGAAGTTGCGTAAGGGTGGATTGACGTGCTACAGTGGAGCTGTTCACCATGAAAATGAACCAGGGGTCTACCAGACGTGTCTAAAACAACAGTTCAGTGGTCTCTTCTGCGTATGGGGCACCAAAGCCAATAGAGTTTGAAAAGAGTAGCAGTGTTCATGCTCAAACGCTGCTTTATCTAAAGAGTGGACATGAGACCTCTTCTCCCAGCGGTTTGACACCATTTAATAGTTATGCCCTAGAGAGGGGATAACTTGTTGCTACTGAAGTCCCCCTTTAGTATGACCCTTATGATCACACGCTTCAGAACCTGATGCTATAAAACTACAATTAAAGGTGTCTATATTGTTTTTAGAAATATAATTAAAGTTGTAATAATGAATATCATTATCTCAAGTGTTTATTTATTAATTTATTTGTTAAGCTAACCCAGTACATCAAAAGACGCCATTCTGAAAAAGAACTGGACCTGCATATACTTTTCAATGAGAAAGGAGAATGGTTACTACCTATGTTTATTACAAACTGGGTAAAACTGGATGGTTCAGAAGATTTTTCACAGAGACTTGTCGGAATATTTGATCCTTTATCTCCAGATCAGCTGAATATCACAGAACAGATAACATGGAGACATAATTCGGTAGGTAGGATATGTAATGAATGATAAATGCTTACATGTATGTGCTAAAATCAAGTGTCATCATATTGAATATCACTGGACATAAGGTATCAGGATGTCCGATCTCCAGAGATGATTGGTTTTGCATGCAGGCGAGACTATTGTTACACAACCAATTGTAGTCGGTCAGACTATAATAAGATAATAATAAATCAATAATAGAATTCACAATGAATGGGTAGCGTATTAGGTTTAAAACATAACATTTATTTATGTATGTAGATAACATAATGGGCCCTACTATACTTAACAATGCTTAATAGTTGCCACTAGTTACACTAATCTCCTGTAAAAAATGGGCGGAGATGGGAAGGGACCAAAAAGGGATAGTAATAATGTAAGGAGACAGGGTGAAGGGTAGCCAGGTACCAAGGCAGAAAGACACAGTGCTGGGTCCAAAACCCTAGGTAGCCCTGTCTCTCTATATCCTCCCTCCTATCTACTTCAATATCCCTATTATCACCCTTCCTGATTGTGGACTGCCCAGCTTTGCCCGATAGCCAGAATATGGTCCTATAGATGGTATCCCTAACAGCGGGGGCAAAGGAAGGGAAAGCTGGCAAAAGAGAATGTGATGAAACAAGAACAGGTAAATTCACAGCTGATGTTGAGTCACCTGTAGTGCCTGAACAAGTTCATACACAAAAAAAAGTATATAATCAAAGGATCATGATGTCCCAAGAATGTACATATTCAAGTGGTCATAGAGTCCCGACGCGTTTCCTCAGTGTTACCTGATTCGTCAGGGGACAAGATTATATCCGAAGAGCCCCTCAACTGGGCTCACTTATCCAGCAAAATAGAGGGGTCACAGAGAGCACACTAATATACCATACCCAATAAGCTTATGCAGTCTCCCTTGTAGTGGACAACTGTACAGCAGATAAAGTGTATAGGTAGGTTATTATGTGGCCTCCAACCAGCTAAACGTTGTGGTGATAAAGACCAAATTACCCTCTATTTCGCATGGCCTGTGGTAATTCCTGGTATTTAATCTCTATCCGTATGGAAAAAGAGATATAGTGTGTTCAGTATTCGATACACACTAATATCCAGGTATGAGTGTCAAAACCTGGAAAGTAAACCAGGAATAACCAGAGGTCACCAGTCTTAACTAAACCAGATTATACTTGTCAGTAAGACTTCAATCCAAGCCTAGTAAACCAATGGTAGTATATTCATAAATGCATCACATTAGCTAGAATTATCTATTCAGTATACCTCCCAACCAATAGTAAATGCATCGCGTCAGTTGATAGTGTCTATTTGATATACAGGTTCCTGCTGCCAGGCAACCAAGACGAAGCTCTGCTTTGATAGTGAAATCGAGGTCCGTACATTTTCAGGTGGCCAAGCAGAACGCCGCCTTCACTTGTTAGGTTTCAGACGGCATATAGTCTCCACTGCGCATGCTTGAGGTGGGTGTTTTAGTGAGGTGCAGAGATGAAGTCAAAGGGCAAGTAAGCTCAACCTCTGCTCCCACTAAGATCTAAAGTATTTTCCATTGGTCCGCCTGGTCTGCAGATCACCTAATGGAATATCAGAGTTTTGAAGGTGATTCTTCAAATAACTGTTGTTGCCAATTAATTGCTTCAACGCAACCATATTTTAAAGTGCCTCTTTTAATCAGATCCCCATGGGGGGTATAGTAATCTAGCTCGGTATGTCACTCCAACAGAGTCATTTATTATTGCAATCCTACCAACATTTTCTAAGGGTAGCTGTGGGAGCGACCGGACAATATCGCTGAAATGCAGAGTAATATATTAAGGTTCAATGTAGCAGCCAAATGACAGTTGCTCATTTAGACCTCTAGGGGCCACGGTTTGAAGGTGGAATATCCACCAAGTCTCTCTCTGCAATATTTTCCGGTCCCAATCCCCTCCCCTTTTTGGTCTCGCGACCACTTCAATACCCATAAATCTCAACTCCGATGCATCATCACCATGTATCATGTTAATATGTTTGGCAATAGGTGTATCTCTATCGTTCCTAATGTCGCCCAAATGTTCACCTATCCGGCGTCGCAACTCACGGGTGGTTTTCCCAATATATTCGAGACCACATATACAGTTGGCCCTGTAGATCACTCCCCTGGTGCGACAATTGATGAAATGTCTAATTTGGTGACACTTGCCGGTGACATTGGCATAAAACGACCGTCCCTTTAGAATGTGTCCACACGCCACACAACCACTACAGCGAAAACAACCGATTGGACGTTGAAGCCATGTTTCTTTAGAATCACGTGTATCGCTGTAGTGGCTGTGTACAAGGCGATCCCTAAGACTGAGGCCCCTACGGTAGGTGACCTGTGCTGTTTCCGGGATAACCTTTTTAATGTCTGGGTCAATGAGGAGGACCTCCCAGTGTTTCCTTAGTATCTGTTTAACCTCCGCCGAGGAGTCATCAAATGTGCCTATAAGGCATATCAAACCAGTCTCCGGTTTTTGGGGTTTGGGATAGAGAAGGTCATCTCTCTTGCTCCCACAAGCTCTTTTAAAGGCGCTTTTTAGGACCGCATCTAGGTACCCCCTTTCCCGAAAACGACTTCTAAGATCGTCAGCCTGTGTTTTAAATGTATCCCAAGTGGAACAGTTCCTCCTGATGCGCAGATACTGTCCCACTGGTATTCCCCTTTTCAGGGGGAAGGGATGGTGGCTGCTCCAATGTAGAAGTGAGTTTGTGGAAGTGGGTTTCCTGAAGATGTCTGTTTGAATCAGATCATCCTTGCCCCTTGAGATGGAAATATCAAGGAAAGGCAAGGTGTTTGTTTCAAAGACCGAGGTAAACTTCATGTTTATGTCATTAACATTAAGATACTTAACAAAGTCAGAGAATTCTACTTCTCCCCCTTTCCAGACAACAAAGACGTCGTCAATGAATCTTGCCCAAGTGACGATGCAGGAGATATGTCTATTGGGTGCGTCGCCAAAGACCAGTGTCCTCTCCCACCAGCCCAGGAACAAATTAGCATACGACGGGGCACAAGAACTCCCCATCGCGGTGCCCCTGAGCTGGTGGTAGAGGACACCATCAAACAGAAAATAATTCCTTGTAAGAACAAAGTTGAGTAACTGCAAGACAAAAACATTATGTGGATAAAACTGTTGGCCCCTAGTATAGAGGAATGATTCCACTGCCCTCATACCGAGGTGATGAGGTATGGACGAATAGAGGGCCTCAACGTCAATAGAGGCTAGGGATGTCCCCTCCTCCAAGCTGATTCCCTCCAGGCGACCGAGAAGGTCACTCGTATCTCTCAGGTACGAGGGCAGTGTTTTGACAAATGGTGCCAATATGTGGTCCAAGTAGATCCCCAAGTTTTGGGTCAAACTATTTACACCCGAAACAATCGGGCGTCCCTTAACAGGGAAGCCACCCTTATGCACCTTAGGTAGGCTATAAAAGGTGGCTACTGTAGGATGTTTTTTATACAAGTACTCAAATTCATCACCAGAAATAAGGTCATCAGTTTTTGCCAATCACAATATATCAATTAACTCCCTCTGATATTTAACGGTGGGATCACAACTCAGTTTTTCATATGTGTCACTGTCATCAAGCAGGGCATGACACATATTAGTATAGTCATTGGTGTTCATCAACACGATGTTCCCCCCTTATCCGAGGGTTTGATGATTAGGTTTTTCTTTTTCTCCAAGTCCAGCAAAGCTTTATACTCGCTTTTGCTGAAATTGAAGCCACCATGACAAGATATCAGACTGGACAGATCCCGACAAACCTGGTTCACAAAAACATCTATACATTGACCCAGACATTAAAAAGGTTATCCCGGAAACAGCACAGGTCACCTACCGTAGGGGCCTCAGTCTTAGGGATCGCCTTGTACACAGCCACTACAGTGATACACGTGTGTCATGGTCTTACCTTCTTGCTGTTCTCCTTCGTTTGACATGTGCTGGCGGCCATCTTGGTTTCTGGGTTTCTTGTAGCCTCCCACCCTGCGGCTTCTCCTTCCCACTGGGAGGAGCTGGATGCCTAGCTCATATATATAGGAGGTCTGTGGCTTCAGTTCCCTGCTTGGTCCTCCTGTGTTCACATGCTTCTAAGACTGCTGCTGCTTCTGGTTCCTGATCCTGGCTTCGTCTGACTACCCTGCTGGTTCCTGATCCAGGCTTCGTCTGACTACCCTGCTGGTTCCTGATCCAGGCTTCGTCTGACTACCCTTCTGGTTCCTGACCTCTGGCTTCGCAAGACCCTGCTTCAGTTTAGCCATCCGCTTGGACTTTTGCCTCACAGCTGATTTTCAATAAAGCCTTCTTATTTCCACTTATCTCTTGTTGTACATCTGGTTCATGGTTCCATGACAACGTGATTCTAAAGAAACATGGCTTCAACGTCCAATCGGTTGTTTTCGCTGTAGTGGTTGTGTGGCGTGTGGACACATTCTAAAGGGACTGTCGTTTTATGCCAATGTTACCGGCAAGTGTCACCAAATTAGACATTTCATCAACTGTCACACCAGGGGAGTGATCTACAGGGCCAACTGTATATGTGGTCTCGAATATATTGGGAAAACCACCCGTGAGTTGCGACGCCGGATAGGTGAACATTTGGGCGACATTAGGAACGATAGAGATACACCTATTGCCAAACATATGAACATGATACATGGTGGTGATGCATCGGAGTTGAGATTTATGGGTATTGAAGTGGTCGCGAGACCAAAAAGGGGAGGGGGTTGGGACCGGAAAATATTGCAGAGAGAGACTTGGTGGATATTCCACCTTCAAACCGTGGCCCCTAGAGGTCTAAATGAGCAAATGTCATTTGGCTGCTACATTGAACCTTAATATATTACTCTGCATTTCAGCGATATTGTCTGGTCACTCCCACAGCTACCCTTAGAAAATGTTGGTAGGATTGCAATAATAAATGACTCTGTTGGAGTGACATACCGAGCTAGATTACTATACCCCCCATGGGGATCTGATTAAAAGAGGCACTTTAAAATATGGTTGCGTTGAAGCAATTAATTGGCAACGACAGTTATTTGAAGAATCACCTTAAAAACTCTGATATTCCATTAGGTGATCTGCAGACCAGGCGGACCAATGGAAAATACTTTAGATCTTGGTGGGAGCAGAGGTTGAGCTTACTTGCCCTTTGACTTCATCTCTGCACCTCACTAAAACACCCACCTCAAGCATGCGCAGTGGAGACTATATGCCGTCTGAAACCTAACAAGTGAAGGCGGCGTTCTGCTTGGCCACCTGAAAATGTACGGACCTCGATTTTACTATCAAAGCGGAGCTTCGTCTTGGTTGCCTGGCAGCAGGAACCTGCCTCCACGCTAAGCGTCATAGAAAGGAATATAATCACGTGACTATAGGCGGAACAGCTGATGTATCACATGACCATGACGCTACCTGATAATGAGGGGGCGTTGGATGGAGGCGGGGCTTCTCGGCTTTTTAAATGACCCGCGAACATGGCTTCATTGCCACTGCTACACGCGGGACGCCAGGGAGCACCCTCCACCCATCCCTATCTGGGAACAGTTATCATCAACAACCGGACAGATAAGCCGCTTATTTCTTTATGCTTGCATATCAGATTGTTATAAGCATTAGATAAGCAACGTTGCACTGTTTTTTAAACGTCCGCTAGTGACATCACTAGTGGGAGATCGGCTTCAATGTATATCAAATAGACACTATCAACTGACGCGATGCATTTACTATTGGTTGGGAGGTATACTGAATAGATACTTCTAGCTAATGTGATGCATTTATGAATATACTACCATTGGTTTACTAGGCTTGGATTGAAGTCTTACTGACAAGTATAATCTGGTTTAGTTAAGACTGGTGACCTCTGGTTATTCCTGGTTTACTTTCCAGGTTTTGACACTCATACCTGGATATTAGTGTGTATCGAATACTGAACACACTATATCTCTTTTTCCATACGGATAGAGATTAAATACCAGGAATTACCACAGGCCATGCGAAATAGAGGGTAATTTGGTCTTTATCACCACAACGTTTGGCTGGTTGGAGGCCACATAATAACCTACCTATACACTTTATCTGCTGTACAGTTGTCCACTACAAGGGAGACTGCATAAGCTTATTGGGTATGGTATACAGGTCCTTCTAAAAAAATTTGCATATTGTGATAAAGTTCATTATTTTCTGTAATGTACTGATAAACATTAGACTTTCATATATTTTAGATTCATTACACACCAACTGAAGAAGTTCAAGCCTTTTATTGTTTTAATATTGATGATTTTGGCATACAGCTCATGAAAACCCAAAATTCCTATCTAAAAAATGTTGCATATCATGAAAAGGTTCTCTAAACGAGCTATTAACCTAATCATCTGAATCAACTAATTAACTCTAAACACCTGCAAAAGATTCCTGAGGCTTTTAAAAACTCCCAGCCTGGTTCATTACTCCAAACCGCAATCATGGGTAAGACTGCCGACCTGACTGCTGTCCAGAAGGCCATCATTGACACCCTCAAGCAAGAGGGTAAGACACAGAAAGAAATTTCTGAACAAATAGGCTGTTCCCAGAGTGCTGTATCAAGGCACCTCAGTGGGAAGTCTGTGGGAAGGAAAAAGTGTGGCAGAAAACGCTGCACAACGAGAAGAGGTGACCGGACCCTGAGGAAGATTGTGGAGAAGGACCGATTCCAGACCTTGGGGAACCTGCGGAAGCAGTGGACTGAGTCTGGAGTAGAAACATCCAGAGCCACCGTGTACAGGCGTGTGCAGGAAATGGGCTACAGGTGCCGCATTCTCCAGGTCAAGCCACTTTTGAACCAGAAACAGCAGCAGAAGCGCCTGACCTGAGCTACAGAGAAGCAGCACTGGACTGTTGCATGTCATTTGGAAATCAAGGTGCCAGAGTCTGGAGGAAGACTGGGGAGAGGGAAATGCCAAAATGCCTGAAGTCCAGTGTCAAGTACCCACAGTCAGTGATGGTCTGGGGTGCCATGTCAGCTGCTGGTGTTGGTCCACTGTGTTTTATCAAGGGCAGGGTCAATGCAGCTAGCTATCAGGAGATTTTGGAGCACTTCATGCTTCCATCTGCTGAAAAGCTTTATGGAGATGACAATTTCATTTTTCAGCACGACCTGGCACCTGCTCACAGTGCCAAAACCACTGGTAAATGGTTTACTGACCATGGTATTACTGTGCTCAATTGGCCTGCCAACTCTCCTGACCTGAACCCCATAGAGAATCTGTGGGATATTGGGAAGAGAAAGTTGAGAGACGCAAGACCCAACACTCTGGATGAGCTTAAGGCCGCTATCGAAGCATCCTGGGCCTCCATAACACCTCAGCAGTGCCACAGGCTGATTGCCTCCATGCCACGCCGCATTGAAGCAGTGATTTCTGCAAAAGGATTCCCGACCAAGTATTGAGTGCATAACTGAACATAATTATTTGAAGGTTGACTTTTTTTGTATTAAAAACACTTTTCTTTTATTGGTCAGATGAAATATGCTAATTTTTTTAGATAAGAAATTTGGGTTTTCATGAGCTGTATGCCAAAATCATCAATATTAAAACAATAAAAGGCTTGAACTACTTCAGTTGGTGTGTAATGAATCTAAAATATATGAAAGTCTAATGTTTATCAGTACATTACAGAAAATAATGAACTTTATCACAATATGCAAATGTTTTTAGAAGGACCTGAATTAGTGTGCTCTCTGTGACCCCTCTATTTTGCTGGATAAGTGAGCCCAGTTGAGGGGCTCTTCGGATATAATCTTGTCCCCTGACGAATCAGGTAACACTGAGGAAACGCGTCGGGACTCTATGACCACTTGAATATGTACATTCTTGGGACATCATGATCCTTTGATTATATACTTTTTTTTGTGTATGAACTTGTTCAGGCACTACAGGTGACTCAACATCAGCTGTGAATTTACCTGTTCTTGTTTCATCACATTCTCTTTTGCCAGCTTTCCCTTCCTTTGCCCCCGCTGTTAGGGATACCATCTATAGGACCATATTCTGGCTATCGGGCAAAGCTGGGCAGTCCACAATCAGGAAGGGTAATAATAGGGATATTGAAGTAGATAGGAGGGAGGATATAGAGAGACAGGGCTACCTAGGGTTTTGGACCCAGCACTGTGTCTTTCTGCCTTGGTACCTGGCTACCCTTCACCCTGTCTCCTTACATTATTACTATCCCTTTTTGGTCCCTTCCCATCTCCGCCCATTTTTTACAGGAGATTAGTGTAACTAGTGGCAACTATTAAGCATTGTTAAGTATAGTAGGGCCCATTATTTTATCTACATACATAAATAAATGTTATGTTTTAAACCTAATAAGCTACCCATGCAGGCGAGACCTACAAAAGACCTAATGTGTATGTTTTCCAGTTTACAGAGGTGTTAATGAGGTGAATGTCCCGATGACCTTTCTCCAGCCCAACCAACTTCTCTCTATGTCTGCAGGTCCCTATTAGGGTCTGTTTGTCACACAGTCATTTTCAGAACCATGGAGTCTATGGGGTTATTCATGACTGCATTTTTTAACAGCCAGTTAATCTGGGAAATTCAAAAATCTGACACATCCTATTTTAGGACGTTTTGTTTTCCAGACAGACCCGTTGAAATCAATGAAGTGCACCTTCTAATGGCTGTTAAAAATGGGTACACTATGAAAATCACAACCTCAGGCATGCACAGAAACACTTGCTCCCCAGGACCTGGCACTTCCAGCGGGATCATGTGACATCACCACACTGGGAGCGTGGGAAGGAGGGGGCACTATATATACCAGGGCACAATAAGGAACCATTATACATACTGAGAGCACTGGGGGCATTATAGCTACAAAAGGCACCGTGCAGTTTTTATATATACTAGGGGCACTATTGAGGGGCATTATTTCAATGGGGGCACTATGAGGGCCATTATCTATACTGGAGACACTATAAAGGGGCATTATTTATACTGGGCACACTATGGGGGCACTGGAAATACTGAGGCAATGCAGCGTTTGGGGCTTAAAAAAAAACAAGCCAATGAAAGTCATCCATGTTATTGACCGATTTTAATTGCCGTTAAATGTAGGTTAGAAACAGACTGCCGGAAATGAATGCACACACAAGGATGCAAAATGACTATGAAAAACTGACAGTTTATTCGCTTTTGACTGCTTTTGTTATACTGTCATGTGAATGTAGAGTCAAAGGAAAATATAATACTCCAAAGCCTCCACTTGCTATAAAATAATTCACCTTTACATTCCCAAATCATATATTAGTTAAATGTTTTAATATTTCATATTCATGCTTTGGAATTTGCCCTTATATTATGTCTAGTGTTTAGCGAATCAAAGCTGACAAAGTGGAATTGAATTTGAAGTTTAAGAGAAATTTGCACCAAATCCCCTACACGTGTTACTTTCACTCTGTAAGAAGCCCGGAAACAATATCACCCATAATGCCATGCAGACAGCCAATCATCATCCAGCCAGCTCCTGTGATGTCACAGCTCTATGCAATCCTCATCCTGCCCGGTCTCCAACATTTTACTGTGAACTGAGTGTAGGGAGAGACGTGCCAGGTGCTAGGGACAGTGAATAAGAAAGCCTTTAATTGTGAAATACTGGATAGAGACAGCGCAGGGACAGTGTGGGAAGATCACAAGGTGACTTTTTACACAGTATAGGGAGAGCCTAGGGAGAGTGAAGGGACTGAACAGAGTCCTCCTTGGTTAATAGATAAGCAATTCTATAACACATTGATTCTCTAATTGAGGTTAAAACGCTGTCTAATACTACTGCTAGTGTGGTGTCCACATGATGTTATAAATAAGTAATTCTATAACACCTTGAATCACTAATTAGGGTGAAAAAGCTGTCTAATACTACTGCTATTGTGGTGACCACATGATGTTATAAATGAGTAATTCTATAACACCTTGAATCACTAATTAGGGTGAAAAAGCTGTCTAATACTACTGCTATTGTGGTGACCACATGATGTTATAAATGAGTAATTCTATAACACCTTGAATCACTAATTGGGGTGAAAAAGCTGTCTAATACTACTGCTATTGTGGTGTCCACATTGTTTTATACATAAGTAATTCTATAACGCCTTGATTTTGTAATTAGGGTAAAAAAGCTCCCTACTAGGGATGAGCGAACCCGAACTGTATAGTTCGGGTTCGTACCGAATTTTGGGGTGTCCGTGACACGGACCCGTACCCGAACATTTTCGTAAAAGTCCGGGTTCGGTGTTCGGCGCTTTCTTGGCGCTTTTTGAAAGGCTGCAAAGCAGCCAATCAACAAGCGTCATACTACTTGCCCCAAGAGGCTATCACAGCCATGCCTACTATTGAAATGGCTGTGATTGGCCAGTGCAGCATGTGACCCAGCCTTTATATAAGCTTGGGTCACGTAGCGCTGCACGTCACTCTGCTGTTACAAGTGTAGGGAGAGGTTGCAGCTGCGAAGTTAGGGCGAGATTAGGCAGTGATTAACTCCTCCAAAACACTTAAGACAGTGATCGATCTACAGCTGTGGATCATTGGACTGCTGCTATTCAATTGCTCACTGTTTTTAGGCTGCCCAGAGCGTTTTTCAGTCACTTTTTTCTGGGGTGATCGGCGGCCATTTTGTGGCTTGTGGTGCGCCAGCACAAGCTGCCACCAAGTCCATTTAACCATCAATAGTGTGGTTATTTTTTGCTATATCCTACATCAGGGGCAAGCTGTCACCAAGTACATTTAACCATCAATAGTGTGGTTATTTTTTGGCTATATCCTACATCAGGGGCAAGCTGCCACCAAGTCCATTTAACCATCAATAGTGTGGTTATTTAAATCTATCCCTAAAAGGGTATATTAGATTCAAGGTGCTGATCGGGTCATTCTCAATAACTTCACACACACGCTACTGTGCAATTCCAAGTCTAATTCTGTGTGTAAACATATACCTGTCACCCAGCGCCTAAAAAATAGGCCTCAAATTTATATTCATCCAAATCTGTCATTATTGCTTTAGCTGGTCAAGTTATTTAGTGTCTTTCAAAGCACATGTCACAACCAGACAGCTGAGAAGCTCTGACAGAAGCCTTTCAGAACCTCCTCCTTGAGTTTTCTTTGTTTTGGTTTTCAGTTCCTCATCTCGTTAGCCTCTCTCAGCTGTCATGTAGTTGGACTGATTGCATCCCTTTAAATTCCTCCCCATAATGCATTAGCGTGCGGCTTATACAACTTCCTGGAGTGTGTGTGCATGCTGATCCTATTTCCCAGTCTTCTACAAGATAAGTGCTGTACATTTATTTGTCATTTTCTGTTTGCTGGATCCCAGGTGACCCTGACTCCCTCCGTATATAGTGTAGGGAGCCGGTGGTCGTTTCCCCTCACTATTATAGGGTGTTCAGGTGTTATATAGTCGAGGTACGAGTATATGCGATCATCCACCTTTGTGGTGTTTGCATAGGCTGAGCAGTCAGGGAGAGTGCCAGGTCTTAAGCAGGGGGTCTCCCTTTTTGTTCCTTAGTTTTGGATCCAGTGAGTCATAGATTCTTTTGCATTGTCTTGTTTCCTGTACACCTTCCGTGACATTATAAGCCGCCAAAAACCGTCTCAAGCATGGATCCGGTTTCACTTTTGGCTGAACGCTTCCAGGGTCTTTCATTGGAGGTAGCTGATCTCCGTAAGACTCTTTCTCAGTTTCAAGTGACCAGTTCAGCTTGCGTTCATGGAGTTTGTTCTGAGCCTAAGATCTCGCTCCCGGATACGTTCTCCGGGGGTAGTGAGAATTTTGTGCGGTTTAGAGAGGCTTGCAAACTCCATTTTCGCCTTGTTCCCCATTCCTCTGGTGATGAGGAACGGAGGGTGGGGATCATTATATCGCTTTTAAGGGGTAACGCTCAGTCCTGGGCCTTTTCGCTGCCGTAGGGGGCGCGGCCCCTCCGTTCAGTGGATGAATTCTTTTTAGCCCTGGGTCAGATATATGATGATCCGGATCGTATTGCTCTGGCTGAGTCTAGACTACGTCTGTTATGCCAGGGTAAACAATCCGCAGAGATATACTGCTCAGAATTTCGGAGATGGGCAGCTGATACTGGTTGGAATGATGCTGCACTCCGAAGTCAATTTTGCCATGGTCTTTCAGAGGGATTGAAAGATGCATTTGCCTTTCATGAGAGGCCTATCTCCTTGGACTCTGCTATGTCTCAGGCCGTTCGTATAGACAGGCGTCTTAGAGTGAGAGGAGAGATCTCTCCTTCCTGTCATACTCAGTCCCAGGACAGTGCAGCGGTCTCATTCTGTGCGCAGGGGTCTCCGTCTCTGTCAGCCCCTTCTGAGCAGGAGTCCATGCAGCTGGGGTTGATTGCCTCTGGTTTTGTCCTGACTGCTAGGGTGGCGCTAGAGAGCAAGAGCATTTTTTGTGAGATTTTTGTGGATAGTGGAGCAGCTGTCAATCTCATTGATAATCAATTTGCAATAACTCATGGTTTCCAGGTATGCACTTTGGGAAAGGATATTCCTGTTTTTGCTATTGATTCCGCTCCACTTTCTCAGAAATCATTAAAGGGCATAGTTCACAATATCCGTTTAATTGTGAGTAATGCTCATGTTGAGGATGTGTCATGTTTCGTCCTTAGCGGTTTGCCTACTCCTCTAGTGTTGGGGCTACCCTGGCTCACTAAACATAACCCCACCATTGATTGGCAAGCGAGGCAAATAAATGGTTGGAGTGACTTTTGCAGAGAGAATTGCCTCACAACATCTGTTTCTGAGGTTTCTACTAAGACTGTACCATCTTTTCTCTCTGTCTTCTCGGGTGTCTTCTCTGAGAGTGGAGTTCAGGATTTGCCCCCGCACAGGGAGTACGATTGCCCTATTAATCTCATCCCAGGTGCCAAGCTGCCTAAATCTCGTTTATACAATCTTTCCCAACCTGAAAGGGTCGCTATGCGTGCTTATATCTCTGAGAGTCTGAGAAAAGGACACATACGACCCTCAAAGTCACCTGTTGCCGCTGGTTTTTTCTTTGTTAAGAAAAAAGATGGTTCTTTAAGACCTTGTCTGGATTTCAGGGAGCTGAACAGTATCACTATTCGTGACCCTTATCCGCTTCCTCTGATCCCGGACCTGTTTAACCAGGTTGTTGGGGCTAAAGTCTTTTCCAAATTAGATCTAAGAGGGGCATACAACCTGGTCAGGGTCAGAGAAGGAGACGAATGGACGACGGCCTTCAATACCCCTGAGGGCCATTTTGAGAATTTGGTTATGCCTTTTGGTTTGATGAATGCCCCAGCCGTTTTTCAGCATTTCGTGAACAGCATTTTTTATCATTTAATGGGAAAATTTGTATTAGTGTATTTGGATTACATTTTGATTTTTTCTCCTGATTTCAAAACTCATAAGGAACACTGACGTCAGGTCTTGCTCATCCTGCGGGAGAATAAATTATACGCGAAACTGGAAAAATGTGTGTTTGCGGTTCCAGAAATTCAATTTCTGGGGTTTCTTCTCTCCGCTTCTGGTTTTCGCATGGACCCCGAGAAGGTACGCGCTGTGCTTGAGTGGGAGCTGATGCATTTTTTGGGCTTTGCCAATTATTACAGGAAGTTTATTTTGAATTATTCCTCTATTGTTAAACCACTCACTGATATGACCAGAAAGGGGGTAGATTTTTCTTCCTGGTCAGTAGAGGCGCGTAAGGCATTTTCTAATATCAAGGAGAGTTTTGCTTCCGCTCCCATCTTGGTACAACCTGATATTTCTTTACCCTTCATAGTTGAGGTTGATGCTTCTGAGGTGGGTGTGGGTGCGGTCTTGTCTCAGGGTTCCTCTCCTGCCAAATGGCGACCGTGTGCCTTTTTCTCGAAGAAACTCTCCTCCGCAGAGAGAAATTACGATGTGGGAGATAGGAAATTGTTGGCCATCAAGTTGGCTTTTGAGGAATGGCGCCATTGGCTAGAGGGAGCCAGACACCCTATTACCGTGTTTACTGACCATAAAAATCGGGCCTACTTGGAGTCAGCCAAGCGTCTGAACCCGAGACAGGCCAGATGGTCTTTGTTCTTTTCAAGGTTTAATTTTGTTGTCACGTTCCGCCCTGGGCTTAAGAATGTGAAGGCAGATGCCTTGTCACGTTGTTTTCCGGGAGGTTGGAATTTTGAAGACCCGGGTCCTATTTTGGCTGAAGGTGTGGTAGTCTCTGCTCTTTTTCCTAAATTGGAGGCAGAGGTGCAGGCAGCCCAGTCAGAGGCTCCTGATCTTTGTCCTCCTGGGAGGTTGTTTGTGCCTCTCACTTTAAGACACAAGATTTTTAAGAAACACCACGATACGGTCCTTGCTGGGCACCCGGGGGCAAGAGCCACACTGGATCTCATCGCTCGGAGATTCTGGTGGCCTGCGCTTCGTAAGTCGGTTGAGGGTTTTGTGGCAGCCTGCGAGACTTGCGCTCGTGCCAAAGTCCCTCATTCACGGCCATCAGGTCCTCTCCTTCCATTACCCATTCCTTCCCGTCCTTGGACACATCTGTCCATGGACTTCATAACGGACCTGCCTCGAGGATTGGTGTTCTTTTTTGTCCCTTGCTGAGTTTGCTTTAAATAACCGTCGTCAGGAGTCCTCTGATAAGTCACGATTTTTTGGTGCATATGGGTTTCATCCGCAGTTTGGGACTTTCTCGGGAGAGGGGTCTTCTGGTTTACCTGATGAGGACAGATTCTCCTCGTCTTTGTCATCTATTTGGCAAAAGATTCAGGATAATCTAAAGAGCATGAGTGAGAGATATAAGCGTGTGGCAGATAAGAGACGTGTGCTTGGTCCGGACCTGAATGTTGGTGATCTGGCGTGGTTGTCTACCAAGAATATCAAATTGAAGGTTCCCTGCTGGAAGTTGGGTCCTAGGTTTATTGGGCCTTACAAAATCCTGTCTGTCATCAATCCTGTTGCCTACCGTCTTGATCTTCCTCAGACTTGGAAGATCCATAATGTTTTTCATAAGTTTTTATTGAAACCTTATGTTCAACCTATTGTACCCTCGCCTTTGCCTCCTCCACTGATTATTGTTGATGGGAATCTTGAATTTCAGGTCTCTAGGATTGTGGGGTACTGTCACAACCAGACAGCTGAGAAGCTCTGACAAAAGCCTTTCAGAACCTCCTCCTTGGGTTTTCTTTGTTTTGGTTTTCAGTTCCTCATCTCGTTAGCCTCTCTCAGCTGTCATGTAGTTGGAGTGATTGCATCCCTTTAAATTCCTCCCCATAATGCATTAGCGTGCGGCTTATACAACTTCCTGGAGTGTGTGTGCATGCTGATCCTATTTCCCAGTCTTCTACAAGATAAGTCTTGTACATTTATTTATCATTTTCTGTTTGCTGGATCCCAGGTGACCCTGACTCCCTCCGTATATAGTGTAGGGAGCCGGTGGTCGTGTCCCCTCACTATTATAGGGTATTCAGGTGTTATATAGTCGAGGTACGAGGATATGCGATCATCCACCTTTGGGGTGTTCGCATAGGCTGAGCAGTCAGGGAGAGTACCAGGTCTTATGCAGGGGTCTCCCTTTTTGTTCCTTAGTTTTGGATCCAGTGAGTCATAGATTCTTTTGCATTGTCTTGTTTCCTGTACACCTTCCGTGACAGCACAGTTTTTGTTCTGGGTTGAAATACAATTCCCAATTTAGCAATTCTCTAAATTAGTGGTTTCTGCTGTATCAGGCCTACTTTAAATCTATCCCTAAAAGGGTATATAAGATTCAAGGTGCAGATAGGGTTATTCTCAATAACTTCACACACACGCTACTGTGCAATTCCAAGTCTAATTCTGTCCATAAACGTATACCTGTCACCCAGCGCCTAAATACTAGGCCTCAAATTTATATTCAGCTAAATCTGTTGTTACTGCTGTGCCTTTATTAGTGTAATACGGTACCTAAATAGATAGCCAGATAGTGTTAGGTGTCTGTAAAAAAAGGCCTGAATTTGAATTCAATACATTGGGATAAATAATATTTTTCTTATTGTGGTGAACGGTAACAATGAGGAAAACATCTAGTAAGGGACGCGGACATGGTCGTGGTGGTGTTAGTGGACCCTCTGGTGCTGGGAGAGGACGTGGCCGTTCTGCCACAGCCACACGTCCTAGTGAACCAACTACCTCGGGTCCCAGTAGCCAGCAGAATTTACAGTGATATTTGGTTGGGCCCAATGCCGTTCTAAGGATGGTAAGGCCTGAGCAGGTACAGGCATTAGTCAATTGGGTGGACGACAGTGGATCCAGCACGTTCACATTATCTCCCACCCAGTCTTCTGCAGAAAGTGCACAGATGGCGCATGAAAACCAAGCTCATCAGTCTGTCACATCACCCCCATGCATATCAGGGAAACTGTCTGAGCCTCAAGATATGCAGCAGTCTCTTATGCTGTTTGAAGACTCTGTTGGCAGGGTTTCCCAAGGGCATCCACCTAGCCCTTCCCCAGGGGTGGAAGAGATAGAATGCACTAACGCACAACCACTTATGTTTCCTGATGATGAGGACATGGGAATACCACCTCAGCACGTCTCTGATGATGACGAAACACAGGTGCCAACTGCTGCGTCTTTCTGCAGTGTGCAGACTGAACAGGAGGTCAGGGATCAAGACTGGGTGGAAGACGATGCAGGGGACGATGAGGTCCTAGACCCCACATGGAATGAAGGTCGTGTCACTGACTTTCATAGTTTGGAGGAAGAGGCAGTGGTGAGACCGAGCCAACAGCGTAGCAAAAGACAAAGAGGGAGCAGTGGGCAAAAGCAGAACACCCGCCGCCAAGAGGCTCTACCTGCTACTGACCGCCGCCATCTGGGACCGAGCACCCCAAAGGCAGCTTCAAGGAGTTCCCTGGCGTGGCAGTTCTTCAAACAATGTGCTGACGACAAGACCCGAGTGGTTTGCCTGCTGTGCCATCAGAGCCTGAAGCAAGGCATTAACGTTCTGAACCTTAGCACAACCTGCATGACCAGGCACCTGCATGCAAAGCATGAACTGCAGTGGAGTAAACACCTTAAAAACAAGGAACTCACTCAGGCTCCCCCTGCTACGTCTTCTGCTGCTGCCGCCTCGGCCTCTTCTGCTGCTGCCGCCTCGGCCTCTTCCTCCGCCTCTGGAGGAACGTTGGCACCTGCCGCCCAGCAAACATGGGATGTACCACCAACACCACCACCTGCGTCACTAAGCATCTCAACCATGTCACAAGGCAGCGTTCAGCTCTCCATCTCACAAACATTTGAGAGAAAGCGTAAATTCCCACCTAGCCACCCTCGATCCCTTGCCCTGAATGCCAGCATTTCGAAACTACTGGCCTATGAAATGCTGTCATTCAGGCTGGTGGACTCAGACAGCTTCAAACAGCTCATGTCACTTGCTGTCCCACAGTATGTTGTTTCCAGCCGGCACTACTTCTCCAAGAGAGCCGTGCCTTCCATGCACAACCAAGTATCCGATAAAATCAAGTGTGCACTGCGCAACGCCATCTGTGGCAAGGTCCACCTAACCACAGATACGTGGACCAGTAAGCACGGCCAGGGACGCTATATCTCCCTAACTGCACACTGGGTAAATGTAGTGGCGGCTGGGCCCCAGGCGGAGAGCTGTTTGGCGCACATCCTTCCACCGCCAAGGATCGCAGGGCAACATTCTTTGCCTCCTGTTGCCTCCTCCTCCTACTCAGCTTCCTCCTCCTCTTCTTCCACCTGCTCATCCAGTCAGCCACACATCTTCACCACGAACTTCAGCACAGCCCGGGGTAAACGTCAGCAGGCCATTCTGAAAGTCATATGTTTGGGGGACAGGCCCCACACCGCACAGGATTTGTGGCGGGGTATAGAACAACAGACCGTTGAGTGGTTGCTGCCGGTGAGCCTCAAGCCCGGCCTTGTGGTGTGCGATAATGGGCGAAATCTCGTTGCAGCTCTGGGACTAGCCGGTTTGACGCACATCCCTTGCCTGGCGCATGTGCTGAATTTGGTGGTGCAGAAGTTCATTCGCAACTACCCCGACATGTCAGAGCTGCTGCATAAAGTGCGGGCCAACTGTTCGCGCTTTCGGCGTTCACATCCTGCCGCTGCTCGCCTGTCTGCGCCACAGCGTAACTTTGGCCTTCCCGCTCACCGCCTCATATGCGACGTGCCCACCAGGTGGAACTCCACCTTGCACATGCTGGACAGACTGTGCGAGCAGCAGCAGCCATAGTGGAGTTTCAGCTGCAGCACGCACGGGTCAGTCGCACTGCGGAACAGCACCACTTCACCACCAATGACTGGGCCTCCATGCGAGACCTGTGTGCCCTGTTGCGCTGTTTCGATTACTCCACCAACATGGCCAGTGGCGATGACGCCATTATCAGCATTACAATACCACTTCTATGTCTCCTTGAGAAAACACTTAGGGCGATGATGGAAGAGGAGGTGGCCCAGGAGGAGGAGGAGGAGCACTTTCAGGCTAGTCTCTTAGAAGTGACTCAGAGGTCTTTTTTTGCGACAGCAGAGGACAGGTACAAATGTGGCCAGACAGGGCCCACTACTGGAGGACGAGGAGGACGAGGATGAGGTGGAGGATGATGAGGATGAAGCATGTTCATAGCGGGGTGGCACCCAACACAGCTCTGGCCCATCACTGGTGCGTGGCTGGGGGGAAAGGCAGGACGATGACGATATGCCTCCCACAGAGGACAGCTTGTCCTTACCTCTGGGCAGCCTGGCACACATGAGTGACTACATGCTGCAGTACCTGCGCAACGATAGCGGAGTTGCCCACATTTTAACGTGTGCGGACTACTGGGTTGCCACCCTGCTGGATCCCCGGTACAAAGACAATGTGCCCACCTTACTTCCTGCACTGGAGCGTGATAGGAAGATGCGCGAGTACAAGCGCACGTTGGTAGACGCGCTACTGAGAGCATTCCCAAATGTCACAGGGGAACAAGTGGAAGCCCAAGGTGAAGGCAGAGGAGGAGCAAGAGGTCGCCAACGCAGCTGTGTCACGGCCAGCTCCTCTGAGGTTAGGGTTAGCATGGCAGAGATGTGGAAAAGTTTTGTCACCACGCAACAGCTAACTGCACCACCACCTGATACGCAACGTGTTAGCAGGAGGCAACATTTCACTAACATGGTGGAACAGTACCTGTGCACACCCCTCCACGTACTGACTGATGGTTCGGCCCCATTCAACTTCTGGGTCTCCAAATTGTCCATGTGGCCAGAGCTAGCCTTTTATGCCTTGGAGGTGTTTCAGCGTTTTGTCTGAACGTGTATTCAGCACGGCAGGGGGCATTATTACAGACAAACGCAGCCGCCTGTCTACAGCCAATGTGGACAAGCTGACGTTCATAAAAATGAACCAGGCATGGATCCCACAGGACCAGTCCATCCCTTGTGCAGATTAGACATTAACTACCTCCCCTTAACCATATATTATTGTACTCCAGGGCACTTCCTCATTCAATCCTATTTTTATTTTCATTTTACCATTATATTGCGAGGCAACCCAAAGTTGAATGAACCTCTCCTCTGTCTGGGTGCCGGGGCCTAAAAATATCTGACAGTGGCCTGTTCCAGTGGTGGGTGACATAAAGCCTGATTCTCTGCTATGACATGAAGACTGATTCTCTGCTGACATGAAGCCAGATTCTCTGCTATGGGACCTCTCTCCTCTGCCTGGGTGCCGGGGCTAAATATGTGACAATGGACTTTTCCAGTGGTGGGTGACGTGAAGCCTGATTCTCTGCTATGGGACCTCTCTCCTCTGCCTGGGTGCCTGGGCCTAAATATGTGACAATGGACTGTTCCAGTGATGGGTGACGTGAAGCCTGATTCTCTGCTATGACATGAAGACTGATTCTCTGCTGATATGAAGCCTGAATCTCTGTTATGGGACCTCTCTACTCTGTCTGGGTGCCGGGGCCTAAAAATATCTGACAGTGGCCTGTTCCTGTGGTGGGTGACATGAAGCCTGATTCTCTGCTGACATGAAGCCTCTCTCCAATTGATATTGGTTAATTTTTATTTATTTTATTTATATTTTTATTCATTTCCCTATCCACATTTGTTTTCAGGGGATTTAACTACATTTTGCTGCCTTTTGCAGCCCTCTAGCCCTTTCCTGGGCTGTTTTGCAGCCTTTTTAGTGCCGAAAAGTTCGGGTCCCCATTGACTTCAATGGGGTTCGGGTTCGGGACGAAGTTCGGGTCGGGTTCGGATCCCGAACCCGAACATTTCCGGGAAGTTCGGTCGAACTTCTCAAACCCGAACATCCAGGTGTTCGCTGAACTCTACTCCCTACTTTTTCAGTTATTTGTAGTGATGAGTGGACCTGTAGATGTTCAGTCTTAACCAGTTTGGCTGAACTTTGGAGACCCGAACTTTGGGGCTGAAAAATGGCTGTAAAAAAGTCATAGAAAGGGCTAGAGGACTCTAAAAGGATCCAAATGGGGGTAAGAGCAGCACAATTGCCCTGCAAATACATAAAAATAAAAAATTGAACCAGGAGGAGGAGGTTGAAGTGGAGTAGGTAGTTGAGGAGGCTGTAGATGTGGTGGTGTAGGTAGAAGAGGCGGAGGAGGAAGCCAACACAGTTTATTTATTTTTTATTTGTCTGTTAATTTTGTGTGTGACATAGCCAATTTTAAGGTGTGCTCAGTATACTTCTGTAATTGGTGGAAGAGGTAGAGGAGGTGGCCAACATTTTATTTTTAATTTTTTTTTTTTTTTTGTTTTGTTTGGGGAGTATCAAAACATTGGCTACTTTCCCAATGTTTTGGGACTCCACAAACCCCAAAAAAATATTAAAAATAAAATGTTGGCTACTTCCTCCACCTCTTCCACCAATTACAGAAGAATACTGACCACACCCCAAAAATGGCTATAGGTCACACACAAAATTAACAGACAAATCTAAATAAACAAAAACTGTGTTGGCTTTCTCATCCGTCTCTTCCACCTACATCACCACAAAGAGAATGCATAAAGTACGCTGGAGTATAACATTGGCTGGGTATGGCCGGTATACTTCTCTACTCTGCCAATCCAATAAATATTAATCTTGAGCCAGGAGGTGGAAGTCTGAGTGGAGGAGGAGGTGGACGTGCTGGTGCAGGTGGAAGAAGGGGAGGAGGTAGCCAACTTTTTTTTTTTCATACATTTTTTTGTTTTTTTTGTTCTTTGGTTTGTGGAGGCCCCAAAACATTGGGAAATGGCAAAGAGAATGCACAAATTGCGCTGGAGTATAACAATAACTGGGTGCAGTCGATATAACTCTCTACTCTGTCCAAGGTACGGACAAGTCCTGTGGGATCTATGCTGGTTCATTTTACTGAATGTGAGCTTGCCGCAGGGCAGGCAAGCACCTCCAAGGCGTAAAGGGCAATCTCAAGCTATGTGCCCAATTTGGACACCCAAGTTAAATGGGGCAGACTCATCAGACAGTACGTGCAGACATGCGCACAGATATTGTTCCACCATGTTGCTGAAATGCTGTCTCCTGCAAAGATGTTCTGTATAGGATTGTGATTCTGGATGTTGTGTCGTGCTAGCAAAGCTTTACCACATTTCAGCCATGCTAACCCTCCCTTCTGAGCTGCTGGCCGTGCCCCAGCTGTGTTGCCGACTTCCTCCTCCTCATCATCCGCCTCATACTTCCACTGAGCCCCCATTGTCAGGTGGGAACACCATCAGTAGCACGTCTACCAGCATACACTTTTACTCGCGCATCTTCCGACCACGCTCAAGTAAAGGCGGCATGTTGTCCTTGTAGCGGAGATCCAGTAGGGAGGCCACTAGTGTTGATCGAGCATCAAAGTGCTCGGGTGCTTGGGTGCTCTGGCCAAACACATCAGGATGCTCGGGTACTCTACCGAGCACCCAAATGTAAAACATTATATGCTTAAGATGATTCTTTTGCCCAAGGGCCTGTATCTCCTGGCACATGCATGCACACCGGTACAGAAGGGATTCTTTGGTCGCATTCATTCACTGGTAGCTCATTTTATCTGGGGCGAGTCCAGACGGAAGCTATCCCTTAATGTTCTGCAGAGATCTAGGTTAGAGGGGGGAGCTGCCCTACCTGACTTTTTCCTATATTACCTGGCTGGTCAGTTGAAATTCTTAACTCCTTGGATCTCAGCTTCAGAATTGCCAAACGCGGAATACTATCTTAAGGAATATTTACAATTGTCTTCCCTATGGCCTGTACTAGAAGAGCCACGTTCCGTCCCCACACACCTGCTCCCTATACATAGATTGGCTCATCAGGTATGGAGCGCTGCTAAGATGTAGTCACTCAAAGACCTCCCGGATGATATTCCAATATGGGATAACCAGAGAGTTAGAAGGGGTGAATCTGTGGTAATCCCATGGGGACTTCATCCTGCGAGATTTATATGCTGAGGGCACTCTGCGCTCCTTCTCACAGATGCAGGAGAAATTTGCCCGGGAATCTTTTGAGTAGGTAGAAACAATCTCTGGAGATGAGAATCCAGCTAAATCCCTAGAAATAGTTTCCGGCTTTCTGGTATCAGATTGGATTTTTCCCAATTTATTATTCATCCTAGGGTCTGAAAATGTGACGTGACAATCTGAAGATGAACTTGGAGAAGCTCTTTGTTGCCTGCCACTTTTAAAAGATCGCCCAGGTATGGGATTATTAGAATGCCCTGTTGTCTGAGGCCTAGTACCACTTACACTATTATCATGGTAAAAACCCTGGGGGCTGACGAGATTCCAAAGGGTAAACAAGCGAACTGAAAATGATGGGTGTGATTTTTTTTTTTTGTGGGGCTGCAAATCGTAGGAGATGCCTGGAGCTGGCATGGATTGGAATGTGGTAGTAGGCTTCTCTTAAATGTAGACTGGCCATTATCGTGTCTTTTTTTATTAATTTTACGGCTGACTTTAAGGTCTCCATCTTAAATCTTTGGTATATAATAAATGTGTTTTAGATTTATTATAGTTCTGGATTTCCAATTCAGTTTCCTTATGATGAAGAGCCTGGAATAATGACCTTTGCCCTATTCTGTAAAAGTGACGAGTTCTATTGCTCCTAACTGTAGAAGCTCTGACATGCTTGAAGTTAGGTAGGATTGTTGACCCGGAGGAAGAACAGTTTTTATAACCTTTTGAGTGGGAGGAGACTGTAGTTCTATTTGGTACACTTCTCTTATTACAATGGTTACCCAAGGATTTGATATTACTTGCTCCCAGATGTCTATAAAAGAGCAGAGTCTCCCCCCCACTTGGATTGCGTCATTGTTTTTGGGCAGAAGAAGATTCCCCTTCAAAGTACATCAAAAACAAATGAAAAACAAATGAGGGTGAGTCAGGCCACCCACCATCAGGGTGTTCATGTGGGTTGAGGTACTAATCAGGGTCCTCGTAGGGATAGTTTGCTCCCACGTGTGCCCCCACTGTCTGTCTCCCCCTTTTTTAGATTTTTTGTACTAACAGATTGGAAACGAGGATATGATATAACTTTTTGTTTTTCACTTGTTTTTGATGTACTTTGAAGTGGCTCTTGTTATAATTATTAGTATTAAAAGTTACATAATTTTTTTTTGCCTTCTGTGATTCAGTTGCAATATTGCAGGAATTGATATACACTGCTCAAAAAAATAAAGGGAACACTTAAACAACACAATGTAACTCCAAGCCAATCACACTTCTGTGAAATCAAACTGTCCAGTTAGGAAGCAACACTGAGTGACAATCAATTTCACATGCTGTTGTGCAAATGGGATAGACAACAGGTGGAAATTATAGGCAATTACCAAGACTACCCCAATAAAGGAGTGGTTCTGCAGGCGGTGACCACAGACCACTTCTCAGTTCCTATGCTTCCTGGCTGTTGCTTTGGTCACTTTTGAATGCTGGCGCACACAAGTGGCTCAGGTAGTGCAGCTTATCCAGGATGGCACATCAATGCGAGCTGTGGCAAGAAGGTTTGCTGTGTCTGTCAGCGTAGTGTCCAGAGCATGGAGGCGCTACCAGGAGACAGGCCAGTACATCAGGAGACGTGGAGGAGGCCGTAGGAGGGCAACAACCCAGCAGCAGGACCGCTACTTCCGCCTTTGTGCAAGGAGGAACAGGAGGAGCATTGCCAGAGCCCTGCAAAATGACCTCCATCAGGCCACAAATGTGCATGTGTCTGCTCAAACGGTCAGAAACTGACTCCACGAGGGTGATATGAGGGCCCGACGTCCACAGGTGGGGGTTGTGCTTACAGCCCAACACCGTGCAGGACGTTTGGCATTTGCCAGAGAACACCAAGATTGGCAAATTTGCCACTGGTGCCCTGTGCTCTTCACAGATGAAAGCAGGTTCACACTGAGCACATGTGACAGACGTGACAGAGTCTCGACACGCCGTGGAGAACGTTCTGCTGCCTGCAACATCCTCCAGCATGACCGGTTTGGCATTGGGTCATTAATGGTGTGGGGTGGCATTTCTTTAGAGGGCCGCACAGCCCTCCATGTGCTCGCCAGAGGTAGCCTGACTGCCATTAGGTACCGAGATGAGATCCTCAGACCCCTTGTGAGACCATATGCTGGTGCGGTTGGCCCTGGGTTCCTCCTAATGCAAGACAATGCTAGACCTCATGTGGCTGGAGTGTGTCAGCAGTTCCTGCAAGACGAAGGCATTGATGCTATGGACTGGCCCGCCCGTTCCCCAGACCTGAATCAAATTTAGCACATCTGGGACATCATGTCTCGCTCTATCCACCAATGTCACGTTGCACCACAGACTGTCCAGGAGTTGGCAGATGCTTTAGTCCAGGTCTGGGAGGAGATCCATCAGGAGACCGTCTGCCACCTCATCAGGAGCATGCACAGGCGTTGTAGGGAGGTCATACAGGCACGTGGAGGCCACACACACTACTGAGCCTCATTTTGACTTGTTTTAAGGAGATTACATCAAAGTTGGATTAGCCTGTAGTGTGTTTTTCCACTTTAATTTTGAGTGTGACTCCAAATCCAGACCTCCATGGGTTGAAAAATTTGATTTCCATTTTTTGTATTTTTGTGTGATTTTGTTGTCAGCACATTCAACTATGTAAAGAACAAAGTATTTCAGAAGAATATTTAGTTAATTCAGATCTAGGATGTGTTATTTTTGTGTTCCCTTTATTTTTTTGAGCAGTGTATATATATATATATATATATATATATATATACATATATAAAACATGTTTTGTGGTTTTCAGAAGAAGATTCCTGCTTGTTGGGATTAAAGAGGAAACTTCGGTCCCTTCCTCCCTTTGCATAACTCCACCTTCCTGTCTTTCCTTTCCCCTGTTTGTCATTACACTGATATTGTTTGCCACGAAAAAAGAAATGTTTTGGAGGGGGACCTGTCCGTGGCATTTTCCAAAATCTTGTCAAGGTCTGGGCCAAACACATATTGACCATGAAAGGGTAGAGAAATGAATTTACTTTTAGATGCCATGTCACCTGACCATGCTTTTAACCACAGTACCCTCCAAATAGTGTTCGATAGCACTTCAGTGCGGGCAAACAGATTCCGCAGAGGTATCTGCTAAAAAACTAGTCACCATCTTAAGGAGCGAAAGGCTACATAAAATTTGATCTCTGGGGGTCTTATTTACTAGATGGAGCTCCAACTGCTCCAGCCAAACATTTAAGGTGCGAGTTATTGATGTCGCAGCTACCCCAAGTTTTAATAATGCTGCAGTGGCCTCCCAGGTTCTTTTTGCACGCTTTCTGCTTTCCTGTCCATGGGCTCTTTTAGTTGGGCTGCATCTTCAAAGGGCAGTACTGTGCGCTTTGCTACTTTAGCCACAGGTGCGTCCACCTTAGGGATGGTTTCCCAATCCGCACAATCCTCCTCATCAAATGGCTAGCGTCTTTTAATCCCCAGGGGATAAAGGAACCCCTATTTTGGTTCTTGCCATTCTGCCTTAATTAACGTTTGCACGTTATCAGACACTGGGAATACTGATCTGGGTCTCTTCCCCGGCCCCCCAAATATTTCTTCCTGTACAGATTTTTAGGCTTCCTAGGAATTACCATTTGAATAGTTGCTCTGATTGCTTTGATAAGCTCTTCAATATCATCTGGATTAAATAAATAAAAATTCTACTCCTCTTCATCTGAGTCAAGCGGTTTTGAGATCTCAGGATCCGATTGATCCGGGTACACAGAATCAGAGTCACTATCCATGGTTAGGATTTCTCTATAAACCGGCAGAGGAGTGGGCCTGGGGGAGGCTGAAGATAGAGCGGACTGCGCTTCTTCTTTTACCAGAAGCCTTATATCTTCCAGGAAACTAGAAGATTCCCATTTAACTACTTTAGCCGTGCATTCCTTACAGAGGGGCTTGGACCCAGATGAATGTAAATGTTTAGAGCATATTCCATATTTTCTAGACTTAAGTTTAGCAGAGGAGGATGACTCCTTTTCTCCCTAAAAAAGTACAAGGGAGAGAAGGGTCAGACACAGTAGGATATCACAGTACAAGAGGGGCTTGAAGTCCGGCTACTTATTGTTCCCTGTATGGTGGCAGGCTCCTGTCCTGAGCCAGGCATGGTAGGTGTGCTCAAGGTGGTAGTCCCGTCCGCGCTGTCTTAGCTGCTGCTGTTGCTCCACTTTGGGAGAATGGTGCTTTGTGCCGGATGCCACCTTTCCCCAGGCCCTGCGCTTTATCCCCATGCAGCCTGCGCCAGGGCCCGGGACGCCGAATGTGACATCAGTATGTTCGGCCATGCCCCTCACCGTCTGATATCACCACCCGGCAGTCGGAGGGAATTGTCTCATAGAGTCGCTCTGGCCGGCCATACCTCTGTGCATATAACCCACCTGGGCAGCGGTAACAGGGAGCTTCACCGGGGACCCTCCCAAATGGGTCCTGGGCACAGGCTTTTGACGGAGAGAGGGACAGCCAAACTCTGGATCCAACACCCAGCCTGGATATTGGTAAATAAAATGAAAAATTGAAGTAAAGAATGAAAAAAAGGTTCTGCCAGAAAACCCAGAGGGCCTCCCGACACCTCTGAACTTCCTCTGGCAGGACAGGAAAAACACTGGTGGAGGAGGGAAGCTGAGGGAATTTAAACCTCTCTGTAATTTTCCTGTCCTATCAGAGGAAAGTCAGTCTCAGGATGTGCTGTCATGGAGACGACTGGGGAAATTCGGAATTGTTGACAATAAAATTTTTCCTAAACTTTGGATCAAATTCCCAGTTTGGATGCTTCGATTTGTTTAACACTAATTGTCTCTATTTCCATTGCCTTCCTGCAATGGACAATCATCGTCGATCTCCTGCTTGATGTATTCTGCTCTGCGGTGGTATTAATCCAGAGTAGTAAAGTCAGGTATTCCCTAGAGGTCTGCTCTGGCCAGTGGCACTACTCTAAACTAAAGATGAGCAAAACAGTTTGCAATGAACCGAGTCCATTACGAACTTCCCAAAAATGTATGCAGCTTCACTTTGGATGAATTTAGTAAAACGGTGTGCAACCCCATTTTACTGCACATTGCAGTGAGAAGAAACAACAGGGAGAAAGAAGACGGATGATCATAGGACCCTGAGAGGAAGGGAGGAGGACATGCCTTGATTGGCTTATAGGCTGACAGCCTGGATGAGCCAAATAGTGGGGTAGCAGGCAGGGAGGCGCCTTACAGAACAACTAGAATGTCATTGTGTGTTGGGCTGTGAATGAGGGTAGATGGGTGTAACAATCTACATCTTAGGGATGGTATACAGTCATAATCAAGCAGGAAAAGCTTTCAGGGAGTGAGGAGTCAAAGCTACGTACAGTATACCTGTTTAAATACAGTTTAAGTGTTGGTGCAATACTACAAGAGGACATAGTTTTAAATTAGAGGGGCAAAGGTTTAAAAGTAATATCAGGAAGTATTACTTTACTGAGAGAGTAGTGGATGCATGGAATAGCCTTCCTGCAGAAGTGGTAGCTGCAAATACAGTGGAGGAGTTTAAGCATGCATGGGATAGGCATAAGGCCATCCTTCATATAAGATAGGGCCAGGGGCTATTCATAGTATTTAGTATATTGGGCAGACTAGATGGGCCAAATGGTTCTTATCTGCCGACACATTCTATGTTTCTATGTTTCTAAGTGTGCATCTCTTGTTTTACAATACAAGTAGCGAAAACAGTGAAAAATAAATAAAATCAAAAAATTCCTAGAAGACTAGAGGGTGTAATATACCAATTTCAAGGGCAATCCAAGCAATTTTGTTTAGGATAAAATCGATTTGGGTCTGAACCAAACTTAAAAAAATGTGGCTACCCTAAACCAACCCGAATCTCAAAAGGTTAGCTCATCTGTATCAAAGGGGTTGTCTGAGTTATGAAAAAAAATAATATATATAGCACTGTAAATCTGATGGGCAGCGATATATAACTAAGCTAAACAAGTTTTAGGCAAAAAAAAATTATATTTCCTCATTTCCCTGGTTCTCTTCTGGCCCTTTGTTCACCTGCAATAACAGCAATCTCTGCCCCTCCCCTCGCTCTCCACAGGGAGTAAAAACAATTGCTGCCCTCAGGGCCATCTTTAATATTGATTGGACCCTGGGCAAGAATTTACTTGGGCCCCCTGGATCCCGCCCCACTTTGCTGTACTTGCTATACAGCAGCACTTACCTGTCACATCCAGGGCCTCCAGATGACATCTCCTGTCTGTCATCATCTTCTCTGTAGATCTTCTCTCTCATCATTTTCTCCACTCGGTCTGGACAACTTCTCTCAGCCGCCTTGTCTCTGCAGAGTGTGACACACAGACATCTTAGCTTCCTCACATTCTATCATTATCCCCCAACTGGAGTCCCCACAGTGTTATCCTGCTGCTTGCTGTGCCCCCCCCCCCAGGGGTGTAGCTATAGGGGGTGCAGAGGTAGCAGTCGCTACCGGGCCCAGGAGCATGAAGGGGCCCAAAGACCCTTGTGCCGCATAAGAAGACACACAAAGCACTGAGGGAAGGGGGGCCAAAGCTGAACTCTTGCACCGGGGCCCATGAGCCTTTAGTTAAGCTCCTGTCCCCCCCAATACCCCCAAATACTATCCTGAAGAAACATTACTGCCCCCCATAGTAATAGTGCTCCTCATAGTCCCACCAATAATAATTATTTTCTAGAATGCCCTCATTAGTAACACTGCCCCAACCGTGATAATGCTCCTCAACAATGCCCCCATTAGTAGAAGAGCCCTCCCATATTAATAATACCCTCACAGAGTCCCCAGTAGAAATAAGGCTCCCTATTGTTCCCCCAGTGGTAATAAAGCTCCCTACAGACCCCTCAGTAGTAATAAGGCCCCCATAGTGCAGTTAGTAGAAATAAGGCGGCTCTATAGGACCCTCCTATAGAGCCCCCAGTAGTAATAAGACCGCCTATAATGTCCCCTGGATCTGCAGTGCCCCCTGCAGTTATACTCCTCCCTCCACCATACAATCCCACATCACCCCTAAGGCTACTTTCACACTTGCGTTCGTGCGGATCTGTCCTGTACTTGTACATTGTAAGTCAGGACGGATCCGTTTGGCTCCGCAAGGCCATGTGGACACAAAAACGGTGCTTGCAGCATTTTGGGGTCCGCCTCCAAAACGGAACGGGGGGCTGTACGGAGCCGAACGAATGCATTCTGAATGGAATCCATTCAGAATGCATTGGTTTTAAACTGATGCATTTGGGGCTGCTTGTGAGAGCCTTGAAACTGATCTCACAAGCGGATCCCCAAACCCAAGTGTGAACGTAGCCTAAACATTAAGTCCCATGTACATAAACATCATTCCCCCCACCATCCACTTTCAACATACAGTCCCATGTAAATAACATCACTCCCTCCCCCAGCCACCTCAAGCACACAGTTCCATGTCAATAACATCCCTCCCTTCAGCCCTAACATACATCCTAGTTAAATAACTACAACTCCCAGCATTGCTCTGCCTCTCCCTTCACTTACCTCTCCAGTCCTCATATACAGACATCAGCATTAGGCTCCTTCTCCTCTTCACTGCGGTCCAATCCTGCACTGGTCACATGATGGTGACATCGTCCAGGTCATCCTATCACAGCCTGTTTTGCTGATCACATGACCTGTGATGTCACCACAGGTCCTTCGCCTCTTCCCAGTGTATTAGATTCAATTGTATTGTCATTCTGTGTACGGCAATACAGTTGTATCTAGCAGGCAGGACATTCGGGGCATGGGACAAAACATCCGGGGCCCAGGCCCCGAATGTTTTAACCTAGCGACACAGTCACTAGTGAATGGGAGTTGGGAAACGGAGCTCCCTTGGGCCCCCAGGAGCAACTGGGCCTGGGGCAGATGCCCCTTTTGCCCTGCGGCAAAGACAGCCCTGGCTGCCCTGAGTGACATGTCTGCCTGCTGGGAGACTCAGCAGCATGTTGTATTTGTAGGACTACAAGTCCCAGCTGTACAATGACACTGCTGATACACACAGGATGTACCCCCTACCTGTTCCTGTGCAATGCTCTACAGAACTCCTATGTCAGCTCCCGTGCCTGCAGCTACTTAGTAAAGCCTTCAGCCCTGAGAATGTGCAGCTAAAGGGGTTAATGTTTTCCCCCAATAATCCAAGGAGAGAGCAATAAGCAGCAGCTGGCAGTGCAGGGGGGCATGGCCAGCACAGTCCTGTGTGCAGGCACATATCTGCTCTCTCAGGCTTGTGCAGAAACATCATCAGAGCAGGGAGAGAGGCTGACATCACAGGTCAGGTGACCCTCAGTGAAATCTGAGAAAGCAGCAACTGGAGATAAAGTAAGTGAATTGTAAAGTCCTTTCATTTCATTAGTTAGGAACATTAAATACTATAGTAAAAGCTCTATAAGAGTGCTTTTAGGCCATCACTACTAGAGCTGCAGATGCTGTAAAGGACCATCTTTCCTTCGTCAGGGATACTCCATGGCTCTCTAGCTTGTCCTTTGTCTACTCCTTCATTAAACCTGATTTAACCTCTTGTGTGCTCTCTTTTCCTACTCCATACATGGTCACAGCAATTATCATTTCTATTCTTTTTGACAGGTTTTCTTTTATTCAAAAACAAACAATTCTACTTCCTAATTCAAACCTATTAGGGCAGGGGATTTAGGCTAAAGATTCACCTCTTCTCTGCTTCACCAGGTCTTGTAAGGAGTTTAAGAAATAAGGGAACCATGGTTTGATATGGATGCCTTGTACCTTTCTTTCATGTGTGTTTTTGCAGGTTATAGTGGAGTTGGCGTGAACTGCAATAATAATTCATTGGGGTCCACTTGAATTAGTTATGTCTGCTAAGAAATCCTTTCCATTAAAGTGACATAAACCTTGATCAAACCCCTAGGTGCGGATATTCACTACAGATATGAGCATAACCTTAACATTTTAATACTGTGAATTTAGGATTCTTTGATGATAGTAGAGTATAATGAGTAGAGATGAGCAAATCAAATCCAACGAAGTGGAATTCGATCCGAATTTCAGGATAAATTCGATTTACCACAAAGCCGAATTTCCTCGTACTTCGTGGTAGCAAATCGATTTAACCTGAAATAGTGTAAAAAACTAAATAACACATACTTACCTCCTCCAGTTGCTTGTGACGGGCTGGCTGCCCCGACCCGTCATGAGAATATAAAGGCGGTAAATATGAATAAAAAGAAAAAATTATGTTAGTTTTACGTTGTATTATTACTCTCAGATGCCACAATCATGTATGAACGCAGCATCTGAGGGGTACAATGATGGGGAGCGGTGCCATCGCAGCTCTCTGTCATTGCACCCGCTAATTACAAAAAAATGCGCTTCATGATGAAGCAATTCGTCATGGAGCAAAGTTTTTACTAAAATTCGGCGAAGCAGCCAAATCAAATTTTTCTAAAACTTTGCTCATCTCTAAAAATGAGCAAAACATCTATTTATGACTCAAAAATAGTAAATGATGACTTTCTCAGTCTATAGTCTGTAGATCCAGGTCACTAAAAAATATACATTTATTGCTTACTTAAAACTTTTCAGCATATATTACTTACATTAATACTGTAGATGCCAAAAGGTCGATGTAGTGAACTTTGTCCTCCAGGAACCAGAAAGATTCTCAGGGAAGGACGTCACATCTGCTGCTATGACTGCGTCCCATGCTCAGAAGGAGAGTTCACAAATGTTACAGGTAAAATACTATAATCATAAAATACTGTTAACTGCTAGTTTTATTTAAATAATAGTCACATCATATATCCCGGCTGTTTTTAGGCTACATTCACATCTGCGCTTTTCCTTTCTGGTATGAAGATCCGTCATATGATCTCAATATCAGAGGAAAAAGCTTCAGTTTTGTCCCCATTCACTGCCCATGCAAACAAACAAACCTGTACTGAAGGGGAGGCACCACAATGCATTGTTTGTTTGTTTGCGTTCCCATGCCACAAAGAAAAATGCTGCAAGCAGCGATTTTGAGTGCATCATGGGATGTGGAGCAAGACGGATCCGTCCTGACACACAATGTAAGTAAATGGTGTTGGATCCATTTTCTCGGAAACAAAAGAAAACGGATCCGGTACCCACAATGGTTTTAGTGCTGGATCCGTCATGGCTAGTTATAGATAATACAACCGGATCTGTTCAGAACCTAGTTCTACTGCTTCATGAGTCCTCTATTGTTCTCCATTTCCTGGACCTTCTAAACACAGAAAATATGGACACTATCTTCTGGTATATCTCAGCTGGTCCATACACCAGAATCTGAAAGATCCACCAGCTCGGAACAAGCATAGGTTTCAGGCATTACTTGTGCCAGCTTTATAGAACCGCTGATGCCTGCCCTTTCCTGCCCAGACAACTTCTACCCCGACTACTGTACTTCTAACAAAAAGTGTAGAGCGTGTCCGAGAAAAGGCAGAAAGTTGCAGTCTTTTGCTACACTAAAATGTGCAACTTCTTGGCACAATAACCTTCTTGACAGTCGGTGTATGGTACATTTCAGCCAGCATGAGTAATACATTCACTGTAAAATAATGTTAGATACGCTGCACTTTTTATTCAATTATCTGTATGTAGCAGGGTTTTTTTCTGTCCTGACTAGAAATGAGAGAGTTAATTTGTAGGAAATGATTTATCCATCAGAAATCCTGAGAAGTGATTGTCTCCTCCCACTGCTCCAGAGTCTCCTCCCTCCCTTTTGATTGACATGTGCTGGACATCTTGTCTGTCAACCAAGGGTCTGCACAGCTGTTTCCGCTGTTACTACCGGAGCAGTGACTGCGCATGTGCCCTGCTAAACCCATCATTGGGTATCTGCTGTATTATACAGGTGGCACCTGGGATCTATGGAGCAAGCTTCTCATGTGAGCCTGCTATATACATCCCCTGAGCTCTATAGCCGTACAAGTACCATATTATGCGTATTAATCCAGTCCCAAGACCAGACTTCTAAATTAGTTCATGACTCTACACCAGGGGTGCACATAGACTGTCACAACCAGACAGCTGAGAAGCTCTGACAGAAGCCTTTCAGAACCTCCTCCTTGAGTTTTCTTTGTTTTGAATTTCAGTTCCTCATCTCGTTAGCCTCTCTCAGCTGTCATGTAGTTGGACTGATTGCATCCCTTTAAATTCCTCCCCATAATGCATTAGCGTGCGGCTTATACAACTTCCTGGAGTGTGTGTGCATGCTGATCCTATCTTCCAGCCTTCTACAAGTTAAGTGCTGTACATTTATTTGTGATTTTCTGTTTGCTGGATCCCAGGTGACCCTGACTCCCTCCGTGTCTAGTGTAGGGAGCCGGTGGTCGTGTCCCCTCACTATTGTAGGGTGTTCAGGTGGTATATAGTCGAGGTACGTGGATATGCGATCATCCACCATTGGGATTTTTGCATAGGCTGAGCAGACAGGGAGACTGCCAGGTCTGATGCAGGGGTCTCCCTTTTGTTCCTTAGTTTTGGATCCAGTGAGTCATATATTCATTTTGCATGGTCTTGTTTCCTGTACACCGTCCGTGACATTATAAACCGCCAAAACCGTCTCAAGCATGGATCCGGTTTCACTTTTGACTGAACGTTTCCAGGGTCTTTCATTGGAGGTAGCTGATCTCCGTAAGACTCTTTCTCAGTTTCTAGTGACCGGTTCAGCTTGCGTTCATGGAGTTTGTTCTGAGCCTAAGATCTCGCTCCCGGATACGTTCTCCGGGGGTAGTGAGAATTTTGTTCGTTTCAGAGAGGCTTGCAAACTCTATTTTCGCCTTCTTCCCCATTCCTCTGGTGATGAGGAACGGAGGGTGGGGATCATTATATCGCTGCTCAGGGGTAACGCTCAGTCGTGGGCCTTTTCGCTGCCGGTGGGGGCACGGCCCCTCCGTTCAGTGGATGATTTCTTTAAAGCCCTGGGTCAGATATATGATGATCCGGATCGTGTTGCTTTGGCTGAGTCTAGACTACGTCTGTTATGCCAGGGTAAACAATCCGCAGAGATATACTGCTCAGAATTTCGGAGATGGGCAGCTGATACTGGTTGGAATGATGCTGCACTCTGAAGTCAATTTTGCCATGGTCTTTCAGAGGGATTGAAAGATGCATTTGCCTTTCATGAGAGGCCTATCTCCTTGGACTGTGCTATGTCTCAGGCCGTTCGTATTGACAGGCGTCTTAGAGAGAGAGGAGAGATCTCTCCTTCCTGTCATACTCAGTCCCAGGACAGTGCAGCGGTCTCATTCTATGCGCAGGGGTCTCAGTCGCTGTCAGACCCTTCTGAGCAGGAGCCCATGCAGCTGGGGTTGATTGCCTCTGACAATAGAAGATTCAGCCCGCATGGGAAGGTTTGTTTTTGTTGTGGAGGTATAAATCATTTGGCAAATTTTTGTCCCTCTAGGAGATTCAGGCAGTTTTCTGGGAGTAATAAAGAAACAAAAAGGAAAAAATCTTTTAAAAATGTTCCATCTGTTACTATTGGCAGGGTTGAGGTGGAAATTTAAGGTTTTCTGTTTGCTTGTAGTTCCCGTTTTGTCCTGCCTGCCAGGGTGGCGCTAGAGAGCAAGAACATTTTTTGTGAGATTTTTGTAGATAGTGGAGCAGCTGTCAATATCATTGATAATCATTTTGCGATAACTCATGGTTTCCAGGTGTGCATTTTGGGAAAGGATATTCCTGTTTTGCTATTGATTCCGCTCCACTTTCTCAGAAATCATTAAAGGGCATAGTTCACAATATTCGTTTAATTGTGAGTGATGCTCATGTTGAGGATGTGTCATGTTTCGTCCTTAGCGGATTACCTACTCCTCTAGTGTTGGGGCTACCCTGGCTCACTAAACATAACCCACCATTGATTGGCAAGCGAGGCAAATAAATGGTTGGAGTGACTTTTGCAGAGAGAATTGCCTCACAACATCTGTTTCTGAGGTTTCTACTAAGACTGTACCATCTTTTCTCTCTGATGTCTTCTCGGATGTCTTCTCTGAGAGTGGAGTTCAGGATTTGCCCCCGCACAGGGAGTACGATTGCCCTATTAATCTCATCCCAGGCGCCAAGCTGCCTAAATCTCGTTTATACAACCTCTCCCAACCTGAAAGGGTCGCTATGCGTGCTTATATCTCTGAGAGTCTGAGAAAAGGACACATACGACCCTCGAAGTCACCTGTTGCCGCTGTTTCTTTCTTTGTTAAGAAAAAAGATGGTTCTTTAAGACCTTGTCTGGATTTCAGGGAGCTGAACAGTATCACTATTCGTGACCCTTATCCGCTTCCTCTGATCCCGGACCTGTTTAACCAGATTGTTGGGGCTAAAGTCTTTTTCAAGTTAGATCTAAGAAGGGCATACAACCTGGTCAGGGTCAGAGAAGGAGACGAATGGAAGACGGCCTTCAATACCCCTGAGGGCCATTTTGAGAATTTGGTTATGCCTTTTGGTTTGATGAATGCCCCAGCCGTTTTTCAGCATTTCGTGAACAGCATTTTTTATCATTTAATGGGAACATTTGTATTAGTGTATTTGGATGACATTTAGATTTTTTCTCCTGATTTCAAAACTCATAAGGAACACTTACGTCAGGTCTTGCTCATCCTGCGGTAGAATAAATTATACGGGAAACTGGAAAAATGTGTGTTTGCGGTTCCAGAAATTCAATTTCTGGGGTTTCTTCTCTCCGCTTTTGGTTTTCGCATGGACCCCGAGAAGGTCCGCGCTGTGCTTGAGTGGGAGCTTCCTGAGAATCAGAAGGCGCTGATGCGTTTTTTGGGCTTTGCCAATTATTACAGGAAGTTTATTTTGAATTATTCCTCTATTGTTGAACCACTCACTGATATGACCAGAAAGGGGGTAGATTTTTCTTCCTGGTCGGTAGAGGCGCGTAAGGCCTTTTCTAATATCAAGGAGAGTTTTGCTTCCGCTCCCATCTTGGTACAACCTGATATTTCTCTACCCTTCATAGTTGAGGTTGATGCTTCTGAGGTGGGTGTGGGTGCGGTCTTGTCTCAGGGTTCCTCTCCTGCCAAATGGCGACCGTGTGCCTTTTTCTCAAAGAAACTCTCCTCCGCAGAGAGAAATTACGATGTGGGAGATAGGGAATTGTTGGCCATCAAGTTGGCTTTTGAGGAATGGCGCCATTGGCTAGAGGGAGCCAGACACCCTATTACCGTGTTTAATGACCATAAAAATCTGGCCTACTTGGAGTCAGCCAAGCGTCTGAACCCGAGACAGGCCAGATGGTCTTTGTTCTTTTCAAGGTTTAATTTTGTTGTCACGTTCCGCCCTGGGGTTAAGAATGTGAAGGCAGATGCCCTGTCACGTTGTTTTCCGGGAGGTGGGAATTTTGAAGACCCGGTTCCCATTTTGGCTGAAGGTGTGGTGGTCTCTGCTCTTTTTCCTGAATTGGAGGCAGAGGTGCAGGCAGCCCAGTCAGAGGCTCCTGATCTTTGTCCTCCTGGGAGGTTGTTTGTGCCTCTCGCTTTAAGACACAAGATTTTTAAGGAACACCACGATACGGTCCTTGCTGGGCACCCGGGGGCAAGAGCCACACTGGATCTCATCGCTCGGAGATTCTGGTGGCCTGCGCTTCGTAAGTCGTTTGAGGGTTTTGTGGCAGCCTGCGAGACTCGCGCTCGTGCCAAAGTCCCTCATTCACGGCCATCAGGTCCTCTCCTTCCCTTCCCCATTCCTCCCCGTCCTTGGACACATCTGTCCATGGACTTCATAACGGACCTGCCTCGTTCCTCGGGGAAGACTGTGATTCTGGTGGTGGTGGACCGTTTTAGCAAAATGGTGCATTTCATCCCTTTTCCTGGTTTGCCCAATGCTAAGACGCTGGCGCAGGCATTTATTGATCACATTGTCAAATTGCATGGTATTCCTTCAGACATAGTCTCTGATAGGGGCACACAGTTTGTTTCCAGATTCTGGAAGGCTTTCTGTTCTCGCTTGGGGGTTCGGTTGTCATTCTCTTCTGCTTTCCACCCGCAGTCGAATGGCCAGACAGAGCGCGTCAATCAGAATCTGGAGACATATCTGCGCTGTTTTACGGCGGAGAATCAGGAGGATTGGTGTTCTTTTTTGTCCCTTGCTGAGTTTGCTTTAAATAACCGTCGTCAGGAGTCCTCTGATAAGTCACCATTTTTTGGTGCATATGGGTTTCATCCGCAGTTTGGGACTTTCTCGGGAGAGGGGACTTCTGGTTTACCTGATGAGGACAGATTCTCCTCGTCTTTGTCTTCTATTTGGCAAAAGATTCAGGATAATCTAAAGAGCATGAGTGAGAGATATAAGCGTGTGGCAGATAAGAGACGTGTGCCTGGTCCGGACCTGAATGTTGGTGATCTGGTGTGGTTGTCTACCAAGAATATCAAATTGAAGGTTCCCTCCTGGAAGTTGGGTCCTAGGTTTATTGGGCCTTACAAAATCCTGTCTGTCATCAATCCTGTTGCCTACCGTCTTGATCTTCCTCAGACTTGGAAGATCCATAATGTTTTTCATAAGTCCTTATTGAAACCTTATGTTCAACCCATTGTACCCTCGCCTTTGCCTCCTCCTCTGATTATGGTTGATGGGAATCTTGAATTTCAGGTCTCTAGGATTGTGGATTCTTGTCTTGTCCGCGGTTCTCTCCAGTACCTCGTTCATTGGGAGGGTTATGGTCCTGAGGAGAGGATGTCGGTCCCAGTGACGGACATTAAGGCCACTCGTCTCATCAGGGCTTTCCATAGGTCCCATCCTGAGAAGGTGGGCTCTGAGTGTCCGGAGTCCACTCGTAGAGGGAGGGGTACTGTCACAACCAGACCGCTGAGAAGCTCTGACAGAAGCCTTTCAGAACCTCCTCCTTGAGTTTTCTTTGTTTTGGTTTTCAGTTCCTCATCTCGTTAGCCTCTCTCAGCTGTCATGTAGTTGGACTGATTGCATCCCTTTAAATTCCTCCCCATAATGCATTAGTGTGCGGCTTATACAACTTCCTGGAGTGTGTGTGCATGCTGATCCTATCTTCCAGCCTTCTACAAGTTAAGTGCTGTACATTTATTTGTGATTTTCTGTTTGCTGGATCCCAGGTGACCCTGACTCCCTCCGTGTCTAGTGTAGGGAGCCGGTGGTCGTGTACCCTCACTATTGTAGGGTGTTCAGGTGGTATATAGTCGAGGTATGTGGATATGCGATCATCCACCATTGGGATTTTCGCATAGGCTGAGCAGACAGGGAGAGTGCCAGGTCTGATACAGGGGTCTCCCTTTTGTTCCTTAGTTTTGGATCCAGTGAGTCATATATTCATTTTGCATGGTCTTGTTTCCTGTACACCTTCCGTGACATAGACTTTCTGCTGCCTGAGGAAATAATTTCTATTGCGCCCCCCTGTGCCAAATTCTCAATCTGACCCCTTCCCCAGCCCTACCATTAAAGTCTATGTACACCTTCGGATACAATTTTTGTTAAAGATTGAGTTTTAAAATTTTTGGGCCAAAAATCATATTTTTAATTGGCCTTTATTAAAAAGTATATTTCATCTATTTCCTTTAATGTTTGTATGTGTCAATAAAAGATATCGACAGTATCCCCTGTAACAGTGACATCTACAGTTCCCCGCCCCTTTAACAGTGACCTTCGCAGCAGCCTGCCCCCTTAACAGTAACATCCACAGCGCGCTCCCCTTTAATAGTGACGTCCAAAACGTCCGCCTCTTTATTATTGACTTCCACAGTACCCGTCTCGTTAACAGTGATTTCCACAATAACCCACCCCCTTAACAGTGACCATTAGAGAGCTCTGTTCCCTTAAAATGTGACGTCTACAACACCCCGCCCCCTTAACAGCGACCTCTACAGCACCCGCCCCTTAACACTGAACTCCATAGTGGACATCCACCTTAACTGTGATCTCTACAGTTCCCTGTCCCCTTAACAGAGACCTCGCTTCAGGCTCTGATTGTACAGCGTGCCAACCACTCGTGTCTTGTCGTCAGCACATTGTCTAATAAACTGCCATGCCAGGGAACTCCTTGGAGCTGGCTTTGGTGTGCTCGGTCCCTTGCTGCGGTGAACATTAGCAGGCGTACTGTCTAGGGGACGGCCTACCATGCTCCCTCTTCTGATGTTGGTGGCTCTGTGTGACCACTGCCTCCGAACTAGACAGTAACAAAAAATATAAAGTGGAATCGCACTCACCAGGACTTGAGGTCTTCCGGTATGCAACAGCCTACCTGGAGTCCAAGATTCATCAGGGCTCCTTAGTGAAGAATCCAAAAAAGAGAAGATGGAGGCAGCATGACCGGTAAAAATCCCTTTGATGCGGGAACCGCCAAGTGAACAGACGTGCAAGTTTGTGACGTTTCGGCTGCAGCACAGCCTTTATCAAACACAATGTGCAATTAACAGATATCTCTTTAAATATATTAAGACACTCCCCCTCACATCGGAGTGGCCAATCACATTGTCAATACAGTGTTGAGGTCATCGCGTGTGCGTCCTCAAGTGCTCATGCTACATGTGTCTAATATTAACAATCATACATTTAAGAACCATTCAGCCACATACCCGACCAGCAAACATGCGCCACAGCGTTCCTAGATTCGCGGCGCGCATGTCAGGAAAGTAGGGGTCACGTCACTTCCTGCATGACGTAGGGTCAGTTGATCGCGAGTGGCTCCGCCTAGCCGTCTCGCGTCATCCCCTCTTTCACGTCACGCGCTCCGTTGCTAGGGACGCTGCTGGGCCGGTCCGCCCTTCGCCACCGGATATGTGTGGCTACTCCACCCCACCATCCACCGTGTTACCGATCGGGCCCTAGATGCACTTGCATGACCTTGATTCCATGTAGGGTCTTGTATCTCATCATCCACCATATCATCTTCCACCCACTCTTTACCCCTGCCCTCATTGTCAGCCTGCAGACTGCAGAAAGCCGCAGAAGTTGGCACCTGTGTTTCGTCATCATCAGAGACGTGCTGCGGTATTCCTCCCATGTCCTCATCCTGAAACATAAGTGGTTGGGCATCAGTGTACTCAATCTCTTCCACTTCAGGGGCAGGGCCATGTGGATGGCCCACGGAAACCCTGCCAGCAGAGTCATCAAAAAGCAGAAGAGACTGCTGCATGACTTGGGGCTCAGACTGCTTGGCTGATTTGCAAGTGGGTGAGGTGAAAGACTGATGGCCATGGACTGCAGGTGCCAACTTTGATCTTTCAGCAGGAGACTGGGTGGGAGACAATGTGAAGGAACTGGAGGCACTATCAGCAACCCAATCTACTATTGCCTGTACTTGTTCTGGCCTCACCATTTGTAGAGCTGCATTAGGAAGATGTTTCACTTGTGCGTGTAGCTGGCACAGATCGCCTACGTCCTCTCCCTGCAATAGGAGCTCCACCAGCAGCACCACGACCGGGGCCACATCCCTTATTCTACGCTCTCCTCATTCCTCATTATAGTATTTGGCCCAAAATGGCTGTTTTTTTTTTAATAACAGAATAGAAAACCAAGTATCAAACGCATGTATTTCACACTGATGGATGCAGCAACGGCTACAAATTTTGTATTTGGCCCAAAATTGGTGTTTTTTCTAACCCAGAATATTATTGCAGTATTTCTAGCTTGTATGTCACACTAATAAATGCAGCATAGGCCCCATATTTAGGATATTGCCAAAAAATGGTGTTTTTTTAACCCCTTAGTGACTAAGCCCGTTTGGGCCTTTATGACCAAGCGTTTTTCTTCTTTTTTTCATGGTCTCGTTCCAAGAGCTATAACTTTTTTATTTTTTAGCTTTATGAGGGCTTGTTTTTTACGGGACAAGTTGTAGTTTTTAATGGCGCCATTTTGGGGTACACATAACTTTCTGATTAACTTTTATTAACTCTTTCTGGGAGGTAGATGGGGAAAAATAGCAATACTGCCACTGCGTTTTTACATTATAAATTTTATGGCGTTCATTTTTCGGTACAAGTAACATAATATCTTTATTTTCTGGGTCAGTACGATTACAGTGATACTGAATACTTATAATTTTGTTTACGTTTTACTACTTTGTTTTCAATAAAACCCCTTTTATTAACCCAAAAAATTATTTTGCATTGCCACTTCACAAGACCCATAACATTTTTTTATTTTTTTATATGGAATTGTGTGAGGGCTTGATTTTTGAAAGATGACTTGTATTTTTCATTGGTATGATTTTGGAGTAAATGCCGCTTTTTGATCGCTTGTTATTACGTTTTTTTTCGGTGGAAACTAAAAAAAAATTTTAATTTTTTTTTACGGCGTTCACCATAGGGGATAATTTATGTAATATTTATGTATTCCCGGTCGTTACGGACGCAGCAATACCAAACATATGGGGGATATTTTCTTTTTGCAATTTTTTTCATTGAAAAGCGTATTTTCAATGGAAAAAAATTGATTTTTTTAATGGATTTTTTTTATTTAATTAATGTGTATTATTTTCTATTTTTTTTACTACTTAATAGTCCCACAAGGGGACTATAATATACAGTATTTTGATTGCTTTTAAAATGTAATGCACTATCTCTATAATGCATTGCATTTCAATAGCAATACTATTCAAACATTGACCAGCAGGCTGCGCCAGAGAGGCACAGCCTGCTGGAGATAACTGAAGACAGGCTCAGGGCCCTGATCGGAAGCAACGTAAGCTTCCCAACACATCAGCACCCCGCGATCGCATTTTCGGGGTGCTGATGGGAGACAGAGGGAGTCCGCTCCCTCTGTCACCACTTTACATGCAGCGGGCGCCATTGTGCCCGGCATGTAAAGGGTTAAACAGCCCGGATCGGCACTCCTGCCGGTCCGGGCTGTTAGAGCAGGGCTCCGGCTCTCATGTGCATGTGAGAGCCAGGTCCACGCTCCCCGCTGCACGGAGGAGCCGTGCAGCGCTTAGACTGGGCCGCCGTAAAAATGCGGCGGCCCAGCCTAAGGCCCCTTAGTGACCGCCGTAAAAACACGTATGGGTGGTCACTAAGGGGTTAAACTCTGAATATTAATGCAGTATTTCAAGCTTGTATCTCACACTGACAGATGCAGCCAAGGCCGCAAATTTTGTATAGCCCAAAATGGGTGTTTTTTTTAATAACAGAATAGAATATCAGTATATAACGCTTGTATTTCACACTGACAGATGCAGCAAAGGCTGTAAAATTTAGTATTTTGCCCAAAAAGGGTGTTTTTTAAACCCAAGAAAATTATTGCAGTATTTCAAGCTTAAATTTCACACTGACTAATGCTGCATAGGCCCCAGATGGAGGGTATTTCCAAAAAGTGCTTTTTTAAACCAGAAAATTATTGCAGTATTTCAAGCTTGTAACAATGACAGATTCAGCAAACGTTGCAGAATTAGGATTTTGCCCAAAATGGGTGTTTTTTTAATAACAGAATATGACAGCAGTATATAACGGTTGCATTTCACACTGACAGATGCAGCAGAGGTTGTAAAATTTAGTATTTTGCACAAAAAGGGTGTTTTTTAAAACCCAGAAAATGATTGCTGTATTTAAAGCTTAAATTGAACACTAACAAATGCGGCATAGGCCCCAGATGGAGGGTATTGCCAAAAAGGGGTGTTTTTTTAAACCCAGAAATTTCAAGGATTTTGCCCAAAATGGGTGTTTTTTTGACCGGTACGTCATGATATCCTGGTACTTAAAGACACATGACGTACCGGCACGTCATGTGTAGTTCCGATCACCGCCGCGTGGCGGGCGATCGCGGCAAAACACAGGTCAATTCAGACCTGTTTGCTGCGTTTCCGGCTTATTCGGGTCTCTGGTGACCCGATAACCCGGAACAGGATGGTGATCGGTGGTGTAATAATACACCACCAATCACCATCCTGCGATCCTGAGTGGTGACGCTTCTGATTGGCTGCAGGGGCGGGCGGTTTAACTTGATACAGCTCTCCTCTCCTCCTTCTTTCTGTGTCCGGGAGAGAGAAGCCTGCATCACATCTGTGACCAGCAACCCAACATCTGTGCCCAGCACCCCCTTCTGACCCTCCACAGTGCCAGCTGGCACTAAAAGGTATTTAGGGAAAGGTTAGGGACAGGTTAGGTTAGGCAGGGATATTCAGAGAAAGTTTAGTGGAAAAAAATAAAAAAAAGTTTAATTGTTGCATCACCCTAATCGGGTGTCTGGGGTCCACAGCACAGCTGTATGACTCTAGACCCCCCAGGGGTTCTGCAGCTTGCCCCCTGCCTCCCCTACACACACATTTTTGGGGACGCAAGCTGTTTTTTTTTTTGCGTACGCTGACTGTGGCCGGAACTCTTAGCGTCTGGCCACTGTTAGCGCATCGCACACCCCACCGCTGATTAGCTTCGGACGGCTGATCAGCGATTTTGAATTATTTAGATTTTTTTTTCAATTTTGTTTAAAAAAATGTATTTCTTTTTTTTTTTCTGTTAGTTTTAGGGTAAGTACTCGAACACCCGTGCCCCCACACACGCACACACACACTCCCCTATGGCCCGCTGAATGTTCTCGGCCGTGGAGGCATACGCCCAGCTTGCCTCCAACTCCGAGAGCCCCAGTGAGGACGAGGATGACCCCACTTTCCTTTCGTCATCCGCGTCCTCCTCATCATCTAGCGATGATCATGAGCCCCCAAGGCGGCGGAGACGCCGCCAGGCGGAGCAAGGGGACCGCCATTCCAGGGACCCTGTGGCCCACACTAGTATGAGAAGCTCTGGGGCTCGTACTAGTTTTCCTGCCCACCAGTTAAGTCCACCGGAGCCCCCTACCGGTGAACTTGCATGGTGTACCCCAGAGCATTTTGAGCCTGTGATTCCTGATTTTGTTGGCCAACCAGGAATCCAGATTCACACAGTGGGCGTCACTGAATATGACTATTTTAGTCTTTTTTTCAGAGACCACTTTGTGAATCTGATGGTGGAGCAACATTTCATTGCTTAACACCTGGGCTCCTTTTTGACTAGGGCCGGTGGCTGGACTCTGGTCAGTGCAGCCAAAATGAGGACATTTTGGGGCCTTGTGCTGCACATGGGCCTAGTCAAAAAACCCAGTGTCAGGCATTACTGGAGTGGGGACGTCCTCTACCAGACTCCACTTTACAGTACATGACACGTTTGAGATAATGCAGCATGTCTCCCCCAAGGTGATCCTGCCTATGACCGCCTGTACAAAATCAGGCCGGTCATCGATCACTTTGGAGCCAAATTTTTGGAGGCCTATGTACCTGGAATGGAGGTCGCGGTTGATGAGTCTCTCATTGCTTTCAAGGGGAGACTCATTTTCCTCCAGTATGTTCCCTCTAAGGGGGCGAGGTATGGCGTGAAGCTGTACAAACTTTGTGAGAGTACCTCAGGGTACACTTACAAGTTTTGTGTGTACGAGGGGCGAGATTCCCATATTCAACCCCCAGAAAGTCCCCCTACTCTGGGTGTTAGTAGGAAACTTGTGTGGGACCTTATGCACCTACTGCTAGATAAGGGTTACCACCTGTACGTGGACAACTTTTATACTAGTATCCCCTTGTTCCAGTCCCTCGCCGCCAGATCCACGTCCGCCTGTGGGACCGTGCGGAAAAATTAATGCGGCCTCCCTACCCATCCCCTCTAGGTACCTATCCCCAGCGGTGAGTCCCGTGCCCTTACCGGTGTAAACCTGTTGCTGGTCAGATATAAGGACAAGAGGTATGTCCTTGTATTGTCCAAAATTCACGGTAACGGCATCACCCCTGTCCCTGTGCGAGTTACCGCGGCAACGGTCCTCAAGCCTGATTGTATTGTCGATTAAAATCTGTATATGGGAGGAGTTGATCTCTCTGATCAAGTCCTCAAGCCATATAATGCCATGCGCAAAACCCGGGCATGGTACAACAAGTTGCTGTCTACTTGGTACAGGTTGCCTTGTACAACTCTTTTGTGCTGTCCCAGAGCGCTGGCAACACAGGGAAATTCCTGCAGTTCTATGAGGCAGTCCTCAAGGCCCTGATCTTTTCTCACCGGGAAAGAGCAGGCCGGAGTACCTCGGGAACTGGAGGCGCCCAGGTCATCCCTGGTCAACACTTTCCAGGTGTGGTCCCCCATACTGGAAAGAAGGGACGGACACAAAAAAGGTGCAGAGTGTGTCACAGGAGGGGGATACGAAAGGACACCACCACTCAGTGTGACATATGCCCTGATCATCCAGGCCTCTGCATTATTGGTTGCTTCAGGGAGTATCACACTTCCATGGAGTACTAAATTTAGAATCCCCTTCCCCAATTTTAATTCCATTTAGCTACTGACAATTGGAAAAAAAAACTATGGTTCTCAGATTCGAGGCACTAAAACAAAAAAAAAAATGTTTTCTAAAATATTATTTTGTAAAACGAAATTTAATAAAAAAAAGTTGACATATTAGCTATCACCGAGTCCGTAAGAATCTGCTCTATAGAAATACCCCATGACCTAACCCCTCAGATGAACACGGTCAAAAAAATAAACTAAAAACTGTGCAAAAAAAGGTATTTTTTGGGTCACCTTACATCACAAATAGTGTAATAGCAAGCGATCAAAAAGTCATATGCCCCCCAAAATAGTGGCAATAAAACCGTCCTCTCATCCCGGAAAAAATGAGCCCCTACCTAAGATAATCAGCTAAAAAAAAAAAAAAAAAACTGACTCTTAGACTATGGAGATACTAAAATGTTTTTTTTTTTGTTTATAAAAGTATAATATAGTGTAAAACCTAAATATATTTAAAAAGTAGACATATTATGTATCGCCGCATCCATAAGAATCTGCTCTATAAAAATACCCCATCACGTAACCCCTCAGATGAACACGGTCAAAAAAATTAAATGAAAACGGTGCCAAAACAGCTATTTTTGGGCAAATCTTCCATTTTAATCCGTTTTTAACAGTAACAAAGCAAGGGTTAACAGCCAAACAAAACTTTATATTTATTACCCTGATTCTGCAGTTTACAGAAACACCCCATATGTGGTCGTAAACTGCTGTATGACCCAATGGCAGAGCGCAGAAGGAAAGGAACACCGTATGGTTTTCTGGAAGGCAGATTTTGATGGCCTTTTTTTGGCACCATGTCCCATTTGAAGAACCCCTGATGCACCCCTAGAGTAGAAACTCCATAAAAGTGACCCCATCTAAGAAACTACACCCCTCAAGGTATTAAAAACAGATTTTACAAACTTTATTAACACTTTAGGTGTTCCTCAACTCTTTATAGCAAATGGAGATGAAATTTCTGAATTTCTATTTTTGGTAACCTTGCCTCATAAAAATGTAATATAGAGCAACTAAAAATCATATGTACCCTAACAATAGTCCCAACAAAACTGCCACCTTATCCCATAGTTTCAAAAATGGGGTCACTTTTATGGAGTTTCTACTCTAGGGGTGCATCAGGGGGGCTTAAAATGGGACATAGTGTAAATAAACCAGTCCAGCAAAATCTGCCTTCAAAAAACCACAAGGCGCTTTTTTCACTCTATGCCCTACCGTGTGCCCGTACAGTAGTTTACGGCCACATATGGGGTGTTTCTGCAAACTACAGAATCGGGGCAATAAATATTGAGTTTTGTTTGGCTGTTAACCCTTGATTTGTTACTGGAAAAAATTGATTAAAATGTAAAATTTGCCAAAAAATAAAAAATTCGTAACTTTCATCCCCATTTGCTAATAACTCTTGTGGAACACCTAAAGGGTTAACAAAGTTTGTAAAATCAGTTTTGAATACCTTGAGGGGTGTAGTTTCTTAGATGGGGTCACTTATATGGAGTTTCTACTCTAGAGGTGCATCAGGGGGGCTTCAAATGGGACATGGTGTAAATAAACCAGTCCAGCAAAATCTGTCTTCCAAAAACCACACGGCGCACCTTTCCCTCTACGCCCTACCGTGTGCCCGCGCAGTAGTTTACGGACACATATGGTGTGCTTCTGCAAACTACAGAATCAGGGCAATAAATATTGAGTTTTTTTGGCTGTTAACCCTTGCTTTGTTACTGGAAAAAATTTATTAAAATGGAAAATTTGCCTAAAAAAATCTAAATTCTGAAATGTTATCTCAGCCGAACTTCCCGGAAATGTTCGGGTTCGGGATCCGAACCCGACCCGAACTTCGTCCCGAACCCGAACCCCATTGAAGTCAATAGGGACCCGAACTTTTCGGCACTAAAAAGGCTGTAAAACAGCCCAGGAAAGGGCTAGAGGGCTGCAAAAGGCAGCAAAATGTAGTTAAATCCCTTGCAAACAAATGTGGAGAGGGAAATGAATAAAAATAAAAATAAAATAAATAAAAATTAACCAATTGATAGGTCCCATAGCAGAGAATCAGTCTTCATGTCATAGCAGAGAATCAGGCTTCACGTCACCCAAAACTGGAACAGTCCATTGTCACATATTTAGGCCCCAGCACCCAGACAGAGGAGAGGGGTCCCATAGCAGAGAATCAGGCTTCATGTCATCCACCACTGGAACAGGCCACTGTCAGATATTTTTAGGCCTTGGCACCCAGACAGAGGAGAGAGGTCCCATAACAGAGATTCAGGCTTCATGTCAGCAGAGAATCAGTCTTCATGTCATAGCAGAGAATTAGGCTTCACGTCACCCACCACTGGAACAGTCCATTGTCACATATTTAGGCCCAGGCACCCAGGCAGAGGAGAGAGGTCCCATAGCAGAGAATCAGGCTTCCTGTCAGCAGAGAATCAGTCTTCATGTCATAGCAGAGAATCAGGCTTCATGTCACCCACCACTGGAACAGGCCACTGTCAGATATTTTTAGGCCCCGGCACCCAGACAGTGGAGAGAGGTCCCATAACAGAGATTCAGGCTTCATGTCAGCAGAGAATCAGTCTTCATGTCATAGCAGAGAATCACGCTTCATGTCACCCACCACTGGAACAGGCCACTGTCAGATTTTTTTAGGCCCCGGCACCCAGACAGAGGAGAGAGGTCCCATAACAGAGATTCGGGCTTCATGTCAGCAGAGAATCAGTCTTCATGTCATAGCAGAGAATCAGGCTTCATGTCAGTAGAGAATCAGTCTTCATGTCAGCAGAGAATCAGTCTTCATGTCATAGCAGAGAATCAGTCTTCATGTCACCCACCACTGGAACAGTCCATTGTCACATATTTAGGCCCAGGCACCCAGGCAGAGGAGAGAGGTCCCATAGAACAGAATCAGGCTTCATATCAGCAGAGAATCAGTCTTAATGTCATAGCAGAGAATCAGGCTTCATGTCACCCACCACTGGAACAGGCCACTGTCAGATATTTTTAGGCCCGGCACCCAGACAGAGGAGAGAGGTCCCATAACAGAGGTTCAGGCTTCATGTCAGCAGAGAATCAGTCTTCATGTCATAGCAGAGAATCAGGCTTCATGTCACCCACCACTGGAACAGGCCACTGTCAGATATTTTTAGGCCCCGGCACCCAGACAGAGGAGAGAGGTCCCATAACAGAGATTCGGGCTTCATGTCAGCAGAGAATCAGTCTTCATGTCATAGCAGAGAATCAGTCTTCATGTCAGCAGAGAATCAGTCTTCATGTCATAGCAGAGAATCAGGCTTCAGGTCACCCACCACTGGAACAGTCCATTGTCACATATTTAGGCCCAGGAACCCAGTCAGAGGAGAGAGGTCCCATAGCAGAGAATCAGGCTTCATGTCAGCAGAGAATCAGTCTTCATGTCATAGCAGAGATTTAGGCTTCATGTCCCCCACCACTGGAACAGGCCACTGTCAGATATTTTTAGGCCCCGGCACCCAGACAGAGAGAGGTCCCATAACAGAGATTCAGGCTTCATGTCAGCGGAGAATCAGTCTTTATGTCATAGCAGAGAATCAGGCTTCATGTCACCCACCACTGGAACAGGCCACTGTCAGATATTTTTAGGCCCCGGCACCCAGACAGAGGAGAGAGGTCCCATAACAGAGATTCAGGCTTCATGTCAGCGGAGAATCAGTCTTTATGTCATAGCAGAGAATCAGGCTTCATGTCACCCACCACTGGAACAGGCCACTGTCAGATATTTTTAGGCCCCGGCACCCAGGCAGAAGAGAGAGGTTCTATAACAGAGATTCAGGCTTCATAGTAACATAGTAACATAGTAACATAGTACATAAGGCCGAAAAAAGACATTTGTCCATCCAGTTCGGCCTGTTATACCGCAAGTTGATCCAGAGGAAGGCAAAAAAAAAAAAAACCCTGTGAGGTAGAAGCCAATTTTCTCCACTTTAGGGGAATGTAAACTTCCTTCCCGACTCCAATCAGGCAATCAGAATAACTCCCTCTCTAGTAGCTATAGCCTGTAATATTATTAAAGGGCTTCTGTCACCCCACTAAAGTGATATTTTTTTTTTGGGCTAGTGAAATTAGTTATATTGCGATATATGACAATATAATTGTGTTACTTACTTTGATCCAGCAGTTTCTGCAAAAAACGAAGTTTTAATATATGTAAATTCGGTCTCTACCAGCAAGTAGGGCGGCTACTTGCTGGTAGCTGCTGCAGAAATCCGCCCTCTCATCGTGTTGATTGACAGGGCCAGCTGGGATCTCCTCCTCCGGCCAGCCCTGTCGGCATTTCAAAAATCGCGCGCCTGTGTTGATTCGGCGCAGGCGCTCTGAGATGAGGAGGCTCGTCTCCTCAGCACTCCCTCAGTGCGCCTGCGCCGATGACGTCTTCTATTTCGGTGATGTCATCGGCGCAGGCGCACTGAGGGAGTTCTGAGGAGACGAGCCTCCTCATCTCAGAGCGCCTGCGCCGAATCAACACAGGCGCGCGATTTTTGAAATGATCCTTTCTAAACAGACTGTAACCTTGTACATTAACCGCCCAGTCATAGCTATCATCCAGCCATGTCTCAGTTATTCCCACTATGTCATAGTTCTCCTCACACATCACTAATTCCAGTTCACCAGTTTTATTAGTCAGACTTCTGGCATTAGTATACATACATTTGAGAGGTTTATGTATATTTTTTACCCTCCCCCAGTCCCATTACCTTGCCCCCGGTCTCTATCTGTGCTATCTTCCCGTCCTATAACGTAATTACCCTCCCCCCAGTCCCTAGTTTAAACACTCCTCCAACCTTCTAGCCATCTTTCTCCCCAGCACAGCTGCCCCTTCCCCATTGAGGTGCAGCCCGTCCCTACGATAGAGCCTGTAGCCGATAGAAAAATCGTCCCAGTTCTCCAGTACCCCAAACCCCTCCTTCCTACACCAGTTCTTGAGCCACTTGTTAATCTCCCTAATCTCCCGTTGCCTTTCTTGTGTGGCTCGTGGTACAGGCAGTATTTCGGAAAATACTACCTTTGAGGTCCTTGCCCTCAGCTTTTGACCTAAATCCCTGAAATCATTTTTAAGGACTCTCCACGTACCTCTAACTTTGTCATTGGTTCCGATATGGACCATGACCGCTGGATCTTCTCCAGCCCCTCCCAGTAATCTGCCAACCCGATCCGCGATGTGTCGAACTCTAGCGCCAGGAAGACAGCACACTGTTCGGCGATCACGGTCTTTGTGACAGATTTCCCTATCTGTTCCCCTAATAATGGAGTCGCCCATTATGTCAGCAGAGAATCAGTCTTCATGTCAGAGCAGAGAATCAGGCTTCACGTCACCCACCACTGGAACAGTCCATTGTCACATATTCAGGCCCAGGCACCCAGACAGAGGAGAGAGGTCCCATAACAGAGATTCAGGCTTCATGTCAGCAGAGAATCAGTCTTCATGTCATAGCAGAGAATCAGGCTTAATGTTACCCACCACTGGAACAGGCCACTGTCAGATATTTTTAGGCCCCGGCACCCAGACAGAGGAGAGGTTCATTCAACTTTGGGTGGCCTCGCAATATAATGGTAAAATAAAAATAAAAATAGGATTGAATGAGGAAGTGCCCTGGAGTACAATAATATATTGTTAGGGGAGGTAGTTAATGTCTAATCTGCACTAGGGATGGACAGGTCCTGTGGGATCCATGCCTGGTTCATTTTTATGAACGTCAGATTGTCAATATTGGCTGTAGACAGGCGGCTGCGTTTGTCTGTAATGACGCCCCCTGCCGTGCTGAATACACGTTCAGACAAAACGCTGGCCGCCGGGCAGGCCAGCACCTCCAAGGCATAAAAGGCTAGCTCTGGCCACGTGGACAATTTGGAGACCCAGAAGTTGAATGGGGCCGAACCACATCAGTCAGTACGTGGAGGGGTGTGCACATGTACTGTTCCACCATGTTATTGAAATGTTGCCTCCTGCTAACACGTTCAGTATCAGGTGGTGGTGCAGTTAGCTGTGGCGTGTTGGCAAAACTTTTCCACATCTCTGCCATGCTAACCCTGCCCTCAGAAGAGCTGGCGGTGACACAGCTGTGTTGGCGACCTCTTGCTCCTCCTCTGCCTTCGCCTTGGGCTTCCACTTGTTCCCCTGTGACATTTGGGAATGCTCTCAGTAGCGCGTCTACCAACGTGCGCTTGTACTCGCGCATCTTACTATCACGCTCTAGTGCATGAAGTAAGGTGGGCACATTGTCTTTGTACCGTGGTGTCATGGTCTTACCTTCTTACTGTTCTCCTTCGTTTGACATGTGCTGGCGGCCATCTTGGTTTCTGGGTTTCTTGTAGCCTCCCACCCTGCGGCTTCTCCTTCCCACTGGGAGGAGCTGGATGCCTAGCTCATGTATATAGAAGGTCTGTGGCTTCAGTTCCTTGCTTGGTCCTCCTGTGTTCACATGCTTCTAAGACTGCTGCTGCTTCTGGTTCCTGATCCTGGCCTCGCCTGACTACCCCGTGGTTCCTGATCCTGGCTTCGTCTGACTACCCTGCTGGTTCCTGATCCAGGCTTCGTCTGACTACCCTCCTGGTTCCTGACCTCTGTCTACGCAAGACCCTGCTTCGGTTTAGCCATCCGTTTGGACTTTTGCTACAGCTTGATTTTCAATAAAGCCTTCTTATTTCCACTTATCTCTTGTTGTACGTCTGGTTCATGGTTCCATGACATTAGGACCAAGCCATGAATTCTGACGGTACAGGGCCATCCTCGCTACCTACGCTGGTTGCCAGACTTGATCAGCAGGATCACCTGTTGGGTCGGTTCGCTGTGGCGTTGCAAACCCTGCTTGAACGCACGGCTCATTTCGCTTCCGTTGCCGATGGGTCGGTTGTCGCTCCTGGGCCTGCTCCTACTGCCGCTCCGGTTGTTGCGCCAGAGTCTACCCCGACACCTCTTGCTGCGCCTGCGGTGTCTCGGGATATGACCGGTTCTGTCCCCCTTCCACAGCGCTTTGGGGGAGAGCCAACTCAGTGCCGAGGTTTCCTTAACCAGGTGGGCATTTATTTCGAGTTGCTGCCACATGCCTTTCCTACTGAGAGATCAAAGGTGGGCTTCTTGATCTCGCTGCTCTCGGACAAGGCCTTGGCCTGGGCCAGCCCTTTATGGGAGAACAACAATCCGGTGGTTGCCGAGTTTTCCGGTTTTGTTGCTTCTCTTCGGAAGGTATTCGATGTGCCGGCTCGTGCTGCCTCTGCTGCGAAGCTCCTTATGTCCATCAGACAGGGTTCACGATCCGTAGCTGAATACGCCATTGAGTTTCGTACCCTGGCAGCAGAGGTGGGCTGGAATAATGAGGCTCTGGTCGCTGCTTTCTCTCATGGTCTCTCGGATGCCTTGAAGGATGAGGTTGCAGCTAAGGACCTACCAGTGGAGCTCGAGTCTCTTATTTCTTTCCTGATTTTGATTGACACCAGACTCAGGGAGAGACCTTCCTTTAAGGAGAGCCTGCGGAGGTCTTCTAACAGATTGGCGCCTACGTTTGCTGTCCCACCCGTGCCTCCCTCTCCTCCCACGCCTCCTGGGGATGACTTGTCTGGGGGTGAACCCATGCAGCTGGGGTTTGCTCGCCTGTCCGAGGGGGAGAGGGTACTCCGGAGACGCGAGGGCCGATGCATGTACTGTGGTCTCGGTGGGCATTTTCGGTTGGCATGTCCGAACCGTCCGGGAAACGCTCGCACCTGAGATCCTGTCGGGGGCAGATCTTGGGTGGAGTCTCCTCGTCCCCGGTTTCCCGTGTTGACAAACCACTGATCACTGTTGTCCTCTCCTGGGTCGGGGGCTCGGTGACGACCCAGGCGTTGGTGGACTCTGGTGCTGGTGGTTTGTTCATTGATAGTGTGTTCGCTGCCGCCAATTCCATTCCTCTGCAGCCTCGAGGTTCCCCACTGGCTCTTGAGGCGATAGACGGCAGACCCCTTCTGCCGCCACACGTGACTCATGAGACCCTTCCAGTGGGGATAGCCATTGGTGCCGTTCACAGAGAGTCGGTCTGTCTCCAGGTGATTTCGTCTCCACACTACTCGGTGGTCTTGGGGTACCCCTGGCTCCAGAAGCATAATCCGACTTTCGATTGGAGATCGGCCGAGATCCTCTCGTGGTCACCGCAGTGTGGGGCTAGTTGCATCCATGGGCCTGTCAAGTTGCTGTGTACTTCCTCGGACTCTCTGTTGCCTCCTGAATACGAAGAGTACTGGGATGTATTCGATAAAGTGCGCGCGGTTGCCCTACCTCCGCACCGCCCATACGATTGTGCCATAGAGTTACAATCTGGTGCCGTTCCTCCTCGTGGCAAAGTCTATCCACTGTCGGTAGCGGAGAATGAGGCCATGGAGGAGTACGTGAGGGAGGCGCTTTCACGCGGACACATTCGCAAATCCTCGTCCCCGGCAGGGGCTGGATTTTTCTTTGTGAAAAAGAAGGGCGGTGAGTTGAGGCCTTGCATCGATTACAGGGGTCTCAATCGCATCACGATCAAGAACGCTTACCCGATACCCTTGATTTCCGAGCTGTTCGATCGCCTCAAAGGGGCCACGGTCTTTACCAAACTCGACCTGAGGGCGGCATATAACCTGGTAAGGATCAAGGCGGGCGATGAGTGGAAGACCGCGTTTAACACCAGGACCGGTCATTATGAATCCTTGGTTATGCCCTTTGGGTTGTGCAATGCGCCCGCAGTCTTCCAGGAATTCATCAACTATGTTTTTCGTGACCTGTTGCAGCAGTGTGTGGTGGTCTATTTGGATGACATCTTGGTATATTCTGAATCCATGGAGGCCCACATTATGGATGTCAGACGAGTGTTGCAACGGTTACGAGAGAACAGGCTGTTCGGTAAGCTTGAGAAATGCGAATTTTACCGATCCCAGGTAACCTTCTTAGGTTACATCATTTCCGCTGAGGGGTTCTCCATGGATCCTGAGAAGGTTTCGGCTGTCTTACAGTGGCCCCAGCCCAGTGGTCTCCGTGCCCTGCAGCGCATTTTGGGCTTCGCCAATTATTATCGGAAGTTCATCAGGGACTTTTCTATGCTAGCCAAGCCTCTCACGGATCTGACCAGGAAGGGCAGTAATTTCCAGGTCTGGCCGCTCGAGTCCATCCGAGCTTTTGAGGCTCTAAAGTCCGCCTTTGTGTCGGCTCCGATTCTGTCGCATCCCAACCCTGGGTTGCCCTTTGTCCTCGAGGTGGACGCGTCTGAGACGGGAGTAGGCGCCCTTCTGTCTCAGCGTAGAACACCAGAGGGTCCTCTGCTTCCCTGTGGGTTTTACTCCCGGAAACTGTCTTCCGCGGAGTGCAACTATCAGATTGGTGACAGGGAGTTATTGGCCATCGTGCAGGCCCTTAAAGAATGGAGGCACTTGCTCGAGGGATCGGTGGTTCCGGTTCTCATCTTGACGGACCACAAGAATCTGACCTACCTTTCTGAGGCCAAGAGGTTGACACCACGTCAGGCCAGATGGGCTCTGTTCTTGTCACGTTTTAATTACGTGGTCTCCTACCTACCCGGTTCCAAGAACATCAGAGCGGATGCCTTATCACGGCAGTACTCCGAGCTGTCCGGGGAGGAGTCGATTCCGACTTCGGTCATACCTCCGAATCAGATCCTGGCCGCCATTCGCACCAGCCTGACCTCTCCCCTGGGTGAGCAGATTTTGGCGGCTCAATCTGGTGCTCTCTCTGGGAGACCCAACGGCAGGTGTTTTGTGCCTGAGGAGTTGTGCACTCGGTTGTTGCGAACCTACCATAACTCCAAGGCCGCGGGGCATCCTGGAAAGAATCAGCTGTCCTGGGCTGTTTCACGTCTGTTCTGGTGGCCTTCTCTACGTTCCGACATCGCCACATATGTAGCGGCATGCTCCGTTTGTGCCCAGAGTAAGTCCCCTCGGCACCTTCCGTTGGGCCTTTTGCAACCCATAGCCACCGGGGAGCGCCCATGGTCACACCTGGGGATGGATTTCATTGTGGACCTCCCTGCATCCCGAGGCCATACGGTCATTCTCATGATTGTGGATCGGTTTTCCAAAATGTGCCACTGTGTTCCTCTCAAGAAGTTACCCTCTGCACAAGAGTTGGCCACGATTTTCGCCAGGGAGGTCTTCCGGTTGCACGGTTTGCCCAAGGAGATTGTGTCGGATCGGGGGAGTCAGTTTGTGTCCAGGTTCTGGCGCGCCTTTTGCTCCCAGTTGGGGATTCATCTCTCTTTCTCCTCGGCCTACCACCCTCAGTCCAATGGGGCCGCAGAACGATCCAATCAGGCCTTGGAGCAATTCCTTCGTTGCTATGTCTCCGATCACCAAGACAATTGGGTTGACCTCCTGCCTTGGGCTGAGTTTGCCAGGAACACGGCGGTGAACTCTTCCTCTGGGACGTCTCCCTTCATGGCCAATTATGGGTTCCAACCTGCCGTGTTACTGGAGGTATTCTCTCCCCAGGATACTCCGGCTGTGGAGGATCACCTTTCCGTCCTACGTGCTTCTTGGGTACAGATCCAGAGGTCCCTTGAGGTCTCTGCGCAGCGCCAGAGACTCCAGGCTGATCGCAGACGAGCGCCCGCTCCTTCCTACCAGGTCGGAGACCGTGTATGGTTGTCCACCCGCAACCTCAACCTTCGAGTGCCCACTCCCAAGCTGGCGCCTCGCTTTGTTGGTCCCTTCCGAGTGCTTCGCAGGGTAAACCCGGTAGCCTATGCCCTTGCGCTTCCTCCTGGCATGCGGATCTCCAACGTGTTTCATGTCTCCCTGTTGAAGCCATTGGTGTGTAATCGTTTCACCTCCTCGGTTCCTCGGCCCCGTCCGGTCCAAGTGGGCAATCGTGAGGAATATGAGGTGAGCAATATCCTGGACTCACGCCTGGTCCGCGGTCGGTTGCAGTTTTTGGTCCATTGGCGTGGTTATGGTCCAGAGGAGCGTTCCTGGGTTCCCTCCGCAGATGTCCATGCTCCTGCTTTGCTCCGAGCCTTCCACGCACGCTTCCCTCAGAAACCGTTCCTTACTCCGCGGAGGAGGGGCCCTTGAGGGGGAGGTACTGTCATGGTCTTACCTTCTTACTGTTCTCCTTCGTTTGACATGTGCTGGCGGCCATCTTGGTTTCTGGGTTTCTTGTAGCCTCCCACCCTGCGGCTTCTCCTTCCCACTGGGAGGAGCTGGATGCCTAGCTCATATATATAGAAGGTCTGTGGCTTCAGTTCCTTGCTTGGTCCTCCTGTGTTCACATGCTTCTAAGACTGCTGCTGCTTCTGGTTCCTGATCCTGGCCTCGCCTGACTACCCCGTGGTTCCTGATCCTGGCTTCATCTGACTACCCTGCTGGTTCCTGATCCAGGCTTCGTCTGACTACCCTCCTGGTTCCTGACCTCTGTCTACGCAAGACCCTGCTTCGGTTTAGCCATCCGTTTGGACTTTTGCTACAGCTTGATTTTCAATAAAGCCTTCTTATTTCCACTTATCTCTTGTTGTACGTCTGGTTCATGGTTCCATGACACGTGGATTCAGCAGGGTGGCAACCCAGTAGTCCGCACACGTTAAAATGTGGGCAACTCTGCTGTCGTTGCGCAGGTACTGCAGCATGTAGTTGCTCATGTGTGCCAGGCTGCCCAGAGGTAAGGACAAGCTGTCCTCTGTGGGAGGCGTATCGTCATCGTCCTGCGTTTTTCTCCCCAGCCACGCACCAGTGATGGGCCCGAGCTGCGTTGGGTGCCACCCCGCTGTGAACATGCTTCATCCTCATCCACCTCCTCCTCATCCTCGTCCTCCTCGTCCTCCAGTAGTGGGCCCTGTCTGGCCACATTTGTACCTGGCCTCTGCTGTTGCAAAAAACCTCCCTCTGAGTCACTTCGAAGAGACTGGCCTGAAAGTGCTAAAAATGACCCCTCTTCCTCCTCCTGGGCCACCTCCTCTTCCATCATAGCCCTAAGTGTTTTCTTAAGGAGACATGGAAGTGGTATTGTAACGCTGATAACAGCATCATCGCCACTGGCCATGTTGGTGGAGTACTCGAAACAGCGCAACAGGGCACACAGGTCTCGCATGGAGGCCCAGTCATTAGTGGTGAAGTGGTGCTGTTCCACAGTGTGACTGACCCGTGCATGGTGCAGCTGAAACTCCACTATGGCCTGCTGATGCTCGCACAGTCTGTCCAGCATGTGCAAGGTGGAGTTCAACCTTGTGGGCACGTCGCATATGAGGCGGTGAGCAGGAAGGCCGAAGTTACGCTGTAGCGCAGACAGGTGAGCAGCGGCAGGATGTGAACGCCGGAAGCGCGAACAGACGGCCCGCACTTTATGCAGCAACTCTGACATGTCGGGGTAGTTGTGTATGAACTTCTGCACCACCAAATTCAGCACATGCGCCAGGCAAGGGATGTGCGTTAAACCGGCTAGTCCCAGAGCTGCAACGAGATTTCGCCTATTATCGCACACCACCAGGCCGGGCTTGAGGCTCACCGGCAGCAACCACTCGTTGGTCTGTTGTTCTATACCCCGCCACAACTCCTGTGCGGTGTGGGGGCCTGTTCCCTAAACATATGAGTTTCAGAACGGCCTGCTGACGTTTACCCCGGGCTGTGCTGAAGTTGGTGGTGAAGGTGTGTGGCTGACTGGATGAGCAGGTGGAAGAAGAGGAGGAGGAAGCTGAGTAAGAGGAGGAGGAGACAGGAGGCAAATAATGTTGCCCTGCGATCCTTGGTGGCGGAAGGACGTGCGCCAAACAGCTCTCCGCCTGGGGCCCAGCCGCCACTACATTTACCCAGTGTGCAGTTAGGGAGATATAGCGTCCCTGGCCGTGCTTACTGGTCCACGTATCTGTGGTTAGGTGGACCTTGCCACAGATGGCGTTGCGCAGTGCACACTTGATTTTATCGGATACTTGGCTGTGCAGAGAAGGCACAGCTCTCTTGGAGAAGTAGTGCCGGCTGGGAACAACATACTGTGGGACAGCAAGCGACATGAGCTGTTTGAAGCTGTCTGTGTTCGCCAGCCTAAATGACAGCATTTCATAGGCCAGTAGTTTAGAAATGCTGACATTCAGGGCCAGGAATCGAGGGTGGCTAGGTGGGAATTTACGCTTTCTCTCAAATGTTTGTGAGATGGAGAGCTGAACGCTGCCGTGTGACATGGTTGAGATGCTTGGTGACGCTGGTGGTGGTGTTGGTGGTACATCCCATGTTTGCTGGGCGGCAGGTGCTAACGTTCCTCACGAGGCGGAGGAAGAGGCCGAGGCGGCGGCAGCAGCAGAAGAGGCCGAGGCGGCAGCAGCAGAAGACGTAGCAGGGGGAGCCTGAGTGACTTCCTTGTTTTTAAGGTGTTTACTCCACTGCAGTTCATGCTTTGCATGCAGGTGCCTGGTCATGCAGGTTGTGCTAAGGTTCAGAACGTTAATGCCTCGCTTCAGGCTCTGATGGCACAGCGTGCAAACCACTCGGGTCTTGTCGTAAGCACATTGTTTGAAGAAGTGCCATGCCAGGGAACTCCTTAAAGCTGCGTTTGGGGTGCTCGGTCCCAGATGGCGGCGGTCAGTAGCAGGCGGAGTCTCTTGGCGGCGGGTGTTCTGCTTTTTCCCACTGCTCCCTCTTTGTCTGTTGCTACGCTGTTGGCTCGGTTTCACCACTGCCTCTTCCTCCGAACTGTGAAAGTCAGTGGCACGACCTTCATTCCATGTGGGGTCTAGGACCTCATCATCCCCTGAATCGTCTTCCACCCAGTCTTGATCCCTGACCTCCTGTTCAGTCTGCACACTGCAGAAAGACGCAGCAGTTGGCACCTGTGTTTCGTCATCATCAGAGACGTGCTGAGGTGATATTCCCAAGTCCTCATAATCAGGAAACATAAGTGGTTGTGCGTTAGTGCATTCTATGTCTTCCACCGCTGGGGAAGGGCTAGGTGGATGCCCTTGGGAAACCCTGCCAGCAGAATCTTCAAACAGCATAAGAGACTGCTGCATAACTTGAGGCTCAGACAGTTTCCCTGATATGCAGGGGGGTGATGTGACAGACTGATGGGCTTGGTTTTCATGCGCCATCTGTGTGCTTTCTGCAGAAGACTGGGTGGGAGATAATGTGAACGTGCTGGATGCCACCCAATTGACTAATGCCTGTACCTGCTCAGGCCTTTACCATCCTTAGAACGGCATTGGGCCCCACCAAATATGGCTGTAAATTCTGGCGGCCACTGGGACCTGAGGTAGTTGGTACACTAGGACGTGTGGCTGTGGCAGAACGGCCACATCCTCTCCCAGCACCAGAGGGTCCACTAACACCACCACGACCATGTCCGCGTCCGTGTTCCTTACTAGATGTTTTCCTCATTGTTACCGTTCACCACAATAAGAAAAATTTATTCGGGCCAATGTATTGAATTCAAATTCAGGCCTTTTTTTACAGACACCTAACACTATCTGGCTATCTATTTAGGTACCGTATTACACTAATACAGGCACAGCAGTAACCACAGATTTAGCTGAATATAAATTTGAGGCCTATTATTTAGGCGCTGGGTGACAGGTATACGTTTACGGACAGAATTAGACTTGGATCTGCACAGTAGCGTGTGTGTGAAGTTATTGAGAATTACCCTATCTGCACCTTGAATCTTATATACCATTTTAGCATAGATTTAAAGTAGGCCTGATACAGCAGAAACCACTAATTTTGAGAATTGCAAAATTGGGAATTGTATTTCAACCCAGAACAAAAACTGTGCTTTGACGGACACTAAATAACTTGACCAGCTAAAGCAGTAATGACAGATTTGGATGAATAGAAATGTGAGGCCTATTTTTTAGGCGCTGGGTGACAGGCTCAACTTGCCCCTGATGTAGTATATGGCCAAAAAATAACCACACTATTGATGGTTAAATGCACGTGATGACAGCTTGACCCTGATGTAGGATATAGCCAAAAAATAACCACACTATTGATGGTTAAATGCACTTGGTGGCAGCTTGTGCTGGCGCACCACAAGCCACAAAATGGCCGCCGATCACCCCAGAAAAAAGTGACTAAAAAACGAAATGGGCAGCCTAAAAACAGTGAGCAATTGAATAGCAGCAGTTTAATAATCCACAGCTGCAGATCGATCACTGAATGAAGTCTTTTGGAGGAGTTAATCACTGCCTAATCTCGCCCTAACGTCACAGCTGCAACCTCTCCCTACACTGATCAGAGCAGAGTGACGTGCGGCGCTACGTGACTCCAGCTTAAATAGAGGCTGGGTCACATGCTGCACTGGCCAATCACAGCCATGCCAATAGTAGGCATGGCTGTGACGGCCTCTTGGGGCAAGTAGTATGATGCTTGTTGATTGGCTGCTTTGCAGCCTTTCAAAAAGCGCCGAATACCGAACTCGAACCCGGACTTTTACGGAAATGTCCGGGTTCGGGTCCGTGTCACGGACACCCCAAAATTCGGCACGAACCCGAACTATACAGTTCGGGTTCGCTCATCCCTAGTTTTGAATACCTTGAGGGGTATAGTTTCTAGAATGGGGTGGTTTCTATTATGTAAGCCTCACAAAGTGACTTCAGACCTGAACTGGTCCTTAAAAAGTTGGTTTTTGAAAATTTCGGAAAAATTTCAAGATTTGCTTCTAAACTTCTAAGCCTTGTAACGTCCCCAAAAAATTTAATGTCATTCCCAAAATGATCCTAACATGAAGTAGACATATGGGGAATGTAAAGTAATAACTATTTTTGGAGGTATTCAGAAGTAGAGAAATTGAAACTTGGAATTTTGCAAATCTTTCAAAATTTTGGGTAAATTAGGTATTTTTTTATAAATTAAAATGACTTTTTTTTTACTCCATTTTACCAGTATCATGAAGTACAATATGTGACAAAAAAACAATCTCAGAATGGCCTGGATAAGTAAAAGCATTTTAAAGTTATTCACACATAAAGTGACACTGGTCAGATTTTCAAAAAATAGCCTGGTCCTTAAGGTGAAAATGAGCCCGGTCCCTAAGGGGTAATAACAGAAAATGACAGCAGTATATAACGCTTGTATTTCACACTGACAGATACAGCAAGTGCTGTAAAATTTAGTATTTTGCACAAAAAGGGTGTTTTTAAAAATCCCAGAAAATTATTGCTGTATTTCAAGCTTAAATTGCACACTGACTAATGCTGCAAAGGCCACAGATGTAGGGTCTTGCCAAAAATGGGTGATTTTTTTAAACCCAGATTATAATTGCAGTATTTAAAGCTTCTATTTGACTGTCACAAATGCATATATGCTGTGCTGGTGCACAGAGCTTGCATAAAATGGCCGCCGCCGCCCAACTAACAGACTGATAAAAGTAATTTTTTTGGGTCACTTGGCTCAGAGCAGGGTAAAAAGATTGTGCACTGCATCCACAAAACAAAATCTAGTTAGATCGCTGAGTTAACAAGCACTTCAGATTCAAGATTGTGTCCTATTCTCTCCCTCACAGCAGCAGCATCCTCTCCCTACACTAATCAGAGCAGAGTGACGTGCAGCGCTACGTGACTCCAGCTTATATAGAGGCTGGGTCACATGCTGCACTGGCCAATCACAGCCATGCCATCAGTAGGCATGGCTGTGATGGCTTTTAAGGGCATAAGAGTAAAACACTTGTTGATTGGCTACTCTGCAGCCTTTCAAAAATCGCTATTAAATCGCCGAACACCGACCCCGAACTTTTACTGAAAAGTTTGGGTTTGGGTTCAGGGTCCAAAAATCCTAAGGTTTGGTACGAACCCGAACTTTACAGTTCAGGTTCGCTCAACCCTATCCTCATGCTGTTGCTGCCCTCACCACTCTGTCACTGGCCACTGTGTTAATCCTCATGCTGTTGCCACCTCACCACTCTGTTTGGCTTTGTTGACATCACCATTTATTTTACCCTTCTGATATGTCTGAAGGATGTAAAAGTGAGAAACACACCGGATCCGGGCTTTGGAGCAGCTGTAAGGCCTGTATCACACAGTCCTATTATGCATCGGGATTGGATTATTATTTGGGAGCCACAAGCAGGAGTGGGTACAAAACACAGAAGACATGGAAATAGTCCATTCATGTGTCATCTCTGTTTTGGATCCAATCCTTTTTTTTGGTCTTAGCAGCATTGATGGATTACTGAGCAAATGCAGACTGTGTGAAGGGGGATGTTCAAAAGACAGGATCCATTTTATTGGGGCTGTTCTTATGATGGATAAGAAGAAGGGCAAAATCACCAGTGATGTCAACACAAACTTACTGCTGCCACCTTCTCCACCTTCTCCAATCTGTCAGGGGGAAACTACTTGTCTCAGGGTGTAACAGAACAGGTTCTGTAGAAATCTATGTGGAATCAGCTGAAGACCGTGTAAAAGCAGTGCGCTCTTTACTCTATAGTAGAACTTTGGGTCACTGCACGGTTCTTTATACCTGACGCTAATATTGACCTGTAAGGCTGAGTTCATACTTGAGTTATTTGGTCAGTTTTGGCCCCGTAACTGACCAAATAAGTGAAGTGATTCTAAGAGTGATGCCTGTCATCTACATGTCATACTGCGGTATGCCAGACCGACAGGGGACTTATGCGTGAGGTCACGGTGTGAGCACTAGGTGGGCCGAGGGAAATACAGTTCTGGTTAATCACGGTTATGTCGTCCCTGGGCAGGCTCGCATTAGTGAAGAGGAGAACGGCACAAGGATTCTCTGGGGCACACTCTGGTGTAAGGGACACAGGCCAGATGGTGGTCCGAGGTGCCCTTGGTGGTCTGTATTAATGTGCCTATGGCAAGGTCCCTTGTAGTCGTGACGCCAGTACCTTTTGTGGTGGTACAACCATTTACTGTAGTGTTAACTGAGGAACTGGAGACTGAGGCAAGGATGGTGCAATCCAACTTATAACTTTTACTGAACGTTGCTCCTAGTAACAGTTACATCCATATAGAAAACAGTCTCTTTAAAGGGAACCTGTCACCAGTTTTATGGTGTCCTAACTAAGGGCAACATAAATAAGTGACTGATTCTCTTAGCAAAATGCTGGGTCACTTTCTTTAATTGACCCAGTCAATCTGCCAACATCTTGTATTGAAAAGCTCCAGCTGATAATGATGAGTCATGAATATTCATGAGCTCCTGACTCTCCCCGCCTACCTGCTGCTGAATGACAGTTATTTTCCATATGACAAAGAAAAAATGTGGGGAATTGAGTCAGCACAACCTGTATATAGGTGCACATCACTATGGCGAAATACATATACAAACGGAGAATACAAATGTGATCGCACTCTATATCCAGCATTCTGCCCTGCCTCCTGAGTCTGCTTATTTAGAACCTACCAGTAGCCATTTGGCTCCAGGACAAGTATATGGTGGGCTCAGCGTGCATGTTGGTACTTGCATCCCTGGATCCGATGAAAGCTGTAATGGCACCGGACGGGGTTAAAAGCAGAGTGTGCTTGGCGTGCACGCTGACCTGCATTCCCTGGATTTTGTGTGGCTCTCATGGCCCATGAACAGGTAGGAACTAGTGTTAGGGACCACTCAAATAGAGGCGACCTTGACGTGGTGAGTGGCTTATTACGCTTTGGCCAAAATGTACACCAATGCCTCATCCAGCATGGAGGCAGGGCAGAATGCTGGATATAGAGTGCGATCACATTTGTATTCTCTATTTTCCATATGAATCAGCAGCAGGTGGGCAGTGGAGTGGCTATAGCTCTGAATAAATATACACTGGACTCAATGACATCACGCTGGACTCAAATCAGCTCATTAGCATGTGGCATCTTTGTGTGTATATTATGAGGTAACCATCTTTCACATCAGTAAGTGAATACATCTAAGGTACTTTTTAGTAGTTAATGATTGTATATAATTAGTTAGATTATAATCAAATATCCACATGACAGGTTCCCTTTAAGATGGACAGAGGTAAAGCTGCAACAGGTCCACTGATGACAGGTGTGATGTCTGTCTCTCAAAGTATTAAATGATATAGATTTTTATGCTTACTGGTAGAGGACTTTTATGCTGGTCCCTGGTATCCCAGTTCAGGTTAGTGAGGCTGCCGGAGGCTGGTAAATCCTTCACTTGTAACTCCAAAGGTCCTAAGGCGCGTATATCGATGGTCGGAGCCCTTTGGGTCTCTGCTTCTTTAGTGCTTTCTGGATTAATATCCTTCTGAGTATGTGGACCACTTCACCTCAGGGCTGAAGACTCCACACTGAACTGGACTGAACTGCCTGAGGACTCACTGCTAGACTGCACACACCCGACTAGGCCTGAGCTGGGCTATATATATGGGATGTGTTATCTCCCCCTAGTGGTAGGCTCAGTGTAATGCAATCTAACACACCTGTTGGCAGGGATTATGCATAAAGATGCACTGCAGCATGAGACAGGTTATATAAAGCATACAAAGCATAATACAAGGGGGTAGTGGGACACTGCAATACTGACTCACAGTACTGTTCACTACCACAGCAGACTCTCTATGTTGTTTCTGCAGGCACGGTGTTCTACACCCTATACAGGCTCTGCAGCAGACAGGAAATAGCTGTTTTTTTTTAACATGATTATCACAAATAAGTTTGGTTTGAATCAAATCTTTTTGGGAAATTTGC